>NC_055998.1:140363602-141609175 GCF_018446385.1 Zingiber officinale | reverse complement strand
CAGCATGAGCTTCACGTCCGATCGGACGCTCGGCCGGTGAAGCAAAGAAAAAGGGATTTCAGCACTGAACAGAATGTCATCATCCGAGCGGAGGTTGAGAAGCTCCTGGAGGCCGGCCATATACGCGAAGTCCAGTTCCCGAGCTGGCTGGCGAACGTAGTATTAGTCTCCAAGCAGGGCAACAAGTGGAGAGTGTGCATCGATTTCCGGGATCTTAACAAGGCGTGCCCGAAGGATTTTTATCCCCTGCCCGGGATCGATCAACTGGTGGACTCCACAGCCAGCTGCGAGTTGATATGCATGCTCGACGCTTATCAGGGCTACCATCAAGTGTCGCTCGCCTGAGAAGATCAAGAGAAGGTTAGCTTCGTTACAGCTGACGACACTTACTGCTACAATGTGATGTCGTTCGGACTGAAGAATGCTGGAGCAACTTACCAGCGCTTGATGAACAAAGTGTTCAAGGAGCAAATCGGGCGAAATTTGGAAGTATATGTGGATGACATTCTCATCAAGTCGGTCCGAGCAGCCAATCTCTTAAAAGACATGGAGGAGACTTTCCGAACGCTGAGGAGGTATGGAGTTAAGCTGAACCCTCAGAAGTGTCTATTCGGAGCAAAAGGTAGGCGTTTCTTGGGATACATAGTGACCGAGCGGGGCATCGAGGCAAATCCCTGCAATGTGAAAGCACTACAGGATATGCCGCCCCCAAGAAATCTGAGGGAAGTGCAGCGCTTGACCTGTCGGATAACTGCTTTGTCCAGATTCATCTCCAAGACTGCCGACCGGAGCCTACCTTTTTTCAAAATCTTGTGCAAATCCACTAAGTTTCACTGGGATGAAGAATGCGATCGGGCATTCGAAGATCTGAAAACATACTTGAACTCTCTGTCTGTGCTAGCCAAGCCAGCTATGGGTGAGCCACTTTGTATCTATTTATCTTCAACTGAGCAAGCAGTCGGCTCGGCACTAGTAAGGGCGAGCGGAGAAGAACCTGTATATTTTCTAAGCCATATTTTAAAAGATGCTGAATCTCGCTACACTGGGCTCGAGAAGCTGGCTTTTGCTTTGGTCCTCGCCGCTCGGCGCCTCCGTCCCTATTTCTTGGCTCATACTATCATCGTCCGGACGAATAGTCCATTGGGAAGAGTGTTGTTGAATCCAGAAGCGTCCGGGCGGCTCATCAAATGGACAACGGAGTTGAGCGAATTTGACATTCAATACCAGTCCCGCTCGGCGATAAAGGCGCAGTCCTTGGCAGATTTTATCACCGAAGTGCAAAGGCCAGAGCCCGAAGCTATATGGAAAATATTTGTGGATGGATCGTCCACTCGGCTCGGGAGCGAAATTGGCGTGTTATTACTTTCTCCTCAAGAAGAAAAGATGCACTTATCTGTCCGGCTGGATTATAGAGCTACAAATAACGAAGCAGAGTATGAGGCCCTTATAGCCGGCTTACAGGCCGCCCGACATGTGGGGGCCGGACGGGTGACGCTGCATTCAGACTCTCAGTTGGTCGCTCAGCAGCTCTCTGGTACTTTTGAGATTAACAACGCTCGGCTCAAACTCTACGCTGAGGCCTTCGAAAAGCTTAAAGCCAATTTCAGAGAAGTCATTATTCAGAAGATACCCCGAGTGGAAAATCAGGCGGCAGATGAGTTAGCCAAACTCGCAAGTTCAATAACGCCAGTCGTCATCCAGCAGCCAATTGAACAAGTATCTTTGGTGGCGCACGTCGACCGGATGGAAGGCCTCGCGTTTCCAAGCGATTGGAGGACACCCATCATGGAGTTTCTCCGCTCGGGCGCTACACCGTCCGATCGGGATGAAGCCTAGCTGTTAAGAAGGAGAGCCGGTCGGTTTACGCTTATTGGAGACCAACTCTACAAGAAGGCTTTCTCTCGCCCGCTCTTGAAATGGGTGAGCTCGGAAGACGCGGCGTACATCCTCCAAGAAGTACATCAAAGATTGTGCGGAGGGCATCCGGGCGGACGGTCATTGGTTAAGAAGATCCTGCTGGCCGGATACTTCTGGCCAACCATGCAAGCAGACACCGCTCGGACCTTCGCGACGTGTCTTTCCTGCCAGAAGTATCACAACTTCTCCCACCGACCGGCGGAGGAAATGAAAGCAGCTACCGTCTCATGTCCGTTCGACCAGTGGGGGATGGATATTGTGGGTCCATTTCCTATGGCGACCAGTCAGCGGAAGTTTCTACTGGTGGTTGTCGACTATTTTTCCAAATGGGTGGAGGCCAAGCCACTAGCCAGGATCACCGAGCAGATGGTCAAAAAGTTTATATGGCAACACATCATCTGTCGGTTCGGCATCCCCCGTCGACTTGTTTTCGATAACGGGCGGCAGTTCGCGGGAAAGTTGCTCGAAGATTGGTGCAAAAGCTACGGTATCGAGCAACACTTCACGTCCGTGGCGTATCCCCAAAGCAATGGTCAAGCCGAAGTAGCCAACCGGGAAATTCTTCACATTCTGCGCGCTCGGCTCGACCATTTGGGAGGAAGCTGGGTGGATGATGTGTCAGGCGTCTTATGGGCCAACCGCACGACCCCAAAGGAAGGAACGGGTGTCACGCCTTTCCATTTGGTGTATGGCGGCGAAGCGGTTATTCCTGTTGAAGTCGGCGTCGAGTCCGTCCGGATCCAGAATTATGATGATGTTAACGCCGAGCGGAGGAACATGGAGCTGGATTTGGTCGAGGAAAAGCGAGCCAAGGCGTACGTCAGGCTGATGGCGTACCGACAACGGATGAAGCAAAACTACAACCGGCGCGTAATCCCCAGAGCATTCCAGGTTGGCGACCTTGTCTGGAAGAAAGTAAAGCCGGTCGGCGACGTTGGCAAGCTGGAAGCTCCTTGGGTGGGCCCCTTCAAAGTCATCGAGAAGCTCCGCTCGGGTGCTTATTATTTGGAGGATGAAGACAGACGGCAGCTGGACAGACCATGGAGCGCGAATTTGGATGAGAGGTGCGCTAAATGTAATTTTATATATGTTGTGGGTCGTCTAGGTCCTTGTATCAGGAAGCAAAATGATAAAGGATGGCAAATAGCTTAGCGTGTCAAAATTAGCCTTAAAGGCCGTTGAGCTCCGACGTTAAAAGACGAGGCGGCGTCTATAAATCTTCGAGCGGAAGACCGTCGAGCTCAGCGTTAAAATCGAGAGAGCCGGCGTCTATAAATCTTCCGGCGGAAGACCGTCGAGCTCCGACGTTAAAAATCGAGAGGAGCCGGCGTCTATAAATCTTCCGGCGGAAGACCGTCGAGCCGGCGTTAAAATCGAGAGATGAGCCGTCTATAAACCCTTGACGGAAGGTCGAGCTCGGCGTTAAAATTGAGAGGCGAGCGGCGTCTATAAACCCTCCGGCGGAAGACCGTCGAGCTCGACGTTAAAAATCGAGAAGCCGGCGTCTATAAATCTTCCGGCGGAAGACCGTCGAGCTCGACGTTAAAATCGAGAGACAGTCGGCGTCTATAAACCCTCCGGCGGAAGGTCGTCGAGCTCCGACGTTAAAATCGAGAGCCGGCGTCTATAAACCCTCCGGCGGAAGACCGCCGAGCTCCGGCGTTAAAAATCGAGAGACGACTATAAATCCTCCGGCGGAAGACCGCCGAGCTCGGCGTTAAAATCGAGAGGCAGGCGTCTATAAATCTTGGGCGTAAGACCATCGAGCTCAAGCGTTAAAATCGATATCTGAGCGGCGTCTATAAATCTTCGGCGGAAGACCGTCGAACTCCGGCGTTAAAAATCGAGAGGCGAGGCGTCTATAAATCATCCGAGCGGAAGACCGTCGAGCTCCGACGTTAAAAATCGAGAGACGAGCCGGCGTCTATAAATCTTCCGAGCGGAAGGCCATCGAGCTCCGACGTTAAAAATCGAGAGACGAGCCGGCGTCTATAAATCTTCCGAGCGGAAGGTCGTCGAGCTCCGACCTTAAAAATCGAGAGACGAGCCGGCGTCTATAAATCTTCCGAGCGGAAGGTCGTCGAGCTCCAACGTTAAAAATCGAGAGACCAACCAGCGTCTATAAATCTTCCGAGCGGAAGGCCGTCGAGCTCCGACGTTAAAAATCGACAGACGAGCTGGCTTCTATAAATCTTCCGAGCGGAAGGCCGCCGAGCTCCGACGTTAAAAATCGAGCAATGAACCGCCATTTATAAAGCCTCCGGACGGATAGCTATTCGCATGGTACGACCCGGTTGTAAGCGTCGACCCATAACCGGTCCTACTATTAAGGCAAGAATAAGGCCATCGTACGGCCAAACGGCTCCCTTATAAAGAATACTTTTAAGAGTGAAAAAATTATTATGATCGAAACAAAGGCTAAGGATGAATATTGGTCTAGCAAGCAAATAACAAGCAAAATGAGAGTTCATTTACGCCGAACGACGTCCAGACAAAAGTAGTAATAACAAGAGTGTTCGCACCGAACAACAGGCATACAAAAAGTGGTTCAAATACTTCTCACTCATCGAAATTAAAAAGGGCGTCAGGGATAGAGCCCATCATGACAGCCAGATCTTCGGGGGGGACGGACAGCTCGGATGGTAGGTGGCCCTTAGTCTTCAAATAATCAATCGCCACCTTGATAGCCTCTTCAAAAGTTAGAGACAGCTTGTCGTTGAACTTTTCACCGAACTCGTCCGAGTGGACGAAAGCTTTCCGCACTTCAGCTGACCGGCCAGCCTCCCCGTCTTGATATTCTTTGAGCGTGGCTCGAGAAGCGTCAAGGGAAGCCTGGAGATCTTTCAAATCCGCTTCAAATTTAGCCTGGTCAGCCGAGCGTGTTCGGTGGACAAGAGGGTGCCCAACTCTTTGACGCGTTGATCTAGTCCCCGATTCTCCACTTTCATAATATCCAGGTCTGAGATGGCCTGAAACTTCCGATTAGTCGCAAGCTTTATATCATGGTCGCGCTTCTTGACCACAGCTTCAAGACGAGTCACCTCAGCCGTCACCTCGGAGGACTTTTGCTGCTCGGATTCCAAAAGCTTTTTACTTTTCTCCAGCTCGTCGGATGAATGCCCCTGACGTTCCCCTGACAGTTTGAGCTTCTTCAGCTCATTTTCCAGCTCAACCAGGCGGTTGCTAATTGCAATATGTTCCACCCAGGTCTACACAGAAGGAGAGATGTTAGGGGATAATTAAAAAAGGAACACCAGGGGAGAAAGAACATACCCCGGTGGCCTGCTGCAGATTGCTGTCCCCCAACTGACTGGGAGTCATGAGCGCGACACGAATTCTGGCATCCTCCCAAACTTTGGCAAGAGGGCCTGTTAGGGTAATTTGCTGCTCGGGGCTCGTGGGTCGATCGGCCTCCAAGAGTTGTTCCTCGGACGGAAAGCGCAGAATGGTCTTGATTGTTGATACAGTCTGACCTGGCTGTTGTTTTGATGTTGACACGGATTTAAGTTTGTATCAGATGTTAATTAAACTCGGTTTGATTAATGATCAAGGTTGATCAAGTGGAAGGGAAAAGTCCAAGTTGGAAACTTGGCACGCGAAGTCGGAGAGGGCTCGGTAGCTCATTCTCCGGACTAGGTCAGAGAGGGCTCGGTAGCTCGTCCTCTGGACCTGACGAAGTCGGAGAGGGCTCGGTAGCTCGTTCTCCAGACTAGGTCAGAGAGGGCTCGGTAGCTCGTTCTCTGGACCTGACGAAGTCGGAGAGGGCTCGGTAGCTCGTTCTCCGGACTAGGTCAGAGAGGGCTCGGTAGCTCGTTCTCTGGACCTGACGAAGTCGGAGAGGGCTCGGTAGCTCGTTCTCCGGACTAGGTCAGAGAGGGCTCGGTAGCTCGTTCTCTGGACCGGACGAAGTCGGAGAGGGCTCGGTAGCTCGTTCTCCGGACTAGGTCAGAGAGGGCTCGGTAGCTCATTCTCTGGACCTGACGAAGTCGGAGAGGGCTCGGTAGCTCGTTCTCCGGACTAGGTCAGAGAGGGCTCGGTAGCTCGTTCTCTGGACCGGACGAAGTCGGAGAGGGCTCGGTAGTTTGTTCTCCGGTTTAGGTCAGATAGGGACCTAAGTGGACATTCCATGGTACATTGGATCGGTCGGCAGACCGATCCAGTGATACATAAGACAGTGGATCGGTCGGCAGACCGATCCAGTGAAACTAAGTTTCCTGATCGGTCTGGTGACCGATCAGGAAACACTCAGTAGCTACTGAGTGTAATCTGATCGGTCTGTAGACCGATCAGGAAACACTCAGTAGCACACTGAGAGTAATCTGATCGGTCTACACACTCAGTGTGTAATCTGATCGGTCTTCGGACCGATCAGGAGATGATATTGCGAAGAGAAGAAGGCGGGGATCGGTCGTGGAGACCGATCCACTGGCAGTCTGATCTGTCTCCACGACCGATCAGACAAGCTTCGGACCGATCAGGATATGTCCTGATCGGTCCATGGATCGGTCTGGTGACCGATCCACACACAATCAGTTCGCTGTTCTACGATTCCTCCTCTGCATTTGATCTGCCTGATTCATATAACCCTCTGTGCTGTTAGCTTTTGAGTTTGCAGGATCACAGGTATCATTCCAAGCCTAATTTCAAATTAAGTCCATAAGAGGAATACGACAAATGGCCTTTCTGCTGTGATTCACGGCGCATGGTGCATTTGAGGCATCAACGGCTACTGGTGTGATCTGGCTGCGATCCGCTTGACTCCTGGTGATTGGTTCGAGCTTAGAAGACACCAGTGAAGACTGTGATTTCATTGGTGTGAGTTCAGAGAACCAGTAAGGAGGAAGAGGGATTGGCTGCAGCGATGATTCTGTGCAGATTGACCACGATCCATGACAGCAGAGGACAGGGACTTAAGAAGCAGTAAAAAGCGAGAGAAAAGAAGAACAAGAAAGCAAGAAAGTTCTGTTGATCGTTGAGGTGTGCTAAGTTCTTGAGCTCTCGGGTGTGATACTGCGATCTGTGAGTTCTCTGTTTCCACTGATCCTCGCGTGGTTGTAAGCGTTAATTCATTCTTCTTTGCCACCGAGCTCTGTAAGTCTTGTGCTTTAACATACATATTTCTTGAGACTTTGTGGAGAGGTTACTCCACCGAGAAGGAGGATCTTTAGCCGGAATTTTTCCGGGGTGCGATCTACCGAAGATCGAGGGGTCGTCCACCTTACGGACACGCCGAGGAGTAGGGGCAAGTTATCCCCGAACCTCGTAAATCCTTGTGTTAGTGTGCTTGTTTCCTCTTGTTTTAGTTTCCTAATTCCGCTGTGCTAACAAGTTTCTGTGTAGAAATTTGTGTTTAAGTTTTTAAGAGGCTATTCACCCCCCTCTAGCCATCTAAGATCCTAACAAGTGGTATCAAAGCCTGGTGCTCTTCATCTGGACTAACATCCAAAGGAGCAAGAAGATGGCCATGAAGGAAGGATTCAGCACCAACAGACCACCCTTCTTCGATGGAGCAGATTTCCAGTATTGGAAGAGCCGCATGGAGTATTACCTCAAGACTGATATCTCCATGTGGTTCTCGGTCAAGGAAGGATTCACACCACCAAAGGACGAAGAAGGTAAGGAACTCGATTCATCAAGGTGGTCTACCGAACAAACTCGTAAAGGGCAAGCCGATGCCAAGGCGGTAGTCACCTTACAATGTGGGATTGCCAAGGACCAACTCGTCAAGGTAGGTCCATTCTCGAGTGCAAAAGATTTATGGAACAAGCTTATCGAGCTTCAAGAAGGAACTCGAGATTCTCGGATAGCCAAGAGGGACCTATTCTTGAATCAACTACAAAATCTTACCATGAAGGAAAACGAAACGGTAAGTGAACTACATGGGAGGTTCAAGGAAATCATCAATGGTCTACATTCCGTGGATGAACACGTGGAGAATCGCGATCTAGTAAGGTACGCTCTTAAATCTTTTCCAAGGAATGCCTTGTGGTCATCTATGGTAGATGCCTACAAGGTTTCCAAGGATCTTTCCATTGTTAAATTAGACGAATTCTTTTGTGAAATGGAACTTCATGAACTTGCTAACAAAGGTCAAAGAGAGAAAGGTATTGCCTTAGTTGCAGGACCAAAGAACAAGGATGGAAGAAGAAAGAGGGAAAAGAAGAAGGGGAAGGAGATTTCTTCATCTACATCCTCCTCCGAGTCTGATGATGAAGGTGGATCATCATCAAGCGAAATGACAAATTTTGTGAGGAGGATCATGAGAAGAAGCCGAAGATACAAAGGAAAAGGTAAACCTAATGATCAAAATATCGATAAGACTAATGTTACATGTTATGAGTGTAGCAAGAAAGGCCACTACCGGAGTGAGTGTCCAAAACTCAAGAAGGAGGAACGGGCCAAAAAGAAGGAGGAAAGAGCCAAGAAGAAGAAAGCTCTCAAGGCCACTTGGGATGAATCTTCCTCAAGCTCATCGGAGGAGGAAGAGAAGAAGGAGAAGAGTACTCGGCAATTGGCACTCATGGCAAGGGAGGAGTCCGAATCCGAGAGTAATGACTCAAGCACTTCAGCCGCGGCTTCATCATCTTCGGATAATGAAGAGGTAACCTCTTCTCACTTAGAAAAATGCTATAAGACTATTACACATTTGTCTACCTTGCTTAAAAGATCAAAATCAGAAAATAAATCATTAAAAGAAGAAGTAGAAAACTTGAGGGCCCTTAGGGAAGATGAGGTTGATGACCTACATCTAGAGGTCCTTGAGGATGAGAACAAGGCCTTGAAGGGTGAGGTTGAGAAACTCAAGAAAATACTTGAAAAATTCTCAACTAGCTCTAAGACCCTAGACATGATTCTAAATGCCCAAAGGGCGGTCTACAACAAGGCTGGATTAGGATACCAACCTAAGGAGTCTAGCTTTATTTCTTTAGTGTCAAGAACCCAATTTCATAGATCGCATGTTTCTAGGGTTCATGAGACTAGGAAGAAGGTAACAAAGGCATGGGTGCCTAAGTCTTTCATTGTAGATGCATTAGGTCCCAAGATTTGGGTACCTAAAACATCTATCTTTCGTGTCTTGTAGGCATTGGTAAAGGAGGAGCGTCTATCAACTTGGTTTGTTGATAGTGGATGCTCCAAGCACATGACCGGGGACAAGTCACTATTTTCTACCATTCAAAACAAAAATAGAGGTAATGTGTCCTTTGGTAATAATGGTAGCCTTAAGGTTATAGGGGTTGGAGACATTCATATATCCGAATATCTCCAAATCAAGAATGTCCTTCTAGTCAAGGGGATGACTTTTAATCTCCTAAGTGTCAGCCAATTGTGTGATACGGGTTACACAATTGAGTTTCATTCGAGTCAATGTCTAGTCAAAAACATTGACACACTTGACACGGTACTAGTAGGCACAAGGGTAGATAACATTTATCAAGTTTCTTTTAAAAGTGCTACTAATGCTCTTGATAAGTGTTTCATGTCGAAAGAAGAAGAATCGTGGCATTGGCATAGGAGGTTGGCTCATGTGAACATGAAGAATATCCGGAAGCTGGTCAACAAAGGGTTAGTGCGAGGCTTACCAAGCATCAAGTACCAAAAGACCAAATTGTGTGATGCATGTCAGAAGGGTAAGCAAACTAAAGCGCCTCATAAAGGTAAAAGCGTTGTAAGTACAACTACTGCCTTAGACTTATTACATATGGATTTGTTTGATTGCAGTAGTGTCACTACAAGAAAAAAGCTAAACAACAACGCTTTTTTGGCGTTGTCGTATGTACTTAAAAAGTGATGTTGTAGATGGTGTTGTAGAAAGTCATATCAAAGACAACGCTTTAAAAGCGTTGTGGTTGGTCACAAAGACAACGCTTTTTAAGCGTTGTCTTTTCGTTCTTAAAAAGCGTTGTTATAGATGCTGTTGTAAAAATGCACATATCAAAGACAACGCTTTAAAAGCGTTGTGGTTGGTCACAAAGACAACACTTTTTAAGCGTTGTCTATTCGTTCTTAAAAAGCGTTGTTAAAGATGCTGTTGTAAAAATGCACATATCAAAGACAACGCTTTAAAAGCGTTGTGGTTGGTCTCAAAGACATTGTTTTTTAAGCGTTGTCTTTTATTACTTAAAAACGTTGTCTTTTTAAATTTATAAAAATAGTGTTTTCTTTAATTAAATAATAGCAAAATTATAAAAATACTCAAAATTTACATATAATTGAATATCCACAACCACAATCATTTTTATAATAAGACTATTTAACAAATAAATAAAACTTTATATTATACAAACAAAATGTATACATATTGATCCACAAATTAAATTTGTATCATACAAGTTATCCTTAACTTCATGACAATAATTTTTCAAACACACAAGTTTTACAAAACCTCATCATTGACTAACCGCTGTTGTTGGTGTCCATCGCATGGAATTGCTTCTTTAAGTCCAGCAATCTCTTCTTCTGAAAGGCTTTCAGCTATCACTCTTAGAGCCATCTTCTTCAACTTGTCATCAGCACACCTGGGGTTGTAGGCAATCAAGAAATTTTGTATGAAAACTTTCATACATGTAAATCTCGTACTAAATAATATGTCAATGTTATATATACATGTAATTCATACCGTAAGTGTGTTTATATCGTAACTGACAAGTTTTCTTTATATATTGAACAAAATCAATAGGACAAAAAATCCAATTCCTTGAACAAAAGACCCTTCAACCTGCAGAAACACTCAGATATAAGTATATGAACATACGGCTGATTGTGATTTAGGATTATAAAATCAATAGGACAGATGAAAAAAAAAAAAACCTGTCCTAGATCCACGGCAGGACTCAAGCTCTGTCCGCAGTCATATGTAAGGTCTGCTCTCAATATCGTAGTAGCTCCAGTGAGAACATCAATTTCTACCTAGAATGCACACAATTTTCAAAATCAAGAAAACAGACTAGCAATGTGATTACAAGCCAATCATATGAATGATCTACAAAGGAGGTTACCTCGCTTATAGCAGCCCCATAATTTAGATATGATGAAGTATCGTCAGCAACCCAAAATGTACTCGCTGATAAGTTCACATATTGCAAATTTGCCTGTATATTGTAAGGTAACTAGTTCATAATGGATGAAAGGAAGTAACTGCTTTGATTTCCAAAATATAAAAAAGCCCAGGAAATCCCTAAAAGTGAATGCATATAAGCTATCCTGTCCTTCACTTGCATAAGCTAGCTAACACATACAGACTACAGAAATAAGCTTAGCTTCTTGCCAATAAATAAACAGTAGTACATTTGATTAATGACGTAATTACACACCTGGGTAATAAGGGTGTCCCATGAAATTGATCCCATTTGCTCTTCCAAACTTTGCTTAAGAGGCTTTAATCTGCTGACTAGAATAGAGCATGCTAGACGAACTGCTTCGCAGCTTGCTTCAGATTTGGTGCTTCCAGCAGTTAAACCTCCCTGAACCAAACTCAGAGTATCTGCTTGAATGATTCTAACCCTATCCAAAAGATATTTTTTCTCTTCATCCCATAGCTGTTCAAGACCGAATGCAGCCATTTGCTTCACCTTTGTCCACAGTCCCTGGCCTATTTCAATTCCTCCGACTTCAACAACAATTGAACCATCATTTAGAATGGATACTTTCCCTGGTGTTGGCATTGGTTCCACTTCATATACAATTGGTACCCAAGAAATCCCTCGTTTTTTCCATTTGTTGCAACTATTGAAATGCAATACCATTTCAAGACGATTGAAGTAGCTTGCAGATGTAAACAACTCATCAACTATAGCAGGTAAAGTATATTCCGGAGCTTCTCCACTGCTACTTCCATAAAAAAACTTCAGGCTTTCATATGTATGCAAATTTCTTTTTCTCACAACATCGACATCCAAGGACAGGAAAGATGCTACACGCTCAATAATAGCTTCAGCAATGTAAGATCCCTGTACCTGCCCTGGTGCTCGCATCGATGATTTACTTGTAAGATTCATCTTGCATAGTTTAATATCAAAAGCGAGAGCACCCCAGTTGTATTTTTTTAGACAAGTTATAATGGCATGTGAAATAAGTGGACTATAATCCTCTGATATGCCTGCATTTACCAACAAATTCAAGTACAAGGCCGTAATCTTTCCATCGGATTTAAAACCCACAGAATAGGTTATTTTCATTGGATGCCTTCCTCCTACCATTACCATATCCGTGCTACGATCAAGGTACATCTTTATTGGATGACGCAACTTAAAGGCTGTGAGAGCACATGCTGTTGCAATCTGTGAGCATCAGGGAAAAACCATAGTCTAACGGTTTATTAGCTAAATCATAAACATTCCAAAGCCAGAGAGGGAGAGATAGAGAATGACATCACACATTATTATTTTGTCTAAAATGTAGCAAAATGATATGATTGAACGATTTTGAGATTTTGAGACATTTTGACTGGATGTACAATGGGCTAAAAATATAAATTACATCTATCAACAAGAAAAATCACGAGTAACTGCATTAAGGGATGACTTCTTTAAAAATTTTAACATGATTTACCAAACCAATATAAACTAATTCTTTTATTGAGCATAACTTCATTACATACTGCCAAGTTTGATATTTTTTATTTCATGTAAGAATTCCATAACTCAACTTTGTTTCAATAATAGAGAAAGTTAACTAAGGAACTGGTTAAGAAATCCAAACATTGGTAGCAAAAATAAATATTAAGAACATCATGAAACAAGTTCCTACCATTAATATTTTTCTAAGGGATCCCCTATAATGATGCTAGTTTATGTGCTATGCAAAGAGTTCTGTAATCTGTATTCTACACTTATTATGCACTTCATACCGTAAGTGTGTTTATATATTGATGTTTGACCTGTCTTTATTGGATTTTGCGGCCCCGGTCTTCTTGTAGCCAGGCACAATGTAATACTTGATGTTGACTCTACCTTTGCAGTTGTTTCGGCTTGAGGAGTGGCAAAGAATGGTGGAGTAGAGGATGGATTTCAGGTATTCATCCGTGCCATCGAGGAAATGACTCCAGTAGGTGACTAGCATGTTGACCAGGGCATGCTTGGAGAAGATGACTTGTTTCAGAAGCTTTTTAGATCAAAGATACGAAGTGCATTGTTATAAAACTAGATGCACGAACACTTGCTTATACGGTTCTTGAAATAAAATACATTCGTAACCGTCACTAGTCGAAGCTCAATAAGGAAAATTCACGGTAAATGTGCATAGTATACCTCAGATACTGCAGATGATAGGGAAGGCCAGAAGACAGTTTGACGCAAATATTGAGATTGCCCAAGCCAATCCATGGTACTAATCCTGACAGCTCCTCCAAATCGCATTGACTTGATTGTGTCCACCCATCCTTGTTCATCAGCTTGGAACCTTTGAAATGAAAGCTGCATTGGGTACATGGAAAAAACAACAAAAAGGGAGGATAAATGATAGCCACCAACCTAATTGTTCACAAATATCTGTATAAGTTATTAAGGGTGTTCATAGAAGTTGATCCTTTAGCCGTGTCTGTTAGATGGTCAAATCTAGGCGCCAACTCAAAAATGTTGGCGTCCAAGTGTTAGTGTTCAACTACTTCTGATTTTCTTCATCTTTGAATTGTTAAATACATAGGGTATTTATAGGGAATACTCAAGATGTATCTAAATAAATACATGAACCAATATTAAATGACATACATTCATCATCCGAAGAGTCATTCATGAATCCTCCAATATTCATGCTCCAGATGACCATACATTAGATTATAAGTCCAATTAATTTGATTGCAAGGTTGTAAACAGTCCTTGAGGGCTATTGATAGTGATTCCAGTACGTATTGGAAAATAATGGAACAAACCTATGAAACAGCTATCAAGGGATTCACTTCAACTTTCCTAAACCAAAGAAGAAACAGATGAATTACAAAAGAAAACAATTTGCACCATCAAACTGAAACTTATAATAAGCCTTAATAAATTAATGAAAAAAGAATTGTTTAGAAGTTCACTGAGAAACATATGAAAATACAACAAATGCAACTGCAAAAAAAAAATAAAAAACTAGTATCCAATTAACTTTTTTTTATACTTTCAGATCAAAAGGTCAAATTTATATACTTTGGTTCATGTTCAAGCAAGAGGATAACAATCTCATCGACAGTTAGTATTTCCTTTTAATATAGAACACTAAAAAGAAGGAATATCAATGATGAAACAAACCTGAAAATGCGAGCTACTGAGGCAGCGAGCAATCTACTTGAACAAGGTAATCATGCAGCGTTGGAACTCTGTCGTGAGCATCAAAGACCAAATATTACCAAATATTAAGATCACTGACAAACCAAATAATACCTTATTTTTAACAGCTATCTAGAGGATCTGGCTTTTTGACTTGAAGCTGGTTCAAAGAAGACAAATCAAATATACAAATACTAAGATGAAAGCATAATGAAGTAGTTAACTTTTTCTACTTTACCTGATTATAAGATCTACAGCTTCTTGCTCAGTATTTTGCTGCACGAGTAATTATTAGAAAAACAAACCCAATAGTGGAACAAAAGCTAGATAAAGAAACTAGATAATTTACACTGACAGAACTTTACAGAATAACATATAATACAGTGCTTTGTACTTGCATATTAATCCAGAAAACATCCTTTCACCTAAGTGACAATTTTTCCAAAACATCATCATTCACTAAAAATTTTCACAAGTTTTTAAACTTCAGTGACAACTTTTCTTTGGGGTCAACTGCTCAAGGTCGATCTGGTAACTATGCACTGCATCAAAAAAATTGGCATTAACTATGATTCCATTACCAAAAAAAACCACCATTCCATGAACTTAAATCTAAATAGAATTATGGCAACTATCATTCCATACCTATTCATAAATATGATCTTGTATGCACTCCACCAACTCGGACCGAACCTCATCAATTTGTTCACGAGAGTACCCTATTTTTGTGAACTGTGAGCATACACAATTTATGTTAATGGAAAAAATAATCAACATTGATCACTTTGCAATTTTAAATAGTTTATGTCAAATAATTTGAGATAAGCTAAATAATGTTACTATTGATTGCAGCGAATCTCTCTCAATAGTCTCAACTTCTTCAATAATTTCTCTCATAAATCGCATCACAAAAAAACCACATTGTTTCGCAGGAGATTGAGGAGCCTATATATAGTAATTAGAGTCAAATTGTTAATGAAAATTATACACATTACAATATATGTTAAACAAAAGTACACATACCTTAACTACTTCCCACTTAACATTTTTCCTACCTTTCCTTCCCTTGGTTGAATTAAACAATTTTAAGGCCCTTCATACGTTAAGAATATTTGTTAAATAAGATTTTTATTATAATAAATATTTACTAAAATAAATCTGAACTCACATTTCCATTACGTATTTTGAATCATCATCGCGAATGCGGCAACTTAGGGAATCCAACAGGTAAATAGCATCCTTGTAAGGTTCAATGACACTAAGATTCCAATGGAAATTAACTAGGCAAATACATAGGATTATACCGATTACGATCCAATGTATGAAGGGCCAAAATTGCATTGATTCCAATGCAGCAACCAAAATTGCATTGATATAGATTAATTAACCTTAATTGCAATTTTAATTTGCTACAAAAATTTGATTCAACAATCATCAGATCTTCACCTGGCTAGGCTACCAATATCTAATCCCATCGGATTTCATCCTAAAAAAATAGAACCATTACTTATCAACCGATATCGATTAAATCGGCTCATCTAATCTGCATCTACCTTAAAAGATATTCTAATTAATGAAAATATTTATGTATTAATTGCTAGTGATATCAGAACACCTGAGATTCTCAAGGACTTGATGAACAGGCCAGAGGTATAAATAATCATAGAATTATATCGTGGATTAAAAATGCCTTTTCTCTAATATCATACAGCTAACCAACTTCAATACATACTACCAAAGAAGCATAGGACTTTCATTCAATTATGTATAATCAAACAAATTTCCTTTAAAATTTTATAAGTTAAAAATGGATGTTATGCATTTGCAATAGCAATCAGAGAAATCCGTGTTAAAATTTCACTCTCAATATTAATTGATAAAAAAAATGCTGCATTTAACATCACTAAGTATATTTAACCGCATATTAACTATGGAAACAAAATCCATAATTATTTTACCGGTATCAAGTAGTCCATTAGCTCTTATGGTACTAGAGTGTAGACCCTTGATACAAATATTTAGAAAAATCTCCACTAATTCAATTCTGGATGGTCCTATATGATGTACTTTTATAAGTAAACTAAGTTTCAAATAAAGAACAAACATCATAGGAACATAAATCACTAAACTAACAAGCATTACATGGAATTAAACTAAAGAAAATGTATCAACTAAAATCTATATAATGGAAGAGACATTTAATCAAACACTTGATGGGCATGAGTCAATGAAATCATAATGTGTACAAATTGAAACATAGGATGTGTACACTTGATGGGCTGAACGAGAATATTAAGATCCAAAGAAGCCGATTACGATGAGATCTTCATAATTAAACTTAAAAATTGATTTGCAGCTTGAATCATCAAGGCCACGATGCTTAATGTTCTTTGGAAATGGTGGTAGAAAGTAGTGTTCAGCAGCCCCTGCTTTCGAGATAAGATACAGACAATTCTCAGAAAGTAACAAAAACACTCACCGTTCAGCTTGTATCTGGCATCTAAGCTAAAGTTTTCAGTGGACCTTTTGCAAGTGAGTAAGAGTAATAAAATTAACTCGGACGAACTTTTGATCTGCTTTAATGCATCACCCGGGCTCTCCTTCCAGGGGGAAAAAAATGGCTTGAACTAATTCCCCCTCTTGCTCCAGCTACATATATATAACTGCAAAACCAGTGAAGTGTCATGCACAGGTTTCAAAATCAAGTCTAGGACTGTGCCTTCATTCATGTGATGCTGCTTCACCTTTTTACCAGGTAAACATAAAAATGCTCTGCTAAAAAAGATCAACACATGCTCTGATAAGCAAGCACTTCGCATACTGTTAGCAAACCTGAAGAATATCACGGACAGAAAAGTTAATGCATATAACTTTCTGAATACAGACCAACAACGTTACAATCTGCGATCTTACTGAAAGCTCAATGACACTCTAGTTTTATATATATATATATATATATATATATATATATATATATATATATATATATCCCATGCAGAGGTGGGTACTGAATTAGAAATTAAAGCATCAGTCAATGGAGAAACAGATCATAGGAATCAGGGGAGGGGGAAAATTGATGCAGTATGAATCCGGCAAAATGGCTAGTTCGGAAAATAATCAAAAATAAACAAAATCTTATTCTAGAAGGATGGAAGAAATTTTACCTTTCTTTCTTCCGTTCCTCCTACTCTCGAATCTGCTCTGCGAGGAAGGAACTAAGATCGAAGGGTTCAGAGGAGTTGAGGAGCCGTGAGAAGATTAGGAAGGGTAAGCTGACTTTGATTGAGGAGATGGGGAAATGCGAGATTAGGGATCTCGACTTGGAGGAGTTGGGCCGGCGTGAGGAGTTTTGCGTGAGGAGTTTGGGTCGAGATTAGGGTTCAGAGGAGATCACGCGGCAAGGAGAAGAGAAGGCGCTCGTGGAGAGGAGAAGGCGCTCGTGGAGAGGAGTGGAGAGGAGAAGGCGCTCATGGAGAGGAGAAGGCACTCGTGGAGAGGAGTGGAGAGGAGAACTCGTGGAGAGGAGGCGCGCGCGCGTTGAGGGTTTAGAGTTTAGCAAAGCGAGGGCTGCGAATTTATTTTAAGTGAGTTTAGGGGAAACATACACAACACTTTAAAAAATGTTTTTTAAAAAAATGTTGTCTTTGACCATAAACAACAACACTAAAGACAACACTTCATTAAAAACCGTTGTCTTTAGTAAAAAGTAAATACCATAGACAACGCTTTTCACTAAAAGCGTTGTAAAACAAAGAACGACAACGTTTTTATTAAAAAGCGTTGTCTATTGGGTGTTGTTGAATGCAAAAATTCTTGTAGTGTGTTATTTCATTAAATGGAAGTAGATACTGTTTTGTGATTATTGATGACTTTACTAGGTATACATGGACCTTCTTTTTGAAAACTAAGGATCAAACCATAGATATTTTTATTTCCTTTTGTAGAAGAACTGAAAATAAAAAATCAACAACAATTAAAACCATTAGAAGTGATCATGGTGGGGAATTTCAAAATCATAGGTTTTTAGAATTCTGTCAAGAAAAGGGATATAGGCATGAGTTCTCTACTCCAAGGACCCCACAGCAAAATGGGGTTGTGGAGAGAAAGAACGAGTCTTACAAGAGGTGCAGTATGCTCAATGAGTACTCACTCAGGTTACTTATGTGAAGGCTGTAATCTGACTTGCTATGTGCAAAACCGAATCCGATACATAGGTTTTTAGGAAAGACTCCCCATGAACTTTGGTTTGGAAAACCCCCTACAATTAAACATCTTAGGGTGTTTGGTTGTAAGGTGTTTATTTTGAACACCAGGACCATCTTGGAAAATTTTTGGCCAAGGCTGATGAAGGGATACTGGTCGGGTACTCGCTCACCAGCAAAGCCTATCGAGTCTACAACAATAGGACTAAATTGATTGAAGAGTCCTCTGATGTAGCTTTTGAAGAAATCCCTAACTTAAATGATCAATCAAGGGATGTAGGAGAAATTCAATTTGAACTTAGAAGGCTAAGTTTGAATGATCGAAACATAGAAAGAGTCGAAGTTGACTCTGATGATGATGAGCAAAGGTAACAAAGAACTCAATCTGATCCTTTGCCTGATATTGAGTCCTTGCCTGTGCCTAGTGAGACCATTCATGAGGCACCACCAACACCAAGACAATCTAGGATAGCCACTAGTCATCCCCAAGACCAAATTGTGGGAGACATCCAACAAGGGGTTAGGACTAGGTCATTCTTTAGAAATGAGTCTAATGAAGTCGCATTGATTTTAGAGATTGAACCAAAATTAGTTGATGAGGCATTGTGCGATCCTGATTGGATCATAGCTATGCAAGATGAGTTAGGTCAATTTGAAAGGAGCCAAGTGTGGGACTTAGTTCCTAGACCTAAGAAGACCACCATTATTGGAACTAAATGGGTCTTCAAAAATAAGTTAAATCAAAAGGGAGAAGTTGTAAGAAACAAGGCAAGACTTGTAGCCAAGGGCTATAGTCAAGTCGAAGGTCTCGATTATGATGAGACTTATGCTCTCGTGGCCCGATTAGAGTCCATTCGTTTGATGCTAGCTTTTGCTGCACATAGAGGTTTCAAGCTCTATCAAATGGATGTTAAATCTGCCTTCTTAAATGACTTTATTAAAGAAGAAGTCTATATTGAACAACCACCGGGGTTTGTGAATACCGAAGCTCCAAACCACGTGTACAAGCTCAAGAAAGCACTTTATGGGCTTAAACAAGCACCACGAGCTTGGTACGAAAGGTTGTCAACATACTTACTAGAAAAGGGTTTTGTAAGAGGCCAAATAGACCCAACACTATTTCTGCGTAGAGATGGTGAAAATATTTTTGTAGCCCAAGTATATGTCGATGACATAATTTGTGGCTCAAATAACAAGGGCTATTTGAATGAATTTATTTCTCACATGGAAAGTGAGTTTGAGATGAGTCTAGTAGGAGAATTGACATTCTTCCTTGGACTTGAAATCAAACAAACTCGAGATGGAATTTATGTCCATCAGACGAAATACACTCAAGAGATGCTCAAAAAATTCAAAATGAGTGACTCTAAGGAAGTATCCACTCCAATGGTGACAAACACTCGTCTTGACAATGATGAGAGTGGGAAACCAGTTGATCTAACGCAATATAGAAGCATGATCGGTAGTCTTCTATATCTCACAGCTAGTCGACCGGACATACTTTTTGCTGTGGGCATGTGCGCTAGATATCAAGTTTGTGCCAAGGAATCTCATTTAACTGCAGTTAAGAGAATTCTAAGATATCTCAAGGGCACAATTAGAGTAGGACTGTGGTACCCTCGTACGGAGTCTTTTGATTTGATAGGCTATACCGATTCCGATTATGCTGGATGCAAATTGGATCGGAAAAGCACTAGTGGGGTTGCCAATTTTTAGGTTCATCGTTGATTAGTTGGTCAAGTCGGAAGCAACATTGTGTTGCTCTCTCCACGACCGAGGCTGAATACATTGCCATGGGAGAGTGTATCACAATTGTTGTGGATGATTCACACTCTAGAAGATTATGGACTTTCATATAAAGGAGTGCAAGTGTTGTGTGACAACATTAGCACAATAAACCTAACGAAAAATCCAGTCCATCATTCAAGGACCAAACACATTGAAGTGCGTCATCACTTCATTAGAGATCACGTAGCTAGGGGAGACATTGCACTCACATATGTTGAGTCAAAGTCAAACCTAGCCGATATTTTCACCAAACCCCTTCCGGAAAATGGATTTAGTCATTTAAGGAGGGAATTGGGAATGTGTTTGGCTCAATAAGTCATTTTGACCACATCATGATCAATAAGGACCACTAAAATGACAAGAGAAATTGGGAAATTAATTTGGGCAACTTGGGAACATCTCACACAAACTATAAGGTTTAACAAAATATTTTTGTTTGCTAGAAATGGGGTGAGATGCTAGGATCAACCAAATTATTCAAAATGTATCATGCATCCCTTGAATAATTAGGTTGAAGAGACATAAATTGAGTATGGGGAAGGTCATTACATAATTCATGTGTATTTGGCTCCTAGATCTTACTCATATATTCCAACCAAGGAATCTTGGTTGGACCTGTGTCTAGAAATCATCTAACTTTGTTGATGTGTTGATTGATACCCTTGATTGATATCTTCCTGATTTTGATTGAAAATAGGACAAGTTGGTGAAGAAACCTTGACATATTTTGACAAACTTGTAACTACTCATAGCAAGGATATATTTTGAACCGATAGCCTGAGTCAGATTTATTACCTTGGTTCACTATAGATCATAGTTTCAGCAAACAAACAAAACAAACTTCTCTGGTTTTGAAACCAGATTCAACACATTTGTTATGAAGTGTCTGAAACTTTCGAGCCCTAAATAATTCCAAATCACTGAACTTGGAATAATTTCAAATCATTAGAGCTCATCATTAGGAAATATTCATTGGTATCACTGAATATAATCTGTGGGTGGGCTCTTAAGATCCTAGGTTCTGAACTTGGAAGGGTTTTGAACTTGGAAGTTGTTGAACCAAGTTTCAGAGTTTTTGATACGAATTTCAGAGACTGAAATCATGACTATCAAACACTGATCGGTCCAGGGACCGATCAGGATGATATCTGATCGGTCTCTACGACCGATCAGGGAAGTTCCACCTCTCTGCTCTTACTGATCGACCTCTGATCGGTCCGGGGACCGATCAGGAGGTTCCCTGATTGGTCCCCACGACCGATCAGGAGGCTCTGACCTCTGATCGACCCCTGATCGGTCCGGGGACCGATCAGGAGGTTCTCTGATCGGTTTCCACGACCGATCAGGAGGCTCCTACCTCTGATCCACCTCTGATCGGTCCGGGGACCGATCAGGAGGTTCCCTGATCGGTCTCCACGACCGATCAGGACCCTCCCTGACCGATCAGGACGTTCCCTGATTAGTCAGGATTTCTCCTGATCGGACAGCCGTCCGATCTTATGATCTGATCACCCCCTTTTAACTTCCCCCAATCCTTCCTCCTCTCATTTCACGCCGAAAACCCTAGCCGAACCACTCCTCAGTCCCGACTCTTCTCTTCATCTTCTCCGAAAGCTTCAAATGGCGCCTAGGTAACTTCCTTTCTCCCCGAAATCTATTCATTTTTGGCATTTTAGCTTCTTTTCACAGTGTATCTCTGTGTGTTGTGTGTGTTGTCTCGGTTCTCGACTCTGTGGCTCCCGTGTACTCCCATTTGCCCTGACCATGTCCCATTTTTCACCTATTTAGGAAGAAATCAGCCGATGAGGGTACGTCTAAGTCATCTGCTGAGAAGTCCAAGTCCCAGGCACCCTCCCGACCTCAACCTTCCTCTTCTTCAAGATTCCCGAACCGACAGTTTAAACAAGCGTTTCAACAGAGGGCATTCAAACTGCTCCCATGTCGATCTGTGGATCGAAAGTACATGGATGAGTTTTGTCCTTCTGTATCCGAAACCCTGGCATATTACAAACTTGACTCGTTAGTCTACCTAGAAAGGGACATCAACTATGACCTAGTATCTGAATTCTACAACAATCTTCATCAGGGCAGTGATGGTGCTTATAGAACCAGAGTTGCTAAAAGAACTATCGATTTCTCCATCGTAGAATTCTTTGGGTATCTAGGTTGCCGACTGTGTTCAGGAGATCTTTTTTCCATTTATCCTGATTTACCCCATCCTTTACCTTCTCCATTTGATGTCTCACCTGATTCCATCTATGAGTACTTCTTCGGTCATCCTAGACCAGATGGACTAGATGAGTTGGATGTCCAGTTTCCTACTTTTGCAGCTCTGAGACTATCTCCTTCTGACTATATTCTCTTTAAGATAGTCATAAACTGTCTTCTTCCAATCACATCCAAACCTCTAGCAGAGATCCGACCCTATTATTGTTTGATGCTTTATGGGTTGTGTCGGCGTCTCGACTTTGACATTATGTCCAGCATCTATTCTTCGATCATCTCCTATTCTCAGCCTAGCAGCTCCACCATTTATATGCCTTATGGGCATATAATTACAGATTGGCTCGAGACCCTTCAGATAGATGTGTCTAAGGGTAGGATAGTGAAGATGGTCAGACAGGACTGCCGACTTGGGAAACGGGCATTTTCCAAGTCCGGTATCTTGGGAGAGAATGGGGTTGTTCGGTGGAAGGATGGGAGAGGTCTGGGAGAGTTACCACGGGCACTTCCTCGACAGGTTGCTGCTCCTCCTCCTGCTGCTGATGAGGCCGATCCTGATCTGCGCTGGCAGATCGCTGAGCTAGAGAGTCGCTTCGATCAGCACGATGAGCTACTGGCTGCTGAGCTCCATGGACTGCGCGTTCGGATCGACCAGCGCTATGATGATCTACGCAGTCAGCAGTTGGTGACGCAGCAGCTGCTTCTGACCTTCGAGTTCCAGCATGCCGCCTCAGGGTTACGTGCCTCCCGCAGATGATGATGAGGTTCCTCCTGTTGAGGATATTGATTGATGCATTCTGTGTGTCACTTTGCCTGTCTGTGTTGGATACTATTTGTTGGATATCTTTGTCGTACCAGGATACTTATGCTACTCATATGTTTTTGCTATTCATTTGTCTATTTCTTACTTTTCCTTATGCTTCAGTTCATATTAATATGCTGTTCCTATGCCATGATTTGATTGTATCTTATCTCTTTCTTACTGTCATATAATACACTTAGAGGGAACTCTAGGTGATTTAAGAAAAAGACAGTATGGGTTAAGGGGGAGCCTTTTGAGTTTTGTCACCTCATTTGCACCTTTTCGGTGTTTGACAAAGGGGGAGAAGACACCTAAGTTTAGAGATGTATGAAGGCTTGATTTTAGGGAGAAGATAACGGGAAGAATCTTGATTCCCGTTATTGACTTAGTGGTGTATCCATCTTAGGGGGAGGATCTTGATTCCCCTAAAATTATGAAAATAAGAACATTTCTGATCTAAACTTAAATCGTGTTGTCAAACAACAAAAAGGGGGAGATTGTTGATACAGTCTGACCTGGCTGTTGTTTTGATGTTGACACGGATTTAAGTTTGAATCAGATGTTATTTAAACTCGGTTTGATTAATGATCAAGGTTGATCAAGTAGAAGGGAAAAGTCCAAGTTGGAAACTTGGCACGCGAAGTCAGAGAGGGCTCGGTAGCTCGTTCTCTGGACCTGACGAAGTCGGAGAGGGCTCGGTAGCTCGTTCTCCGGACTAGGTCAGAGAGGGCTCGGTAGCTCGTTCTCTGGACCTGACGAAGTCGGAGAGGGCTCGGTAGCTCGTTCTCTGGACTAGGTCAGAGAGGGCTCGGTAGCTCGTTCTGCGGACGAGGTCGGGAGAGGGCTCGGTAGCTCGTTCTCCGGACTAGGTCGAGAGAGGCTCGATAGCTGGACTCTGGCACGCGAAGTCGGAGAGGGCTCGGTAGCTCGTTCTCCGGACTAGGTCAGAGAGGGCTCGGTAGCTCGTTCTCTGGACCTGACGAAGTCGGAGAGGGTTCGGTAGTTTGTTCTCCGGATTAGGTCAGAGAGGGACCTAAGTGGACATTCCATGGTACATTGGATCGGTCGTGGACCGATCGATGTCCATAAGACAATGGATCGGTGACCGATCGATGGCTAAGTTTCTGATCGGTGCGGTGACCAATCGGAAACACTCGATAACTCTTGGTGTAATCGATCGATGCAGACCGATCGGAAGCTACTCGGTAACTGCTGATAATCGATCGGTCTATAGACCGATCGAGGCACTCGATGCAGCGGAGTGCAATCGATCGGTCTTCGGACCGATCGGAGATATTGCGAAGAGAAGGCAGGGATCGGTCGTGGAGACCGATCCACCTGCAGCCTGATCGGTCTCCACGACCGATCAGACAAGCTTCGGACCGATCAGGATATGTCATGATCGGTCCATGGATCGGTCTAGTGACCGATCTACACACACAATCAGTTTTGTTTCTGCGATTCCTCCACTGCATTTGATCTGCCTGATTCATATAACCCTTTGTGCTGTTAGCTTTTGAGTTTGCAGGATCACAGGTATCATTCCAAGCCTAATTTCAAATTAAGTCCATAAGAGGAATACGACAAATGGCCTTTTTGCTGTGATTCGCGGCGCATGGTGCATTTGAGGCATCAACGGCTACTGGTGTGATCTGGCTGCGATCCGCTTGACTCATGGTGATTGGTTCGAGCTCAGAAGACACCAGTGAAGACTGTGATTTCATTGGTGTGAGTTCAGAGAACCAGTAAGGAGGAAGAGGGATTGGCTGCAGCGATGATTCTGTGCAGATTGACCACGATCCATGACAGCAGAGGACAGGGACTTAAGAAGCAGTAAAAAGCGAGAGAAAAGAAGAACAAGAAAGCAAGAAAGTTCTGTTAATCGTTGAGGTGTGCTAAGTTCTTGAGCTCTCGGGTGTGATACTGCGATCTGTGAGTTCTCTGTTTCCACTGATCCTCGCGTGGTTGTAAGCGTTAATTTATTCTTCTTTGCCACCGAGCTCTGTAAGTCTTGTGCTTTAACATACATATTTCTTGAGACTTTGTGGAGAGGTTACTCCACCGAGAAGAAGGATCTTTAGCCGGAATTTTTCCGGGGTACGATCTACCGAAGATCGAGGGGTCATCCACCTTACGGACACGCCGAGGAGTAGGGACAAGTTATCCCCAAACCTCGTAAATCCTTGTGTTAGTGTGCTTGTTTCCTCTTGTTTTAGTTTCCTAATTCCGCTGTGCTAACAAGTTTCTGTGTAGAAATTTGTGTTTAAGTTTTTAAGAGGCTATTCACCCCCCTCTAGCCATCTAAGATCCTAACATTGATCACCCGAGGGCCGCTCGGATCATCCTGGGTCTCAGCTGCTTGATCAGAAGTTCCCCCAATAGTAGAAAGGTTGCCTAAGCGCCAGAGGCGACGGCGAGTGTGGGGGCGAGAATCAGTCGGCTCCCCTTCGGGAAGCGCCTCAGGCAAGCCAAGCTGGGAGGGTGTTTGATCCGAAGAGAGCTCCTCGATGGTCGCCAGAGCTCCTTCTTCTCGATCGGGAGGAATACCACCCCGTTCAGAAAGCAGCTCACCAGAGGGGACCAATGGTGGCGTGGGGTCCGCCCGGCGTCTCTTTCGGGTCCTTAGTGGGGCGTCATCAATAGGAAAAGTCTCTGTTGGGACCTTAGATGGCTAGAGGGGGTGAATAGCCTCTTTGAAAAACACTAAACACAAATTTCTTCAATAACTTTGTTAGCACAGCGGAATTAGAAAACTAAAACAAGAAAGCACAGCACACTAACTCAGAGATTTACGAGGTTCGGGGATAACTTGCCCCTACTCCTCGGCGTGTCCGTAAGGTGGACGAATCCTCTTGATCTTTCTGTAGATCACACCCCGGAAGCTATCCGGCTAAAGGATTCTCCTTCTCGGTGGAGTAACCTCTCCACAAAGTCTTTAACGAAATTAAGCACAAGACTTACAGTAGTGGCTCAATACAATCAGCGAAGAACAAGCACACTGCTTCAATCTTCCAGAGAGTTTTTCTCCACAGTATTTTTCACAGCAAGAGCACACAAAGCATTATCGCGAGAGCCTCTCCTCTCCACCTTCATATGCCTCTCTGCTCTGTAACGGATCTCTGCCAAACCTGCAGCAAATCCCTCCGTCCACGACGTCGCCAATCACGCTTCTTCCTTGTCGATTGTCTCAGCTCCCACCAATGGCATCCTCGTTTCCCTGGTACCTCGAGCTTAAACCTATCAGCAGTCAAGTGATTCGACCAAGCAGCCGAGATCAAACGAGACGTTGCTACCAAAACTGGTTTGTCCGCAGCGAGACACAGCAAAAGCTTTTTCGTCGCCTTCTACTAATGATCCTTAATTTGAATTCACCCAACATCAAGTAATCTGTAACCTGTAACTTCGAGAAAGCTTACAGCAGATGGTTAGACACGAAATAGGTAAAAGCAATTGCAAATCAGAAACAAGAGAAAGCGCATGCAAAACAAGCCATCTTGTGGATCGGTCGCAGATCGATCCACGCTATTTATCGTCACGATCGGTGCGGTGACCGATCGGTGCTCGATCGGTCCCAAGACCGATCCACCCTTCGCGAATGCGCACGGCACGATCGTGCGTGGACCGTCGGGACTCAGCTGATCGATGCAAGACCGATCGGCATCCACCAGCGCTGCGAGGATCATCGATCGATCCCGGACGATCAATATCCACTCGGTGTGCTGCGAGTGTTATCGATCGGTCCCGGACCGATCGATATACTCGATGTGCTGTTTTGCTGATCGGTCCCGGACCGATCGATATACTCGATGTGCTCGGTTTTGCACGATCGGTCTCGGACCGATCGGTATACCTCGATGTGCTCGAGTGTTGCTGATCGGTCTGCGGATCGATCAAGCAAGCTGGATCGGTCTCTGACCGATCGGTGCTGTGCCCTTTGGATCGGTGCGGACCGATCCAAATGAGTCTCGAGTCAAGCTTCAAGCTTCGCCCTCACCTGACGGTCCGAGGCGTGCTCGAACCCTCTCCGACCATACATGCCAAGCTTCACACTTGGACTTCCCAATTGCTGGTTTCACTCACCGGACTTTCCAATTCCCGCTTCACTCACGGGACTTTCCAACCGCCTAACATCCCAGTTAGGTTTCAGCTGGCTTCACTCACCAGGACTTTCCCGTGCCAAGCTCCTTGCTTGGACTTTTCCCAATCAGGTCAATCAGGTTAACCAAGTCAACCTTGATTAGTAATTAATCTGAGTTAATTTAATATCTGATTCAAACTTAAATCAGTGTCAACATCAAAACAACATCCAGGTCAGACTGTATCAACAATCTCCCCCTTTTTGTTGTTTGACAACACGATTTAAGTTTAGATCAGAAATGCTCATTTACCCATAATTTTAGGGAAATCGGGATCCTCCCCCTAAGACGGATACACTACCAAGTCAATGACGGGAATCAAGATCCTTCCCTTTATCCTCTCCCCTAAAATCAAGCTTTCATACATTTCTAAACTTAGGTATCCTCTCCCCCTTTGTCAAACACCGAAAAGGTGCAAATGAGGTGACAAAAACTCAAAAGGCTCCCCCTTAAACCATACTGCCTTCTCTTAACCGACCCAGAGTTCCCTCTTAGGTCTCAATATGACAGTAAGAAAGACAAAAGATACAATCAAATCATGGCATAGGAACAGCATAAAAAATACAGAAAATGAAGCATAATAAGAAGCAAGCAAATATAAGACTGAGGAGCATAAATATATGAGTAGCATCAGAAGTACAAATATCCAGGTCAGACTAACACATAGCATCCAAAGTACATACAGACTAGGTGACACACAGACTACATCAATCAATGTCCTCAACATGAGGAGCATCATCATCATCGGCAGGAAGGGTGAAATCCTGAGACGGCACGCTGGAGGATGGATAGCCTGGGTAAGACTGCGGAGGCGGGTATCGTGCCATCCATCCGAGTAGCAACTGCTGCGTCACCACCTGATGACTGCGCATATCATCGAAGCGCTGGTCAATATGCCCGCGCAGGTCATCGTAGCGCTGGTCAATCCGTAAGCGTAGTCCATCGAACTCAGCAGTCACCATCTCCTCGTGGCGGTCAAACCGGCTCTCCAGCTCAGCGATCTGCCAGCGCAGATCTGGATCCTCCTCGCCATATGCAGCAGCAGCAGGAGGACGAGCAACCTGTCGTGGAAGTGGTAGCTCACCCAGTGCCCTCCCATCCTTCCACCTAACCGTCCCATCCTGACTTAGGATTCCGGACTTGGAAAACGCACGTTTCCCAAGTCGACAATCCTGCCTGACCATCTTCACTATCCTCCCCCTAGAGACGTCAATACCCATGGACTCGAGCCAATCAGTAATTATATGCCCAAAAGGCATATAGATGTTGTCGCCGCTTGGTTCGCTATGGGATATGATAGACATATAGACACTCGACATAATATCAAAATCTAGACGTCGACGTAACCCATAAAGCATCAGACAGTGATATGGTCGAATTTCTGCCAACGGTTTAGAGGTGATAGGTAGAAGACATTGTGTGACAACTTTGAAAAGGATGTAGTCAGGAGCAGAGAGTCTAAGGGCTGCAAATGTAGGAAAGTCGTCATCTAACTCATCTAAACCATCCAGTCTCGGATGACCAAAGAAGTACTCATAGATTGAGTCAGAAGAGACATTAAGAGGATGAGGTACGGGTTCAGGCAAAACAGGATAGATGGAGAACACCGTCCCCGAACACAAACGACAACCTAAATACTCAAAGAAGGCAATTATGTCGAGATCAACGTTTTGCTTAGCCACTCTTGTTCTATAACTACCATCAGGAGTCTGATGAAGGTTGTTATAGAATTCAGATACTAGATCAAAGTTGATGTCCCTTTCTAGAAAAACCAAAGAATCGAGCTTGTAGTAGGCAATGGTTTCTAAAATAGAGGGACAAGATTCCTGCATGAACTTCTTATCAACAGATCGACAAGGGAGTAATTTGAAAGTCCTCTCCTTAAATGATTTTTCAAATTGTTGGTTGGGGAATCTCCCCGAACTAGCCGGTTGAGGTCGGGAGGTAGCAGGAGCTTTGGACTTGGATTTGGATTTCTCGGTTGGTTCCTTAGAGGTACCCTCACCACTAGTGGGTTTCTTCCTCGGTGCCATTTTGACCTTCGGCTTTTAGAAGACGATGGGTCAAGAATACGGGAGGAAGAAAGGGGCGTCGGGGCGTCGGTCGGCTAGGGTTGTGAGAAAGAAGAAGATCGGGAAGAGAGGAGGTCAGGAGGATTTAATGAGGGGTAGCGCACAGTGTAATCTGATCGGACGGCTATCCGATCAGGATCGATTTTAACGCACACAAAAAGGGTCTGATCGGTCCCCTTGACCGATCAGGAAACCCTCTGATCGGTGCTCGGATCGATCAGGGGCCTTCCTGCGAACCATAGAGAGCTGATCGGTCCTTGGACCGATCAGAGATCGAACAGAGAGGTGAATCGTCGCGTGAGATCCTCCTGATCGGTCCCTGGACCGATCATTTGTGATTGTCGCGTGCCAGAACCTCCTGATCGGTCCCTGGACCGATCAGTGAGCCAACAGAAAAATCTGGAGGACCCCTGATCGGACTGTGGACCGATCAGAGAGTCTCCTGATCGGTCGTGAGACCGATCAGTGTCTGATAATTCAGATTTCTGATATCTGAATTCGAGCAACTGATTTCGCAGTCGTTTCTCTCGAGAATTCTGAAAATTCAGAACTTCTCAAATTCAGAACACAGAACTTAAACATCTACGAACAAGAACATTTCCTAATTGCAAGCTCTGAAAGTCCTAACATTCTAGGTTTTTTTTTTTTATTAAGTTACAAGTTAGTTTCAGACATTTCAGAGTTTCAAAACCTGAAATATCCAACCCTGTCATGTTTAGTTTCAAATTTGTCAAAATATATCCTAAATTACTATTCTTACATTATCAACTCATCTTATCATTAAAGATACCAATCCAAAGTATCAATCAGCACATCAATCATGATTAGATAATTTCTAGACAAAAGTCCAACCAAGATTTCTTGGTTGGAATATATGAATAAGATCTAGGAGTCAAATACACATGAATTATGTAATGACCTTCCCCATACTCAATTTATGTCTCTTCAACCTACTTATTCAAGGGATGCATAGTACATTTTGAATAAATTGGTTGTTCCTAGCATCTCACCCCATTTCTAGCAAACAAAAATAATTTGTTAAACCTTATCGTTTGTGTGAGATGTCCCCAAATTGCCCAAATCAGTTTCCCAATTACTCTTGTCATTTTAATAGTCCTTATTGATCATGGTGAAGTTCTAATGACCTAAGGAGCCAAACACATCCCCAACTCCCTCCGTAAATGACTAAATTCATTTTCAGGAAGGGGTTTGGTGAAAATGTCGGCTAGGTTTGACTTTGACTCCACATATGTGAGCACAATGTCACCCCTAGCTACGTGATCTCTAATGAAGTGATGACGCACTTCAATGTGCTTGGTCCTAAAATGATGGACTGGATTTTTAGTTAGGTTGATCGTGCTAATGTTGTCACATAGCACTTGTACACCCTTATAAGAAAGTCCATAATCCTCTAGGGTGTGTATCATCCACAACAATTGCGATACACTCTCTCCCATGGCAATATATTCGGCCTCGGTCGTGGAGAGAGCAACACAATGTTGCTTCCGACTTGACCAACTAACTAAAGATGAACCTAAAAATTGGCAACCCCCACTAGTGCTTTTCCGATCCAATTTGCACCCAGATAGTCGGAATCGGTATAGCCTATCAAGTCAAAAGACTCCATGCGAGGGTACCATAGACCTACTCGAATTGTGCCCTTAAGGTATCTCAATATTCTCTTAACTGCAATTAAATGAGATTCCTTGGCACAGACTTGATATCTAGCGCACATGCCCACAAAAAAAAGTATGTCCGGTCGACTAGCTGTGAGATATAGAAGACTACCAATCATGCTTCTATATTGCGTTAGATCAATTGGTTTTCCACTCTCATCATTGTCAAGGCGAGTGCTTGTCGCCATTGGAGTGGACACTTCCTTAGAGTCACTCATATTGAATTTTCTAAGCATCTCTTGAGTGTATTTTGCCTGATGGACATAAATTCCATCTCGAGTTTGTTTGATTTCAAGTCCAAGGAAGAATGTCAATTCTCCTACTAGACTCATCTCAAACTCACTTTCCATGTGAGAAATAAATTCATTCAAATAGCCCTTGTTATTTGAGCCACAAATTATGTCATCGACATATACTTGGGCTACAAAAATATTTTCACCATCTCTACGCAGAAATAGTGTTGGGTCTATTTGGCCTCTCACAAAACCCTTTTCTAGTAAATATGTTGACAACCTTTCGTACCAAGCTCGAGGTGCTTGTTTAAGCCCATAAAGAGCTTTCTTGAGCTTGTATACGTGGTTTGGAGCTTCGGTACTCACAAACCCCGGGGGTTGTTCAACATAGACCTCTTCTTTAATGAAGCCATTTAAGAAGGCAGATTTAACATCCATTTAATAGAGTTTAAAACCTCTATGTGCAGCAAAAGCTAGCATCAAACGAATGGACTCCAATCGTGCCACAGGAGCATAGGTCTCATCATAATCGAGGCCTTCAACTTGACTATAGCCCTTGGCTACTAGTCTTGCCTTGTTTCTTACTACCTCTCCCTTTTGGTTTAACTTATTTTTGAAGACCCATTTAGTTCCAATAATGGTGGTCTTCTTAGGTCTAGGAACCAAGTCCCACACTTGGCTTCTTTCAAATTGACCTAACTCATCTTGCATAGCTATGACCCAATCAGGATCATGCAATGCCTCATCAACTAATTTCGGTTCAATCTCTGAAATCAATGCTACTTCATTAGACTCATTTCTGAAGAATGACCTAGTCCTAACCCCTTGTTGAATGTCTCCCACAATTTGGTCTTGGGGATGACTAGAGGCTATCCTAGATTGTCTTGGTGTTGATGGTGCCTCATGAATGGTCTCACTAGGCACAGGCAAGGACTCAATATCTGGCAAAGGATCAGATTGAGTTCTTTGTTGCCTTTGTTCATCAACATCAGAGTCAACTTCGACTCGTTCTTCAATTTGATCATTCAAACTTAGATTTCTAAGTTCAAATTGAATTTCTCCTATAGCCCTTGATTGATCATTTGAGTTAGGGATTTCTTCAAAAGCTACATCAGAGGACTCTTCAATCAATTTAGTCCTATTGTTGTAGACTCGATAGGCTTTGCTGGTGAGCGAGTACCCAACCAGTATCCCCTCATCAGCCTTGGCCGAAAATTTTCCAAGATGGTCCTTGGTATTTAAGATAAACACCTTACAACCAAACACCCTAAGATGTTTAATTGTAGGTGGTTTCCCAAACCAAAGTTCATGGGAAGTCTTTCCTAAAAACCTATGTATCAGGATTCGGTTTTGCACATAGCAAGCTGTATTCACAGCTTCAGCCCACAAGTAACTCGGTAGTGAGTACTCATTGAGCATGCTTCGTGCAGCCTCTTGTAAGACTCGGTTCTTTCTCTCCACAACCCCATTTTGTTGTGGGGTCCTTGGAGTTGAGAACTCATGTCTATACCCTTTTTCTTGACAAAATTCTAAAAACCTATGGTTTTGAAATTCACCACCATGATCACTTCTAATGGTTTTAATTGTTGTTGATTTTTCATTTTCAGTTCTTCTACAAAAGGAAATAAAAATATCTATAGTTTGGTCCTTATGCTTCAAAAAGAAAGTCCATGTGTATCTAGTAAAATCATCAATGATTACCAAGCAATATCTACTTCCATTCAATGATATTACACTACTGCAATCAAATAGGTCCATGTGCAATAAATCTAAGGCAGTAGATGTACTTACAATGCTTTTACCTTTATGAACACCTTTTGTTTGCTTACCCATTTGACATGCATCACATAGTTTGTTCTTTTGGTACTTGATGCTTGGTAAGCCTCGCACTAATCCTTGGTTGGCCAACTTCCAGATGTTCTTCATGTTTACATGTGCCAATCTTCTATGCCATAACCAAGACTCTTCTTCTTTCGACATGAAACACTTAATCAAAGCATTAGTAGCACTTTTAAATGATACTTGATAAATATTGTCAACCCTTGTGCCTACTAGTACCGTGTCAAGTGTGTCAATGTGTTTAACCAAACATTGACTTGAATGAAATTCAATTGTGTAACCCGTATCACACAATTGACTGACACTTAGGAGATTAAAAGTCATCCCCTTGACTAGAAGGACATTCTTGATATGAAGACATTCGGATATATGAATGTCTCCAATTCCTACAACCTTAAGGCTATCATTATTACCAAAAGACACATTACCTCTACTTTTGTTTTGAATTGTAGTAAACAGTGATTTGTTCCCAGTCATGTGCTTGGAGCATCCACTATCAACAAACCAAGTTGATAGATGCTCCCCCTCGACCAATGCCTACAATACACGAAAAATAGAGGTTTTAGGTACCCAAATCTTGGGACCTAATGCTTCTACAACGAAAGACCTAGGAACCCATGCCTTGGTCATACCTTTCCTAGTTCCATGAACTCTAGAAACATGTGATCTACTATTTTGAGTTCTAGACATTAGAGAAATGAAACTCGACTCCTTGGGTTGATACCCTAACCCGGCTTTGTTGTAAACTGCCCTTTGGGCATTTAGAATCATGTCTAGAGTCTTAGAGCTAGTTGAGAATTTCTCAAGCATTTTCTTGAGTTTCTCAACCTCACCCTTTAAGGCCTTGTTCTCATCCTCAAGGACTTCTAGATGTAGGTCATCGACCTCATCTTCCCTAAGGGTCCTTAAGGTTTTTACTTCTTCTTTCAACAATTTATTTTCTGTTTTTGACTTTTTAAGCAATGTAGATAAGTGAGTGATAGTTTTATAACACTTTTCTATATGAGAAGAGGTTACCTCTTCATCATCCGAAGATGATGAAGCCGTGGTTGAAGCGCTTGAGTCATCACTCTCGGATTCTGACTCTTCCCTTGCCATGAGTGCCAATTGCCGAGTGCTCTTTTCCATCTTCTCTTCTTCCTCCGATGAGCTTGATGAGGACTCATCCCAAGTGGCCTTGAGAGCCTTCTTCTTCTTAGCTCTTTCCTCCTTCCTTTTGGCTCGTTCCTCCTTCCTCTTTAGTTTCGGACACTCGCTCCGAATGTGTCCTTTCTTGCTACACTCATAACATGTAACATTAGATTTATCAAAATTTTGATCATTAGTTTTACCTTTTCCTTTGTATCTTCGGCCTCTTCTCATAATCCTCTTTACGAAGTTCGCCATCTCGCTTGATGATGATCCACTTTCATCATCGGATTCGGAAGAAGAGGTGGATGAGGAAATCTCCTTTTCTTTCTTCTTTTCCTTCTTCCTTCTTCCATCCTTGCTCTTTGGTCCTGCAAATAAAGCAATACCCTTCTCTTTTTGACCTTTGTTAGCAAGCTCATGAAGTTCCATCTCACAGAAAAATTCATCTAGTTTAACAGTGGAAAGATCCTTGGATACCTTGTAGGCATCTACCATGGATGACCACAAGGCATTCCTAGGAAAAGATTTAAGAGCGTACCTTACTAGGTCACGGTTTTCTACCCGTTCATCCACGGAGTGGAGACCATTGATGATCTCCTTGAATCTCCCATGAAGTTCACTCACCGTTTCATTGTCCTTCATGGTTAGATTTTGGAGCTGATTCAAGAATAGGTCCCTCTTAGCAATCCGAGAATCTCGAGTTCCCTCTTGGAGCTCGATGAGTTTGTTCCATAGGTCTCTTGCACTTGAGAACGGACCTACCTTGACAAGTTGATCCTTGGCTATCCCACATTGCAAAGTGACAACCGCCTTGGCATCGGCTTGTCCCTTGCGAGTTTGCTCGGTTGACCATCTCGATGAGTCAAGTTCCTTACCTTCTTCGTCCTTTGGAGGTGAGAATCCCTCCTTGACCGAGAACCACATGGAGATATCAGTCTTGAGGTAATACTCCATGCGACTCTTCCAATACTGGAAATCTGCTCCATCGAAGAACGGTGGTCTGTTGGTGCTGAATCCTTCCTTCATGGCCATCTTGTTGCTCCTTGGAATGTTAGTCCGGATGAAGAGCGGGCTCCGATACCACTTGTTGGGACCTTAGATGGCTAGAGGGGTGAATAGCCTCTTTAAAAACACTAAACACAAATTTCTTCAATAACTTTGTTAGCACTGGAATTAGAAAACTAAAACAAGAAAGCACAACACTAACAGTTACGAGGTTCGGAGATAAGGGCACCTACTCCTCGGCGTGTCCGTAAGGTGGGCGAATCCTCTTGATCTTTCGGTAGATCACACCGGAAGCTATCCGGCTAAAGATTCTCCTTCTCGGTGGAGTAACTTCTCCACAAAGTCTTTAACAGAAGAAATTAAGCACAAGACTTACAGTAGTGGCTCAAGTGAAATGATCAAAGGAAGCTCACACCACAATCAGTGAAGAACAAGCACACTGCTTCAATCTTCCAGAGAGTTTTTCTCCACGGTATTTTTCAGCAAGAGCACACAAAGCATTATCGCGAGAGCCTCTCCTCTCCACCTTCATATGCCTCTCGCTCTGTAGCGGATCTCTGCCAAACCTGCAGCAAATCCCTGCAAATCCCTTCAACCGTCCACGACGTCGCCAATTACGCTTCTTCCTTGTCCGATTGTCTCGGCTCCCACCAATGGCATCCTCGTTTCCACTGGTACCTCTGAGCTTGAACCTATCAGCACAAGTCAAGCTGATTTCGACCAAACGGCTGCCAGCAGATCGCAAGCGAGACGTTGCTACCAAAACTGGTTTGTCCGCAGCGAGACACAACAAAAGCTTTTTCGTCGCCTTCTACTAATGATCCTTAATTTGAATTCACCCAACATCAAGTAATCTGTAACCTGTAACTTCGAGAAAGCTTACAGCAGATGGTTAGACACGAAATAGGTAAAAGCAATTGCAAATCAGAAACAATAAGAGAAAGCGCATGCAAAACAAGCCATCCTGTGGATCGGTCGGCAGATCGATCCAGCTTTTATCGTCGATCGGGCTGGTGACCGATCAGTGTCTCGATCGGTCCCAAGACCGATCCACCCTTCACGCGAATGCGCCGCGGCTGATCGGTGCGTGGACCGATCGGGACTCAGCTGATCGATGCAGACCGATCGGCATCCACCAGCGCTGCGAGGATCATCCGATCGATCCCGGACGATCAATATCCACTCGGTGTGCTCGAGTGTTATCGATCGGTCCCGGACCGATCGTATACACTCGATGTGCTCTTGAGTTTTGCACGATCGGTCCCGGACCGATCGGATATACTCGATGTGCTCGAGTGTTGCCGATCGATGCGGATCGATCAGCAATGATCGGATCTGACCCGATCGGTGATCTTGTGCCCTTTGGATCCTGCAGACCGATCAAATGAGTCTCGAGTCAAGCTTCCAAGCTTCGCCCTCACCCCTGACGGTCAGAGCGTGCTACCAAACCCTCTCCGACCATACATGCCAAGCTTCCACACTTGGACTTCCCAATTGCTGGTTTCACTCAGGTACTTTCAATTGGCTTCACTCACGGGACTTTCCAACTGCCTAACATCCCTTAGGACTTTCCCACTGCCTGGCTTCACTCACCAGGACTTTCCCGTGCCAAGCTCCTTGCTTGGACTTTTCCCAATCAGGTCAATCAGGTTAACCAAGTCAACCTTGATTAGTAATTAATCTGAGTTAATTTAATATCTGATTCAAACTTAAATCAGTGTCAACATCAAAACAACATCCAGGTCAGACTGTATCAACAGTCTCCTCCCCGGCTGGGGCGGATGAAGTAGCATCACCCGCGGCTTCATGTACGGGTGCCCGAGCGGCTGAAACCTCGGGGGCGGACTGTGTCCCTTCAACCCCCGAGCTGGCTGGGACAAGCCCCCGCGCAGCGACCTCCTTTTCAGTAGCCACCTCAATCTCTACGGCTCTCAGCTTCAGGCGTTCGGTAGCCTTAGCGCGCCACATGATCTCAACTGCAGAAAAGAAAAATAAATCAGTTAGAGCAAAGGAGAGAGATAAAGATTAATCCTTACCCATGCTGCAGGGAATGCCAGCCCGAACGGGAGATAGGCCAAACAAGTACATTACTCCCTTAAGGAGTAGCTTATCAATGTTGTATCGTTGGCCGACCAGACGATTAGCTGCATGGAGGTAGGCTGGATGGCTCTTGTATTTGTTGAGCTCTGGTGGGGTCGGCACCGTGGTCTGCCACTTGGTTCGGAAAAGCAACGGCTCGGAGAAACGCACATAGAAAAAGTATTCCTTCCAGTGCTTGTTGGAGCTCGGCATATTGCTAAAAAGAACAAAACCAATCCTAGTTTGGAAAATGAAGGTGTCCCACTCAGATTGTTTCGGATAGTAGAAGTAATGGAAGGTTTTGGGGTCCAGAGGGATGTCGTTCAGCTTGAAAAGAATTACCACCCCACACAGCAGCCTAATAGAGTTCGGAACAAGTTGGCCGAGCGGGAGGCGGAAGTAATTACATACTTCCAAGATGAAGTGATGTATAGGAAACCGCAGGCCGACCAGAAATTGATCCCAAAAAAAGCAAACAGTGTCGGACGGCGGGTTATTGGGCCGGTCGGAAGGAGTGGCTAATATTATTTCAAGGTTAGTGGGGAACTCATAAGTACGAACGAGGCGAAGAGCATCTTCCTCATCAAATCGGCTCTCCATGGTCATGTACCAAAGACCAGGAGCGCCGGTGGTCGGCTGGGAAGTGCTCGCCATGGTCGAGATTGAAGAGGATATCGAAGGCGGAAAAGGGAAGAGAGAGCAAGCGGGGAAGGATGGTGACAAGATGAAAAGGACAGCTAACGAAAAATGCAACGGAAAGACGAAGTGAAGGATGAAGGAGGCTTACGAACAAGAGAACGATCGAAAGGGCTGCAAAGTCGTCGGAGAGCCGAAAGACGAGGTCGCCGGAGCAAAGAAAGCAGCAAGGCTCCTGAACGCGAGGGAGCAGAAATGCGGCGGAGAGAAGAATCGAAAGCTTTATAGTGTTGGCCCCTAATGGCCTCAGCCGTCAGATTCAGGTCGCAAGAAACGAAGCTGTCATCGAGTCGTTCATTTCAAATGGTGCCTGTCCCATCGGAGGTAACGCCATCGCCGTATGCTGACGACAGCGGGAGCGCCACGTGTCAGCAGGACACAGGTCGCATTTAATGAACGCCCATTACCGCGCATAGCGCGCGTGCTTGGCGTTAATGGAGAAGATTTGGCACGAATTCCGAGGGGATACCGAAAGCGTCAGCATTGACCATCCGTCCATTGGTAGAGCCGAACGGGCATAATGAAGAGTGTGAGCCGAGCGGATGAGCATGCCCGAGGCCGGCCTATCTGCCGTTACTCAATCAGACCGGCAGTCCAGTCAGTCGGTCTTTGACGCCTCCTTCGACTAGACTTGAGGGGGAGGCAAGTGATCCGGTGGTAAGACCGGGGGGCCCTCATGAGGGAAAGGTCAACGACACGTGGAGGTCAACAGTCAAAGGGGGATCCACCCCATGGGCTCGACGAGCGGGCGGGACATGCCGATCACTAGGAAATGACCTTCATCCGAGAGAACAACCATCTGGCCGTGAGTCCAGATTTCCAATGAAGAAGATCATATGGCCGAGCGGATAGTCCGCTCGACCGCGGTGCAAGGCAAGAGTAAAGACCGAGCAGTCTGCCCGCTCGGCCAGGGTGTCAGGCTACGAGAGCCGAGCAGGCGACGACCCTGAACCTTCCCGGACGGACGACCACCTATGCCAGATCAAAGGCGAATGTTCCGACCGAGCGGCTTGATGGTTGATCCAGAAAGAGGAAGTCAAAAAGTGTGGGACAGCAGGGACGTCATCTTAGTAACCCCTGTTACTGACAACAGGCATGTTCGAGGACCAGGCCATACTCAGTATCGTACGACAAAGGGTTCTGCTGTCCCATCAAGGAGACGCTTAGACTGTAGCAGTATGGCGTCAGACATGCTCTTCTGACAAGCCCATGCTGCGGTATAGTATAGGACACATGTACACCTCGGTTTGTGTGCACCAAGCTCCCGTAGCTCTATATAAGAGCCCTTAGATTTCACCGGAGGTATAAAAAATCTATGATCCCGGGAGCTACTTTCTTATTTTTCGTCTGCCTGACTTGAGCGTCGGAGGGTCATCGTCGGGAACCCCTTCCCGGTCCGACTTCCTTGCAGGTTCGCCGGAGTTCCTTACAGCCGGTTGAGGATCTACGTCAGCAACTCGGAGAGCGTCACGTGCCCAGCGTCCGTTGATCCAGCATTCAGACAGGATCACTAAGATATAAAACTAAATAGAATAAAAAAAATTAAGAACAATTTTTAATAATATGTCAAGTTGAGTTTCTAACTCTAAATCCCTGATTGATTAATATAAAAAATTCTCAATAATACGCAGTGCGTCTCAAACTTTATATCCTGATTGATTAATGAAAAAAATTCTTAATAATATACCATGACTCAATCTTGAACTTTAGATCCCTATTGATGTGTCTATATAAAAATTACTAATAAATTTTGAAATTATTTTCGGTGTGAAAAAAAATATTCACATAATTTAATTTTGCGCTACCAAATTAATTGAGAGTTAATTTGATATTGATTTTTAATAAGATAGTTATATATATGGCTGATATTTCAAACTATACAATTTTTAATCATTTCTTTACAAATTCAGAGTAAAAGGATATCCTTTTTTTTTCACTACGGGATCCCTTCCATTAAACAAGCTATAAAATAATGGAAATGCTTCCAAAATTTTATTGAACAGATTGAAGAATTACTAAATTTAACTTACTTTTTAAATAATTAATAAATAAATGCATCTGTAATTTTATTTAAACACTTGTAACTCTACTTTTATTAATATATTCTAATTGAATTGCGAGATAAAAAAATACCTCTGCTTTTATTATTATTAAAAAAAGGAAAAAAAAAAACAAAGGTTTTAACGAGCCACCGTGTTGCGCCGTCCGAGCTCAACATGACGGGTAATTCTCCTCGACGGCTCGTACTTTCATGCTGTTCGAGGCCGTCCGATGAGGCGATCGAACGGAAAGATGGAAACCCTAGGCATCCTTCGTGCCCGCGAATCTCTATAAAGCGCCCGCCAGAAGAGCCACGCCTCCCCGCATCGATCGGACTTGCTGTCGGCGTCTGATCTACTCCGGATCTCACAGGTCCGATTTCTCGCTTCTCTCCACTCTCGTTCTTCTTTTTCCGTTTAGTTTCCTTTTTTTTTCGTTGTTGGATCGTCGATGTTGGTCTTGCTCTTGCGCCTGTCAGTCGTATCGACGATTGTTCTGTTTAGATTTGATTTTCTCCGTACTGTTATTGTGAAGGAATTCCAGATCTGATTGTTAGTTGATACTTTCGATTCGCGTAGTTGGATAATCTTCTCCGGCGAGCTTCATGGGGAAAGAGAAGGTTCATATCAACATTGTGGTCATCGGCCATGTCGACTCCGGGAAGTCGACCACCACGGGTCATCTCATCTACAAGCTGGGCGGCATCGACAAGCGTGTGATCGAGCGGTTCGAAAAGGAGGCCGCCGAGATGAACAAGAGGTCGTTCAAGTATGCCTGGGTGCTCGACAAGCTCAAGGCCGAGCGAGAAAGGGGAATCACCATCGACATTGCCCTATGGAAATTCGAGACCACCAAATACTACTGCACCGTCATCGACGCCCCCGGCCACCGCGACTTCATCAAGAACATGATCACCGGAACCTCCCAGGCCGACTGCGCTGTTCTCATCATCGATTCCACCACCGGCGGCTTCGAAGCCGGCATCTCCAAGGACGGCCAGACCCGCGAGCACGCTCTGCTTGCTTTCACTCTCGGAGTCAAACAGATGATTTGCTGCTGTAACAAGGTAAAACGTTTCTATCCTCTCGATTTTATGGATCCGTGAGCTCAATCCTGTGCTTTATCTATCTAGATGGATGCGACGACGCCGAAATACTCGAAGGCGCGATATGATGAAATCGTGAAGGAGGTTTCTTCTTACCTCAAGAAGGTCGGATACAACCCGGACAAGATTCCCTTCGTTCCCATCTCCGGCTTCGAGGGCGACAACATGATCGAGAGGTCCGCCAACCTCGACTGGTACAAGGGCCCGACGCTGCTCGAGGCTCTGGACTTGATCAGCGAGCCGAAGAGGCCCTCGGACAAGCCCCTCCGGCTTCCACTTCAGGATGTGTACAAGATCGGAGGCATTGGCACTGTGCCGGTCGGGCGCGTCGAGACTGGTGTTCTTAAGCCCGGCATGGTCGTCACCTTCGGCCCTACTGGGCTCACGACCGAAGTCAAGTCGGTCGAGATGCATCACGAAGCTCTCCAGGAAGCCCTCCCCGGCGACAATGTCGGCTTCAACGTGAAGAATGTCGCCGTCAAGGATCTGAAGAGAGGCTTTGTCGCGTCCAATTCTAAGGATGACCCTGCGAAGGAGGCTGCCAACTTCACTTCTCAGGTCATCATCATGAACCATCCTGGCCAGATCGGCAATGGCTACGCCCCCGTGCTCGATTGCCACACCTCCCACATCGCAGTCAAGTTCGCCGAGATTCTAACGAAGATCGACAGGCGATCGGGCAAGGAGCTCGAGAAGGAGCCCAAGTTCCTTAAGAACGGCGACGCCGGCTTAGTGAAGATGATCCCCACCAAGCCCATGGTCGTGGAGACATTCTCCGAGTACCCTCCTCTTGGCCGTTTCGCGGTGAGGGACATGCGCCAGACTGTGGCCGTCGGAGTGATCAAAAACGTCGAGAAGAAGGATCCTACTGGTGCCAAGATCACCAAGGCTGCTGCCAAGAAGAAGTGAATCTTCTTGTCGGTTTCAGTCGCTTGTCGACGACATCCCGGCGAACTAAGAACAAGTATTTGGATTCATGAGTTTTTAGGTGTTGTTGATCTTTGTTGGCGCCAGGAGTTTTTAGGTCTGTGCTGCTCCGGGCCTCTGCCGACTACTTTTGCATTGTGTTAAGCTGCTACACTAGTTTATTGGTATCAATGACGTGCTTTAGGTTTGTGTTAACTTTTACTTTTTTTTAATCTCTGTATCTCAATTTTATCAAGTTTCTATCTTGAGCTGAAATGATTCTGAAGTTTTTTAATATATATATATATATATATATATATATATATATATATGAAATTATTTGTTTTTCATTGGACTCAATCCAATTGTCTATAATCCATATAACATAAGAAAAATGATATGTTTCAGAAAAAATCTCAATCAAAAGTTTAAGGATAGATATATAAATTTATGGGATTCACAAAAAATGAAATGGTTGTGATCCTGTCCGAAGGCTGAATCAACGGACGTTGGACACGTGACACTCTCCGAATAGCTGACGTGGATCGACGACTGATCGTGCGAAACTTCGGCGAACTTGCACAGAAGTTGGGCCGGGAAGGGGTTCCCGGCGACGACCCTCCGACGTTCAAGTCAGGTAAGCGGATAACAAAAGGTGGCTCCGAATATCAAAGAACGCGTACCTCCGGCGAAGGATGAGGGCCTTTATATAGGGCTGGGGAGAAGCATGTGCACACATACCGAGGTGTACACGTGTCCTCAGCCCATACCCCAGTAAGGGTCTGTCAGTGAGCTTACCTGACCCCATACTGCTACAGTCCAAGCATGTCTTCGATGGGACAGCGGAACCCCCTGTCGTAAGATTTGGAGTATGGCCTAATCGTGGAACATACTCGCTGTCAGAAAAAGATGTCCCTTGTCCTTTTCCCCTTGGCTTCCGTCCGGGCGTCCGGCCGGACTGCGCTCCGAGCGTCCGGCCGGCTAGCCTCTGCCTTACGTCCGGCCGGGCACATATAGTGGTCTACTTGGAAGATTCTCGGTGATGTGCTTTGTGGAGACTGTTAGCAGTATGCTACCTCATGTTTCGACCGAGCGTGCCTGCCGCTCAGCCCTAAGAACCTGTATCATGAGCGTCGGGGCCCAGCTTCCTGCTGGGGCACCTTCAGTTAGAACCCGATCAGCCGGCCGGGCGTTCAATCAATCCATATCCGGTCGGCCACCCGGCCATTTGACTTCCGCGTGGCGTTGACTCCCCAGACCGATGGTCCCCTATTCGTATCACCGGATCAGGTGGATTATGAATTTATGTGTTTATCCTTGAATTTCTTTTTGATGTTTTTTTTTAGTATATCATTGCACATCACATAATATTTTGATTGAAAAGAAGTAAAAGATGCCTTATTTTTCATATCTTAACAAGAAGAAAAAGATGCTTAATTTTTCGTATCTTAAAGTTCAACCCAATTCAAAAGACTATCAACTTTCATAATCCTTTTTTAGATTTTATATTTTGTCTGGAAAGACATGCTAATTCGTTATAACATCTATTACCTCATAAAAAAGTATGGGGTTCATTACCACATACTCATTATAACAATATATTTTTTTCACTCACATCTTTTTTAACATTTAACATTCATTATTTATGAGTTTCACCGTTCAAATCTTTGAACACTCTCTCTCCATTCTCTTGTGAGTGAGTATTATAATGAAGAGGGGGTGTTAAGAGTTATGATATGTTCAAGGAAAAATTTTAATGAAATTCTCAAGAATAGACACATAAATTCATGACACGCCATTTCACTTTTTGTGGTCACTATCATTTTATTTCTCTATCCTTAAATATTTCATTGAGATTAATTTCTTGAGCATATCAATTTTTGAGTGTTAAATAGGCATTATAATGTCCATTTAACATAATATGCTCTCTAATGAGTAGTTAGTATAACTTTTAAAATTAAATTATTATAAAAATAAAAAAAATAATTAAATTTAGTTAAAAATATTATATATATAATGCAAATCTTTATCAACTGGGTTTTAATTAATCTTGATAAAATCAATTTTAAAATGTTAAAATCGTCTACAATAGTCGGAACTGCTATTTAAATAATTTGGATCAAATTCTTTTAAAAAAAATTATATAAAGTGCTTTATACAAATTATTTTGATGTAAAGCTGGTATACTTATAGCAATTATTTTTATTATTTTGAATTACTTTAATTAACTTTAAATGATCATCTAAAAAATAATAACTGCTTGATACAGTGATTGTGGCGGGAATATGTGACATTATAACCTGCAAAAGCTTGAACTCTTGTTTACTTTTATAACTTTAAAAATTATATATTCAAAAATACATTTTATTTTATTTTATTTTTTTAATGTAAACTCTTAATATAACTATACTATGCTTAAGTTAAGCACGTCTTATCTGACTTGAATACTTTATTTATAATTATTTTCAAAAATATTAAATACTTATTAAAAATATATAATAATCACAAAACTAATTAAAATAATCACAGTTTGCACAGCATGAAAAAGGAGTGTCCTTAATTTTTTGTAAGAACAATTAACTCAAAAAAAAAAACTAGTATTTTAATATCGTGGTGACATAAAGGTAAATACGTTCGTCCCAGCACTTTCGTCATCCGTCTTATGATCAATACGAATAAAGTAAATCATGAACGACTATTAGTCTTTGGAATAGTGACTAACACATAAGGAAGACATATTACTTTGACTATACTGAACCTTAAAATTTATGATGATAACACCTCATACATTAGTCACTAGATCATTCTGAAAAAACAATGCATGAGATTTTCGATAAGCGCTTTTCATTTTCTCTCATCTCATCAATGATCCTAAGAGCATCGAAGCTTCTATGTGACATTGATGCTATGCAGGAGCTCTCTCCCATCCATCCATGAAAGAGCTCTCTTCCATCCTTCATTGATTTTGAGAAACACGGAGTTGCTTTTTTAAAAAATTTATTATTTATTATTTCTATTTAAAAATAATAAATATTAAAAACTAAAAAATGGAAAATAGGAAGGAGAGAATATTATAAAATTTTTATAAAAATTTATAAATTTAAATTTTATAAAAATTTAATTATATATAATATAATATGAAAGAGAGATAAGAAATATATATAATGAAACTATAGAAAAAATAAGAGATGTATGAGGCTTTTTACTTTTGACGTAATATGGATGTAATAACAAAAGAGCTCGTAGAGATGTTTTACGACTATGGATGCCCTAAGCGAACATTGACCCCACTCCCTCCTCTCTTCTCACACACCAATGATCATGTAAGAAATTGTAACATTTGAGAGAGTTTGACTTGAACCAACGTGTTTCTGAATTTGATGATTTCATGTGTAACTAACTTTCACAATTATTTAGATGAAGATGTATTTTGTGAATGGTTATCTTGTTTGATTTAAGACACATTGATTCATGAAAAGACATCATGGAAAGACATCAATCTCTTTATAAATATTCAGATTTCTATATATTTGGTAATTTGATATTTTTGATAGTTACCGTGTTGAAATGGTTATTGTATCTTGGGGATAATATACTGATAAAACTCATTAGCAAACTTTGAGTTGTAAGGGCAAATAAAACCTTAAGGAAAGTATTTCCGTATGCCTCAACCTAAGCATTTTAATAAGTCGTAAATCCGTTCCGCCTTCATAGTTCTTTGTTTTCATATGTTCTCTGTTCCAGTTTGCCTACTCATATATACATTACTCCAACAATATTTAAGGTTTTAAGTCTGTAATGGAAATAAAAAAAATGTCATCTTTGTTGAAATCAATCTTCTCTCAAGATGGTCCAGTGTGACCATGAGTTTTGATGGTTTGGACAAAGGATTTAAGTTAAGTTTACCCTTATATTTAATATGTGTATTTGAATTGTGCAGGTATGCAGGATATATATATGACTTAGCTTAATGATTTTGGGTTCGGTGAAGGATGAAGCATTCGAGGGACCGTGGATAAGGCAACAAGGCAACTAGGCAAGAGCCAAGGGAAGCACACTTTAAGACATACGCGAAGGATGACATTGGGACAAGCCGCAAGCTTGAATGCATTAGAGAGACGAGAGCCAAGGGAAGTAAGTTTAAAGGCAAGAGATCAAGGCTGCAAGGAAGAGTCATGTGAGTCGTGAGGGTCTGAGTGCTGAGATATTGTACTCGGGGGAGGGAAACCCTAGGTTCTAGGATTTACCGGTTGACTGGTGAGTTTACTAGTCGACTGGTGCAGCCAACTAGGAGCGAACAGCATGCCTCTGTTCGCTCGGTCAGTGTGGATCAGTCGATTGGTAAAGTCACCAGTCGACTGGTATCGAGACGTTGGGATGTAACGGTCGAATTTCCACAGAGGTTAGTCGACTTCCATATTTAGCAGTCGACTGGTTGGCAAGTTTTCTAACCCGTGATCTATATAACTAATGCTTTGAAGTTTGGTTAAGGTTGATGAAATAGAGGTGGTTAACCCCTATTAGTAGTCTTCCAAGTGCCCAGCTTCTCAAGAGTTCTTGTGCGAGTTGTGGTGAGATTTCTCCATCCACAAGGAGCTACATGAGCTAGCCGGAGGTTTTTTGGGGAGTCATCCACCGAAGGATCAGGATCATCCATCTTACGGACAGCCGTGGAATAGGAACTTTATCTCCGAACTAAGTAAATCAACGTGTTAGCGGTTTGGTGTTCTTCCTTACTATTTAGCTTTGTTTATTTGTATTTTCACTATGCAACTAACACATGTAGGAAGAGAGAATCACAAATTGGGGGCACCAGCTATTCAATTTCTCCTTCTAACCGACCATCGATCCTCAACAATCTTTTCTCAATCCAAATGTTCAACTCGATCGATTCGGCGACACTAATTTTACTCGCTGCAAAGAAAAATTATTCTTCATACTTATTGTTCTCAAGATTGCATAGGTTCTTGAACCAAAGTTGGAGCCATTTCTAGAGCCAAAGGATAATGAATGATTGTGATACGGTCAAGGTTACACGGAAGATGCATGAAAAAACCTTGGTGATATGCCATGGTCATAATCTCAACACTCTATGATCTCTACATCTCAATTGAATATCTAGTAAAGATATGGAATGCACTTAAATACAAATATAAAGCCGAAAAAGAAGTGACAAATTCTTTACCTTAAAGGCTAGATTGCTAATGAAAGATTTTAAATAAATATGTGGTATAGAATATTTCAATACATAGTCTCCGATGGCTAGATTAACATCTATAAGAGTGTTATTTGCTATTGCTTCAATTTATAAATTGCATACATATCAAATGAATATAAAGATAATATTTCTAAATGGTAATTTAATAAAGAAATTTATATAGAATAACTTGAAGGATTTATATTATCTGGAAATGAAAAGAAGGTTTACAAGTTGGTCAAATTGCTTTATGGATTAAAATAAGCTCATAAAAAATGTCATGAGAAGTTTAATCGTGTTATTTTATCTTATGATTTTAAACATAATAATGTTGATAAATTAATATATTCAAAATTCACAAATGATTTTTGAATTATTTATACTTATAGATTGATGACTTACTTATTTTTAGAACATATATGTAAGGTATAACTGATACTAAAAAGATTAATAAATTCCTATTTGGGATCTTGGCAACGCTCATTTTTTTCTTGGCATAGAGTTTCTTTCACACTGTATTCTATCCTCCTTTTCAATTGTTGACCCCCAAATCTACTGAATCATTGTTGGTGTCCTACAATATGTCACCATTACACGATCTGATATTACTTTCGCTGTCAATCGTGCTTATCAATTTATGCATGCTCCTACTAAACACCATTGGAAAGGTGTTAAGAGAATTCCTCGATATCTCAAAGACACTATTCTATATGCTCTTCTTTTATATCGTTAGTTCTCACGAGAGTTGCTTGCTTACAGTGATGCAGATTAAGTTAGATCTCTTGAAGATAAACATTCTACTAGTGGATATGTCATATTTCTTGGGCAAAATCTTATTTTCTGGCTTTTAAAGAAGCAACATACAGTCTCTCGCTCAAGCACTGAAACTGAATATAAAACTATAGCTAACGCGACATCAGAAACTATTTGGCTACAATTTTTTTTTCATAATTACATTTTTCCCCGACTGTTGTGCCTAAAATCCGGTGTGGTAATATCGGTACAACTTATCTTGCAGCAAATCTTATTTTTCATGCTCAGACCAAGCATGTGGAGATTGATTTTTATTTTGTTCGCAAGCGTGTGGCGAATCGATAACTTTCAGTTTCTTTCATCTCTATAGAAAATCAAATTGCTGATATATTTACCAAGTTATTATCTAGACAACGTTTCACCAAGTTAGTACTCAAACTCAACATTCAGGCAGTCCCGTTGAGTTTGTCGGGGGTAATGACAATAATGGAAAATAGTTTCAAATTAATTTCATCAATTGAGATTCATTATATTTGGCATCATAATCAAGGTCAATATAAAACAAATAGCAAAAATAATATTTTTAAATATATTAAATTACTATATTTATAATTATTACAATTGTATGTCATATTTAATCTTTTCATTATTTTTTGGACAACTTGTATAAATAAACATATTGGCTTTAGTAATATAATGATAAAAAAATTAATTCTCTGTTCTATTTCTTTTCTTTATCTATTAGTTTTTTATACAAGTAGGAGGACACAACCTTACAATAGACTTAGCGATTTTGTCTCGACTCTTCGGTCAAGAGGCTCGGCGATCTTTCCCTAACTCAGTCGGGAGCAAGTGAGCCTTACGATAGTCTTGGAAATTCTTTCACTTATATTGTCACAACACAACAGTCCAATCAGTCGAACTTGCATCTCCTTCCATAAGACTTGAAGGAGAGACTTGTGATACGGGGAGATAAACAAATCATACGGAGAGGAGGGTTTTTGGATCTTTCCCCTAATTTTTAGGGTTGGGATTGACCGAAGGAAAGGGGATCTTTTTCTTTTTCTCACGCTCTCCCTCTCTCCTCTTCTCACGTGTGTGCCACCCTCTTCCCCTTCACGTGCATCTCCCTCCTCACCGAATGCTACCAGATCTCCTCCAACCACTGAGTCATCTCCCTCATTGTTGCTGGCCGCACATCACCATCACCTCCAGCCTCATCTCCTCCTCTCCGCCCTTACAGTCATCGGCCTCTCCTTACACGGTTTCGCCAGCCTTCCTGCACGCGATTTCTCTCACGCGAGGACGACACCGCCATGCCACCCTTGCTGCCGAGTCGCTAATCCGACTTTCGAGCCTCTATCGCTTCCGGCCTTTCAGCCTTTGCTGCTGATCCAACTTTTGAGTTTCAGCAACCACCTCTGTACCCTGCCAGGTTCCTCCTCCATCGTCGATTCGGCTACCGATCTCCTCCCTTGTTGGGCTCCACTGTTGATCTGACCCCCTCCCTTACTAATCTCAATCAAGTTCATCTCCGAACAATCCCGCTATTATGATACACCAACTCACATCCCACTCCTTTATATTATAAAGTCTCACCCCCTACTGGCCAAGGTACACAGACATACGCGCACACATGCTCATATAGAAGTGCATACACCTCTTCTTGCATTTTAGTATTTTACAGTTCTTCTCCATTTACCCTCCATTGAAGGCTGACTTGAACGTCAGAGTGGACGAGTCGGGGCACCCCCAACCTCCATTCTAATCCTCTCATACGCTCCTCTACTCTCCACAGAATCTCCAGACGATTCAGTTCTCCTTGCAGTGCAGATGACTCCCTTCTAGAGTTTTGCAGGCATCTCTGATGGTTCCACCTCCCTCCAGCTCACAACGACTTCGTCAATACAGAGAACAATTCAACCCTATCTTCCTCGGTGGGTCATGGCGACTTCGTGAACATCATCAACAACTCACTAGTGGCCCCACAGATAGAGGTCATTTACTTATCTTCACGAATGACCTTCGAGGAATAACACACATCAGTAGATTTTTTTGATGGGTGGTTTGATCATCTATGATATTTTACCACTAACACCCATCTTATCAGAGCCTTTTGTTTCGAAGTAGTTGGACAAGTTTATTTAATTAATAATATATTTTACTCCTATTTTGTAAATTAAAATTAATAAATTTTAGTTTTATAATTTTTTATTATATTATATAAATATATATGTATATTTAATGATTTATCATCCTAAATAATCGGCCGATGTAAATAAGTCTTTAACAAATTGTTTTATTCATATGATAAAATATAAAGACAAATAAATTTGATCCTTAACTTTATTTTTATCCCGGATTCACAAAAAATATACATAATATTTTTCTATCCATAATCAAGCAGAAATTTCCATAGATAGAAAGTATGAACTATTATATGCTTGTCCCTGAACAAGGTCATCCCGATTGGCAGTATCCTCAATGTCTTCTTCTCCGCATTTATCCAAAATACCACCCTTTTGTTTGATCGAACCGTGGGACTCTTAAAACAATAATTAATCATGTAGATAAGCCGAATATGAGACGATCAATCCGGTCCCATCCGGTCCACTGAAGAACCATGGGACTCTTAAACGTAGCTTTAAAGTGATTCACTTTTTGACCATCACGATGAGCGCGGCCGGCACAAGTGATTAGGTAGTAGCATAATTTTCGGAAACGTACAAGTTTTATTAACGTACTAAATAAATAAAAAAATTATTAAAATAAATATATTAATTTAAATTATCAAACTCAATAATCAATCAAATAAATAAAAATTTTAACAATTAAATAAATTTAAATTGAAAACAACTCATCAAAATTAAATTAAATTTAAATAATTATTTATATATTATATAAATATGTATGTTTGATGTTGTCAACAATTTGTTAAGGATGTAAACACCTATTTATCAAACTTTTTTTTATAAATATATTTTATTTATACAATAGAATATCAAGATAAATAAATTTATCCTTATTTAACTTTATTCTTATCCCAATTTACAGTCTTACATATTGATATATATAGGGCGCAGGATTTAGTCATAAGCTAGTGAAATCTTGGTATCTATTTTATTTATTTCTTAAATTATGTATTTTTAAATAATATTTTTTTAAATTTAGAAAATTAATTCTATTTATATTATAAAGGAAGAACAAGAAATAAGAAAACTGACATATAATATATTGAAAAATAAATATCTAAATTTAATAAAATAAATTTATAATTTTAAATTATATATTTTGAATAGAAAAATTAATGGGATGTTATATACTCCTAGATCCTATGATTAAATTATAAAATTATTTAAATTCGACTCTGTGCTCACTACCCTCGCGCACCTGGTCTTGGCGCAAAACACTCCCGTGACCAGGTCCATGTCCCGTGACCACCGTTGGTTTCGTCAAACTATGGGAGGCTTGAATAGTAGAACTTTCCATTATAAATATAGAAGATACCCGACAAAAGCCGATCGCACTTACTTCGTCTTCTTCTTCTACTTCATCTTCTTCTTCTTCTTCTTCTTCTTCTTCTCGATTTAGAACTATGGATACTAAGATCGGATCGGTGGACGCGGCGGCGGAGGCGAAGGCGAACGGCGTCCTGGGCTGCCCGCCGGGGACGGGGTGCAGCGCCGTCGCCCCATCCGCGGTGGTCCCGGCCGCCGGAACCTGCGAGGCCACCCTCGGGCGCCACCTCGCCCTCCGCCTCGTCCAGATCGGCGTCAGCGACGTCTTCTCCGTTCCCGGAGACTTCAACCTCACCCTGCTCGACCACCTCATCGCCGAGCCCGGCCTCCGCGTCATCGGGTGCTGCAATGAGCTCAACGCCGGGTACGCCGCCGACGGCTACGCCCGCGCCCGCGGCGTCGGCGCTTGCGTCGTCACCTTCACCGTCGGCGGATTGAGCGTGCTCAATGCCATAGCCGGCGCTTATAGCGAGAATCTCCCCGTCGTCTGCATCGTCTGCGGACCCAATTCCAACGATTACGGTACGAACCGGATCCTCCACCACACCATCGGCCTCCCCGATTTCTCCCAGGAGCTCCGATGCTTCCAGACCGTCACCTGTTTCCAGGTACCGACATCGATCCCCACTCTCCGTTTCTTAGGGTTTAATGGGAATCGCTAGTTTAGGTCTACAATGTTCGAATCTTGCGGCCTGTTCTCGTGTAGGCGGTGGTGAACAACCTTGAGGATGCTCACGAGCAGATCGACACGGCGATCTCCACTGCCATCAAGGAGAGCAAGCCCGTCTACATCAGCATCGGCTGTAATCTCTCGGGGATCCCGCATCCTACCTTTAGCCGCGAGCCTGTCCCCTTCAATCTCTCCCCGAGGTGAGCTTCGAGTTCACGAGTCGATGATTTGGGTTTTTTTTGACGAATTGATTGCCTTTTTTTTCATGATTTTTTCTTTTTTGACCATCAAACTGTTAGATTGAGCAACCAGATGGGGTTGGAGGCGGCTGTGGAGGCCACGGCGGCTTTCTTGAACAAAGCCGTGAAGCCGGTGCTGGTCGGCGGTCCCAAGATCCGCGTCGCCAAGGCCGGGAAGGCCTTCGTGGAGCTGGCCGATGCCTGTGGCTACCCCATCGCGGCCATGCCTTCCGCCAAGGGCCTCGTGCCGGAGCACCACTCTAGGTTCATCGGCACCTACTGGGGCGCCGTCAGCACGGCCTTCTGCGCCGAGATCGTGGAGTCCGCCGACGCGTACCTCTTCGCCGGCCCCATCTTCAACGACTACAGCTCCGTGGGCTACTCCCTCCTCCTCAAGAAGGAGAAAGCCATCATCGTCCAGCCCGACCGCGTGGTGGTCGGCAACGGCCCGGCCTTCGGCTGCATCCTCATGAAGGATTTCTTCCAGGCGCTCGCCAAAAGACTCACCCTGAACACCACCGCGCACGAGAACTACCGCAGGATCCACGTCCCCGACGGCCAGCCATTGGAGTGCCAACCCAAGGAGCCACTGAGGGTCAACGTGCTCTTCAAGCACATCCAAAAAATGCTCTCCGCCGACACCGCCGTCATCGCCGAGACCGGAGACTCATGGTTCAATTGCCAAAAGCTGAGATTGCCGGAGGGATGCGGGTGAGTCAAGCGCGCACATTATTCTCGCCTCTTCCGATGAATCACAACTCTGTCTTTGCACTGCAGATACGAGTTCCAAATGCAGTATGGATCGATCGGCTGGTCCGTCGGAGCCACCCTCGGCTACGCTCAAGCTGCAACTGACAAGCGCGTGATCGCTTGCATCGGAGATGGAAGCTTTCAGGTATCGTCTTCACTCTCCCCCTTCACAGATTACGATCGAAACTCTTTCGTATCTAATTGCTGCATCGCCTTTCGGAATCAAAGGTGACGGCCCAGGATGTGTCGACGATGCTGAGATGCGAACAGAACTGCATCATCTTTCTGATAAACAATGGCGGATACACGATCGAGGTTGAGATCCACGACGGGCCTTACAATGTCATCAAGAACTGGAACTACACTGCTCTGATTGAAGCGATTCACAACGGCGAGGGCAAGTGCTGGACCGCAAAGGTGAGCCTCTTTGCTATTTTTGGCTACGAGAGTTGTTGTTGCATGTTTGAGGCGTCTGATTAAATAAAGCCCGTGCGTGTGTGTTCAGGTGACCTGTGAGGAGGAGCTCAAGAAGGCAATTGAGGCATCGTTGGGGCCCAAGAAGGATTGTCTCTGTTTCATCGAGATCATCGTGCACAAGGACGATACCAGCAAAGAGCTGCTTGAGTGGGGATCTAGGGTTTGTGCGGCGAACAGCAGGTCGCCGAACCCCCAGTGATCTGATCTCGGTTTGAGTCTGCAGGAAGATCGACAATGTAGGGGTTTTATTGTGTCGAATTGCTGCTCTCTTGTCTTCTGATAATAAAGAAACAAGTAGTGACTCTCAACACTTTCAGCATCGCGCTGCGATTACTTTCACCTGCTGGTGACATTCCTTTTTTAATGTAGGGTTTCTTTGCTCCTTGCTGATAATAAAGACGCAGCGGTACTCTCTGTTTTTTGATACTGTGCTGTCCGAAATGAACTTTGGCAAAATAAAATTTGGTGGACCAAAAAAAAACCTAATTATTAAAAATTCCACTTTTAAAAAATTGTTAAAACAGCGCTGTTTGTTTTAAAATTTCTTCGACAATTTAACCAATAGTGCATCTTAATTTTTAAATTTACTAAAAGGCAGGTTACTATTGATAAAAAGCTCATCTTTTCAAGTGCAATTTCTATTTTACTTTTATGATAATTTAACTTTTTTTTATCCTTTTTTTCTACTATCTTTCTCTCTTTTATCTCTTCTCTTTTTTATCTATGTATAGAACATATGAATAATATTACATAATAATATTACATAAGATTTAATTAATTTTTTAATAATATTTTAATATATTTGAAGAAGTCAAAATAAACAATGGATAACATATTTGAACTTCTTCTAATATTAGAAATTCATAGGAACTGAAATGATGTAATCGGAGCTCTCTAGGTCCATCAGTGGGTTTGATATCAGACTCACGTTGGGCCTAATATGATTTCATATCAGGCCCAACATGAGCTTTTTTACAATTTTTTCATTTTACATATTAACATTTATAAAAAGTCGAAATAAATAATGGATATCATATTTGAACTCCATACAATATTAGAAATCCATAAAAACTGAGCTCTCTAAGTCCATCAGTGGGTTTGATATCAAACTCACGTTGGGCCTAATATGATTTCATATCAGACCCAACATGAATTTTTTTATGATTCTTTCATTTTACATGTTAAAATCTATGAAAAGTCGAAATAAATAATAGACATTATATTTGAACTCCTTGCAATATCAGAAATTCATAGGAACTGAAATAGGTTCAATCGGAGCTCTCTAAGTCCATCAGTAAGTTTTGACCTAAATCCACTTATGGGCATAGAGAGCTCTGATTGCACCCATTTCAGTTCCTATGAATTTCTAAGATTGCAAAGAGTTTAAATATGATATCCATTATTTATTTAGACTTTTCATAGATATTAATATATAAAATCGAAGAATCGTCAAAAAGACCTACATTGGGCCTAATATGGAATCATGTCAGGCCCGACGTGGGCCTAATATGGAATGATATCAGACCCACGTCGGGCCTGATAAGATTCCATATCAGGGCCAATATGGACATTTTTGACAATTATTCGATTTTATATATTAACATCTACGAAAAGTTGAAATAAATAATGGACACCATATTTTAACTTCTTGCAACATTATAAATCCATATGAATTGAAAAGGGTGCAATCAGGGCTTTCTAGGTCTATCAATGAATTTTGACCGAAATCCACTGATGGATCTAGAGAGCTCTGATTGCACCTATTTCAGTTCCTATGGATTTCTAAGGTTGCAATGAGTTCAAATATGATATTCATTATTTATTTCGGCTTTACATAGATGTTAATATGTAAAATGAAAGAATCGTCAAAAAAACTCATGTTGGGAGATGATATGATTTGTGGAGTACTGATGAGCAGACTGGTCGGGTGGAGGGGCGTCATCAGAGTCCCCTTCTGCCGGCCTTTATGATTCTGACTCCACGGAGGATAATAAATTTGCTCACGTAGGCTAGTTTGACCACCCCCGACTGGTAAAGTCTGTTGGTGCAACATCCCTCAGGTCAAGGTTGACCTGGGTGACCAAGCTGAGTCTTGGTTTGAGTTTAGATGTTTGACAATAAGAAATTGATTGAAGAAGAGTCAAGTAGGTCAAGATTGACCGGATACTTGACAAGGAAGTCCTGGTGAGTGAAGCCAGGCAGAAGGAAAACCCTAGTGAGTGAAGCTAGGTGAAAGTCCTAGTGAGTGAAGCTAGGTGAAAGTCCTGGTGAGTGAAACCAGGTGAAAACCCTAGTGAGTGAAGTTAGGTGAAAGTCCTGGTGAGTGAAGCCAGGCAGAAGGAAAACCCTAGTGAGTGAAGCTAGGTGAAAGTCCTAGTGAGTGAAGCTAGGTGAAAGTCCTGGTGAGTGAAACCAGGTGAAAACCCTAGTGAGTGAAGCTAGGTGAAAGTCCTGGTGAGTGAAGCCAGGTGAAAGCCCTAGTGAGTGAAGCTAGGCAGATGGAAAACCCTAGTGAGTGAAGCTAGGTGAAAGTCCTGGTGAGTGAAGCCAGGCAAGGGAAAATCCAGATGGATCAAGGATGATCGGACATCTGGTGTTGGGAAGTCCAAGTAGGTCAAAGGATTGACTGGATACTTGGCACGAGGAAATACAGATAGGTCAAAGGGATTGACCAGACATCTGATGGAAGTCCAAGTAGGTCAAGGGAGTGACCAGATACTTGGCATGAATAGAAAAGTCTAAGTGGGTCAAAGGGATTGACCAGACACTTGGTGGGAAGTCCTAGCAGGTCAAAGGAGTGACCAGATGCTAGGCATGATGTACCAACAGGTCAAGGTTGACCGGATGTTGGTTTGAGAGGCTTGGAACTTGGTTTTGGGCAAAAACCAAGTGTTGGATCGATCAGTGGATCGATCCAGGCTTCTCCTAAGCGAACAGAGAGCCTCTGGATCGATCCGTGGATCGATCCAGATGTTCCGATCGATCCGTGGATCGATCCAGATGTTCCAATCGATCAGTGGATCGATTGGGACGCGGCTACTTCGCGCGATAAGCGCTGGATCGATCCGTGGATCGATCCAGGCACTTTTCCAGAGCACAGAGGCGCTCTGGATCGATCCGTGGATCGATCCAAAGCCTCCCCGATCGATTGGAACATTCGAATCGATCGGGATCCGACCGTTGGCGTCGATAAAAGCCGCAGGCGTTCATTTCCTTCGGCATCTCTTCACCGATTCACTCCAGATTTCTCGCCAGCTCCTCCACAGCACTCACAAAGCTCAGATCGCCAGTTCTTGAAGGATCTTGGAAGTTTTCCAAGTCAAGAGGCGGATCAAAGCCAAGAAGAGAAGCTAGGGTTAGGGTTTATACTCATTGTAAGCTTGTAAGCTTGTATTTCTTGTATCCTTTCCCTCTCTTCTTGTATTGAGTCTTGTAGGGCTTCTCCGCCCTTGGTAGTTACCATAAAGGAGAGTGTTATTTAGTGGAGGGTGTGTGTGTTGGTGTGGATCCTTGGATTAGTCACCTCTTGTGAGGTGGATACCAAGTAAAATCAACCGTGTTAGCATTGTGTGTTTGTTTCTGTATTTTCCGCTGCATATTCTTGAAGAAACGAGCAACGCCAAGCACCGAGCGAACGCGACGAGCTATTCCCCCCCCCCCCCCCCCCTCTAGCTACTTTTGGTCCTAACAAAGTCGGGTCTGATTTGGTCCTAACAACGTTTCCTGCCGCAGACCTGATTTTCCAGCCGGTAGACCCTGCTCTGACTTTATACACCGAATGACCCTAGGTGGAGAGTTCAAATATGTTATCCATTATTTATTTTGACTTTTTTAAATATATTAAAATATTATTAAAAAACTGACTAAATCTTATGTAATGTTATTCATATGTGTTGCATGTCAGTGAAAAAGAGAAGAGAGAGAAGAGAAAGAAAAATAATGGAGAAAAAAACGATAGAGAGAGAAGAGAAAGAAAAATAATGGAGAAAAAAAACAATAGAAAAAGTAAGATTATCAAAAGAGTAAAATAAAAATTACACTAAAAAAGATGTATTCTTTGATAAATAATAAAATAACATATACCTTTTAATAAATTTAGATAAGATGTTGGATAAATTATCAAAATTTCTTCGGCAATTAACCAAAGGGCGCACTTGAAAATCTGAATTTATCAAAAGGCGTACACTACTTTGGTATTTACCAAAGAGTGCACTTTTTTAAAAGCATTTCCTATTTTACCCTCCTGATAATTTGACTTTTTCTATTGTTTTTCTTTTCTTCATTATATTTATCTCACTTCTCTCTCTCCTCTGTCGGCAGAATATAGGAATAACATTAGTTAATCTTTAATCACATTTTAATACATTTGAAGAAGCCAAAATAAATAATGGACACCATATTTGGACTCCTTGCAATTTTAGAAATCCATAGGAACTGAAATGGGTGCAATCGGAGCTTTCTATGTCGATCAGTGGGTTTCGGTCAAAACCCACTGATGGACCTAGAGAGCTCCGACTGCACTCGTTTCAGTTTCTATAGATTTCTAAAATTACAAGGAGTTCAAATATGGTGTACATTATTTATTTTGACTTTTTATAGATGTTAATAAGCAAAATCAAAGAATCGGCATAAAAGTCCACGTTGGGCCTGATATGGAATCATATCAGGCCTAACGTGGGCCTGATATCATTCCATATCAGGCCCACGTTGGGCCTGATTTGAGTCCATATCAGGCCTAATATGAGTTTTTTTGCTGATTCTTTGATTTTACTTGTTAACATCTATAAAAAACCAAAATAAATAATGGACACCATATTTGAACTCCTTGCAATTTTAAAAATCCATAGAAACTGAAATGGGTGCAATCGGAGCTCGCTAGGTCCATCAGTGGGTTTTGACCGAAACCCACTGATCGATCTAGAAAGCTCCGATTGCACTCATTTCAGTTTCTATGAATTTCTAAAATTACAAGGAGTTCAAATATGGTGTCCATTATTATTTTTGGCACTCCTAGTGGTGGACTAGAGGTTTTGAAAAATCCTAAATCTCTCTTTCTTTATTTTTCCTTTTTTTGTTTAGGCCTGATATGAAGAGATATCATGCCCACGTTGGGCCTGATATCTCTTCATATCAGGCCCAATGTGGGCCTGATATCTCCCCATATCAGGCCCAATGTGGGCCTGATATGGGAGATATCAGGCCTAGTCACAACATAAAATAAAAAAAAAAAAGAAATAAAGAGAGATTTAGGGTTTTCAAAACCTCTGGTCCACCACTAGGAGTGCCAAAAATAATAATGGACACCATATTTTAACTCCTTGTAATTTTAGAAATTCATAGAAACTGAAATGGGTACAATCGGAGCTTTCTAGGTCGATCAGTGGGTTTCGGTCAAAACCCACTGATGGACCTATAGGGCTCCGATTGCACTCATATGGATTTCTAAAATTGCAAGGAGTTCAAATATGGTGTCCATTATTTATTTTGGTTTTTTTATAGATGTTAACAAGCAAAATCAAAGAATCGACATAAAAGCCCACGTTGGGCCTGATATGGAATCATATCAGGCCCAACGTGGGCCTGATATCATTCCATATCAGGCCCAACGTGGGCCTGATATCATTCCATATCAGGCCCACGTTGGGCCTGATTTGAGTCTATATCAGGCCCAATGTGGACTTTTTTGTCGATTCTTTGATTTTTGCTTGTTAACATATATAAAAAGCCAAAATAAATAATGGACACCATATTTGAACTCCTTGTAATTTTAGAAATCCATAGAAACTGAAACGAGTGCAATCGGCTCAAGGTCCATCAGTGGGTTTTGACCGAAACCAAAACCCACTGATCGATCTAGAAAGCTCCGATTGCACCCATTTCAGTTTCTATGAATTTCTAAAATTACAAGGAGTGAAAATATGGTGTCAATTATTATTTTTGGCACTCCTAGTGGTGGACCAGAGGTTTTGAAAACCCTAAATCTCTCTTTCTTTCTTTTTTCTTTTTTTTTTTGTTTAGGCCTGATATGAAGAGATATCATGCCCATGTTGGGCCTGATATCTCCCCATATCAGGCCCAATGTAGGCCTGATATGAGAGATATCAGGCCTATTAACAACAAAAAATAAAAAAATAAAAAGAAATAAAGAGATATTTAGGATTTTCAAAACCTCTGGTCCATCACTAGGAGTGCCAAAAATAATAATGGGCACCATATTTTCACTCCTTATAATTTTAGAAATTCATAGAAACTGAAATGGGTGCAATCGGAGCTTTCTAGATCGATCAGTGGGTTTCGGTCAAAACCCACTGATGGACCTAGAGAGCTCCGATTGCACCCATTTATCAGGCCCACGTTGGGCCTGATATGATTCCATATCAGGCCCAACGTGGGCTTTTATGTCGATTCTTTGATTTTGCTTGTTAACATCTATAAAAAACCAAAATAAATAATGGACATCATATTTGAACTCCTTGCAATTTTAGAAATCCATAGAAACTGAAATGGGTGCAATCGGAGCTCTCTAGGTCCATCAGTGGGTTTTGACCGAAATCCACTAATCGACCTAGAAAGCTCCGATTGTACCCATTTCAGTTTTTATGAATTTCTAAAATTACAAGGAGTTAAAATATGGTGTCCATTATTATTTTTGACACTCCTAGTGGTGGACCAGAGGTTTTAAAAACCCTAAATCTCTCTTTATTTCTTTTTTTTTATTTTTTTATTTTATGTTGTGACTAGGTCTGATATCTCCCATATCAGGCCCACATTGGGCCTGATATGAAGAGATATCAGGCCCAACGTGGGCATGATATCTCTTCATATCAGGCCTAAACAAAAAAAAAAGAAAAAAAAAAGAAAGAGAGATTTAGGGTTTTTCAAAACCTCTGGTCCACCACTAGGAGTGCCAAAAATAATAATTGACACCATATTTTCACTCCTTGTAATTTTAGAAATTCATAGAAACTAAAATGGGTGCAATCGGAGCTTTCTAGATCGATCAGTGGGTTTCGGTCAAAACTCACTGATGGACCTAGAGAGCTCCGATTGCACTCATTTCAGTTTCTATGGATTTCTAAAATTGCAAGGAGTTCAAATATGGTGTCCATTATTTATTTTGACTTTTTATAGATGTTAACAAGTAAAATCAAAAAATCAACAAAAAATCAGCAAAAAAGCCCACATTGGGCCTGATATGGACTCAAATCAGGCCCAACGTGGGTCTGATATGGAATGATATCAGGCCCACATTGGGCCTGATATGGGATGATATCAGACCCACATTGGGCCTGATATGGGATGATATCAGGCCCACGTTGGGCCTGATATGATTCCATATCAGGCCCAACGTGGACTTTTATGTCGATTCTTTGATTTTGCTGGTTAACATCTATAAAAAGTCAAAATAAATAATGTACACCATATTTGAACTCCTTATAATTTTAGAAATCCATAGAAACTGAAATGAGTGCAATCGGAGCTCTCTAGGTCCATCAGTGGGTTTTGACCGAAACCCACTGATTGACCTAGAAAGCTCCGATTGCACCCATTTCAGTTCATGTGGATTTCTAAAATTGCAAGGAGTCCAAATATGGTGTCCATTATTTATTTTGGCTTATTCAAATGTATTAAAATGTGATTAAAGATTTACTAATGTTATTCCTATATTCTGTCGACAGAGCAGAGAGAAAAGTGAGAGAAATATAATGAAGAAATGAAAAACAATAGAAAAAGTCAAATTATCAGGAGGGTAAAATAGGAAATGCTTTTAAAAAAGTTCCCTCTTTGGTAAATACCAAAGCAGTGTACGCCTTTTGGTAAATTCAGATTTTCAAGTGCGCCTTTTGGTATTATAGTCATTAAGAAATAATTACTAGAAAATATAAAATTAAATTATTTATTATTTTAAAATTTAATATAGTCAACAATATTATAACATAACATATTTTATATAATTTTTTTATAACTTAATTAATGTTAATTAATTTAAATCAAAATCAAACAGGCAAACAGCTGTTCAATTGCCTCTTGTCGCACTTAGAGGTTTAGCTACTATAATTTTATCACAATTTATTAAAAAAATAATATAAAAATGTTTCGCGTAATAATTTTTTAACCAAATTAAATCAATTTATTTTTATATATTATAATAAATATTCCGTAGATATTATAAGATTATTAAAATAAAAAATACCCTCTTAACCACAGCATGTTCATAATTTTTATCCAAAATTAGTGAAAAAAATATTTATTTTGTTCCTAGGGTTTCATTGGACAGATCAACTATCTACCGTGAGCTATAGCATGGCCAAGATCGATCCACACCTCCATCTTTTACAGATCTGGTGCAGATCTTACCGAATCGTTTTCAGTTGAACTGGTGTCTTATTAACATGTTTGATAACTGCACAATGCAGATCAGTTTAGAGAGCACGCACTTGCTCTTGTGCTTTTGCTGAACGATCTGGACGAGCAAACGGAAGGGTATCATCAGGTATTGCAAGAGGAGAAATTTGTCGGGCTACGACAGCCCCTCATTTTATTACACGACAGACAAGAAACATTAGTGGCGCAACTCTTCCAAGATCAAGAACAGAAATCAAGCAGTCGCCGTTTCGTACACTTGGCTGGCATATTTCCAGTCAATAACCTTCCATATGTTCTTCAGATAGTCAGGTCTCACATTTTGGTACTGCAACACAATCAAACACAATGTTGAAACAATCGAAAATTTACACAATACAAAACATAGTGCATTCTTTTTCTTTTTTTTTTTTTGGTAATTCAGATGTTCCAACTTCATCCGAAGATAGACGGTCTTCTCTCCTAGTTCACCTCCGGAATAAATCCGAAGCCCAACTTATGCACACTTAAAAACTAATGCATGAACAAAATAAATTAAGCTGTCTTAAATTAGCTATTATTATAAGAACATTAGCCATGACATTAAACTAATATTTAGCAGAAGTTTCTGTAGCAGTTATATAGGCAAAAAATGAGAGTTGAAATATTTACGACAGATGACCCATCAAGTATCCTTAAATTGCATTTTAATCAATAACATTTGACTGTTTAACTAGTTGAAGTAACACTCTCTGATATCATAGCACACTAAATAATATTACAGCCATTAGTGAAACACTAATTATTATAAAATTTTGAAATAGTTTATTAGAGATATTAATACTGATTTATAACTATGTTTAGGTATGAATGAACATATGATGCCACATCATTTCCATGCGTAATGGTGAGTATGACAAAATTCCTTGTTTCATGTGGCATATAGCATTCAAAAGAGAAGCTTAGTGTATAGTACCTGTAGATAGTATGCATGCTCCCACACATCGATACCTAGCAATGGAATAAGTGTCGCGCCTTTGGTCACCAGTGGATCCTATAACAAATTTTTCTAGTAGGTAAGAGCTAAAGGAATGGTCAAACCATTGAACTATTAACCAAAAGAAGGGAATGCAGAGTATTTTTTGACTTAAATAGAAGCAAATATGAATATTGTGATACAATTACATGTTTCTCATTGATGGCATTACATGGATAACGTGGATGAACATTATTTTCAGGCCAAGGAACAAAAACATGAATTGTCAAACAACAATGACATACACACAAGAAAGCAACATGGTAGCAAAGTATTAGTTGACCTACTGGCCTACTATTCTTATTATCAGATATATAGTTATAGAGATTGTTCAACTTGTAGAAATGATAAATTTTCAAATAGATATAAAACAGCTAAATTTGAGACAAAAATTATAAGAAAAATAAGTTTAAAACTATATCCGACATTCACTGACAAACTAAGAGTTAAGAATAAGACATATTGATTGAATTGCTAAATCTAGAGGGGAAAGATCGAGAATTATTCAATGAAGTTTTGGGGATTACGATGTTGAGGACCAAGAAAAATCAACTAATAATTTATAGGAATAATGATTGAGTTTATGAAACATACAGTAAAACTACCAAAAGAATTATTCATGGAAGAATTAAAGACGAAAGAAGTATTTTTAAATCAATATGGTTTAGATTCTGGATATCAACTATGACGCTATTCATTTAATAAGACAAATAAATCCTTTGCAAATGTTTTCTATTAAATTTAGAAAAATCTTTTGATGCAATACGTAAATCCTTATCGTGATCGGTAGAGAAGAAAGGAATATCTAGTTACATCGATGTGGTAAATGACACATGATAATGTTAGTGGAACTAGTAAGAGAGAATGCCAAATGATTTTTTTATGATTGTAAGCTTACATTATGGATCAGCTCTAAATCCCTTCTTATTTAAAAATAAACTCCCTTCTTATTTATAACTAAACATTCTAATCATAATCAACTCTGCATCGTCTTGATCTATGTTATTAGCATACAACACTCGGCTCACTATAGTTATCGGATCAGAGTGCTACACAATTATATATATATAAGAGAAAGTTGAGATCATATCGATGTTCAAAGAAGATCAATAAAGTCAAATAAATTAGGATTGAAGGAATCATGGGTTGGAGACCAAAGAAATTTCTAGCTAATGTGAGTGAATCAATTCAAGATATTTGAATATTACTAATAAAGTAACCTTACATAGGCTTAAATAGACAAATAAGATTCATATAGCTGACTTTAGATAGTTGATATTAACACAATTAAATGACGACAACAACAACTATAATATACTAAAATATCTCTAACTATTCTTACAGCAAAACATATTCAACTTATATTGACATTACATTGATGCTTTAGTGAAATCAACGACATGGTTAGATACAGTCTGCTATTCCAAGTATGGAAAAAAACAGAAAAATAAAATTAAAATATCATAAACATTCCTAGAGTTTGCATTAAAAGTTGATGGAGAGATTTCTTCATTACCATTTAAGTAAGAGAATAGCTTTGCGTTGCAATTGTCAGTTATCTTACAAGATTTGATCATTTAGGCTTAAGAAAAGACTACTACATTTTTCATGAACATATCAACTAAACTGAACAACCGAAGCTGCAGGTAAAGAATATCCATATCTTTGAAACAAATGATGCTACCTGATTTGCTGTGGTTTCAACAGTGAGTTTCTTGCTGGTCTTATCCAGAGCTAGCCACTGTCATAAAGATGATCAAAGGAAATGAGCAGAAGAGAAACTAATAATCACGGCACAAGGAACAAATTTAGTAAATGTTTAGAGGAAGTAAGCAATTATGTTCTATGAGGTTAAACATACCACCCATCCAGAACCTTGTAAAGCAGCACCTTCTGCATTTATTTTCTGCACCAAAGCCTCAAAAGAGCCAAAGTCTTCGTCAATTGCCCAGCCTAGTGAACTATGGGGAGACTCACCTCCACCTTCCTGCATACTCATTCCATTATCATATTTATGGACACAAAAAACAAGGATATTCCATAGTGTATTGGGCAGTTTGCACTTACATTTACAGGCTTCAGGTTTTGCCAGAAGATTGTGTGGTTGATATGACCTGCACACAACATTAAACCCTCCTATTAATCCAATCTCCTACTATTTGTCAGCGTTTTTTTTTCTTTATGATTTAAGAAAAAGAACCGACTGCGAAAACCCTGATGGATCTCGAAATCATCAAAACCACAGAGTCAAGGAAAGAAAGAGATGGAAAGCAGAACAAACCTCCGCCATTGAACTTGATGGCGCTCTGCAACCGGACGACCGCCGGTGCGTCACCCTTCGCGATTGCAGCGTCGAGCTGCTCGAGAGCGTTATTGTAGTTGGTGACGTACGACTGGTGGTGCTTCTGGTGGTGCAGCCTCATGATCTCGCCGCTGATGACGGGCTCGAGTGCGCCGTAGTCATAGGCGAGATCCGGAAGGGCAGCCAAGGTGAGGGCCCGGTCCTGGCGAACGCTCGATCCAAGACAACGATCCAGGCAGGCAGAGACGGGGGCGAAGCTGGACGCGCACGTTAGGGTTTTCTTGGCGAAGAGGGCTCGGAGAGCCATGGCTGATTGCTCCAAAGCAAGAAACAGAGAGAGAGAGAGAGAAGGGAATGGGGAGGGTTTGGCGACGCAGGCGGCATTTTATAGATTAAGCGGAGAACGGTAGGATCATTCACGCCCATGGTTTGCCGTGGTTTCGAAGGATTGGGGCATCCACAGCTTCCTTAAACATTAAATTTATTTTAAATTTAATAAAAAAAAATAAAGATAATCCTTTAATCTTCTTAGACGCGCATGCTCACTCGCGACGTTTGGTTACTCCGGCTCGAAGTCTTCTCGCGGACAACCTCGAAAGTCATCCATTTAGCATGTCACCTTTCCCAATTTTAAATATCATTAAATTTGACGTCATAGGTAGAAACTTTACATATTTTTGATAGAAGAAGTTGGATGATTCACAATAGTTACCTTATCGCAAGAGGATCTGGATTTGCTCGTGGTCGCCAAAGCATAGAAGATAGCGCAACAACAATAAGCTGTCAGACATTCTTTCTCGAATGACCCAACATTCTCAGTGACAGGACCTCACACTGAGGGGAGGACCAAGGCAGAAGGACGGATGGAGTCTCCTCGATCTGTCCTCCAGCTGGTTTCAATCAAGTACCTATATAGCCAAGTGGTTTTCCTCCCGTGCCCCCATCTTGAATCGCAAATCATAGGGTGTTGTTTCGCACGCCTCTCGATGACATGGACCGATCGGAGAGGGCCCAAGGATCATCCTCGGGAGACACACCTGTTCGGGATCCATATAAAGGGAAGGCTCCAATCTCCAGGGCTCCCTGAATAGTGTATGTTGTTCTCCCTAGAAATATTGGAGGATAAATTGTCGCCCCATTTCTGACTTCTCACAATTGGAGAGTATAGAGGCGCGACCGACCCATAGGACCACCTGCTCAAGTACAAAAATGTAGTCATCCTCTATCAATACACGGATAGTGTCAAGTGTCGAGTGTTCTTAACTACTCTCTCGAGGTCCACGTAAAGATGATTTAATAGACTCCTGATTAACTCCATATGCAGCTTTAAAGATTTCTAAAAGGTATGTTCCTCCACCACTTCGCCAATAATCATCGGTACCATAAGACCACATAAAATTTATTCTCCCTCAAGCAAGGGTCCAAAGAGGCGTTGAGGGCATATATCAAGCAGCTCAATTAAGTAGACACGGACGTCCCTTCAACTATGCTGGAGATCCTGGTGAGTACTTTCTCCCAACAGCTCACAAATGGGGACTTCTTTCGGTCCTTGATCAATAAACCCTCCCTCTTGGGACTTCAACCATTTTCTAGGAAGGGCAACCAAGTACATCAATTTATAAGAGGCACAGTTCGCCCGGATGAAGGAGGTGGTCGCACCAACTCCTATCCCTGCCCCAAAGCGCCGAGCCCCTCTCCCTCCTCTTTCACCTAAAAGACCCAAGTAGGGCCCCCAACCCCATCATCAAGATTAAAGACCAAACATGGTCTAATGTGTGGAGGTTCTTGTTGGTCCCTTACGATCGACAAGAGGGGGGTGAATTGTCCTACACAATATAAAACAAATACCTTTCTCAACTCGATCAGGCTTAACACAATTACACACTTAAACAAAAAGGAATAATAGAATTAAAGTACGAGACAAATAGATTTTTTACTTGGTTGGCAATCAGAGGATTCTTACTCTAAGAAAATTTAGCCCAGTAGAAGAATCTCCTTCTCGAACAAAACATCGGGGCAGATAAGCCTCGTACACAGAAATTAGGCTCGTAAACTAAAAATAGAACTAGAATTAAAGTACAGAATATGTTATTTGAGAAGAGAAGACAAGGGCTATATTAATAGCCTGCTGGTCGGTCAGCTCTGGGAGCCTGGAATGGGTCTGGGCATCTGGGTGTGGATAAAACTTTATCCACGATGACAACGGCTTGCTAAAGATAAGTTTACTGGTCCAGATGTCTGGACTAAGCCCGGGTGCCCAGACCACGTAGATATGGCCCCTCTAGATGAGGCGCCCCCAAGGGTGCCCGGACTGTCCGAACACCTGGATTTGGTTCAGGTGCCCGAACAGTCAACATCTTGTTGACTGTCCGATTTCTCTCCATTCCAGCTCCGTTGGCTTAGGAGATTTCGGCCATCCAGAATAGGGTTCATCCAAACTCATTTTCCGGCCTCCTTGAGTAACCCTCCGCTTCGACTTCTCGTTCCTCCAAAACGTCGCGCGCTTCCTTTTCATCTGCCAGCATACTCGTCCGCAGTGCCTCACCCCTTGAATGTACCAAGTCTGTTGACTCTCTTTCGTGTCATCAATCTCGCCTGCTGTGTCTTTCATTCGACTTCTTGTACTCCTAAGTTCCTGTACACTTTGACACAAGGCATCAAAAGACAACAAGACATAACTTGACTTGGTTGATCGCATCAAAACTACCATGGAATACTTATAGTCCGGACTTCATTTGCCAAGCTCCGCTGGTGGGTTCCCATTTTTTGTACTTACCATCTATCGGGAATTCACAACACTCAAGACTGTTATCAGGATAATCAGGAGATGTGATAGAAAGCTAATCATGGGTTTCAACACCAACCTCCCCCTAAGGAAAATAGACACTACTGTTGGATCAAGTCACACGTGAGAGGGGGATGAATCACGTGATTTTCAAAAACTTATTTCTTTTATTTGTTTTGGATTTGAAATCAAAGTAAAGATGCAGCGGGAAAGACAAAAGTGAAAAGCAAGTAAAAGACACAGTTAATGCAAGCAATTTTTACTTAGTTCAGAACGTTCGGCGACTTCTACTCCAAGACCAAGGTCTCGCAGACCTATCGATGGATAATCCACTAAATGCCTTTTCCGGAACCACCAAAAGAGGAGATTGAGATCGTAGAAGTGTAATACGCTACACTTCCCATTTGCAAAAATTAAATGTTATACAAAACTTTAATTACCAAACAATGTCTGAAGTTGGTTGGCTCAAGCTCGGTGTTTGGTTAGCTTCTCCGTGACAGTCGGGCGTAGCAAAGACGTAACAAAGTAGTAACAGAAAGCCAGAGCAATCGAAAAGTTGTTTGAATATGCAGAAGCTCATATGTCAGTTGTGTCTGAAGCTTGGGTCGAGAAGCCCTTATAAGGGCTATGGAAGACGCCTTCAAGGACCTTGAAGACACCTCCAACCTGAGAAATCTGATCCCGACTGATCCCGTTCGAAAGCTGAGTCAGACGGAGGTCGGCTGTGCTGTCGTCGATGTTGACGAAAAGTCGTGAAGATGCCTTGTCGATCTAGTACCTCCTGAAAAGGTTCCCACTGGCGGACGACGGGGGGTGATGATGAGGACGATAAGGCGAGGGTTCTGCACACACTCAGACAAGCCGCCCTCACGTTAGAGACCAAGAACCAGGGGAAAAGTCCTCAGCTCAGGCCCTCCGACGCTCAAGTCAGGTACTTTTTCTCCAGAAGCATAGTGAAAAGTACGAGAAGAAAAGGACTAATGTGTAAAGATGAGTGAACGTACCTAAGTAAGGGAAAAAGCCTCCCTTTTTATATGACAGCGGGTACTTCTAGAATCTGACGAGTGTCAGGGAATGTTGGGTGTCAGGATTTGTCTGGCAGTGAATGACACATGGCGTCCCCCTATAGGTCTGATAAGGGATCAACGGGCAATGAACCCTAGACCGTTAGCATATTCTCTGACAAGTTGTTACGATTCCCTGGCTTGATTATCGTATAGTGTCTGCACGCCCTGGTCTGTTAACCCTGACCTGGGTCTTCATACCTGCAAATATTGACCTGTGGGCACAAACCTGCCTTCCCCGACACATTCCCTGACTTGTTTCCTGGCTTGTGTTTGTCGTCCCGTAAATCCAGATCTGTACGTCAGCCCTCCATTTGTCATTCGATAGATCCTGGTAAATCCTGACCTACGCTTACCGCCCTGCCAGTCGAGGTCTTTGCTTACCGTTCCTTAAGTCTCGTTCCATATGCACGACCCTGCTCTGTAAACCTTAGTCCTCCGGTCCTGACCTGTAAGCCTTAGTCCTCCTGTCCTGACCTATGCGCCTTGACCCATGTGTAAATCTTAGTCCGATTGCCTTGAACTGTAAGTCATGGTCCATATATCCCGACATGTATGTCTTGATCCGTGTCTCCTGTTCTGCCTGTCTTATCCTGCGAGTCATAACCTGCAAGCCTTAGGCCACCTATCCTAACTTGTGTTTCCTAACCTGTATCCCGTAAGTCCTAACTTGTACATCTTACCTTCCGAATTCCTACTCACCATGTAGGCCTAACCCCTGAATGTCACTTATGTCCAACCTGGACCGTCCTGTAATATGGACCTTTGACTACCACGTAGGCCAGACTTCTGACCGCCACGTGGGCTGGATTTCTGACTGTCCCGTGGGCTTGACTTTCGACCAGATCCGTTATCCGACCCCACTATTATGCACTGTATTACCGACTTTGTTGTGCCTTATCTGTGACGAGGTCCAAGATCTATCCTGTGGAAGGCAGCTTCCACAGCACTGAAGGCGCCTTCCATAAACAGTAGGAAGGCACCTTCCTTCACCTAAAAGGCGCTTCGGACACTGTTCACCCGAGACCTTTGTGCCCCTTTTGTCCTGTAAAACATATTAGTTTAATAATACAAGGTGTACCCTGTAAACCAGAGTTAGCACAATCATAGTAAAGAGTAGTAATTAGATCATGTCTCTCTGAGAGTAGGATCTAGTCAAAGTCTTGATTTAGGTTTCTGAAATGGACCTAAATCGGATCGATGTCTACCGTCCCTTCAAATAGGAACGTGTCCTCACTTAGTTACTCTCCTCCAGTGACTTACCTCTACTTACTAAGTGTAAAGTTACCTCCAAAATCACACATCCGGACTTCGGAAATTGCACATCCCAATTTACCGGAATCGCACATCCGGTCTTCCCCAATCGGGAATCGCACATCCCAATCTACCGAAATCGCACATCCGGTTTTCTCCAATTGAGAATCGCACATCCCGATCTACTAGAATTGCACATCCAATCTTCTTCCATCGGGAATCAAACATCCCAACTGCCAATCAGGAATTGAACATCCCGACTGGACTTTCTTCCAGTCAGAAATCGAACATCTCGACTGTCAATTGAGAATCGAACATCCCGAAATATGCGCACTCGGTAAATGCGTTAAATCAAGATAACTCCTAACTTAACTCACTTGTCATTCATTAAACTTTAGTTAGACTATTAGTGTAAATTACACTAACAATCTTCTTATTTTTGATGAAATGACAATCTAAGTTAAAGTTAGGAAAAAAATATACAAAACTAAAAAGATAAAACATATAAGATAGTTAGATTTTGTTCAATCATTTTTAGGATTAAGTTCTTCTGATATTTCATATTTTTCTAACTTAAACTCCTAATTCTCCTCTTTAACATTCATCAAAATAATATATAAATAAGTGAATCAGAGTGTAAACATGTAACAAAGTAAGCATGGAAAATAATAAAATTTTGACAAAATAATTATAACATGTAATGCGATCAGGAACCATTATCAGTGACTTCACCGCCTAGAGATAAACAACTTTGGTTTGAGTCGTGACATTTATTTCTGCAAAAGGTGTTATTTCACTAACTCTGAACATCCCACACTATCAGTCGCACAATCATTAATAAAGAGATAAATTAGAAAATTAAACAGACTACCGTATAAAAAATTATTTCCACCAGCTTCGTCTATAATCAACTCTAATCCCTTTTTATAAATCTACAGTGTGATAACTAACTCAGTTGCCTATGTCTGAGAACATTACAAAAGTCAATCCCCTCCATGCACATCCGGCCATGGCCTAGAATCAAAAAGCCTCACAAAGACGGAATCCGGAACATAGAGATGGCATTCCTAAAGTGATAACTGGATGAGCTTTTCCTGGACATGGAAGAACAAATTGAATACTAAAAAGCTTCTATTAGTGAATTCAAAAAGATCGATCAAACCAAACTGCCGCTTATAGTCACAACCACAGCCCTTCTACTTCTCCAATTTGAGTGGAAAAAAACAACTAAAAACAAGTTTTCAGTAGATTACATTCTAAACTTCACTGAAATTGTACAAGACTAAATAGAAATAAATCAACGACTCAACAAGGTTTCGATAAGCTTGCTATATTTTCGAGAGTTTTCAACAAGCTTACCATGTTTCAGAAAAATAAATTGAGCTGAAGAGAGAAAATTAGTTCACACACTGAGTCTAATAGGGGCTCTGTACAACATTGGCAAGACATCTAACAAAAAGGATGCAAAACTGAGGTGCTTCACTCAGCTCCACACTCATTTGATCTTTAATAACTTGCTATATCTCACAGAATCGGGATGGATGGAAGAAATATAATATAGAGCAACAAGAACTACAGAACATTTTCTCAAGGCTTCCATGGCGCAGGCGGTGGTGGGGGATTCGGAAACATTGGCGGAACCGAAGAGAACATAGTGTTCTTGTCAACCCCAGTTCTGCCTCCAGACAAAGCCACCAGGGCAGCAACTAATCCAGCATTGCCTGCAAGTGTTGGCTCTGTGTAGTTGCGGTTAGACCGAACATCTCTGAACTCGTCGTGCCTATCTGGTCCAGCGACCATAGCACCGGTGATTGTGTTTGGATTAGGCTTCCTGGTGTCCCTCCATTTCCACCCTCCTTTGCAGTTATAATGCACTCTGTTCTTCGGAATCGATGCTCCTCTGTGATGAACATGCTTAGGATATTTTGTGCCGAATCCCACAACATAACTCAGTTGGTGTGGATTTTTGCCCAGGATGTAATCAATCTGCACATGGAGAGGAATTGCATTTAAACTTATGTCAAAATCTAGGATCACTGAGCGATAACATAAGTCAAAGGCACCGAGCACGAGAACCTGAGTGCGAGCAAAGTCGCGAAGTGCACCAGCAGGGTAGAAGTTAGGACCACAATACCATCCTGGAGCATCGGCTGTTTCGAGATAGTCACTGTAGAGTGTTGTGAGAAATGCAGCATTCACTACATGTTGAAGAGGCTTTGGATTTCCATGGTTTAGTTCAATTAAACCACCTGTAAGAGCACAACCTTCAGAATTTTTAAGAGAACAAAAAAAGTGAATTTTTAGGACAAATGATTGTGATTATCTAACCTTTTGTGCGATTGAAGGACTTGAAAACTGGAAGATATGAGCACATGAAATTGGCAGTTTGTTTATGGAAAGCCTTTAGTATTTCTTCATAGGGGTAACCGGGACTCAGAAACAACCTCAATCTACTAAGAAGAACCTATCAAAACAAAAGAAAAAAAGACTCAACACAATCTTGTTCTAAAATTCATCTTGATACATTTGTATAGTAATTACGTAGATAGGAATTGTGACAAGATACTACACTAACACTTGAAAATCTACTCTCTTTTTTCCCCTTTTTGTACAATTTCCATGTATCACTTCTTAAAAATTTCCTTTTTAACCATCTATGAACCCTAGAGCACGGCAAACACCCCTCAACACCATTGCTAATTGCATCATTCTTTTTCAACACAATGTATCTTTGACATCTCAAACGTCATTGTTCTAGTCATCATCCCAAACATAAAGACATTACCACATAGATATTGATACAATTTGGGCATATCTAAGCTTCTACTTCCTATTCTATGTGAATTTTCTGCATACATACTTCCATCTTTTCAACTAAAAGATGCCTATAAATTGAAGACAATCTCACATTCCTTTAACTATAATGTTAAGATCATAAGTTTGTCTAAGAGAACAAACTACCAGATAAAACAATCCAAGGAACAGTGCGTACCTCATTGTAAGTTGATGAATATGTATCGAAGTGGAATTGAATTCATTTCAAAGAAGCATAAACAATAAAATTGCTACTCACTTGAGCACCAGGGAGCTTGTTGTCCCAGTTCAGAACTCCATATTGAGGACCGCCATGAAATGCCCCAGCTTGTTGGGCGAGCTTGGGATTGGTCGAAACCGATAGGCACGATGCATTGCCAGTTGCGAGGTACATCCATGCTCCACCCCAAATAAGTTCATCAAAATTACTAGTCGAATTGTAGGAGGCGGCATCCCATTGTCCAGTATATACACTTTTGTGCTTGGTGTATCTAGAGGCGAACTTCCAAAGAGTGGAAGCGCCATGGACGAGTTTGTGGGAGTAGGCCTTGTCGTCTTTGAACACTATGGAAGCTGCAGCTAAAGCTGCAGCCGCCTCTGCGGCAAGGTCGGAGCACCTATCCCAGCAGATGGCAACCGGCCGCCGGTAATCAATGTCCTCTGGTCTCATCCAACAGTAGTGATCGTTTTGTTTAGTTCCTCCAGAAGCAGAACCTTGCCCAACCTGCAAAAACTAAAGATTTCAGAGCACCATTTAGGGTTTCTTTCTAGAAACAAAAATGTCCTTTTTTTGCTTTCCTTTACCTCTGCAACGATGCTATCGGTGGTGTCAGCGGAAGAATTGAAGGTTTTCAGCAGGTAATCGACGCCCCACCTTATGATCTCCTTGACGTGGTGGAGCTCTCCGGCGGCTTCGTACTTGGTACTGTACTCGATAACGCTCCAACTGAGCATGGTCATGGCGAAGGAAGCGGGGAAGGTGAACTTGATGGCGTCGCCGGCGTCGTAGAATCCTCCGACGAGACTCTCCCCGTACGATTGATCGGAGAGGCCATCCCTCAAACCGGAGTTCCCCCTCCACGATACATTGTTGTGTTTGGGAATCGGCCCCGCTGCAAAAGAAATCAGAGGGTAAAAGGAACGTTTTTTTCTCCGGTCAAAACCCTTCCCTTTTTTTCCGAAGAGGCCGTCAACGAGGACTCACATCGCTGGGCGTTGAAGAACATAAGCGCCTTGTGGAGTGCGAGGGTGTAGTTATCCTGCGGCGGCTCTAGGCGGTGGCGCCGGGGGACGGTCTTGACGATGATGGCGATGAGTCCGGCGAGCGCGGCCGCGACGACGACGGCGCCGGCGGTCCAGAGAAAGAGCTTGTGGCTGACGAGGAGGCACCCGAGGTCGACGTACTTCTTCTTCTTCTTCTTCCCGTGGGTCCCCGGCGCCGCGAGGAGCCAGCTCTGCTGCGTCTCGTCCAGCTGCCGCGACGTCATGGACAGCGCCCCCCGGTCTAGATCGAGGTTGCGGCTCCGGTCGTCGTCGGTGGCGGAGTCGCCCTGCAGCTCCAGCGGGCCGCCCCAGGGGTCACGGACGTACATGCTCATCCCTCCTCAGACCGCTCCACGCCTAGCCTGCAACAACGAGGCCTAGAAGACCGCCAAAATCCGAGTTTGAAAGGGGGAAGAGGAAGGCGACGAAAGGCGAGTGGCGCATAGGAGCAAAAGTGGAAAAGGCGCCAGCTTTTGCCATCGTTTTACCAGTTCGCCAGCTGGAACAGAACCTCGAAATTCGAGAACGAGAGAGGAGAGAAGGTGAGGGAAGTCGAGGAATGCCCGAATCGGGAGAAGGAAAAGTATTTATAAGAAAACGCCATGGAAATGCATGGGATTTGGAGTGTATAGTAATAATATATTAAAAGAAGATTGTCCAAAATCGGAAGTCCAAAATTTTCATTTTTATTGGAATAATAAAAAAACATTCTTTTTTATTTATGATCAAAACGACAGCTCGTTCCATTTTAATAATTATTTACCTGTGGTAAAATTATATTTCTGCCCTTTTCTTCTCCACTCTGTGAGGCTCATTTGGTCAGCTATCGCATCGCGTCTCGTCGCTCCCGCCTTAAGGCTGCTGCCCGTAGCAGGTCTACCCTGCCCCTAACGCCTTCTGGGCCCTACGCGCTACACGTCCCACTGACATCCGAGCACCCAGAATGTCGCGACGAGGAAGAAAACAGAGCATATAAAAATGACAAATTTAATTTTAACCTTTTTGCCACTCCAAAATCTTACCCTTTTCCCTTCTTTCCTTTGACATTTTATGATAAAAGATGAAATCGCTTGTTTTCGGTGCTCTCATCATATTCAATCTCAAATTATCATAAAGGATAGTAAGATGAGTTACATAGGATCTAAGGATTTAGACTTCGATAGTTTTGTAGTTCGATTCCATGATCTCATGTGGCAAGTATATCATCATTTACCATCTCAGATGATCCGTGGGGCTTTCTTCCCTTTCACACTTAATCATATTGTAAGTTATTTTCTCGGACGGTCTAGTGACTAGCACATGAGATGTCATCATAAAGTTTAGAGTTCGAATCTCGGTAAAGTCGAGATAAATATCTTCTTTATGTGTTAATCATTATTTCAAAAATTAGTTGTAGTCCGTGATTTACCTTCTTCGTATTAATCCTGAGACAAATTGATGGAAATACTATGGACAAATATATTCATCTTTTTACCACCTTCATCACATTGTAGGCTTTTGAAAAAACTTTATTGTTACATTTAATCGATTCAATTTAAATTGAAATAATTCAGTAAAAATTTCAGAATGAATATGAACTTTCAATTTAATTTTGCAATTTGAACCGGAAAAAAAACATCTCTAAAGATAGGCAAATTATAAATGGACGAGGAGGTGTTCCGATGAGGAAAATAAAGCAATGCGTGTGGTTTGTTTGTTGAACTAAACATTCTTTTGTTAGAAGAGTATTCATGATTTAGGTCAGTTATAGTGAAAGGAAAAACTATCACTGTAACAAAAAGATCTAATGCCACAAAGAATTATTGGAGTAAAGATTATCAAAGGACATACCTTTTTTTTTCCCTTCATCTTTCTCGTGATCTAGGATGAATTTTCTCTTATTCCTTTTTCCCCCTTCAATTTTAGATACTTACAGACATTAGACAATATCCAATTGTAGATTAATTTAATTTGCCTGTGTCCTTTTTTTGAAACTAAGTCATTATTTGAAGGAGACTATCCATTCGTCTGTGTCCTTTTCTGAAACTAAGTTACTAACAAGGAGACTTTCTGGCAATGTTCCACCAATTTTAAGATGATCGTGCAGAGGAATATTTCTATTTCTCTATTAACGACATCAGTGTTAGGACCAAAAGTAGCTAGAGGGGGGGGTGAATAGCTCTTCGCGTTCGCTCGTTGCTCGGCGTTGCTTGTTTCTTCAAGAATATGCAGCGGAAAATACAGAAACAAATACAACAACGCTAACACGGTTGGTTTACTTGGTATCCACCTCACAAGAGGTGACTAGTCCAAGGATCCACACCACGCACGCACCCTCCACTAAGAAAACACTCCTTTTCGGTAACTACCGAGGGCGGAGAAGCCCTACAAGACTCTCAGTACAAGAAGAAAGGAAAGGGAAACAAAATACAAGCGCAAAGCTTACAATGAGTACAGAAAACCCTAACCCTAGCTTCTCTTCTTGCCTTTGATCCGCCTCTTGACTTGGAAAGCTTCCAAGATCCTTCAAGAACTGGCGATCTGATCTTTGAGCGTGGAGGAGCTGGCGAGTAACTGGAGTGAATCGGAGAAGCGATACCGCAGCCATCACACGCTGCAGCTATAAACGACGCTAACGGTCGGATCCCGATCGATTCGAATGATCCCAATCGATCGGGAGGCTTTGGATCGATCCACGGATCGATCCGACCGTTTGGAAAGCGCTGGATCGATCCACGGATCGATCCGGCGATTCCATTGGAAACCCCCAATCGATCCATCGATCGATTGGGACCTCTGATCGATCCACGGATCGATCCGAGGCTCTGATTTTGACAGTGCCGGATCGATCCATCGATCGATCCAAAGACTTGATTTTGTCCAAAACCAAGTCCTAAACCTCCCAAACCAACATCCGGTCAACCTTGACCTGTTGGTATGTCATGCCTAACATCTAGTCACTCCCTTGACCTGCTAGGACTCCCTTACCAAGTGTCTGGTCAATCCCTTTGACCCACTTGGACTTTTCTCTGTGCCAAGTATCCGGTCAATCCCTTTGACCTACTTGGACTTTTCTTTCATGCCAAGTATCCAGTCAATCCTTTGACCTACTTGGACTTCCCAACACCAGATGTCCGATCATCCTTGATCCATCTGGATTTTCCCTTGCCTGGCTTCACTCACCAGGACTTTCACCTAGCTTCACTCACTAGGGTTTTCCATCTGCCTAGCTTCACTCACTAGGACTTTCACCTGGCTTCACTCACCAGGATTTCCATCTGCCTAGCTTCACTCACTAGGACTTCCTTCTGCCTGGCTTCACTCACCAGGACTTCCTTCTGCCTGGCTTCACTCACCAGGACTTTTCTTCTGCCTGGCTTCACTCACCAGGACTTTTCTTCTGCCTGGCTTCACTCACCAGGACTTTCATACTGCCTAGCTTCACTCACTAGGTCTTTCATTTTGCCTAACATCCCAGTTAGGACTTCCCAGTCAAGTATCCGGTCAACCTTGACCTACTTGACTCTTCTTCAATCAATATCTTATTGTCAAACATCTAAACCCAAACCAAGACTCAGCTTGGTTACCCAGGTCAACCTTGACCTGAGGGATATTGCACCAACAATCAGAACGCTGTAAAATTATATAATAGTAATAATTATATCTTATATGCCACTAAATTGTATTTTGGTGTCGTTCAGATTTATTATGTGTTGTTAAATTATATCATAAATGTTACTAAGTTTTATTATAAATGCTACCAATTTTTATTTCGAGATAGAAAGAGATAGGATAATAAATTAGCAATCTTCTCTAAAGACATTGAGTTTATGAACTATTTTATAAAATTACAGTGTATGTGCTATAAAATTGTATTATGAGAACTAATAAATTATATTATTATCAAATTCAATTACATATACTATTAAATCATTAGCTTATTAAAGGATTTAGAGCTTAAAATGTAGGATTATATATAGTTCAATCAATTTATATATATATATATATATATATATATATATATATGTGATGCGGTGATAAGGGGGAAAAGGCCTTACCCCGTTACCATGGTGGGAGCCAGTCAAGGCGGTCAAACGGCCCTAGACCACTGGCCGATCGGGTAACATGCTCGCCCGATCGGGATAGGGAAAACCCGATCCGAAATTATAACAACTCGGCGAGCTTCCGATACTCAGAAAGACTTAGGTATCTGCAAGAGTACGCCGAACGGCTTCCCTGCTCGGCCTTATATAAAGCTACAAGAGCAGAGCGGATTTACGACCGAACTATGCAGAAATAGAAGGGTGACCGAGCGACTTTCTCAAGACAGCGAAAGCCCCCGTCGGTTGAGCGGTCTCCTCGCTCGGCCAAAGAACACACTCAGCCGAGCCGAGCGACTATCCCGCTTAGCCCAGTAAAAGACACTACTAGCTGGATATTATCTTTTTGGGAGTATGTGTCGTTGACAGGCGGTATGGTCGACGGCTAGTTCAGATAGAAGATCGTACGACAGAAGCTTCCACTGTCACTTCAAAAATATCCTCAGCTCGTTAAGGTATTGTGTCGGAGGCATTTTACTGATACATCTTTTTAAGGAAAGCTTCAAGAAGCGTGCACACCTTGGGAAGCGCACAAGCACACTATAAGAGCCCTATATAGGGGGTCCAAGCTTCAGCGGAGGTATGCGATAATCTATTGTTGCACTATTCGCTACTTTGTTCTACTTCCGCACATCGCCGGTGACTGACTTGAGCGTCGGAGGGTCATTACCAGGGACTCTTTCTCTGGCTTGGTACTGACGCAGCTGTGGTTGCAGGGTCTCGAGGAGTCAACACACGGTCAACCGGAGCGTCATGTCCTCAACTTCCGTCACCTCAACTATTGAACAGGATAAAGAATATATATATATACCAAAGACTTATCTAGGTTATATAAAATAATAACAATTATTATAATTATATATTTTGAATAGCTAGAGAAAGGGGCCCCGGTGATGACCCTCCGATACTCAAATCAGTCTCCCGCGAAGTAAGAAGAAGTAAAGATAACTGTAGCGCAACAGTAGAAACCGCGAGAGAAGCATACCTCAGCCGATACCTGAAGCCGCTTTTATATAGGGCTTATGTAGTATGTGTACACGCTTCTTAAAGTGAACACGCTATCCCAAACTTTCCCTGAAGAGGCATGTCAGTAAAGTGTCCCTGACACAGTACCTTAACGGGTTGAGCATATCTTTGAAGTAACAGTGGAAGCTTCCGTCGTACGATCCTCTGTCTAATCATGCCGTCTGTCAGCGGCACTAGCTCACAAAAAGATGTCGAAAGATACTATGCCGTGTCTGTTGCTTGGCCAAACGGAATGGTCGTTCGGTCAGGATTCTGATATCCTTGCGTCTACTGTCACACCGAGCGGGATAGTCGCTCGGCTAAAAGTCCTCTGCCCGAGCGTCGTCGGTTGTTGGGTCGAGAGGGATGGTCGCTTGGGCGGAAGTCGCTGTCGCGCCGAGCGAGAGAGTCGCTCGGTTGAAAGTCCTCGGTCTGTGTCGCCCGTTGCTAGGCCGAGTAGGATGACCGCCCCGCTCGGCTTTTACGCATCCCTTGAGCGTCGGTTTGATTACTCATTGTCGAAAATGATGGGTCGGTGCTCAACCCACGGTCGAAATATGCCCCGCCTAACCGGCCAAAACCATCAGTCCGTTGACCGTTTTAATTTTGACCTCCATTAACTTCCACCGTGACAACAGGGCAGAATCCTTCATCACCACCGTATCATATATCATAAAGGTTAGTAACCACCCATAATTTACCTCCTCCGTGTTGACCTAGGGATGTGTTGGCGGGGGTACTGGGGGCGAGCGAATCGCCTTTTGCCACATAAAGGTGACTAAGTTTTATTATAAATGCTACAATTTTTATTTCGAGATATAAAGACATAGGATAATAAATTAGCAATCTTCTCTAAAGACATTGATTTTATGAACTATTTTATAAAATTACAGTGTATGTGCTATAAAATTGTATTATGAGAACTAATAAATTATATTATAATTATCAAATTCAATTACATATACTATTAAATCATTAGCTTATTAAAGGATTTAGAGCTTAAAATGTAGGTTTTATTTCAATTATTAAATTAATCTTCGTATATAGTTCAATCAATTTTGAACTCCACACTGTATTTAGTTAAAAAAATTATTTTATTTCCATCAACTGATTTTCAATGAGCCACGTTCAATTTGTGAAAAACTACTTGATTAAAGTTAATTAATTTAATTATTTATATATAAATGTTATGCTACGGAACATTTCCTACAGACTGCTCTAGTGAAGATGCCATATCAGTTTTTTTTTTAATTTTCTATTTGCATTTTTTTTCCTCGTTTCCTCTCCTCGTTGAAATCATCGTTCGTGTGCCAATCGTGCCAGGCGGCGAACGTGCCAGCCTCACCGTCGGCCACCCACCCATCGCCGCCCACCCACCCACCGCCGATCACCCGCCCACCGTCAGCCGGATCGTATCCAAAATCCCGACAACAATCCGGTTGAAATCCGGTCGCGATCGCAATCGCTAGCGTGGCGGCTGGATCGCGCTAGATTTCGACCGGATTCCAGTTGCAATCCCATCGTGAACCGGCCAGGGTCTAACAGTGATCGGATTCCGACCGCGATCAAGCCGGATCGCAGCTAGAATCCGGCGTGATCAGGCTGGATCGCGTTGGATTCCATGCCTAACTCATCGAAATCCATCAGCGATCGCGGCTGGAATCCATGTCGTGATCCCCCTAAGGGTTCACCTTCCCCCCATACTGTAGCATTGGGGTGGGTCCAAGAGATCGGATGCCGCCGACGATGGAGGTGGGGGGTGAGTGGCTGGTGGGCGAAGCTGTGTAGTGAGTTTAGGTGAGAATTGTTTCAGCGAGAACAAAGAAAAAGAGAAAAAGTTGTATTTAAAAAATTAAAAGGAAAATGTAGCAATGCTTAAGAAATAGTTCACAACAATTCTATATATCTATATATGTTCAAGGAAAAAATCTCAATGAAATATTCAAAAATACATATAAAATGATGAGACTAAAAAAAAATATGAAATGATACATCATGAATTTATGTCTATCCTTAAATATTTCACTAAGACTAATTTAACCAAAGACTTAGACATCTGGCTTATATAAAATAATAACAATTATTATAATTATATATTTTGAATAGCTATAAGCACTCCCATCCGACCAAATTAATAATCAACTAACCAAAAACAGAACGGAACGGTAACTACTTTACCACGTAGCGGTCAACTTAAAATGTCAACGTGCCAAAGTCAAACTGACCTATTTACCCGCCAAAAGCAGAATTCGACTGGCGACGAGTAAGGCAGTGCAAGCTTTCCGACCGGCGTTCGCGCTCCACATTACTATTTTCGGACTATAAAACTCCCCTTCATCTCCCTCTCCTCCACCACCCACAGATTTCCCCTTCTTTCAATCCATCCTATGTCGGCGACGACGATGCTGGTGCTGTTGCTGGGTCTCCTCCTCGGCCTCGTTCGCTCCGAGGACCCTTATATCTACTTCGACTGGAACGTCTCCTACGGGACCATCGCCCCCCTCGGCGTCCCCCAGCAGGTTATCCTCATCAACGGCGAGTTCCCTGGCCCCAACATCAACTCCACCACCAACAACAACGTCATCGTCAGCGTCTTCAACAACCTCGACGAGCCCTTCCTCTTCACCTGGTTCCGTCGTCATATCCATTGATCTGTTTTCCTTTTTAAAATTTCCAGCGATCGAACTCGCTCTGTTTCTTAATTGCTCTGTTCTTGATTACGATCAGGAATGGAATTCAGCACCGAAAATATACGTGGCAAGACGGCGTGGCCGGCACCAATTGCCCGATCCTGCCGGGGAAGAACTTCACGTACCATTTTCAGGTGAAGGACCAGATCGGTAGCTTCATGTACTTCCCATCGCTCGGCATGCAGAAGGCGGCCGGTGCCTTCGGCGGTCTCCGCGTCAACAGCCGCCTCCTCATCCCGGTGCCCTTCGACGACCCCGCTGACGATTACACCGTCCTCATCGGCGATTGGTACGCCAAGAGCCACAAGATCCTGGCTAAAACTCTCGACGCCGGAAATGCCATTGGCCGCCCCGCCGGCATCCTCATGAACGGCCACTCAGGGAAGGACGCGTCCGGCAATGACGAGGCGCCGCTCTTCTTCATGGAGGCCGGAAAGACCTACCGCTACCGGGTCTGCAACGTGGGGATGAAGGTGACCCTCAACTTCCGGATCCAGTCCCACTCGATGCTACTGGTGGAGATGGACGGATCCCACACGGTGCAGAACAATTACGACGCCCTTGACGTCCACGTCGGGCAGTGCCTCTCCGTCCTGGTCACCGCCGACAGGACCCCCGGCGACTACTACATGGTGGCATCCTCGCGATTCACCAAGTACAGCATCTCCGCCACTGGGATCATCCGCTACAACGGTTCCAGCACGCCGCCGTCGAAGGACCTTCCGCCGGCTCCGGAAGGGTGGTCGTGGTCGTTCAATCAGTGGAGGTCGTTCCGGTGGAACCTCACCGCCAGCGCCGCCCGCCCCAACCCGCAGGGCTCCTACCACTACGGCAGCATCAACATCACCCGCACCGTCAAGATAGCCAGCTCCACCGGCAAGGTCAACGGGAAGCGGCGGTACTCTCTCAACGCCGTCTCCCACGAGGACACCGCCACGCCGCTCAAGCTCGCCGAGTACTTCGGCATCGCCAGCAAGGTGTTCAAGTACGACATCATCGGCGACGAGCCACCGGCGGAAAACACGGCGATCGAGATCGCGCCCAACGTGCTGAACATGACGTTCAGGACCTTCGTGGAGGTGGTGTTCGAAAACCCAGAGAGGACGACGCAGGCGTACCACATCGATGGCTACGCGTTTTTCCCGGTGGGGATGGGGCACGGGAAGTGGACGCCGGAAAGCAGGAAGCTGTACAACAACCTGGACGCGGTGAGCCGGCACACGATACAGGTGTACCAGAGGTCGTGGTCGGCGGTGCTGATGACGTTCGACAACGCCGGGATGTGGAACCTGAGGTCGGAGCTCTGGGAGAGGAGGTACCTCGGGCAGCAGCTCTACTTCACCATCCAGTCGCCGGCGCGGTCGCTGAGAGATGAGTCCGACATCCCGGCCAACGCTCTGCTCTGCGGCGACATCGTCGGCCTGCCGAAGCCGCCGCCGTATGTCTGACACCAACGACAAGGCTAATTAATTTAGTGACCTGATTTATTTGCGAGTGTTTTTTTTTTCCTTCTATTTATTATTTTCATTTATTGTCCATTGTTTGAGGTCATGAGAATGGCCATGAGAATGGCCAGTGCAATGTTTTCTTAAATATTGTTTGATCTTATAAAATTGTTTCAGTGATTATGATAATATTAGATGTTGCCCAATGTTGAGTTCCAATGGTGTTAAAAGATGAATATATTCGTCTCAGCGTCTCCGTCAATCCGTCCAGTACCCTTATTAGAATCACCCACCTCTGCTTATGTACCTAAACCCTACTAGTAGTATAATAAGAAAGTAAAGAATTTCATTGTAACTGGATGCTAGGCACCTTGTAATTATCTACTCTCGAGAATTAATTTGTTTGGCCTTTATGAAAAATTAGTATATTCTAATGTCTGATTGCTGAGCTGTGGTAATTGCTGTAACCAAAGAACCTTTGTAGCTTTTTAAGGAACAGGATGTGGAGCATAGTAACTGCGATAATAACGAGCAAAAGGTTGTTCATGACTGGGCAACGATCTCCAACGGAGAGTGATTAATTAGACTAAAAAGCTATTTATTACCTTCAACTACTTTGTTTTGGTTGGAATCTAGGAAACACATCAGGTATTAAGTTAGTAATCTCAATAAGAAGAACAATGTTGGTGCCTTTGGTTCATCGGTTGATAGGAAATGTTGAGCTATTTCACTGCTCGTGGAATTTTCATAAAATTGTACTGTTTTAATGATCATTCTTAGCTATTTTTTTAGTTTCTTGGATGAATAATTATTCTTAGTCTACTATATTGTCAAAATAAAGAACCTCTAAATAATATCATTTATTATGGATATCAAAATAATATTATTTTTAATGATTATACTTGTTATGTTATATGACATTAAATATTGGACTATAATCCGAACATATGAATAGAAGATGAGAGTTACAGAGATAAAGATATTAAGATAATTTTGTGAACATATGATGATGAACAATAAGAAATGAAAATATTATAGAGTTGAAATTGCATTATTAAGGGTAAACTTACACGATTAAGATGATACAAATATAATAAATATTCCAATTGGGCGATTTAAAATTATAACAAATATACACATCAAACCAAAAATTAAAAAAATATAATTAACAATAATAAAGTAAGATAAAATTTATTGAAGTATAGATAATATAATAAAAGATAAAGCTAATATATTATAAAAAGATCTATATAGCTGATTCCACTTAATATGATAAAACTTGAACTTAACGACTTCCTACAATACGAAAGCACTATTATAAAATAGCATCATTACTCCATCAAGTTCCTTTGGGTCAAAACTAGTTAATGGTCCTTAAAACACCAAAACAATAAAAAAAAATAAAATCATATTTAGATTCTATATTCATTGATGCGGTGGTAAAAGGAGTCTGTCAAGGATGAGTCAAAGACGAGAAAAGCAGCTGATATAGAGGTCAAAGTAAAGGTGATCAAAGGTATGGAATCGTCAGGTCACCAACATAGGCCGAGCGGGTCGATCGGGCTTGAAGGGTTCAATCAAACATGACCGCTCACTCAGCAAAAAGAGGGTCCAGGATCAAGGTGTTGCTTGGAAGCTAGTCCAACCAGATCGCTAGTCCGGCCAGGAGATAGGCAACGCCCCAATAGCCGGACAACTACAGAGAAAGATAGATGTTCGCAACTGTGCCAACCCTACAAGGGCTAGTCCGACCGGACCGCTTGTTCGATTGCACAAGGGACGATCTACCGAGCCAAACAACCGTGGAGAAGAACAGGCTCGAGCGGCCAGGAGGGGAATCGCGGCCGAGAGGCTCACCCGCTCGGCCAAATAGCGAGACCCCTTGCTTTACGACCTACCGAATCGAACGATCGTGGAGAACAAGCTTGAGTAGCCGGGCGAGGAAGCCCAGCCGAGCGGCTCACCCACTCGGTCAAATAGTGGGACTCCTTGCTTAGCTCATCGTATCATTCTAGGAGTTGATGATGCTGATAGCAAGGCATGGTTAACAGGCAAACCATATGGCAGAAGCTTTCACTATCATGTCAGGGATTTACACACCCTGTTAAGGAAATGTGTCAGGACACTTTCCTGACTTATCCTTTCATAGGACAATTGGAAAGCGTGCACATGCTTTGAGAAACATACACGTACTTTGAGAAATGTGCACATGCTTTGAGAAGCATGCACACACTTTGAGAAGCGTGCGCGTACACTACAGAGGCACTATATAAAGAGAGTGTTGAATATAAGTGAATGGAGAAGAGGTGAAAGAGGAAAGAGATTTTATTGTGAATGGGACTTTAATCTCATATTGAGAGTTTCATGGCATGATGGTTGGTTTATATTGATTCGCATGCATTGAGATTGTGAACAAATGCATGAGGATAGGCTCTCTTTCATACGTGGATGCACAAGGGGGATGCAAATCCAGGGTCTGGATTGCACTGAACTATGTTGACTCGTGTGCGAGCACGACCTGCGCGCATCGAATGCCAGACCGGTCGAGGCAAAATTCGCCAAGTGGAACAACCAACGTTTTGCTACGTAAACATTTTGCTGCTGTAACGGATGCATTAAATTTGAAATTAATACAGAATCTAAACGTTCGAGTAATAATGAGTGAAACAGTAGGTAATGGCCATTAACGCTGTGTCATTGATCTGAGCTCCTATATAAGGAGGCTGTGATCAAAGGCAGAGAACACACACGCAGCGAAGCAAGCAAGAGCTATCCACCTCATTCCCCTCCTCTGTAGTGCTACTCCTGCTCGGCAGAGTGCTCGTAATAGCGATCGGGTGTCACTCAGTTCGCCGTGACCACCAGTGCTTGGTGGGGATCACGGTCAAACCGTTGCATCCTGGGAAACAGATGACCCGAATAAGCCTTGAAGCACAGCCGGAGGTGGGGGAAAATCTGTTTCAAGGAAACTGCGACTCTCGCAGGCCTCGATCAATTTTCCCGGTCGGTCTCTTCGTCCGCCCGATTGGTCAGTCTGCTCGTCAGCTCTGTCTACTCGCCTGGTCAGTCTTTTGCCAGATCTGTTAAGGCTGCTCTGTCAAGACCTGGTCTTTCAAGACTGTTCTGTCAAGACCTGGTCTGTCAAGACTGCTCTGTCAAGACCTGGTCTGTCAAGACTGCTCTGTCAAGACCTGCTCTGTCAAGGCTGCTCTGTCAAGACCGCTCTGTCAAAACCGTTCTGTCAAGACTGCTCTATCAAGACAATGTTAAGACCTGTTATGTCAAGACCTGCTCTGTCAAGACCGCTCTGTCAAGACCTGCTCTGTCAAGATCGCTCTGTCAAGACCGCTTTGCAGACCTACTCAAGTCGCTCTGCAACACGGACCTACAGCTCGGCTGATCTACTCGTGTAACGCCCGAAAATTTCCAAATAAATTATTAGAAATATTCTACTATTTTTCTGGAAGTTTAGGATATTTTTATGAAATTTTTAGAATAGCGGAAGTAACAAAAACAAATAAAAACATAAAACAGCTTACGCGGGGATCGAACCCGAGACCTAGCGAACGCTATGCCTTATAGAGAATTCTAGTAACCAGGAGACCCCAGCAGGGGTGTGCTGAAAGAAGAGAGAAGCAATTATATTTAAGTTGAGTTGGCCGAATAAACCACTTAATATAAATAGGAAAATAATTAAGTGAGGGTTTATTTTGGATTGGGATTTCTTCCTCTCCCCACCCTCACGCCGCCTCTCTCTCTCTTCCGCACCCTCTCGGCCACCAAAACCCCAAGAGACCTAGGGTTCCATCCCTAGGGTCGCAGGAGCACCTTCCGGCGACAACTCCAGCACGAGGACGCTCCTCTCCGCGAGAAGAGCACGTAGACGTGGGAGGATCGTCGAGAAGATCGTTTTTCTGGGAAACCTAGCGAACAGATCGTAAGGAAATCTAGCGCGGGATGTAAGAAACCCCTCACCTGCAGTATAAATAGCTATTCGTGTGTTTTATGCATTAGTTTAGTCGTATGCAGATTTTCAGTACGTAGAGTGTGTTCTAGTGCACACCAAGTGTTTGATAAAATGTTTAGCTCAGTAAAATGCTACAGTAGGCATTTTAATAGTTCAGTAAATGCAGTAGAAGCATTTAAAATAGCATATTTAGTCTTGCTATAGCTTATATGGGACTACGGTCCAATGGGTGGGCTCCCACAGTCGCCTCTAGGTTCAGATAACCTAGCTCTAGGTTCAGATAAATAGAGATAAATAGCGAGATACGATAATTCAGTTATAAAACAGTATTTTACTTTTATCAGTGGCACTGTACCGAACTTCAGTTGTCCTTGGGTTGGGCTCCCATAGTCGTCCTTATGTTTAGATAACCTAGCAAACCCTACTAGATTTGGGACTAGCTACCTCAGGTCTAGTTAGGGATGCGCGCATAGCAAGTACAGTTGTCAGACCCATCAGCAGCATGATTAGTATTTTCATCTATTTATGATAAATAGTTTTTCAAAGCTTCACAATTTAGTTATGTGATTACAGTTCAAAATTTGTATCAGCTTAGCATTAGTTTAGTTAGCTATTGTATTAGTCTAGTTCTATCTTGTTGATACTAGAAGATATTGCCATGATCAGCTTTTGATTTCTATGTTCTGTATGATAGTATACCATGCCATGCTCTAACATGTTCAGTATATATTTCAAACAACATGTTTTAAAAGCATAAATTACATCGTATGCATGTTTAGTGAGGTAGATGGTTTCTTACTAAGCTCCCAAGCTTACAGATACTTCTTTTCCTTATACTGCAGATAAAGGTAAAGGAAAGATGGATTAGCGGAGACTGGAGGACAATGCAATGAAGATGTGTGTGGATAGGAACTTGGAATAAAGATCTTTGGAGAAACTAGCAACCTAAGAACTTAGTATTTCTTGTAGTGTTACTTTTCTGCACTTTTAGTTAATTAAGTGTCTTGAATTGCGATAGTTATGCTTAGATTACTGATTGACATGATCTCGGTTAGCTAGCCATGGGTAATGATAGATCTAGTAGCTTTGTTTTTGCTTATAGAGTTGATATATGCGATTTGAGCACGAAACAGTGCTGAAATCAGACTTCTGATACGAAATCAGAAACCTCAATCGATCAGCCGATCGATTGGAGGAACCTCAATCGATCAGCTGATCGATTGGAGGCTCCTCAATCGATCAGCTAATCGATTGGGCAGCTTGTTCCGCGAACAGTAAGCTTCTGAATCGATCAGCCGATCGATCGGAGCTATTGTCGCGAACAGTCAGCTTCTGGATCGATCAATCGATCGATCGGAGAATTAGCCTCGCGAACAGAGAGCTTTGGAATTGATCAGCCGATCGATTGGCAAGCCTGGATCGATCAGCCGATCAATCCAGAATTTACCCCGTGCACAGTAGCGAGTTGAATCGATCAGTGGATCGATCCAATAGCTTTCAATCGATTGTGTTCGATCCTAATCGATTGGGAAGCTAGATTTTGACTAGAAACCTTTAGTTATAGCTCCTTGACCATGGGGGGATGAAAGATATGTCATGTATACCTTAGATCCAATCCCTTAGCACATGTAGAACAAAGAAATTGCATTAGCATAAAGAAATTTTAAATCAGATCAGTTTTCCGCACATTAAAAATAGTTTAGCATCAGCATAATGTAACCCCCGGCCTTACAGCTTAATCAGTAGAAGGCGGGTCGTTACAGCTCGCTCGATGACTAAGTCCGCTCTTCTATAAGTAACAGAAATCAACCCCTACTGGCAGCCTGAAATCATCCGCTCAAGTCATCTCTATTGTAAGTTGAATTTAAATTCTGTGTAATTTTAAATTCAAAGAACCTTGTAAATGGATCGCCTTGAAATTCAGCTTGGGGAAGGGTATTGACGCCACACTCAAACAAGATGAGAAGATGAGTGATAAGTCATGGGGTTTGATCGCCACAAGTTGTCTTGATAAGATCGGAATTAGTTCTTTACCTAAGAACTAGAAGGAAGCTCTCATCAAAGAGAAACTAAAATTTTCATTCAAACTTACTTGATTTTCCATACAAGAGTTCTCCTATTTAACATCCCTTAAGATCCACTATGCACTAATTATGCAATAAATATCATGCTTGCATGCATGATATTTATTATCCACTAATGCAACCACTAATCCCTAATACTAGCTTAATGCAACCATGCATGCATGGTATTTATGATACTAGCTTAGGAACTCTCAAAAATGCATTAAAAACCCACAAAGGACATCAAAAGTCACTTTAGAAAAATCCCCCCAAAAATGCATATGAAAATGGTCCTCATGTTGGTCCAATTTCACTTTCAAATTGAAGGAATGTGATCAATTTAGTTGTTGCCTCCATTGTGCATTGATCCTCCTTTTCCTTGAGCCCCGTTATTAAGCCTTCGAAAGCTTGCTTCATTCTCTTAGTCTTGGATCTCGTCATGGGTCCCCCAATTCCCTTCAATACCTCTTCTGGGCTTACATCATTGCCTCCTTCTTTAGGTGAATTCGTCCTCGAATTTAGGTCTTCATCACCTACATCAAAAGGACTCAAATCAGCCACATTAAATGTTGCACTGACACCATACTCACTGGGCAAATCAATTTTGTAAGCATTGTCATTAATTCTTTCCAACACTTGGAATGGTCCATCTCCTCTTGGTTGAAGCTTTGATTTCCTTTGGGTAGGAAACCGTTCCTTCCTCATATGAACCCACACCCAATCACTGGGTTCAAGGACAACTCTTTTTCTCCCTTTGTTGGCTCGATTTGCATATTACTCCATTTTCTTCTCAATTTGAGTTTTAACTTGCTCATGAAGTTTCTTCACATATTCTGTCTTTGTTTTGCCATCCTTGTGAACTAAAGAAGAAGTGTTAGGTAAAGGAAGCAAATCAAGAGGTGTTAGTGGATTGAACCCATAAACAATCTCAAAAGGAGAAAATTGAGTAGTAGAATGGACTGCCCTATTATAAGCAAATTCAACATGAGGTAAACATTCTTCCCAAGATTTAATGTTCTTCTTAATAATTGCTCTAAGAAGAGTAGAAAGTGTCCTATTTACCACCTCAGTCTGGCCGTCAGTTTGTGGGTGGCATGTGGTGGAGAAAAGAAGCTTTGTTCCCAGCTTGTTCCATAAGGTCCTCCAAAAATGGCTTAAAAATTTGGTGTCACGATCTGAAACAATACTCCTAGACATGCCATGAAGTCTTACCACCTCTTTGAAAAACAAATCTGCCACATAAGTTACATCATCCACTTTGTGGCAAGATATGAAGCGTGTCATCTTAGAGAATCTATCAACTACCACAAAAATGGAGTCCTTACCTTTTTGGGTACCTGGTAGCCCTAAAACAAAATCCATAGACAAGTCAGTCCAAGGAAAATTAGGAATAGGCAAAGGCATGTAAAGTTCATGAGGTAATGTCTTAGATTTTGCTTTTCTACACACAATGCACCGTGCACAAAATTTCTGCACATCGTGTTTCATGCGTGGCCAATGAAAATGTTCAAGCAGCATTTCTAAGGTCTTTTGAACCCCAAAGTGTCCCATTAAACTCCCCTCATGTGCTTCCCTAACTAGCAATTTACACATGGATCCTTTAGGCACACTAAGTCGGTTATTCTTAAACAAGTAGTTGTCATGCCTAACAAACCCATTTTGTGATTTCTTTTCACACGCAGCTTATAATTGGGAAACCTCATTATCATGTACATACAATTCCTTAACATGTTCAAAGCCAAGCAATTTAGTTTCAAGTGTAACTAACAAGTTATACCTTCTTGAAAGTGCATCTACTACAACATTTACCTTTCCTTGCTTATGCTTAATCACATAAGGAAATTGTGTAAGACCGTTAGATTCGATAGAGGGGGGGTGAATATCGATTCGAAAATCTTGAGTTAAAACGCAGCGGAAAAGTAAGGAAGTAAAGAGATGAACACGGTTGATTTTTACTTCGTTCGGAGCCTGTGACGACTCCTACTCGAAGGCCCGTACTCCTTGAGTACTTTCGTTGGGCAATTCACTAGCAATTCGGATAATTACAATTTACGTACAAATATTGCTAATGAAAAGAAAGAAAACAAAGCTAACCGACAAACAATGAATTAAAAAGAGAGCCGGAGTGAGTCGTCGGAGCTTTGTGAACGTTGTTGGAGCGCAGAGCAGCAGAGTGATTGGACTCAGAGTTCTCAGAAGACTGATATTTTGAAGCTCCTGCCTGGGGCTTCTTTTATATGCTGCTCCGGGCGCCTGGATCCCTTCCGGGCGCCTGGAATGTGACGTAACACTCCCAACCAGCATGCTCCAAGTGTCAACGTCGTCCTGGGGATAAAATTTGCCTCCGGGCGCCCGGAGCCATTCCGGGCGCCCGGACCCTCACTGTTCCCTACCTGCAAAACAGTGTTAGTCCGAGGCAAATAAACCCTGCAGCACAGTTTGTTAGCACATTTTTACAGATACGCTAAGTAATAAAAATTAGCATCAAGAGTATGACTTAGATTCCGTCTTTCTGAGACCGGAATCTAGTCACGATCTCGACTTAGATATCCGAGATAGATCTAAGCCGGATCGACGCCTAATGTCCCCTTCCCGGGAACACGTCCTCACAGTCACTCCCCTCCAGTGACTTACCTCACTTACCTGCCAGACGTCCGGTCAGCCCGTCGACCCGTCTGGACTTCTCGCCAAGCGTCCGGTCAGCCCGTCGACCCGCTTGGACTTCTCGCCAGCTATCCGGTCAGCCCGTCGACCTAGCTGGACTTCTCGCCAAGCGTCCGGTCAGCCCGTCGACCCGCTTGGACTTCTCGCCAGCTATCCGGTCAGCCCGTCGACCTAGCTGGACTTTTCCTGCACACTTGATCAAAGTGTCCGCCAACAACACAACTAACTTAACCTATTTGTCATTCATCAAAACCTGGGTTAGACCGTTAGTGCTACCCACACCAACAATCTCCCCCTTTTTGATGGAATGACAACCTGGTTAAGTTAGTGAAAGCATATGTACGAAACAACATGCATTTGTGTGGTTTTTAAAGTCAGTTTGTGTTTTCAAATTGGTTTAGCTAACTTAACCACCTAACCCTTCTCCCCCTTTGGCATTCATCAAAAAGTAAGCAGGGGTAAACAAGCATAGTGTAGAGTAATAAAAAGTTTAGTTCAAAAATTCAAAGATACTGATAAAAGTACAATTTTTAACAGCAAGTTAAAAAATAGTCAAGTTGACTTGGGGGAGTTTAAGCTTTTGAAAATTTGTTTAAAACATTAGCTTTTAGCTTTTAGAAAGCTAGCTAAGTTTTCATTTTCAAATACAAGTTTTCAAAAACTAGAATTCCAAAACTAAGTTTGAAGAATTTATTTTTTAACACTAAGTTTGTAAACGATTTAATTTAAAACTTAAGTTTTGACAGTGATTTAAGTTTGAAAAAATCTAACTTTCATAATTTTTAACACTTGAGTTTTTGCAAATCAAATTTCAGTTTGCAAATATTGATTTTGAACTTTTCTTTTAGTTTTCAAAGGAGTTTGGTAGAACTAATTTTGATAAAGTAAAATAATTAAATCTAATTTTCAAAAATTAAAATTTTAAAGTTCAAAAGTACTAGTTTCAAAACCATGGTTTAAAATACTTGAAAAGTTGAGTTTTCAAAGACTTATTAAAAAGGATAAAAAGTTTGTGATTTAAAACAAACAATTTTGAGGTGATTAAAAAAATTTTCACAATTTTAAGCAAGTTGATATTGAAAATTGATTTTTAAATTTTGATTTTCAAAATTAAGGAAAATAATTTTGAGAAGCTTAGTTTGTAAACTTAAGTTTTGAAAAATCTAATTTCCACAATTTTCAAAACTAAGTTAAATCTAATTTTCAAAATCAATTTTCAATAAAAAGTAAAACCCAATTCTTAAAAACAACTTAGTTTTATAAGAGTTAGTTTTCAAAAGTAGGTTTAAGAAATATTTAAGAGAACATTTTTCAAACAAAATTTAAAATGTTTTATATAAAGGAAAATTTTTAATTAATTCCTCCCCTGAACCTGACATAACTTTAACCAGCTGTCTAACCAATTAGGTACTAACTAACTATCAGAAGATAGTAGCTTTCACTTGGTTAGTCAGATTAAGTTAATTACAACCAGTCAGTGTTTGACTTGACTGATGAACTTTAATCTGATTAATATCTGAATTGTATTTAACGTACAGACTTATGTTGATGCACTGAAATTAGCATCTTAAGTCCAGACAGTTGGCCTATGCATCTCACCCCTTTCTATGTTTATCAAACACAAGCAAGGTAAACCTAAGGTGTTGGTGAGATGCTCAAGAACTAGACCTATGGGCACATGCTTTCTAAGGATTCAAAACTAGTCTAAGGCCAAAACTGTTTTTGAAAGTCTAAGAATGGAAAGTTTTGAAAAACAAACAATTTTAGCCTATAAGTTGGTAAAATCATTTTTGAAAGTATTTTTGAAAGATTCTAGCCTATTAAGATAGAACATATTCAATGTAAGTTTGAAATGCTACTAGATAAATTCAAAATATTTTACAAGTAGTGTAGCTACAGACGTAGGTCATCACTAAGGCTACTGAGATGATGAAGGGGGTGGTCCAGATCCCAAGGATCGAAGAAGTGTCATCAGCTCAGTGTGTCGGGTGACTCCGGCAGCTCGTAACTCGACAACCTCTCGCCGCATGTCCCGATGAAAGTCAGAGTTCTCCTGTTGGAGACTCGCCATAGCTCTCTCTAGTCCGGTCATACGGTCGGCTAGAGTGCGGGGAGCGTGTCGTGGTGCTCGAGCTGGGGGTGGTGGTGGAGCCGGTGCGGCTTCCTCTGGAAATAGTGCGAGCATGAACTCGTCCACCTGGATCGGGCTGGTGCTGTGCCCCCCTCCGCCAAGACATAGTCCCGTCATCTCTATCTATGTGGATGTCGGCTAGAGAAAAGTTTCGAGCGGCTATAACATCGAACTCGGTCATATGGGCAACGTCTCCCCTAGTGACATCAATGTGCAGCGAGGACATATAGGCTGTCAGAACGTGACCAAATGGTATATGGACTCGACTGTCAGTCACAAATCCAGCTGAATAGATAATGGTGGAGAAGATGTGTAGGCTAATGTCAATGTCTAACCTATGAATCAGGGCATAAAGTAAAAACGAATGGAATGGGCGCATCACAGCGATGTCCCGAGTAGGCAGTGGTAAAATGCAAAGGACTACAACCCTAGAAAGAGCGTAGTCCTGGACTCGAAGTTCTACTGACCTAAACTGTGTCACCGTGGGATCTCTCTGTTGGGACCTTAGATGGCTAGAGGGGGGTGAATAGCCTCTTTGAAAAACACTAAACACAAATTACTTCAAGAACTTTGTTAGCACAGCGGAATTAGAAAACTAAAACAAGAAAGCACAGCACACTAACTCAGAGATTTACGAGGTTCGGGGATAACTTGCCCCTACTCCTCGGCGTGTCCGTAAGGTGGACGAATCCTCTTGATCTTTCGGTAGATCACACCCCGGAAGCTATCCGGCTAAAGGATTCTCCTTCTCGGTGGAGTAACCTCTCCACAAAGTCTTTAACAGCAGTAAGAAATTAAGCACAAGACTTACAGTAGTGGCTCAAGTGAAATGATCAAAGGAAGCTCACAGCCACAATCAGCGAAGAACAAGCACACTGCTTCAATCTTCCAGAGAGTTTTTCTCCACAGTGTTTTTCACAGCAAGAGCACACAAAGCATTGTCACGAGAGCCTCTCCTCTCCACCTTCATATGCCTCTCTGCTCTGTAACGGATCTCTGCCAAACCTGCAGCAAATCCCTGCAACCGTCCACGACGTCGCCAATCACGCTTCTTCCTTGTCTGATTGTCTCAGCTCCCACCAATGGCATCCTCGTTTCCACTGGTACCTCTGAGCTTGAACCTATCAGCACAAGTCAAGCTGATTTCGACCAAACGGCTGCCAGCAGATCGCAAACGAGACGTTGCTACCAAACCTGGTTTGTCCGCAGCGAGACACAGCAAAAGCTTTTTCGTCGCCTTCTACTAATGATCCTCAATTTGAATTCACCCAACATCAAGTAATCTGTAACCTGTAACTTCGAAAAAGCTTACAGCAGATGGTTAGAAACGAAATAGGTAAAAGCAATTGCGAATCAGAAACAATAAGAGAAAGCGCATGCAAAACAAGCCATACTGTGGATCGGTCAGCAGACCGATCCACGCTTCTATTTATCGTCACTGATCGGTCTGGTGACCGATCAGGTGCTTGTCTGATCGGTCCCAAGACCGATCCACCCCTTCACGCGAATCTGGCACCGAAGCCTGATCAGTGTGAGCCACTGATCGGTCCGTAGGACCGATCAATATCCACTCGGCCATCGAGATCATCCGATCGGTCCCGGACCGATCGATATCCTCGATGTGCTCGAGTGTTATCGATCGGTCTCGGACGATCGATACACTCGATGTGCTATCGAAGTTTTGCCGATCGGTCCCGGACCGATCGATACACTGTGCTCGAGTTTTGATCGGTCTGCGGATCGATCAGTCATCCAAAGTATCACTATAGTATCACTGGACCGGTCTGCAGACCGATCCAAAGCTGTGAGTCTCGAGTCAAGCTTGCTGCCCTCACCCCTGACGGTCCAGAGAGCGTGCTACCGAACCCTCTCCGACCATACATGCCAAGCTTCCACACTTGGACTTCCCAATTGCCTGGTTTCACTCACCAGGACTTTCCAATTGCATGGCTTCACTCACCAGGACTTTCCAACTGCCTAACATCCCAGTTAGGACTTTCCCACTGCCTGGCTTCACTCACCAGGACTTTCCCGTGCCAAGCTCCTTGCTTGGACTTTTCCCAATCAGGTCAATCAGGTTAACCAAGTCAACCTTGATTAGTAATTAATCTGAGTTAATTTAATATCTGATTCAAACTTAAATCAGTGTCAACATCAAAACAACATCCAGGTCAGACTGTATCAACACTCTCTCTCCCCCGAAAAAATACGAATAGATCGTATCGAGAGTAATATGTGAGTAGGGATCTTCGAACGGTAGATCCCTCGGAGGATAGCACAAAAAGGAGCAAGTAGATGGACGCAACTCTAAAAGCTCTCGGATAGTCGTAGGGGAAAATACGATATCAGTGCCTGCTGCCCTAGTGGTATAGGTGAAATCGTCTACTTTGACTAGGTTATTGCAAAATTCGGCACACAGACTTATGTTTATAGGACTGGTACATTCGACAAGGTTCGTTAAGTTATAGTGGCCTATAACCTCTAAAGCAGAGGGACATGACCTTAGAAAGAACGATCTATCTATGCAGGTAGTCCTAATGGCCTTATAAATGGTGGACTCAAACTTAATCCTAAGTTCGTCTGTGGGAAACCTAGGGTCTGTACTAGCATTAGAGGGTCCAGCACCAGTATTAGTTCGTTTCCTACTGAAAATAAAAGAATGTTCTAAGAAAATTGAGAAGACAAAAAGAATAAAATTTTAGAGAGGGGAAGAATTTTTTACCGAGGAGCCATCGAAAAATATAGATTTGACGACCTCGGTTGAATCGCAACAGCATCTTCACCGCAAGAAAATTTTGATTTAGAGTACTTTCGCACTGAGGTTCAAAGTGAACCTTGGCAAAAGTGAGAATTGATGGGGCAAAGGTTAGGGGCGCCTGCTGCCCCTTATTTATAGGGGATTCCGGGCGCCCGGATTCCTTCCGGGCGCCTGGATTCCTTCCGGGCGCCCCGGAGGGGAATACCAAGGGCGCCCGCCCCTGGTTTTGGACTGACAATTTTTTTTTTTTTTTTGGGGTTTTAGGTTTTGGAGTTAAGTTTTAAAATTAAAATTTTGAAATTAATTTAAGTTTTAAAATTAAAATTTTGAAATTAATTTATGTTTTTAAAATTTTGAAATTAATTTAAGTTTTAAAATTTTGAAATTAATTTAAGTTTTAAAATTGAAATTTTGAAATTAATTTAAGTTTTAAAATTGAAATTTTGAAATTAATTTAAGTTTTAAAATTTTGAAATTAATTTAAGTTTTAAAATTAAAATTTTGAAATTAATTTTTAAGTTTAAAATTGAAATTTTGAAATTAATTTAAGTTTTAAAATTAAAATTTTGAAATTAATTTAAGTTTTAAAACTGAAATTTTGAAATTAATTTAAGTTTTAAAATTAAAATTTTGAAATTAATTTAAGTTTTAAAATTGAAATTTTGAAATTAATTAAAATTTTGAACTTAATCTAAGTTTTAAAATTAAAATTTTGAAATTAATTTAATTTTTAAAATTAAAATTTTGAAATTAATTTAAGTTTTAAAATTAAAATTTTGAAATTAATTTAAGTTTTAACATTTTGAAATTAATTTTTAAGTTTTATTCATCTCACCCGATCTATATTATCAATCAAGGAATCCTATGATTTTGTGAGATGAAATTAGTTTGATTACAGAGTTTTGTTTTAACTTGTGTTAGATTCAGACTTAGCTTTGGTTTCCACAAATAGGCATTCTTCGGATAAACTTCTAAGCTTGGTGAGTCACAAGGACATCATTAGAAGTAACCAACCTTTCGAGGTTTTCCGAATAGTCCTATCCCCGGAACTTAGTACTAAATCTTGGTCTAACTGGTTAGGATTCGTTTAAGGGTAGCTTTGGTCAGTTCCACTTGGCCAAATGCACCAGATCGAAGCCATATCTTTCTAGACATGCGATGCCCAAGCTTCCCTAACGTACTATCATCCAAAAACTTCACCAGTACCATGAGTCAAGTTAAACTTGGTCTCTCTTTAACTAATCCTAATTACCCTGCCGGGTTAGTTTGTTTTAGAGGTGCCAGCTATTCTGGAGCCTCCCCCTGAATTATTGGCCATTAATTTAGATTTTGGGTTTGTGTCGATTCTTTTTATAGTTATAATCAACTTGGTGATAAACTAAATTTTGTTGAGTTTTGAATTTTGATTTTAATTTAGATTTATATTTTATTTTTTGATCTGATTTATTCAAGTTTATATAATGTATTTTATCTTTAGGTATATAGAATTGATTAAGTCCTACTTGCGTGGTTAAGCACGCTTTCGGGACCCAAGCTTGTTTAGTTGCTTTGTGTTGGATTAATAATGATTTAAAGGTTTTGTTTGAGTTTGACTTATATCCAAGTCCGGTTTTATTATAGCATGCCTTTTGGTTATTTAGAATTAAATCTAAATTTTTAGATCTTGTTGTGAATTTTTCCAACAATTCTTTTAACTTATTAATTTCATTTTTTAATGATAAATTCTCCTCCTCAAGTGTTCGATCTTGAGTTGGATTCGAATTTTTTAATTGTTCCTTGAGGTTTTGATTTTCCTCAAGAAGCGATTTATTTTTATTTTCCAATTTAACTAATTTTTATTTAAACACGAGATAATTCTAAAGAATTTACGATTTAAGTTTAGGTATACCTCTTGGAACCTTCGGAAACGAGTGCGGACTCGTGGCTCGATTCGGGTTCGGACCCATCTTCCGATTCCTCCGATTCGTCTTCCGCTTCGCGAGCCATCGTGCGAGGTGACTTTGGTGCTTTTCTCCTTCCGATTAATCCGAGGAGGAATCGTCCCATGTTGCTTTGAGGGCTTTCTTCTTTGTTGACTTTGGTTTGTCAAGTTTCAATCTTGGGCATTCGTTCTTGTAGTGCCCTTTTTTACATCCAAACATGTGACATTTCTTGAGTCGGTTGGCGAACTGATCTTCTACTGAAGCTTCTCTTTTCCTGGTGAACATTTTCCTTACCAGGTCCCGGTGTTCTTCGTCTTGAGTTTTGATCGGAATCTTCTTGATTCGGGCTTGTTCTTCTTTTCTTTAGAGGAACTCGCAAATAAAGCTACACCTTTCTCGACCCCGTTAGTTTGCTCATGAAGTTCTAATTCACAAAAGAGTTCATCCAATTTTAATTTAGATAAATTTTTGAAATTTTGTAGGCATCTCGATTGATGCCCACAAATTGTTTCGCGGAAAGGCATTTAACGCGTACTGATTAAGTCTCGGTTCTCCATTTGGTGGCCTATCGCGTGGAGACCGTTGAGGATATCTTTGACCCTCGCGTGGAGTCGACTTGTCGTTTCTCCTTCCTGCATTTTTATATTAAAAATTTTATTTAACAGCAAATCTCTTTTTGTTACCTTCGCGTTGCTTGTTCCTTCGTGCAGCTCGATTAGTTTATCCCAAAGCTCCTTAGCGTTTTGATGCGGTCCGACCCGGTTCAGTTCTTCTCGTGTTAGTCCGCAGTGTAGAGTATTGATGGCTTTGTTTTCAATTGATGCCTTTTTCTTTATATCATTTGTCCAGTCTTCAGGGTCTACTATGTTCCCGGAGTTGTCTACTGGAATTTTGTAAGCCCTTGTGACGCTCATCCATTGGTCGTAGTCTGTCTTCATGTAGACCTCCATTCTCCTCTTCCAATACGAAAAGTCATCCCCGTTGAATAGGGGAGGACGTTCTGTGCTGAAGCCTTCTTGTTGAGACATCTTATCCGCACACACTAAATTAACTGGAAAACAAAATCCCAAGACTTTGTCTTGGATTAGCGATCTTGGGAGAAATAGAAACTCTAAGTTGGTGTTGTACCAATTTAGATTTTAATTACAACGAGAAAAAATCTTCCAAAAGATAATAATATCAGTTTTGAATTGTTAAAAAAAATGATTTCCCGCTCGATTGGTGGTTGCACCAAATCGAGGCGCCCGCTCCGATACCACTTGTAAGACCGTTAGATTCGATGGGGGGTGAATATCGATTAAAATCTCGAGTTAAACGCAGCGGAAAAGTAAGGAAGTAAAGAGATGAACACGGTTGATTTTACTTCGTTCGGATGACGACTCCTACTCGAAGGCCCGTACTCCTTGAGTACTTTCGTTGGGCAATTCACTAGCAATTCGGATAATTACAATTTACGTACAAATATTGCTAATGAAAAGAAAGAAAACAAAGCTAACCGACAAACAATGAATTAAAAAGAGAGCCGGAGTGAGTCGTCGGAGCTTTGTGAACGTTGTTGGAGCGCAGAGCAGCAGAGTGATTGGACTCAGAGTTCTCAGAAGACTGATATTTTGAAGCTCCTGCCTGGGGCTTCTTTTATATGCTGCTCCGGACACCTGGATCCCTTCCGGGCGCCTGGAGTGTGACGTAACACTCCCAACCAGCATGCTCCAAGTGTCAACGTCGTCCTGGGGATAAAATTTGCCTCCGGGCGCCTGGATCCCTTCCAGGCGCCCGGACTTCCGGGCGCCCGGAGCCATTCCGGGCGCCCGGACCCTCACTGTTCCCTACCTGCAAAACAGTGTTAGTCCGAGGCAAATAAACCCTGCAGCACAGTTTGTTAGCACATTTTTACAGATACGCTAAGTAATAAAAATTAGTATCAAGAGTATGACTTAGATTCCGTCTTTCCGAGACCGGAATCTAGTCACGATCTCGACTTAGATATCCGAGATGGATCTAAGCCGGATCGACGCCTAATGTCCCCTTCCCGGGAACGCGTCCTCACAGTCACTCCCCTCCAGTGACTTACCTCACTTACCTGCCAGACGTCCGGTCAGTCCGTCGACCCGTCTGGACTTCTCGCCAAGCGTCCGGTCAGCCCGTCGACCCGCTTGGACTTCTCGCCAGCTATCCGGTCAGCCCGTCAACCTAGCTGGACTTTTCCTGCACACTTGATCAAAGTGTCCGCCAACAACACAACTAACTTAACCTATTTGTCATTCATCAAAACCTGGGTTAGACCGTTAGTGCTACCCGCACCAACAAATTGTTCAAGAAATTCGACCCATTTGACATGCCTTTTGTTGAGCTTCCCTTCCCTTTCAAATACTTCAAAGATTCATGATCACTATGAATGACAAATTCTTTAGGCAAAAGATAATGCTATCATGTTTGCAATGCTCTAACAAGTACATACAATTTTATATCATAAGTGGAATAGTTGAGAGTGGCGCCACTTAGTTTCTCACTAAAATATGCAATGGGATGACCATCTTGAAGTAAAACAACCCCAATACCCACATAAGATGCATCACATTCAATTTCAAATGATTTGAAAAAATCAGGTAAAGCAAGAATGGGTGCATGTGTGAGTTTATCCTTAAGTGTTTGAAATGCATTTTCTTGATTCTCTCCCCATCTAAAACCCATGTTTTTCTTGACAATTTCATTTAGGGGTGCTGCCACTGTGCTGAAATCCTTCATAAACCTCCTATAGAAACTTGCCAACCCATGGAAGCTCCTAACCTCACTCACAGTTTTAGGAGTTAGCCAATCTCTAATGGCCTTAACTTTCCCTTCATCAACCTGCACTCCTTTAGAACTTATGACAAAACCAAGAAAAACCACATGATTAGTGCAAAAAGAATAATTTTCCAAGTTAGCATATAGTTTTTCCTTTCTAAGGACTTGCAAGACAGATTGGAGATGTGCAATATGCTCTACAAAACTCTTGGAATATACCAAAATATCACCAAAGTATACTACCATAAATTTTCCAAGAAATTCTCGTAAGACATGATTCATAAGCCTCATAAAAATGCTTGGTGCATTAGTTAACCCAAAAGGCATTACCAACCATTCATACAATCCATATTTGATTTTGAAAGCTGTTTTCCATTCATCCCCTTCCCTTATCCTAATTTGATGGTACCCACTTTTCAAATCAATTTTAGAAAAGAAGCAAGCACCATGCAATTCATTAAGCAAATCATCAAGTCTAGGGATAGGATGTCTGTACCGAATTGTGATATTGTTGATGGCTCTACAGTCAGTGCACATCCTCCATGATCCATCCTTTTTAGGCACTAAAATTACGGGTACAACACAAGGACTTAAACTTTCTCTAACCCATCCTTTTTGCAATAACTCCTCCACTTGATTTTGTATCTCCTTTGTTTCTTGAGGGTTGCTCCTATAAGCTGGCCTATTAGGCAAAGAAGCGCCAGGAATAAGGTCTATTTGGTGTTCAATCCCCCTCATTGGAGGCAAACCTTGAGGCACTTCCTTGGGAAACACATCCTCAAAATCCTGCAAAATAACAACATCACTAGGCAAGGAGTTAGTATTAAATTCCATGCAAGTTTCCTTGCACAAAAGAAGAAATATAGGCTGTCTTATCAAATAAGCTTTCTTCGCCTCACTTCCTCTTGTAAACAAATTTTCTATTTTTCTCTCTTTCTTTTCCTCATTCTCTCTTTTCTTTTGAATTTTGTCCTCAAAATCAAGTATTTTCTTTTTCACACACTCTTTCTTTTTCTTAAGCTCTCGCTCCTCTTTTTCTCTTTTCTGTCTCATTTTTATTTGATCCTCACAAACCTCTCTAGGTGATAATGGTACAAGTGTGACTTTGCGAGAATTGTGGACAAAAGAGAACTTGTTGGAGAATCCATCATGGTGAGCTCACCTATCAAACTGCCAAGGTCTTCCAAGAAGAATGTGGCTTGCTTCCATAGGCACAATATCACATAGAACTTGATTTTCATATTTGTCAATGGAGAAATTAATCAACACTTGCTGGTTCACTACCAATTCACCACTATTACTTAGCCATTGGAGTTTATATGGTCTTGCATGTGGTGTAGTCTTGAGGTTGAGTTTGGTGACCAACCTAGTGCTTGCCACATTAGTACAACTTCCACCATCAATAATCATAGAGCATGTCTTATCTTGAATAAGGTAGCGGGTATGAAAAATATTTTCTCTTTGGTCCTCCTCATGCTCCTTAGCTTGGCTTCCCAATAATCTCCTAACAACCAAGAGATCTCCATCTTGCGCATAGGTTGCTCCATCATTTTCCTCATCGCTTGAGGAAGAGGAATGAGAAGTAATTTCTTCACTAGAGATACTCCCATTATCTCTCACCACCATAGTCTTCTTATTCGGGTATTTGGATGCAATATGACCTTTTCCCAAATACCTAAAACATTTGATATTCCTACTCTTAGAAGTGGAAAAAGTGGTAGTAGGAATAGGCTTCTTAGTGCTTGCTGTCTCCTTAGAATTTGAAGAAAAACCCTCCTTCTTTGGCTTGTCCTTCCAACTTGAAGAGTAGTTTGGAGAAGATGATTTCTTCATAACGCTCTTTCTCTTTAATTGTTGCTCTACTTTCATTGCTTGATGCACTAAGTCGTCAAGCTCCACATAATGTTGTGACTCCACAATGTCTCTAATATCTCGGCTTAGGCCATGGAGAAACCGAGCCATGGTAGCTTCCCTATCCTCCACAATATTGGCTCTAATCAAAGCCACCTCCATCTCTTTGTAGTAATCATCCACACTCCTACTCCCTTGAATGAGTCTTTGCAATTTGTTGTGCAATTCCCTATGGTAGTGGGAAGGCACAAATCTCCTTCTCATCAAAGTCTTCATTTCGTCCCAAGTGTTGATAGGATGCTCTCCATACCGTCTTCTCTCCTTTTACAATTGATCCAACCAAATTAAGGCATAATCGGTGAACTCAAGGACAGCCACCTTTACTTTCTTTGCATCATTATAATTGTGGCATGAGAAGATTTACTCTATTTTCATCTCCCACTCAAGATATGTTTCGGGATCATTCCTCCCTTGGAAGGAAGGTATATGGACTTTCACACCTCCTAGATCATTTTCTCGTCTATGGTCTCTACCTCCTCTTTCACGTCTTCTTCCCCCTTATGCCTCTTTCTTTCTCTTGGTGAATCATAGAATGGGTCACTTTGACGAGATTCTTCATGATTAGAATTACCCCCACGGTTGGAAACATTTTCTCCTTCAAGTCGGTCCATCCTTTCGTGTATTTCTTCAAGTTGTCTTTGAAGCATTCTTTCAAATTGTTGAGTAAGTGCCTCCATTTGAAGCCTATTAAGATCTCGCCTAGGGGAATGAGGTGATTTTTCCCCACTCATGCTTGCAAAGAAAAAAAAAAGAAGATGACAAGGAAAATTACAAAAGAAATGTTAGACGGACCTCACCACTCTACTCACGTGGTTGCACTCAAATTTATCCACTCAGCTTCCTTTATAAGCTCTTAAGGAAAAAACCTTATCAATATCTTTCTCAAAACAATCAAGTGAATAAGAAACCAACAAGAGAAATATGAGTAGAACAAGAGAAATAAACGAATAAAACGAGAATTTCAGCAATGATCAAGAGCAATGAAAGGAATATATCTTTGAATTCAGATTTCACAAAGAAAGAATATTGAGTCCTTTCAATTCACAAATCCTCCTTTTTTTTTCTTTTTTTTTTTCAATCAGAAACCAATGACTCTAATGATTCCTTTCTCTTCTTTTTTTTTTTTCGAATTTTCCTTTTTTTTTTTTAGTTGAGGACCCAAATAGCGAATAGAAATTTATGATATATAGAGACGGAGAGATCAACAAAGATGGACAAGAACAAAGATGAAAACAAGACACAAACCTGAAAATCAAGGAGCCAAGGCTCTGATACCAAATGATAAGGAACCTTATAAATGAATCGCCTTGAAATTCAGCTTGGGGAAGGATATTGACGCCACACTCAAGCAAGATGAGAAGGTGAGTGATAAGTCATGGGGTTTGATCGCCACAAGTTGCCTTGATAAGATCGGAATTAGTTCTTTGCCTAAAAACTAGAAGGAAGCTCTCACCAAAGAGAAACTAAAATTTTCATTCAAACTTACTTGATTTTCCATACAAGAGTTCTCCTATTTAACATCCCTTAAGATCCACTATGCACTAATTATGCAATAAATATCATGCTTGCATGCATGATATTTATTATCCACTAATGCAACAACTAATCCCTAATACTAGCTTAATGCAACCATGCATGCATGGTATTTATGATACTAGCTTAGGAACTCTCAAAAATGCATTAAAAATCCACAAAGGACATCAAAAGTCACTTTAGAAAAATCCCCCCAAAAATGCATACGAAAATGGTCCTCATGTTGGTCCAATTTCACTTTCAAATTGAAAGAATGTGATCCATTTAGTTGTTGCCTCCATTGTGCATTGATCCTCCTTTTCCTTGAGCCCCATTATTAAGCCTTCGAAAGCTTGCTTCATTCTCTTAGTCTTGGATTTCGTCATGGGTCCCCCAATTCCCTTCAATACCTCTTCTGAGCTCACATCACAAGACCTGCTCTGTCAAGATTGCTCTGTCAAGACCGCTCTGTCAAGACCGCTTTGCAGACCTGCTCAAGTCGCTCTGCAACACAGACCTACAGCTCGGCTGATCTGCCCGCTCGATGACTAAGTCCGCTCTTCTGTACGTAACAGAAACCATCCCCTACTGGCAACCTGAAATCATCTGCTCAGGTCATCTCTATTGTAAGTTGAATTTAAATTCTGTGTAATTTTAAAATTCAACTAACTCTCCAAAATCTTCGACAACATATTGTTTTGTCTAACAGAGGAGTCCATGCACCAAGAGAGGTATGCGTTATTTTACGATCACGCTCTTGTTGCTACATTTTCTACAATTCTTTTACTGTTCTGGTGACTAACTTCAGCGTCGGGACAACGTCGGGAACCCCTTCCCTGACTCGACACTAACGTTCTTGGTTTTGCAGGACGAACAATCTTCACACGTACAACCGCAAAATCACATCCCCAACCATTGTCTTTATCGCTTTAAGACACGATAATTCATCAAATAATTTTAGTTAAAACTATTAAAGTATCATGAATTCAACAGGAATCTTATTTATCAAAATACTAAAGTTGCATTTAAATAACTAGAAAGAAAAAAAAATACTAAAGTTGGGTGAATTTTGCCATGGAACATTAGCAAGTAAAATTAAGAAATAAGAACCATCGTATCTAGAATATTTAGATGTGAATAGAATCGGTTCCAGATTATTCCAGCTTCTCATGTCAGCGTCAAGGATCCACACAGAGCTGGACTCTAATATAGAATAAGTCCGGATCCCTGGCCATTGGTGTTCCAGTTATGGTTCTTTAATCTGACAGCTACTTCGACGATGACCTCAAGCAATATGATGAGATCCTAAAACGCATCTCACATTGGATTCTCCAAATAGCTATGAATCCTGACAAAATCTTGCGATTTGTACTTTCTAATAAGAGACATTGAGATTCCCTCCAGAGGCATATATACTACAATGTCCCTTCAGAAATCCTAATCAAATTCCAAAGGTTAGGATATCCGAATATGCCTGGAACAAGAATCTAAGATGCATGCCTGGATCAACCCCACCACCATTTCTGTTCTCTAAAAGCTCTTAGCTTTTGGAATCTAAGTTTCTACATTTTGCTGTTCCTAGGAAACTAGACAAGTAGATCATAGCTTACTTAGTTCCTAGCAACTCAATCTTTGTTTTGTTTTAGTAACAATCTTTTGTTTAACTCAGTAGATAATCTGGTAGATAGGTAATATGTTCAGTTCCACGCCTGCATCAAAATTCTTGCTGATTTCTCATGATCATATGAGAGATTTAACTATGAAACTTTGTGAGAATAGGATATGTTTTACCTTAGAAATTGTGTGTACAGCATGCTGCCGGCTTTGTTAGGAAATAAGGATTGTTTTGCTACTTTGTTCATCTTCATCGGTAGTCAAGCTGTTCTTTGATGACAAGTTCTTCGGCAACTGGTGGTGGCGGCATGCCCACTGCACCTCAAAGGGTGGTGGTGATCCAGGACGCATCAAAAGATTTAAGTTCCAGCGCAATCAAATGGGCCATTGATGGTCTTTCCCTTAAACTCGGGGATGAACTCACTCTCCTTGGAGTTCTTCACCATGTTAACACCCCTAGTACGTTATTTTTCCTGCGAGCTAGGAAATTAAGTAAAAACCCACAAGCTTTTCTTTTAAGATCAAAAGAAAAACAAGACTCTGGTAATAATTCCAATCAACTATTTGCTAAATAGACTTTTCAACAGATGAATTTTCTTTAAGATTACATAATTACCATCTTAGAGCAATTGGTTTCAGTGGGCTACAGAAGCAAGATAGATTCCAACTCTGTGTTGGCGACAAACACTAGGATCATCAGCGAGGAAGTTGCAAGGAAGGAGGAAGAATACCAGAGAAGTGCAGAGTTATTGCCCATCCGTGAGCTATTTGAATCCAAGAAGGTAACACTGCAGTGTTTTAGTTGCACAAGTAAATTTAGGCAATGACAAGCGTGTACAAGTGTGTTTCATACAACAGATTGTTAACCTGGCTAATTGTTGGAAATGCTAGATTGCATTCAACATAAGTGTTGTTGCGGCATCTTCACCGAAAGTAGCTGCCCTTGAAGCTGTCAGTAAGCTGAAGGCAACGTGGATAATTCTTGACAGGTTGGGAAAAATGTCAAGAAATTATTTCATAAGAAAAATGGTTAGTGCATGATCTAAAATCAGCTCATCCGATACAGAAATAAGCACCTTAAAGAAATGGGGAAACAAGCAAGGAAGCAAGAAAGTATTATGCTCTGCTAGAATGCTTGGTTTTGTAAATGACATTTTTTTTTCTCTTTTCAATAGGCAGATGAAAAAAGACAAGAATTTTTTCTTGGAAAGGTTACCTTGTGGCATCTCCAGAATGAAACGTAACAATAGTGTAGAACACCTCAGAGAGCCAAGATTGCACCGAAGAAATGACGAGTTCTCAGAGGCAAATGTGGGGAACCCCATAAGGTACAATGAGATGCTACCAGGACAAGAGATAAAATCAGGTACTACTGAAATGGTGCTAGAATTTCCTGATGATGGAGATCTTTTCAGTTTGGAGCTGACCGCAATAAGTAAGCCACAGTTAGTTTTTACTAAGTCAAAGGCAGTTTTTCTTCTACATTTACCACTATCCTTGATCACACACTCTTTGGTATCACATGTATACATCCACAAGCCTTCCCAACCGTGAAATTATTCACATTATTAGTAACCATAATTAAAGCAATAAAATCCTCAAATTTTTTATCCAATTTTGAATGTAAACAATCTATCACCAAACACAACCTCAATATATCATTCATACACCTCAATTATCTATCCAATCCAATGTCCTCTCAATCTCCTCAAAAATAGCCTTGTATGACTAATATTTACAAGATCAAAATATCTTTATAACTCACTATCAACACACAATTACAATAGCGTAATCTTAGTCACATCCCAAACTAATCAATCAATAGGTCTTTTTGTTATTATCAACCTCAAATTATTTTTCCCAACCAAAACAACCTCACCTATTCACAACCTCGTATTATTGTCCAAGAAGCTGAGCTCACCCTCCTCAATTGTGCACCATGTTATCTTGACAATTGCTCAAGAAATTACTAGAGAAGCTCCTAAACTCCTTTGGATCTACATGAACAATTCCTACCCTTTTTAGCATAGGGAACTTCATCAATAATGATAAGTTGGCAAAATCACACTCAAGCTATTTATATAATGATATGTCAATAATTGCATTATATGCACATTAATCAACTCCAAAATTTCACCTTCATGCTTCATCCCTTAAAGTCATTTGTGCTCAAAATTTGAATATCAAGTCAGTCAAAATTGTACTTATTTTATTATGTAGATCAGTTCAACAATAACTCATCTTTACAAATGTATCTGAACACAACATATTTGCTGAACTTTTATGTTAACCAGCACCTTTCAAACTAGACAGCTTGCAACTTAATCAATAATGCACCTTGATGTTCAGGATTGATTTCACTAACTTGTCCTTCGGTGAAATTTAATCGTAGCAACACTTACATTCAATGTATAATGCTAAACACAAAACCTATTTTCTTGCATAAGACTTTGTCAATCCTCAAACATCTTATAATTATTTTTCTCCAAACAAACTTCTTGAGCCTTGCTCCCCTTGGTCATTGTCCCTCATTGGTCCTTTGAGCACATTCCCATTCTTAATTTACACATGTAAAACTTGGTTTATATCTTTTGAGTAATACATCAAATAGGTTGAAGCTCAAGCAAAAAGTTCTGATCCATAGTTTCAATACCTAGTTAAATGTATGGAATTATCAATAATGCTTCGATGCAAACTTTTCTCCTCATGAAGATGATCTCCTTTTGAAATCCATCTTGTTGTCTATCATTCCCTATTGGCCTAAGCCTCTTAGCTAGTGGTAGATTTTAACTTCCACCTCATACAGGGTAGGAGGGGGACAATCAAATTGACATAGTGCTAAGGACCTTCTCCTCCTTATATTGCCTGTCCAATTCAACTAACATAGCTTTATGAAACTTGAGTGGGGTCAATTTGATGCTGGAAGGCCATTGACATATGACATGATTATGATATTGAGTCATTAGTTATAAACTTAAGGTTAGCAACTATAACTATTCTTAACATAGGTAAAAAAAAATTATATTGATTTTAATAAATTTTAGGATGTGTGAGGACCACTCCAAAATTCAAATCCCCTTGGCCCTCTTCTCTCCTAGAATTCATTAAATATCACTTTAGCGTGCAAGATATTTTATTGGATCTTTCCAACATGTTAACAAAGGTTCTTAGGGAGTTCTCTCACAAGGATTAAATAGATTCTAAAGATCATAATCATAAACATTAGATGAGACCTGTCAACTTACGTTGCTGCCTCCACAACCGTCTCAATGAACTTATGACATCAGGCTATCCACTTCCTTTGTCAATTGTTACAAAAGGGGGAACAATTAACATGAGAAGAAACTAAGAAATTTAATTCTATAATTCCATCTTGCTAACTGATAATTCTTAACTAAAAAGAATGAATTGTTTCTCTAGAACATTTCTCCAAGTATTATTTAGGTATTAGTTTACTTCCAAAGGAACAAGATCTTCTCTTTAAGGATTTATAGCAAGAAACAACGTCCATGTTATAGCTGTGATAGTAAGAAACTAATACACAAGATATGAATATCTAAAGATACGAACTACCTTTTTTTTGGAGAGAATATCCAAAATCTGAATGTGCCTGCAAGAGCCAATGAACCTTGACATAAGCAGCTCAAGTAAAATGAGTAGGTCTAATTTTGCAAAAGTGTCCAGAAGCTCTACTGATGGTTATTTAATCTTCGTAATATCTTATCTATTACAAGTAGATAGCCAATGCTAAAATTAATGAGCTTGATAAAAAAATAAATCTCAGGTTCTAGGCTGTCTGAGAAAAAGCACACTTCCATCCATCTTCAAGAAGATGACTACATAAGCATTCAAGTAGCAGCTGAAGATAAAGGTTCAATGACTTCAAAAATGCCGCTAACACAAAATGATGAAAACAAGAGTCAGGAGTTTGGAGCAATGAACCAAATATTGGAGGGAGAAAAAGCATATCCTGGTTGTAAAGTGTGTGGCATAGAAAGACCAAAAGCAGCATCTTTAAGGGAATTCACTTACACTGAGCTGTGTACTGCAACAAAGGGATTTTGCCAGGAAAATTTTCTGTCTGAAGGAGGATTTGGGTCTGTCTTCAGAGGAGAACTTGATAGTGGGCAATGGATTGCTGTCAAGCAATATAAACATGCAAGTTCACAAGGAGAGCGAGAATTTCGGTCAGAGGTTCATCTTCTAGGACAACTAAGACACAAGTATGTGGTCATGCTACTTGGTTCATGCTCAGAAAGAAATCACAGGTTGCTTGTCTATGAGTATGTCTGCAATGGTTCATTGGAACAACATTTGTCAAGTAAGATTTTGTGTTCAATCTATCTTCTGTTTTAACAAGCAAGGTATTTATTAGCAATTAATGTTATTACTTCATAGCAAAGAAATTCTAGCGGATTATCCAAACCTGCTCACTAGATTGTAGAATTCATACCAATATATAAAAAGATACTCTAGAAGAACAAAACCATATTGGAATTTTATGCCAAAAGAAAGCTTACCCTAGAGCCTTTCTTCTTCAAAGTTTAAGACACTTTTTTTTCGTCATGTTATTCGTTCATGCTCAGAAAGAAATCACAGGTTGCTTGTCTATGAGTATGTCTGCAATGGTTCATTGGAACAACATCTGTCAGGTAAGATTTTGTGTTCAATCTATCTTCTGTTTTAAAAAGCAAGATTTTTATTAGCAATTAATTTTATTACCTCATAGCAAAGAAATGCTAGTGGATTTTCCAAACCTGCTCAACTAGATTGTAGCATTCATACCAATATAATAAAAAAATATACTCTAGAAGAACAAAACCTTATTGGAATTTTATGCTGAAAGAAAGCTTAACCTAGAGCCTTTCTTCTTCGAAGTTTAAGGACACTTTTTTTGGTCAATTTCATGCAGAAAACAGTTCATCCCTTTTGACTTGGGGACAAAGGCTGAAGATAGCTATTGGAGTTGCAAAAGGTTTGAACTATCTGCACCAGAACAATATAATCCATAGAGATATGAGGCCCAACAACATCCTCCTAACACATGAATATGAAGCTATGGTAACAAATTTAGACCATCCAACATAAAGGAATTGTAAAATGAAATTTGAAAACTTTTAAATTTAACTCGCTTTCTGTTGCTGAATGTATCAGTTGGGAGATTTTGGGCTTTCAAGAAAGCAACGAAATGAGTCTGTTCTTGTGTCTGAAAACAAGGTAGTAGGTACTATTGGATACTTGGCACCAGAATACACAGAACGTGGCAGACTATCAACTAAATCTGATGTTTATTCATTTGGAGTGGTTTTGCTTGAGTTAATCACAGGTCGGACAACAATGGACAACAATTTAGAAAACAAAGGTCTTGTTGGATGGGTAAGTTATAGTGTTTTACCTTTGCATCTATATATTATCCTCAATTATGTGTTTCCTTCTCTGCAGGCAAGACCACTTCTGCATGAGAGGAACTACCCTGAACTGATTGATGAAAGGATTCTTGATTGCCATGACTTGTACCAACTATTTTGGATGATAACCGTGATTGAGCAATGTCTTATAAGGGACCCTGATAAAAGGCCATCGATGGAAAAGGTAAGAAGAGAGATCTTTCAAAAAAACATCTAATTCTGTTTTTACAGTATTACCACATGATTAATAATGTTTGAAGAATTATAGTATATTATAAACCTGCACCTGATATGAACGATATTTTCAATGATCAAATTACCAGAAAAACATGATCTGTTTAGACTGCTTAGTAGACTTTTTGTGGTTTGGTATAAGACTCCGAGATCAATGTTCCACTTCATTACACCTGAGAAAGTTGTATTTATCAGCTTTACGAGTCAGTTTGTTTCATCTGATGGTATCATTACAAAGTACAGAGATTTTATAAGTTAAAAGCCTCATAGGGAATTAATAGGTCATAATACAAGAAACGAGACTTTTACCGGCTCCAACGTAAATGAAGTTAGGTACTCTAGAAATCTCTCAAAATTCTGCAATAGCTTTGGAATTTATCAGCTATTGCGACAATCAAAATCTTTTACTAAAATTTTCATGCTGTATAGAGAAAATTTCTACTGAATGATTATACCAAGAGCCTATTTTCCATGAAACTGACAATGAATTTACTTCTTGGTTCATGAAAGGTGGTACACATCCTAAAATGCATGATAGATGGGGAGGCAATTGATGTCAGTGAGACTTTCTCCCCTGCTCACTCTTCAGCTAATAGTTTGCCAAGCGAAAATGTTTCACAGGATGAGCAAGAATTTGAATGGCAAGAGAAGACAAGCGATGGCATACTATCAACTAATATATCTCAAACCAGTGAACCATTTTCAACAGTGCCAAGTTCCGAAAGTTCAACAAGATCAAGAAGTTTCTGGAACATAATGGTAAATCCTCAAGGCACAAAAATATATTACGATGAGATGCTCACTTAGAAACAGTGTATAAAGTTAGTGCTCATACATCCGCAAGTTCCAATGGGTAGTAAAATGATGTAGCCAGTGCACCATAAATGGCATTCTCTTTCATGGCTCATAAACAGGATAGACATGAATCGAACCCCCCGTAGACATATCACAAGCATGCATAGAATGGACAGTTAAATGTAGTCAGTGCACCGTAGATGGCATTCTCTTTCACGGCTCATGAACAGGAGGCATATGCACCGAACCCCACATAGACATATCACAAGTATGTATAGACTGAACTGATCTGAGCAAGAAATCCATGAAAGCTATTGCGAAGTGGACATACAAGCAAATAAATGGCATAATAACCTCTAACGGGTGATCAGAAGCTCAGAAAACTGCTACCGTCAAAGATTTGAAGAAGATAAATGGGGCTCACACCAGAAAATGAGGTTTGTTGCTTACTCAAAAGAATTGAAAATCAATTAAATTCATTCAAAATCCATGGTTAATGTATAGACTACTCAACTGATCTAAGCAAGAAATAGATGAAAGCCCAGACAACCGCTACCGTCAAAGATATGAAGTAGACGAATGTGCCTCGCGCCAGAAAATAAGGTTTCAAGCCCCTGATCTAAGTTAAGATTACTCAAAAACAAATGAAAATCAATCAAGTTCATTCGAAATCTGTGGTTAATGTATAGACTACTCAACTGACCTAAGCAAGAGACCGATGAAATCAACTAAAAAATGGGCATAGAAAGCATATAAATGAAAATACAACCTCTAACCAGTAATCGAAGCTCGATCGAAAACTGCTACCATCAAAGACTGGAAAAATATAAATGACCAGAAAACTAGGTCTCACAACCTTAATCTAAGTTTAAGCTTACTCTCAAGCGATGGAATGCGAAGTAAAATCACCCAAAACTTGCAAGTTGTTCAACCTTCGTCATTCATTGGAACACATAAAACAAGGGAAACCGGATCGTCGTTGAACAACCAAGATCGAATAACGAGCGACCGAAGGAAAAGAGTGGTTGAAGACGATGCATACCTCGCACCACCCTCTCTCGCAATGACCCGCCGTCCTCACTGACCTACTCTCGATGGGCGAAGATGGAATGGAGAAGGCGAGCCGTTTTATAGTAGGACTGGAGGACGACTTGGGAGATATTTAAAACGTCAAAGTATTCTATGTATACAATATTACTTAAATTTAATTTAAATTATTTTTTAAAATAAAATAATTGTTAAAGATCACTATAATAATTTTAAGAAAATTTTCACTACATTAAAATGATCCAGTTTAAATATTTTTTTTTTTACCAAATTGATATATAATTTTTTTATATATAAAAATATTATATCTATAATATTTGAAATCAAATTGAATAAATTTTACCATGTCGCACTACCCTCTCTCGCAATAGCCCGCCGTCCTCACCGACCTACTCTAGTCGGTGGACAAAGATGGAATGGAGCAGAAAAGAAGAAAAGGCGGGCCATTTTATTATGTAGGGCTGGATGATCGACTTGGGAGATATTTGAAACGTCAAATTATTCTTGGCGTCATTTAGTTGATTCTTCATTGATTCCCCTTTCAATTTTTTGTTTTTTTTTATTTAAATCTGGATATTCAACTCTTCCACCGGATTAATCACGATGGAAATCATCGTTTCGATCCGAACAATAGAGCCTTAGCCGATACCAACGTGATTACTCCCGTGAAGGAAAAATTGTATTTTATCACAAATACTTTAGGCACCCTCTTACAAAATAGAATGGTTACAAATTTAGCACCTTTATTATTTTTTGAAAAAATTTGTCTGAGTCCGGGTTTGAACCGGAACCTCTAGTACGTGATACTAGTGTGACTTCCAACTACACCACTCAAACTACATATTGATACTTCTATGTATAGTATATATATCAATTTAATCAATATTACTTAAATTTAATTTAAATTATTTTTTAAAATAAAATGGTTGTTAAAAATCACTATAATAATTTTAAGAGAATTTTCACTACATTAAAATGATCCAGTTTAAATTTTTTTTTTACCAAATTGATATATAATTTTTTTTATATCTTTAATATTTGAAATCAAATTTAATAAATTTTAGCATGTCGCACTAGCCTCTCTCCCAACAACCCATCGTCCTCACGGTGGCAAAAGGTGAATACGCGTACCTTCAATGTCTCCGTCAATCCATCGCAGGGTCAATATGGAGGAGATAAATCATGGGCGACTATTAGTCTTTGGAATAGTGACTAGCGCATAACAAAAATATTTATCTCGACTTTACCAAGATTCAAAATCTAGATCTCATGATAATAGCACTTAACCACTAGACCGTTTCTAGTCGGTGGGCAAAGATGGAATGAGGCAAAAAAAAAAAAAAAAAAAAAAAAAAAAAAAGGCGAGATTTTTTTATAGTAAATCTTGATGATCGATTTGAGAAATATTGAAAACATAAAATTATTCCTAAACTTCTTCGACGTCATCGCATCATTTAATGTAAAAATATAAATAACTCCGAGAGTAACTAGCTAGACCCAATGGTGGCTAGAATAAATTTAAAAGTATGCATCATGCAAACATCCCAGGGTAGTCTTCCCACTAGTGAAAATTAATCCGTCATGTATAGTAATTAGAAATCGATCCGTGGGTACTTGATTGGTTGGTTAACCGTGAAAGAGCTTTGTCGTTGCATCGTTGCTGGGAGGTATTTGACTGTCTTATCTTTGAATCTACTATCCAGCTCTTAAACTTAAAAATATATTGCAATAATAAATACATCAAACCAATACTAATGTTCAATTATGATTTAGTCATTTTATTGACAAAAAATACTTATAACAGATTTTTAACGAGTAGGTATTTCAAATTACTCGTAGGTATTTCAAATTAACATCATCACCCAATCTTATGGAAGTTCAAATAATCATAACTAAATATTTAATATAATTTTAAGATTGTTAAATTTTATATCAAAGTTGTACAATTTCAAAACCTATAACAATAATCCAATCAATAAACAATATTAACATGATATATGAGTTGAAATCGAAATAGTATCATCGGATGGGTCTAGTGGCTAGTACATGAGATATTGTCGGGGTTCAAATTTCAGTAAAGCCAAGGTAAATACCTCCCTCATGTGCTAGTCATTATTTCAAAAATTAGTAGTCGTCCGTGATTTACCTCCTCTGTGTTGGCCTGTGACGAATTGACAAGGACACTAGGGGCAAACGTATTCGTCTTTTGCCACCATGAGTTGAAATCGAACTAAATCAAATGAGTTAAATTTTCACACAAGATAACTTATAAATCGACCGATATAAGTTGGGATCGAGCTTCAAAAGTCTTAAAATCGTAGCTAAATCGAGCAAACAAAATTTCTAATAATCGATGGCTTGAAAATCCCAAACTAAGGATTTGGAATAAGTTTAAAACTCCTCATAAATGAAGTAAAATTGATCTGGGTACTTAAAGGGCGACGATAGTCACAGTCAAGTTTGGTGGAAAATCTTGCTAGGCACCTTTATATTTTTAAACTTGGTCTGAATCCAGATTCAAATCGGAACCTTTAGTGTGTGAGACTAATGTGACTTCCAACTACATCACTCAAACTACATACAACACTTCTATATATATATATATATAAAACTTAAATTTAATTTAAATTATTTAAAAAAAATAAAATCATTGTTAAAAGTCACTATAATAATTTAAGAGAATTTTCACTACATTAAAATTATATTGATACAGTTTAAATATTTTTTACCAAATTGATATATAACTTTTTTTATATAAAAATATTATATTTATAATATTTTAAATCAAATTGAACTAATTTAATTGTGGGCACATCGCAACAACTACATCAAACGGTATAATTTTGATTAGAGAACAAAAGATAAGTTACTAAATTAAAGGACTAAAATACATAAGTATCCTTTGCCCCTAGGGGCACGCCGGCAAGGTGTGGTGGCAAAAGGGGCTACATTTCAGGATTAGTTGGCTCGTAAAATCCAGATACATAATATAAAAAAAATGAAATACAAAAGCCCATACAATCTGGAAACAGATATATGTATAGTCCCAATAAAAGATATTAAAATTAACAAAAAAAATGATATAATACATTTAAACGAGAAAGATGTATTCAACAGATCGATTGCTTCATATTGTAGATGCAAAATATTTGATAAAATACATTTATAGAAGCAAAAAAGGTTTAATTTGAGTGAGCACCATCCATCCACATGAGGGAGTAAAACAACTGTATAGTTTCACAACTACAACTATTAAAAATAGGCAATTGACATTTCATAACTAAATTTCCTCACTTTGTCTGTTATTCTGTTGCCTCACTTGGCCATCATGACCTTAACAAATTCCTCATAGTTAATCTGGCCGTCGCCGTCAACATCAGCTTCGCGAATCATTTCGTCCACCTCCTCGTCTGTGAGTTTCTCTCCCAGGTTAGTCATCACATGACGGAGTTCAGCTGCTGAGATGAAGCCATTCTGGTCTTTGTCAAACACACGGAATGCTTCCTTAAGTTCTTCCTCTGAATCAGTATCCTTCATCTTGCGAGCCATCAGATTAAGAAACTCTGGGAAATCGATCGTGCCATTGCCGTCTGCATCAACCTCATTTATCATGTCCTGCAGTTCGGCTTCGGTAGGGTTCTGACCCAAAGAACGCATCACAGTCCCGAGTTCCTTAGTTGTGATGCTGCCTGTTTGGAAATCATGGAATTTCACAAAGAATATTGGACAATTAGAATCAAGTATATCATGTTTTTAGGTCTTGATGAATTAGAATGTATCATTTTCGAGCATTTGAAAATTATGAAAACAGAATCTATCAACAGATTTTTCCTATCAGTTCCAACGAAAACAAACTCACCATTTTGAGTAGAATACTCAGATGTTCAGTCGAAAGTAACTAGGTAATACATAAATTTAGCATAAACAAATAAGTTGACTAATGATCCATTTTATCTGGAGCATCAAAAACATAGTAAATAAATGATATTCCTAAACGACATGGTGTGCTGCAATTGAAGAAACAAAGATACATCTTCAAATAAACACTTTATGCACTGACAAACAAAACCATAAATTCTTGACTACTTTCATCAACACTGTCAGACTGTCTATTTAGTACCATCCTAGTTTTTTTTCCCTAAGAAAAGGAAACAGTGGACTAAGCCTGCAGTAATATATTAACTAGAGATCAGTGTACAGGGAGCCTTAATTATAAGGTATAGCTAAGAAAAACGCAAAGGAAAGTAAGAACAAGATTCCACCCTCATTAGATCAGATCATGTATTCATGGGAGAGTATCCATCACAACTATGTTTTTTTCATAACAAGATATTTGCTAGTTGCCATGACTCAATATTCAGTTATTCACTTGCAAAAATTGCACAAAGTAAGGTGCCTTGCTGTTATACATTCTTTTCAACTCAAATACCTAGAAACTGGATATAACATGGAAAAGAAAATGAGATATGTTGCAGAACCTTAGATGTGTAGCCTGCACTGCAAAATCAATTGGCATTCATGTGTTAAAATCCTCACACTAACATGGTACAATCCTTACCATCCTAAATGCATCTCTCTTTTCAGCTCCTTCAAATGTAGGGTGGTCTAGGAATGGAAATTTTGGGGCTCGCTAAGTATCTTTCCCATATCTATCTGATATGCAAACCACCTCACTGGGCAGAATCCACTTGAATTCAATCCCCAACTTTTTTCTTAATTTTCCAACTAAATTACATCGTTGCTATTTCCTGATTCATCAATCATGTTTTGGTAGTTGTTAAGTTTGATTGGTAACCAGTTCTGTAATTTAAGTGAGTGGACAACCCTATAGATGAGTGATTTGGCTAGTCCAACATAACACATAATTGACTTTATTGAAATTATTGACACTAGCAAGATAGAAATAGAAGATCTCATTCTTCAAAACTATGTGCAGTTACCATATGAAGTATGAATTTGTGACCATTTATCCAAAAGCTTAAGCTAGGGAAAAGATTCCACATACTTTATTTTCTTAGCAATACTAATAAATGAATCACGCATTTCTATCTCCACATATGAGCATGTAAACTATGAAAAAAGAAGTAATGGCGCAGATATGCACGGATCAACAATCCTAGTGACAAAGTGATCAAATGATAATGAAGAGGGAAAAACAAAAATAAAATAAAAACCATTCTTTACTTCGTATTATCATGTATCGTTCCAATTGGAAAATATTTGAGGAATGAACCAGGAATGGGAATAGAACTAAAATCTGAAAGAAACAGAATTAAATTCGAAATCATTTTCATAGAAGAAGTAGAGCGAGACAATGTTCCAAACAAACTCTTCTGCTTGTGGACAAATTATGCTATCTGAAGCCCACAAAAGTTATAGACACAACCAATCGAACACTAATCGTCGCAGATCTAGGCATCAAAGCGAAGAGAAATGCAATGGGTCAAAGAGGACCAGACCGTCGCCGTCCTTGTCGAACAAGCTGAACGCCTCCTTGAACTCAGCGATCTGGTCGTCGGTGAGCTTGTCCGCCATGCCGCCTACGCGATTGCTCGATCGATCACAGAATAGAGACGGAGGGAAGAGGGGGGTGAAGACGAAGGCGAGAGGACGAGGAAATGGAGAAGCGGATGGACCCGAGCGTTTTCTGCCGTCGACTTCGCTGTTCGGGCTTCACGAGTTAATAGCGCGATTAATTACATAAATAGCCCATTAGTCCTTAATCATCGCCCTCATTTCGACTAAGTCTTTTTAGGCAATTTCTTTTATCGTCTTTAAAAATTATAAAATAACATGTTCCTATTAAAATATTTAAAATTTGAAATTTAAGTTCATTAAATATCTCATTTTTATGATTTTATTGCAAATTAAATATTGGTCCTTATTCACGCGGATGGGAGTAACCCTCTGTTTGGATGGGGTGAGGTAAGGTTCATTAATGGAAGGGGATGGAAGGGGAAGGGAGGGAAAGGAAGGGAAAGTAATATATTTATCTTGTCCTTGTTTGGAAGGGAGGAAAAGTTTATGTGAAAGGAAAGGGATGGAATGAAGGTTAAATATACAAATTTACAAAAATATCCTCTTATTTTTTTAATAAATCTGCATGTGAAAAAATAAATAAGGATATAATTGTAATAATTTCTCCTTACCCTTCCTTACACCCCAATTTGGGATGTAAGGAATTTCGCTTATTCCCGAGCATGCAAGGGGAAGCTTTACCCTTCTCTCCCCTTCCCCTTCATAGCTCACTCTCTCCCAAACAAGGGTAAAAATTCATTTTACCCATGTTTACCTTTCCCTCCCCTTTACTCACCTCCTCCCAAACAGAGGGTAAAGGTCCATGTGGACTTACGGCGGGCCCTTGACGTGATCAAAATATAGTTTACATTAAACATCTGTTTGACTTAGTCAATATAGAATCCATGTAAACTAAACTCAGATTCGATCAAACATAAATTCTTATTAACCCGATTTCAAGATACCATAGATATTAAGCCTGACTGGGTGACGCTCGAGTCTGAGTAGGTGACACCCAAACTCGAGTGGGTGACAGTCCTAAGTGGCCAAGCCCGAGTGGGGACGATCTCGAGCACTAGTATCCCGGACACTATAACACCCGAGCATAGCAACATTCACTATAGCATCTTGGGCCCACGTGGGTGATGATTCTAAGCACCGTAGCAGTCCGAGTGGATGATGATACCGAGCATCATAACGTTCCTGAGTTCAAGTGGGTGACGATCTCGAGTATTCTCGAGTCTGAATTGACGATGGTCTCGAACAGTACATTGTAATATCTCGAACATTAAAGCTACATTATTTTGTTTGCAAGACAGCATGAAAGTATCAGTTATGGACCGAGCATTAATGCTATGTTTACTTTAGAATATTGATGAGGAAAATAAAGGAATCAACGATAGGAAGTTATCTTTGGAGGAAAAGAAAAGAAAGGGTGAAGAAATCTTTTCCTTTGCACATTTGTTTACCTTGATAGAGGAAGGTGAATACTTGTGATGTAATTTTGTAAATAAAAAGGATGCATGCGTCATTTTTTGGTACATAGTGTAATTTTGTGAGTTAAAAATGTTACATGCGTCATTTTTTTGGTATATGATGTAATTTTCTGAATGCAAAAAGGGTACATGCGTCATTTTTTTTCCCATCCGATGCTTTCCGTTCGATTTTGAGGTGATCGATTTTGGCTCCAAAATTATCCGCTGATGGATTGCGTTACTTTTCCTTCGGAAAATTTTAATGAAGTAAACGACGGAAACTTTTCCACCGTGAAAATTTTTCCTTAATTTTGCATTCCACTCTCCCAAGTAAACAGAGCCTAAGGGTTGGCGACATCAATAGATGATCATTATATATGCAAGAAAGAAGACGTCGGTTATGAATGAGGAAAAGGAGGCTTCGATTAGACAGCCACTTGAATGCGCTGTCGATAAAAGGGAAACGTATCTTTTTCTCCGTCTCTATATATGAGATAATTACTCCGGGGAGACTAACACACTGAATTGATTTCAAAACTACAATTGTTCTCCATTCTTATTCTCCATTCCTTTCTCCAAATTTAATTTAGAGCATCAGAAGAGCCACAGCAAGTTGCGCCTTGGCCCCATTCTAATATTTGTTTTAGGGTATCTCCAATATATTTCTCTAAATATTCCCCTCCTTAAATATCCATAATGAGGGATATTTGAGGGGTGATTTCCCTTTGCCCGTGGTGATTTTCCTTTGTGTGGGGCCCACCAATAGGTGGGCTATCATATTTTTTTATTTTATTTGTTTATTTTAATTAATATTTTGCATGTTGAGTAATATTGAAATTGAACGTCGGATAATGTTGAAGTTGAACGTCGAAAGAAATCAAACGTTGAACGTTGAAATTAAAAACGAACGTTAATCAACATTCATTTTTTTTTAACGTTGAGCATTTTCCCCTATATATACATTGTTTTTTCATCACTTCCATACTCATTGCATACCAAAAAATTAGAGAGAAATGAATAAAAATTCTGGTCATTATTTTAAGGATTTGTTCAACTCTCCAAATATCGACGAAAATTCTAGTGAAAAAGTTCTCGAGCTCGTCCCAATTTTCTCAATTCTCATTTTTCATTTCCCACTCAACACTCACCAAATTTCCAACCATTTCCGTACCCGCCACCATATTATCATAATTTCCAAAGTTATCCAATTTTTTTGAATGGCGACTCTCGAGCTCCGTTTAATACATATCCTCCAGAATATTGACGGAGTAGTTAATATTTCATGCAAGCTCCATCTCATGGAATTAATCTGCTTCAATCACCAAAGATTCAATCAAATGAATCGAGAATAGCTAGTGTTAATGTAACCGACAGTCAGTGGCGGATCTAGGAATTCAAGTATGGAGGGGCGATTTTTATAAGAAATAAGGGGTAGTATCCTCTATCTTCATCAGTAGAACCTCATAATACTAGGGGTTCCACCGCCGGTACCGGGAGGGGGGGCATCAGCGGTAGATAAGAGAGCTAAAAAGAGAACTGAGGACAAAGCAAAATCGCATTGGGCTTCGCTGAAAAAGATCGTTAATAGATACAATGAAATCTATAACAAATGGTATAATGATAGACCAAGCGGATGGAGTGACGAGGATTTGATGGTGCGAGCTCATGAAGAATACAAGAGTACTTTTAAAATTACTTTCCAATATAAATATGTGTGGAGAATCGTAAAAGATAATCCGATGTATGTTCCTCAATTCTCAGAACGACGAGCTATAAAGAAAGCAAGAACATCAAAATCATCAAGTGCACATACTGACTCTTATAATCTTAACACAACTGTTGATATAGATGATAGAGAAATTCGATCTCGTCCAATGGGACAGAAGGTAGCAAAGAGGAAAGGCAAAGAAAGAGTAGACTTAATTGATGAATTGAATCAGGCTATGCAACCATCAATGACACATTGGGAAGAGTATAATAACAATAAGAAAATAGATCAACTCATCCAAACACATCAACTCCTCGTGATGGACACACGAGGCATGACAGATGAACAACTTTAGAATCATCTTGAAATATGTGAACAGTTGAAGCAAAAATTGATCAGGTAGTTAATTTCTATGGTTTAGTTTATCTGCTCCATGTTTATTTTATTAATTGTAGTCTATCGTTGCGTGTTTTATTAATTTAATATGGTTTGTACCTCTACATTTCAATTTCAAATTTATAAAATAGTATTTGTATGATGTAGTATTTTTCTTAAATTTATATGTTTTCTATTATATTTTTCTTAAAATTAAATGTAAGTTAATAAAATAGTCGTGAGCCCCATAATATTTAGTTGGTGAGATATTTGATTGTGGAATTAAGGATAATTGAGAGTGAATATTTGATGAGTAGGGCCCATAAATATTTGATTGGTGAGATATTTCATTGTGAGAGTTGAGATATTTGAATAGTATGATATTTGAAAAATGATGTGGAAGTGGGGGCACAAATAATTGGGAGAAATATCCTTAACCATTGTGGATGCTCTTAAGAAGGAAGTCGGGTGTCCGACGACTATGAGGTAAAGAAAACATTAGTTTGTTAAATTTTAATCATCTCCTCTTCATTCGATAGTACGCGCCCCAAGCGATTACAAACTGACCCGATAGATGAAGATGAATCAAGTTGCACTTATTGTGACCCAAGTCAATAGAATGCAATACAACAAAGTTGACTCACATTATTAGAGTAGAAAGTAATATCATCGTCCTCAAATGATCTAATATTAGTCTCATGATAAGATATAAGTAGATAAATTATGAGGGACATTTTATCATAACGCAACGATTCTTTGTATGAAAAAGATCAGACATTCAATGAGATATTTGGTACCGTAAAAACCCATACGTGTAATAATCCAATCCGAGGGGTTTCATGCAATTCATTGTATTTATTGCTGGCCTAGTTTATCAAGATTGAAAATCCCATGCTTCTATTCAACGGGAAAGTGATGGTGTTGGCAGCAGTTGAGATGCGAACGATTTAGTAATGCACCAATGCCAATCAATACAAAGACTGTCCATATTACACATTTTGCCCGTCTATGAGTGTTCAAATAAAAAATCAGAACAAATTTGACTTCTCCAGTTCATACTCTCATCGCCTTCTCTGCTTTCAGCTTTCAGCTACCGATCGATCTCATGAGCTTCAGTGCCTTCTCTACACGAGACAACAGGCTCTTGCTTTGCCGGCTGAAGCCGACGCTGCCGGAGAAGATATGGAAGCACTCGAGCTCCGACGTCGTCTCCGCCACCGACTCCAGCAGCCTCTCCATCCCCACTTTCTTGAACTGATCGATGCTGCTCCTGTTCGACTTCATCATCCAAATGGCCTGATTGATCACGAACCTCCTCATCCTCGGAACCGTGATCTCGGGACTCGCGTATTTCCGCAGAATCGCCGCCAGCTTCTCCGCTAGCTCGGCTTCCTCGACGCCCGCTCGGCTGAGCGCGTCGGAGAATTCGCCAGGAGTGGTCGTCAGTTTGCAGATCTGCGTTGTGAGACCCAGCGATGCCTCCAGTAATTTGCCCTCCGTCGCCATGATCGCTTTCAGCACCTGCTCCGACGGTAAAAATCACATTTTTAGGGGATTCCAGATCTACACTGCTTGATCTTAAAACAACGGAAAATTTCGAGGGAAAAAAAAAATAAAGATATTTTTTTAAAGAATATATCCTTTTTATTTATTTTATTAAAATAAATTCCTTTCAAAAATTATTAAAATAATATTGTATTTATAATTTAATATTCAAAATACCCTTCCATTATTCCATACTCCCTCTTAAAATTATGTTATATAAAATAGCATTATCTTAGAAGTTATTTTTTTCATAATATGGATAATATGTCAAAAGGACCTCCATTTTAATTTTTGAGCGTTAAAACGTAATAAGCTTAACTAGAGGGGGAAAAATAAAATGCAGGCAAAGAGAAATGTTAGGGTGAGGGAAATGAGATCTTACGGTGGGCAGAGCGGCGGTGATTGGCTGGAGGTGTTGCCGAGGGCCAGTTCTGGCTCCGCCGTAGGCGCATAGATTGCGCAGAATCCTGGACGCGTTCAGCTGGATCTCGTCGCCGCCGTCGAGCGCTTCCATAAGTCGGCTCAACACCTCTGGTTCGTCGGCGATTCGATTGCAATTGTTCTTGTTTTCCAGCGCCAGGATCGAAAGCGTCTCCCCTGCTTGATTCCTCAGCGGCTTCTCCTCGTTTGTGACTGATGGATTCAAGAAGATGGCGAGGAGAAGACTCGTTACTTGTCCGGTTCTGCCGATTTGGTCCTTGGCGTCGCCGTCCATGGCGAGGCTCTTCAGTATCTCGACCGCTAGAGTCTGCAGCTCCCTGTGGCGCTCCCCGTAGCGGATGATCTCCCTCACGTTGCTCACCGTGAAGACTATCTCCGATAGCTGCTGCCGGAGCATTATGCCGGGGTTGCCGGTGGTGCCGGCGAGCATCTTTACCACCTCCAGCGCCCGCTTCACCGTCTTGATCTGCGACTCCGGCGCCAGTTCGTTGGTCAGGAGCGTCCTGCTCGCCCCGGTGAGATCGATGATCTTGGGCAAGAGCCCGCGCGAGTTGCTGATCTTCCAGCAGTTGTCGTGGTCGGCGGCGAGCCTTTTGAGGAGGGACAACCCCAGAAGATTGAACGCTGAGAAATCATAGGCGCCATAGTCGCCGGCGGTGTCCGCCGGCTTTCCAAGCAACGACGAGATCGCAGCCATCGCGCTGGGAACGGCGCCGACGCGGAGCACGTTCTGCCTCTTCCCGGCGAGTTTCGTCAGGATCTCTGCCGCGCAGCGGCGGAGCTCCTCTTCCTCCTTCGGGTGCGCGTTCTTCCAGCTCAGCATCTCAACGAGCCGCTCAACGACGGCAGTCGAGGTGCCGATCTTGCGGAGCGTATCGAAGCCAAAATCGTCGCTTCCGGCGAAGCTCCGCAGCACCCTCGCGCCGATGAGCTGCTCGTCGCGCAAGTTCGAGGCCAATAGCTCCGTGGCGAAACTCACAAGGTCCATCTTTAGCCCGTCGAAGACGCTGCCGGCGACGCACTTGGAGTAGGTGTCATAGAAGAAGCGCGTCACGGCGACGTCGACTCCGCCGGAGCTCCCGGGGAAGCACTCGCGGCTCACGACCTGGAAGAGGTAGCGGTAGGAGATTTGCCACCACCAGTAGGCCTTCTCCATCAAAAAAATCATGGCTTCGGCGAGCGCGAGGGAGTAGAAGAGGATTAGCGCACCTTTCCGGTTCCTGTGCTCGGAGCCGCCCTCGCCGAAGTCGTGCTGAACCAGGCGCGTTATGGAAAGGGCGACGCAAGCGGCGGACGAGGCGATTTGGAGCCACAAGAGAAGTCGGCTGGTGTTCTTGGCGACGAAGACCCAACCGGCGTAGGGAAGCAGGGGAACGTTGGGAAGCTGCCACGAGCGACTCCGGTCGGCGACGCGGACAGCATTTCCTTGGTCGTTTGTGGTGGAATTCCGGTCGTGTTCTCTGCCGGCCTCGGCGTGCTCAATTTGGAGGACGGAGAGGGGGTGGAGCGCGGCCTTCAAGGTGCGGAGGAAGAACCGGGAGCTGGACCGGACGGCGCGGAGGCTGTACCGCTCGCCGACCGCGGCAGCCATCGCCCACGTGGACTGGTGCTGCCACTCCAGCTCGTGGCTGCGGCTGTACACGCGGGCGGACTCGGTGACGATGATGACCGTGACGAAGACGAAGTCCTTGCGCTCGAGCGTGATGGCGAAGCCGCCGAGGATGACGACGGTGGCCCAGACGAAGGCGAGCGTGCCGATGCCGGTGGCCGACTTCTCCAGCATCGCGACGCGGAAGGCGAAGAGGGTGAGCTTCTTCTCCGGCGCCGCAACGGCGGCGGTGCCGCCGCCTCCGCGGGGCTGAGTCGGCGTCGTCTCGCTGCCAACTTCGGAGTGGGGCTCGAAGAAGGAGTGCGTCTGTCCGCCGGAGATGCTGCTTCCGGCGCGGACGATTTCCAATCTGACGCTCGCATCATCCCCTCCTTTCGATCGAAGCTTCATGGCTCCGATGATCAATTTTGGTGGAGCGGAACGATTGAAATCATTGCATCTGACAAAGCAAGAAACGAGTGACGTCAAAATTTAAAGGGTAATGTGATAATGTCGCACCACACAATGTTGGCTCATTCAATATAATTAAAATTAAATTATCAAAAATACACCAGAGTAAAATATTCCGGAAAAAATACTATTAATCTTTTTTTTAAAAAAAATACTCATCATCGGCCATTCGGTTATTAGATAGGACTTTCCTTATGGTTGATTTATCAAATAAATTTGAAATAGCACATTTAAAAATTAATTTTCAAATAAAAAATATTCGTTAAATTTTTATTATTGTCAAGTAAAAAATATTTAAATATTTTAAATGTTGATAAATTTCAAGGGTGATTTAGAAATACTAATAAATACTCAGGACTTTTTTGAAATTTGTCGAAGGTTAAAAATGTTGACTTTGTATTTTCAGTAGTCTCCTTGGAGCCTAGTGCCTTCCGACGCGGACCGGATCGGACCGAGTTGAACCGGTAAGTAATAAAAGGTAAACCAAATTGAGCCAATAATTAATCATCAACGGTTAAGGTTCAATTTCAATTTAATCAGACGGCTGCAATAAGTCCTATACGTTAGTCATATTTTAGTCTTGCTCGATTACTAAAATGTAGGAAATGTGTCTGAATTATTATAATTATACTCTTGAAAAATATCTATTTTGTAATTAAAAATGAAGCTAGTTGGTTTTATGAACTCGTTAGGTCGTTTTCTTAAAATAATATGCTAAGATTTTTCATACGCTTTGAAATGTCAACTAATGATGAATAGACACCGTAATTGAAACCTAATTTATTAATTAGATTTTTATCAATGGTTGGTAGAAGAGAAGTGACTTCAATGCAGAACTCTTGCTTTTATTGAATTTTCATTTTTTAAAAAAATAGTTCATTTGTTCCGCAATTATATTCATTCAATAAATATATTTTAATTTTTATTATTGAAATCTTAATGACTATATATATATATAAAAAGTGGTTTTAATTTTCACATTTCTATCAATTTAAACGGGAAATGAGATCTTGGAATATGATGCAATGATAAAACATCAGCTATATATTTTCTTAAGTGGGACGATAAACTTAGATATTGACTTCTCGGATCGGCCGTCTATTGTAAATATTTTTAAATTTATTCATAAAATGGAACCATTCATCCTAAAATTAATCGGCTTGAAAGACATGCTAGCTATAAAAAAAAATTATAAATTAAGATTTAAATTTGAATAGCTAAGAATATTTTGATGGTTAATTTTTAAATATGAGTCCTGTCCTGAAGTTATTCAGATAAATTAAAAGAAATATAATTTTTAAAAATAAGATGAGAAGATCTTTTTAATATGTCTTTAAAATATTCATCTGAAATTCAACTTTATTACATGTTCTCTTGAGTATTTTATCAATGTACCAAGACATGTGGAGGTATGTTCTTTTGTTTTTCATCCAAAGAAAATCAATCCAATTTCAAGAATGCGGACACGGATACGGAGATTTAGTAATTTCGGTGGTTCAAAAAGGAATACACCCAGATAAATTAAAATAAAATGGTAATTTTGTGATTTTATAAAATATAAGGATGATCCCATCTGAAAATGATGAGTGAAAAATTAAGATGTGACGATTTTACTGATTAGATAGGGACTTCGCTTTACTCTGTAAAGAAAAAGGATCCTGACGTTAGTTCTCTGATACTCAAGTCAGCTACAGGAATGTGGAGAATAAGTGAAATAGTAGAATTATACGTCAACAGTAAATCACGTGTACCTCCGCCCATAATATATAGAGTCCTGGTTAATGACGTGCACGCAGTGAAGGATCCAAACAAAAAAGGAAGAGGGTGCTCAAAGAAGGGAGTTGGAGTTTGTCTTCCTTCTTACTGTCCCTTGGACTACAACATACTGATGGAATTTTCCGAGAGCAAGGGGGTGCTCAAGCACACTCACGATCCCCCTAGATCCATCACCGTGTGCACGTTTCTTTAAGCATGAGCACGTTCTCTGATATATTCGTGACCACATTCTCAAATATATTCATGGAACATCTTTCACTGTATCCTATGATATTCTCTCTAATCGGAAGGATTATCCATTCGAACATGTCTCTCAACAATCGAGTTCTATCTATCTCGATCGATCGTTATATTTGTTCTCCATTTGATGCTTTAACATTTCTATCTTAATTATCTTAATTTTAACTTTCACTTTAACAGTTGACTCATGCTAGATGAGTCTCCTGTATCACCGCATCAGTGCCCTTATAATCTTTGCGGATATTTGTTCCTTTGGGTATAAAATATAAATTAAGAAAAACTTGCAGTTGGCAGTCTTATAAAAACAGGTAGGCGACGTGCGGTCCAGCGAATCAATTGCTTTTGTCCAGACACGATCACGAGTCGAGATCGTCGATTCGATTGATAAGATCCGTCAGTTCAACGATTCTTAAAACGTCAACCATCAATTTTAATTGTCCAACATGATTATGATATAACCATTTAAAATTATTGATTCACGGTTCAGATTACTGAAGATGATTTAAAATTATTATTATTATTATTATTTAAAAAAAAACATATTTAAAAATATTTTTTAATGAAAATAATAAATGTTCGTCCACCGAATCCGGAATATATAATATAAACTATTTAATTGGATAAAAATATGTAGAAAAAAGAAATATAATTTATTTAACAATAAAATTATATATATACTTATCTGTCCGAGCGCTGAGTCGACGGACGCTAGAGACGTGGCACTCTCCACTGATGATCTGACTGGTGGCGTAGATCTCCGACGAACCTGCAAAGAAACCGAGCCGGGAGGGGTTTCCCAGCAACGACCCTCCGACGCTCAAGTTAGGCAACGACAAATGAGAGAGACAGCGTAACTCTGGCTACAGTGAGGATTCCGCATACCTTCGTCGACGTATGGGGGTCCTTATATAGGACCCCGGGGAGGCGCGGGCACGCTTCTCGATGCGTGCACGCTTCCCTAAACATACCTTGACGAGCCCCTGTTAGAAAAGTACCCCTAACGCCATTCCGCAATCGTCCAAGCATATCCCGGATGTGACGGTGGAAGCTTCCACCGTATGATCCTGTGTACGGCTCGGCTGCCAACCCTGCTGCCTGTCGGCGGCAGATGTCTCGAGGATGATATTATTGTTAGGATGTATACTAAAAGCCTAGCTTTTGGTATAAACATTTATCTAGAAATAAGAATCACATTGGTCAAATGTCTACATTTATGATAAATGTAGTTGTTCAATTAATTTATATTGTAGATAACATGGTGTGTGGTGTCACACACAGAGGATCATGTTATCAGTACCTTATAAATTATAAACAGTAGTTCACGACCAAGATGGAAAGGAACAAACCATTGGAAGGTCGTAGTGTAATTAGGTATTAGTTTATCTTAACTATATAATTACACTAGTACACTTAGTGTGTATTGAGTAGGACCATTAGAGGTCATCTCTTTTATACTGACTTTATAAAGGGACAAAGACCTCAGTTATTATGGAAGTGTGTGCTCTTAATCCTAATATAATAACAAGCACATATATTTGATATTTATTTATTTAATTTATCAATGGGTGAGATTTAGTTCGATAAATCAATAAGGCCGATAAGTTGGAAATGATATCACTTATAGTGTGTGTTGTTGATTATAGAAGGAAAATGTGTCCTAGTAATATAGGTTGATAATGTCCCCAAGAGGAGCTCATAAGGATTGTCATGTTAAACCCTGCAGGTGGACTTAGTCCAACATGACAATGAAGTTGAGTGGTACTACTCTTGGACTAAGATATTAATTAAATGAGTTGTTAGTAACTCACTTAATTAGTGGACATTCGACATCTTAAACACAGGGAGACTAACACACTCATAATAAGAAGAAGCCCAAAATGTAATTTGGGATTGGTGCGGTAGTTCAATAATAGTTCTCTAGTGGAATGAATTATTATTGATAAAATTAAGTTGTGTGTTCGAGGCGAACACGGGATGCTTAATTTTATCGGGAGACCAAAACCAATTCCTCCTCTCGGTCCCTATCGTAGCCTCTTGTATATAGAGATTTATACCCACCACATACCCACCTTCTTACCCATCCAATGGGGCCGCCCAAGCTAGCTTGGAGCTAGGGCCGGCCAAGACCAAATGGTTAAGCCAAGTTGGTGGCCGGCCAAAACTTGGGTCCCAAGCTTAGGTGGCCGGCCACTAGAATATTAAAAGGGTTTTTTTATTAAAATTATTTCTTATGTAAATATCATGATTTAAAAGAGAGTTTAAAAATTAAAATTTCCATTTATAACTTTCTACAAAAGATTAAGAGAAGAGATTAATCTCTTTCCTTATTTGTAGATTAAAAGGATGATTTTAATTTTTAGTAAAAACTTTCCTTATTTGTAAATCATCCACATGTTTAAAAGAGAGTTTAAAATTTTGAAATCTTTCCTTATTTGTTGATTAAAAGGTGGATTTTAAATTTTAAGAAAACTTTTCTTTTTAAACATGTTCATGATTTAAAAGAGAGTTTAAAAATTAAATATTCTCTTTTATAAGTTTCTACAAAAGATTAAAAAAAGATTTGATATCTTTCCTTATTTGTAGATTGAAAGAGATTTTAATTTTTAGAGATAACTTTCTTTTTATCCACATGTTTAAAAGAAAGATTTTAATTTATAAAATTTCCTTTTTATTAACCACCATGAAGGGGAAAATTATTTGAGAAATTTTTATAAATTTCCGGAAGCAAATTAGGAAGTTTTAATTCTTGTGTGAATTAAAATTTCCTTGATTAAGGGATTAAAGGTGGCCGGCCATTATCATGATGTAAAGAAAATTATTTTTAATTAAATAAATTTTCCTTTTCAATGGCAAAAGAATTAAGAAAGTTTTTATTAAATTTTCCTTATTTGCCAAGACCAAGGATTATAAAAGAGGGGGTAGAGGAGGCTTCATTGTGAACAACTCTATTATTTTTCTCCCTCTTTTCTTCCTTGGTGTGGCCGGCCCTTCCCTTTCTCTTCTCTCCATCTTTGTGGCCGAAATCTTCTTTTCTCTTGGAGATCAAGTGGTGGCCGGATCTTAGCTTGGAGAAGAAGGAGAGAAAGCTTGCATCCCTTGGAGCTTGGTTGGTGGAAAAGGATCTTCTTCCTTTGAAAGTCTTGCTTGGCCGAAACTTGAAGGAAAGAAGAAGAAGGTGGTTTGGTGGTTCTCGTCTCGGAAGATTGTTGCCCACACAACGTCCGGGATTAGAAGAGGAATACGGTAGAAGATCAAGAGGTCTTTCTAAAAGGTATAACTAGTATTTTTCCTTTCCGCATCATACTAGTTATTTTTAGAAATAATACCAAATACAAGAGGCATGCGATTCTAGTATTTCGAATTTGTTTTCGATGTTGTGTTTTTTAGTTTTTCTTTTTCTTGTGATTTGATTGTTCTTTTCGGTTGACCTAAAGTTATTTAAGGAAATTAAATATTAACTTTCCTTAAAAGGCTTTATCTAGTCGGTGGTGATTGTTCCCATATCCAAGAAGGCCATGTGCCTCGCCACGTCAGTACTGGAAGCCAATTTTGGAAATTAATATTTAATGGAATTAATAACCTAGGTGATTTGGATCAAACGTGTTAAGTTCCGCAGGAGATCCAAGTCAAAACCTAAAAGAACAAATAGATTAAACTTTCGATCAAACGTGTTAAGTTCCGCAGGCGATCCAAGTTTAATTTAAAAGAACACATGGTACCTAGGAAAAGGTTCAGACCTTTGTACAAAATTTTTGTACAGTGGAACCATTAGGTTTTCCGAGTAGCAACCAACAGTTATCCCCTGTCTCCTTTGTCCTCTTGCGCCTCCTGTTTGTTCTAGGGCCGAGCGGTTCAGCCGCTCGGCAGGCATATCACTCCTGCCCCGATTGTAGGTATCGGTCCGACCGGGAGGACTCCCGGTCGTATGCTCGGATGAGATTGGTCCTGCCTGTCTTTGTTGCCTCGTGCCCCGGCCGAACGGACAACCCGCTAGGCCCCGAAACCTTTTTACCATGAGCATCGGAAACCCGACCCTTAGTCGGGTTGTCTTTCATTCGGCTCGGGGGATTCCCGGCCAGTCGGCCCTCTCAGTCCGGTCGGTCGGGTCTCAGGGTTGAATCTCTTGACCTTTGACCTCCACGTGTAGTTAACCTTCCGCCAACGAGGGTCCCTCGTCCTTACCACCAGATCACATGCCTCCCCCTCAAGTCTAGTCAAAGGAGGCGCTAAGTCCGACTGACTGGACTGCCGGTTGGCCGGAGTGACGCCGCTCTGCCACTTTCTGGAATGTTCCTCCTCACTGCCGCTCGGCCTTTTACTGCCGCTGGCTTTGCTACCGTGTTGACAGTCAATGCTGACGCCCTTCAGATCTCCTCGGAATTCGTGCAAATCCTCTCCATTAAGACCGAGCACGCGCGCTGCGCGCCGTAATGACGCTTATTAAATGCGCCCCTGTGGCATGGTTCCACGTGGCGCCTCTGCTGACATCATCGTATGGCTCGGCGATGTGTCTGATGGGACATCGGCGGTTTGAAATGAACGGCCCGATGTGGGCCTCGGTTCCTGTGACCTGCATCCGACGGTCGAGGCCGATCGGGCCCGACCTTATAAAGCCTTCACCTTCTTCCTCCGTCGCACCTTTGTCTTCGCGTGTCCCGTAGCCTTCTTCGGTGCTTCAGCATTCCGGCAACTCCGATTTTCCGTTCTCCGACGATTCCCCGCCTCCTTCCTTCGATCCTCAGCTTCTTTGTAAGGTTCTTCCGCCTTTCTTCTCTGTTTCCCTTGCGTTTTTTGTCAAGTTCTTGTCTTCTAGTCGCTGTCCCCTTCATTGTCTTCAAGCCTTTGTATTTCCTCCCAATTTCCGCCTTCTCTATTACTGTTCCGGCGATGGCAAGTTCCTCTCAGCCTGCGAACTCCGCTCTCGGCCCATGGTATACCACCATGGAGTCACGGTTCGATCGGCGCGATGCCGAGAGCCTGATTAACGCTTTTGACATCCCTTCTGACTTCGAATTGATCTTACCTTCTCCTTCCACTCGGCCACATGACCCTCCGCGCGGCACTGTCTGCTTTTTCCGCGAACAGTTTACAACCGGTCTGTGGTTTCCTCTCCACCCCTTCATCGTCGAAATTTGTAACTTCTTTGGCATTCCGTTCGCCCAGTTGGTTCCCAACACTTTTCGCCTTCTGTGCGGCGTTGTGGTATTGTTTAAGATACACAATATCCCCCTCCGCCCCGAAGTCTTCTATTATTTCTACTATCCTAAACAGTCTGAGCCGGGCACTTATCTGTTTCAGGCTCGGCCCGGCTTAGTCTTTTTTGATAAACTGCCCTCTTCCAACAAACACTGGAAAGAAAACTTCTTCTTTTTCTTCGTATGCCCGGGCGGCTCCCATTCCGCTCTAAATGGCAGGTCGGACCGCCTACCTCTCCCGAGCTGAAGAAGTTTATGACCCGACCGGACTATCTTCAAGCAGCAAATCTGCTAGACGGTCTGAAGCTCGACATCAACAAGCTCCTACCTGAAGGAGTGATGTACATATTTGGTTAGAATTATTCTATGATTTTTCTGGAATTTTTAGATATTTTTCCGGAATTTTCCGAGTAGCGGAAGTAGCAAAAATAATTAGAACCCCAAAATAGCGTAGGCGGGAATCGAACCCGAGACCTATGGTGTAAGGGATAATGCTAGTAACCAGTTGAACCCAGCAGGGCCGTGCTGAAAGAAGAGGGAATCAATTATATTTATAATTGATTTTGGATGAATTAATTAGTAAATATAAATAAGGATTTAAGTGAGAAGTTTAGATTATTTTCTCACCGTAGCTTTTCCTCACCCGAAACCTAACACCACCGCCGCACCTCTCCTCTTCCCCCCCTCTTCCTCACGCACGGCACACACCAAGCTAAGGGTCAAGGGAACATCTTCCGGCGACGACTCCAACACGAAAAAGGTTCTTCTCCGCGAGAGGAACGCGAGGACGTAAGCGGTTCGTCGAACGGATCAGTTTTCTGGAAAACCTAGCGAATAGAATCGTAAGAAAACCTTGCGATTGAGGTAAGAAACCCCTCACCTGCAGTATAATTGCTCTCGCTTGTTAGTTTTGGCGTTAGTTCAGTAATTTTACAGTTTTCAGTTTTAGGGTGTGCTTTTAGTGCACACCAAGCATTCGGTAGAATGCCCAGTTCAGAAGGATGCACCAATAGGCGTCCTAACAGCATGTAAAATATATTAGAAACATTTTTATTCAGTTGTTTATCAGTTATCACAGCTATATGGATCAGATATCCATTGGGTAGGCTCCCACAGTAGCCTCTAGGTTCAGATAACCTAGCTCTAGGTTCAGATAACCTAGAACAGCAAAGTAAAATAAAACAGTATTCAGTATTTTACTTTTATTCAGTTGGCACTGTACTTGGATCAGATATCCATGGGTTGGACTCCCACAGTCGTCCCTAGGTTCAGATAACCTAGTAACCCTGCTGGATTCAATCCCGGGTCTCGTAGGGATGCGCGCACAGTAAGTACAGTTGCCAGGGCCCAACAGCATGTTTAGTATTTTCATCTATTATATGTATAGTTTTCAAATTTGAAACCAGTGATGAGAACACTAATTTAGCTTTCAGTTCAGTTCAGGTTCAGTTTACATGATTTGAGTTTGTGTACAGATTTAGATATATACTTGACTAGTTCAGTTTCATGCTTAGTTTGTAAGTATGTCATGATCAGTTTAAAGCATGTTCGGTTTATATGTTATGTCATGCTTTGTGTGATACCATGCCATGCCATGCTTGCATATTCAGTATATTTTTCAAATAGCATGATTTAAAATCATATTTGCATCGTATGCATGCTTTTGTGAGGTAGATGGTTTCTTACTAAGCTTATTGGCTTACAGATACTACTTTTCTTATACTGCAGATACCGGTAAAAGAAAAGTGGATTAGCGGAGGCTGAAGGGCGATGCTACAATGATGTGTGTGTGCAAGGGGTCTGGAATAAAGATCCTTGGGATCTTTACGCTTTTATTTCAGTTTTAGCACTTAACATGTCTAGTTTCATATTTAGTCTTGTTACTAATTGTTTTAGCTTAGTAACTATGTCTTGTTTAGCTTATCACGTTTAGAACATTAGTACCTATATGCTAGAATGTGTTTCCATTGTTTTAGAACTGTTGTGTGATGTTTTGGCACGCCAAAGTGCTGAAATCAGAACTCTCGAGTGAAATCAGACACTGATCGGTCCCCAGACCGATCAGGGTCTGAGCTGCGGTCAGCCGACCGATCCAGCGAGATACAGTATGCTACTGTATCCTCCTGGATCGGTCAGCCGACCGATCCAGCTCGATACAGTAGCCTCGGAGGAGATTTCCAGGTGCCTGGATCGGTCAGCCGACCGATCCAGCATCGAACATAGGGCATCCCAGCGTCTCCAGGTGCCTGGATCGGTCCTTCCGACCGATCCAGCCTCTGCTGGATCGGTCCGCAGACCGATCCAGCAGGGCATAGAATCGTAAGTAAGTTTGATCGATCCGTGGATCGATCAGCAGTTAGCTGGGAAGCTAGTTTGAGTTCCTAGCTCAGATGGGAGGTCAAGAATCCTCCTTAGCACATGTACACCAACCGGAAAGGGTCTTGAATCCTTCCTTATAACAGCATGGGTGCATCAGTTGTCAGATTAACAGAGTCAGTTAGTGAAATTTTAATTTTACCCAGTTTTCCGCACAGTACGGCACAGTAGTTTCAGTAGTTAATGTAGCGATCTGGCTCACAGCCTAGTACCCAGGAGTTGGGTCGTTACAGAGTGGTATCAGAGCAGGGTTCCTTACTTCCTACACACACATCAGCATTGTGCCTACAGCTTCCAAGTAAGAACATCTCTCACTCAGTTTTGTTTTCAGCTTTCATATCAGTTATATGTGCTTTCATGTTTGCTCTCATGTTGGTAGTTAATTAATTTATGTTTACAGTGATAGTATTTAACATGTTACCAGTAGTTAACTATAACATGATAGCCTAGTTATATATATGTGTTCTCTGCTATTTAGAAAATGGTACGAGGACGTCCAGCTAAGAAAGCAGCAGCGGCTGAGCCCCAGCATGAGGCAGTGGCTCAGCTACAACAGCAGTTAGCTGAACAGCAGCAGGAGATAGCCTCCTTAAAGGGTAACCAGCAGACTACTCCCCCAATCACTCCAGTACCGAACCTCACGACTCCAGTAATCACAGAGGTAGTACCAGCTCAGCCGTAGCATGGGCTAAGAGAGAAGCTTACCTTATCCATTGGCGAGAATTAAGCCCGAGAACTTCGGCACCGGTGAACCATGGGATGCTCGGCATGGTTTAAAACACTGGAAAGCACGATGGAGCTTCTAGATTGGCGAGCACGTAAAGGTGAAGTGTACCTCCTTCAGTTACGCACGCATGTGGTGGGAGCGGATTAAACCGAAGTGGCGAGTAAACCCGATGACATGGGCCAACTTCGAGAAAGAATTCTTCGAGGAATTCTTTCACATGCAAGTCACGAACCGACACTATGACGAGTTTACGAGTTTCGTCAGGGCAACCTATCAGTGGTGGAGGCCGTGAAGAAATTCAACAAGTTGGCCTGTTTGTGTCCGGAACTAGTCAGCAGAGAAGAGAACGAGTCCGGTCAAGATGCTCGGCCTGAGATCGCAATGAATGTGGCAGGTGGCGTTCATAGGCCACAAACCACGGAGGAGCTAGTGAGTAGTGCTCGATCACCGAGCACTATCAAGACAATATCACCAAGCATGTTTCCACAGAGCCCAAGGGACAAACTAGCTCGGTACTCAGCAGAAACAACAGGACATAACTACTGGAAAGGGAAACGCAAGGCAAGTAGTGACCCAAAAGGAGGACTGGAAAACATTCCAGACATCCCAAGTGTGCTACTTGTGGGAAACATCATCCAGAGTTTGCCGCAAGGGTACGCGAGGTTGTTTTGAATGTGGGCAGAGGAAGGGCACATGGCTAAGCGATGCCGAACAAGAACTCTTCCTCGACCTCACCGACACAAGATGGAGCTCACCCACTACACCGGATGTATCGTCTTAGATGGTCCATGATTAGAAGCCCCACGGCTACCACAAATGCCAGGATTTTCTCACTGACCGGGGAGGACGTAGCAAATGCCTCGACAGTTGTCACAGGTCAGATCAGTATTTTTCAGCATAATGCAACTGTCTTATTCGATACTGGGGCAACCCACTCTTATGTATCCGGGGCATTTGCCGAGAAACTAGCAACACCTCAGTATCTGACAACGCTACCCTCGGGAGACATTATGGCATCTACGCACTGGCTCAGAGCAGTGCCAGTCATTATAGCAGACAGGGAGCTTTTTGGTGATCTGATAGTGCTAGAAATGACTGACTACGATGTCATCTTTGGAATGGATTTTCTGATCAGATACGGCGCTTCTATAGAGTGCCGTAAACAGAAAGTCATATTCCAACCTGAAGCAGGAGTACAGTTTGAGTACACGGGGAAGCCAAAGAGGAAAGCCAGGAAGTTTCTCTCAGCATTGAAAGCACAGCAGCTATTGGATTCAGGATGCATGGGATTTTTAGCAAATGTAGTCAACACCAGCCAGGACAAGAACCAACAGCTATCAGAGGTTCGAGTCGTTTGTGACTACCCAGCAGTCTTCCCTGAAGAGCTACCAGGCTTAGCACCAGACAGGGAGATTGAATTTGAGATAGAGCTCATTCCCGGCACAAATCCAATTTCCAAGTCACCATATCGCATGGCTCCAGCAGAACTAAAGGAACTTCAGGAGCAATTACAGGAGCTTCTTGACAAGGGTTTCATACGCCCTAGTCACTCACTATGGGGAGCACCTGTGTTGTTCGTGAAGAAGAAGGATGGAAGCATGCGCCTATGCATAGACTACCGTGCCTTGAACCAGGTCACAATTAAAAACAGGTACCCTCTCCCCAGGATAGATGACCTGTTTGACCAGCTAAAGGGAGCCACAGTGTTCTCTAAAATTGACCTCAGATCAGGATATCACCAGGTTAGAGTCAAGGAAGGTGATATACCTAAAACATCTTTCAGGACCAGATACGGACATTATGAGTTCGTAGTCATGCCTTTCGGCGTGACAAATGCTCCAGCTACTTTCATGGACCTCATGAACAGGGTATTCAGAGAATACTTAGACAAGTTTGTTATCGTGTTCATCGATGACATTCTTATCTATTCAGGCACTCAGGAGGAACATGCAGAGCATCTGCAGATCCAGCAGAACCAGTTGTACGCCAAATTCACGAAATGTGAATTTTGGCTGGACCTGTAGCCTTTCTAGGTCACATCATCTCCAAGGATGGTGTTATGATAGATCCCAAGATAGAAGCGTAGTAACCGGAAGAGACCCAGAACGCCGGTGAAATCGAAGCTTTCGGGATTAGCAGCTACTACAGAAATTCGAGAGGACTTCTCCAGATAGCCTCCCCACGCTCTCACCGGGAAGAACAAGAAATTTCGGTGGACGGAGGATCATGAGAAATTTTCAAATAACTAAAACGAGATTGACCGGTGCTCTATTTTAGCTATACCGAAAACACTCGACATCTACAATGACGCTCTAAATTGGGATTAGGAGCGATACTCAGCAAGGCAAGGTGATCGCCTATGCCTCCGACAACTCAAGGATTATGAGAGGAACTATCCTACTCACGACCTTGAGCTTGCAGCATGGTGTTCGCTCTCAAGATTTGGAGACATTATCTCAACGGAGCTCGGTGCAGAGTGTATACTGATCATCAAAGTCTGAAGTATTTCTTTATTCGAAGGATCCGAATATGCGACAGGTTAGAGCTGGTCAAAGATTATGACATAGATATCCTCTACCATCCAGGGGAAAACTAATAAGGTAGCAGACGCACTCAGGAAGTGCTACCTTATTATCTTTAGCAACTATGTCACCACCCCTAAGGAAGGAGATTACGACCTTTAGTCTCGAGCTTATAGTCGGACAACTTTCCACTATGTCCTTAGCATCTACCTTGCTTGATGATATCCGGACCGCAAGCAGGATCCCGAAATCCAGAAAATCAAGCAAGGGTTAGTAATCGAGAAAATGGAGAGTTGAGTGTCCGGGGGTAGTGTACCTTGTGGTGACTTTGTGTTCCGATCGGGAGGAACTACAGCAGATTCTAGACGAGGCTCACAGAACTCCTTGCGATGCATCCCGGTTCTACCAAGATGTATCAGGATCTAAAGAAACGATTTTGGTGGCACAGGATGAAGCGAGATATCGCCAGACACGCCAAGATCCGCTCTAACATGTCGAGGGTTAAGGCGAACATCACGACCGTGAGGAGTTCGCACCGATCCAGATTCCGAGAATGGAAGTGGAGGATATCTCTATGGACTTCATAGTGGGGTTACCGAACCACGAATGGTTTTGATGCCATTTGGGTAATAGTCGACAGTTGACTAAATCACCCCACTTCTTAGCTATCGAATATCCTATTCCATGGAGCAACTAGCTCGTTGTATCTCAAGGAGATAGTCAGCCGCATGGAGTCCCACGAACCATTATATCGCATGAGACAAGAGATTTACATCACACTTGGAAGTGTGTGCGCCATGGGCACCCGCTAAAATTCAGATGACCTTCCATCCTCAGACGGATGGTCGACGGAGCGAGTGAACCAGGTACTCGAAGATATGCTCCGAGTGCCCTAGATTTCAAGGAAGTTGGTGCAAATATACGAGGTAGAATTTGCATACAACAACAGCTTTCGAGCCACTATCGGCATGACACCTTATGAGGCACTCTATGGGCGGAGGTGCAGATCACCAATCTGCTGGTATGAGAGTGGTGAACAGAAGGAACTAGAGCTTCAGACAGATCTAGTAGCTGATACCACAGCAGCCATACAGCAGATTCGCCAGAGGATAGAGACAGCACAGAGCCGTCAGAAGAGCTATGCCGATACACGACGCAGACCCCTAGAGTTTTCAGTTGGGGATACAGTTTTCCTCAGAGTATCTCCCATGAAGGGAGTCATGCGTTTTAGGAAGAAGGGCAAGCTAGCTCCCAGATATGTGGGACCATACCTTATCACGAAGAGAGTGGGCAAGGTAGCATATGAGCTAGAGTTACCTCAGGAGATGTCAGCTGTCCACAACGTGTTTCATGTCTCCATGCTGAAGAAACATATTCCAGACGCCACCCAGGTGATTGAGCCCCAGTTGGTACAGGTCCGCTATGACAGTCGGCCTATTCAGATAATAGACCGAGCAGTGAAGAAATTACGGAACAAGGAAGTACCATTAGTCAAAGTCAGCTGGCAAAATCACACAGCAACAGAGGCGACTTGGGAGACAGAGGCTAGCATGAGACAGAAGTACCCAGAATTGTTTTAAGTTCGGGGACGAACTTTTTATAAGGTATGGGGGATTGTAAAGCCCGAAAAATTCCCGAATTTATTTTAGAATTATTCTATGATTTTTCTGGAATTTTTAGATATTTTTCCGGAATTTTCCGAGTAGCGGAAGTAGCAAAAATAATTAGAACCCCAAAATAGCGTAGGCGGGAATCGAACCCGAGACCTATGGTGTAAGGGATAATGCTAGTAACCAGTTGAACCCAGCAGGGCCGTGCTGAAAGAAGAGGGAATCAATTATATTTATAATTGATTTTGGATGAATTAATTAGTAAATATAAATAAGGATTTAAGTGAGAAGTTTAGATTATTTTCTCACCGTAGCTTTTCCTCACCCGAAACCTAACACCACCGCCGCACCTCTCCTCTTCCCCCCCTCTTCCTCACGCACGGCACACACCAAGCTAAGGGTCAAGGGACTCAAGGGAACATCTTCCGGCGACGACTCCAACACGAAAAAGGTTCTTCTCCGCGAGAGGAACGCGAGGACGTAAGCGGTTCGTCGAACGGATCAGTTTTCTGGAAAACCTAGCGAATAGAATCGTAAGAAAACCTTGCGATTGAGGTAAGAAACCCCTCACCTGCAGTATAATTACTCTCGCTTGTTAGTTTTGGCGTTAGTTCAGTAATTTTACAGTTTTCAGTTTTAGGGTGTGCTTTTAGTGCACACCAAGCATTCGGTAGAATGCCCAGTTCAGAAGGATGCACCAATAGGTGTCCTAACAGCATGCAAAATATATTAGAAACATTTTTATTCAGTTGTTTATCAGTTATCACAGCTATATGGATCAGATATCTATTGGGTAGGCTCCCACAGTAGCCTCTAGGTTCAGATAACCTAGCTCTAGGTTTGCGCTCCATGGTCTCTCTAGTCGCCGTCCATCCGCATGTGATCAGCTTTTCCTTCTGGTTCTCCTCCAGGTCGGATGCTATGAAAGTGGTGGCCTCCGGTCGGGAAGAGTCAATCTGCACCTCTTCCTTTTCTTCGTAAACCAAAGAAGGTGGTTTTTCGGTTATAACATTTACCTCGACTCGCGGCACTTTCCGAGCGGACTTGGCTTCGGCTCGGACCATCTCCACATAACATCTTCGAGCTGCCAGCTGGTCTCCCCGCACCTCCCCTACTTGATCTTCCACCGGGAACTTGATCTTCTGGCAGAAGGTCGAGACGACCGCCCGGAACTCGTTGAGAGCCGGTCGCCCCAAGATAACGTTTTACGCAGAAGGAGCATCAACCACGATGAAGCTGGTGGTCCTTGTCCTTCTGAGCGGCTCTTCTCCCAACGAGATAGCCAGGCGGACCTGGCCAACCGGAAAGACTTCGTTCCCAGTGAACCCGTAGAGGGGGGTTGTCATTGGCAGTAGTTCAGCTCGGTCGATTTACAGTTGGTCGAAGGCCTTCTTGAATATTATGTTGACCGAGCTGCCTATGTCAATGAAAATGCGGTGAATAGTGTGGTTAGCTATCACCGCTCGAATGATCAGGGCGTCATCGTGCGGGACTTCGACTCCCTCGAGGTCCCTAGGCCCGAAGCTGATCTCGGGTCCGCTTGCCCTCTCTTGGCTACAGCCGACCGAGTGTATCCTCAGCTGCCTTGCGTGTGCCTTTCTGGCTCTATTGGAGTCTCCTCCGGTCGGGCTTTCGGCGATGATGTTGATCTCGCCTCGAGATGGGTTGCCTCTATTCTCCTCCTCTTGAGCAGATGGTCGAGGTCGTTCATGTGACGCCCGATGGTGGGCTCCGGGCTGCTGACGATGCTGTCGCTCGGGGGATCTCCTTTCTATTATTTGAATGGGGTTCCGTTGTCGATGTCGTCGGTCTGGTGAAGGAGATCAGCGACAGTAGCTCTTTGACGCATGATGAGTGATGGGGGGGGGGGGGGGGACTCCGACAGCCGCGGGTGTTGTGAGTAGCTGACTGATGAAGTGAACAAAACATCGGGGTCCATACCTTCCCCTTGGGCTTGGGCCGATCAGCCGAGACTTGCTAGATGGCGTGCGACCGAGTGTGCTGATGAGGACAGACTACTTCTGCTCGCGGTCCTCTGGGGGGCTGGTGACTGATGGGCTGCTTCCGCTCGGTGGAGGCTAGTTGGTCCGTCAGGGCTTCCTTTCTTCTCGCCGCCTGGCCTTCCTCCATATTGATGTATTTGTTGGCCTTATGCAACATATGATCGTAGTCTCGGGGTGGCTTCCGGATGAGCGAGCGGAAGAAATCACCGTCCACGAGCCCTTGCGTGAACGCGTTCGTCATTGTTTCCGAGGTGACCGTTGGAATGTCCATGACCACCTGGTTGAAGCATTGGATGTAAGCTCGGAGCGACTCCCTTGTGCCTTGCTTGATGGCGAATAGATTGACGCTGGTTTTCTGGTGGCGCCTGCTGCTCGCAAAATGATGGAGGAACGCCATTTGGAATTTTTTGAAACTCGTGATAGATCCGTCCGGCAGTCTCCGGAACCACCGATGCGCCGATCCCGAAATGGTGGTGAGGAACACTCGGCACTTCACACCATCTGTGTATTGATGGAGAGTGGTTGTGCTGTCGAACTTACCTAGATGGTCGTCTGGGTCGGTTGTCCCGTTGTATTCCCCGATTGCCGGGGGCACATAATGCTTCGACAGTGAATTACGCAGGATGACCTCTGAGAACTGCCGGTTGATCCGCTCGGGTGACGCATCTGCTCGGGGCGCTTTTCCTTTTTTGACGTCTCGGACGGGTGCTTCGTCCGATGAAGATCCTTTGTCCTGATTAGCTTGTGCGACCTCCGAGGGCGTCTGGAACAGAACCCGATGAAATGGTATCGGGGCGGGCGGCGCCCCCACCTGGGTGTCGGTCGGCCCCTTATTTTGCCCCCATTTTGAGAGCTGCTCCAGCCGCTCTTCGGGTGTCGCTCGGGCCCCCGATGCTGATGTCGCCTGCTGCGCTGCCTGCTCAGCCTGAGCCTTCTGCTGCTGCTCCACGATTTTTGTTGCTCGCGCTTGGATGAGTGCGTCGAGTTCTTCTGGGGAGAGCGTCACCATGAGTTGGCGTCGAGCTTCTTCCATTGTCTAGGCTCGGATTCAGGTGCGTTCCCACAGACGGCGCCAATTTGATCCTGTCCGAGCGTTGAGTCGACGGACGCTGGGGACGTGACACTCTCCGCTGCTGATCCGAATGGTGGCGTAGATCTCCGACGAACTTGCAAAGAAGCCGAGCCAAGAGGGGTTTCCTGGCGACGACCCTCCAACGCTCAAGTCAGGCAACGAGAAATGAGAGAGGCAGCGTAACTGTGGCTACAGTGAGGATTCCGCACACCTTTGTCGACGTATGGGGGTCCTTATATAGAACCCCGGGGAGGCGCGGGCACACTTCTCGATGCGTGCACGCTTTCCCAAACATACCTTAACGAGCGCTGTCAGAAAAGTACCCCTGACGCCATTCCGCAATCGTCCAAGCATATTCCGGATGTGACGGTGGAAGCTTCCACCGTATGATCCTGTGTACGGCTCGGCCGCCAACCCTGCTGCCTGTCGGCGACAGATGTCTCGAGGATGATGTTATCCCCTGTCTCCTTTGTCCTCTTGCGCCTCCTGCTAGGAGTGTCGCGAGGATAAGACGAATCAGGATGTTATCGGGTTCAACGCTTAACGAGTTTCTCGGATGAGATTGCTCTTGTCTGTCTTTGTTGCCTCGTGCCCCGGTCGAACGGACAGCCCGCTCGGCCCTGAAACCTTTTTACCTTGAGCATCGGAAACCCGACCCCTAGTCGGGTTGTCTTTCATTCGGCTCGAGGGATTCCCGGCCGATCGGCCCTCTCAGTCCGGTCGGTCGGGTCTTAGGGTTGAATCTCTTGACTTTTGACCTCCACGTGTCGTTGCCCTTCCGCCAACGAGGGTCCCCCGTCCTTACCACCGGATGATATACATATATAATTTATTTAAAAATAAAATTTTAAATATATATAATAAATTAACCTATACATTTATTATATATATTTATAATTATATTATCAAATAAATTATATATATTATTTTATTGTTAAATAAATAATATTTATTTTCTACATATTATTATCCAATTAAATAATTTTTATCGACTAAATTATTGATTTTTAAATAATTTTAATATTAAATAAATTAAATAATTGAGATAGTTAAATAAAATTGATAAATTTAATAAGACAAAGTAAAAATAATTTCACATCAATTAAGACAAATACGTTGAAAATCAGTTTTAATAGGAAAAATAATATAGTTCTACACCAAAAATTTCTAGACAGATAGGTTAAAAATTAGTTTAAATAGATAGATATATAGAATAGTCCATGTAAAAAACTTCAAGATAAATAAGTTAAAAAATTAATTTAAATAGTAATCTAAACCGTCGATTTAAATCTGTGGTTAATTAGACTCCTGGATTTAACTAACCTGATTTATCGAGTCAATTTATGATTAAGCTAATTAATCAGGTCAACTGATAATCGCCCCATTGACTCAGTTATGGACTCAGCCCGTGGGCCGGGTCTCCAGACCTAAAATAATTTTTATATGTTTTTTTAAAATAAATACCCAAAAATGATATTCAATAATGATAAGACAAATATTGTGGTGATTATTTCAGCATTTAATTTATACCATAAAAATATTTAAACAGAAGTGTTTTTTAGTTGACTAATTAATTTTAATGCTTTTTAATAGAAGTGTAAATAGATGATGAAAACAATCCAAATCGTTAATTTATGTAATCCAGATTCTGGATCATGTTTTGTGATTCAAGGGATAATCCCTTGATATGAATTGATGGGAATGAATGATCCCCACCTATTTTATAAATAATGATCATTCATTTCATCAATGTATGCTAAAAGATCATTCCTGAATCGAAAAAATGATCCAAAAAATCTACCCTCTAATTTATGGGATGTTAGATATTTTTTATTTCAACGTATAAAAGTATTTATAAATAATGATTGGTCCTTTTTTAATATCATATAATTTTAAAGATTAAACTTTTACGGAAATCATCATTGATTTTTTTTTTAAAAAAAAGTATTAATTACTTAAGCTCGAAGAAACCCATTACCATTTTGGACCTAAAAGTCAGATTACTTTGAACCACAAACGATGAAGGGAACGAAATCCTCCGGTTACCTTCGATAAAGCAGACTCAAGCTCGTGAGTGTGATGTCGCAACTTGCAAACTTGCAAAAGTTAGAGAGGGCACAAGTTCACGAGCCCATCGTTATTTTAAGATTGTTTGATAAGTTAATAAAATTAAATCAAGTTTAAAATGAATCGAATCATTAAAACGATGATTCAAATTTGATTTGTTTTTCTTATAAGTTTTAAATTAATTTGATATTGATTTGAACTCAATTCATTTAGATATTATTGAACTCTCAATTCAAATTTTATTTGATTGTTTAAATTTTTTATATTTTAAAATTATTTAATTAGTTATTAAACTTGGCAATATAAATTTATTTGTTCATTTTAAACATTTTTGTAAGAAATTGATAAGAGTTTATTAATGACCGTGATTCATAAATATTATTCACTAACGTTCACAAACATTATCGATCTATGAATGTTATTCACGAATATATTCATGAATATTAACGAACTGAATACATATGTGTTCAAATTTAATTATTCGTTTAGTTAAATAAACGGTTTAAAATTATTCATTAATTAATTTTATGTATATTAAACGAATATAAATAAGGTCTTATTAAGTCGTATATTAAATTTATTCAGTAACGTTCGATTCATTTACAACCCTACGAGTTCAGAGGTAACTCGATTTCAAACATCTAAAAAAACAAAAACAAAAAAAAGACCGCAAAACAAATTTAAAATTAAGTCATTATTTTTTTTTCAAATCAAAAAATTAATATCTCAACGATTCAGCCATTTTTTAAAAATGAGACGTGATTTTTAAAATATAGCAACTTTACCCAAATTATTTTAATAATAAGAACACAATAAATATTTTAGAGGTATTATAAAAAAAAACAGAAACAAAAATCGGAATTGATTTTTTTTTTTTTTTTTTTTTAAAATGGGACGTATTTTGTAATGATTAACGAAAACAAGCTCTTTTTATTTTCGTGTCATGGCTTGGAGCGGAAGCCATTGCTCTGACACTGACACGGGCTGGCTGCTAGCCTTAAAACACTGACTGGCGCTAGATATTTCGAACCCGTAGGCAGCCCCTCGAGTTGCTCCGTCCAATTAAGACAAAGAAGGGGAAGGTCAGGAGAGAAGACAAAGAAGGTAGAGAAAGGGGGAATGGGGGCTGCCGGGTCCGCGTTGAATGGAAGCTCCATCCACGAGTTCACTGTCAAGGTGATGAATCGCTTCGATTTCCTTCGACGTTTTGTTCGTTTGTTCTATCTTTTGGTGCTGGGAGTGGGGTGGGTTTAATCAGGGTTTCTTCTTCTGTTCTTCGTTCAGGATGGCAACGGCAGGGACGCGGATCTGGGGATTTACAAGGGCAAGGTCCTTCTCGTCGTCAATGTCGCCTCCAAATGGTACCACGTTATTATCAGCTGTGTTTCCCCCCTTCGGGAGAATTGATCTCTCTACTGCTTCTTCGTTTGTGATTTTCAAACAGCGGGTTCACAAATAGTAACTACACGCAGCTGACGGAACTATATAACAGGTACAAGGGCAAAGGTATGTTTCCGTTCTCCAATCAAAAAAGCTTCCTTTTATGGAATTATATCCTTGCACAAGATGATGAATGATTTTTAGTGGAACTTTCGAACTGTTTACGACAATACAAGAGTTGGTAAAGAATAAGGAACTTTTCTTGTTTCCTGTAAAAAAAGGGAAATAGTCAGGAATACAACAAAATTTATATGAACAAAGATCGCTAAACACTGTTTTGTTGGAGTGTAGTAAAATGGGAGATAAAACTTAAATTTAAAAACTTCATTCGTTAAAACCATAAATAATATTAAATTATTAATTTAATTTTTTTAATGGTTAGGTTTGAGTTTCATTGCATGCAAAAGTGAGATTTCAACCTAAATTGAATGGAAGCAATATGGTGGAAGATTGAAAAAAATTTCAAGCTTTTCCTTCACTCCCTCTTTTCTTTCTGTCAAAGGAAATAGAGGGAAAGTGATGTTAAAAAAACTGACACTTTATTTTCTTCCTGATTTCCTCCCCTTGTATGAAAAACACTCTAGATCTTGATCTCTACATGTCTACTTAGCAATAATATTTATACCTCAAGATACAAAAGAGTAGCCTCCAGAGTCTGCATGCATGAAGACGATGCACACATATGGAACAGTTAAGAATAGAATGAAGGAATACTTCAATACTTCACAATAGAAATAAAGACCAAGATTTTTGCCACTGACTATTTATCACCTTATTTTTTTTTTTTTTGGAACGGACTTGCAGTGCCATAAGTATTTGATTGATAGACCATACACTTTGTTGTAGGATAAGTGGCTCTTGGTTTTTGCCTAGGCATAATTATTTATTTTTCAAGTTTAATACCATGGCAAAATAAATAAGGTTTTGAGTATTATAAGAATTTTACAAATAACCTCTGTGAAATATGCGAAAAGATTTAGCATTTGTCAGGAGCAATGACTAGTGTACTTATTTGGATGGGAAAAGGAAAGATCTTTTGACGCTTAGTGTTTAGACAAGAAAAATTTTAGTGTTATCCTACATGTTTCATATTTCTTGTGATATTTCAATTGTAGATTTATTCTTTTTTTTTTGGCTGATAGTCTTTTTTGCCTCCTTTGTCCTGGATAGCCGATGTATCATTTTGATTACGGAGAGAATAGTGTCCATTATCTCTTCTGGTTTATTAGTCTCAAGGCAACACGATATGCAGTTTGATTTGATTGATGTAAGAAACCTTTTTCACTCAACTTAGACTTGTGTTTCTATCTATCTCCTAGGCAATTCTAGATAGGTATGCCTTCAGTTGTCTCATATATGGTTGCTAAGTTTGTTAAATGCAACATATGAAGCTGAATTTTCATTCTCAACTCAGATCCAAACTAAAGAATATCTCAATTCACATATTCAGTGAAATAAGCCATCAAAAAGATCTTGACAATAATCCTATTTATGTTTGCGCATTCTATCATGTGATATCTCTGTGAATTGTTTCTTGAATGTGGAATTAAAAATTTTAAGGTTACGACAAATCATGTTATAGTGGTCTTTCCAACTTTTCCTATTTAATGAACCAAGTTTGGTATATCCAGATTTTGAGATTTTAGCATTTCCATGCAATCAGTTCTTGGGACAAGAACCTTGGGATGATCAGAAAATAAAGGAGTTTGCTTGTACAAGGTTCAAGGCTGATTATCCAATTTTCCAGAAGGTAAAGTTGTTATAGTTGTAAGATTGTTAGGTCCTAATCTTTTCAGTTATTGTTTTTTATTTTGTTTTATTATCGCTATTTGAGTTCATAGCTATTGTGGCCTAACAGTCTATTTGCTGTTATGAATGTACCATCTTTAGCTTTACAACAACCATTGTTTTACCTAGCGGTCTGTGCAGCACATTTAATTGAGCCTACATAACCATATACCTCCCGTGTATGCATGTATCTTTATTGTTGTTCTCTCGGGACAGTCTAGTGGTTAGCACATGAGGTGTTGTCATCATGAGGTTTGGGGTTCAAATCTTGACAAAGCCGAGGTAAATGTCTCCCTTATGTGTTAGTCACTATTCCAAAGGCTAATAGCCATCCGTGATTTACCTTTTCCGTGTTGGCTTTGGGACGGATTGACGGGGGCGTTGGGGGTGAGCGTATTTGTCTTTTGCCACCATGTATCTTTATTGTTGCTCGTTCGGTACAACCTAGTGTACTAGTCCCACAATCTTAATGTCCTTGAGAATAGACTAGATGCAAACTGTTGACTTATCCAATTTATGTTTAATTGCACCAATGATGATGAACAGATGAAATGAGAAAGGAAGAGATTTATTGATTAAGGGAGATGCAATGGTTGGTTGTAAAGGAATGAGTATCTAACTTGCAATCAATCCATTAAGCAACTTGGTTAAGATGAATATTTAAGAAAAAAAGGATTCGTCAAATGCACTTTGATTGGAACACAGATGTTTATCTTCATAAATATTTCAGATGTTTTATTGGTTATAGTTCTCCGATAAACTTCTTGCCACTTATAGTCCTTGATCTCCGATAATATTCTTATACATCTATTAAGTATTGGATAAATGGAGATTGGTTCTGTATTTCAGTCATGTTAAGCATGCTATCTCCTTAGTATTTGTTTCTTCTTTATTTGCGACATACCATATTGATCTATTTTCCCTTTATTACGTAGTGTAGCTACTAGTAGCATATTTATTATAGACATTGTCTGGTGAAGGATCATCTACAGAAAAAATTAAAATCTTCAAACTCTGTTATATGATTGCACTTGACTTGGAGGTGTATCAAATGGTTGGAAGAAAATGCCTAGCTCCTTTAGAGGGTATTGACTGCATACTGATTTCACTCAATCTGTCAAACTTTTTTTGAAATTATTGTTCCTCGGATATTACATTTGTATCCTTCATTCTCAAAGGAGATTCTATGCTTAGGATTTGACTATCTTCAGATACATGCCTGAAGATATTTATATCTCATTCAATAACTATGCATCTCTACTCCTATTCATTCAATATAAAAAGACATTTTTGGATGCCGACCATATAGGTTAAAGTAAATGGTCCGGCCACGGCGCCAGTTTACAGGTTTCTCAAGGCAAGCAAACCTGGTTTTTGCGGGAAGAGGATCAAGTGGAATTTCACCAAGTTTCTAGTCGATAAGGATGGCAAGGTTATCGGTCGCTACGGGACTTCCACACCCCCCTTGTCCATTGAGGTACTAAGATCTCGTTCCAAGTTATCATACTCTTACGATTACCTTCCTTTTTCTCTTGTCATTTTCTTCTCGACTTGTTTGCAGAAAGACATTGAGAAGGCACTCGGCAGCCAGCACGAGTAAGAATATCCTTGGAAAGAAGTAAGAAACATAATATCTGAGACTCTAAACCCCCTAGTTACTTGAAGGTATCATGTGTTTTCTTGTATATATTTTTTGTTAATATTTTCTGTTTGTTGTATGTAGATATTTCATATTGGGTTACGTTGTACCACTAGCTGTTCAAGTTCATTTTCATGTTCATGTTCTCAAGGAGATTGGTCTGGTTGGTTAAGCAATTGAGTGATGCAGATGACCCAACATGACCCCTTGAATTTTAAAAGATTATAATTTTTGATTTGAGATTTAGAATCAGGTTTTGTCTATTGTTATGCGTACAGAATTTAAAAATCTATATTTACTATCAGTATGTATTGTAATCACTAATTTTCAAATTCAAATTTTACCATTTAAGTCCTCATCTAAGCCTTTGAAGATTTTTTTATTATTTTTTTAATAATTTTTATTTTTATGATATTTAAGATATTTTTGATATTCTTAGTAATTATGGGATATAATTAGTCTAAAATAGTGTCATGTTTTATTAATTTTATTTTTTTTCAAATTTTTTTTTATGAGAAGATTATTTTTACGAAATTAAAATTGAGGTTCATATATTAAGATTTTAAATTTTTTTTCTTTGTTTTAATCTAAAGTTTATATAAACTTTTGTACAGTTGATTGAAGATTCATCTCACAATTATTAATAAAATGTTAGACTGAAGATTCATCTTTTAATTATTAATAAAATGTTTTGTTTTTAGCAAACATAACTTTTTTCCTTAATTCTTTTAAGTTCCCTTCTTGCCTTCTCTTTTATTTTCCTTTCTCGTCAGCTTGTAAGATAATTGTTATAAGAAGAAAGTAATATACAATACTCAATTTATTTTATGATCCATTTAATAAAAGACGCAGAAATCAGGTATTGTAACACCCTATCACTTGGCTTGGGGATAGTTTTAACCACTTGGTGATTAAAATTTTTTTTTTTTTGTCACATCCTATCATTGTTCTTATCAACGGTACTTTGAGATGGGTGTTCACTAATGTAGAAGTTTTCGGATGGTTGATTAAATGGATTATGGAATTTAGTGAATATGATATTTAATATCCATCTCAGATGATTATAAAAATCCAAGCTTTGCTTGATTTTGTGGTAGAAATAATAGTCCCGACTCAAAAGGAACATAGAAAAATTTTGTGAATGGATGATATTCTCAACCGTAAAATTGTTGCTTTGTGACTAAAAAGTCACGAATTTGAATTCTAGAAACAGTTTCTTACAAAAAGTAAGGTAAGGTTGCGTACAATGGATCTTTTCCCGGGACCTCGCATAGTGAGAGCTTTGTGCACCGAGTTATCTTTTTTTATCATCTTCTCAATCAGGAATTAGAGTTGGGATGTTATTAATTTCGTCCTAAGAAGATATACCTCAACTATCCGTTCGGCTAAATTTTTGAGTCACTAACAATGAGACAAAATTGTAGCTTTATTGGTCGACCTTCAAGCAACCAAGCAAGTTAGCACTTTCCGTGTAATTATTCATTCCGATTCTTAGTTGGCCGCTCAACAGATAGACGAGAGTTTTGAAATCAAGAATGGCCGACTGAGAAGGTATGTTGAAGCCTCCTCACGATTAAAATTAGATTTATAGAAGGTAATCCTCTAAAAGTTACCTCAATCAGACATCCATAAAGTTGATGAGTTAGTTAAAATGATGAGCGCCCTAGCTACCTTGACTTTAGACAACTCGATCTCAAAAACTCTATTGATTTCTCATCGATTAAGCACCAATTCGAGAGGAATCGGCTCACTGGCGGACCCCCTTTATCTTATTTTTGTAACAAGGGATTTTATCTGCTGATCCTGTCCGAATGCTGAATCAACGGACGCTGGGCACGGGGCGCTCTCCGACTGCTGACGTGGATCCTCGACTGGTGGCACGTAGCTCCGGTGAACCTGCATAGAAGTCGGGCCGGGAAGGGGTTCCCGGCGGCGATCCTCCGACGCTCAAGTCAGGTAAGCAAGTGGTGGAAAAAGTAGCTCCCAAGGTGTTCAACGCGTACCTCCCGCGAAGTATGAGGCTCGTTATATAGAACGGTGGAAGGGTTCCTGTGCGTCCACCGAGGCATATACATGTCCGAAGCCCATACTTCGGTATGTGTCTGTCAGAAAGTTTACCTGACGCCATACTGCTACAGTCCAATCACATCTTCGATGGGACAACAGAACACCTCGTTGTCAGACTTGGAGTATGGCCTAGCCATAGAACTTGACGGCTGTCAGAAGATGTTCCTGTCCCCCTTTACCCACCGCCGGCCGGGACGTACGTCCGGCCGGCTGGACGGAGACCGTCGTCCGGACGGCCCTCATCCCCTGCGCCGGCCGGGCGGCACGCCCTTCACGTCTCGCTCGGCTCTTAGACATTGTTTCAACTGAGCGTCGGAACCCCGACCCCTGTCAGGGCAACTTTTACTGTTGGATGCTCCTCGGTTAGCCGATCGGTCTATCCTTTTCTTCCGAGTCCGGTCGGCTCATCCTCCTCCGGTGGACCCCCGGCCCTTTGATCTCCACGTGGCGTTGACCTCTTGCAATGGGGTCCCCTGCCTTGACCACCGGATCACTTGCCTTCCCCTCAAGTCTAGTCGAAGGAGGCGAAGTCCGACTGACTGGACTGCCGAGCTGATCGAGTGGCGACCGATACCTTAGTCCGCTCGGACAGGCTGAGGGTTGCTCGGCCGTTCGGCGATATCTTGCCCGTGCCTTGGAAATTATGCCGAGGCATCTGTCAACCACATGTGTTAACCCGTAACTTGCTGACACGTGACTACCTTTCTCTTGTCGGCGGTGGCGTCACTTCCGATGGGACAGCCGCCGTTTGAAATGAACGGCTGGATGATGACCTCGTTATCGACGACCTGGATCGGACGGCTGAAATTGATAGCGGCCGCCCTTATAAAGCTCCGACTTCTGCTTTCCGCCGCATTTCGGCCTCATCTCCTCCCGACGTCTCGCTGCACCTTTCTTCTCCGACGACCTTGCGTTCCGGCTCTCCGGCGACCCTACAGCTTCTTCCGATCATCTCCCTTGCCCGTAAGGTTTCCTTTTCCTTGCTGCCTCTCCTTTCTTCTCTCTATTAGCTATTTCTTTTATCATCCCGCACTCTTTCCTAATTTTATTCCTCCTTCCTTCCATCACGCGTCCATCCCTGGCCTTATACCATGACCAGTACCTCACAGCCGACCGGCGGTGCTCCTGGTCTTTGGTATTCGACCATGGAAAGTCGGTTCGACGAGGAGGACGCCTTGCGCCTCACTCGAACCTATGATCTGCCTACCGATCACCACATCATAGTAGCTGACACCACCGACCGGCCACATGAACCGCCGCCCGGCACCGTTCTTTTCTTCCGAGACCAATTTTTGGTCGGGCTGCGTTTTCCACCCCACAAGTTCTTCTTACAAGTCTGCAATTATTTTTGCATTCCGCTCGGCTAGGTAGTCCCTAACTCCATTAGGCTGTTGAGCGGAGTGATAGTCCTTTTTAAACTGAACAACATCCCCCTCGACCCTAAGATTTTTCACTACTTTTTTTATCCCAAGCAAGCCGAGTGGGGTACCTTTATTTTCCAGTCTAGGATAGGTTTCGTCCTTTTTGATAACATGCCGAGCTCCAACAAACATTGGAAGGAGCACTTTTTCTATGTGCGTTTTCCCGAGCCGCCAACTTTCCGTACCAAGTGGCAGACGGCGATGCCGGCGCAACCGGAGCTCGGCAAATTTAGAGGCGATGCGGCATACCTTCATGCGGCCGAGCGGTTGGTGGGTCAGCGCTATCACATTGACAAGCTGCTCCTTCCGGGAGTAATGTACATATTCGGCCTGTCTTCTACCCCAGCCGATCTGCCCTGCAACATGAGTAAGCGATTCTCATCCCTCCTTTTTCTTTTGTTCTAATTGATTTAATCTTTGTTTCTGCAGCTGAAGTTATGTGGCGTGCTAAGGCGACCGAGAAGTTCAAATTGAAGGCCGCTCAGATTGAGGCGGTGAAGAACAAGGAGGTCGCCGAGCGGGGCCTTGATCCAGCTGATTCGACCGGCGAAGTAGGTGAGGGGACTCAGGATGCCCCTGAAGCCTTAGCAGCTACTACCTCTCACGACGAGGTAGCGGGCGGCAGAGAACCTTCTACCCAAGCTGAGGCGGAGGGCCGTTCGGCCGATGATGTTCCCTTGCTCACTCGGAAGCGCAGACGGCCAGAGCCGGCATCTGCATCAACTGCCTTTGATGAGCCACAGCCCGAGCGGGGCGCGGATGCTCCGATGTTATCGGGGACCATTTCTCTAGAGAGTACCCGACCCCACATGGCTCTCCGAGGGCAAGCTATGAGGTGCCGCCGTCCAGCCCTTCAAAACTCTGCGCCGTATCAGGCGTTTGGGCGAGCTTCCCTCCTCGTCCATCGGTGGGCCATCCGGTAAGGCCGATGCTTCTCAGAGCGAGCCGAGCGGCCCGAATTTAATTAAAACCGTCCTGCGCCTCCCCTCAGAGGAATACATGGCTGCTGCTGATCGGCAATTGGTCCCCGAGCAGTAGATCACCTTGACAGGCCCTCTTGCAAAAGCTTGGGAGGATGCTCGGCGCCTAATAACCGCGATGACTCCCGGGCAGCTCGGCGACAGCAACCTTCAACAGGCCACCGGGGTATGCTTTTTTTCTTTGTTCGTGTATTTGAATTTAGATTTTAACCTGTTCACTTTTGCTCACAGAACTGGGTGGAGCAGATTGCCATTAGCAATCGGTTGGCCGAGCTGGAGGATGAATTGAAAAAACTTAAAGCCGCAGGGGACAACCGACGGCCGCTCTGGAGAAGGCCAAAAACTTACTGGAAGCCGAACGGAAACGAGCTTCCGATCTGGCGAGCGAGGTTGCTCGGCTTGAAGCGGTGGTCAAACAACGAGATAAGGAGATCAAGACGGCGACCACTCGGAAGCGCCAGGTCATCGATGACATGGACCGAATGAAGGTGGAGATCAGAGGGCTAGAGCAACACATCAAGGATCTGGATGCCCTTCTGACCACCGAGAAGGAGAGCCGCTCGGCCGATTTGCTGAAATTTGATGAAGACTTAAAGGCTCTCCATGCTGCCAACGATGCCTCCCAGGCCGCGCTAAAAGAGTATCAGGAGGGGGAGTCGGCTCGCTCTGAGGAAGTGAGGAAGGCATTCGTCCGCTCGGATGCCTTTGGGGAGAAATTTACTGACAAGATCTCCCTCACCTTTGAAGAGGCGATCAAGGCGGCTGTGGATCACTTGAAGACCAAGGGCCACCTTCCCGCCGAGCTGACCATCCCCCCAGAGGATCTGGCTACCGTGATGGGCGCCATTCCTGATGCACTTTTTGATTTTGACGCGTGAGGAGTGTTTTTCATCAACTTTTTTGTTCCCCTGCCGTTCGGCCAAACTTGTTTTTTGCTGTAACTTTTTTGGTTTGCCCAGTGCTCGGCATAAATAGATTATCTTTTCCGTTCCTTCAACTTTTGTTTTGGCAAGAAATTTTTTTTCGTCACATTAAGTGTTCTTTAAAACTCCTCCGCTCGGCTTCACGCTCTAACGTGGACTCAAGCCGCTTGCCTTCAATAACGTCTTTCGCGATGCAATTGGGCAGCCGCTCGGCGCGCGAACGTCAACCATTCACGTGCTCACATTTTTAATTCTAATTAACCATCTTTTGCTTTGCGCCTTACCTCAAAGGGGTTTTCGCTAGATTTTTGCAATGCGAGCCGCTCGGACGTTTATAGACGCCGGCTCGTCTCTCGATATTTAACATCGGAGCTCGACTGTATTCCGCTTGGACGTTTATAGACGCCGACTCGTCTCTCGATATTTAACGTCGGAGCTCGACGGTCTTCCGCTCGGACGTTTATAGACGCCGGCTCGTCTCTCGATATTTAACGTCGGAGCTCGACGGCCTTCCGCTCGGACGTTTATAGACGCCGCTCGTCTCAATATTTAACGCCGGAGCTCGGCGGTCTTCCGCTTGGAGGTTTATAGACAGCTTGTCTCTCGATATTTAACGCCGGAGCTCGACGGCCTTCGCCGGAGCGTTTATAGACGCCTCGTCGTCTCGATATTTAACGTCGGAGTTCGACGGTCTTCCGCTCGGGCGTTTATGCCGGCTCGCTCTCGATATTTAACGCCGGAGCTCGGCGGTCTTCCGCCGGGCGTTTATAGACGTCGGCCTGTCTCGATATTTAACGTCCGAGCTCGGCGGCCTTCCGCCGAGCAGCGGCCGGCGCCTCTCTCGATATTTAACGTCGGAGTCGGCGGTCTTCCGCCGAGCGTTTATAAACGCCGCTCATCTCGATATTTAACGTCGAGCTCGGCGGTCTTCCGCTTCGGACGTTTATAGACGCCTCGTCTCTCGAAATTTAACGTCGGAGCTCGGCGGTCTTCCGCCGGAGCGTTTAACGCCGGCTCGTCCTCGATATTTAACGTCGGAGTTCGACGACCTTCCGCTCGGGCGTTTATAAGCGGTGGCTCGTCTCTCGATATTTAACGTCGGAGCTCGGCGGTCTTCCGCCGGACGTTTATAGACGCCGGCTGTATCTCGATATTTAACGCCGGAGCTCGACGGCCTTCGCCGGACGTTTATAGACGCCGCTCGTCGTCTCGATATTTAACGTCGGAGCTCGGCGGTCTTCCGCCGGACGTTTATAGACGCGGCTCGTCTCTCGATATTTAACGTCGAGCTCGGCGGTCTTCCGCCGGAGGGTCGCCGGCTCGTCTCTTGATATTTAACGTCGGAGCTCGCGGCGGTCTTCCGCTCGGACGTTTATAGACGCTCGCTCTCGATATTAACGCCGGAGCTCGGCGGTCTTCCGCCGGTCGTTTATAGACGCCTCGTCTCTCGATATTTAACGCCGAACTCGGCGGCCTTCCGCTCGGATAGACGCCGGCTGCCTCTCGATATTTAACGTCGGAGCTCGACGGCCTTTCGCTCGGACGTTTATAGACGTCGGCTCATCTCTCGATATTTAACGTTGGAGCTCGACGACCTTCCACTCGGACGTTTATAGACGCCGGCTCGTCTCTTTATATTTAACGTCGGAGCTCGACGGTCTTCCGCTCGGACGTTTATAGACGCCGGCTCGTCTCTCGATATTTAACGTCGGAGCTCGACGGCCTTTCGCTCGGACGTTTATAGACGCCGGCTCGTCTCTCGATATTTAACGTCGGAGCTCGACGGCCTTCCAATACGCGAAGTCGCCGCATTCGTAGAAGGGTGGAATGGTGACGTCTTCTCCATAGAGATCCATTCTCTAGCTTTGCTCCCACGGGTGTTGATCCGATGAAGAGCGACCTCGCTCTGATACCACTTGTTAGGATCCTTCGTACTCGGCTAGAGAGGGGGGGTGTGAATAGCCGCCCCAAATCGATCGCGTTTCTTCCTACACTTCGTTAGCGCAGCGGAAAAACAAACAAGGAAACGAAAACAAGAAGATCAAACCTCAACGCGTCGATGTAACGAGGTTCGGAGATGATACTCCTACTCCTCGGCGTGTCCGTAAGGTGGACGAAGCCTCTCAATCCGTCGGTGGATGAGTCCCCGGAGAACCGGCTAATAATATACTCCTTGTGGGTGGAGAAACCTCACCACAATCTTTTGCAACAGCAAACAAAGGAGTACAACAATAGAGACAACAAACAAGAACAATAGAAATTGTAAAACACTTGCTTGCCTCTTGTTGTCGACTGGAACCTTGATGAAGCAGCAGCTTCTCAGATCCAGCAGCTAGAACACCAGCAGGAAACTCACGCAGAGCTTCAGCAGCGATGAGAGCTCAGCAAAGCTCAAGAGCACACCAGCAGCTCAGTAGTCGAAGAGCAGAAGCTCAAGAAGAAAGGAAGTCTAAGCCCTGTAGAAGCCCTCAGCCCCTTTATTTCTTGAATTAGCAGCAGCAGCTATGATCCTTAATTTCTTGAATTAGGGTCATCTAGGTACAAGGACTATGCACCTTGATCCTAACTCATGATCCTAATATCTCACACACATCTAAGGTGTATCAAACCACATTCAAGTCAATTTGATGTGAGATATGGGTTAAGGTCAACTTAGGCTAAGTTCTCATGCATTTTCTAAACACCAATTTGATCTCAATATCAAATTATATGTTTGTCCTTAAATCAATTTCATTGATTATGATGCAAGAGATGATGACATGGCATAAAATGGTATCATAAATGAAAACATGTGCCAATGTCATGATGTCATGGCATAAAGTTTGAAATTTAAATAAACATGACATAAAAACTAGCCTAAGCATTATCATGACATTTCAAATGATAATAAAACTAAACATGATGTCATGACATGTGAGGGCAAACAATCATGGCAAGATTTAGCATAAATAAATATACCTAGATTACCTATCTAAGTATCCTTAACCACTTGGCTAACTTCAAATTTAATCCTATATTGCCCCAAAATGCCAAAATCCTAATTTTGACACTTCTTGAACTCTAGATTAATTCATGCCACTTAAAGATCAAATTTATCCTCAAAACTTGGCATGTTTCATTTTTCCTCGAGAGTTCTCTAGATTTTCCCAAATTGTGCCAATTGAGATTAAAAATGAAATTTCCAATCTTTAGGCACATTTAACTCTTCAAAGGAGTAAATGATAATTCCATTTCATTTTCAAAAGTTCTCAAAACCTTGAAAATGCTCCTTGAGTGTCAATTTCCTCAAAGTTGGGTTAACTACCCTTCTAATCGGAGTTGACACTCTCTAACCCATCTATGGGTAGAGAAGATGCTCCTAGGAACCCAATACCTATTCGAGCTCATTGGGTTCACTAAATATTCACTAGGGATAACTTCCCTAGCAACCCTCCTAATGACCCTCTTAGGCTTTAAAGCCTTGGTCATTTGGGACTCATCAAGATCAACTCTAGGGGTGACTCCCCTTGTGACCTTGGTGGTGGTCTTCCTAGCCCTAGGTTTTGTTCCATAATCGAATGGAACATTATGATAAGTGAGCTTGACCATTTGGGACTTAGGTTTGTGACCCAAACCTTTCTTGTCCTTGGACTTGGGTTTTTGACTCTTAAACCCTAGAGATGACTTCTCCATGTTCTTAAGAGTCTTTTCCAAAGTATCAAGTCTTGACTTCAAGACTTGATTCTCCTTCTCTAATACCTCAATTTTTGATTTATCACTCTTCCTTGAGGTATTCCTAGGCATATGTCTAGTTGATTTAGGATTCCTACCTAGGTTATCCTTAGCCTTAGATGGGTTGATCCTAGGGTTAGCCTTTCTAGAATTATCCTTATCTAGATTCATATGTTTAGCTCCTAAGCACATGTATTGATTCCTAAGGTTATCATGCTTGTTATTATCGACAAGTGCAATAAAATTCCTAGCATGCATTTTATTAGAATTGCAAAAATGAACCTTAGAGGTTACCTTAGGGTTTGCCTTAGCTCCCCCTTTACATGTGTTTGGCCTCTTGTCCTTGTGAGGTTGCCTCCCCCTTGGACATTGACTCCTATAGTGTCCCCTTTGCTTGCATTGGAAGCACACGATGTGCTCCTTGCCCTTGCGTTTCGGGACTCCGGCTTCCTTGACCTTTGGCGCCGGTGGAGTCTTTCTTACCCTCTTTGGACACTTACTCTTGTAATGTCCATGTTCCCTACACTCAAAACACATTATGTGTAATTTGCTTGAAATCACAGTGTTTGAGTTACCTAGGGTTGTGGATGGAGATGAGCTTTCTTCTTCAACCCTTCCGGAGGTGGAAACTTCTTCTTCTTGCTCCGAACTTGAGCAAGAGGAACTCTCCTCCTCTTCTTCCTTGGATGTTGAGTAGCCCTCAACTCCCAATTCGCTCCCTCCATGATGTGAGCTACTTGACTCACTATGCTCCTCTTCATGGCTTGAAGTGGAGCTCTCCTCATGGTACTTGGCCAAGTTATCCCACAACTCCTTGGCATTGTTGTATTTACCTATCTTACACAAAATATTAGTAGGTAATGAAAATTCAATTGTTTTCGTTACCTCTTCGTTGATTTCGGATTTGTGAATTTGTTCTCCGGTCCACTCCTTCTTCTCAAGAGGTTTTCCTTCCCTATCCACCGGAGGAGAAAAGCATTCTTGTACACAAAACCAATTCATTATGTTAGTCATAAGAAAGTACTTCATCCTTACCTTCCAATACGCGAAGTCGCCGCATTCGTAGAAGGGTGGAATGGTGACGTCTTCTCCAAGTAGATCCATTCTCTAGCTTGTGCTCCCCGGGTGTTGATCCGATGAAGAGCGACCTCGCTCTAATACCACTTGTTAGGATCCTTCGTACGGCTAGAGAGGGGGGTGTGAATAGCCGCCCCAAATCGATCGCGTTTCTTCCTACACTTCGTTAGCGCAGCGGAAAAACAAACAAGGAAACGAAAACAAGAAGATCAAACCTCAACGCGTCGATGTAACGAGGTTCGGAGATGATACTCCTACTCCTCGGCGTGTCCGTAAGGTGGACGAAGCCTCTCAATCCGTCGGTGGATGAGTCCCCGGAGAACCGGCTAATAATATACTCCTTGTGGGTGGAGAAACCTCACCACAATCTTTTGCAATAGCAAACAAAGGAGTACAACAATAGAGACAACAAACAAGAACAATAGAAATTGTAAAACACTTGCTTGCCTCTTGTTGTCGACTGGAACCTTGATGAAGCAGCAGCTTCTCAGATCCAGCAGCTAGAACACCAGCAGGAAACTCACGCAGAGCTTCAGCAGCGATGAGAGCTCAGCAAAGCTCAAGAGCACACCAGCAGCTCAGTAGTCGAAGAGCAGAAGCTCAAGAAGAAAGGAAGTCTATGCCCTGTAGAAGCCCTCAGCCCCTTTATACCTGCGAAGGAGAAACAGCGAAGAAACTAGCCGTTGCAACGCAACGGCTAGAACCCTGATCGGTCTGCGGACCGATCAGGCCCTGCGCTGATCGGTCCTCCAGACCGATCAGCCAGTGCACAGACCTTCTGTGCGTACTCTGATCGGTCTGCGGACCGATCAGGCTCTGTCCTGATCGGTCCCCAGACCGATCCCAGCTCTCCCAGCTCTCTTACAGACAGAGAATCGCTCGTCTCTTGATCGGTCGTGGAGACCGATCAGGAGCTTCTTTTCTCCGCTTCCGATCGTTTCCTGATCGGTCTGTGGACCGATCAGGAACTCCACGATATGCTACTGAGTGGAATCATTGAGTATCACTGGATCGGTCTGCGGACCGATCCAACTCCTAGGTTTAGAGTGCCCCCTCTAACCTAGTTCGGAGAACGAGCTACCAAGCCCTCTCCGACTCCATATGCCAAGCTTCACTCACTTGGACTTAACAACACCAGATGTCCGATCACCCTTGATCCATCTGGATTTTCCCTTGCCCGGCTTCACTCACCAGGACTTTCACCTAGCTTCACTCACTAGGGTTTTCACACTGCCTAACATCCCAGTTAGGACTTTCTCACTGCCTGGCTTCACTCACCAGGACTTTCCAACTGCCTAACATCCCAATTAGGACTTTCCCACTGCCTGGCTTCATTCACCAGGACTTTCCACACTGCCTAACATCCCAGTTAGGACTTTCCCACTGCCTGACTTTACTCACCAGGACTTTCCACACTGCCTAACATCCCAGTTAGGACTTTCTCATTCACCTAGCTTCACTCACCAGGATTTTCCCGAATGCCTGGCTTCACTCACCAGGACTTTTCCCCGTGCCAAACTTCCTGTTTGGACTTCTCCGTGCCAAGTCTCCATACTTGGACTTTTCCAGTGCCAAGTCTCCATACTTGGACTTTTCCAGTGCCAAGTCTCCATACTTGGACTTTTCCAGTGCCAAGCTCCCTGCTTGGGCTTTTCCGTTGCCAAGTCTCCATACTTGGACTTTTTCCCGAATCAGGTCAACCAGGTCAACCTTGACCTATGGTTACACCAATAATCTCCCAACCATCTATTCTTGTCCCATATCAAGAATAGAACTCTCTCACGAGTGTCAAACATCAACATGCAACTCAACTAGGTCAACCTTGACCTAAGGTTGCACCGACAATCTTCCCAAGTCAAACATCAAAATACAACTCGAGTCACGTCAACTCGAGTCGGGTCAACCAGGTCAACCTTGACCTAAGGTTGCACCAACAACAAGGACATAGGCGACCGAAATGTATATAAATTTACATTTAGCGCACCTTTCACCCCGCTCGGATAACGTACTTCCGGCCGAACGGCTCGGGGTCTTCTCCGTCGAGCGCTTGGCTCGGATAACATACTCCCGGCCAAACGGCTCGGGGTCTTCTTTGTCGAGCACTTGGCTCGGATAACATACCTCCGGCTGAATGGCTCGGGGCCTTCTTCGTCGAGCGCTTGGCTCGGATATTATACCTCTGGCCGAATGGCTCGGGGCCTTCGTTGTCAAGCCTTTGGCTTCGATGATATACGCCCGGCCGAACGGCACGGGCCTTCTTTCGAAAAATTACGATGAATTCTATTCCCGAAAGAAACTATATCTGAAAGACTAACCTGCCGATCAACATAAGATCTGACTCAATTTCTCAACTCCCGAATACCCGTGGAGTGAGGTGGATACAATGTACTCGCCGAAATTTATCAAGGCCAGGAGGATGGCGAAACTTCCCGGTCGGTCCCCCATGGCCGCTCGGCCCCCCCAGAGGTGGAGGTGGCCTGCTGCTTTATCCTTTTACTTGAGCCTTCTGCTCCTGTTGCTCAACGAGCCTAGCTACTCTTGCCTCTATCAGAGCGTCGAGTTTCTCCATGGAGAGCATCACCATGTGTGGTCGTCCAGCTTCATCCATTGTTTCCATTCGGATGCAGGAGCGTTCCCATAGACGGCGCCAAATTGATCCTGTCCGAATGCTGAATCAACGGACGCTGGGCACGGGGCGCTCTCCGACTGGTGGCATGTAGCTCCGGCGAACCTGCACAGAAGTCGGGCCGGGAAGGGGTTCCCGGCGGCGACCCTCCGACGCTCAAGTCAGGTAAGCAAGTGGTGGAAAAAGTAGCTCCCAAGGTGTTCAACGCGTACCTCCGGCGAAGTATGAGGCTCGTTATATAGAACGGTGGAAGGGTTCCTGTGCGTCCACCGAGGCATATACATGTCCGAAGCCCATACTTCGGTATGTGTCTGTCAGAAAGCTTACCTGACGCCATACTGCTACAGTCCAATCACGTCTTCGATAGGACAACAGAATACCTCGTTGTCAGACTTGGAGTATGGCCTAGCCATAGGACTTGACGGCTGTCAGAAGATGTTCCTGTCCCCCTTTACCCACCGTCGGCCGAGACGTACGTCCGGCCGGCTAGACGGAGACCGTCGTCCGGACGGCCCTCATCCCCTGCTCCGGCCGGGCGGCACGCCCTTCACGTCTCGCCTGTCGCTTGCATTGATATGCTGGGGAGACTTCCGGGCGAGTGCCTTCCGCTCGGCTCTTAGACATTGTTTCAACTGAGCGTCGGAACCCCGACCCCTGTCAGGGCACCTTTTACTGTTGGATGCTCCTCGGTTAGCCGATCGGTCTATCCTTTTCTTCCGAGTCCGGTCGGCTCATCCTCCTCCGGTGGATCCCCCGGCCCTTTAATCTCCACGTGGCGTTGACCTCTTGCAATGGGGTCCCCTGCCTTGACCACCGAATCATCTGCCAAACCCAAGCAAGCCTGATTGTTAAAGCGAAGGGTTGCTTGGTTCACTTTGATCGATGACTATCTATATAAGTGAGCTTTTTCATGCCCCTACTCAAGTGTTTTGGTTCTGATGATGCTGATTATGTCATGTGGGAAATTCATTAAGGCATTTGTAATAATCATGTATGGGGTTGGACGTTCGCTCAGAAAATTTTATTGGTCGGTTACTTTTGGCCCACATTACATGCTGATACCGCTTGATACATTGATGCCTGCTTACATTGCCAGAATCACCAGAATTGCTCTCATCGTCCGACTGAGCTTCTAAAGACTTCAACCTTCTCCTATTCGTTCGATTAATGGAGAATGGATATAGTATGATCATTTTCGATCGGGCCGCGACAAAAGAAATTCCTTCTGCTTGCTGTAGATTTTTTTTCAAAATAGGTAGAAATAGAGGTCTTGGCTCGGATCATAAGACATTATTATGAAATTCTTATGGAAAAATATTGTTTGTTGGTTCGGTTTTCCACATAAGCTCATTTCCAACAATGGTTTGCAGTTCCAAAGCCGCAAACTTAAAGAATGATGCAAAGGCTTTGACATTCAGCAAACATTCACTTCTGTTGCTTATCTGCAGAGCAATGGGCAAGTGAAAATAGTCAATCGAGAAATTGGTTGGGGCATCAAAATCAAGCTTGACCATGTGGGAAGAAGTTGAGTTGATGAATTTTTTAGCATCCTTTGGGCTACTAGACTACTCCCGGGAAAGCACAAGTATTCTCTTGTATTATCCTCATTATTATCTCGCCTATATCTACCATCTAAATCATGAATTGAATAATTTTCTACAACATATGTAGTAACTACGATTTCATAATTATTACAACTACAACAGTTATAATTTGCAAGTGTAGCAGCTAATGTTTCATATCTACTACAACTATTGTAGTTGTAGTAGTTATGAGTAAGAAAAAGTTTGGTTAAACAAAGTAAATCGGCCGAATTTAAAAATTCGATTTAGTTTTTTCGGTACGGCTAAATTGGTTAATCATTAATTCAGTTTGATTTTAAAATTTCTTATTAGAAATCAAATAGATCAAATTTTTGGACCGAGTTAAAATTTTAAACCTTAATTTTAGATCGAAATCAAATATTTATTAAATCAAACCAAATTTTTAGATCATAATTAACAAAATTCAGTTAATTTTGTTTTTAACTAAATTAATTAATACTTTATCAATTTAGTTTATTCAATTTCTATTAGAAAATTTGATCGTTTCGATTGATTAGAAAAAATTGATTTAGTTCGATTCGATTGATTTAAAAAAAAATTGTTTAGTTCGTTTTGGTTAATTTTGTTCAGTTCAGTTTTAATCGAATTTTTACCGCTAGTAGTAGTTACAAAATCATAACTACTATAAGTAAATATATATTTGTAGTTGCTAAAAAGCATCGATCCCAATTCACGATTTGGATATGAAATATCAGGGAGAGATAATAATGAAATATAGTAGGGGATAGTTGAATAATTATACATAAGAATGGAATGTCCCTTTTCAATTAAAAAAATAAATGTAATATCATCTTAATCACTCTAAAAATAAGGGGTATATTTTTTCTTTTAAAATTTTTATCATGAAAGAGCACTTCGCAATAAAAATAAACACCAAAATTTTTGTCACCAACTATGTATCACCTTGCAATACACAAGTGTTTGATTGATAGACCATACACTTTGGACATGATTGGGAGTAAGTCTTTCTTTATTTTCTAAAACAGATAAAAGAATCTTCTATGAGATACGAAACCTAAGTAGTAATTCACCCATACAAATCAACGCATACAAAATATATACAAATGAAAAATAAGAATTAGACGGTTGGAAGATGATAAGCTCTAAGGGCATCTCCAACGGTGGCCCAGGTTTTTAGCTTTTTTCTACCAGCCCTACTCAAATTGAAGAAATTGAGTAAAAGCATCCACATCCCTATTAATATTTGGATAAATTTGTATGCAGTTTCTAATCATAAACTCAACTTTGCATGTAGTCTCCATTAATCAAAATCTTTGTTTCCACTCCCTAATCCAAAATAATAGACACTAATTTATCTAATTATCTCTGATATTTTCAGATATAAAAAGTCCAAAAATAAGTATATTTTTTCTTAAATTCAGCACATTAAACTAAAATTCAATATATTTTCTATCAAATTGAGCACGACTCTTTTTCTACTTTAATTAGATTAGATTTACTTTAAATGATACTCAATTAAATAGAAAATATATAAAATTTTATTTGAATTGTGCTGAATTTAGAAGAAATTATATTAAGTAGAAAAAAATCATGTTCAATTTGATAGAAAATATATTGGAATCTAGTTTAAAGTGTCGAATTTAAGAGGAATTATATTTATTTTTAGATTTTTTTATACCTAAAAAATATGAGGGGTTAATTTTAATAGAAATATACTGGATTCTTATTTAAAGTGCTGAATTTTGATAAAGTATATTGGATTCTAGTTTAAAGTGCTGAATTTAAGAGAAATCATATTTATTTTTGGACTTTTTGTACTTAAAAAATCTGAAGGACAATTAGATAATGATATTTGCATGAGGAAATTGAAACAAATGAAACTTTTCATGCAGGGAGTGAAAACAAAATTTTTTAGATATAGGGACTACATGCAAAGTTAAAGTTGTGATTGAAAATTTTTTTTCTAATTTATCATTAATATTTCAGCATTAATATTTACATGGATATACTATAGATGCACTATATATTTAACATGTTAAAGGAATTTAACGTTGTTAATTCCTATATATATATATAAAATAGTATATTGTTGTTAACGCGTCACGCGTTAAGTTGTAGATGCTCTAAGAAGTTGGGTTCGAAAAATCGAACCCAGCTTCTAAATGTTTGATGACACATAGGAAAGAGAAATTTAAAAAACTTGGTAAAAAATTATTGAAGATGCTCTAAGTAATTTAGAGGAGAGAGAAAAGAGCAGTTGATTTATATTACAATTTCATATTACATTACTTTTTATAATATTTAATAGAAACTTTTAGTTTTAAATTATGATGATAAAAAATGAATACGTTCGTTTCTAACATCTCTTCAATTTATTTTAAGACTAACACATAGAAGGTAAATATAACATACGATTACTAGTCTTTGGAATAATGATTAATACATAAAAAAAAATATTTATCTTATTTTTGTTAAGATTTAATCTAAATCATAATAATAACACCTCATGTACTAGATATACCAACCGTACATGAATAAGATTCATACATTTCGAATATTTATTATGGTATTCATGTGCTAGTCTCGCCTTCTTTGCTTTCAGCTACTATACCGAACGATCTCATGATCTTCAGTGCCTCCTCTACATGAGATAACATGGTCTTGCTTTGCCGGACGAAGCCGATGCTGCCGGAGAAGATATGGAAGCACTCGAGCTCTGACGTCGTCTCCGCTACCGACTCCAACAGCCTCTCCATCCCCAGCTCCTTGAACTGATCGATGCTGCTCTCGTTCGACTTGATCATCCAAATGACCAGATTGATCACGAACCTCCTCATTCTCGGAACCTTGATCCCGGGACTGGCGTATTCCTGCAGTATCGCCGCCAGCTTCTCCGCCAGCTCGGCTTCCTCAACGCCCGCTCGCCTGAGCGCGTCGGAGAATTCGCCGGGAGTGGTCGTCAGTTCGCAGATCTGCGTTGCGAGACCGAGAGATGCCTCCAGCAATTTGCCCTCGTTCTCAATGATCGCTTTCAGTACCTGCTCCGGAATATTAGGATAAGTTCAATTTGTAAGGGTTAAATCGAAATAAGTTTACTTAGAGGGGGCAAAATAAAACAAGGCCCAGAGAAATGAGATCTTACGGTGGGCAAAGCGGCGATGAGTGGCCGGGGGTGTTGCCGGAAGCCAGTTCCGGGTCCGCCGTAGGCGCATAGATTGCGCAGAATCCTGGACGCCTGGAGTTGGATCTCGCTGCCGTCGTCGAGCGCTTTTATAAGTCGGCTCAACGCCTCTGGTTCGTCGGCGATCCGATTGCAATTCTTCTGGTTTTCCAGCGCCAGGATCGACAGCGTCTCTCCTGCTTGATTCCTCAAGGACATCTCCTCGTTTGTGACTGATGGCTTCAAGAAGATGGCGAGGAGAAGGCTCGTTACTTGTCCGGTTCCGCCGATTTGTTCCTTGGAGTAGCGGTTCATGGCGAGGCTCTTCAGTATCTCTATCGCCGGAGTCTGCAGTTTGTGGAGCTCCCCATAGCGGATGATCTCCCTCACGTTGCTCACCGTGAAGATCATCACGGATAGATTAATCCGGAGCATCTTGCCGGTGCTGCCGGTGGCGGCGGCGAGCATCTTTACCAGCTCCAGCGCCCGCTTCACCGTCTTGATCTGCAACTTCGACGCCTTTTTGTCGGCCAGAAGGGCCCTGCTCGCCCCGGTGAAGTCGATGATCTTGGACAAGACCAAGGACGAGTTGCCGATCTTCCAGCAGTTGTCGTGGTTGGCGGCGAGCTTTTTGAGAAGGGACAACCCCAGGAGATTGAACGCCAAGAAATCGTAGTTGCCATTGTCGCCGTCGGCCTCCGGCGCCGGCTTTTCGAGCAACGACGATATCGCGTCGATCGAGGTGGGCACGGCGCCGACGCGGAGCACGTATTGCCTCTTCCCGGCGAGCTTCTTCAGGATTTTTGCCGCGCAGCGGCGGAGCTCCTCCTCCTCCAGGTGCGGGTTCGTCCAGCTCAGCATCTCGACGAGCCGCTCAAGGACGGCATTCGAGGTGCCGATCTTGCGGAGCGTATCGGATCCAAAATCTTTACTCCGGGAGAAGCTCCGCAGCACCCGCGCGCCGATGAGCTGCTCGATGCGCAAGTTCGATGCCAAGAGCTCCGTGGCGAAGCTCACGAGGTCCATCTTTAGCCCGTCGACGAAGCCGCAGGTGATCAACTTGGAGTAGGTGTTGCAGAAGAAGCACGTCACGGCGACGTCGACGCCGCCGGTGCTCCCGGGGAAGCAAGCGCGGTTCACGACCTGGAAGAGGTAGCAGCAGTAGAATTTCCACCACCAGTAGACCTTCCGGATTAAAATAATCATGGCTTCGGCGAGCGCGAGGAAGTAGAAAATGATGAGCGCCCAATTCCGGATACTGATCTCGGAGGCGACCTCGCCGTGGCCATGCTGAACCAGGCGCGTTATGGAAAGGACCATGCCGTAGGCGGACAACGCGATTTGGAGCTCCAAGAGAAGCGGGCGGATTTTCTTGAGGACTAAGATCAAACCGGGGTAGGCAAACAGAGGAACGTCGGGAAGTTGCCACAAGAGAAACCAGTCGGAGTTGACGCTGACGGTCATGACGCGTCTTTGGTCTTCAGTACTGGGGCAGTTCCGGTCCCCTTCTCTGTCGGCCTCGGCCTGGTTAATTTGGGGGACGGAGCCGCGGCCGTGGCGGCGGAGCGTGATATCCAAGGAGAGGAAGGAAAACTGGGAATTGAACTTGATGGTGCGGAGGACGGACCAGCAGACGGCCGCGGGAACCACCTCCCACATGGACCGGTCTTCGACGGGGACGGCATTTCCTCCTTCAATTGTGAGTTTGGAGGGGTCGAACAAGAACCGGAAGATGAATTGGAATAACCCGAAGGAGGAGAACCGGACGCCGCGGAAGGACCGGAAGCTGGACCACTCGGTGGCGGCGGCGGCCATCTCCCACGCCGACTGGTTATGCCACTCCAGCTCGTTGTTGCGGCTGAACACGCGGAAGGACTCGACGACGATGATGGCCGTGACGAAGAAGAAGTCCTTGCGATCGAGCGTGATGGCGAAGCCGCCGAGGATGACGACGGTGGCCCAGACGAAGGCGAGCGTGCCGATCACGTTGGCGAACTTCTCCAGCATCGCGAGGTGGAAGGCGAAGAGGATGAGCTTCCTCTCCGGAGCCTTATCGGCCGCGCCGCCGCCGCCTCCGCCGCCGGGCGGAGCCGGCGTCAGCGGGCGGAAAACTTCAGGATGGGGATGGGAGAAGGAGCTCTGCGCCGGAGGCAGCGTCTGCCGGCCTCCGGCGTTGTCGATTTCCAGTCTGACGCTCGCATCTTCCCCTCCGTTTGATGGAAGCTCCATGGCTCCGATGCGATGGCCAACAATCAAAATTTAAAGGATCGATAAAAGAAGTTCGATGATCGAGTGGCAAAACCCAGGCCATGATATATACACTGAAAAGAAATAATAATAATGAAAATAATCTACATCGAGTTAATTTTTTTATAAGTAAATTGTATATTTAAGATGCGAATATAATTCTCGGATATTAGTAGCATGAAATCATGATTGACATATTCTTAACGTTTGATAATAGAAATTTGTACACCTTTATAAGTTTTCTTACTGTAACTATTTGACTTTAGTCAAAATTTAATCTCCCTTAGCTTGAAAAAACATCTGAAAACATATAACATCCACCGATAACTAGATATTTCATACTTACTTTCATCCTCCTCCGTAGTATCATGTCAGAGTTGCATTTTTATATGAAGATATTAGATTTTATCATTTCAAGATATAATAGTAACTATAAATAATGATAGGTCTTTTTTATATGTTTTTTTTTTGTCATCACAGCTGCTTCTGTCCTTTTATATATAGTTGACTAATTAATATGGAAGTTGACTAATTCATTTAATGCTTATTTATAGAAGCGTAAATAGATGAAATGATAGGTCTTTTTATATATTATCATCACAGCTGCTTCGGTCCTTTTATATAATTGACTAATTAATATGAAACGTTGACTTATTCATTAAATGCTTTTTAATAGAAGCATAAAAGGGATGCGAGTGTCCCCTCGGATAGGTCTAGTGATTAGTGCATGAAGTATTGTTATAATGAGATCTGGGGTTCGAATCTCGGTAAAGCCGAGGCAAATACCTCGCTTATGTGCTAGTCACTATTCCAAAGGTTAGTAGTCGCTCATGATTTACCTCCTCCGTGTTGACTCTGGGATAGATTGACGGGGGCACTGGGGACGAGTGTATTCACCTTTTACCATAAAATAAAAGGGATGGGAGTCCACAATGGTTGGATCATGTGTCCCCTATTCAATTTTTATATTGGTGGAGGCAATATAATGGTCTCTCACTAGGGGTATAATCAAGTCGAGTCGAGCCGAATTTTTAGATGTTAGAGTTTGGCTCGTTTATAATTGAGCCGAGCTCGAACTTTATTTAACGAATATATTTATGTCTCATGACTTTATTCGAACTTTTATCGAGCCTAAACGAGCCTAATAAATATAAATTATAAATTTAAATATTCATTAAAAATTAAATTATATATTTTTTAAAAATTATAATATTCTTGTTAAAATTTATAATTTTATTCTAATAAATAAATTTAATATATTTCTCTATATATTTTTTAAAAAAAAAAAGTATAAAATCTACAAATTTAATATTAAAATTATTATTTTTTTATTTAAAAATTGATTCATGAGCTTAACGAACATGTTCACGAGTTAACTAGCCGAATATTATGAAGCTTGAGCTTAATTTATTTATCTTAACGAGCCTAATTAAATGAGCTTAAATGAACTTTTATCAAAACGAACTTCGAATAATTCATGAATGACTTACCTCATTTACACCCCTACCTCTCACCTGTCATATGGGGATCAGGATAAGGGGAGCAAGATCTCATCCCGTAAATAGATGATAAAAGAAATCCACATCAATTTAAATTTAGTAAGATATTAGGTATTTTTATTTCAAGATATAAAAGTAATTATAAATAATGATAGGTCTTTTATATGTTTTTTTCATCGCGACTCAACTGCTTCTGTCCTTTTTTTTATAGTGGACTAATAGTATGAAAGTTGACTAATTCATTTAATGCTTTTTAATTGAAGCGTGAATAGATGATAAAAACCATCCAAATCAATTTAAATTTACCAAGATTCTAGATATTTTTATTTCAAGATATAAAAGTAATTATAAAATAATGATAGGTCCTTGATGTGATGATAAAAAAAGATCCATCCTACGAAGAATCATTGTCACGGTGATATTCAAAGTCAAGATAGTCAACGCTTCGATAGCATCGGCCGATCGGGCGAGTGGGCCGCCCGATCGGGAGAAGGGGAGCCCGATCCGACATCACCTTTGGCTCGGCAATACGCCGAGCACCCGATGCTCAATAAAGGAGAGGTCACAAGGATATGCGGAAGGCATGTCGAGCGACTACACCGTTCGAACTTACAACAGTACTGGGAACAGAACAGCGGAGCAGAGTTATAACTGAGCGGGCTACATACATAAACAACAATATTACGACCGAGGGACAATGGAGTAATGGCAGAGCAACTATCCCGCTCAGCCAGGCAACGCACTCGCCAACCAAATGAACAGTGGAATAATGGTCGAGCCGCTATCCCGCTCAGCCCAGCAACAGATACAACACCATCTTTCTACATCTTGCTGGGAGCTAGCGCCGCTGACAGGCAGCATGGTCAGACAAAAGATCGTACGGTGGAAGCTTCCACTGTCACTTCAGCGATATGCTCAGTCTGTTAAGGTACTGTGTCAGAGACACTTTACCGACAAGTATTTTCAGGGAAAGCTTTGAGAAGCGTGCACACCTTGGGAAGCGTGCACACACGCTACAGGAGCTCTATATAAAGGGGGCCCAAGCTTCAGCGGAGGTATGAGTAATAGTTGTTGCTACTGTTCGCTTCTTGTTGCTCCGCTTCCATATTCATCGTCGGTGACTGACTTGAGTGTCGGAGAGCCAACGCCGGAGACCCTTTCCTTGGCTCGGCACTGACGTGGTCTGTGGTTGCAGATCCAAGCGGAGTCCAGTAGCGGTCAGCAGGAGCACCACATTCCCAGTTTTCGTCTCTTCGACTTTCGAACAAGATCATATTTGGCGCCGTCTGTGGGAGTGTCCGAGTGTAGCTTGCATTCGAGCCGAGAAGATGGAGGACGCTGGACGACTCATGACAGTGACACTCACCAAGGAGGAGCTCGACATGCTCGTGCAAGCTCGAGCAGCAAAGATAGTCGAGCAACAGCAACAACAGGCGCTAGCCGATAGGCAAGCACAATAAGCAACATCGGCAGCAGGAGGTCGAGTGGAGCATGAAGACCGAGCGGAGCAACTCTCTGTGTGGGGGCAAAATAGAAGGCCGATCGGCACACAGGGGGAAGCGCCACCCATGCTGATCCCCTTCCATCGCGCCTTGTTCCAAACGCCCTCGGAAATAGCCCAAGCTAATCAAGAATAGGGATCATCTTCGGACGACGCGCTCGTTTGGGACGCACGAAGAGGCAAGATGCCCCGAGGCAACACATCGCCCCAATGGATCAATCGGCAGTTCTCCAAGGAGATCTTGCGGGATCCTCTGCCCAGACACTGCAATCCGCTAGCGATCGGGTCATACAACAGATTGACCGATCTAGATGACCATTTGGATAGGTTCGATAATGAAGCTACTTTGCACCAATACACAGATGGGGTAAAATTCCGGGTGTTTCTCACTACTCTCTTCGGCTCGGCTCGGCCCAGCGCTGGTTCAGAAGGCTGCCGGACGGATCAATACACAACTTCAAGAACTTCCGAGCGGCCTTCTTGCATCATTTCGTCAACAGCCGACACTATCAGAAAACAAGCGTCAGCCTTTTCTCCCTGAAGCAAGGACCGGAAGAAACGCTTCGAGCCTATATACAACATTTCAACCAGATAGCCATGGACATCCCCTCGGTCTCATCTGAGACAATGATGAACGCCTTCACCCAAGGGTTTGTCGAGAGAGATTTCTTCTGATCACTCATCAGGAAGCCGTCCAGGGACTTTGACCACATGCTCAAGAAGGTCAACGAGTATATAAACATGGAAGAAGCCCAAGCAGCAAGAAGAAAGGAGGCGTCGACCGAACCTTCTATAACAGTCGAGCGTCGACCATCAAGTAGCCACCAGTCGCCCAAGGGGCCAAGGGCCAAAGGAGCACAGCCACACTAGGAGACTAGAGCGCACGCCATACAGTATGTGGCTTCCGGTCGGTCGAAGGCATTAAAGGGCAAGGTATGGACGCCGATATTCTGCTCCTTCCACCAGTGGGCGACACACAATACGCGTGATCGAGTTTCGGATGATCGAAATAGACCCTCCGCTCGGGAGGAAGAAAACAGAAGCAACATCGCCCGAGGAGAAATATGCATAATCGCCGGTGGGCCGACCGGCGATGACTCCAACCGAGCCAAGAAATAGTACACTCGGCGGCTGGAGATCCACATAGTAAGATACAGCCGGAAGAAGGCAGAAGGGCTCGAGATCAACTTCGAACTCATAGACCTAGAGGGAGTGGAGATCCCTCATGACGATGCTTTGATCATCCGAGCGGTGATCGCCAACTATACTATTTATCAGATTTTTATTTATACAGGGAGCTCGGTGAATATTATTTTCAAGAAGGCGTTCGATCAATTGTAGATCGATCGAGGCGAGCTGCTGCGATAACGACACCGCTTTATGGATTCACAGGTAATGAAGTTTTATCGATCACCCAAACATGGTTGGCCATATTGCTCAGAGAGGAGCCGCTTAGGAGAACAAGGACCATGAACTTCATCGTGGTGGATGCACCGTCGGCCTACAACGTCATCCTAGGCCGACCGACCCTCAACGAGTTCGAAGTAGTAGTGTCTACATACTACCAAAAGATAAAGTTCTCAGTTGACGACCGAGTGGGAGAAGTCAGGAGCAACCAGCTGGCCGCTCGGCGCTGCTACATCGAAATAGTCAAGACCGAAGTAAAAGCCGCTCGGAAGACTCCGCGGCTAAAGGTAAATGCTATCACTAAGAAGTCTCCCACTCTAGTATATGAAGAAAAGGAGGAGGTTCAGATCCATCCCAGCTGGACGGAAGCAACCACATTTATTGCCGCCAACCTGGAAGTGGAGAAGAATGTAAAATTGGTCTCCTGCCTCAAGTAAAATCATGATGTGTTCGTATGGTCGACACATGAGCTTCCTGGGATATTCCCGAGCATGGCGCAACACGAGCTACATGTCCGACTGGACGCTCGATCAACGAAGCAAAGAAAGAGCGATTTCAGCGCCGAGCAGAACCTGATCATCCGAGCGGAGATAGAGAAACTGCTAGAGGTCGACTATATACAAGAAGTTCAATTCCAGAGCTGGCTCGCCAACGTAGTGTTGGCCTTTAAGCCGGGCAACAAATGGTGGGTCTGCATCGACTTCCTCGATCTGAACAAGGCATGCCCGAAGGATTTCTACCCGCTGCCTCAGATCGACCAGATGGTGGACTTCACTGTGAGATGCGAGCTGATCTGTATGCTCGACGCATGCCAAGGGTACCACTAAGTGTCGCTCGCCCATGAAGATCAGGAGAAGGTCAACATCATTACGGACGACGGGACGTACTGCTACAACGTCATGTCGTTCGGACTCAAGAATGCCGGAGCCACTTACTAGAGCCCGATAAATAAGGTGTTCCGACGATAGATCGGCCGTAACATGGAGGTATACATCAATGACATATTGATAAAATCTCTTCGAGCTGCTAACCTATGCATAGATATCGAGGAGACCTACCAGACTCTGAGGACCTATGGGATAAATCTGAATCCGAGCAAGTGTCTGTTCGGTGCAAAAGAGGACGCTTCCTAGGATACATCGTCATCAAGCGGGGCAGTGAGGCGAATTCGAGCAAAGTAATAGCACTACAAGACAGGTGCTTACAGACAGGTACTTACAGAACTTTGAAACTTAGATGTATAGAATTCTGAGGCTCCAAGGGAGTTATAATGCATATAGTGAGCTTCTTGGAGGTTTATGATCAGTAGATACCAGTGATTGTCTGCATTATTTAATAGACAGAATATATATCCAAGTGGCTTGTCAGTGTCAGTGCTTGCTGATAGACCAAATGTCTCATATGTTTCCATTGCAAACAAATCTTGTGTATGCACACAAACATTGTTGGAGAAATATATGGAGAATAAAAAAGTAGATAATAGGAGTTGGTGTTATACTTACAGCAAAACCAGCAGGACAAAATATAGATGGCCAATAAGGTATGCCGGAAGATTTGACTTCCTCTGCAATGATTATAAAATATGTGTTTATGCAATCACCATCTCTGTCGACAATCTAATCAAAAATACATAGGAAAGATGGCAGATTCAATGAAATCATTCCGTTGGACCATATTGGAAACATACCCATAAATTTGGTTTTACATCAATAGTGCCTATTGTTGCTACAATTGTAGTTACAGAAATTATATATGTTATTGTAACTTTTAAATCATCCATGGTTGATTTTATTCAATAATATGAAATGTTTGTTTAACTATACAATAAGTTGATAATTCCAATGTAATTTATCCTTGTGTTTACAATAGAAGTATTAACATAATTCATCATATATTTGCATTATAGTAAGTGTATAACTCAACAAACATTTGACTCACTTTAGCTGACTCAGTTTCAACAATACCTCTGCCACCACATTATCTTTAGTTTTCTTAAAGTATGACTTCACTTGCTGAACAAATACATAGAGACAAGTTTTCTGTGTGAGTAATTATATGTGAATTCAGACTAAAAGACAAAACATTTAACCAACCAAAATCGTACCTTAATGATTTTGGATTTTTGTTTGACAAGCGTATGCAAGAGTTTAGTTGATGAAGATGTGGCAGCTACATCAGTAGATGAGACAGGGGCTTCTTGTACTTTAACAAGAGGCTCTACATTTTCCTCTCCTTTGCCCTTGGCCATCTCTGTCTTATGCTCATCTTGGAAAGCGACTCTTTTACTCCTTTGGCCAAGGGCACTCCCTTAATCTCTTTGGCAGTTGGGGGTGTTCTTCTCTTTGTAGCACACCTCTTTTACCTGGTTAATGGTCGATTGGCAGGTAATGAGACTATAACCTTGGCAAGCAACTGACTTTGAAGATCTTTAATTTTTCTATCTTGCTCTGTTATAATTTGATCTTTTACATCTATAATTCTGTCCTTCTCATCAATTGTTTTGTCCTTGGAAGCTAATGAAGTTTCTGCATCACTGGCACATAATTTATTCTCAACAATTAACTCACTAATTTTAGCCTCCATCTGGGCAATGAGTCGATCCTTGCTCTCAACCACAGATTCCAAATGAACAATTTCGGCCTCCCTTGCTTGACAATTTGTACAAGCCTCTTTCTCCTGCTCAGGACATGCTTGGGGATTTTCCTGAGCGTCGGCTGTCTGTTTAGGAAATTGCTCAAGAACTTGTTCAGGATGTTGCTCAGCAGCTGATTGTAAAAACCCCTACAACATCTTCCAGGGAATCGTTTGAGAGCAGATGTGTCTCTAGGTCCGATGGACTTAAATCAACAATTATTTTGGCAGTAGGTAATTCTGTGATCCTAAACTTTATTGTCTCTACACGGGAGCCTAACCACTTCCATCTGCATATTCTTGGAAGGGTATGATGTCTGTAATGATCCATTATTCAGACATATTCACACATTCAGACCTGCAATACAATAAAGTTGTTTAAATATGATATTTTCTGCATAAATCTTATGAGACTATCATTAATTTAATCACTTACAGCTAGGAGATGTGCGAACCCTTTGAGCATGGAAGCTTGATTTCCTGTAAGGCCATTTGGTTTCGGCCTCTGTAAAGCATCACACCAATAGCCCCCATCTGTGGGCTCATATAGTCATGTACAACCTTTCACCAATTATACCTACCTAAATTAGTAAAATCATACACAATCTATTAGTGATTGTACTGGTAATCTAGATATACTGCTAGTAGTAGTAAATAAAATAGAAACAAAGAAATACAATATTAAAAATTGGCAAAAGAGAGTATCAGATTCAGCAGATGAAGGTTGTTTGTTGAGGCTGATTATCTTGTTCTCTAACTCCTTCTGTGTACACTCCACATTACTGAAGTGTTGAAGAAATAGTGGGGTGGTGGCAGTATGCTGCTGCAAATTTACTACATCGCCTTGGTCTGGGAGTCCTAGAATCAGTGAAACATCTTTCTTTGTGAAGCTAATCTCCTTATCATGAAAGATGAAACATCTGGCTTCAATGTCCCAATTGTCAAACATATTTTGTATAAGACTTCGGATATTTTCAATTTCAGGCATGGCTACTGCCCAAGCAAATGAGCTTCCATTGATCATCTCCATCTGTCAGTCGGTTATGTGTAGTAATGATAAAAAACCCTTGAAGTGTGGGTAATTAGTTTTCCAATACACTTTTTTACGATATGTCCGGGAAGCAGCAGTTCTCTGGCTCGCCATTTAATTCTGTCAAACAAATACATAAGATCTTAGTGATACTCAGTTGCCTTCAATGCAATGCAGTTGATTTTCACCCATACTATGATACCTTACACTGTTATTTTTTAACCATAATCTAATACATTACAATGTCTATAATTTCTCTAAGGTAGTACAATGTGAGTAGTTGCTGCTAAACATGAGTATTCTACACGTTGTAGCAGTTATGGTCAAGTAGTTGCTACAATAGTGAAAAGCCAAACGAGATTGTAGGGTTTAACCACGTTATATCAATCAATAGGGTTCAACTACAGTAGCTGCTACAATAAAGATAATTTTTTTTTAAATACTCTATTCCCTCAACCATAATCTTAAACCTGAAAGCCCTAAAATCAGTAAACCCCATTGTAGCAGCTAGGAGACAAATCAAACCCTAAAAATTCAAACCCCTAAACAAAACGAGATGACTCAAAACTTTCATCCCTATCAGAATACTTACGATGGAGATGAAGATTTGGATGAGAAACAAGTCGTCGTGGTGAGATTGATTGATGAAGACACCGTGTGGGCACTGATCTACTATGATTGAAAGCTTTCGAAATATTTGTCACATAGCGAGTTTAGGGGTTAAACCTTTGGCCAATGAGGGTAAAAATGTAATTGCACAGTATATATATTTGCACAATAATTGTAAAAAGATAATTGGTAAGAAAATGTTATTTAGACTAGGGGTGATCACGGATCGGGTTGCTTCGGTTATTAGGATAAAAAATTATCTGACTCTACTAGATCAGATAATACAATATCATGACCTACATCCGACCCTATATCTGGCGATTATTATGTATCAGATATCCGACGGGTTGTCAGTTATTTGGATATCCGACCCTATATCCAATAAAATATAAAATAATAAAAAATAAAATATTTTAAAATGATAATAGACATTACTCATTACACGTTGTAGTAGCTAATCGTTAGTAATTGCTACAACGTGTAGCAGCTTATCGGCAGTAGCTACTACAACGTGTAGCAACTTATCCGCAGTAGTTACTACAACGTGTAGCAACTTATCGACAGTAATTGCTATAAGTAGGGATGATCGTGGATCGGGTTGGTTCAGTTATTTGGATAAAAAATTATCCGACCCTACTAGATTGGATAATATAATATCAAGACCCTACATCCGGCCCTATATCTGGCGGATTTTTTTTTCGGTTCAGTTCGGGTCGGTATAAGCGGGTTGGTCGGTTTGGCGGGTTGACTGCTCACCCCTAATTTGGATCGTTAGCTGCTACAACATGTAGCAACTATTCTGGAGTAACTACTACACAATGTAGCAGCCACTCTTGACAAGCTGCTACAACGTGTAACAGCTTCTGACGACTAGCTGCTTCAACGTGCTGTAGTTGCTTCTACAACGTGTAGAACCTCATTTAATTGATCTAAATAAAAAACTGAGATTGCTATGATCTACTATTGGTTGAAAATGCAGAGTAACATCTTGTTGAGTGTAAACGAAGAAAGAGCTGTTACATCGTTGTAGCAGTTAACATTTCAAGTTAGCTGCTATAAGTTGTAGCTGCTACATGAACAGTTAGCTGCTACAATGTGTAGTAGTTATTAGTCGAAGCAGCTACTACAACGTGTAGCAACAAAGCAAAGGTGCTGCAGTAGCATAAATAATTTTAAATAATTTTTTCGCAAGTTGATATACAGTTACAAAAATATATTTAGGGTTAATCTCTGTTAGAAAATATAGCTACTAAAAAAATTGACTTACCAAGCGGTCGCTACAAGTTGTAGCAGTTACATGGAGAGCTAACGCCTTTGCTTTGCTGCTACATGTTGCAGCAGCATAAATAATTTTAAATTATTTTTTAGCAAGTTGATATACATATAAAAAATATTTTTAGGGTTAATAAATGCTAGAAAATATAGCTACTAAAAAAATGACTTACCAAACGACTGCTACAAGTTATAACAGCTACATGAATAATTAGCTGCTACAAGGTATAGCAATTATTAGTCGAAGTAGCTGCTACAATGTGTAATATCAAAGCAAAGGCGCTGCAACATCCAAAATAATAATTATATATATATATATATTCCATGGATGACCACATGGATGCCTCTCAACCAAAGTTTTATTCTTATAGCCGTAATTTGTTTATGGAGTATGATAAATTTATCATTCACTCGATTTGAAACATCCAAAATAATCCACAAACGAATTTAGAATTCAATCCATTGTTTTTTTTTCCAAATGAAAAAATTAATATCGCAATGGTTCTAATGCAATTCAACCTTTCTCCGATCACAGCGTGCCAACATTTTTAAACATGAGACGTGATTTTTAAAATATAGTAATTTTATCTAAGTTATTAATTCTAATAATAAAAAATAATGATAAATATTTTGGAGGTTTATATAAAATATTTTTGAAAACACAGCCTATCTATTATATATAATAAAAAAAGTAGAAAATAAGATTGGATTTTATTATTATTATTATTTTTTGGTAAGTGACAGATTGATTGTCATATGAAATCTTATGATTGAATTTCAAGACTAATGAGGTGTAAATCCATACAATCTGTATAAATTCACCCCACCTTATCTGTTGTTTACCTTCTTAATCTTCATGATTTAAGACATTCTTAGAAATCAATCAAAACTTTATTTTATCAACTAAATTTCAAAACATTTTTTTTTTCTAATTTATTTTTTTCTCTATTTTTTTTAATTGTTTTGGTGTATTGCATCAAAAGGCTTGACATTGTTAGAACGATTGAATGAATATTATGTTCAACCTTTTCCAATTTAAATTAACTAAATTCTAAAATATTATCGTTTTATTTTAATTTTATCCAAATTAAAGGATTAAAAACAAAAAAAATATCCCTCATTACATATGAAATGAATAAAGTAATCAAATTATTTTTTTTTTACCTTTTAATTTCTTATCAACAGTGAAGTGGAAAAAAGGAGAATAATAATAAAAATTGTTTTATATTTCTTTTCTACTATTTTTTTTCCTTTAAATAAAGGAAGCAGTGGAGGGAAATTCATGATCCCACCTAAATTTTCCCTAAACGACATAATTGATGGCATTAAACTATCATTGACTCAGCATTAAATATGGATGGGAATTTTTTATTTTACCCAATCTTTTTAATGCCTATAACATTTTAAAATCATTAAATAATTTTTAATCTTTTTAAATTCAGTTTTTTTAATCTTAAATATTGATATTGTTATTTTATTTTATCACAATTATCACCCCAATAACCAAGACCATAAATGATCAAGTCCATGTGAAGTTGTTTGCTCTAAGTAGATTTTGAGATTAATTTTTAATAGATAGAAAATATTTTATTGGGTATTTGATCATTTTCATATAAAGGATTATTGTATTAGGATAAAATGTTTATCGTAATTTACTTATCTGTATCTTAACATGGGATCAATGTAGATCATTTGGGATGAATGATATTATTTTTTCTTTAATATATTATCAAACCCAAAAGATAATTGGTAAAATGATTATATTACTTCTAAGTTCTGAACTTAATACATTTCAATGTTATAAGCTCTTAATGTGAGTTAGATTGATTGTTTAAAATTTTAGAATTTTTAAACTCGTTTGATTGATTAGTGAGTTCAATATCAATTTTTTTATTATTTTAAAAAATTTTATATTTATTTAAAAGTTTTATAAGAGTTTTAAATGTATTTATTTAACATCTTTACCATTAATCTTGTAGTCACAATTATCGTCCTTGGGGCTATGATATCTCGTTAAGATATTCAGATTGTTATCCTGACATTCATAATTCGATAAAAAGATCAAATTTAAGATAAATGATTCGATCTCATGTTTTGTCCATCAAATAAATCTAAAAAGCAGGACTAAAATGAAATTATTAAAATGTCGTCAGTTTTAAATTATTTATCAGTTCATTGTATAAGAATTTAACATCATTTAAAAAATGAGGATTAATAATAAAGGTGTTTCAATAATTAAGGAATGAAACAAATGGAAAATACGAGCATTAATTTGATGATCAGTAAAATACGAGGGGCAATTCGAAAATAATAATAATGATAATAAACCCTTTCCTCTGTTTTCTCTTCCTTTATAATTTCCTGCGGACGCTCATCAGATTCCTCTCCCTCTCCCTCGTGGCTTCCCTCGCCCAAACCCTCGAATTTCCCACTGTTTTCAGTCGCTCGTCGCTTGTGCTACCCTTTTCCTTCTCCCATGGGCTCGGATTCGGAGGCGGAGGCGATTAAGGTGCGGTTTGAAGTCTATTTCGCTTCCGTTGCTCTTTGTTTTGGGCCGTTGAGGCGGAAAGCTAAGCAGGTTTTGTGCGTGACTTCCTCCGTGGTTGCAGCGGGCGAAGGTTCTGATGGTGGGCGCTGGCGGCATTGGTTGCGAGTTGCTGAAGACCCTCGCGCTTTCTGGCTTTCAGGATATTCACATCGTAGTCAACTAGTCTCGAACTTAGAATTTTGCTTTATTACTTATAAATTTGGTTGCCGATCGTTGTGCTTATGTGCTACTGAGGTTGTGCGTTATGGGTTTTGGTAAAAGGTAATGTATTTAGGGCTACTGACCGATATACTTGCATGGAGTTGGAGTTTTGGTGATTAAATTAGGGAGTGTTCGTATCACTTCATCATTTTGTCTCATGGCGTAAAGATTATTCTCTTGGGAGGTTGGGGAAACTTAGAATTTAGGACACGAGTTGAAGAACTTTTATATAGTTACAAACAACAAGTTTTTTTTTTTTGGATAAAGTTACATTTGGTCGATAAATTTTTGCTCAGCTGATTATCATTGCTGTGTGATAATCATTACTCGTTGAAGTTGCCATTCTCTTAGGATGGTGTATAGTTTGGTTTAATCTTTCTATTGGCTTTAAATTTCTTTAATATGATAATCTATCAAGTGAAAGTACCAGATTACTATAGCTATTCTGGACTGTTTGAATGCCACCCAGTTTCAGCCTTGTAGCTTTTGTAAGTTCTTGTAAATCCTATCTTGTGAGCAAATCACTGGATTTCTTTCTTACTTTTTAAAGAGGAGAAGGAAGCTTTTTTTTTTTTTTTATCTTAGCAATGATACATGTAATGTATTTTAAACTTCTTATGCTTGGTATGGATTGTTGGCTTGGAATTTTTTACGATATTTCACTACAACAAATGAGGTATATGCAGACTCCTCAAATGCTATGAGAGTTCAACTGAAACCTAATTGGGGAAATGGTTGCATTAGGCAAATCCTTCTTGAGTTTTGGATAATTGATCTTGCTCAACTGATTTAGTTTGGGAGAACACCTTAAAGAAAAAAGTTGGTTTGAGATTTTGCATCACAACTCATCATAACATCATCCTAGCTTTGGCAATAGACACATGTTTTGTTACTTGACCAAGGGATTGCAATCTGATTCTTCCTCTTTTAGGAAATGAGATTACCCGTTATCTTGTCACATTTTACTCGTTAGATTTTTATTTTTCAAATTTTCTTGTATTTTTCTCTTCCTTATCACTATTCCAATAAATATACTAATCTTGTAATCTCAATCATTATTCTGAATTTGATCTTGTGAACTAAGTAGCTAGCTTTTTCAAGGTAGAATAGTATTTATGATACACTAGTTTCAGATTATGAATCCAAGTACCTAAACAATTTGCCATCTCCATGGCTTTAAACTTCTACCACTTCTGTGATATGCTCTTATATTTGCTATTATTGTGCATCTCAGTGTTGTTTGGATTATGCAGATTGACATGGACACTATTGAAGTTAGTAACTTGAATAGACAATTTTTATTTCGACAAAAACACGTGGGACAGTCCAAGGCCAAAGTATGTAGATTGAATTGTTTATTCTTTAATGAGACATTAATGTTTATGTTTTTCAGCCTTCATCCATGCATACACCTGTGCTGATGCTGGATCTTTCCTAAACATTTCTGCTTATATCAGGTTGCTAGAGATGCTGTCTTGAAGTTTGTACCTCACATTAATATAACACCTTACCATGCAAATGTGAAGGATCCCGACTTTAATGTGGATTTTTTCAAGCAATTTAATGTTGTATTAAATGGTCTGGACAACCTAGATGCTAGACGACATGTTAATCGTCTTTGTCTAGCAGCTGAAGTCCCACTAGTTGAAAGTGGCACAACAGGCTTTTTAGGGCAGGTAGGATTGAATATCTTGTTGATGATGATCATGTTGAGTATTTTGCAGTACATAATTTTGCAATGTAGTCTTCCTAATGCTTTCCTTGTTTGAAGATTGTCTAGACCTATTTGCATGGCCTCTCCATTCTTGTTGTTTTTGTTGACTATAAAAAAAGATTCATTGACAAGAAACATCTCGACACTTTTTTACAAATATAATATCAAGATTTTCTCAAAAAGTAACTGAAAAGGTGATATCTTGAATATTGTTGTTAAAAGCAGACGCACCATCATTATTCACTTGGCTTATAGATGCACTGATATGTGCAACACATAGCATCTTTTCTATATGTTCCAAATGCTCAATTAGCCACCTAGATCTTACCAAGATGCTAGATTCAAACAAACTTGTTTTCTTGTGGAATAGACTACACATTAACAATATCGGCAATGCAGTTTCCAATCAATTCAGTTCTCATGTATCAACAGTGTGATTAATAAATTGAACATTTTCATGTGTTTTCCAACACTAAGCCGAAATGTCTTATTTGAAACCAAGTCATGACTCCTAAAACCTCTTAACCTGTTTACACAGTGGTGTTCATGCATTGCAAGAATTGGTTTATCATGACAACCATTGACCACCCCACCACTTGCAATAATAAACTTCTTCATTCCATTACATAACATATTGCTGGTGCTTGGATCTCATTGTGCTGATATATTTCATGAACTTTTAGTGCATTAGCCCCCTTCTGTTTCTGGCATCATTCCACATTGAACTCACAATGAACTCGCATAGTTCTTGTCATTACATTCTATCCATTTTCATCCTGATTTTTATTTTCCTTTTTATTTGTTTCTAAGTATTTGGCCAACTGAATTTTTACTGGTGTGGAGCAAATTCTTTTGTTTCTTCATACCAGTACTTGATTTTCACCCTAGACTCCACCAAATATAAGTTTTAATTTTCTTTCTTCTCACTCTACAAACTGCTGGACAACATTTAAAAAATGTTTGGCTCCTGAAGATTGTCAGTTTTCTCTTAACTTTTATTTTCCTGTATGTGTTGCAGATCATTTATTCTGTATATGATTTTTAATGCAGATGCTTGTCTACTGTCATTCTTTATTCGGTACTGTGAAATCACATAAAATTTTGGATGTTTAATACGCTCTTGTCTCTTTGTCTTAAGTCCTTCATTTTATGGATGTATATACTTTCCCCTGAACTTCAGGTTACTGTTCATATCAAGGGTAGAACTGAGTGCTACGAGTGTCAACAAAAACCAACTCCAAAAACTTACCCTGTCTGCACAATCACCAGCACTCCATCAAAGGTTGAATCTCAATTTTTTTTTTTATGGTTATTGCTATGGTTACAGTTAGATTGTTTCCTTTCTTATTCTTTCTAAGGTAGCCATGTTTACTGTGTTGTTGTTCAACAATTTACTTCGGCATGAAATATCTCTCTTTTGACTTTCTTTCATACTGAGTTTCTCTTGTGTGTTTTTATATAAGTACTTTGTTAAGATTAATTAAAAATCTCAATGAGGCTGTTCTCATACAACTAGAGGCAGTTGAATTGCAAATTTGCAAAATGGAAGATCCACACTAGCACCATGGTTTAGTAAGAGCAATCTAGTAATCATGAATACCTGTTTTAACTTAAGCAAGCAAACAGAGAATACTTTAGCCATGATTAATTTATACCATTTGACATCCTTGCGTTATATACTTTAGCAATGATTAATTTGGATCATTTGACATCATATTGGTTTGGCATTTTGTGCTTTGAATCACATAAATTGTTAACACTTGCACAAAATTTCTATGATATCTGGAGTATATCCTTCTATTCCTTAATGATTCTTTGATGCATGGTAGATTGTAAATTGTACTTGTAATTATTAGGTTGTTTACGTCAAGTATTAACACAGCGATAGATCCCACACATGAGGCCATATTATCTTTTTGTTAGATAGTACTACATGGATTTGTAGCTTCATTTTTTTTTTTTTTTTTGCTTATTGGCTAGTGACTTTTACCTTCTATTATTTGCTTTGTATGTTACAGTTTATTCACTGTGTAGTTTGGGCAAAGGACCTGCTTTTTGCAAAATTGTTTGGCGATAAAAGTCAAGAGAATGATCTCTTTGTACGTAGTAGTGATGCGTCTGATTTGGAAAAGCCTATGGAAGACATATTTGAACGAGGCCCAGACGAGGATCCTGATCAGTATGGAAAAAAAATCTATGACCATGTTTTTGGTTATAACATTGAAGCTGCTTTGGCTAATGAAGAAACATGGAAAAGCAGAAGACGGCCTAGACCAACCTTTCTTAGAGATGTGCTTCCTGAGAAACTCATCTTGCAGAATGGTAACCTTGAAAAAAGCTGCTTGACTGATGATTTATCATTGTCTGTCATGCCTTCTCTCGGTTTGAATAACCCACAGGAGGTTTGGAATCTTGCTGAGAATTCAAGAGTGTTTTTAGAAGCATTACGGTTATTTATTGAGAAGCGAGCGAAGGTCCTTCTTGCGTTGCTTGTCAATATGTTATGCTGACTCTATTTCCAGGTTGCCTGATTATAAATCTCTTTGGACTTTCAGGACATTGGAAGCCTTACTTTTGACAAAGATGATCAAATGGCTGTAGAATTTGTTACTGCTGCAGCGAATATTAGGGCATCTTCCTTTGGGATACCTTTACATAGCCTTTTTGATACTAAAGGAATTGCTGGCAACATTGTGCATGCTGTTGCAACAACTAATGCTATTATTGCTGGTTTGATTGTGATTGAAACAATCAAGGTGCTCCAGGCTGATTTTGAGAATTATAGGTATGTTTTAACGAACCTCAGTCAATGCCTGTCATACTTTTTTCTTCATTTCAAAATAATATCATCCAAAAGCACTTGGCATTTTAAGTGCTAGCCTAGGCACTTACCTCGGAGAAGGAACTAATATTTGAAATTTATTGTAATATTTCATTCATTCCATATCTGAGAACTCTCAAATGTGGAGTATGTCGGTTCACCTTCTGATGTAATATGAAGCTATTATTTTCATAGCTGTTGACTCGGAGGCTAGGTAACTTTCAGTACTGCGCTAGTCACACGTATTGAAATGCACTCAAACTTTTCCTGGCTGGGTGGTATGTATCTATATATTTTTTTACCTAATTTTTTTTGCTGTTACCAATGAATCACACCATGGTCAAAATTTCTTAGAATCCATACCTAGCTTTTCTTGATGTTTACATATATTAAGCTAATAAGTTTATATTTTCGACAATTTTATCGTTAACAATAAGCTGTGTAACAAAATGTGTAATTTGGTGCACGATAAAGTTGCTTTGCATTCAAAAGCTTCACGTATTGCAAGTTTGCAACTGCCCTTCTGTGCACTGTGTTTCTTCCCATCTATGACTTCGACTGTCTCTATTGATTCTTTGGTAGACTTGAGTTATGTCTCTTTTTTTTTTTTTTGTATTAATACTTATACTAATCATAATCAGTGGGCATTTATAAATGTATTGACTTATTCAGGATGACCTATTGTCTTGAGCATCCGTCTAGCAAGATGCTTTTGATGCCCGTGGAGCCATTTGAACCTAACAAATCTTGTTATGTGTGTTCTGAGGTGAGCCTGTCCATCCACTCTTTTTTTGTTGTTTCTTTGTGTCCTCTTTAACGATGTTTATTGTAAACAGACACCCTTACTTCTTGAAGTCAACACTCGAAACACAACTCTGAGAGACATTGTTGAAAAGATAATAAAAGTCAAATTGGGGATGAATCTTCCCATGGTAATGCAAGGTACAACCCTTATCTATGAGGATGGTGATGATGTGGAGGAAGATGTTGCTGCTAATTATGCCTTGAACCTCGACAAGGTTGTCATCTGTTCTGGCATGGTTTTTCTATTTCCCAACATCCTTTAATTCCTTACAATTTTGTTCTGCACCTTCATCTTTCAGAACTTAGCAGATCTCCCTGCACCAGTTACCGGTGGCACCATGCTCACAATTGAAGATTTTCGGCAGGAGTTGAAGTGTCATATAAACATTAAACACAGGTCTTTTTGCTACTACTCGTCAAACTAGTACTACCACCTGGTGTACTCTTTCCTGTTAGTCCTAGCGATATTTATGGTTCCTCCGGAGACTCTTTTGGGCTAACTGCTAAGTTTTTATGAGAATGCCTATCAAAGAGTCATCTATATCATCATTGTTTCATTCATGTTTTAAGTTTCTGGCAGCATACCTGTCTAGGCTAGGACCAGTACATGCAGTGTGTCAGGTGAAATACTGTACCGCTCAATAACTTGTGCCAGTTGAAACCAGTGTTACTTGTTGAACCTACCATTCTGGTCCTTAGGCAGGTATCTGTTATCCATTCTAGGTAATACTCATCAAAATTTAAGCCCTATTCGGCCACATCCATTTTGTTGTATGGAACTCCTTGAACTTGTAGAAATTAGTAAGCAGCACAAGCGAAATATCTCATTATTGGCGCCAAGTAGCTTGTGGAATTGACCGGGATGCAAAACCCTTTAGTGTTATAGGTGTGCAGACTGAGTTGCGAGCAAATGTTGGAGTTTGCTCATTGAGACACAAATGCTGGAATTGGCTTTTGATCTAGCAAAGGATGAAGTCCGTTGGCTAGAGAGCTTGCAGCATCGTCTACATTCTTCAGGTCCCTCACTGGTTGAGGAACTGCACAACTTGCATCCTCACCAGCTACCACTTGCACACAGCCGACATTAGAGGAAGGTTGGAGAGGTCAACATGAGTACGCTGAAGACCGACATCTATCAATTGGCTATGCGGGATGCTGCTCAATAGAAGAGGAGTCAAGGGTACATCCAAATTGGAAGAAGAGACACAATGATGTTCGAAGCAGGAGGCCTTACAGTGAGCAGCAGGATCAGCCTTGCAAGGTGCTTTAAGGGGGGGCACTAACACCAGCACCTCCAGCACGTTTAATTCTGGCTGCTGATTGATAGACTGACCCACTGACACAATATGATTTTAAATCTCGGTATGGATGTGGATTACCTGCATATGACAAGGGTTTCTAAACTGACAACATTGTGTCGAATTCTGAGATGAGAGTTGGATGGTGTCAGTTTTCCCTGTCAATTTGAATGCAACTAGAAATAAGGTGTAGAAGAGAATGACAATTGTAGAGTTGGGAAAAGCGATGAATTCATAACGCATATTTCTGTAGTGTTGTCAAGATATAAATGAAGAAAAATCTCTTGATCATGTTTAGTTTGATTTAATTGCATTTTTTGTCGTTGATGTACTGCTGTCTGGTGGTAGAGCGATGCTTTCCTTTTTTTTGTATATGCTTTATCTTTAACCTTTCCTTTGTCTAGTATTCGTGCTGCAATATATGTTGTTATCATCGCCAACTGTTGCTTCTCAATCATGCAGGGATGACTTTGACGAAGAGAAAGAACCCGACCGTATGGTCTTATCAGGATGGACAGCTCCTGAGAAAGTCGATACAGCTAAAAGTAATGGAGCAAGCACATCTGCTGATCGTCCAATAATAACAGAAGCAACAGAGTCTAAAGTGGTTGATGTAGCTGCAGCAATGCCTGGCACTAAGAGAAAACTGTCTGCTACATTAGAAAGAAAAGGAAATCAAGAAGTCCACGAGGTTCTCTCAGTTCCTGGTAATGACGACGACGATGACCTTGTCCTGCTTGATGACTGCCCCGAGCCAAATAAGAAACTGAGGTTACAACATCTTTGAGTTCATGTAATGGTGACATCTAGTTGCAGGCCTAGGTAAACTTAGTCATTAACTAACTTCTCGACTCAAACTAATAAATTGTAATTGCCCGAAAGTAATCTAAATTACCTTACGAAAGTTAGTGTTAGGGTGATGTATTTCCATTGGAACCATCTCGAGAAGAATTGCCAATTCTTTTGAATCTGAGTAGTCAGTCGTCCAGTTGATCATGTCAGGAATTGTTTGTAATCTCTTATTGTTGGAACTTTGTGAATCTTATTCATAAACGACCTTGTAGTTCTTGTGTAATTGTGAATCATAGAAAGATTGACCATGGCAGGTTACCTTATTAGCTATTGTAACTGGTTTTAGCTTTTCTTCTGCATGTGTTATTTATTTATTTTTGTTATTAGGTAGACGATTTTTTCTTCTAATTTATCTATCAGCTAAATTTGAAAACACAAGTCCATCTTCGAAATATTCATTACTAGTGTAATTATGTGTTATTTATTGAATCTATTGTGCTATTTGAATAATATCTTTAAGAAATAATTGTTATTGAAGGGGAATTAGCACAACAGTTAAATTGATAATGTGTGATCTTATGATCACGAGTTAAGTCGTGAAAATAATCTCGGTCTATTTCTTTTAAAAACTGTCAGACGGATCAATCTGTGACCGAGTAGGTCGATGGGATGGGATGGGATGAGATGTTATCATAGTGACTGGGAAATCTTCCATCCAATCCAACTTGAATTATGGGTTAGATGAGTTATGGGTAAATTTGCATGCACTCCCCATTGGTAAACTCAACTTTGCATGCAGTCCCCATCCATCAAAAACTTCCTTTTCACTCCCCAGTCAAACATATTTACCTAATTGCCCATGATATTTTTAAGTACAAAAAGTCCAAAAATAGTATAAATCCTCTTAAATTCAGTATATTAAATTAGAATCTAGTATATTTTCTATTAAATTGAGTATGATTCTTTTTTTTCACCTCAAAATATACTCGTTTTAGTTTAATGTGCTGAATTTAATAGAAAATATACTCAATTTTTAATATAAAGTACTGATTTTAATAAGAATTATACTCATTTTCGGACTTTTTGTACTCAATTTTTGACTTTTTGTACCTAAAAAATATAGGTTAATTTCAATAGAAAATATACTCGATCCTAGTATAGAGTACTAGATTATAGTGTAAAGTGCTGAATTTAACAAGAATTATACTTATTTTTAGACTTTTTATACCTAAAAAATAAGAGGGACAATTTTGATAGAAAATATACTCGATTTTTAATATAAAGTACTGACTTTAAGAAGAATTATACTCGTTTTTAAACTTTTTGTACTCAATTTTGAACTTTTTGTACCTAAAAAATCTGAGGGACAATTTAGGTATCAATATTTGCATGAGGGAGTTGAAACAAGTAATACTTTGCATGCATGGAGTGGAAACAAAGTTTTTTAGGCATGGGGATTGCATGCAAAGTTATGATTACCATTGGGGATTTTTCTCTAATTTACCGTTAGAACAATACAAAAAAAAAATATAGAAAAATCTTTATAAATAATTTAATTTCATGATTCCATAAGTAAACTTTGACTTGTAAGTATATTTATGTGTTTGAATTTTTTTTTCCTTGTCAACTCACAGGACAACTCGAGCTCGCTCCGATTCGCTTGGACTGCAATTTGTGCAACCAATTCGATGGTTCAATTTGATCAGGTCAACTCAAATTAACAATTCCTTGAGTTTCGTTCGACGCCCACCGACACCGCGATTGTTTTTTTTTTTTATTACATTTTAATTAAAATTTTCAACTCATTATTTATCTCTCTCTTGTTCAATTGTTTCTCTTCAATCACCATTTATAGGACAAGGCGTCATTAAACTACTCGCGGAAGGCGAGCAGCTCTCGCATCGTCGATCATCCGCCATTGTTACGGCTGGGGAGAGAAAAGAGGCGGAATGTCCGCGGAAGAGAGGTAGATCCGAGATCCGTGCCATTTCCAGTGGAGGTCAGAAGCTAGGACAGAAAGGGGGAAGAGAAGATCGGTTCAAGAACAGTGTAGTAAGCGATTCATCCACCCTGTCTGGTTTTTTGTTTTGCAATTTGTTTTGATTCGAGTTTCGTGGTCAAAAATACTTCTCTGGCACTTTATTCGGATCCTAATCGTGCTGGATAAATTGTTGTAGCCGGAAGAAGAGGTCGCGAGTCGATTTCCTTTCAGCTTAGGGTTATCAGCTCTCTGATCTAGCAGTTAATAGTAGGTCGACTCAGAATTTAATTTGGGGGGTTTCTTCATGCTCTTAGCAAGTCTGTGTAGCGGCTACTAGTGATGGGATAGCAGAACTATGATCATTCTCTTAAGTGAAGAAATGAAATTTGTACAAGTTTCATATGAAGTTAAAGGTTTCAGTAGCTTCTAACTGAAATCAAGGAAAATCTTTGACTAGGTACTAGCTCAACTTTGGGTCCAAACGTATGCATAGCTAGAAGACTGTTCTTTCATTCAAATTTAATTATTTTACAGCAAGTAAAACTATTCTTTTAAATTTTTGATATTTAAGAGGTTTAATATTAAACACATTATACATATTTAATATGTTTAATCGTCATTAATATATTTAGCCATGGTTGTTGAGCCCCTTCATTTTGTACCTAATAGATTTTATCACCCGTGGATTGTCCCTACCATTTTTTCCCAGTGTAATCGTTAACATGGGAGTTGTCGTCGCTGGCTCACATGCGACAATGGCTCTTGTGGTGGTTCTGATGGTGATGTTCACCGCCACTTGCGCTTGCTCCTGCCAGTTGCTTCCACTCCTACCATCTGCTCCGCCAACGATCACGACCTCACACAAGCCCTTCAAAGCCCGGAAGCCCCCAAAGTCACCGTCTCCACTTTGGTGGCAACTTTGGGTGCTTCGGGGCTTTGAAGGGCTCGTGGGAGGCCGTGACCGTTGGTGGAGCAGATGGTTGGAGTGGAAGCAACTGGCGGGAGGAATCGCAGGTGGTGGCGAACGTTACCATCAAAACCACCACAAGTGTCATTGTTGAAGATAAAGATTACTAGTTGATGGGGGAGTTTATAAGGGAGAAAAGGAGGGGCAGCCCATGTGAGCTAGCGCCAGCAACTTCTATATGAACGGTTACACTCAGAAAAAAAGACAGGGACAACATATAGGTGACAAAACCTGTTAGGTATTGAATGAGGGGCTCAACAGTCATGACAAAACATATTAATGATGATTAAATATATTTAATATTAAACCTATTAAATTAAGAAGTCCAGGTTCTCTCATTCCTGGTAATGATGACGACGACGACGGCCTTGTCCTGCTCGATGACCTCTCGGTTCTTGAACATCCGTCTAGAAAGATGCTTTGGATGCCCGTGGAGCCATTCGAACCTAACAAATCTTGTTATGTGTGTTCTGAGGTGAGCCTGTCCATCCACTCTTTTTTGTTGTTGTTTCTTTGTGTCCTCTTTATCGATGTTTATTGTAAACAGACACCCTTACTTCTTGAAGTCAACACTCGAAACACAACTCTGAGAGACATTGTTGAAAAGATAATAAAAGTCAAATTGGGGATGAATCTTCCCATGGTAATGCAAGGTACAGCCCTTATCTATGAGGATGGTGATGATCTGGAGGAAGATGTTGCTGCTAATTATGCCTTGAACCTCGACAAGGTTGTCATATGTTCTGGCATGGTTTTTCTATTTCCCGACATCGTTTAATTCCTTACAATTTTGTTCTGCACCTTCATCTTTCAGAACTTAGCAGATCTCCCTGCACCACTTACCGGTGGCACCATGCTCACAATTGAAGATTTTCAGCAGGAGTTGAAGTGTCATATAAACATTAAACACAGGTCTTTTTGCTACTACTCGTCAAACTAGTTCTATCTGGTGTACTCTTTCCTGTTAGTCCTAGCGATATTTATGGTTCCTCCGGAGACTCTTTTGGGCTAACTGCTAAGTTTTTATGAGAATGCCTATCAAAGAGTCATCTATATCATCATTGTTACATTCATGTTTTAAGTTTCTGGCAGCATACCTGTCTAGGCTAGGACCAGTACATGCAGTGTGTCAGGTGAAATACTGTACCGCTCAATAAGTTGTGCCAGTTGAAACCAGTGTTACTTGTTGAACCTACCATTCTGGTCCTTAGGCAGGTATCTGCTATCCATTCTAGGTAATACTCATCAAAATTTAAGGCCTATTCGGCCACATCCATTTTGTTGTATGGAACTCCTTGAACTTGTAGAAATTAGTAAAAGCAGCACAAGCGAAATATCTCATTATGTGCGCCAAGTAGCTTGTGGAATTGACTGGGATGCAAAACCCTTGTGTTATAGGTGTGCAGACTGAGTTGCGAGCAAATGTTGGAGTTTGCTCATTGAGACACACGAATGCTGGAATTGGCTTTTGATCTAGCAAAGGATGAAGTCCGTTGGCCAGAGAGCTTGCAGCATCGTCTACATTCTTCAGGGTCTACATTCTTCAGGTCCCTCACTGGTTGAGGAACTGCACAACTTGAATCCTCACCAGCTACCACTTGCACACAGCCGACATCAGAGGAAGGTTGGAGAGGTCAACATGAGTACGCTGAAGACCGACATCTATCAATTGGCTATGCGGGATGCTGCTCAATGGAAGAGGAGTCAAGGGTATATCCAAACTGGAAGAAGACACAATGATATTCGAGACAGGAGGCCTTACAGTGAGCAGCAGGATCAGCCTTGCATGGTGCTTTAAGGTTGGGCACTAGCACCAGCACCTCCAGCACTTTTACTTCTGGCTGTTGATTGATACACTGACCCACTGACTCAGAAAGTGATTTTAAATCTCGATATGGATGTGGATTGCCTGCACACGACAAGGGTTTCTAAACTGACAACATTGTGTCGAATGCTGAGATGAGAGTTGGATGGTGTCAGATTTCCCTGTCAATTTGAATGCGACTAGAAATAAGGTGTAGAAGAGAATGACAATTGTAGAGTTGGGAAAAGCGATGAATTCATAACAACGCATATTTCTGTAGTGTTGTCAAGATATAAATGAAGAAAAATCTCTTGATCATGTTTAGTTTGATTTAATTGCATCTTTTGTCGTCGATGTACTGATGTCTGGTGGTTGATGCTTTCCTTTTTTTCGTATATGCTTTATCTTTAACCTTTCCATTGTCTAGAATTCATGCTGCAATATATGTTGTTATCATCACAAACTGTTGCTTTTCAATCATGCAGGGATGACTTTGAAGAAGAGAAAGAACCCGACCATGTGGTCTTATCAGGATGGACAGCTCCTCAGAAAGTCGATACAGCTAAAAGTAATGGAGCAAGCACATCTGCTGATCGTCCAATAAAAACAGAAGCAACAGAGTCTAAAGTGGTTGATGTAGCTGCAGCAATGCCTGGCACTAAGAGAAAACTGTCTGCTACATTAGAAAGAGAAGGAAATCAAGAAGTCCACCAGGTTCTCTCAGTTCCTGGTAACGACGACGATGACCTTGTCCTGCTCGATGGCTGCCCCGAACCAAATAAGAAACTGAGGTTACAACATTTGAGCTTTTGTAAATGGTGACATCTAGTTGCAGTCCCAGGTAAACTTAGTCATTCACTAACTTCTTGACTCAAACTTATAAATTGTAATTACTCGTAAGTAATCTAAATTATCTTACGAAAGTTAGTGTTAGGTGATGTATTTCCATTGGAAGCATCTCGAGAAGAATTGCCAATTTTTTTGAGTCGAGTAGTCAGTCGTCCAGTTGATCATGTCAGGAATTGTTGGTTATCTCTTATTGTGGGACAACTCGAGCTCGCCTCGATTTCCTTGGACGGTAACTTGTGTAGACTAGTCTATTTGGGGATAGGGTGGGCGGAGCCACATTGGGGATAGGGTGGGCTCTAGACCTACCAACTTTAGAAAAATAAAAAAAATCAATCTCTATATTTTTTTCCTTAATTATTTCTTATTTTCCGGCATAAAATAAAAAAAAATCATCTCTATATTTGTTTTCCTTAATTGTTTCCTTTTTTTCCGCCTACACTTTCCATTAAATCAAAATTTTTGATTTTGTTTAATTAAATTTCTAAAACTTAAATTAAAATTTTATAAACTCCACGCAAACTGCCTCTTATTTTTCCTTTTATTCATAGAGCCACAAGTAGTGTCGCCGTCCTCCATCTTCTTATTTTTCCTTTTATCCGTAAAGTCGTAGGTGTGAAAGATTTTAATTTTGATCTTTTTTTTCTATCATAGGTTCGAGTAGATCTGTTTATTTTTAGAATAGATTTTCTTCAAGCAATCCGGCTCCTTTCTCGGCGACATAATCTCTCAATTTCTTGAAGATCTTTATATTATCATTCACATAATATTTTATATTCATGTTCTATACAGGTGTTTGATAGTAACTCGACGAGTACAAGCACGACATCCCTTCTCTCGAATAGCACACGATATCGGTACGACTATTGTCATAGATATATTTTCTTTTGATATTATCTGTATGAGTCAACTACTATTTTTTATTTTAATAAATTAATTAAATTTATTAACATATTTATTAATTAATTTGATTAGTTTTATTTAATGAGTTTGTTTAATGGGAGTTGGTTGAAAAAATTGATAATGATATAATAATTAATGAGTTTCATTCTAAGAACAATCGAAGAGTACAATTTCAATAATATTTTTTGCTCTGCTTTAATTTTGAATCTATTGAATATTAGATACTATTGTTCTATAATTTTAAAAAATTAGTAATCATTTTTTGTTTAGATTTTTTGAATCAATTAATTTATTATATCTTAATGATATGCCCCAAATAAATTTAAATTTTGACTACGCCCTTAACACCTACATTGTTCAAACCAATTGACAATAGATGATTTCCATTGCTACCATCAATCCGTGCCAAGATACATAAAAAAAAAAAAAAAATTACAGATAATTATTAACTTTTAAAATAAGGATTAATATTTGGGAAAGATATTTATCTCGGGCATGTTAAAATTCAAATCTCATGTCATTCAAAATTTAAATCACACATGATGTTAGAGCCGTGGCTCATATACACTTCTTGAATGTATTTGATGACAGTTGAGAAATGTTCATGGTTGGGATAGGGAAATCCTCTAATCCGTATTTAGCGAAATATAGCTCTAGTCCAGTCCAATATAATGATACGCGGGATTCAACCTATAACTGTCTCTGTTGGGATAGACCACGGTGGATGATATAATGAATGAAGGATTTAAATATTGGGCACATAAGCTATTTCTTTTTTTATTCAGTTTTTAAAAAAAATAAAGACACACTGCCCACATCCTTCATAGTTGGACAGCCATTGGGACCGCGCCAAGCTCCAATGGAATAACTAGTAGACTATGAGGATTCGTATTAGTCGGTGCCAATCCCTCTACCCACAGCCGCGTCGACGCCCACCGACACCGCGATTTTTTATAAAAAACATTTTAATTAAAATTTTCAACTCATTTTTTTCTCTCTCTCTTGGCCTCTTTTCCATCACCATTTTATAGAAGAAGGCGCCATTAAACTACTCGCGGAAGGCGAGCAGCTCTCGCATCGTCGATCATCCGCCATTGTTACGGCTGGGGAGAGAAAAGAGGCGGAATGTCCGCGGAAGAGAGGTAGATCCGAGATCCGTGCCTTTTCCAGCGGAGGTCAGAGGCTAGGACAGAAAGGGGGAAGACAAGATCGGTTCAAGAACAGTGTAGTAAGCGATTCATCCACCCTGTCTGGATTTTTGTTTTGCAATTTGGTTTGATTCGAGTTTCGTGGTCAAAAATGCTTCTCTGGCACTTTATTCGGACCCTAATTGTGCTGGATAAATTGTTGTAGATGGAAGAAGAGGTCGCGAGTCCATTTCCTTTCAGTTTGGGGTTCTCAGCTCTCTGATCTAGCAATTAATAGTAGGTCGACTCAGAATTTAATTTGGGGGGTTTCTTCATGCTCTTAGCAAGTCGTGTAGCGGCTACTAGTGATGGGATAGCAGAACTATGATTATTGTCTTAAGTGAAGAAATGAAATTTGTACAAGTTTCATATGAAGTTAAAGGTTTCAAGAGCTTCTAACTGAAATCAAGGAAAATCTTTAACTAGGTACCAGCTCAACTTTGGATCCAAACTTATGCATAGCTAGAAGACTGTGGCAGGTAGGACATGATATCCTCATTTTGAAGTTTAGTGGTATTTGAGTCTGATTTTAGAAAATTAGGAAGGAGGATGCATCAAAGTCGACATGTTACTCAACTGGAGAAAATTATTGATAGTTTTAGTTACATTGATTATGGTAAAAGTCATGTTGTATGGTTTTGAGATGAGCAATGGTCTATTGAAAGTGTTTTTGCTAATTTAAAAGAGAGTATTATTAGGTATGACTGTCGTAGAGAAGATCAAAGAAAAATGGTTAAGATGGGGATGAGTCTTCCTCATTCTTAGTCACCTTGAGAATGCCAAATTATTATTGTTGTTTGCTTTTGAGTAGGATATTTGTAATGAACTTAGAAATCAATTTGTAGTAGCTGATGAGGGAAGATTATTTCTCTCTTTGTACTTCGTTTGAGGAGATATGCGACAAGTAGAGACATTTTGCTAGTTGGTAATCTGTTTGAGAAAGTTACATGATCATGGAGGAAGAAATGAAATTCACATAACTTGTGGGTCCATATTCTTGATAGGTCTTTTTCTTAATTGATTTGGTCTCATTAGGTATAGCTTGCTTGATTTTAACTGATTGCTAGTCATTGTTCAACCACTCACTTGACTATAGGAAAGAGAATTAAATTTAATTAGATCTGACTTGTGATTCTCTTGTTCACTTCTGTTGCTAGAGTATGTTTTTGTGCTCATGCTAGGTTTTCACAGTGTGTGGCAATCTCATTATTGATTAATCGATGAACAAATGAAGCATATTAACTTTGTTATCATTATCTTTCCGAAGATGCTTTTTGTTGTGCAGTGATTAGGCAATAAGGACACTGCTGATAGAGTATGAGATCGATAATGACTAATACTGAAGTTACAAATCCTGAGGTCTACCTATCATTGGGTCTCATCACATCATGCAAGAAGTCTCCTGGATTCCCAAGGATATTATCCCTTATATCCTCAATTCTTGAGACAACCGTCGAAAATACTGAAAATAAACTGGATTCGTTGGAAATAACAGAAACTGCAAGTGTCTTCACCGGTATGAGAGCACCGACACTTAACATACGAAGGTACATGGAACGCATCTTCAAGTATGCAAGGTGCAGCCCGTCTTGCTTTCTTCTTGGATACATATATATTGAAAGATTCCTTCAACAACCCAACATTTATTTGACCTCCCTCAATGTCCATCGGCTGATCGTCACAAGTGTTATCGTTGCTGCCAAGTTTATAGATGATGCGTAAGTTCCTATTCTTTTCTGTTTTTGGTTAGTGAATAAATATAGCTCCTTTGGCAATTTATATATTACCTATTTACTAGAATGATTATATTTTGCACTTGCATGCTATCATTAGCGAGATAGCTTTGGTCTCCATTGAGATTGAAGTGCCGCGAAAACTAGATGCACAACTGTTTCTTATTACTTCTGACTTGCTCTTACACAACCGCGGCTTTGTTCTTCGTTGTCGTAGACTGTGATGACTTGTGATGACTTCATGCTTATTTGCCGCAGCTTCTGCAGCAATGCATATTATGCAAGAGTTGGAGGGATCAGCACATTGGAAATGAATACCCTGGAGCTCAACTTCTTAGCCAGTCTAGATTTCAAACTCCATGTGACCGTAGGTACATTCGACAAATATTGTTCGCGGATAGAAACAGAAGCCAAGACCTACCGCATCGAGCCACCGATCAAGACTTGCGCGGTCGATGAGTGGACGAACATAGAAGATCCGAAACACCCAGCAGTGGTTCGGAGATACAGTTGGGGTACGATATGAATGTTCTTCAGAGCACTTGAACACAAACTGGATATTCAAATTTCATTCATTCAACAAGATCTATTGCACATTATCATATCTTTTCATGAACTGGATAATTCAAATTTTAGTTGTTTAATTTAGTCTAATTGATTAGTATGTAGACTAATTTATTCATGTCTAAATACTAAATTCGTCGACCATAAATATATACAAACAAATTTAGCTATTTTCTTTTATTGCTCCTCTAAAATATTTTGCTCACTTAATGTGTTTTTCTTTGACTATAAAATTGGGTGGTCACGCGAATAATCCACGTGTCAAGTTCGGATAACAAACCTATAGATTTCATCACCCACCTCCTCCATTCGCGAAGCCTTCGTCCTCCCCATCCATCAACCAGCGCGATGCCGCCGTCGCCTCTTCCGCTCGCAACTCCCGTCTCCTCGTCCCCTTCATCCGCCCTCGCGCTCGCCGCCTCCACCGCCGTCCGCTCCGCCATCGCCTCGACGCCGCCCAGCGTCACCGCGGCCGTGGGAAGGCGGGAGCTGGGCCTCTCCGCCTGCTTCGCCGCGCTCACTCTCTCGCTCGCCAGGCCCGCCCTCGCCGCCGTGCTGGAGGCGGACGACGACCTGGAGCTTCTGGAGAAGGTGAAGAAGGACCGGAAGAAGAGGCTCGAGAAACAGGGCGTCATCAGCTCCTCCCTCAAGGAAAAAGGTCCGCCTCCCTCTCCCCTCAAGTAAACTGGAATATTTAGTAAACCTGCTGATGGCTGTCCACTGATTGCAGGGCACCTTCAAGAAGTGATCTACAAACTGAGCAAAGTGGGGCAAGCCATCGAGAACAACGACCTCGATGCAGCCAGTTCTCTTCTAGGCCCAAGCACCACAGTCGAATGGGTTCAGAACGTAAACGCAGCCTTTTCTAAGGTTGTTCACTCCAAAGTTTATATACACAAAGCTTCCCTTATAGTTGTACTCATACTCACATAATTCATGTCAGCTAAGTAGCAGCCCAGAAGAGAAAACTGAGGTGGACAACTTCAATTCTTCCTTGGCATCTCTGTTCGCCTCAGGTCATCTTATACTGCAGCCGTATGCACTCGACTGCTCGTACGATCGATCGAAAACTAACTGCTTTTTGTTTTTCTTTCTCTTCTTGCAGTCGGCGACCGCGACGTTGGGTCTAGTAAACTGGCTTTTGTATCGTCCGCAAGCGCGCTGGAGAAATGGGTGGAGTTTGCTGGCCTGGTTGGCCAGCTGAAGGGCCTCTGATGGTGTGTGAGGGTTTCTTCTTGCTGACTCAAAATGGGTTCACTCTTTTTTGTTAATTTCATCTAGGCCAACTTACTTTCATTCTTTATGTGAGTGTACTAGCTAGATTTCATGTTGAATTCCCTTTCGTAAAGTCTTTGAAACATGAATGATGTGTGTCGTATGCATTTATATTTTCGGTATCAAATCTGAAGTTTTTGTTCAGTACATAGTTATTTACAATGAAAGATGTTTGCTGCCTGGTTGGGTAGCTGAAGGGCCTCTGATGTTGTGTCAGGGTTGCTTGATCCTTGCTACTCGAAATGTGCTCACTTTTTTTGTTTCATCTAGGCTAACTTTCTTTCTTTGCTAGTGTACTAGATTTTATGTTGAATTCTCTTCCCTAAAACATGAATGATGTGTTCATGCATTATTATTTTCGATATCAAATCTGAAGTTTTTGTTCAGTAGTTGTTTACAATGGAAGATGTTTGCTGGCCTGGTTGGCCAGCTGAAGCGCCTTTGATGGTGTGTCAGGGTTGCTCGATCCTTGTGACTCGAAATGGGCTCTTTTTTTTTTTTTTTTTGGTTTCATCTAGGCAAACTTTCTCTCTTTCTTTGCCAAGTGTATAGATTTTATGTTGAATTCCCTTCCCTAAACTCATTGAAACATGGATGATGTGTGTCGTATGCATTCATGTTTTCGGTATCAAATCTGAAGTTTCTGCAATCAAGTTCAGTGCTTGTTTAGGATGGAAGATGCTTGCTGGCTTGGTTGATTAGCTGAAGGGCCTCTGATGGTGTGTCAGGGTTGCTCCATCCTTGCGACTCGAAATGGGCTCATTTTTTTTTTGGGGGGTTTCATCTAGGCAAACTTTCTTTCTTTCTTTGCCAAGTGTACTAGATTTTATGTTGAATTCCCTTCCCTAAACTCATTGAAACATGGATGATGTGTGTCGTATGCATTCGTGTTTTTGGTATCAAATCTGAAGTTTCTGCAATCAAGTTCAGTGCTTGTTTAGGATGGAAGATGCTTGCTGGCTTGGTTGATTAGCTGAAGGGCCTCTGATGGTGTGTCAGGGTTGCTCCTTGCAACTCAAAATGGACTCACTCTTTTTATTTCATCTAAGCCAAACTTTCTTTCTATGCGAGTGTACTAGATTTCATGTTGAATTCCCTTCCCTAAATTCGTCGAAGCATGAATAATGTGTGTCGTATGCATCCGTATCTTCAGTATCAAATCTAAAGAGTTTGTACACAAGTTCAGTGTTGGTTTACGATGGAAGATGTTTGCTAGCCTGGTTAGCTAGCTGAAGGACCTCTAATGATGTGTCAATGTTGCTCCTTGTGATAGACCGTCCCGAGGGTACTAACTTTTATGTTGAATTCCCTTCACTAAGTCGCCAAATTATGAATGATGTGTCGTATGCATTGTCGTGTGCATTCGTATTTTGATATCAAAATTGAAGTTTCTGTAAACAAGTTTAGTGGTTGTGCATTCGTATTTTGATATCAAAATTGAAGTTTCTGTAAACAAGTTTAGTGGTTTGTTTACAATGGAAGATGTTTGTTGTTGGCCAGCTGAAGGGTCTCCGATGTTGTGTTAGGGTTGCTCCCTGCGACTCGATGGGTTCACTCTTTTTGTTTCATCTAGGCTAACTTTCTTTCTTTGCTAGCGTAACAGATTTCATGTTGATGTTGAATTCCCTTCCCTAAACTCGTCGGAACATGAATGATATGTGTCATACGCATTCGTATTTCGGTATCAAATCTGAAGTTTATGTAAACAAGTTTTAGGATTTACAATAGAAGATAAAATTTAGCTGAAAGAGTCCACGGTGGCAAGGTGAATACGTTCGCCCCTAACGCCCCTGTCAATCCGTCTCAGGATCAACACGAAAAAGATAAATTAGGGACGGCTAAAAGAGTGAGCCCATTTCGAATCACAAGGAGCAACATTGACAAAACTATGGAAGAGCCTCAGCAAAATTAGTATCGACTCACCTCACCTAGTCCATTCCACCATTACAAGCTATGCATTACTGACAATCGGCCCAATTGAAGCCCACCACTAGCCCGCAGACTGGACGGCCCAATTAAGGCCCAACACGCGATGCAAGCGGGGCAGCGATCGAAGCCGAACCAACTTTGGCCGGCGCACAATAGCCGTTGCCCCTTCCCTTCCCTTCCCTTTTCCCCCGTCGAACCAAATCCAATACTTCAGCTACCGCACACGCTCGCCATGCAATTTACCTTCTTCGCACGTGCCGACTCGTCTCCTCCGCTTCTGATTCATCCTACTCCTCCTTCTAGGGCCGATCCTAGGGTTTCGCCGCGACGCCGCTCGTCGCCTCGCCTCGCCTCGCCGCCCCATGGAGCCGCGCCGGCACCACTCCAAAAACGGCCTCTCCTACTCCAGCCTCTTCAACCTCGAGGTAACTGCCGCCGCTCCGTCCATTCCCTTTCCCTCCCCTTCGCTTGATCGTGCGGCTCGAGATTTCTTCCGTCTTCTGAAGTTGATTTCTATTGGGGGATTTTTGTTGCTCTCGACTACTTAAACTTGATAGCATTGGGAAGCAGTGGTAAACGCTTTAAGATTCTTATCTTTCGCTTGGTTTTAGGTTATCGGTATTGGTGTTGTGGCGGTATCACCAGCATCACGAGTAGTGTTATTATTGTTAAGTTGTCTAGTTTCTTGGTGTTTGTTCGGTTTTTGCTGTTTTTTTTCGGTGATAAAAATTGTATTTTTTTTTTCCACTTAGCTGAGGGTGTCCTGATAGGTTTATTGTTTGTGGTTAATTGTTATTGATGTCCTTGGGTTTTCATGTAGCCATTGATGACCTTTCGTGTTCCGCAAGGAGATGATGATTTCCACAGTTTCGGGGATAGCAGTCATGATGAGAACCGAAGCAGCCAAGGTTTTTCTCCTTCTGTACTCTCTGCTTGTTCTTATTCTTATTTTTTTTTATTTACTGTTTGCAGTTGGAAAGATCATAGAACAAGTTCTCGACTCAGTTACTTGTTTCCAGTGTCACATTATTTTGATGTGATATTGGGTATTTCTCGTCAATCATGTTCTAATTCTTGTTTTTGTAATCTGTTTTTAAATCAGACCAAGAGCTCTATGAGCAGTGCAATGGAGAAAGGTCTCCAGGGATGATAACGAGGAGACAGAGGCGCGATATTCAGTTTGAGGATATTCCAAGCTCAACCGTGAGGAATGATACTGACAGCAATGATGAGATCGATGAAGATTATGAAAATGGAATAACAGAGGAGCAATACAGAGCCATGCTTAGTGAACACATGCAAAGATATAGGACAGTGATGCCTAAAGACTCATCGGCAGGGTTGGCTTCCACACGTATGGGAATGCCAGGTTCTAAGCGAAGTCATGGTAGTAAAAGAAGGAAGTTCAATTCTGAGCCTCTGGTTTCTGCTGAGGAACCAGTACGTGAGATGGAAATATCACCCGGATACTACGGAGCTGATTTTGAAGCTGATTATGATGGGGGTAATAGGTACACTTTGTCCATGGAGTCCAGTTATTTGGACATTGGTGAGGGCATCACATATCGAATTCCTCCCACTTATGATAAGCTTGTGAGTTCTCTGAACTTGCCAAACATTGCTGACATTATAGTCGAAGAGAACTATCTTAAAGGCCCTTTAGATTTGAGGTCTCTAGCTGCCGTGATTTCTACTGATAAGAGGTTTGACAACTACGACCGAGGCGGATTGGGGGAGCCTCAACCACAATATGAATCTCTCCAGGCAAGGTTGAGGGGACTTCCGTCTGGAAATTCAGACAAAAAATTCACGCTTAAGATATGTGACATTGGTCTGGATGCATTCTCAATTCCAGAAGGTGCAGCTGGTAGGATTCGGCGGCACATTATGTCAGATTCTGGTACTTTACAGGTTTATTATGTCAAAGTCTTGGAGAGAGGCGACACCTATGAGGTTATTTTTTACCTAAGAAAATGATTCTTAGTCTGGTGTACTCAGGTAAACAGGTTGCTTGCTTTTTCTTATTTTGAATAATCTTTTGTTTGATTATAGATTATTGAACGAAGTTTACCGAAGAAGATAGTAGTGAAGAAAGATCCATCTGAAATTGAGAAGGAAGAGATGGAGAAGATAGGGAAAGTTTGGGCTAATATGGTTAGAAGAGATATTCCAAAGCATCATAAGATATTGACGAGTTTCCACAAGAAACAACTTGCAGATGCTAAACGCTTTTCAGAGACTTGTCAGAGAGAGGTAATGCTTCCCTTGTTATGCATCAACTTGTTTCTGTCATTTTGTTAATCATGAGATCTGTCCTCCTTTCTTCATTCCTGATTGAATGTACATAAAAATTTCAGGTAAAGTTGAAGGTCAGTAGGTCACTCAGATTTATGAGAAGTGCGGCAGTTCGCACTAGAAGGCTAGCTAGAGACATGTTGATATTTTGGAAGAAAGTAGATAAGGAACAGGTAATGTTGCTCATCTCTTCCTTGTTATAAGTATTTTTAGTGTGATCTTTGGTGAACATTTACCAGACTGGTTCTGCTCTTCTTATCTTTTTCCCTTCTCCTTGTATGACTAACTATAGCTTGAACCTTGTTCTAACAAGTTAATTCATTAAATTGTCTTTTGAATAGTTATAAATTTTTGATAGGTTTCTTGTTAAAATTTCCTTTACCTCTTTAAGTTTGAAAAATTATTGATATTGGTTTATATAGCATAATTTGTGTAGATTTATGAGGTTTCATTCATTCTGTGAGTAAGAGATATACTTTAAAAGATGTTGCACGTACATTTTTATTGTTTATATATGCCATATTTTAACATTATCAGCCATGAGTTCATGAACACTTGACAATTGGTGTTGCTAACCATGGTTAGTTATATATTGTAACCTCCTAGAATGTGGGGCCAAGCCAGAACTGATTGTAAATTTGATTAAATAGCTATTAATTTTATTGAGAGTTGGCTGTTGGATATTTTATCTTTTTGGTTCTTGGATTTGTTACTTTATATTTTTGTTATTAATAATTAGTTTAAAGTTCCTCTGATTCAAGTTCCTAGAAGATCTGTTCTACTCTCCAATAAAATAACGCCCAAATATGATTTTTGTTTTTTCTTGAGAGTCGGAGTCTTTGCTGCTAGTCAGCACAACGATAACTCCTAGAATTTTTTTGGTTCATAGAATGTTTAATAGGGCAACTATTGTTTTTTTTAAAAATTTTTTACTCAATAAATATAGAATGTTATAACTAAAATCATGTAGCTGACACATGGTTTATTGATGCTGATTTGTGTGCTAAGTAGTCTCAGTTGCCCTTATTTTCTTTAGATTTTAATTTTTTATGGTCTGTAATGTAAATTGTCCAAACTAATGATTTGTATCTGAGATTAGTGAACTCGTAAGTTCTACTGGTTTTACTTTTAAGTTAGGAAATGATATTTAATATTATGTGTTTGTTGATTCTCTGATAAATTATACTAGTTTTTCTTCATCTGTTTCTTTTAGCAAAGTAACCTTCTATCTTTTATGAACATATTCTTCTATGAGGTTTGAAATTGACTGAAATAATCTTTCTAGGCTGAATTAAGGAAGAAAGAAGAAAGAGATGCTGCTGAAGCTTTGAAACGTGAGGAGGAACTTCGCGAAGCTAAGAGACAACAGCAGAGGCTTAACTTTCTCATATCACAGACTGAACTATACAGCCATTTCATGGGGAACAAGTCTTCGACACAGCCTGCCGAAACTGCATCTGTCGAAGAAGAAGAAGCTGAACCTCCAGAAGAAAAATCAACTGTTTCTGATTTCGAACCAGGGGAGGAAGAGGATCCAGAGGAAGCTGAACTAAAAAAGGAAGCTCTCAGGGCGGCTAAACAGGCAGTCTCTCAGCAGAAAAAGATTACAAATGAATTTGACAATGCTTGTTTAAAGTTTCGACAAGTTGACACTGGGGATCAAGCAAATGACTCTATTGCTACGGGGCCCAGTAACATAGACCTCCTGAACCCGTAAGTCACTCACTGAGCACCAAGTATCTAGTGACCCAAATTCGTTAGAAGATGTTTTGAACTCCAGCTTTTAATCTTTTACTTTCTGGTGTTACATCAATAAAAACCTTATTTGCAGCTCCACAATGCCTGTAACATCAACAGTGCAAGCACCAGAGATGTTTAAAGGGCGTCTTAAAGAATATCAGTTAAAGGGATTACAATGGCTAGTTAACTGTTATGAGCAGGTAATGCATATGTTTGAAGTGCTCTCTCTAAGATTATATTTATATTTCTTGATTTCACTTCTATACAGGGTTTGAATGGAATTCTTGCTGATGAAATGGGGCTCGGAAAGACAATTCAAGCTATGGCCTTCTTAGCTCATTTAGCCGAGGTTTGTGACTGATTATGAGGCGGCTAAGCTATTTTGAATGCTATTCCAGATATCTGTTATTGAATTTGACAATGAACTTCTGGGATGATGGTAACCCTATGCTTATTAGTTGTGACAAATTCTTTAATGGCAAAGGATGATTAAATCAACTAATGAAGAGATAGTACGACCTTGAATAAACCAACATGCAAAAGGTTCCTTTTGCATAAAGGGACAGCCAAGACGTGAAACGTTCGGTTTTAGTTTAGGCATAAAGGGACATAGGCAAGATGTGAAGTGTTTGGTTTCCTACGTAAACAACAACAACCACAATGACAAAAGTGAAAAAGAAAACATAAGTTGGTGCTTTAATATGTTGAGTCACTGTTATTGGTAAGTAGAGAGGGATAAAACAAGATCCAAGTAACAAACATAACATTATACCTATACATATGGTTCTCTAATGTAATGCATATTGACTATATATCCCAGATTGGAAAAAAATTGCATGCTCTATTTCCCATGTAATTGTAACTCTAATACGTCTCTAAAGTTGAGGTATAGTTATTTTTGTGCCATTCATGTTACACTAAATAGGAGAAGTTACTAGTACAAAATAGAATTGATATATCAATTGGCGAAGATGATAAAATAGTAGATAGATTTGACAACACAATACTTGGACTGAAATTTGAGGTGTTTATATGATTTTTGAAAAATAGTAAGTGTTTTTGCATGTAATCTTCTTTTTAATTTCCTCTAATTGAGGAAATTGCTTCTTTGCAGGATGAACTTTTCTAAGAGACAATTTGTGAAGGGTTGCAAAGAGGAAGAAATAGATTAGGATTTTAATATATACTCTATACAACAACAATCAAACCTTATACTACTAGGTGGGGGCTCTCATGGTATACACGAGGAGAAAATATTGAGAAAGATAATATATATTGCTTAAATTGTGTTATTTTATGAGACTAATGGATTTAAAATTGAAGCTCAAAGTGGGGAGAAAACTTTAGATGTTGAAGGAATTTAAGATAAGTAGAACAAAAATTGAATATACAAAATCTAGTTTTGTTAACAAGAAAAGAATCATTGAAATAATTAAGATGAATGGGCATTTAATTCCTATAAGAATTTAAGATCTTGGATCTATTGTTCAACAGGAACAGGATGAACACATAATTAATAGGATAAATAGTAAGTTGTCAAAATGTTGAGGAACTTTTGAAGTGTTGTATAATCATCTTGCTCCATTGGATAAAAGAAATATTTTGTAAGATTGTGTATGACTCAAGGTTTAAAATTTCAATCAGTGCTAAGATTTCGGTCTCAGACCGGAACGATACAATTTCGATATTTTTTTATTTATATATAGTAATTATAAGAAAAATATGTTTATAGTCTATATAAAAATAAATTGTATATTGATTTTGTATAAGTTCTCAATTATTGAATAAATAAATATTGTTAGAAAAAATTAAAAAATTATTTAAATAAAATTTATATATCAATAACTCGAATTAAAATGGATCTTTCTATTATAATAATAAGTATATAAATTAATACAAGATATTGCTTTATATAATAATAAATTAACTATTTATTCATTTAATTAATTATTAATTAAATAATATATAATTTAAATAATTAAAAAATATAAAATAATAAAAAATTATACGAATATAAATCTAATTTATTAGATTTTTTTAATTTAGAATTTTTTTAAATTTTTTAGAATTTTATAAAAATTTTAAATGAAATTTAAAATAATACAAAATAATAAAAAAATATATTAGATATAGACAAGAATTATTGTATTTTTTAAAATTTTTAAATGAAATTTAAAAAAATTAAAAAAATCAGAATATAATTAATAAAATTTATTTTAATTTTAAATATATTTTTTTTATATATTTTATTAGGATAATTAAATTAGGGTTTATAAAAGCTTGTTCGAAATATCACACATCCTTAGGAATTGTTTAAATTAATTAAATGAAATAATTATTTTTTTCATGAAACTGCACCCACGTGGCCCGTGGTAAAAAATTTTTTTTCCTGAAATTGCGGCCTGTGGCCAAAATTTTTTTTTTTCCCGAAACTGCGGCCCGTGATTTTCCGCGGGGGAGTTCAAAGGCCCCAGAAGGGTCGTCGGACGAGTTCGGCAGCGCCGGAAGGGTCACTGAACATATCCGGCAGTGCCGAAAGGGTCGCCGGATGCTTCCGGCTATGCCTTCGGTGCCACAGGAGGTGTCTCGCGACGCTTTCGGTGCCGAAGGCGTCACGACATGCCTTCAGAAGCGTCGTGACACCTCCTTCAGCGGCGTCGGAGGTGTCCGCTACTCCTCTGTCGCCGCCGAGATGGGGACGCCTCTTGTGCCAGTTTCGCCCGCCCGGCGGAACGATAAAAATTGTCCGTGTCGGGCGGCACAGAACGACATTCTATACCTTGGTATGACTTGTCATATTATATGGATCAGAGAGTCGAGTGTTGGGTTATTGTGAACTAACATGTATAAAAAGTTAATATGATAAATATGAGAATGGTAAGATAAGTTTGTAGTTTTATTATAAAGGATTTTAGGAGTTTTTTTTAAAAAATATTTTCGAGCAATTATGTGCAGTGTCAATATATGATCAGATGAGAGAAAATGGTTTAGGATGGCGCGCGCACGCACACAAGCAATAGGTTCAGTAGTTAGTATAGTTGAATTTATAAGAATGCTAGGTGTGCAGGGGACAGGGCAACCAAAGAAAAAAAATTAATCAATATAATAAAAATAAAAAAAGGGCAGCCCGATGCACGAAATTCCCGCCATGCGGGGTCCCGGGGAAGATCCATTGTACGCAACCTTATCCTGTTTTTTGCAAGAAGTTGTTTCCAGGATTCGAACCCGTGACCTTTTGGTCACATGACAACAACTTTACTGTTACGCCAAGGCTCCCCTTCAATCAATATAATAAAAATGATTTAATTAATTTTAATATTACAAGTGGTATTGCTTAATGTACAGCTCAACAAAGGAATTAAAATTCATGTCAATCCAAAATAATTGGGACAGACACAATTTGATGACAACAATGCTGCTGCTGCCTTATTCTTTAGGAATAAGTAATTTTTTTATTCATCCTCATAATAGCTATTGCTTCACTTTTTCGTTTTTTTTTTTCAGTGTGCTCCTTTTCATCATGTGTTTCTTTCTTGCTTCCTTTTTCTTAAAAGTCTTTTTTCTAGAAAAATTTCTCACTGTCAAACCATTGTTGGAGAAAAATTTAGGTTTGGACTTGGTCTAGACCTTGATATGGGTTCGTCTAAGTGAAGTAACAATACAACAACTGTTGCAAAAGCGAGAAGTGATGTTGTGGACATTTACAGTTCGTGAAATAGTGAAGAGGGTAAAATGGTGGGGGACAATGAAGAGGGCAGCGAAATGATGGGTATGAGGGTATGAATGAAGCAAGAGTTTTGGGAGTAATTAGAATTGAGGTAGTCTTTTCATTGTCTCTACTTCTTTGGTTTTGTGGATTGTACTTCCAATGTGGTAAGGAGCAAGGTGGAGACATTGAAGGTGGAGAATGATTGTCGAGGCTTTTCGAACTCAGTGTTGCAAAATAAGAGGTGAGCTAATTACAAGATGTCTTGGCAGTGGGTAATGGAGGGGAAGGTCTATCATAACATCAACTGTCTGACTTCCCTCTAAGGGATTGAAAGGAGGAAATGGTAACTCTAGAAGAGAGCCTGCTAGGAACTGAATTGCTTTTTCATCCATTTAAGAGGCCATAATTATATTATCCAAATAATTAAGTAAAAAATTCCACCCATTTGTTTACTTATAAGAAAGGTTTGAGACCTTACTACTATGCCAATTTCTGATTGTTCTATGGGAAAGGCTGTTTTGACATTCTGCATGTCAATTAGGAAGAGGAAAATAAAAGAGGAAGAAGGGGAGATTGCTTCTTCGATCAGAGAACAACAAAAGTGTAGATGGTCAGTCTTAACCTCTACAAAATGGCAGGTTCCGAAGAAGGTTGCCATTGACATACTCCATGTCAATAAAGAAGATGCAGGAAAAGAGGAAGAATGTGAGACGTCAGCGAAAATGAAGATGACCAGCCCTGTTCTCTACAACTAGCAAAGCTTAGGTTCTTAATGAAGATTGCTTATTGATCCTTCTCACTATTTGTGCTCATATTTATGCTGGGTGTGTGTGGAGGAGGGATGGGGGTGGGCAGAGGAGTTGGAGGGGGTTGTGTTTATTTTTTTTTTCCTGATTTTATTATTTTTCAAAAAAACCCTTTTTTTAAAAAAAAGAAAATTAAAAGATTAAAAAAATTAAATATAGGAGAGAATGAAATCCCTAAAATCTGCATCTCCTCACACTTCCTCACAGCCCGCCCGCTTTTGCCCAATGCCTATCCCCCGCGTCTTCGACAACCGATGTTGGGAGGGACACCCTCAAGAGGATCCCGTCGCTCTCTCGGCTGGCTCCTCGCTTCTACCAAACGCCCTTCCCTCTGCAGAGGCTTCGACAACCACGACATCACTCCTTCCCCTATGGCTTCAACAACCGCGATGCCGGCCGAGACTAGACATCTTTCTCCTCGCCTCGGCACCACCTCTCAAAGTAGCGGATTTCCGTTTAACCGTTTCCATTTTTGAAGAAGAATTTGTATCGGATAAAGAAGAGGAAGATGCTGTGGATTTTGAGTTTGAATCCGATACAGAGGAAGTGTTGGAGAAATATGGAGATGAACTAGAAGAAGAATTAAGGATATAGGATTATGTGAGTTATTTTGTGTACTTTTTCTATTTACATTGTATGTTGAACAAATTATGCATATTTTGATTAATTTAAGATTTTATAAAATATTTTATATATTTTATAATTATTTAAAATATTAAAAAAAATTCCGCCTAGACCCGCTGCCTGCCTACCACCTAGCGCTTTTTAGAACATTGCTTTTTAGAAACTAGATTTTGAGAATTTAAAATGAAAAACCAAACAAATATTAATCATTTTTTTTTTTTGACACCTTCATATTTATTAGAGGTTAATTGTGTCAAAAAGTTAATGGAAAATATTTCTATTTTTTGAAAAATTTAAACTGAAAATATAGTAACTTTGCCACCTAATAAGCAAATACCATTTGTGGGATTAAACCTATATTTTCCACAACCCTTATAATTTTTAACTTAAACACAGCCAAGCTTAATCTTTGGCTTGTTTGTCTTGGGTGGATAAAAACGGTGAGGATGAGACAAGGAGGGGAGCAAAAAATTCACAAAATTGTAAATGAGCGATCTAGACTCATGTCCAATTTTGTTTTCTTCATCTTCATCTGGTCAAGTTAAATGAGCCTTGAAGTTTTATTTCTTGCTTTTGTAGATTTGGTTCTCTTTTATATGGTTTTTCTGTTCGTCTATTAGATGTATTTTAAATACTATTTTTTTTTCTCCAAAATTATTTTCAGATTCTCAAAATATACCTTAATTTCACATAGCTACATTCATTTCGTGTGTTTTGATATTTAACTGACATGTGATCAGGAAAAAAATATTTGGGGTCCTTTTCTGGTGGTTGCACCATCCTCTGTCTTGAATAATTGGGCTGATGAAATCAGTAGGTTTTGCCCTGAATTTATAACACTTCCTTACTGGGGTGGAATTCAAGAGAGAGCAGTACTTAGGAAAAACATCAACGCAAAGCGTCTATACAGAAAGTAAGTATGCCTTTGTTACTGCATACACATTTTTTTTTTCATGTCTAACCTTTCATCCTCCAACTTTGCATTGTGGAACCAATAATAATATATTTATCTTCAGGGAGGCAAGATTCCACATACTAATTACCAGTTACCAGTTGATTATAGCTGATGAGAAGTATTTGCGGCGTTTGAAATGGCAGTATATGGTTTTAGATGAAGCTCAGGCAATAAAAAGTTCACAGAGGTGATTTTTTATTCTTATACCTGATATTTATTTTTTTGCTGGGCGCTTATAGATTCTGCTTTTTTTAGTCATTATGTAGTTTCTGTTCACGCTAGCATTCTTGCTGCAGAAGTATTTTTTTTTTCTTGTGTAAACCCACCTATAAACTTGTTACATTTGCCTTCTGTAGTATTCGATGGAAGACATTACTCAGCTTTAACTGTAGAAATCGCTTGCTCCTGACTGGGACACCTATACAGAATAACATGGCTGAGCTGTGGGCTCTTCTCCATTTTATCATGCCTACTTTATTTGACAGCCATGAGCAATTTAATGAGTGGTTCTCTAAAGGGTATATTTTTCATAGGATTATCATTCTTTTTAAAGCATTTTATTCTCTATTGTTTAATTTGTGTTCTTTTCCAGTATCGAGAGCCATGCAGAGCATGGAGGTACTCTAAATGAGCATCAACTCAACAGACTGGTACGTGCTTATTGTTACTTTCTGTAAGTTTTTTTTTCTGAGACATACTTTCATAATAAATCAAAGTTTTTTTTTTAAATCATTCAAGATGTAATTTCTTATTGTCTATTGAGTTATTCTCCATTATCTATGAAATTAATATGCTGGTTTATCAAGTAGTCCTAATTAGTAAAATTTATTTTCAAACTCATTTAATATATAATTCTTCACTGGTGAATTTACATGCTAACTTATAATGTGAGATTTTCTCTAATATTTGATGTCTAGATTATTGGCTATGCTTCTTTGCGACTAGTTCAATGTCCGTTTTGCAGCATTATATCTCGCTAGTTTTGTTAACAATCAGTTGTTTTACCAACTGATATATAATATATATACTATAGTTAATGTGTGTATCAAAATAAAAGATAATTGCAATTATGTCCTAATTGATTATGTTTAGTACCATTTATCTTCAACTCTTCTTTCAATTTTTCAGTCAGATTTTGTCTTTAGCAATAACTCCTTAACTATTGTTTAGATAGGTTTAAATAAGTTAATGCATGCAAGTGGAAAGAAATAAGAACTAAAAACCAACGCTTTATCAATCAATTCTTAACTATTATCTTGATAGACTTAATAAGTGTATGCAAGTGACAAAAACACACTGAAAATTTAACAATTTGTTTCTGGCATTTCAACAACTTTAATTTATAAGGCTCCTAGTTCTCCATGAGTTTTGCAATATTATTATTATTATTATTATTATATCTCACTAAATATTAGATAATATCAGATTATTTATTTTTGACTCTTATATCATATGTATGTAATTAATGAGTAATATTGATTAATTGATATAAAATATTAATAAACAATATTGGACGATTATCATATTGGATTATTAATATATACTTCCAAATTTAATTAATAGTTGTGCATTTATTCTGTTTTCTCAATATTGTTAGGTATCCAAAGTTATTACAATAAGTGTTAGCTATTATTATGATTACTATTTTATTGCTTAATAATATAGTACGTTATATAAATTACATATTTTCTCTACCTCGTCTTTCCTCGGTCTCCACCTCCACTCCACTACGCATAAGCAGTTATGCATCATTGCACCTGCCTCTCCTTCTGGACACTTTGAGTCTCCATGTCAGCTTCAAACCCCCTTATGTATTACCCACATGGCATCCTATTGCTTGAGCAGTTGCCAAGGCAAATTTTTATTTTGATGTGCATCCTTTTTTTGTGCATAGAAGTTGTGTCTTGGTCAACTTCGGATGCATTTGTCATGATTCGGAAGTTTTTCAACAAATTCCTTGATGTTCTTAGTCGATGTGTGCTTTCTTGACAAATATCAGATCACTCTTCACCAATCTGATCCAACTCCGCTGATCCTGATTCTCATTAGCCAAAAGAAACTTCCTCTCTTTGGGCATCTTTTTACAGGGATAAAACCATGATGGTTTCTCTCTAGAAGCAAAAAACATCTGGATAACCCATGATCTGTGTATTTAGATCAATTCTCACAAAATGATTCTGTCACATACTTTGTGAGGGTTGAAGATATTATTATATCTACTTGTTATCTAAATTCAAAATAACTCAGTTTTATGTTCATCATATCTGGCTTTACCTTTTCTCCATTCTCTATATAGCTATGTTGTGTTATCAATATGATTTTCTTTTTATTTCTTTAGCATGGAGTTTTGAAGCCTTTCATGTTGAGACGGGTAAAGAAAGATGTTATATCAGAGATGACAGGGAAGAAAGAAATCACAGTTCACTGTAATTTGAGTTCTCGACAGCAGGCCTTTTATCGTGCTATAAAAAACAAGATATCACTTGCTGAACTTTTTGATGGTAGCCGTGGCCATATGAATGAGAAGAAAATAAATAACTTGATGAATATTGTTATACAATTACGGAAGGTAAACTTTCCATCAAGTTCTATCCAGTTATATATTTTATTTTCTATTTGTGTTTTTCCTGTCATCCTGTGATATATTCACTACAACACTACACTGTAGATTTATAACTCAATTCTGGAACTTTGCATGTAATATGTCATTGCCTAATGATGAAGGACCTCTGAGAATGTTTTCCATTTTTCGGAATTGTAGGTGTGTAACCATCCAGAGTTGTTTGAACGTAATGAAGGAAGCTCATATTTTTGCTTTGCAGAGATACCAAATTCGCTTCTTCCATCTCCATTTGGAGGAATCGATGTACATTATGCAGGAAACAGGAATCCCATATTGTATGAGGTGCATTTTCATAGCTTTCTTTTTGGGGATTGTTAGGTCTTCATCCTTCATGTTTAGATCTTATGTTCTGTATTTTGTAAATTTCTCATCTTTAACTGCATTTGTTTTTTTTGCACTTAAGGTGCCAAAGCTGGTCCATCAAGAAATGCTTCATAATTCTGGAGCACCTGTTCCTCTTGCTCTATGCGGTCTTAACCGTGGAAGTTTTGGCCGACTTTTTGATATATTTTCTCCAGATAGCGTTTATCATTCTGGAGTGTTACAACATAACCTCTTAAATGAGACTTCTGAACTTAGTGGAACTTTTGGGTTTACACGACTGCTGGATTTATCACCAGGTGAAGTTACCTTCTTAGCCAAGTGTTCACTACTCGAGCGGTTATTGTTTTCTGTAATAAGGTGGGATAGGCAGTTGGTCGAGGAAATCTTAGACTTGTTTATGGAAAAAGAAGGCAATGATCACGAAAGTTCTCACCTGGATAAACAAAGTATTCGAACTGTTGCACGGATGTTGCTGTTACCAGCAAAATCGGAGTCAAGCTTACTTAGAAAAAGGTTTTCAACTGGTTCTAGTGATGCTCCATATGAGGCTTTGGTTACTTCCCATCAAGATCGGTTTATAATGAATGCCAGGCTTTTGCGTGCTATATATGCATTTATACCACGGGCCAGATCTCCACCTGTAAGTTTGACAGTCTCTCTTTTTTCTTTCAATATAATGCAGATATACAAGTTTATTGTGCCATGCATGTCTTGTATATTGTTGCTACTTTGTAATTTCTTTAATATTTTTTCTCTTCCACAGATACATGCTCAATGCTCTGACAGAAGCTTTGCCTACCAAATGACGGAGGAGTTTCATCACCCTTGGATGAAGAAATTGTTTGTTGGATTTGCTCGGACCTCTGAATTTAATGGTCCTAGAATGCCTATTCATTCCCACCCTTTGATAGAAGAGATTTCAGGGTCAAATATCATTGAACCCATTTTTCAGCTCCCTTATAGAATTTTTGGTTCTTCTCCACCTGTGCGAAGCTTTGATCCTGCTAAAATGCTTACGGTACTTGATTTTCATTTTCAGGAAAATTGGAATAATTGATGACTCATTGGATGTTTTTTGTAGAATGTCTTTTGGGCTTTCTTTCTTTCAGATATTTCAGCTAATACTGTTTAAATTAGCCATTTGATATATATGTCGCTATGCATAATCTTTTTCTAGGACTCTGGGAAACTTCAAACTCTGGATGTGCTATTGAAACGTCTGCGGGCTGAAAATCATCGTGTTCTTTTATTTGCGCAGATGACAAAAATGTTAAATATACTTGAGGTATTTATAGCCTCTCGTCTTCCTGATATATATATATATATATATATATATATATATATATATATATATATATACTATTTCTTGGACCAAATTTACCTTTTTTTGTTTTGTATATACTTTCTGCAAACCATTAGTGACTATTATTAAATTATAGAAATTGTCTTTTAAGTACCCTGAAAGTAATTGCAAGATTTGAAATATAATTATAATCATTCATTTAAATCGCCTCTATTTTAACTTTCTGCTTAGAACAATCCTGTTTTATTTGTAATGTTCTTTTCGATATCATATATAATTTTCTTCTAGAAGCTTCTGTCAATCCTGTTTATTTCACTTTTCACATAGTATCTTCTAGTTGACTCAAGGATATGCAAGGGATGCTGGTTTTTTTTTTTCATATCAGTTTTTTTCCTTGAGATATATGATTTGTTCTCGAGTAGCATGCTGTTTTAATGAAGGGACAAGGATAGTTGTAACATTATCAAGATCAATGATTCTACTACTACAAATGTAGTTTGAATTGCAAAAATTTCTTTGCCTTTTTTTTACTGATTATCAACTTATTTGACATATGTACTGGGGGTTAAGCTATGTAGGTTATTTAACTGAATGCCCTCAATGAAAGATGTTTTCAGGATGTTATAAACTTGCAATAACATTCCTTCAGCCTCTTGTTAATTGTCATCACAAACTTGTAACTTCTTATGAGGATGTTATCAAATATTTTCCAGGATTATATGAACTACAGGAAATACAAGTACTTCCGATTAGATGGATCATCTACTATTATGGACCGTCGTGACATGGTGAGGGATTTTCAGCGTAGGTATGTATGTAATCCCTCTTCTAATAATGTGGCATGAGCATGCATTTAATCTTTACAGGTTCTCACTGTAAGATAGAATAATTAATCTATATATGGCATACTACTTTCAAGATTGTTTCAAAAATTGCACATGCTTCAAATTTCTTAAATTGTATTTGCTTGTGCAAACTTCGTTAATCTTCAAAATGACTTACCATAATGTTACTGGTGAGGGTGACTTTACACATGATGTATATATCATTATATGATGTGGCATGCAACATCAGCTAGAATTACCATAAATTCAAATATTACATGTTTTTCTTGATGATATGTGACATGCTATGCTAGCATTTTGGATATCATTATAAGTTGTTGTGCATTGGATTTATCACATACATTATTTTTATTACTGGGAGATCTTAATCGAAAAAAGTAATACAAATGAAGTAATTAAACTTGTAGCTGGACATGAAATAATCTTTAAACTTAGTATATCAATAATTATTCATAGATATGATGATGAAGCTTATTACCACTTTGGTCTTGATTGTCATGGTGCCCTTTCCTCGCAGGAATGATATATTTGTTTTTCTGCTGAGTACGAGGGCTGGAGGTCTTGGTATTAATCTTACTGCTGCTGATACTGTGATCTTCTATGAGAGTGACTGGAATCCAACATTGGACTTGCAAGCGATGGATAGGGCACATCGGTTGGGACAAACAAAGGACGTAAGTAAATCAGCAAAATCTTCATTTTCATATTATCTGGAAATATTAGCTGTTAAGTGAAGATTATGAGTTGTGGTTTTTTCCCCCTTCATTTTTCATTTAAAAATTGGAAATTGAAAGATCATTGCAAATAAAAAAATATTTATCATGAAAAATTAGAAAAAGAGAATAGAAAATAACGGACCTATTTTTTAGAGACATGAAATCTATGCATCTGCTTAGAAATGAGACATGAGGATTCTGCATACTACCTTTTATGTTTTGGATAAATTATTTTTCATGTTTTCTTTTGTTTTCCATTCTGCTATGTAAAATGTTTTGCCTAGCTGAGGATTAGACATTTATGTTGTCTTGGGTAATGAACTTCTCTTCTGGAGCAAATTTAATGAACACCAACTGGTTGGATTTTGAACATATCCTTGTAATGTTTATAGCAATTTGATGATAGAATGTAAATATTGTTGGGACTGAGATATGTGGGTGTCTATTGTTGAGGTGTTAATAAAGTGCTTGCCTTGATTTGATTTCTCTACTCAGGTTTCTGTGTATAGATTGATTTGCAAAGAAACAGTCGAAGAAAAAATTTTGCACCGAGCGAGCCAAAAGAATACGGTGCAGCAGCTGGTCATGACAGGCGGCCATGTTCAGGGTGATCTTTTGAAGCCCGAGGATGTAGTATCCCTTCTCCTTGACGATGCACAATTGGAGCAGAAGTTGAAAGAAGTACTGCCACAGATGGTACTTCCCTTTACTTCTATTGTTTTCCTACTAAAAAATCAACCTTCTCACATTAGCTGTTTGTTTAAATGCAAATTTTCAAAGTAAATCTTGCAGCCAAATTTGGATAAGCATTTCTATAATCAGGTCCTGTAATCTGGAAGAACCTTTCTCCAGTGTCGGCTTATGAATTTTGTTGTAGATATCACCGCATCCATTCTACACCTACTGATGGCTTGTGCCACCCGATGTGCTTTCTGTATCTCTGACTATAGTTATCATTTTTCGTAGCAGCCTAAGGAACGACAGAAGAAAAAACGATTGAAAGGAATACGAGTAGACGCAGATGGTGATGTATCTCTGGAATACTTGACAAACGATGTTCCAGTGGAAAATGATTTGGAAAAAGAAAATGCCCGTAACAGAAAGGTATCATTCAGCTACCATGACTTCAATATTCGATAGCATGCATCTCTAACTTTTGCCATGAATAATTAGAATTATTTATTTTCAGTGTTTTTGTTTCATTTAAGTTCAATAAAATAGATTCTTAGTTAAGATAGAAATGATGCAATTGGTTAATATGGTAATCAGAGTTCTATTTCATTTAATCATGGAGAATATGTTCAGAAGTAAATTGATTTGCTGTTCTAACTTCGGTTTCGGTGGTTCTCTTGAATCGTCACCCAGAGAAAACTCAATTCCCGGAAGCATAATCCTTCAAAGTTGCCGAACCCTCGTAAAACAGCAGCTTATGTAGCCGAACCTGATGAACCTAGTCCAAGTGGCTACGAGGAAGATCACCCTCCTGACCAGAGGCCAAAAAGAGCAAAAAGACCTACAAAGAGTGTTAACGAAAACCTCGAACCTGCTTACAACTCTGCAGCCAATACAGCAGTCAACTTGAACTCCTTCGAATACCAGCCGTCTTCACACGACTATCATACTGGCAACTATAGAGCTGATTTACAGGAAGGCACACCACCTTAAGCTTCACCAGTTCCATATCTAAACCGTCTCTCGTGGATTCTTTGGCGACCCAAAGTTTTTCAGCTGTCGCGCATCAGAAGTGTGGTGCTGCCGCCTGCCGCATGATCTAGCGCACTCCAACTATATAGCTGAAAGAGATCCAATTACTTGTGCAAATTGTAGATAGTGCATCCTCAAATGCATGCAGGAGAGTTTGATATGGGATTCAGCTGCCTACCTACTATAAGACTTTGATACGAGCTTTTGTATCATGTTAAGTTGTTTGTTTGTTTTAGATAATATATTCTTTTGTTGTAGAGATGAGATCTCGTCTTTTGCTGGAAGAACTTTAAAAAAAGCGTTGCAAAATATGATGCATTAACATCAGTGTAAATAAATTATTGTAACGCTTTTGTTTCTTGCTAACTGTGGAGTTATTCTGGGGCATGGCTTACCGAGTGAGAGGCAGGTGCCTTTGATTTGTTAAAAGTCTTATTTCATTTTATTTTATTTCTTTAAAGTAATATTTTAAATAATAATTTTTTTATATATATAAAAAGGTGTTTGAGCTTTCTTGAATTTTGTCCTAAAAAATAATTATATGATTTATAAATTTCCACGGCGATTATAAGTGGGCAGAGCTATTTTTTTAGTTTGTTTTTGAATGTTTAAGTCTGCTCACTGACTGTGATTTTAAGCTAGCACGCCACCGATTATTTTAGGTTATTTTTTTATTCTTTTAAAAACAATTGGACAGTTTCTCACACTCCAAGGAAGACGTCACACCGATAGGTCACTATACTACTTTTGAGGTTGATGCTATTGTCTTTTTCGTTAATAATCACACTTCACTCGGTAACAGAGCTGTCAATCTACGTTGAGCCATCAGGTTGGCCCACTTCATCAAATAAGTTAAGTTACTTGAGTTAAAATTTTATCAAATCAAGTCCATCATGGACCGTCCTATCTAGGCCCACGACTCATGTGGTTCCGCCTGTGACGGGTTGGATTATCCCGCGGGTTAAGAAATACATGTAAATTAAGTTTTATGTCAATTTATTATCTATGTTATAATTTTAAAATAAAAATATTACTTTTCATCTTCCATAAGTACTCATTTGTATCTATTTATATTTAAAATACATATTTTTGGATACATTTGATTGATGAAAATTTTTCAAAGTAAAACGTTGAAGATATGAAATATTTTTTTAATTTTTTTTTTTAAATTGATGGACCCAAGGGTAAGGGCTATAAATAAACTAAGCGTTCATGAATAAATTTGATGTTCATCTTGGTAAGAGTTTGTTTATGTTTGTTCAATATACATAAGATTAATTAAACAAACAAGTTTAAACAGTTCGTTAAACTAAATAAACAAGCTTGAATACATATGTGTTCAGCTCATTAACGTTCGTGAACAACGTTCATGAATAATGTCCACGAATCATATTCATTAATAAAAACTCTTTTCAATATGCTAAATAAACAATAAAATAAAATAAATAAATAAATAAATTTAAATTATCAAGCTCAATAACCAATCAAACAACTAAAAATTTCAAACAATTAAACAAGCTTTAATTAAGAGTTTGATAACATCTAAACGAACCAAACTCGAAGCAAGCTCAAGTCAAGTTTGAATTGAGAGCTTGATAACATCTAAACGAACCAAGCTTAAGTCAAGCTTCAAACAAGCTCAAGCTCATAAAAAATAAACTAAGTCAAGTTTGAACACTCATTTCAAAAGTTTGGTTCATTTTAAACTCTGCTCGACTCAGCTTAATTACCTTATCAAACAAGCTTGAACACCTCAAAGTTCGGCTCGGCTCGGCTCGGCTTGTTTACAGTCCTACTCATGGGTTGGCCCACCAAACTCGCAGTATGCCTTGGATTAAGTTGGATTAGAAATTTACCAATCTGTCATGTTAACAGGTCAGCCCACTCCACCTCACCAAATGATTATTCGTCACAGATCGACCCGTCCGTCATGGATTGGTATGTCTGACCACTCTAGTTACATTGGTGACGCCTAATTTATTTATAATTATAATATTTGAAATATAAAAAAAGTAAAAAAGATGTTTGACCTTTCTTGCATTTTTTTTTGTTTTATAAAAAATCACATAACTATAATTTTTCACATCAATGGAAAGATTTCGGGCTTCGTTGTGGTGTCGGGGATTAAAAGTAGGCGGAGCAATTTTTAAACCGATTTTGTCTGTCGAAAACTTTAAGAAACTTTTTCTTAATTGGATAAAGCTAAGGTAACTCATTTCTCCCGAGTCTCACCGCCTATTATTTTAAGCGAGATCTCAGGTGATAATTTTAAGGTATTTCTTTATTGTTTTGAGAAATTTTGGATGAGGGAGGATCTTTGGTCCAAAAAAAAATAGTTCATACTAGATAATACAATTACGGTTGCATAGTAGTTGTGATGTGGTTAAAATTAATTATAATTTTTTTTGAATTCATCTTACTCAGGTTATAATTTGGGTTAGAATAGACGGTCGAAAACCGTTGACAGTGGACGGGTGGCCGAGCAGCGAGCTATCAACCGCCTAATGGGAGCGACCTCTCTATCCCAATCCAAACTACAACATCAATGATAAAATAAATTCATAGAAAAATCATAATTAATTACGATGAGATCACGATCACGATCCAACTATAATTATATTATATATCATTCTCTTAGTAAAAAAAAAAAAATCAGAGATGAGGAAGGTTAGTATATTTAGTTTTTATTAATTAAAGTATATTACAAATTTCCACATTCTCAAATGGATGAAGGTTACTCGTCACTACTCTTTTCGCACTTAGTGAAAACCCGTAACCACACTGTTAAGCCACCATACTAATTTTAATCATTGGCAGCGGTGCTCAAACTACAAAATAGTGAAGCTTTTTTCATTAATAAACACAAATGATACATTAATTAGATAGTTGAAAAAGTTGAATAAGTAAGCGAAATTAAAAAAGAAAATAGCTAACAAAACTGAGATATTGAACTTTTCGATTCCAGAATAATCAAATATATGAATTATCATTTCATATATTTGATATTTCAGTTCCTTTTCGGGAAAAAAAATGATAAGATGAACTCGACAATTTATTCGTTAAATTTTTTGCAAGAACAAATTGATAATAATGTAAAAAGTTTCTAGCTTAGGTTGTTGATTTGAGAAGCTACATGATGGAGAGTGACGATCTGAGAATATTAGCTGTCAAGATTGATATTTATGTGCACTTTCTTAATTTATTTAGCTGGTCGATGAAAAATTTTTATGAAACCAGATTAATCATCCTAGATTCGGTATTATTTGGCCTAATTAATTTTTTTTTTTTAAAGATGAGCAAATAGTAACATAAACCAATAAAATTGGAGATCACTTGATTTAACAGAAGCAGGTGAATGTTGATATCTAGTAATATAAAGTCAAATTAAACCCTAAACTTACAAAGATAATTGGAATAATAATATGAAGCATATGGATAACTATCATTAATTAAGTGTCGGTAAGAGACTAAGAGTTGATAAGTAAATGTTGGCAATTGTATTAAATGGGTAGGAAACTAGAAGAATACTCGGTATATTACTTGATGACTTGATATTTCTTTGCGTCCCAAGTGCCGCTGACGTCTTTCTCTCTCACTATAATTTAAATTTCCTACCTTCTATCAGAATCGTTCCATTTGTCGCAAGCTCGTGATCTGATCGATCGCCGAGGTTTCATGCATATTCGTCACGATCAGTCGAGTATTTCATCGCAAGTTCTTTTCTTCTTCAACTCTAATATATTACCGATATTATGCATCGAAACATCGATATAATACCAAAATAGTATCGTCGGTAAGATACTGAAATATTATCGTTTCAGTCAAAAAATTAAAACTTCAGCCCAACTTGATATTTTGTACCTTGTGCTTAAGCATTGATTTTCTATTATTTATTGTTTTCTTGTGTATTATTATATAAGTTCTCCTTGATAACATATGAGATGACATAATTAGTAGTTTATATTTTAATGTTATGATTAAAAGTTGTCTATTGTTCTATTTCAAACAATATTTTAATCTTTATGTAATAGTTAGATGACTCTACACACTTACATACCAATTTTCCATTAATCTTGTAAGCTTTGCTGCTTAGTTCTTAATTGGTAATTTATCTATAAATGTGAATGCAATTGTGTTTGAAAAATTAAACTAAGTTTTGAGTTTTGGTTTTTTGATAATTTCTTATTTATATTTGGTTAACTTATTATTTTAATTTTTGAGTAAATTAGGTCATATAAACAAAAGTTGTTGCGGTTAGACTATGAGAGAGAGAAAAGAATAGCATTTCGGCGGATTCCTTTTTTTCTCAATTTTCTCTTAAATAAAAGTCTTATGGATTTTCTTCCAATAATATATATCCCCGATTCCGATATTTACAATTCATATTGATTGAAAATTTATAAGTATTTGTCACAGCCAACACATTCCTTTAACGACCGGATTTTATGTAGGAGCAATTTCTATATGAGTTTTAATGGCAGTATCAAATATCCTAAGAAATTATTAAAAGGCCCGGTCGAGAAAAAATTAACGACCGGAAAAAATACCATCAGTAATAGCTCACCATAGTTAATAATAACGGCAGATTTATATATCATCGTTAATGGTAATTGATCCTGTCCGAGTGCTGAGTCGACGGCCACTGGTGACGTGGCACGCTCCGTTGTCTCTGGCCGGCGATGAATATCTCCGATGGACCTGCAAAGAAGCCGAGTCGGGAGGGGTTTTCCGACGACGGCCCTTCGATACTCAAATCAGGCAACGAGAAATGAGAGAGGCAGCGTAACTGTGGCTACAGTGAGGATTGCGCATACCTTCGTCAACGTCTAGGAGTCCTTATAAAGGACCCCGGGGAGGCGCGGGCACGCTTCAAGATGTGTGCACGCTTCCCCAAACATACCTTAACGAGCCCATGTCAGAAATATACCTCTGACGTCATTCCGCAATCGTCCGAACATATCCTGGATGTGACGGTGGAAGTTTCCACCATATGATCTTGTGTACGGCTCGACCGCTAACCCTGCTGCCTGTCGGCGGCAGGTGTCTCGAGGATGATGTTATCCCCTGTCTCCTTTGTCCTCTTGCGCCTCCTGTCTGTTCCAGGGTCGAACGATTCGGCCGCTCGACAGACATATCACTTCTGCCCCGGTCGTAGGTATCGATCCGACTGGAAGGACTCCCGGTCGTATGCTCGAATGAGATTGTTCCTGCCTGTCTCTGTTGCCTTGTGCCCCGGCCGAACGAACAGCCCTCTCGGCCATGAAACCTTTTTACCTTTGAGAATCGGAAACTCGACCCCTAATCGGATTATCTTTCATTCGGCTCGGGAAATTCCCGGCCGGTCGGCCTTCTCAGTCCGGTCGGTCGGGTCTCAGGGTTGAATCTCTTGACCTTTGACCTCCACGTGTCGTTGACCTTCCGCCAACGAAGATTCCTCGTCCTTACCACCGGATCAGTAATAATGATGATCATATGTACCGTCACTATAGTTGTTACTATATTATTAGTAATTTAATATCATTTAATTGTTTAATGATATGTTGAATACCATTTTAATAGCAACACAATGATTATATGGGCATTTGTTTTTGTCATTATAAGTCATTCACGTTTTTCGGACGGGTTAAAATATTAATTAAAGATGAATTTCATATATTTTCTATAAATATATTAACGAATACTAATATAAATAAATAAAACATAATATATAATTAAAGATCGTTTGGCGGTGCTAGAACACGATCTTCTAGTCCGCAAATTACGAACCAAGAAATAATCCATTATATGAAAATCTTTGATTTGGATGAATTTCACTTTTAAATAAATAAAATTCATCCAAATTAACGGTGTAAAAAAATAGATCATTACTGACTAGAGGATCCGTGCTCGCTAGAACAAGTTTTTGATTTTTCAGCTACATGGAGCTCTGTAAATTAAAACTTAATATATTTTTTAAAATGATAACTGAATTTCACTGTAAATGTTTTCAATTTTATGAATGCATGTCCAAATATTTTTACATATGCATGTCGACATGTAAATACAAGGTCCTAAAAGACATTTTCAGATGGCAAGCGGCACGCACTTGCTATATTAGGGTATGTGTTTGAAATTCGAAAATATTAAAAAATATATAATTTAATATAAACATTGAAATACAAGTTCCGAACTATGAATTCCAGTAGCATGGGCATCATAAAATTACTTTAATAAGTCCCGCTTACTTTTAATACATGACATCTCTTTAATATGACGAACGCCTAAAAAGGATAAAATCTTGACTCAAACAGAAAAAAAAACGAATACAGCATTTACCAAAATAAGGCAGCAATCCGATAATACGACAGAGCAAGGCATGAAATCAGAGCACAAGGGAAGATTATGAGATTATTTCTTCCTAGTTGCGAGTGCCGCGATGCCACCCACCAGAAGCCCCACGGCGGTCGCCGCGATTCCGATGCCGATCACACCATCTGTTGCAAGAACATGAGCTCAGATTTTGATGATGAATTGAGTGATAATTGATGTTATTATTACCTTTTGCAATTCGATCTTCCACTACTTTTTTCAGAGTTTGGGCTTGTCGCCAATCTGGTGCGATCTACAAATGAGAAGAAACAAAAACAAACTTCATCCAAGATGCTTCGGCAGGCTATTGTGATTCACAGATCTTAAATCCAGGACTCATTTCCTAGTGTAATTTCAATTTTATCGTTCACTATTGCACTTAGACACACCACATTGACACAATGATGACGACGATCGGAGGATAGGTTTATTACTCTTTTGATTCACAGGCTTGGTACAATATTTTTCACATAATTCTTCCTCGTATAAGGCAATTTGGGTGGTCATGCTGTGAGGCAGGTGATTACAGTTCATTGTGGTTTTCCATCATCCACAATGCGAGGCAAGGGAGAATGCTAGCTAGGAACAAGCCTTTAAGCCTTAGTTTAGTAATCAATAACTTGTGAAAGTCAACCTAAAACCACTTAATTAAGAAAAATCTTAAACTTTTTATAGTTGTTGCAGATTCTGAGCCATGAGATTCTCGTCTTGAGATATAGTTTCAACGATTCTAACCATTCAATGATCATATCTTTCAAAAACTAAGTCAAACTTGGAACGTAAACATCCCTGGATGATTTGCAGAATTATCAATATTGGAGCATAAAAGGGCTGCTAGGCAATACATGAAACAATCAAATTAAACTTAAATAAATAACCTACCCAACTTGATGAGCAAATAAGAAAGAATATGTTCTAAACCAATTAAATAGAACTTCTGTAGAAAATCACCTGAAGATGTTGCAAACAAAACAAACAAGAAAGAGCAATTTAAATAGGCAAACACAAATTTGACACTGAGATTTCACAGGTTTCTCAAACAGCAAATGCAACAAGAAAAAAGTCAAAAACTGATCATTTGGCCACATTTTTTCTTAGTTTGATAATATATCCCTAATGCATTAGGTCCTGCTAAATCCAGGCTGTTGGCACAGGAGACCCTAAAAGTCACAATCAACACAATCTTACTACTGCAAACATAGAGGTAATAATCACAGCTAAAAGCCTAGTAATCAAGAATGCTAGGGTGAAAATTTTACTATGAAAATAACGGGTGCTTATATCTGATTCTGTATTTCAAATAAGAAATTTCATTATCCATCAAATGAGCCATTAACATTAACGGATTAACCCCTCATAGATATGTTAAGAATGACTTGTATATGCCGTTCCCCACGCACCTAAAACTACCATCAGTGATCTTGTTTGTGTCCAAAGTATTAATGAGTAGCATTTTGTCTAGAGTCCCTTTTTCAAACATGTCTACTAGCAAAGTGTAAAAGTGTTCTTGCTTCCTACAAGATCCATTGTCACTCAGACCCAAGGGCATGGCAGCAAATATTCACTAACCCAACGTTGAAATCTAAAGTTACCAGGAATTTTGGTAGCATTCAACAGTTTCCTCTATTTCTGGAAAAAGACAGTATGCACAAATAGTTTCAAAACATAATTACTTATTTTCTTTTCAGCTCATTTCCTCAAGCCAACAATAATATTATGATATCATCAACAAACTAACGTGTTTCATTATTGGTGAATTTCTCTCTCATTATGTTCTACATAGTACCTCTAATACTATGAAAAAGGCAAATTTGGTTATACTTTTGGTAAGAATTAAAATCTTTCAACCCTCTACCATTTAGCAGGCTTTAGAGTTGCATGCTTTATATTCACAATATTTTAACAAGACATATAGTTTAAATAGGAAAGGGCATGATCATTGAAAAAAAACATCTATTATGCATTGATTAGCAAGTTCTACCATTAGAGGCTTATACTCGAGCTATCATAACTAGATTGGTGTTTGATAAAGTATAGCTGGTGCAGCCACATCGGTGTATGCAGGAGAAACTGAAGAGCATCAAGCAAATGCAATTTCATTTTTTTCCAAACAAGAAAATAGGATAAACAAAAAGGTAAAATTTGTGTCGCCAGTACATTCAAACAAAGAAAAACTAAACATCTGTACCAAATCTCTGCTATATATAAACCCAGTAACCCCTGTGTGTTACACCATCCAAACAAACAGTGATTAGATCGATCTCTTCGATGCTTGCTTTGTGTTGCCACATTAGCTGAAGAGTAATCTTTTGCTTTTCATGGCCTTTTGGTTCAGACAAGCATAAATGGTTGGGTGAGGAATGCATGGAGGGTGACAGAAGAGAGTGAGCACATACGGTGCTTTCTTGCATGAGAGGCTATTCATGCTCGAAGCTGTATGTGCTCATTTCTCTATCTGTCAACCAACACTTACTCCATATAGCATCTCTAATACTACGAAAAAGGCAAATTTGGTTATACTTTTGGTAAGAAATAAAATCTTTCTACCCTCTACCATTTAGCAGGCTTTAGAGTTGCATGCTTCATATTCACAATATTTTAACAAGACATATAGTTTAAATAGGAAAGGACATGATCATTGAAAAAAAACATCTATTATGCATTGATTAGCAAGTTCTACCATTAGAGGCTTATACTCGAGCTATCATAACTAGATTGGTGTTTGATAAAGTATAGCTGGTGCAGCCACATCGGTGCATGCAGGAGAAACTGAAGAGCATCAAGCAAATGCAATTTCATTTTTTTTCTAAACAAGAAAATAGGATAAACAAAAAGGTAAAATTTGTGTCGCCAGTACATTCAAACAAAGAAAAACTAAACATCTAAGCAGGCACAAAATATGTCAATCCATAACAAACATTTTATCGAATATATGTCAATAAGCCTGTATCATAATAACATCATACCTGTAAACATTGCTCAAGCAGCTGACGGCTCCTGGAGTAGTCTGCAGTTCTGTAAAACCCAACAGCCAACAAATAAAGTTTCTCCCTAGTTTGCAGTGGACTTGCTGAACTATCCAAAGAAGCTGAAGAAACCAGTGTCAACAAGGTTGCAATTCACTAAGACCAACAATGAATCAAAGAAAGATAACAAGATTTCTAACCACATGAGGAACTCAAATCTACAAGGGTAAAAATGCGAATTTTCACAGGCGATAAGTGATTAAGGAACCTTCAAGCATGGCGATTCCGCGATTCACATCTTCCGGGTACCTGGAATGAACGAGCGCCCAGGACAACCTCATGAGGCCTTCGTTCTTGGCCTCTGCGCTGCCACTCTCCGCAACGTCTCTCTCAAACCCCTGGGAAGGCGAAGCACAGCGATCAGGAGAAGCAAATGGAGAAAAAGGATGATAATCTGAGAAAGACAACAAAACCTTCCGAGGAATCCCTAGATCTTCCGATCGATAAGAAATACGATGACAAGACAAAGGTAGAGAGCGAGGAATCGGCAGGAAAGACTTACGGCGATGACGTCGCGGTCGCACCAGGGAACGTTGTCGCCGCCGGTGAAGAAGGAGCCGACGGAGTCGAAGAATTCACGAATCTTGGCATCCATGACGGTGCAGCAGCGAGGCCGCGCGATGGATCGAGAGACGGAAAGGAAAGAGTTTTCTTCGGGGCTAAGAAAAAAGAGGAAAGATCGAAATGGCCTTGTTGACGTTGATCGGGCCCCTTTTAATGGAATGCTTAAATTAATCAAAATAACCAAAAACAAAATATTTTATTTGTTTTTAAAATTAAACTACCGAACATAAACAAATTCTTATCGAGCGAGCTAGTTGCTCAAGAATACTTAAATTCCATCACACACACTGCTAAAAGTTTCATAAATTAAGTTGGCGACGTTTTCATCTTCGCAACCGATTATGGTCCTACTCGCATTGGTCTCGATAATGGCATTGTTAGGGTCTCTTATTCGTATCGAAACGGTTTCACTCGCAGCCTCCTCGTTCCATTGCATATTCCCGACTAGTCCCCTCTCTTGCAATGAGATGAGTAAACGAGCCGGCTCGACGGAACCCCAATGAAGCAACTTCTCATTTGAAGACCCGAGTTGAACTTTCGATGCGGATAAGAAATATTTTCCTTCCCTCAACCGAATACCTCCCCCAAGTCTCGCAATGGCCAGGTTTTGCTGTGTCAGTTTACGGGGCCGAAGCTGAACCACAAGATCAGTTTCCAGCACGGCGTCGTAATTCTTTGAAGAACTCGGAACTCGCAATGGAACGTTTTCCGTGTAGTACAAGTATGATGGCGGCGAGTCATTCACCTGCGCCTGCAACTGCGTTCGGAGATCTTCAGGGAACTGCATAGGAAAAACACATGAAGGAAAATCAAATGACAGTCGAAAACCGAAGAGCATAGATGGAGCTGTTTACCAGAACAAGTTTGGGTTGGAGGATTTTCAAAAGCGGCTGTACTTTGTGCATCCTGCGACCAGAAAATCCTCGATTACTCAAATTCGGAAAGCAAATGAAGACCACATGAAGGAAAACCAAATGACAGTTGAAACTGAAAAGCACTGATCGACGTGTGTTGCCTGAAAACAAGGTTCTAGTAAATGTTGTTGAACAGAATAAATCTGAATTGTACCGACTATAATTTCATATTTACTACAATATGAATATTAGGTGAACAGAACTACGAAACCGTAGCTGTTACAATGTGAATATTTTTGAAAAAGTTAAATATACACTGTAACATCAATGAAACAGAAACTGCTACATGTTTCGTAATTGCTACAACGCGGACTTGTCTTATTCATACAATTGCCGAATGATTCAACATTTAGTGCATGTGACAGGAGATAATAATGCTACTCAAGGAGAGATGTGCCATTTTAAAGGGGGACTGATGGCGTGAGATGCCCTTTTGATTAAAAAGAAGATAAAAAAGAGATGCCCCTTGATGATTCCAATAAAAAGAGATGTCCTTTCGATTATTGCCCAAAAAACACAACCACCTTGCTGAAGATTTAGACCAACAGTGGACAGTGAAAAGTTGGCTTAATGTTGATAACGATACATAAAAAAGAACACCTTGGAACTCGATCTCAAGTATTCACAGATATTGTATGCATCTTTAAGACTAAGATTGAGATTATATAAAGAGAATAAAGATTCAAGTACTCACATGATCCCAGAAAGGATGGAGCATTGGAGAACTTTCATTGCCAGTGGTGTATAAGGCAAGAGGGCCAGTTCGATATCAATTCCTCGCTGCAAATAGTACATGTTTATGAACATAACAGAAGGGCATGAGCCTATGTACTTTCGAAACTAAATATCTTAAACCAATACAGTTTGTGGGATATGCACCTCTAAAATGAGTAAAGAATTTGGGTCAGCATGCCAACGTCGAAGCAGGGTGACAACTGGACCGAGCCGAAGACTCCAATGAGATGAAAAAACTACACAGGGCTCCTGCCATGCAGCTCTGTGAGAGATCAATTACATGAGTTGGAAAGTAAATGATGTAAAATAACGATATAGATCAAAAGTCGTTCGGTTTAATGGTAAGTAAGCTAGATCTGAAAGGCTTCTGACTGAAAGGTCGGAGGTTCAAATGAGACATCGTCGTCAAGAAGAAAAAAATATAGCATGCCAACTCGTAAAGAATGAAAGATACAGTCAACAAGTTTCATCCATGATACCATGTCTGAAAAGATGGAAATACCTTGACGGAAATTGAAATTTTCAGAAACTAATTTGCAATTGTTCATAGAAATTTAGTCAGGATTTTATAATTATGGGCATCTACAGAACTTGAACAGAGATCCGGTATGCAATATTAACAGCAGGGAATGTTAATTTTTCATGATATTCAAAATTCAATAAAGAAAATTCCATGAGACATTGGTTTTCCCCCATTGCATGATATCTGACGAACAGTTTTTTTTAACCCTACAGGTGCTCCTAACCATAGTTCGGAGCGATATTGTGAGATTCTCCGTCTGCTGACATCACCCTGATCGTGCAAGATATCATCCAAAAGGCAGGAGATCTCTCGTTATTTGTTGGTGTCTATTATGTAGAGGAGAAGCAAGTGACCAATGTCGAAAATCAGAAGTTCGGTTCTATGTAACACTGATTGTAAATGGTGGTTTGTATTAGGATTACACGTATCCGGATGATGTCTACCAATCACTAGAAAAGTGCAAGGCTTGCATGGAAAGAGCAAGGAACAACCTTGGGTTGGAAATTTAGGTTCAAAAAAGGACCACTCTCATTTAACAATTGGGCTGCGAGAACATCCAAGTTCAAACTACAGGGGCAAAATCCCATATAGATTCATATCAAAAAAATAACAAGGATCAACTGTCAGGTCCTCATGGCTGGATATTATTTCACCAAAACTGACTAATATTTATATGTGATCATCATTCCTATGTGGTGTTAAAGATTTTGGAGTTCATATGTTGAGAGTTGAGACTATATTGCATATAACTCTAGAATGCAAGTATCACATATTGCGAAATTAGTAACAGGTATATGGTTTCTACAGTGTGCAAGAGGGCTCACAGGAAGTCAGAAGTGTAAAGCGAGGGGAAAACAAGCAGCCTCTTAGCTTTCTTAAATTCGATGTGGTGAAACAATGCCTCCCCTGAGAATAACTGCAAAATGATAAAAAGAAACATAAACATAAATGCAGGGATTGAATGATGTTAATCAAATCAAACAAACAGAATTTACAACCTTCTGTTGGCGATGCTCAGAGAGGCATTCTGGCACTATATTCAGATATGCCAACATTTCTTCCGCTGTAGAAGAAATCATGAAAATTGGAACCTGTAATAGATAAATGATGAAAAAAAATATTTTATTTTCAAGCCAGAGTCATACCATTAATCAAATGGATATAATGCAACTATTTTTTCTAGAAGTATATTATCGATAAAGAAGTTCATGTGCTGTAAAATAGGATGTTGAACATTTTCATAGGCCTAACTAATTCCATTTAAAAGGTTGTACATTTAGTATGCAAGAATCAGCCCGAGAATGGAATCATACAAGTCAGGTCAAATTGATTCCTCATTTTGTTTAATCCAGAAAAGAATTAAATGATCCCCCCTTAACCAGAATATTTTTCCAATTCTCATAGCTAGAAACAAGCAAATCCCATTCTCCAAAAAGCAGCTGACTCCTTTGCATACCTTATTGCCTCACTGACCCAATACGGCAGCACCAAATTCTTCACAAACCCTAGATTTCCTGCAACTCCTGCTGCTGCCAACTCTTTCCAATCACTCATTGTAGGTAATTTCTTCTTTCTTGTGCCATTGGTTTTTCCTCTTCTGAATTCCAGTTAGCATGTTCTAGCCTTCATCAATCATCCAACTCATGTTGAACATGGGATTAGTTGATATAGATTCTCTTCCCCGTAGAATATCAGATTTACAATGTGAGGCTTATTCAACTTGCATGGTTGGGGGATGAACTTGAGGAATAAGGAGTCATTGGTGTGGCAGAGAAAAAGGGAAAGGTGTGTGTTTCATATCCTTATTCCTTCATGTGGATAACAATCAACAGGTTGTGAGAGGCTGAGCACATTAGGCTTGTATTCCTTTTTAATCTATCTTGAAATATTAGCAGACTAAGGCAGCAAAGTGTTTCTGTCTTTTTTAAAAAAATATACATATCCACCTCCAAATGAATGATGTAACACACCTTTCGCATCTTGCCATTGCCAACCCATGCGACTGGTCCTGATGCCATCTCTTTTCCACTAGGAATTGTTTTTTTCTCCTTTTATTTAATGAGCCAACACTGGCCGAACAAATATAGGTTTATACCATTTAGAATTTGTCAAAAAATAGATAAAAAAAACTGAAATCAAAACAAACCAGCATCATGTTTTGGTTGAAGTAATGGATCCTGCTCAAACTGATACATGGGTCCACTAAATATGTTTTAAACTGTAAACTATGCTAAGATGCAAGTATTCCTAATGATATTTATTCAGTAATCAGTCCAGATTTGACGCAAGTTAATGGTCGAAAAGCAAACAGAAAATATATATTGGTCCAATCAAATCCAACTTAAGTGAACAAGAAATGCCTCAAGGCTGGAACATCAAAACATTTCTCCAACCAGAGAGATAAAGACTGTCCATAGATAATACGAACCTTTATATTGAAGGACTCTAGAGACTCACATATCTGCTCCAGCAGTAAGACTGCCATCTCAATACGCCCCATCGGTATCAAAACTGAACCTCCTCCTTGCAGAGAATCTATGATGCAAGAGCATATAAACTTGGTCTTCTCAGTTTCATCAGAGCTCTCATCAGTTTCAAGTAAAAGACGGTGTCCTTTATCCTTGGTATCAGCACTATAACATATATTAGCATGCTGAAGAACTACTGAAAAGCATAAACATGGATACTGCATAAAAAAGGACCAGGGCTCAAAAATAAGTTAAAAATAGCTGAAGAAAACATACCTGCAAGTTGAAGCATTAGAGGGAGAAAAATCACTATCTCCTGTCATGTTTATGTCTCTAATTCCTTGTGATTCAGTACTAGTAATGTCAATGCTACTTAGCGATGAAAGATCTGAGAACAGCACTAAATCATTCCCAAGCAGAGACATGTAATCAAAACCCTTCCAACAGGCTGACATGAATAAGGAGCTTGATAGATAAGAAATACTCCATCTTGGATCATGTATTGTCCAATTGCAGCTTCCAATGTCTAAACCTGAGCTGTATGCTTTCAACATTATGGATCCATTGAAGAAAGTTTCTTCACCATACTTGAGAGGTTGAATTTTCTGCATGCATTCCTTGATATCTGCTGCACTAATATGTGAAGACCATAACCAAGAAAAAGATGTCACATTAAGTATGAAGAATAAGACAGCCACAGTTGAATATAACTTTTCAGAACAAAAGGAATATCTTTATTATCCATTACGAATGACTCTACACTAAAGTAGCTATGTTCAAAATAGCTTAAAGGTTAGTAAATTTAAAGACTGTAAATATATGAGCTTCACTTCCATCTTTACTTTGTTAACAATATTTTTATCTCCAATTTAAATGAGCATAACTTTGAAAAAACTAGATAGCAATCCTTTCCTCAATTGTATTAAACTAAACATCAGCAAGATAGCTTTTGCCCAAATAAATATACAGAGGATTTTCATCAAATGACCCCAATGGCCATTGCCAAGCAAAAAATAGGTTACGTGTGAAATATTAGTACCACATTACAATTTCCTAAGGGATTTTCTTTTAGTTATCTCCACAGGATAACATACCATAAATTTTATACACCATTAGCTAAACACAATTTATGAATGAGCCATATAATAATCTGGTTGACTTTTATTAAAGCTATACACTTGCAATAACAAAATGTGCGAAATTTCTACTGAAATAATGTAAGAAAGAAAATTAATATGGCAAAGAAGTGAAACATCTTTTTACAGAAGAAAACAACATTAAGTCAACAAAGTGTATTTTAAGTATGCAAAGGTTATTATGTAAAGGTGGTTTCCTGATTGTAACCTTTAACATTTACAAGTTTTAAAATCATCTAAACACCAATCGAAAACTAAAGAAATAAGAGAATTCGAACCTGTACAAGGGCATCCAACCTCCTAGTTCCTCTCCTCCTTCACCTAGAATGACTTGTTTCAGCAATGGTGAAAGCTTTCCGAGCTCCTCCCATTTCATCCATTCTGGAAAATGGGGCCTAACGTCTGCACCATAACATTGCACAAATTCAGCGTGCATTGAAACAAGATCTTCCATCAGAAGCTGCCCAATCCTTGCAGCCACCTCTGTCACAAAAATCTATAACGCCAAATGAACATCACCCAACCAAATGACACAAAAATTCACCTTTTTTACCTCATCTATAAAAAAAAAATCATACCTTAGCATTGAATTTGGCATTGCAGGTGAGGAAGGGCAGACCGAGCATGCCAAAGGGCGAAGAGATTAAGACAACATCAATCAGAGATGGATCCCAAAGGTGGAGGCTAGGCACGGTTTTATACCATGGGAGGCCTTGCAAAAGACCAAAAGCAGGGGAGGAGTCAGAGGCGGCGATCGGGGAAAATACAATGAGGGCGGAAAGGTCGATGGGGCACTCGAGGAGGAAGCGAAAGCCGGCAAGCTGAAGGATGTGCATGGGGGGATAGTAGAAGCCACTGCCTTTGCTTAAACATGTCTACAAGAAAATCCAATGGTTAAGCAACAACTAACAGTAGAGAGAGAGGGAGGGGGAGAGAGAGATCAATGTTACCAGCTTCATGTTAGTAGACAAAGGAAGAAGAAAGGTTCTCAAAGCCCTACACGGGGAGGAAAAAAGTTCTAGTAAATACAAAAAATAAATCTAACCAAAAAACTCACTTACTGCTTCTAATTGATACCTAAACTTTTTAAGCTGTTTCAGTTTGATCTTACTTTCCGTTAGAGAATATCATTTCAATTGCTAAAATAATCATAAAAAAAACATTCATCAAAGATCCTTTTCTATAAAAATACAATGTGTCGTGTCTCGCCTGAGGGTTGATGCACCCAATGATACTTTCCTCACGCCTGTTGCCGACCTGTTGCTGGAGTAAAAAAAAAACAAGAACTGTTGCTATTGGCCGGAAGAAGAGGAAGCTGCTATGGTTGTTGGTAAGAAATCAGCACCCGTGAAGGAGATGCTCTGATGCTGGCCCCGTTTCTGGAAAACAGGAAGGAGGAAGATGGAGAAGGGATGCTTGCAGCTGGAAGAAGAAGGGGAAGGGGTAAGAAAGCTGCTTGCTGCTGAGAAGAGAAGCAGAATGGGAGTTAGGGCTGCAGAAGAGATCTAATGCTGGAAGAGAGGAAGACAGAGAGGAAGAAAAGGAGAAGGGAGAAAGAGAAAGAGCAGCGGCGTCGGGTGGAGACGCCCGCCGGCGCGTGGACGAGGAAGGAGGCGGCGGCGGGGCGAGAGAAAACACGGGAAACAGAGAGCGGAGAAAGAGATTACTATTAAACAAATCTAAAATTTTTTTAAAATCCGATTAAATCGTTTTATTCTATTTAAAAATTAATCTACTCTGATAAATCTTTTTCTCAAATTTAATAAATTTTATTTAAATGTAAAAATAATATAATTAGAGATTAAGTTCAATACATATTGAAATAAAAATTTAATTATTACTATCATTGTTATATCTAACAGATTTAATTTAAATTCGACTTACACACATTCAAATTTGTTGTTTTTAACAATTGGATTAGTTTTATTTAATTAATACAAAAAATTTAATATTCTACTCATTCCATTTATTATTATTTTGTTATTATTATTATTTTAAAAAGATGTTTAAAAACAAAATTAAAATTTTATTAAATACTATTTAAAATTCATATAATTATTTAGAATCATTAACATGATTTTAAATATAATAATATATAAATTCCCTATATTATATCAGTAAGTTATAACAAACATTAAAAACACTAAAAATGTTTTCTAATATCACAAACAACGTAGAAACATAATCAAAAAAACATTATAATTAATATTTAACGTCAAAAACATTATTAAAAAAAATCGATCCACAATATTAATATTAAATTTGAAATTTAAAAATATAAATAATTTTAGCTCAAATTTCAAAAATTCGAGTAGAATAGAACTATAAAATAGAAATGACTCAAATTCGTGTTCAATTCGAATTATCCGAATCTTAATTTGAGCATAAATTATATGAAAATAATCAAAGTTCGATTCAAATTCAACTCACGAGACTTATAAATAATTGAACAAAATATTATAAATTCGAATTCGACTCTAAAAAAAAAATAGAAAACATATTCTAGTTGAGCTTAAATTCAATAACTTTAAATATGAATCAAATATAATTCGTATCAACTTGAAAAACTCACAAATGTGCTCAATTCATTTGCAGCCCTAGTTCTCCCTAACGTGAGACTCCGAAGAAGACCATTAGGAATCTAATGTCAAAAATATAATGTTTATAAAGTTAGTATTTCACTCCATAACTTCCAAAAAGTCATTGCTAATTTTATTTTAACACAACCCGAGCAAAACTAATAAAGGATTTACATTCTCCAAGATCAAAACACTTGACCTTTTACATGAGAAAATTGAAGGGATTTTTGTTTTCTTTTTTCTTTAAAAAAATTGTGACTAACAACCACTTCTTTATAAATAGGCCCTCCAATCTTTTCTGAGGGTGTAAAAAAATTACTGACATTTACAAGGACTAATTGATTAAGTTAGAAGTTCTTCATCCCCTCCTAGCTTGGCTCCAAAGAAGCAAATGTTATTGAAGCTAACTTCAATGAGAATTTTCATCAGTTGCTGTATTTGTGGAGGACTTGTCAATCATCCGAACATCGTACTGCTCATATACTCTCACTCGATTTTCGGTCCACCATTGTTCCGCTTGCTTCTCGCTGAACCGTTTGCGACTGCATAACAACGAAATGCATGGTGTATAAGATGCCGTAAATGATAGTTCAAGCAGAAACATAAGTTCATGGGAACATTGAAATAACAGTTGCTTGCCACATTTGTTGTAGGAAATCACGTACCATCAAACATCGTAAACACACATCATAACTACACAATGTGTAATGCGAGGGGAAAATAAAAGATGAAAGTTTACTTGAAAACCTCTTCTACACTTTGAATAGTGTTCGCGTATGCCTAATCCTATACTTACAATTTTGTTGTTATAATTTTATATTACCATATTGAAAGAAAAAAAATATGTGCAAGGGCCTATTTGGTTATTCTTGTTTGGTCAAAATACATTAAAAGACAGATAAGTTGGGCAAACCTCATGATTGGGATCTGGATCAACTGCTTTGCTTGCATTTCTTGCTACGGGGTTTACCCACATTATTCCGGCTTGGTCCCTGGATCAACTGCTTTGCTTGCATTTCTTGCTACGGGGTTACCCACATTATTCCGGCTTGGTCTGTTGGGGATTAGCACACCACTAGAACCATTTACATCTGCTTCATGAGAACTTAATGAGCTGCTTAATCGATCCACAGTTGCAATGGAGATACCACTCGAGGTGGGACTAGAATTGAAGGATGCCAATTGAGGGAGTTTATAAGTTGCAGCTGCTTCTGATGGAAGTCTTCCAGCCATGTCCTCCAACTATTAAAACAAGGAAGAAATATCAGGAATACTTTTTTTTTCAAATGTTTTGCTCTTGTATTCTACTGCCTAACCGGTGCTTAAAATCCCAAATACCCAAAGATATGGGCTCTCATGAAATTTGACACTTGTGATTTGAATTCCCATTTATGCATGCATAATACTTTTTGACAGAGTGATCATTTAACAAAATGAAAGTGCATATCTACCTGAGCAGTAAGTGACTTGATTACTTCTTTAGCCGCTTTACATTTTGCGGTTTCTTCACCAGCAATTGAAATAGCCTCCTTCAATTGGTTAGTTGTTCTTTCCAACTCAACTTCTTGAAGCTGGGCCTTCAGAGTAAGGTTTGCTACCTATTCATTTGTTACAAAGATGCAATGTTGCATTTACTACCACAATAAACAAATGGAAATCATCCATTGCCCAGCATTTGAGAAAGTTACATCAGTATATCTAATAAAAGCACAATATAAGTAATCCAAAAATTTACTTACAATGGTCAACAGGCAATTCTTAGTTCACATAAAATGTGGCGGCTTGACTATAATCGAGCTAATGAGAACATCATGATCTCAGGTTAACTTATCATGATTACCATAACTACTTCTGAACTGACTTGACTTGCAAGTGATATATGTGCCAGACAACTAATCATGCAGATAGAAATAAACAGCTTCAATATACGATCATAGCACAAAAATTATCAGTCAATAATATTAGCAACTCAATATTCCTTCTAAACAATCACTGCAACATCTATAACTAAGGTGAGTGGACACGTAGCAAATGAAGTTCAGACTCTTGTAGTCGGTTGTTGCAGAAGTTTTGCATAACTTGCATGCTTAAAAAAACCAAACTCTGACATTTAATATTTGGAGCCAAGAATCAAGCAAGTAGCATGCACTTGGAAGGATAGAATTTTAATTTAAATGTAGTAAAACACATGAAATTAGGATAACAGACAGAAAGATGATTGTCTGGAATGTTACAAGAGGCCCCATGAGACGAATGACATGCACAATACACTTACCAGAAATTCTATGGACATAAGAACCATATTCAAATCAAGAATGAGTAGAAAGGCTGAATTTGGCTATTGAGATTGACCTTTAAAAATTTCCATAGTCAATGAGTGGAAAACAGCTAATTCTTAACACGAGATTAATTAAAATAAACATGTACTTTCTTTTTCACACATGTGATACTGGATATCTCTCAAAGCAACAAGAATATATCTCCAGAGAAGATCTGCATTGAAAATTTACCTGAGCTCTTAACCTGGTAAGCTCTTGGCTGAGGCTGTCAGTTCCATTTTTTGAACTATCAGAAATGATTCTGGGAGAAGTAAGTCCATCAAGTGTAGGTGTTGGTGTGGTAGAACGAGGAGGGCTGAGCCTTCTCGATACAGGTGACGTTGCTCTGGAAACAATTCTTGACCCAGGGACAGCAGCTGAGAAAAACTTTTTTGAGGTTCCTGATGTTGGATTGAAAGTTTTTGAAATATTAAGGGCACCCCAACGCAGAGTTCCATTTGGAATTGGTGATACACGACTGCTAATAAATTCAAACTTCTTGATCTTTTTAGATCTATTATCTATTTGTTTAAAGGACTCCAATGAAGAAAACAGAGGAAATTGAGTGTTTGATCTTGAATCCAACTTATCATCCTCAACCGTTTCAGTCAATCCCTGAATGATGTTTCCTCTTGTGTTAGCAGCAGAATGAGACGATGAATCAGATTCCAAGGGCATGTTTAGCTTAATAAAGCAGTTGTCACAGACACGATATGCTTTATGTGGATTTGGTGCCATAGAAGCCCTAAGGGATTTGTCACTGCTACAAGAATGACAAAAAACAAGTGCACAATTGTAACAATTATGCCGTTTCCTCTTGAAATTGAATGGAAGGCGACATGCTGAGCAAATAGACTGATCAACTCCAGATACCCATTTGTGAATACAAATTGCTGCAGTAAAATTAGTGCCACAAACTACACTTCTGACTCGTTTATCTTTTAAAGCTTCAACCAGTGTTGGGGAATTTCGGTCATCAGTGTCGCCATGTCCTAATCGACCATTAGCTCCTTTACCCCATGAGTACACTTCAGTTCTTGAAGTTAAGACAGCAACATGATAAGCACCGCAAGAGATCTCCTCAACAAAATTTTTAAGGAGCTTCCCTTCAACACGCACAGGGAACTTTCCATCAGCTTCTGGATTTCCAAGTTGACCACAAACTGCACTGCCCATGGTGTAAACATGGCCTGAGGTTGTAAGTGCCACAGTTAGGCTGTGCCCACAAGCAATTTGACAGAAGCTTGGCTCAACCAGAGCTGCAACACAGGTAGGCACTAGTCTATTCTCTTTATCACCATGTCCAAGACGCCCTTTGTCACCATCACCCCATGTAAACAGCTTTGCTGAAGAACAGTGGCTAGAATTTGAATTTCCACACATTACTTCCACTACTGCAGCTGTATGCCAAACACCACAAGCAGCTCGAACTGTTCGTAATCCCCTCAGAGATTCTACTTCCCTAGGTATTGATACACTTTTGCAATCTCCATGACCTAATACACCAAAAGTTCCATCTCCAAAAGTAAACAGTTGCCCAGCTGAGGTTACAACAGCTGTATGCCAAGGTCCACAAGAAACTGATGAAACATGGATTCCCTCCAATGGTCCACTGACCCTCTTTGGTATCCAGTGGGTCATCTCATTTCCATGACCAAGTAGCCCAAGTGCAGATTTACCATCCCCCCATGTGTAAAGATCACCAGAAAGTGTAACAGCACAAGTATGATGTTCCCCACAAGCAACGAGCTCAATATTTGTGGTTGCAAGAGCATCAATTAGTTTCGGTTGGGATACGTCAGCGTCTACTCCATGCCCAAGCCTACCTCCAGACTCCTTCCCCCAAGAGTATATCTCTCCTTGCTTGGTTACAAGGGCCGCATGCCTCCCACCACAGGAAACATTCTGAACATCTAATATTACAGCAGATTCCAAAGCTTTTGGCACAAGAGAATCCACTTTCATACTTGAATAGTTATCAGATCTAAGACTTTCACCACCTAAAATTGCTTCTCCAGTTCCTTCACCCCAAATAAATAGATCCCCTAAAGCATCTCCATCATCATGACCAGAGCCTTGACTGGATGAGCTGACCGCACTTGAGAGACTAACCCTGAATGCATCTGTGGAACTGCCCCTCGTATGCACATTTATACTACCTGAATACCCAGAAGATAAAGAGTGGACTGACCCAGTAGCAGAATCAGAAGACAAGAAATTCTTTGGGGGTACTGCATAAGCAATGACATCAGATAATGATTTGTCTAGTCCATTCTTTGTTGGGCTTTCATATGGACTCCGGAATCGGAGAGTGTCACTTCCATCCTGAATAAAGCATGAGTTAGAATTTTCCTGCGTGATAGAAACATTAAAAAAGAATGTCCTTGGACTGGCAGAGCACCTTAGCCATGCTATCACTACTACCAAAAGGGGAGTTCAAAGGAGAGTTTCTTCGAGTGTATGTCCTTGGACTGGTTGCACCAGATGATATTCCATCACTTCTAGATTCTGTTCTCCTTCTTTGCTGATGACTACGTGACATCAATGCTTTTAAACCAGCAAACCAGGCATCAGCTTCATCTTTATCCTTGCATATCTTGTAAAGAAAAAATGACTACTATTTGAATGAAACAACATGCAACCAAACAAGAAAACGCGAGTAGAAGAAAATATATATAAACCATGATATAAGAGAAAATGATCAGAAGACTTGACTGACTTACAAGATCCAGTGATCTGTCACTATATATAAGAGAAAATGATTGGCATTCCTTCTCAGGCTGTGGATACCTTTGAAAAATTGCCTGCGAGCCAAGAATTCAGGTGTAATTACATGATCCAAATGGTTTTATAAAAATGTAGCATTTCAACTATTGATGTCACTAAACTATTCAAAACAGTTGTGGCGGCCATGGAATTTTTGTGCTAGTCTTGCTTTTCTAATTATTTTGTTGTTCGTTCTCAATATTTGGTATGGGTTGATCCTCCAAAGACCTACAGTAATTCTTAGTTGGTGAAAGGAATAGCCATTTATTACCATTATCCAAGGAATGCACATAATGTGTCACGGTCAAAAGTTATATTGTTGGGGTTGCAAGGTTGCAAATAAAGTCCCACTTGAAAACAAGGGGAAGATGCTTATAAGAGAAAGATATTTCCATTAGTACGAGACCTTTTTGGTAAAGCTCAAAAATAAAACCATAAGGGCTTAGACCGTACACAATAATATTATACTATTATGGAGATATCTAAAATACTTTCGGTCCTAACAATTGGTATCAGAGTCTGGACTGCTAGAAGGTTTAACCGTCGATGTGCACAAGAGCTATGGTCTAATAGAACGAAGGAAGAGGGTGTTGTCTAGATCAAGAGGATCATACTCCAGACAGAGAAGTCCTAGTTATGGATAGGCAAAGAAATCATAGTAAGTCAGTTGGACTAAGGGGCAAAGAAGTCCTAGTAAGTCGGTAGACAGAGGGGCAGGAAAACCTAGTAGGTTAGTTGGACCGAGAGGCAAGAATACTTGGTGGGTCAAGGATCGGACATCGAACGGATAGGTTTTCCACTTGAGGGCCTGTGGTCCTTCGCTAGATAGAGGGATTGTTGGGGTTGTAAGGTTGCAAACAAAGTCCCACATTGAAAACACATGGGAAAGATTATGGGCTTATAAGCGAAAGATATCTTTATTGATATAAGGCCTTTTGGATAAAGCTCAACAACAAAACCATGAGGGCTTAGACCTCAAGTGGACAATATTATATCATTTTGGAAATATCTAAAATTCCTTCGGTCCTAACAGATACGACATTACCAAAATATATAAATGGGTTGGTATGAAGTGACTTGTTATAAAAATAGTTTATTTTATAAATATCAGTAACTTTCATGTCATATAATTTAACTTTTAAAGTGAACCTTATAAAATTAGTCAATCTTACACTTTATAATAATATTTTTTAAAATTATATATTTTTTTCTTTTATATTCTTTTTTAATCCAAATGACATGACCTATTTATGACACGATTCTCACATCTTCTTTTTTGTTTTGTATTCTATGTCTTGTTGTCACCTAAATCATTTGTTTCTGCTTTATCTTCTCAGTCAATTTTTAGAAATATGTTAAGAGTCACTTTAATATTCTACAAGGTTAGTGGTTACGGTGGACCGTGGACAATATAAATGTTTTACAGTTTGATGGCACTTGAAAAAAAATTTCTTTTCCTCCTGGGAAGTATTGTGGGATGCATAAAGTTTCTCATTCATGTAGTCTCAAATTTTGTGTTTTATAAGAAAACAAAGAGCATGCAGAGATTGATTGTCACTTCATCAGAGTGAAGCTGCAATTTAATGAAATTATTAGATCTTTGTTACTTCTAACGATTAGCTAGAAGATGACTGAATGATTAAGAGGGTCAAGAGCTGATGTTAAATAGATTTGTAACAAGCTGGTCTCTACAATGTATAATAACTTGAGGAAGTGCTATAAGCCCACTAGGTGCCATGGGCCCATGTGTAAATATGTAATGTGTAAGGGGAATACTTATAATATTCTAGTCAGTAATAATACTTGTATATAGGTAGAGGGGATACCTAAGGTTATCTTGAAACCATAAATGAGAAAATTAGACTATTAGCATAGAATATTATTGAAATGTACATGCCTAAACATGTTTCATTCCCATTGATTGAAAAAGCCACGATGCAAGATGGGCGTTTTCTTCTTAGGAATCAAGCTAACATGATATCACTGCATATATTCACTTACTCTTTTAGTTCATTTTATCTCAATTTTAGGAATTGACAGAGGCCTAGGACTGCAAAGTATAAGCTTGTTAGTTCTCAACTGTTTGCACGGCAATTATCTAATAATGATCAGAACTCCCTTGGAAAAATTGAAACTAAGAGTTGTAATTAAAATCTTAAAAAGAGTTTTTAGACTTTAACAAGCAGCAAGAGAAAATCTTATGGCACCGTTTCTCAGTATTTGACTGAGGGTTGTACATAAAAAAATCCTAAATATATATGCCAACGGACTTACAGTAAGTTTATATTTTAGTATTACTATATTTACTGGGTGTCACTTGATTTTTCCTATTTTCTCTCCAAAGAGGCAAAAGCCTATAGGTGTTAAATGGAGCTTTCTATTGCTCAATGCTATTCATATCAGAGAAAGAAACTTACAGTGCGTTGTCCAGGAATGATTCTCGTCACATGGCTTAGTTTGAGGTGTTTCTCCTCTTTACCTGAGAACCATATTAGCAGGGACTCATCCTACAAATCACAGATTTGCGCAGAGAATCATAATGAATAATACCCGATAAGTATAGTTGACAACTTAATAGTATTGAATAATACATGTTAAATATGATTGAAAATGCTATTAATATGATTATTTTGTGAGGGAGAAAGGTATGAGTCTTCCATCAGGGTGTCCTCCCAACTGAGGGAAAAATATCAGCCATTGCAGCAAAAGGCGAAACCCTCGCCCCCAGGGCCCCCACCGACCAGACCCACGGTCATTATGAGGGAGGTAAATCGCAGCACCCGAGCTAACATGGGACGGACCGGGTGGGATACAGGGATAGGGGATTTATTCCCCCGTTGCCACTAAGTTTCGACCCGGCGGCCTCATTGCAGCAACTTCCGCCCCATGCCAAAGAATGAGGGGAAGAGAGAGAGACCAAAACTACTTGGTTGTGAAATAAAGTTATCACAAAAAGCTCACAAACATAAACTCAAGGGTTTACTTTCTCTCACAATTTAAGATGAAGGGTTTTAGGCAGTCTTGTGAGCCCTTGAGTTCCAATGAAGATACTTCTAGGACCCAGGGACATGGATCTCTCCACAATATAAGCATATAAAATGCAAATCCCACATGGAAGATTCTGTGCAGTAAGCACTAGCAGTACAGAATTTGGATCTACAAGTTTGTACTATGATGGTTTTATCATGTAGACTTATGGCAGAGTTTATTTCACATTCTAGCAGTACAGGATTTGGATCTACAAGTTTGTGCTTTGAGGCATCAAAATCTAGCAAGTGGTGTTAAAGCAATCTCTAACCTCATCCAATAGTATCAGAGACACTTGTGATCCCAATAATAGTGTCGTAAGGCTTAAGTGTGTACATCCTAGTTATAGTAAGAGGTGTCTCCTCCAAAGTGTTTCATGGATTGTTACATCCCTACTTCCACATGCTATTAAAGCCTCAGTTGTTATATCTAAGCTTGATGGCTACATGAGAGCAACCTTGATGTGCTTAGAACCTCGAAGAATTACTGAGCAAGATGGTCGCATGTGGGCAAATCCTAGGTCTACTTATTCCTATAACCTCAACTCTCGTGATGGGATGTAAAAGGCGAAATTGAGCATGGTCCATGCCCACCAAAATAGAGGGTGTTCCACCTCACAATCCCACAGGACCAAGTGTGTATTATGGTTGTGCTTCTAGTAGGGGCATCTCTCCCAAAGTGAGTAATAATTTTGGGATGAATTGGGGTTTGCCCCACTTCAACACATTAATGAGGGTAGAGAGTAGTGAAGTAAACAACTATCCAACTAAATGATACTGAATATACATGTCTGATGTTGGTAATCTAGTTAGTTGCAGGCCATTCCATCTGAAAAGTAGAATGACTGTCAGTTGTGGATTGTTAATCTTCAAAAAACTTTCATTTGTTGGTTAATTAGTTTGTACAGCATCTTTATTGATCCGGTGGTAAGGACGGGGCATCCACGTCGACAGCGGTCAACGACACGTGGAGGTCAAAAGTCAATAGGGGCGGCCCCAAGGTCCTACCGAGCAGACAGAACATCTGACCGGTCGGCAGGATGTCCTCCAGGCCGATCGGAATATAGCTCGGCCACAGGTCGAGCTTCCGACGCTTAAGGTAAAGGAGCTTATGGGCCGAGCGGACAGGCCGCTCAGTCGAAGCACGGATCAGTGAGGTGCGATCCTAGCCGAGCATAGGACCGAGGATCTTCCCGCTCGGTCCAATACATACACGTACTCGAGGGATAGGAGCGCCGAGCGGCAAGACCGCCTGGCCCCGGAACAGACAAGGGACACAAAAAGACGAAAGGGACAGCTAGTAAACATCATCCTCGAGACGCCTGCCGCCGACAAACAGCATGGTCGGCGGCCAGACCGGACAGAGTATCGTACGGTGAAAGTTTCCACTGTCACGTCAGGGATATGCTTGAACGATTGCGGAAGGGTGTCAGACGTGCTTTTCTGACACACTCATTTGGAGGTATGTTTGGGGAAACAAGCACGCATCGAGAAGCGTGCTCGCGCCTCCCCGGGGTCCTATATAAGGACCCCAAACTTCGACGGAGGTATGCAGAATTCTCATCACTGTAGCCACAGTTACTCTGCCTCTTTTCTTCTTCACCTGACTTGAGCGTCGGAAGGTCGTTGCCGGGAACCCCTTCCCGGTTCGGCTTCTTTGCAGGTTCGTCGGAGATCCACATCACCCGTCGGAGACAGCGGAGAGCGCCATGCCCCCAGCGTCTATCGACTCAACGCTCTGACAGGATCACTTATCTTCATCTGTTTATTTCTTACAAACTGAAATATTTTCCCAGTCGAGCACATGATTCCATCAATTTTTCACAATGTTGATACTTTTGTAATTTCCACCACTCTTTTTCAAAACTATAATCCTCAAGTTTCTTTTAGTACTAAGAAATGTGAGTAAATCATGTCAATTTATTCACAATATTTTTTTGGATGATTAGTTGTGATCGTGACAACTTACTCATTTTCCATACTCACATTTTTGTATGTCATATTTCTTGTTTTCTATTTGTAGGCATAATTTCTGAAGGCTTAAATTTTCTGTCTGTTGCTATATTCACCAGTCCGTATGATCCATTCTCCAATTTAATTGTCCGTGAATCAGATTTCATCCTCACGCTTTCAATCCTGGACTACAACCAAACAAGAATGAAACATGACATTTCAAGTCTAATTGCTTGCACAAAGAAGATAATAGCAATAATTATTATACAGCATGAAACCTTGATTGTTTATCCTAACTCTGGATAGACAAAAAGTTATATCAAACTTTAAACAAAATTAATTGGGCAGTGATAAATCATTTGTATTCTTTACAGCTAAACTACAACTGTTTGACAAGTATTTTTGTCCAAGAAGCACAGAAAGAGAGGAAGGATATCTTAATGTGCAACTAGACAATATGTTAGCATATTGGAAATGTCAAAAACTGATTGGTTGTGCATAGGTGGGTATAGAGCTTACATTGGACAATCGGAATGGGCAAAATTTTGGCTTTCCTCTGCGTCCATACTTTAGCAAGTATGCTCCCTTCTTCAATGCAGTTATAGCCTGTCAGAAATGGAGGAAAATCCTAATTTTTTTAGTGCAAGACAAGTCCATTTACTCTCAAACCATAGCCATATAAAGGCATAGCTCAGGAAGAAGCTCATATATTTCTATGAAAGGTTATAAGAAAAATGTAGGCACACACAATTCAGCCATCACAAATTCATTAGCTTGAAAAATATTCCCAATATTACACCATGATGCGTAAATGTACATTACCTGATCAAAAGAGTGGTGATAAATAATGCTGAAATGATGGGCATGTCTATGAGTTAGCAGAACTCAAGTCAGCTGGAAGAGAAATCTAGGATTCTAATGTTGTGTAGAATGGGCCCGTGGCCAACTTCCTTAGCTGGTCAGCCAGTTAAAGTTCAATCAGAATAGGCAAATAGTATGGTAGAGGCCGATAGCTTCCTATGCCTGAATAGGAAGTCAGCCAGATCTAAAGACCATTTAAAGTTGAAAAGAGGAACAAAAGTAGTTTAGACGCTTTTCAAAAGATATATCAGCAAGAAATATTTGGATGCTATGCACCAAGTGCATATATACATATATATTTCATGGGGCTAATTTTATATAATAAATATTATATCCTGTAAGAACTGTGTCATTCATCTTCTATCCTTTCAACAGTAAAACAATTTGATCATCCAGAAATTGGAGAGGCCTTGATGCACAAAAAAACAGACAAAACCATTAAAATTAGTTGGAAATTGGAAGTGTCCATAAATGATAAACACTTTGATCATCTTGAAATTGGAGAGCCATGGTGCACAAAAATCCAGACAAAACTATTAAAATTGGTTGTAAATTGTAATAGTCCACAATGGATAATATGGAACATTCCAAGGGAAATGTGTCGGTAAATGACAAATTCATCAGGTGCCAGGATAAACAGAATGGAGCACTTTACTAACTGATACAGTGTGAGTTTAGCATGCATTTGCTATTCAATTTTGATAGTCTTTCAGAGCTGTTGTGTCAGTGATAATTTATCCCCCGAATCAACAACTAAATCCCCCAAATTGATATCAATTTAGTTTCAAGATCCAGCCAAATCAATTGAGCCTCCAAGACATCCAATTCAGTCATCGAATTAACCAAATGACAGTAATTGACTATTGATCAATCATCAATCAGTCAATCATCCAAAATGAGAATATCAGATCGATAGCTACTTAGCAATGAAGGTTGATGTCTCTTGATCAAGGAACTAATTTGTTTGATTGATTAGTATTTCCTTTGTTCAGAAGAGTAGAATGACAACAAATTACCGTGGGCAGACATTGCTAATCATAGGCAAAAGCTTTCGCAAACTTTTTAGTTATTTTTCCAACAAGAATAACTTCAAAAGACTCTAATTAGAAGGGACAAATGCTACAGTTACAGGCAGCTAGTTCCTTTTGGTTCAAACTTTAAAATAATCATTTGGGCCTTTGAATTTGTATTCCATTCTAGTAAGCATTCATTTTATTCTTCTCTAGACCATGTTGTGCAATTAATAAACCAGCAAAGTTCATAATGTCCTAAGAGCCTTGGATATTACTACTATGATTCACCTTCAACTTTTAAAAAAACTTCTATGCAAAAAATATTGCAAACAAGCACATAAGATTTTGGTTGCTGTGGATGTTTCATATCATGATTACATCATAATTACCTTAACAAATCTTGCCACTGGCTTGCAAAACCCTATTTTATATATTTATTTGCTCCTTCTATTTCAAACTCACGCCTTGTCTTGCTCATGGCAGTGTCCTGATGAAGTTTGCAGGTCATCTCTGCTTAACTCAATTTTTTTTACTTCATAACATGCCATCATACAATGAGCATAAACAAAAAACCCCATTTAGTGTTTTTGAAGAACTTCCTGGTACACAATACTGAATGATTTCAGTTTAATGCTTGAAACAATGTTGGTTTAGTTTGTTAAACTGAACTATGTTAAGGAGTACCTATTTTAGCTGAGACAAAATGAAGCAAACAATCACAAGAAGGTCTGAGGAGCTAGGACTTTGGTTATTGAATTAAGCACTAAAATCTGAGCATTGGTTTTAACATAGATTCTAGTAAAGGGCAATGCACTCAATAAGCTCTTACAAAGCTTACTAATCTTTCGAACCTGAAACAAAACAGTGAAGTCCAAGTGACAACCACAATCTTATGCTACTGATTTACAGTGAAGCAAATGCAGCGTTGGCAACAAAAACTACAGTGAATAATACACTAATCAGCGTAACATCTCACCCCAAATTCAATTTTTGCGACCGAACAAAGTGAAAGAACAGTGCTCCACGCAAATTATCCTAAACCCTTACCTGCTCGATGACCCTCTCGGCGTTGCCTGTCCTCCCCTGATCTGCCGCCGCCGCCATGCCTTCAGCCGCAACGACTACAAGCACTCAACCCTTCCGCTCCGTACGATGCAAACCAAACGCTAAGCACATCATCGACGAGGCTTCTAAATCGCTCACCTGATCAAAGTCACTGACGGGAACAACACAGTACCGCGAAATGATACGAGGCTTCTAAATCGCTCACCTGATCAGAGTCACTGACGGGAACAACACAGTACCACGAAATGATCCGAATGCGCCTACGAACTATCGAGCAGTCCTCTTCGATTCCGCGTCTCTCAGCGAAGATTCCAGCTCCTTGAGAAGAACCGTCGGGATCGAACAAGGAGAAAGAGGAAGGATTGGTGCTCGGCCTTCCTCGCTTAGTGCCTTAGCTTGCTTTTCCACATGGCTATGACTCGAGAAGGCGTTTTACGGTTAAGCCCTCGCAAAAAAAAATTTAAGGATAGTTTTCACTTTACCTTCAAACGTTATCCTTTATCGCAAAATTGTTCGCCCTGAATTTTCAATTCACACTCGAGTCAACACGTGGCAGGAGTTATGAATCATAATTCTTGTAAAATGTACCCAAGTAATATCCTATTTTAACTAAATAACACTAGTCATCATTATATTATAGTCATAATTAACTATAGTTGTTATTATTATTATTTGATAATCTAAGTATTCGACTTTTCAAGTCGATCAATTTTAGAAGTGATCGATCTGATCCTACAAAAAAAATTTTATCGATCATCAGAATAAATTTGAAGAATATTCACGTTATTAGACATCGATAGTCGACCTTCACAAGCCGCTTCCCGCTCATGAGAGTCATGCTTCACTTAAATACTCAACTAAGACTTTAACACGGTTGCTCTGCTAGGAAGCTTAGGCCGATGGATAATCGTACTTTGTGCTATGTTCCATACTAGAAGTTGAATTAAATTTGAATACATAAATTATAAATATTTGATGTACATGAACAAAGTGAAAAATGAATTTTGTAATTCATGCATCAATGTAGAATAAGTTCATTTATCTGATTAATGATGTATGATCTAGGAATTTTTATTGAATAGTAAAAAAGTCATGTAATGTAAAGTTGCAAGATAAATATTTTTTTCAATACAAAGTCATTATACCACAACTCTTCTCTTCACATCAAAAATCATTTTCTGTACATTACCCCAAAGGCTATTCTTAGATTCGAATGTAGAATATCATTAAAAATAGTTTTCCATTAACGGATGAAGAACCGACCTCCCTCCAGTGGGAACTTACAAAAAGATCCATGACATCTGAGATATATAAAAGAAACCCTTCCGAGGTCAGCGTTAGTTTGTTGTGCCGTCCTCGTTCGCCCGAAAGGAGAGAGACAAGGACACTAGCGAAATGGTCCAAGACAATTAAACCTAATCCAGCTACTTTAATCGTGTTAAAATAAACTCGATCATGGAAGTAAAGTTGATCGAAAATAAAAATAACGGTTAAATTGAAATTCAAAAGAAAATCACGAATTACAGAATAAAAAATTTTAAAGTCTTTATTCCTCCTGCTCAATCATAACCAAATTTAATTTAATCGATTTAACCAAATTCAATTTTTTTAACACCACAACTAAACCAATTTAACCGAAATAATCACAGATTTTCTGAATTAGCAAACCAAACTTTTCTATCGATTAATCCGATTCAATTGAACTTTTGCTCGGCCCTATCCAAGATGAGTAAACCATGTTAGAGAGCTACTTTAACTGAGTCGAATCAAACTTGACAAACATAATATAATAGATTAACAGGCAGGTCAAGTGGATTGGACGAGTCAAACAGATTGAATGACGAACTAATTCATCGCAAACCACAAGTCTTGAACAGCGAAACTATTCCGCCTCCAAAACGGATCACCGCACTGATCCAAGATAAGCAAACAAACGTAATCGATTGAACAAGTTAAATAGATGGAACGACGAACTACTTCATCACATCAACAACAGCAAGAAGGTTGAGCAGGTCGAGAAAATAAAGTAACCTTGACTCACTCAATAAGCTAGTGCTTCATGATTAATATACACTATGGTACTCGAATATAGTGGAATGGGAAATAATATTAGGCAATGGAAGTATCTAAAGACAAAAAAAAGGCACATAGATTCCATAGGTTATATCCTTTTGTTATGGTTTAGACTAGACAAGGCAATTGTCTAAGACAAGTCTTGTAGAAACTGATCTAACAAGCTCGTTCGTCAAGCCAGGCTTAGCCTGTGCAGCATGCCTTTGGGTTTGTGATAATAGCATTAGTCATTGGTTAGAGTTCCATAAACTAAGAATAAGTAAACTCATAAGAAGAAGGTAATGAAAGCTTAACAGCAACAAAGAAATTACTTTATGGCCATTAATAAATATTTGGAAATTCAAGAAGCATATTCTTAGACATTTAATATCAAACACCAGCAACTCATATGGATTAAACGACAAATAATAACCTTTAATTTATCCTATTGGAATAAATAAAAAGGTGAAAAATCATTACAATACAAAACAACAAAGAACTATTGCGTGTATTGAATCAAATCAACAAGCAAATATATGAAGATTCATACATGTATTAAGATAAAAATATTAGTTTAATTGAACAGGAGTAAACAGTGATGCAATATATATAACAAAAGCAAAGAATGATCATCATTTCTAAAGAGAAGCAATAGCTAAAATAGATCGAAACAAAACCTAGTTAAACATGAGTTTGTAGGTTAAATAACATTAAAAAACCTGAGGCTGACATACAAGAGTTCTTGTGACATAAATGGGTCAAATTCTAAACTTTTTGCTAGCTATCAGAGTTTCTAGTTTGCCCCATCATGAACACTTGCACAAGAAAAAGCAAAGAATGATCTTTCTAAACAATGATGCAGTATATATAACAAAAGCTAAGAATGATCATCATTTCAAAAGAGATGCAATAGCTAAAATAGAATACAACCAAAGCTAGTTAACCATGAGTTTGTAGGTTAAATAACTTTCAAAAACCTAAGGCAGGCATACATTTCTTGCAGCATAAAGGGGTTGAATTCTAAATTTTTTGCTAGCTATCAAAGTTTCTAGTTTTCCCCATCGAACAGTTGCACATGAAAAATAAAATTAAAGTATTGAAAATAATATACTCTACTGAACGTTAAAGCCATGGGGCAGCACCCCAATTTTGAAGTAATTCATTCTGATTTGGCTACAGAATCAAGAAGCAACTTCACTGTCTCTTTACTCAGATTAATTCTTCGCATGTGCATTCTTGTCTTACTCATTATCAATTTTTCTAACTTGTCCTCCAATGCTTTTGCTTTAGCATTATCCAACATCTCTAGAGCCATCTTGATGCCCACCCCACATGGAAGCTCATCTGCCATTTTGTTGGCTGTCTCCCATAAGAATGGATAGTGAGCCTTCACAATACCCCCATTCACGGCGTAATTTGCATCATCCTTTGATTTCTGACCGATCTCATTCCCCCTTTCTTCTTCATTGCCCTCACTTTCAGAATTAGCGCTAACATTATCATTCCCATTCACAGAGGTGAACTTCTCACTCCCCCACACTTTCTTAGAGATGGCGTATGCCTCCTGCTCGTGGGCATTGGAAAGTACTGGGTCTACACCATTCTTGGCACGGGCGGCATTTGTCTGAAACTTTTTTTTAAGCCTTCTGATCTTGTCATTAAGCTGACTATCACTTACCACCAACCGGAATGAATCTTTAATGAGCTCACGGATAACTTCCATCTCGTGGTTGGAGGAAGGAGCATAACCATTCTTACTGCGGAACTCTGCCAGACCATTAAGCAAGATCAATTCATCATCTAAGCCCCACAGTCTTTGAAAAGATTGGCGCTTCTGTCCCGACTGGGGGCTCCCCACAGATTCGCGCTTCCTTTTGAGGGATCCTTGATCCAGTGACGGAGAAGGGCTAACCTGATTGACTGGGTTGGAGGGGGCATCCATAGGCTTGGTTGTTATGGGCTTAATGGACGGTTCAGCGGCACGAGAAGGACGAGGGGCCGGGACAGTAGGCGGCGACTCATCGGATGATTCAGAATCAGAGCCGGAGCCATCCGATGACTCATCAGAAGTGGGTTTGGGCAGCGTCTCCCGTGGAGGGGGCGGCGGTCCTTTAGTCGTCTGAAGACCACTGGACTTGGGATCTTCGTCTCCAGAATCGTCTTCCTCTTCCTCTTCGCTTCCATCTCCCTCCTCTTCCTCGTCACTTCCATCTTCCTCTTCCTCGTCGCTGGATGGAACAGGGGGCACAACTGGATTTTTCTTATGAGAAGGCGACGGGGGACGCACCTCTTCCTTTCGCTGAGGTTCTTCTTCCTCAGAGGAGGAAGAACCGGTGCCGGAAGCGGACTCATCGTCGGAACCAGAAGTGGAAGACTCCGGTTTGGCAGTGGCGGCGCGCTTCGGGGCCATGTCTGATGTAGGTGACTTCGGCTAGGGTTCGGGGGGAGCGAGAGGCTTTCCGGAGATAGCGGTCGATTTGTATAAAGTTGCCCTCTCCTCTAATTTTTAGAATAAATACCAAGAATTTTTACTATTCTTTTAAAAATGTAAATGGTAAAAAATAATGTGTAAAAATAAAAAAGACATTTTTTTCTTCAAAACATAAAAAGGGGCTCACTTTACTTTTTAATCAAAGCTCACTTTCCATTATTATTTTCCATCTAAATTCTATATTTATTATAAGAGTTATTAATTAAATCGTAGCTACTGATTAAATTTATATTATAATAATTATAAAATCATATCTCCTATAATATAAATATTTTTAAATATATTAAATATATATTATAATAATTATTAATTCATTGCTATTATGATATTATAATAACTATAAAACTATAATTATTATAATACACCCGATTAATTCATGATTTAGATGTAAAATAACAAAAGGAAGAGTATTGGGATAAGAGGATTTATCACGATTAAACAGTAATAAGGGCAGTCCTTTTAATTAAAAAAATACAGTAAAGACACGATGATTTTAAAAAGAAAAAGAAAAAATAAGATGTTCTTTTGACTTTTGCCAAAAATATTTATACCTATGTGATATGTTGTCCAACTAGTCCGTACATAATTTTTAGGATAGATTTAGTTAAGATATCGTATATATTTTAATTATGAGATTATTAGATAATTATATAGTTAAAATTATAAGGAATAAATATAACTAAAAAATATTTGGTTCTTAGATAATGTAATAAACGTTATTTATTTGGAGATTTTAATACATAATCTAATATGTTATTTTACAGTATTACTTTTTTTTAATAATGATAATATTATTATTAATATTGATATATATAAATAAATGAAATTGGATATATATTTTTATTATTTTAAATGTTTTTAGATAATTTTATTAGTGTCAATTTAATTTATCTCAACTATAATTGAAAGTTAGATTGATTTAACTAACTAAAGTTTTAATCAAATAACTAAATAAAAAAAAAAATCGTCTATCTTCCTCAACTGTTGTCGCCATCGCTACCTGCCGTAGCTTGCCGCCCACCACCACCCCTACTGCCACCTCTAGTCGTCGCGCTGCCGCTGCTACCCACCGCCCAAAGTTAAAAAATAAAGATCGTCATCTTCCTCAGCTATTGTCGCCCTCTTGCCGTGCTGCCTATTGCAGCTTGCCGACTGCCCCTGCTGCCACCTCCGGCTATCGCGCTGCCACTGCTACCCATCGCCTGACCACCGCTGTTACTCGTCGTCGCCGCTACCACTACCTCCACCGCCCACTATCACTGCTGCCATCTCCGGCCGCCACAGGAAGCTTCGTAGCGATCTACATGCGTGAAGGAATGTTGGGCTGCTTCTGTTGCCTGCTGCCACCTCCACACAGTCCCGTTGTTGATCCGGCACCGCTCACCACCCATTGCCACCGCCCGCTGCCCATTATTGTCGCCCATCGCTGCCACCTCCGGCTACTGCTCCTCCACATGCTAAACGAAGCTTCGCGGCGATCTGCTTATTGTCACCTCCGCACTGCCCAGCTTGCTTGTTTGACGGCTCTGATCTCTCCGAGGATTTCGAAAAAAAATGCTTAACCTCCTGCATCGAGAATGTTGGTACAAGGTGCATCAAAATCAAACCTGAGTTTTGATGTTGTCAAAGATTCAAGTTGTTAGTGCGGGAAACATCGAACGATCGAACCTGAGTTTTGATTATGTCAAAGGGTCCAAAGTTAAATTGTCTTGTAATCTAACAAGATTGATTGAGCTTGCAGAAAAGTCCTAAGTTATCTTAGGCAAAAGTCCTAGTGAATTCTAGGCAGGTGGAAAACCCTAGAGGGAGGTAACCTAGATCTTAAGGGGTGGTAACCCTAGGTCCTAGGGGGTGGTAACCCTAGGTTATGGAAAAACCCTAACTAGCTAAAGTTTTAATCAAATAACTAAATTAAAAAAAAAATCGTCATCTTCCTCAACTGCGGCCGCCATCGCTACTTGTCGTAGCTTGCCGCCCACCACCACCCCTACTGCCACCTCTAGTCGTCGCAATGTCGCTGCTACCCACCGCCCAAAGTTAAAAAATAAAGATCGTCATCTTCCTCAGCTATTGTCGCCCTCTTGCCGTGTTGCCTATTGCAGCTTGCCGACTGCCCCTGCTACCACCTCCGGCTATCGCGCTGCCACTACTATCCACCGCCTGACCACCGCTGCTACTCGTCGTCACCGCTACCACTACCTCCACCGCCCACTATCACTGCTGCCATCTCCGGCCGCCACAGGAAGCTTCGTAGCGATCTACATGCGTGAAGGAATGTTGGGCTGCTTCTGCTGCCTGCTGCCACCTCCACACAGTCCCGTTGTTGATCCGGCACCGCTCACCACCCATTGCCACCGCCCGCTGCCCATTATTGTCGCCCATCACTGCCACCTCCGGCTACCGCTCCTCCACATGCTAAACGAAGCTTCGTGGCGAACAGCTTATTGTCACCCCCGCACTGCCCAGCTTGCTTGTTTGACGGCTCTGATCTCTCCGAGGATTTCGAAAAAAAATGCTTAACCTCCTGCATCGAGAATGTTGGTGCAAGGTGCATCAAAATCAAACCTGAGTTTTGATGTTGTCAAAGATTCAAGTTGTTGGTGTGGGAAGCATCGAACGATCGAACCTGAGTTTTGATTATGTCAAATGGTCCAAAGTTAAATTATCTTGTAATCTAACAAGATTGATTGAGCTTGTAGAAAAGTCCTAAGTTGTCTTAGGCAAAAGTCCTAGTGAATTCTAGGCAGGTGGAAAATCCTAGAGGGAGGTAACCTAGATCTTAGGGGGTGGTAACCCTAGGTCCTAGGGGGTGGTAACCCTAGGTCCTAGGGGGTGGTAACCCTAGGTCCTAGGGGGTGGTAACCCTAGGTTATGGAAAAACCCTAGGGGAAGATAACCCTAGGTCCTAGGAGATGGTAACCCTAGGCGGAAAGTCCAGTCGGTCTAAAAGACCGGTCTAGCAATAGGTAATCTCTCATAAGAGGAGTAGGTGAGGATGCATTCCCCGTTGAGGAAACAGTAGACGTCGGTTTAACCTAGCAAATCTGAAGTCATAACTAAACAGTCCTAAGGCTATCAAAGTTATCTATTTACATATTATCTGCTATGTGCTAACTCTATTTTGCAGGAGACTAACACTTTGTGTAAGGTTAGATTCTATCGAGATCGGTCGACCGAACCTCCAAGCAGTAAGATTAGAGTTCCAACGAGTGGACCGGGTTCGACCAGGCGATGGTCGATCGATCCTCAGGTTCAGTCGACCGAACCAAGGATAAGTGACGACTGGATCAGGCCGGGTTGATCGGGACAGAGATGATCGGTTGATCAGTCGACCCAACGGCAGGATTGATCGACCGAACGAAGGCTTATCCAAAGCGGTAAAATCTGGACGGGAAGCGGGGCTGATCCAAGTGGGATTGGTCGACCGAAACAGGGGATTGGTTGACCGAACCAGGGGATTGGTCGACCGTACCAGGGGATCGATTGACCGAACCAGGGGATCAGTCGACCGATCAGTGATGAGTCAAACCTAATCCCGAGATCAGTGGATCTGGAATAGGTCTAGGTTGGCTATAAAAAGAGGGCTTGATCAGTTGCTTCGACAACACAATAATTCCAAGATCAAGAACAAACAACTGCTACTCTCTCCTATGCTACTCCGACAATCAACGAATGACTTTTATTTCTATTGTTGTCAGTAACTTTATTATATTGCAATTGTACTTAATATCTGTAATCCTTATTCGAATCTATAGTGATTGTCCAATGTAAGCAATCAATGATCGCGGACCTTGGAGTATGAGTCGTCACAGACTCCGAACCAAGTAAAAGAAACTTATTAGCGATTGTGTTGGTTTCTTTTCTTTATTCTGCTGCATCATTCTGAGTTTTTCGAAACAAACGAATTAGCCACGAGTGCTATTTCCCCCCTCCCCCCTCTAGCACGTCATCGATCCTACACAAGTTAAGTCTTGTTGTGATCTAACAAGTTGACTAAGTGTGCAAGTTGTTTACTCAACCTGGATAAAGTCTTAGCAGATCGTGGAAGCCAGGCAGAAAGTCCAAGTGGGTCGAGAGGACCTGACACTTGGTAGGGAAGCTCGATAGGTCTGGAGGACTGTAGATTGAGGGAAAGTCATGGTGAGCTGATCCAATGTTAAGCGATAAAGTCCAAATAGGTCTGTAGGACCAATGTTTGGCAGGTAGGTTGAGGTAAGCAACTGAAGGGAGCGATAGTGAGGTTGTGTTCCGGAAAAAAAACAAACCATAAGTCACTGATCCAACTAAAAAAATCAGGAAGATATCCAAGTTGAGATCAAGACAGTCTTATTGTCTATTACTACTCATGCATCTTACTATTATTCATATATTACTGTGCTAACTTTATTTTGTAGGAGCTGACGTTCTAACTCTGTTTTGCAGGAACTGAAGTTTATTGGTCGACCGAACCAAGTTGATCCAGCCAGAGTTTAGTCAAAGCAGGGTTTGGTAAAGTGACTGATCAATTGACCGAACCACACAAATGTGGCACAAATCAAATCGATCAAGCAGAGATGAAAGCTAGCTCGATTGATCGACCAAACCAAGGGATCGGTCGATCGAACAATCATCGAATTAAAGGAGCATTAATGAAAGATCTTGACGAACAGGGAAAGAGCATCATTCAGTCGATCAAACAAGGTTATCGATCAACCGATACATTAAAGATCATAAATGCTCGAAGATCAGATCTCAGCGAAGAAGGAAGGGAGCGTATTCAGTCAACCGAACCTGAGGATATATCAACCGAACGGTGACGATACTTATAAAAAGGGGCCTCGAGGTTCGAGGTAGGTAATCAGTTTCTAGTTCACCTCTTTTCATATATGTGCTATCAGTGGTACAAACTCCCAGAAGGATATGAGAAGATACTTGATGGGGTTATGTGCAGCCAGTTGGAGTTTGCTCAGTTGGGCTACTGTCACTCAACGATATCATCAGGGCCAGTCGGCTCGCCTCTTTCCTTGCTTCATGACTGTTCTCGGTTAATACGTTTTGACCGGACGCCTAGCTCGGTTAGTGGAACTCGCTGCTGCTTAGCTTTCTTTGGTATTGAAGGGTCATTTTCCCAGTCAGGGGGAGACATGTTAGAGTGTATACTAAAAGTCTAACTTTTTGTAAACATTTATTTTGAAATAAAGAATCACATTGGTTAAATATATATATATTTATATGCTAAGTGTAGTTGTTCAATTATTTATATTATAGATAATATAGTGTGTGGTGTCACACACAGAAAATCAGGCTATCAGTTATTTATAAATTATAAACAGTAACTCACGACTAAGATGGATAGGAATAAATCATTGGAATAGTCGTAGTATAATTTGGTATTAGTTTATCTTGACTATAAAATTACGCTAGTACACTCTGAGTGTATTGAGCAGGACCATTTAAGGTAAGTTCTTTTTATACTGACTGTATAAAAGAACAAAACCTTTGTTATTATGGAGGTGTGTGCTCTTAATCATGATATAATAACAAACACATATACTCAATATTCATTTATTTAATTTATCAAATGGTGCGGTTTAGTTCGTTAAATCAATAGACCCGATAAGTTGGGAAATGATATTATTTATATGGTGTGTTGTTGATTATAGAATGAAACTGTGTCATAGTAATCTAGGTTGATGATGCCCACTTGAGGAGCTCATAAGGATTGTCATGTAAACCCTGCAGGTGGACTTAATTTGGCATGACAATGAAGATGAGTGGTACTACTCTTGGAGCTAGATATTAATTAAGTAAGTTGTCAGTAACTCATTTAATTAGTGGACATTCTATATCTTAAACACAGGGAGACTAACACACTCATGATAAGAAGGAGCTCATATAATAATATGGGATTGGTGTGATACTTCAATAATAACTCTTTAGTGGAATGAGATATTAGTGATCAACTCGAGTTGGGTGTTCGGGGCGAACATGGGAAGCTCAAGTTCATCAGGAGACCAAAACAAATTCCTCCTCTTGGTCCCTGTCGTAGCCTCTTATTTATAAAATCTTATATCCACTTATACCCAACTTCTTACCCACCTTAAGGTGGTCGGCCAAGCCTAGCTTGGAGCCCATGCTAGGGCCGGCCAAACAAAGGCATGATGGGTCAAGTTATGGCCGACCCTAGCTTGAACCCAAGCTTAGGTAGCCAGCCAAAATAAAATAAAAAGGGAGTTTAAAATTTAAATCTTTCCTTATGTGGAAGCCATAGTTTTAAAAGAGAGTTTAAAATTTAAAATTTTCTTTTTATAGCTTTCTACAAAAGATTAAGAGAAAGATTTGATATCCTTCCTTATTTGTAGTTTAAAAAAATTTAATTTTTTATAAAACTTTCATTTTTTGTAACCATTCTCATGATTTTAAAAGAGAGTTTAAAATTTAAATATTTCCTATTATAGCTTTCTACAAAGGATTAAGAGAAAGATTTGATAACTTTCCTTATTTGTAGTTAAAAGGAAGATATTAATTTTTGATAAAACTTTCCCTTTTTGTAACCATCCTGATGATTTTAAAAGAGAGTTTTAAAATTAAATCTTTCTTTTTATAGTTTCTACAAAAGATTAAGAGAAAAGTTTGATATCTTTCCTTATTTGTAAATTGAAAGGAAGATTTTAATTTTAGAGAAAACTTTTCTTATTGTAATCATCCACATGTTTTAATAGAGAGATTTTAATTTATAAAAGTTTCCTTTTATAACCAACCATGATGAGAATTTTTAAAAGAGAAATTTTTATTTTAAAATGTCCGGAAACAAATTAGGAAGTTTTAATTTTGTGTTTAAAACTTTCATTCCTTAGAGGATTTGATATGGCCAGCCACATTAATAAATAAAATGAATTTTTAATTAAATTTTCCTTTTCATTGGCAAGGAAATTAAGGATGTTTTAATTAAAACTTTCCTTATCTGCCAAGACCAAGGAATATAAAAGAGAGGGTAGAGGTGTCTCACCTTATAACAATCTATCTTCTATTATTCCTCTCTTCCTTGTGGTGACCGACCCTCTCTTCTTCCTCTTCCCCTATTCTTCTTCTTAAGTGGTCAGCGACATCATCTTCTTAGAGAGATCTTGGTGGTCGGATTTTGTTTGGAGAAGAAGAAGAGATATGAGACATTGTTTCTTTGCATCCCTTGGAGCTTGGTTGGTGGTCAAAGTTCTTCGTCTCAAGGAGTTTGTTGATTGGCCGAAACTTGCTTGAAGAATAAGGAATCTTGGGTGGATTCTCATCTCGGTAGATCGTCGCCCATACGACGTCCGAGATAAGAAGAGGAATACAGCAGAAGATCGTGAGGTCTATAAGCTATAAAAGGTATAATTAGTTGTTAGTTTTCGCATCATAACTAGTTCATCTTTTTATTTAGATCTTGAAATACAAAACACAAGAAGCTAATAAATCTAGGTTATCGAATTTATGTTTTCGATTTTGTGTTTCTTTTATTTTTCGAACTTGTGATTCAATTGTTCCTTTTGGTTAAACCTAGGGTTACTATAAGGAAATTAAATATTGAATTTCGTTGAAAGGCTTTGTCTAGGAAGTGGTGGATGCTCCCATACCCAAGAAGGTCTAGTGTCTTGCCATGTTTAATCTGGAAGCTGATCTCTGAAATTATTATTTAATTGAGTTTATAACATGGGTGGATTTGGATCAATAATGTTAAGCATCATTTGCGATCCAAGTCTTAAGGGGCGTTTGGTTTAGGGTAATAGGAGTGGGGAATGGGAATGAGAATCATTGATTCCCATTATTAATGTTTGGATTATAGGAATAGGAATACAAATAAGGGAATGAATCCTTGAAATTGGGTAATGACTCATTCCCATGTACCTCCCCTTCAATGAGTCATTACCCTATTTTCATCAATCAAAATATTCCCTTATTCCAAAAATACCCTTGACTTAAAACTAAAATTTTCTCCATTAATATCAAATATCAAAATTTATTTATTTATTTTTTCTTTCATATCACTTATCTCTCCTTATTCTCTCTCATTATATTTTTCTCTCTCATCATAGTTTCTCTCTCATCATTTTATCACACACTTTCTCTCTCCTTAATCTCTCATATCACACTATCTTTCCTCTTTTTTTCTCATTATATTTTCTCTCTCATCATACTTTCTCTCTCCTCAATCTCTTCCATCGCACTCTCTTCCTTCTTTTGTTTCTCATCACACTTTCTCTCTCATCACACTTTCTCTCTCCTCAATCTCTCCCATCACACTCTTTTTTTCATCACACTTTCTCTCTCATCATTCTTTCTCTCTCCTCAATCTCTCTTATCACACTTCCTCCTTTTTTCCTCAACACACTTTCTCTCTCATCATACTTTCTCTCTCCTCAATCTCTCTTATCATACTTACTTTTTTTTTCCTCAACACACTTTCTCTCTCATCATAATTTCTCTCTCCTCAATCTCTCTCATCGTATTCATTGTTTTCTTTTTCTCTCACCATACTATCTCTCTCCTCACACTCTCTCTCCTCATTTTTTCTCACTATATGTTCTCTCTCTTCATCCTCTCCTATCATACTTTCTCTCACATCATATTTTCTCTCATCATGCTCTCTCCAATCACACTCTCTTTTTTCATTTTCTCTCATCACACTTTCTCTCTCATCATTCTTTCTTATCACACTTTCTCTCTCATCATTCTCTTTCATCATATTTTTCTCTTACATTCATCTTTCTCTCACATCTAATTTTTTTCTCTTATTTTTCTTTAAGGGTAAAAAAGGAAACTTTAATTTATTCCGATAAAAGATATACAACTAACCAAACATTACTTTTAAGAGTGATATTCACGCTCATACCCATTCTCATTCCACAATACAATGATTCCGATTCCGATTCCTATTCCTAGGAAAGAACCAAACGCCCCCTTAACCACTAAGAACAGATAAGTTGAATTTGGAATCAATAATGTTAAGTTCTGTTTGCGATTTCAAATTTAATTTCTAAAGAACATAATAGGTTGTTAGGAATGGTTCAGAACTTGTACAAAATTTTTGTACATAGGAACCGATACGATATTCCGAGTAGCAACCAATAAGACCGACATATTGTCTTCAAGAACTGGTACCATTCGCTTGATCGTATCGGGTCCGCTGGGCCAACCTAGATACTCCACTTGACTTTATCTTTCACGTCAATCGATCTTTCTTACTTTGACTGACCTTTGGTGGGGCCCCTCATTATTAACAGATCACAAGTCTCCCATTCAAGTCTAGTCGAAAAAGGCTATAAGTCTGACTGACTAAACAGTTGATGCAACCTAGAATTTTCTCTCTTGTAAACGATGTCCTGGGGCTTATAATTGTCGTTCGGTTGCTAAAGCGAAGACATTCGGTTGTATAGTCATCATTCGGTTGCTGAAGCGAAGACATTTGGTTTTATAACTATCGTTCGGCTGCTGAAGCGAAGACATTCAGTTATATAGCCATCATTCTGTTGTTGAAGCGAAGATATTCAGTTTTATAGTCGTTGTTCGGTTGCTGAACTGAAGACATTCGGTGTTATAGCCGTTGTTTGGCTGCTGAAGCGAAGACATTTGGTGTTATAGTCGTTGTTCGACTGCTGAAGTGAAGACATTCGATGTTATAGCCGTTGTTCGACTGCTGAAGCGAAGCCATTCAGTTTTATAGCCATCGTTCGATTATTGAAGTGAAGACATTTGGTGTTATAGTCATCGTTTTACTGCTGAACCGAAGACATTCAATTTTATACTTGTCATTCGGCTACTAAAGTGAAGACACTTAGTCAATTTTCTAATTTACGGCTGAACTCTTACACCCGACAGTAGTCATTTTTAATTGCCACTGATGTCATATTAAATTTTCATAAACCACTCAAATCTCCTTCCATTAATGTTGGGCACGCTCGGCATGCCCGGTAATCATGCTCTCAGCTTAATCATTAATGCTCCCTATAGAAGAATGCCACGTGGCATGCCCGTATGTTGCTGCAGAGGTGATGTGACAGACGGTGGTTTGGGAATGATGTGACCGTTGCCTTTTTGGAATCAATGGTCATGATAAACTCCCCTTTTCCAAAGCCCTTGATTGAACAGCTGAGAATGGTCGCTCTCCACATTTTTAAGCCCCCGATTTTATCTATTCCCTTCACCGTCTTCCTCACGCTCGCCATCGTCTCCTCCTTCTTCGCCAACGATTTCCTTTATAGTAAGCTTCTCTCCCTTTCTTTCTTCGAATCTTTTGTTCCTCTTCCCCCTCTGTTCTTCATGGCTGAGTCTCCTCATCCTCCTCTGCCCGTCCCCAAGCTCTAGTATACCTCCACAGTCTTTAAATTCAATAGCGACAAAGTCGACCAGATGAAGCTTACCTATCATTTCCTTGCTGATTACCAATCGTCATCCCTTCTGTTTACAACTATCCCCATTTGTCACACAATAGCTTTCTCACTTTCTTTAAGGACCCGTTTTACACCAAACTCCGATTTTCCACTAATCCCTTATTCTTAGAAGTGTGTAGATATTTTCACATCTCTTTGTACTGGCTAGTGCCCAATTCTTTTAGGTTGTTGTATGGGGTGGTCGTGTTATTCCGTCTGTACATAATTCCTTTAGAACCTTGTGTGTTTCATTATTTTTATTACCCTAAGTTATCCGAGTCGGGTACCTTTTTATTTCAAACCCGAGTAGGCACTGTCTATTTTGATAAAATGTCATCTTCTAATAAGCACTAGAGGGAGCATTTTTTTTGTTCGCTTTCCCATCCGGTCCAACTTTTCAATCGGCTGACAGATCAAATTGATGAAGCCTCTTTCGCTTGGAAGATATTGAAGTCAATCAAACTACCTCTAAGTAACCTTTAGTTTATCCGGTCAAAAGTATCACATACACCGACTTCTATTGGGGAGTATCTTATACGTATTTGGACTGAGCTCAATCCGAACATGACTGCCTATCCCCTAGGTATGCCCTTTTTCTTCCATTATCTTTGAATCTAACTAATTTCTCTTCCTTTTTTATAGCCCAAATCATGTAAGGGCATGACTGAGCGACAAAAGTAGCCTCGTCGATGCGGAAATCAACGCCAAGGGTGCCGTCGTGCTGGAAATTAAGTTGTGGTTTGCTACCGGTCGAACATTCCGACGATCCGACCGGCGAGGTGGGAGGAGGTTATGTGCCGACTAGCAACACAAAAGGAAGCTGGATGGCGGTAAGCGATGATGTTGCCGCCACAGGCAAACTCTCCCCTCCTTGAGCGACCATCCATGGCGCCAATCGCGGTGCCTTCAAAGTTGGCCACCTCAGGTGAGCCATTAATCCACCGCAAGAGGCATCGAATGGGTGTCTCTTCCCGCTTTGTCACTTCCGCTTTGTAGGCCTATGCACCTACAACCTCTCACCCTCCTTCCGAATGGGGCGAGACTTCATTTTCTGCTTCCCTAAAGACGGGGGGTCGTTGTTCCCACTCCTCCATCCTTCAATCAGACACCCTCGTTGTTTGCGTTGCCGGTTGGGACCATATGCGCACATCCAGTCGCATATATACCACTCCAGTCGTCCAGGTGTCTCCCATCCGCTCCTCCCCGATGCCCAAGTCAAAGGGTTCGGCCACTTTTGAGCCGTCAGATCCTAGTGGCCGTAGGCACATAATAGCCATCATCCGTCCATCGATCGACAAGTGGTGTCACCCTAATGACACCGAGTCGCGCTCCCCTGAGCACCAAATTAAGATTCAATGTCCGCTGACCTAAGTCTGGGCCAATGCAAGGACCCACGCGGTGACTATTCGGCCTGGAGAGCTCGCGGACGACTTCACTTAGAAGCCCACCGGGGTATATATATTTTTTATTAAGTGCTACTTTTGTATTCCTCAATCGACGCTTATTAACATGTTCTTACTGTAGTTTTGGGTTAAAAGTCTAGCTATGTGCCAAAGACTGACATTCTTGGAGTATGAGCTGCAACAACTACGTGCTCTGACCGGGCGATAAGAAGCCCCCCATGCCCTTATCGATCAAGTAAATGTAGAGGTGACTCGACTAAAAGAAGATTTGGACCGGAGTTTCGAGCAGCTGCTAGGCTCCGAATGAGTGCTCGATGTCGAGAAGAATAAAAATCATGAGCAAGCCCTCTAGCTCAACTAGCTTACCCAACAAGCTCATTCTTTTAAGTCTAAAATAAACTTTGTCAATGCCAAAAAACTCCGAGTTATCGAAGAGTTGGACATCAAAAACAAATAGACTCAGATTTTGGCCCAAAATCTCAAGGAGGCAAAAGCTTCTTTGGTGGCCAAACGGGACTACTGAGCTTCGGAGCAAGCGGCGACCAAGCTCCAGCTTGATGCAAAAGATGCCAAGCTGTCTTCATTAAAGACTAAGTTGGAGGCATTTTGAATGGCTTTCAATAAGTAGCAAGAGAAGGAACCCAGGCGGTTGGAAGTTTTCAAGGTGAATTATCTCCGTTATGACCCTTTCAACGAGAAGCTCACCAACCGAACTCTCCGTCTCTTTAATTGCGACATCGATGGAACCCTTCAGCAGTTGAAGGACGATGACTATCTCTCTCCAGATCTGACCAGTAAATTTATAAACAGGGGGAAGCTCACTGAGTCGCTTCCAGACAATGCCCTCGACTACCTCGAATAGCATTCTATTCAATTCTCTAAGTAGCTTTTTGTACATCCCTCTTGTGCTTTGTAAAAATTTCCAAGTGTTAATGAATGCGCCCATTCGGTGCTTTTGTACTTTAGCTATAGGGTTTTATTAAATGTTAATTCTAAGTATTCTTCATTGCGTCCCTGCTCGGTGCTCTATGGCTATCTAGTTTCCGTTCAATAATTTCGTAACCCTTCGCAAGTATAGTTTGTAGAAATCTCCTAAGTATAAACTCTTGCACACTCGCTCTTCTAAGTAAATATTTGCTAAAGCATTTAGTTGATCCTCTCAACTTAGGTTGAACATCCTGTTTATCTATATCTCGTCCACTCATGTCGAGAGTCTTTAATCGCAAGAGAAACACTCACTTATAGGTCACCCACTCGAGTCGAGAGGTTGTTATACGCCCCGTCTAGACCCCATGGCTACTAATCTTCCAGTGCGAGAGCAATGCTCGCGTATAACTCGCCTGATCGGGTCGAGAATCTTTAACACGCTCAGTCTGGACCCCGTGGCTATTAATCTTCAAAAGTGAGAGCATCGCTCGCTTATAACTCGCACGATCGGGTCGAGAATTTTTGGCGCGCCCAGTCTGGATCTCGTGGCTATTAATCTTCAAACGTGAGAGCATCACTCGCTTATAACTCGCACGATCGGGTTGAGAGTTTTTGACGCATCTGGTCTGGACCACGTGTCTATTAATCTTCAAACGCGAGAGCATCGCTCGCTTATAACTCGCCCAATCAGGTCGAGAGTATTTAACGCGCTCAGTTTGGACCTCATTACTATTAATCTTTAAACGTGAGAGCACTGCTCAATTATAACTCGCTTGATCGGGTCAAAAGTCTTTGACACGCCCGGTCTAAATCCAGTGGCAATTTAACTCCATGCGGGAGAGCAACACTTGCTTATAACTCACCCGCTCGAGTCGAGAGTCTTTGATGAGCTCGATTTGGATCCTGTGGAAATTTACCTTCATGTGCGAGAGCAACACTTTCTTATAATTCGCATGCTCGGGTCGAGAGTGTTTGACGCGCCCAGTCTATATTCTGTGGCAAATTATCTTCATGTGCAAAAGCAACACTTGCTTATAATTCGTCCACTCGGATCGAGAGTCTTTAACGCGCTTGGTCTGGATCCCGTGACAATTTATCTCCATGCGCGAGGCCACGCTCACATATAACTCGTCCGTTCGGGTCGAGAGTCTTTGACGTACCTGGTCTAGATCCCATAACTATTTATCTTCATGTGCAAGAGCAACGCTTGCTTATAACTCTCCCGCTCAGGTCGAGAGTCTTTGACACATAGTAATCTTCATTCAAAACTTCTTGCATTCATAGAATGGTCATTTTACAAGTTACTTAATTTTTAGTTACAAACTTACTACCCAGTTCGACATGGTTGCAGATGGTTCGTGCTTTATGGTCGGTCGAGCTTCCTTCCATTCTCATTTTGTAAATAATAGGACCCTGAGCCGAGCCTCTGGATCACCTTGGAGGGTCCTTCCTATGGGGCCTCCAATTTGCTGGCGTCGCCAACCGGTTTGACTCTTTTTCAGATGAAATTGCTGACCTAGAATGACCGGTGCATCACCCATCTATTATAACTTTGTTTCATCCTTCATCTCGCCCTGCACTACAGCTTCCCCTCTATATACTAGGTGGAACGGGGTTATGCCGATCACTTCTCAGGATGTGGTATGGTAGGCCCACAGCACGCTTAATAATTCATCCGCCCAACTCTCTCTGATGTGGTTGAGTCGTGTCTTGAGCCCATGAAGTATTTCTCTATTAGTAACCTCTATCAGTCTATTGCTTTGGGGATAAGCCACTGAGGTGAAGGCCTACATAATATTATAGCTGGCGCATCACTCTCTAAGCCTTTGCCCTTGAAATTGCCTCCCATTGTGGAAGACAAGTTTGTGAGGAACGCTAAACCGACAAATGATATTCTGTCACAGAAACTTTATAACCATTTATTCGATTATTTTAGCTAGTGGCTCAGCTTTTACCCAAGGAGAAAGTCTACCGCTATGAGGAGGAGTTTCCTTTGTCCGGTCACCATTGGAAATAACCCTACAATGTCCATGCCACATTGGTCGAACGGGCAAAAACACCACAGATGCCTTTAGCTCCTTGGTCGGCCTATGTGAGATGTTCTGATACTTTTAACAAGACAGACATGTCACCATTATCAACACGGTGTTGGCTTATAGAATGGGCTAGAAATACCCTGCTAATAGGAATTTTTCTCGCCAACGATGGTCCACCCGGGTGACTTCTGCAAGAGCCCTGGTGAACTTCTTTTAGAATGTACTGGACATCTTATGATCCGACACATTTGAGCAGGGGTCTTGAGTAGACTCTCTTGTACAGGTGATCTCTAATGAATGTGAACTGTCCGACCCTCTTTTAGTAGTCGAGCCTGTTCTCGGTCGATCGTCTTGTTCCTTGATCGGAGGTACTCAATTAGAGGCGCCCTCCAGTCGTCGGCAACTCCCATGGTTGGCCTATCGATGTGGGTCATCAACATCACCTACTCGATCGATTTATTTAACACCAACAGAGTCAAGGAACTTGCTAACATTACCAGTTCACCCGTGTATTGGTTCTCTGCTCGGGGGATCTTTTGGATAATGACTTCTTGAAATCCAACGTTCAATTTCTCAAATGCTTCCACATATAGTCATAGCCTAACATTATTTATTTCAAAAGTCCCTGGGAGCTGCTACACCCCCAATTGAGAGTCGGAGTGGATCAACACCCACGTAGCTCCCACATGCTTTGCTGCTTACAGGCCGACTATCAATGATTCTCTCTTTGCCTCGTTGTTCGTGGCTTTGAGTCTAGCTGAAAAGACAATTGCATTCGATCTTCACGTGGTGATATCAGAAGTATGCCCACGCCGCTACCTTGCCGAGTGGACGACTCGTCCATATAGATCTTTTTAAAGTTGCTTCTGATTTGACGTTCTGTACTTTTGTCACAAAATCGCCCAAGGCTTGTGCCTTGATCACCGTTCGGGCTAGATACTTGATGTCAAATTTACTCAATTCCGTAGTCCACTTAATCAGCTGTCTGAATCCTTCGGGGATGAGGAGGATCTGTGTAAAATACAGAAAAAAATGATGAATAATGATAAGGAAATTTTTTAAATTTTTAGAAAATTTTCAAGAATTTTACGGAGACCGTATGAACGAGTTTATGGGGATAAAATTAGGTCCCGGGAAAGTATATTTAGGCTACTTCGTTTTAACGAGAAAATGCTTATTTTTTTTAATTCCTTTCCTTTTTCTTTTTCTTTTTCTTTTATTCTTTCCTTCGTTTCCTCCCGACCCTCACCCGACGCCGTCCCCTTGCCTTCTCCTTTGCGCCGAGCCTCTGATCTTTTGCCCTAACCACTCCCAACCGGTGCCACAAAACCGCCGCACGCCTCGCAAGTAAAGTCATCGCAGATCCCCTCTGTTTCGCTTCCTCTTCCTCGCCACTACCGATCTCTGTTCCCTTTCCCTTTTCTCTCCCGATCCAGCCGAGGATCTTCATCTTCTTCTCTTCTTGTGCCGACGCTGACCCCCTAACCGCAGGCGCCTCTGACTCCACGGATCCACCATCCGCGTGTGTACCTTAGTGGCGGCACACATCTAGCGCACTTTTCTTGAGTCGTACCCTAGCGACGCCGACCGTCGGCCTTTCTCCCGATTCCGCCGTCGCTAGTGCTTCTTCGTCGGATCTCTGCTCAACGCCGACCTTCTTCTCTGTCTCTTTAGTCGACGCCCCGCTCCTGACGCCACGACTGTCTCCCGATCGCAGGCACTGTCCGCCCTCACGCGAACCAGTCGCCAGCCGATTTCTCTCCATCATCTCCCGACCTCCTTTGTGCCCTAGCACGGTGACTGATTCTTTCTTTTTCCTCTCTGGTCGTGGTGATCTTGGAGGTAGGTACGCTTACTAGTGGTGATTTGTGTATCTTATCTCGGTATTGTGTTGATTGGGTGCTTCCTTTTGGATCCAAGCAATGAAGAGGTGTCCGGAAAGAGCTGTGGTGTTTCCTGGTATTTCCAGTAGCAAAACAAACCCTAACGGTGTAGTAACAGCGGCTGTGAATTAAGGTAAGGTGTAGAGAAATCATTTCTCTTGTTGTAGCGTACACTTAATTGAAGCAAGGAAAGGATAAGAAATGAATAGTATAAAAATTTATTTAAAGTTTAAGTTGTTTATGTGTAAGTGGATTAGGTTTGGAATTAATCTAATGGTATGATTAGGGGTTTGCCCTAATTTAGTGTTAGAGATTCTATTTAGCTATTTCATATGAATTTAGCTAAATAAAATATGTTTATATTGGTGACATAGGACTTTGACGCGAGACAAGTATCTCGACGTCGGATTTGGACTGGATACGATCCTCTTATTGGAGGTGGATACTTTGACTTATTTTTTTAGATTTGTCATTTGATATGCATAGTAATATTTTTAACAAATAGTAATGATTATGTTTCTTATTTGTATCGGTTGGTCACTATCCGATACCTGTTACATGCTTGTTTTGTTATTTGTTATGCACTTCATGTTAGTACTTACCTGATTATACATGCTTATAGGGGTAGTGACATAACCATACTTCATTATGTTCAGGACTTAGGTTTTTATACCTTATCTGATCTCTGTACTTAGACATTTGATTTGATTTTTTGTCCTATGGTACACATTATGTAGAGATGGATAGGTTTAGGATATTGTCATGCTTAGTATCATGTATCATCTCGCATGATTGCATGCTGCGCGATAGTCGATTTCATTATTGTTGAGCACATCGTCAGTTTCATGGATCTGTACACACAACCACTCATGGGTTAGTGGTATATCAGGCAGAGTGTGTGCAGTTTTGCTCTGTCAGTGCTCCGCTGGTTCACTTATGGGTAGCGTGACGCAGCGTGGTAGCACGTCAGGGATCCCTCCTCTAAATTGTCTCAGGGAGATGAGAGCATTGCGCTCCCCCACTTTTGATTTGGGGTAGGAGGATAGGTGTACTCTGACAGTATCCCGTCCACTCGGTCACTCATTATGAGCAATGACGGCAGAGTGCATGGTTGTTATAACCCTACCCACTCGGTCTCACCATCGTGTGTGAGATGGTTGACTAGCAGTAGGGGTGACCAAGACATGTCATTGGCATCATACACATTGATGCATTTATTGCTTGTGTGTTGCTGCACTTGTATACTACATATTGGATGGATGCATTTGTTTGACATGCATACAAGATTCCTATACTTCTCGGTTGATTATCCATACACCAGGGCCTGGTTAGTGCAGTTTTCTCCTGTTTATTTCAGTTACATCCAGGATCTCCTAAGAGGATTGCTTGTTTATCCGTTCGGGGGTCATCGAGCCTAGGTGTTTTTCCTTAAGCTCATCCTGAATGGATGCTTCCTCCGATGAGGATCCTTGGGGCCTATCTGCGGCGTCTTGTTCCTCTGAAGGGGTGTGGAACAACGCCCAATGATAGAGGATTGGTGCATCCGGTGCTTCTCTGAATGTGTTGATCGACTTATTGTTCGGCCGACGAGCGACGACGTTTCCCGCTCGGCCTTTATGATCGGCCTGCTGGCTGGTCGTAGATGTTGCAGGTTCATTTGCTTGATGACCGATTATCGCCTGCTGTTGCTCCAACATCTTTGTCGCTCGTGCTTGCACCAGCATGTCGAACTCCTCTTGTGTTAACATCACTGTGGTGAGTCGTCGAGCATCCTCTATCTTTGTGTTTTTGATTTATGTAAATTTTCTACAAACGACATCAAATATGATCCTATTTAGAAATAGCGAAGATGACAAGCTGGGAATGTGGCGGTATAGTTGAAGCGGTAAAGACTCCACGTAGCTCTGCAACATGAAAACGTCAATGCTGGGCCGGGAAGGGGTTCCCAGCCTTGGTCCTCCGATGCTCAAGTCAGTTTCCGACAATCTCAAGAAATGGAGAACTGTAGCTAAAGGATTCAGAAGGTAAAGTTGTGCATACCTTTCCTTGTAGCTGGTAACCCCTTCTCTAGTGTCAACATGATGCTTGTGCACGCATCTCAAGGTGTAGGCTTGCCCTCCTAGGTGTCCTAAGAAGAGATGGGTAAAAAAGGTGTCATTGACATCATTTTCTTAAGCAGCCATGCAATCATCTAACGTGACAGTCTGGAAACTTTTGAAGTACGATTGCTTGTTAGATATGTTTTGCTGTCAACGACACAAATTTCCAGAAGGAAATGAAAAGATACTTGATGGGGTCATGCGCAGCCACCTGGAGTTCGCTCGGTTGGGCTGCTGTCGCATGACAGTATCCTTAGGGCTTGCCGGCTCGCTTCTTTTCTTCTTTCATGATTATCCTCAATTAATACGTTCTGATCGGACACGTGGCTTGATTAGTGAAATCCGTCGTTGCTTAGCTTTCTTTGTTATCGGAGGGTCATTTCCCCGCTTGTCTTCAAGAATTGGTACATCTGCTCAGTGGTACCCTGACTGTTCGACCATATCAAGTCCACGAGACTAACCTGAATACTCTATTTGACTTTATTTTTTACGTCAATCGATCTTCCATATTTGTATCTATTTATAGTAGGCCCTCATTATTATCCGATATTATTTACCATAATAAAAATAAGAGTTTCTTGTTAATATTTTTACCGACTAAATAAAAAGGGGCAAGTTCTTACTACTACTATTATATACATTTCGCGAGCAAAACACCCGATCCATGCCGATCACCTGGCTCCTCGCGTCCTTCAGTACAGTCCTTCTAGGACACATGCCGCGCTCCGATTCTAGGAAATTTTGAATTGACTAAAACACCCCTTCAATGTTTGCCCTTTTCTTCTATTACTATCTGTCAATACTTACACAAATTGATGGCATGATCGTCAATAGATTCACGAGGGCGCGATACTGCTGAAAATTTTGAATCCCGGCGGGCAGTCGATCCTCAAGAGGCTCCCAAGTTCCCACCCGCCTCCTCCTCAAATCTCAATCGATCGAGCAGGCGGAGAAGCGAGGCGGGGAGCGATGTCTTCTTCACCGTCTCCTTCTTTGGATTCGAGGTCGAGGCATCACAGTTACTGCAGGAAGCAGAAATCTCTCGGCGTCTTGTGCTCCAAGTAATCGATCTGTTTTTCCCCCCTTTTTTTCAATAAAGTTCTTGATCAGAATTTGGTTTTGTTTCGATCTGTTTGGGCCGCGAAGCTTCGTGAGTTTGTACGTTCAGAAAGGGGCTGAATTTGTGGACCTTGACTACGCCGCAAGGCAGCTTGGCGTCGAGAGGCGCCGGATCTATGATATCGTCAATGTCATGGAGAGTGTCGGGGTAATACCTTGCTTTTGATAAAATTATAAAGCGTTTCTTTGAGTTAGAGTTTTTGTTTTTGAAGAAACGAGTTCTTTGGTGCATGGATAGGTCGTTGCGAGGAAGGCGAAGAGTAAGTACTCTTGGATAGGGTTTTCTGGGATCCCAAATGCACTAAAGGAACTCAAGGTCTGGTCGCTTCTCTGTTTTGGTTCGATCTGTTGTTTTCATCTCCTCAATCTTCGTTTGCCCTAAAATATTATGGCCCGAGCAGGAGGAGGCACTTCAGGAGAGTTTTGCCACTGATGTGGCCTCCGTAAAAGTAGGTTATGTGCTTAGAATTTCATCATAATTCCTCGTGCGACTGAAAGTTGAGATCTTGTGTGCTGAGTTGATTGTTCTTGCGATTTTTTGCGTGTAAAAGGAAGCTTTGGAGGATCAACATGAAGACAGCGAAAGCCAGAGCCACGATGATGTAGATGAGAAACCAAGCAAAATTGGCAGCATTTCTTCATTGATGGGCTCTTTTGGCAACATATTGTCAGGTAATTTGTTAAATTTTTTTCTGTGTTCAGTTGGGAAAAGTATCTTCTCGCCTTTATCTGATTCTTTATCGTCTCACCTTGAATTACCAGCTACTGAGAACAGGAAGGATAGATCACTATACCTGCTGAGCCGAAATTTCATCAAGCTTTTCCTGAATTCAGAAGTAATTCATCAAACTTATCACAGGAAACTTGGATTCCGATTCCTTTAATAGCTTGCATACAATATTTTCTCAGGCATCCTGACTGATTCATATGTAAACATTGAACAGGTAAACACTATCTTACTGGATGAAGCTGCAAGGCTGCTGCTTGGTGACAACACCAACTTATCCCACATCAGAAGTATATGCCAATCTCGTTTCACATTTTCTTTAGGCAAAAAGAAGTAAATAAATCTTATCTGTGATTTGATTCAGTTTATGAGATTATCGTGCAGCCAGACGTCTGTATGACATAACAAATGTGTTGTCGTCTATCAATCTTATCGAGAAGGTAATTTATTGGTATCTGTAATGTAGCAATTTGAAACAATATAAATTGTGCTTGTTCATTTTTCTTCTGTTTTGGAAAATTTGCATATCCAGATTCAAGAATCTAGGAAGCCAGCGTTTCGATGGCTAGGAACCAGTGGCAAGTCTAAGATGGATACTTCTGTAACAGTTGTTGCTTCTAAAATTGGAAATCATTCCAATAAGAGGGCATTTGGAACTGAGGTCACTAATGTGGAATTGAAGAGGAGCAGGCTGAGTCCTAAAGCAAGTAAGAAGCCTAGTAATTATGCACAACTGTGGAATCAGGACCTCAAAGAATGTAATCTGACAGCTCAGAAGCAATTAAGCATGAAGAGTGGCTTTGTTTTTGGTCCTTTCTTCCCTGCTGGAGCAACTAAAGAGGTAACTGAGGAAAAAGGTGGGAAAACTGCTCAAGGTTTGGAGGGTTCTGCATGCTCGTCGCGACCACAATACCACAATGAAGGTTTGCGATACATTTCCTTTACACTTTAATTATTGATGTATTATGATTATCTGCTCTGTCTAAAGGTTAACTCAGTCATTATTTGCAATTTCAGATTTATTTTGCTATCCTGAAGTTTGATCTGACCCTATTTTGCATTGTTTCACACATTGTTTTCCCCTTTGAAGGATAGGATCTATGCTATAGATTGTTAATTCCACCAGTTTTTCCTACAAAAACATTTCCCTTCTCAGGGCAATTTTTTTTGTTCCCTTTTATTGTGAATCTTTGTTGTCAAAACACAATTCTTTTTAGCATTCATTTATATGAAAGAACTTTTACCTGTAAATAAGTAGCTTTATCATACATGGTGCACTTTTTGATTTATAAAACTAAACCTTTTACATATCATGAACACATCTCATGTTTATTTATAGTTTTATATTTTTGAACATTTGATGAGATTTTGAATTCTTGATTGAGCAAAGATAGGTGATCCTGCTTGAGATTGTCGACGGACGAATTATTAGTGAGTTGACATTGACTAAGTTTTCAATCACCCAGGGGCAACAAGATTTTATAAAGAGGTCTGCCAAAATCTAAAAAGGAGAAGTAAATGAAGAAGAGGGGGTTAGAATAATAGCCGTGAATGTTCTAGCCCGATCCCTTTGATGCTCAAGTTAGCATAGGGGTTATGGAGGAGCAAGGAATGAAATAAGTAAGTTGTGTTCTCGTCGCTTGCGGGGGGCGAATGATCTTTTATACAGTTGTGGTTGTGCCCTCACATGCACTATGCGTCTTGAGATCCATATATATGTTACCCATATTTTTCGAAATAAATGGTTGTGTTACTCACCTCTTCTGGGATAAATGGATGTGTTCTCCACATTCTTTAGGAAATAACGACTACGTTGTTCTTATCTTTCAGGACCAACGACTGAATGTCCTATCTGTCAGAAGTCTGGTATACTAATTCGAATCTAGGTAATCCGGAGTTGGGGATTGATTGAAGTTGGGGATTGTTTTGAGTTAAGGATCCCATGGATTCACGGATTGTTTGGGGTCGGGAGTCCCATGGAGTCTAGGGCAGACTCAAGTCGGCGACTGCATGGAATTAATGGATCTTATGGAGTTGGGGATTTTTTGGAGTCAAGAGTCCCATGGAGCCGAGGGTTGTTTGGAGTTGGCGATCGCATGGAGTCGAGGGATCTCATGGAGTCGAGAACATTTTGGAGTAGGGAGTCTCATGGAGTTGAGGGCTTACTTGAGTCGGTGATTGCATGGAGTTGAGGGCGGCCTGAAGTTGACGATTGTATGGAGTCAAGGGTAGCTCAGAGTTGGCGAGTGTCTTTCTATTGACTTTGACCATCATCTCAACATAACTATTGACTTTGACCATTACCACAACACGAGAATTGACTTCCTCAATCATGTGGCTCCCTTTGGGTATCCGTATCACCAGTCTTTTTTTCAAGTTTAATCGAAGGAGGTGGAAATTTGATTGATTTGACTATTGTGCGGTTTGATAGGGTGGTTATTTTTGCCCTGACTACAACAACCACGTGGCGAATCCCAAGCGTGATTTAAACGACATTGTGCATTAAATTCGGCCATGCTTATTAAATGTGCACCATGCGGTAACATGCCTCAATCCTTGAATTGGATGTACGTTGGCAGTATGTTTTTGAGGTTGCGTCTAATTATGTGATGTGACCATATGTAGAAAACGAACTAACATTCAAATTATAATGATTATTGAGATTTTGTTTAATCCATGCACTTGATCGAACGGTTGAAATTTCATCATGCTATTTTGTGTAGAGATCCAATGGTCAAGATCGGGAGAGCAATGTTACATTAGGTTGAAAGGAGATGCCATTGCTTTTATTGCTTAATCTTTGCTTCTGCAATTGTCGCTTTCATCTTTTTAGTCTTCGAATACTTCCTTTTCAACTTCTCAATAAGTGTTTACTCCTTGCTTTCACCCTTTGCATTGATAAACTGTTGATCTTCTAGCCCTCAATTTCAGCTTCTATTTTTGTATTATATCTTTGGATGGTCGTGGAGCCGTCTTTTGCTCCTTGATACAAATCCATCGAGTCAGATTTTAATGGTGGTGAATTGGATCGAATAAGACTTATAAGATTCCTACCAATAATTGCATAGTAGTCTAGATAATAATGATCACCCAGATCATCTTCCTCTTGGTTTCATGACCTTCTTCCGAAGTCACTTATCGAACGGGCTTCGCTTTTCCATCCTAACATTCTTTTTCAAAGTGTCTTAGTAATTTCGTGTTTCTTTGTCTCATCTTAGTCTAAATTCTTTCCAAATCCTCACTGGTGTAGTCATATAACTGCTTGAGTTTTTCATTATTTCTTTTACTAAAAGAAATTAGAAGACAAGGTATTCTTTTTTTTTTTTGCTCTCCTAAATTGGGTTTAACTTTTTGAAAAAATTTCCCTCCTCACAAGGGATGGAAATCTTATTTTTTCTTGGTGAAGCCTCTAAATCCTCTGTGTTAGCCCATTCAATAGCAATTTGAGTTATCCGTGGCTCCTTCCTTCAAGTATTATCATTTGGAGCTGGATTATTTTTCTGTGTCCAAGAAATTGTAAGATCTGTGATTCAGTAGAAACTTATTACTTGAGGAGGGGTTGCTTTACATATTCGAGCAGAGCCTCGTCCCGATTCCTCTCAAAGCTTTATTCGGTAAGACTTTTTTGCTTTTATAAGTTTTAATATCTAATTGAATGATTGCCGACTCAAGCACACAATGTTGAAGGCTTCTATTTGTAGGATCGAGATGCGCTAGAGGGGGATGAATAGCGTTTGTGGCTTTCATGTTTGTTTTAAAACAAAAATTGAAGAGACAAGGGTAGCAGAATAAAGATAGAAAAAAAAGCAAACACTAACACACCAAGATTTACACGGTTCGGAGCTTGTGACGACTCCTACTCCAAGGCTCGTGATCGTTGATCATTTTTGTTAGACAATCATTATCAATTCGAAATGTTACAGTAATGATTACAATTAAGCAATTAACTTTAACAATAATAAATAATATTGACGACTTAGAGAATTAGATCTTGAATGTGGTTATCGTTGGAGTAGCTTTTGGGCGTCGTAGAGGCTTTATCAGAGTAGCACATAGAAGTGGAAGTTGCTTAGAATATCGTTGTGAAGCCACTGGGTGAAGACTTCTTTTATAGCATGTTCCGGGCGCTTGGATCCCTTCTCGGGTGCTTGGACTGTGTTGACGTCGTGTGCTCTTGTCGAAAGTTGATCGACAAAGGTTATCCACCTCTTGGTGTGTGACGCAGGTCTGACCAATCCTCATGCTCCAGCTTGGCTAACAGATGATATTTGGCTGTCCGAGCACTCGGACCAGCTCATACAGATGATATTTCCTAAGTTTGCGGCCTTGAAATTGTTGACTATTATTAGAGAATATCACGTGAGGTAGGCCAAATCGGTAGATAATATTTCGCTATAGGAACTTCTTGATGTTATCTTTTATTATCTGAGTTAAGGCTTCAACCTCCACTCATTTAGAGAAGTAATTCACTACCATAAGAAGAAGTTGTAAGTACTTTGGGTAAGTTTTGATATAATCAATCAGGTTAAATTAGATCCTGTGGTGTTTTGATCTTTGTGTCTAAATGTGTATGAACTTAGGAACACAAGAAGTCTAGTGAAAGATGTAGCTAACGAGAAGGATGACACGGAAAGGGAGCTGATGGACGTGGTGTATTCGAGAGATGAGATGTTGCGGAAGAGTACACCAACGAACGAGAAGGACGTGCGCGACGTTCAAGGGATGAGAAGTTGGGGAGGAAGCTTGCTCAAGGAGAAGACCCGAGTTAGGTTCGGGTAAACTCAATTCTCGAAGGCTTGAGGATCACTCAAGCGTTTAGAGAAGAAGGTAGCGACTGAAGAAGGCGTCGGATGGTCAACACATGGCTAATCGATCCAGGCGCTCAAATCACTTTGGTGCCGAAGGGGCGCCTCGATGTAGTGGATCAACTTTGGGTCCACATTAGCAGCGGTTCGGGTGCTTGGAGTGGGTCTGGGCGCATGAGTATGGATAAATTCTTATCCTTTTACCGTTGTGAAGCGAATTGAGATGGCTAACTGGGGGTAGCCAGATTGGGTTTGGAATCTTGGATCGTGCCACGTCATCAAATAGTTGCTTTGACCTAAAAGGAGCCTGGTGCTCTTCATTCAAGATAACACTTTTTGTACTTCGAATTATAATTTTGTTTTCAAGTTCTGTGCTTCCAACACTTGTTAGAGGTTTTTTTGCTTATGACGAAAGGAGAATTTTATTTGTGCTTTCAATATCTTAGATTAATAATTTCCTTGATTGTAACTAAGTAAAAATTGGTAGTTTTTTTTAATTTATGCAATATAGTTTTTGTTTATTAAAGTATTTGTTTTAATTATAATTAAAATTCTTGAGAAGGGTATTCTTGTCTTTGTAGGGCAATTCACTCTTCTCTTACCGGCCGCATAGACTAATAAAAGTTTCTTTTGTTGAGGCTAATTGAGAAGGGACCTACAATATCTATGCCTTATTGATTGAAGGGGTGTGAGACAATGGAGGTTTTCAGGAACTCAATTGGGTAATGAGAGAGGTGCTAATGCTTCTGGTAATGAATGCAGGCGGCAACAAATTGGGTCATGTTCGCCTACATAGTCGGCCAAAATACCCAACCATCAGTGTCTTTCGAGCTAGCATTCATCCCCCAATGTGATTTCTGTAAATACCTTTATCAATTTCTATCATGACATAAGCATTATCAGGACTAGGCATTTGAGGAGGGAGCGTGAGAAGGTTCGTTGATATAATTGATCCCTAATTAGAGTGAATCAAGGAGCTCTCCACTTGAGTAGTCGAGTTTGCTCTAGATCAGTGGGCATAGTTCCTTGTTGGAAGAAAATAGTTAGAGGGGTCCTCTAGTTGGCAGGCCTATCTTGACTTGGTACTTGATCAATCTAGGCAACTAGTAAAACCTGAACCATCTAGTTATCCATGGTCCAAGTCGCAAGTGTACTCACCAATTTAGCTAGCTCATTCACCTTTTAATTTTCAGCTTAGGGAATGTTTTGTAGATTAATCTCTTGGAAGTCAACTTCCAACTTCTAGAAAATTTCCTCAATCGATCATTCTTAATTTGAAAACTTCTTTCTAATTGATAAGCAATCAATTGGGAGTCCGAGCAGATGACAACATGGGAATCCTTGACTTGCTTTATTGCTTGGAGTCCTACGAATAATGTCTTATACTCAACTTCATTGTTGGATACTCGGAAGTTGAGTCGGATTGAGAGTTGGAGTACGTTCTCCCGAGTGGATGTTAATAATATCCTGAATTCCCGATACAACTATCTTGTGTATTGGAGAATCTATGCACATAAATTTTCCATGTTCTTTTAATTTTTTGGTCTGGAACTTTCCTTAGGAAATCAACTAGGGCTTGAGTTCGGTGGTCCATTTGATCAATCTTTTAGAGGCTTCTGGATTTGTAGCACTCGGCCCAGAATATTGTTGGTGAGTATTGTGAAGATAGAAAGTACAATCTTAGTCAGTGAGTGATAAGAGTCAACCCCAAAGTCAATTTCTCCAAAGTAGTGTATTTGCTCTTGACGTCCTTTAACAAGTGGCTCGTAAAATAGATGGGGTGTTGTAAATTATCTTCTTAAGATAGCAAGACCGTGGCAATCGCTCCCTTGGTTGTCGACGGTACACCCATAGCCTTTTGTGCGCTACTGATTTTGAGAGGAGTGGTAAGCGGGACATGTATTCTTTCAACTTAGTGAAAGTCTAATCACAGTTTACATCCCAATCAAACTTGGAACCCTTCTTCAATATCTTGAAGAAGAGTAAACTCTGATCAGCAGAATGGAGATAAATCGGGAAAGCTCTTTGATACGATTGAGTAGTTGTTGTGCTTCTTTGAGATTGTGGGAAGGCATATTTTGAAGCGTTGGGACCTTCTTGATGTTTGCTTTGATTTCCCTTTTAGTGATGATGTGTTCAAGAAATTTCCCGCTCTTGACTCTGAATAGATATTTGTTGGGGTTGAGGTTGAGCTCCTACTGCCTTAAAGTATTGCATGTCTATTTAATGTTTGAGATTAAATTCTCAGATCGAGTAGTCTTGATTAGAATGTTGTGTACATAAACTTCAATGTTTCTTTCTATTTGTTACTTGAAGACCTGATCCATAAATTGTTGATTAGTTGTCCTTGTATTTTTTAAGTCGAACGACATGACATATTAGAGATGATGAAACTGACTTTTTCTTGATCCTCAAGGGTCGGGAGAATTTGATGATAGTCTTGGTAGGTATTCAACATATATATAAATTCACAGTTAGAAGTTGAATTTATCAGTTGATTAATGCGGGGAGTGGATAACAATCCTTTAGATTGACCTTAAAGACATTAGTATCATGTTGGTGAGTCAAGTCGGGAATTGGATTTCTTGAATGTGTCCGACCTCTATTAACTTGTTGATTTCTGTTTGGATTATTTGGCTTTACTTGGGAAAATGTTGTTTTTGTCGGACCAGCCGAACATTTGGAATTGTTTTTAGCTAGTGGGCCATCGAAGTCGGAAGTATGCCTATGACTTTTTAGCCGATAAAGCGAAGACGTCATGGTTGGCGAGAGACATGCAATCAAGTCTTGTTTGAGTTCCGATGGAAGATTTAAAGCTACTTTGGTGATCCCCTCTATCCAATCCTGATAGATTTGTATGTCTTCTTGTCCTTCTATCGATTGAGACACCGTCACCTCTTAAATAGTTGGTACTAAGATATCTTGAGTTTGATGGTTTTGTGTGAGTTGATCTTGATTACATCAATATAACATTTTCTGGCCATCAACTAGTCCCCTTTCACCTCTTCGACTTGGTGTTCCATAGGAAACTTAATTTTTTGGCAGAAAGTGGAGATTGTTGCTTGGAAAGCACTTAGCGTCTATCTCTCTAATATGACATTGTAGGCTAAAGTTGAATTTATGATAATAAAGGGAGTACGCTGAGTCTTCATGAGCGGTTCTTCCTCTAAGGAAAGAGAGAGATCAATTTGGTCGAGCGATTGCATTTCATCTCCTGTAAATTTGTACAAGGTGTGTATAGGATGAAGCTCTTTCCCATCAACTTACATTTGGTCGAAGGCCTTTTTGAAGATAATGTTGATGAATTTGCTCGTGTCTATAAACACTCTTTTCACAATGTAATTGGTGATGAGAGCTTCGATCATTAAGGCATTGTCACGAAGAGCCTCTATTCCTTCCAAATCTCTCGGCCTAAAGTTGATTGAGGGGCTCCTTCCTTTTCCTCTAATGGTGTTGACTCCGTAACTCTCCAATTTTCGATCATGGACCTTTCTGACCTGAGTGGAGTATCCATTCGTTGGACCTCTCAAAATCATGTGGGCAGTTCCTCGAGGATCAATCTTGCCTTTGCCTTTTTCCTCTTTATCCTTCTCTTAATCTGTCTCCCTATGAGATTGGGGCGAGCCTCCATGCTTCCCAGAGGATGAGTGAGTTTGCCGATCCAACTGACGATTAGTAGCGGCATGGTGAGTAGGATGGCGGGACCGTCGGTAGGGCTCAGGAGATCTTCTACTTGGTCGATTTAGATTGATTTTTTGTTGATCAACCACATGCTGCAACTCTCTCGTGTACTCTTGGCAATCTCGAGTAGAATGAGTTTTCGATTAGTGATAAGTGTAATAGCGATCCATCCCGAAAGGTTCTTGACCACTTTTGTGTCGAGCCCGAGAAAGTTGTTAAAAAGACTTGACATTTGATGTCATCCATATATTGATGTAACAAAGAGACATTTTCAAATTTACGTATATGGTTTTCTGGGTTGGTTATGCCATTATATTCCTCGATCTCCACTGCTTAGAAATGTCGTGGTAATTCGTCCTGAAAGATGCTTCTTGAAAATGGAGGGTCTTGGGAGACTTTCGTTTCATTAAATGTGAGGGCTTTTCCCCTCAAGGCATACTGATGCGAGGTCTCTTCTGAATATTTCAAGGATAGTGTTCGCATAGTTGATGTCCCAATTATAGTAGGGATAGGAGCCTTAGGTGTTCAAGTGGGTCGGGTGGATATTTGATGAAGCACTTGATCGATCGGGGTAGCGTCTCAAATGGTGTAGGGTTGGGTATTGACGGTGCTAGCTGTTGGGGCTATCCTTGAAACATGCTTACATCGTGGCAGCAATCAGTTTGTTGAAATCATCCGTTTCCAAAGTGACGATGTTGGATATTTCAGTGTTGTTTATCTCAACATTTTAATTTATGTCCTAATTCAGTGTTCTCACAGACGATGCTAATTTTGATTCTGTTTGCGATCACTGATGGACAAACTATCGGTGAGTCAACGTTTATGTTGATTAAGTCATCAATCATCTATGGGCAACAAGGTTTTGTGAAGAGGTCTTCTAGAATCTAAAAAGGAGAAGTAAAGGAAGGAGAGAGTTAGAATGATGATTGGGGGTGTCCCAGCGCAGCCACATTGAGTGTTGTCTGGAGTTGCTGACGACATCGAGTCGAGGACGACTCAAAGTCGACGACTGCATGGAGTTGAGGGAGCCCATGGAGTTGGGAGTTCCATGGAGCTGAGGGATGTCTGGAGTCGATGACTGTATGGAGTTGAGGGATCCCATGGTGTTGGGGACTTTCTGGAGTTGGGATTCTCATGAGGTCAAGGGCTGTAGGGAGTCGGCAACCGCGTGGAGTTGATGGCAGCCTGAAGTCTGACTAATGCATGGAATTAAGGACAGTTTGGAGTCGGCAGGCGGTTTTCTATCGACTTTGACCACTACATTTGCAGGACTATGGACTTCCTCAATCATATAACCCCCCTTCGAGTACCCCGTATCTATAGGAAAAACTGAGACTAGAAAAGGTGATAATCAGATTAACAAATGTGAAGATAACAACCATCATTTGAATCTTTTATACTTTAGTTCAGTTTTCAGTGTTTTTCACCGTCGTATGTAAACTTACGGACAAGTTTAGCAATGCCATTTTTTGTATTACCCTTTAGCGAATTAGCCTTGTAGTTTGTTGCTTGGATTGGATTCAATCATTTATTTGCAATCACAGACAAACAAGGTCGCATAGTCACGAAAATCATTTTCTATTGGCATAAATCTAGACAATTCCATATCTTGGACAAAACTGGATGATAGCCATGATTTGGTGAAGTGTGCTTTCACTACACAATTCTTGTTTCGGGAGAATCTTCAAACATGTTAACAAACATGGGCATATATATATATCTATTAGACAAGTATACTCACATCATATCTACTGAACATGTGCATTTAAAATTAAGAATTCATGTGCTTACAGTTGCACGAAATATACACAAGTTTACAAAATTAATGCACATATGTCTCTACTAAATCGGTATATCTACAGTTACTAAACTAGTGCAATTTAGAATACAAAATTGGTTCATCTATAGTTGGTTGAAACAACTCTCTTATCATACTTGCATATTATATACAAGTCTATAAAGTCAGTACATATCCTTCTACTAAATTGGTAGAGCTTCTAATACAGATGGTATCTACAGAACTAAATTCTGTCATATCATCTTCACTCAACTTACGTTTTGAGCACTTCATCATATTTAGTAGCAACTGCAGCGACGCTGGAATTATTTTTGTCCAGATACACATGATCTATGATGTTTCATTTCATATTTGATCTAAACATTCACAATTATGGTAATACGACCATTTCAAAACTCCTCTCTTGCAGCCCTGAGTGAACTTTTTTCCCATTACATGGAAGCATGGAAGTCATGGTACGCCGAACTCGCTCAAGGCAGCAGCAACCTACAGCAGCAACCTTGCAACACCTCCAATTGAAACACATGTGACTTTTGTAGGGTAAGCCATTACTTACCCTCCCCTTTATTGTCCTTTTTCCTGCTGAGAAAGAAAGGGTTCTAGCTACATGGTCCCTTAACCTGTACGATTCTTGCATAGTAGAGAATGATGTTCTAGTGTGGCTATCCTAATTGATTTCTGTAAATTAGCAATGAGAAGGTTTTAGCTGAAACACTGACGTTGTGGTGTTAACTGCTGATTAGAGATTGTCGTTCCAATTGTTAGATTTGAGTAAACATAAGGTACTCTCATTGTTTATTGAGCAGCTACAGCTAAAAGATTATGATTTGAGATCACTACATGTAGATTATTAATATAAATTATATGCACATATTTGATATCACTGCAACTTTCTTTCATAGAGATGCGTCGCTATTAATCTCTTTTTCAAATAATGTACAACCAAATTGACGACTATTAATGCTCATCATATGCACTGGCATTGCGTCAACAAGGTCTCACTCCATCTGACGCGGCTTCGACGCTTCCGAGGCTCATCCTTATCCCCATGCGATGGCACAGAGGTAATTAAGTGGCTTTCTCAACTAATTCAGATTATCTGTTCTCTAATTTTTTTTTGTTTCCGTGTCCCTTACTGATTAAATGGATCAGATTATATTTCAAGGTATTATGATATTCTTAAGATGTATGTAATATCCTTGTGACGTGCAAAATATTTTTGAGATATAATATGATTCGTTTGATCGATAAAGGGACATGAGAACAGAAAAATTTAAGAAAGAGCATCAGAACTCTTTCTCAACAGTCTCATTTTTTTTAAAATGTAGTTTTTCGTGTCCGTTAAATCTGATCCTTTATGAATACTTTTATGATTAGGGAGGCACACGTACTGAGATTAGGAGATGAGTTTATTTCTTGATGTATTTGAGATTAATTCAACTCTTTTCGGAGGTTAGATGTGGGTCTGGTTGGTTTTTATGAGGTTGGTTTCTATCGGGTGCCTGTTTTTGTTAAATCGATCTCTATCGGATCAGCTTCTACCGTATCGACTTCTGTTGAATTGGATTGATCGAGATTCAGCTTGATGGATAAAGAAAAAAAGAAATAAAGAAAGAAAGACGTAACAAAGTGAATTGGATGTTTCTAATTCCAAAATTATTCATTAAAAGATATGTCTATCTCGATTGAGGTAGTTAGTCACCCTAATAATCAAATTAAAGTTAAGACAGACTTAACCACACACCTACTTGTTGATTAAGTGTACTAATTAAGTGAGTGATGAGTGAGGTGGTCACGCCTTCAATTATTAGGCCATGGGACCTCATGCACCATCACCTTCATTATCATCTCTTATCAACACAATTCATGTGTGTGGTTGTGCTTAGCTCTCATTAAGAGACAAGTGGCCTTCTATTTATTTCACTAACTCTTCGTACAATTAAATAAGGTGTTTATTTATTTATTTTTTATAAAAAAATTAAGGATATTTTATTTTGCCCCCTATAGTTTTGTTCTTTCACAAAATACCATTCGACGTTCCCCTCCCATAATTTATTTATCCTACTCATTTTTAAAACGGTAAAGGAGTCAAATGAGTCAAATTTATAATTTAAAATTTAAAATTTATTTAATAAGGCAATTGAGTTCAACTAAATGGAAATAGCTGTTCAAATTTAATTTCTTTTTTAGCTTAGCTTAAGTTTGTTTAAGTTTAATTCATTAGAAATTTTTTATAATTTTAAATTTGTTTTATTTTTAGAATATATATGTATACACGTTCAAAAAAAATAATATTCTTTTAATAATAATAATAATAGTAAAAATAAAGATTGCTTTTTTTTTTAAAAAAAAATTACCATAAGAGAATAATATTATCTATCATGTGGCAAAAAGGCGATTCGCTCGTCATAGTGCCCCCACTAACCCGTCCTTAGGTCAATACGGAGGAGGTAAATCACAGGTGACTACTAGCCATTAGTGTAAATGGCCAAGACATGAGGGAGATTATGCTCGGTCATGCCGAGTTTTGACCCCAAGACCTCATGTGATAACATCCCATATCTTAACCATCGCGTCGTCCCGAGAGGACAATAATATCATCTATCATGAAACTCAATGTTGATCCCAAATAATATTGATAAATATGAGATATTTGCCACAATGCATTGCATTGACAAGGCGTTTGATGAATTTACAATGTGCCATAGTTCTAAACCCAATTAGCGTAGGGATAGACTTTATAATGAATTACCTATTATTATTTATGTTTTCACCTCTCACTTAAAAAAAAAAAATTCCATAAATATTTCAAGTCTACTCGGATTAAAAAGAAATATAGTAAACCATGAGGACCAATTTAAAATTTTGATTCCTCCAAGAAAAAAATTCTTTCCTTCCACCTTCCCCTTTCTCTTTCCCTTTCCCTTTCGATACCAAACAAACTCAACTCACCAGCAATCCTCTTCGTTTACTTCCTTCTCCCTTTATCTATCTCCATTCCAAACCTCCTCAACTTCTCTCTCATTCCTCTGCATCTCACAATGGCTTCAGGAGCAGGAGCAGCAGCAGCAGCAGAAGGCAACTTCAAGGTACCATTTTCACTCTCATTTTATTTTATTATTATTTTAGTCATTTTTTTAAAAAAAAAAATTATTTAAACACATTCTTCGATCCTTCAGACTCTCGTTCTAAAGGTCTCCATCCACTGCGAGGGCTGCAAGAGAAAAGTCTCCAAGATCTTGAGCAAAATCGAAGGTGTTTCTGTTGGATTATATTTAATTTCTTTATCAGTGGGCTTACATGTTAATTTAATAGCACATCCGATTGTGTCATGTTGGATTGAATTTGAATTATTTCTTCAGCTTCATCTGTTTGAATTTGGTAGATCAATCTTTCTTTGTCCTTTTTGTTTCAGGTGTCGAGTCAGTCGATATCGATGCGAGGCAGAACAAGGTGAGCATTAAGTCTCTTGTGGATGCCCAGACAGTAATTCAGAAGCTGAAGAAGCACGGCAAGCCTGCTGAGCTCCTGCAGGAGGTGAATCCGAGTGATGATCGAGTTCGTAAACCGGCAACCGAGACCGACAAGCCGCCTGAACCCGCGAAAATTGGTGTACAAGGCAGTAGTCCTGCTTCTTCTCCCGGTGCTGATCAGGCTGAGACGGTTATGGCAGTTGACAATTCTGTTACTGAGGCCAAAGTGACCAAGGATGAACCCCCCCAAAACCCCGAAAAATCCGAAGAGGTAAAGTCGAAAATAGGCGATAAAAACATCGAAGATACCTTGAAGCCGTCACGTGAAGAAGAGAAGTCCAAGAAGGTCGAAGAATTAAATGATGAGCATCACACCCCTCGTCAAGTGTTTCCCCCGCAACCGGCTTACGTTATGAGCTACGACACGACTAAGCCAAGTATGAGTCAGTCGCACTTTGTGCCTCCTATGGCAACCGTTTCGTCTCAAGGGAACATCTACGATGATCAATATCGGAATTTTCCACGATATTACGATGGCCCGGTTGAAGCTCATTCGAACTCAACTGGTTACATGCATCAGCAAACAAATGATCCATACAACGCCATGTTCAGCGATGAGAACCCGGACGCGAATTGTAGTCTTATGTGATTGTCCCGTAGAGCTTGACTAGAATCATGTAAGCTAAAATTGTGTTAATCAAAGACCGTGCGTAATATTTTGATCATTGAAAGATGAAACACCTCTCCGATGAGATTGATTAGCATGAGAATAAGTTATGATTTCACGAAGAAACCTTTTGAAGGCCCCTTACGACTATCGGATTCAATTGATTCGATCTTAATCATTCGTAATGGCTCTAAATTAAGAGGACCTTCGGAGATTAGCAGCGAAGATATAAAATATGAAAATCGTTTTTTTAGCAATAATGGAAATGAAGAGTGATCCAAACTTATCGAGAAATGATGATCAATTCAATAGGTGAAGACATTTGGTAGGATTTGGTTACTTCACAAGCCTCGCGATAAAGGAAAATGACCATCCTATGAGTTAGGAGAGAGAAGGAAGAACTAGATGCAATCCCATTTTATATCAACAAAGATCAAGTTTACACCTTAAAAAAATGAATCGTCTTAGTAAGCGAAACACTTGACATTTTATTAATCTGAATCATCTGGACCGCAACCCTTGGTCCGCTCCTGGACCAGAGTTCGTTGATAGACGTGATTTTAATTAGTTATAGCAACACATAATCGTAAATGAATCTTGAATCCTTAATCTTAAATACATTTTATCAAAATTATTTAAATTTAATTAAAATCATTTTAAGTTGATCAAAATCACTTTTAAAATAGTTATAATAGCTACTATGTAGTTACTATAATACTACAATAATACAATCGCTCTGAAAATAACATATGATGGAATGCTTATCATTGGATATGATCCGGCAGTAAGGAGGGGGGGCCCCCATTTTAAGTAAAGTTAACGCCACGTGGAAGTCAAAGGGTCAAACGGCCGATCGGAGAAGGGGAGACTGGTCGGCCGAACGGGGTCTCATCATAATCGAAAGCAACCCGACGGGGAGTCGGGTCTCCGACGCTCATGGGGAACAGGGTCGCCGGGCCGATCGGGGAGCCCGCTCAGCCAAGGCAGAAAACAGCAATACTGTGAACAGTCAGCAAAGCACCGACTGGGAATCTTCCGAGCGGACTAGCACATACGACCGGTCGGACGTGAGGGGACTGCTGACCGGCCGGACGCTCGGCATGGGGTAAGAAGAGACAAAAGGACAAGGGAACAGCTTCTGACAGCGATTATGCTCAACGACCAGGCCATACGCAGCATCTTACGACAGAAGGTTCTGTTGTCCCATCAGAGAGGTGCCCGGACTGTAGCAGTATGGTGTCAGGCAAGCTCCTCTGACAAGCCCATACTGAGGTATGGTGAGAAGACACGTATTTGCCTCGGTACGTGTGCATAAGTCTCTTCCTAGCTCTATATAAGGGTCATCATTCTTCACCGGAGGTACGCATTGACGAGATCACGCATTCTCTGAGATTGAGAGCCACTTCTTTGTTGTCCACTTGCCTGACTTGAGCGTCGGAGGGTCGTCGCCGGGAACCCCTTCCTGGCCTGACTTCCTTGCAGGTTCGCCGGAGGTCTGTACGACCGGTCGGAGATCCACGTCAGCAGTTCGGAGAGCCCCACGTGCCCAGCGTCCGTTGATTCAGCGTTCGAACAAGATCAATTTGGCGTCGACTGTGGGAACGCTCCTGCATCCGATCGGGAGCAATGGACGAAACTGGACGACCGCACTCGGTGATGCTCTCCACAAAGGAGCTTGACGCTCTGATCGAGACACCAGCAGCTAAGCTTGTGGAACAATAAAGGCAGAAGTCGCAAGCCGAGCGGATTGAGCAGCAAGCGACATCAGCATCAGGGGGCCGAGCGGAAGCACCGCATGCCACGGTTCCATTTCATCGGTCCCTATTCCGCACGCCTCCTGAAGCCGCAGCAGTGAATCGTGATCGAGGATCTTCATCAGATGAAATACCAATATGATACAACAGAAAAGGCAAGGCCCCCCGAGCGGACGCCTCCCCCGAGCGGATCAACCGTCAATTCTCAGAGGCCATCCTGCGGGACCCTCTGCCAAAGCACTATGTGCCCCCGGCGATCGGTGAATACAACGGAACCACCGACCCGGACGATCATTTGGGTAAGTTCGACAACACAGCTACCCTTCATCAATACACAGATGGAGTGAAGTGTCGGGTTTTCCTTACCACCCTCTCGGGATCAGCTCAACGGTGGTTTCGGAGGCTGCCAGACGGATCCATCACAAGTTTCAAAGACTTTCGCACGACCTTCCTCCACCACTTTGCAAGCAGTCGGCGTTATCAGAAGACAAGTGTCAGCCTGTTCGCTATCAAGCAAGAGCCCAGAGAGCCGCTCAGAGCTTATATCCAGCGATTCAACCAGGTGGCCATGGACATTCCAACGGCCACCTCAGAGACAATGATGAACGCATTTACGCAAGACCTCGTGGACGGTGACTTCTTCCGTTCGCTCATTCGGAAGTCGCCCCGAGACTACGACATATGTTACACCGGGCCAATGAATACATCAATGTGGAAGAAGCCCAGGCGGCTCGAAGGAAAGAAGTTCCAACTGAGCGGCCAGCACTTGCCGAGCGGAAGCCTGTCACTCGCCAGGAGCCGCCCAGAGGACCGCGGGCCGAAGCAATCCGCTCTCATCATGCGAGGTCCCATGTCCAAGAGGTAGCTGCCGAGCGGCCCAAACCAAAGAAGAAGGTATGGACCCCCATGTTCTGCTCTTTCCATCAGACCGATACACACAACACAAGAGATTACCGAAGCCTTCCCTTGATCGCCCACCCCGTTCCCCGGAGTGGCGGCCGTCGATCGCCATCATCCGACAGGCGACAGAGACCTCGTGAAGCCGATCGGATGATATCCGACAGGCGACAAAGACAGACTCCCAAGCGGCATCATACTCCGAGGCGTGAGAATCCCCGGATGTCTAGGGAGTAGCCTAGACCGTCCACTCGGGAAGAAGAAAATAGAAACAACACTTCCCGAGGCGAAATCAACATTATAGCTGGCGGGCCGACCGGGGGCGACTCTAACAGAGCAAGTAAGGCGAGCGTCGGGCAACTTCAGATTCATGCGGTCGGCTGCAGCCAGGAAAGGGCGAGTGGACCAGAAATCAGCTTCGGGCCCAGGGACTTGGAGGGAGTCGAAGTGCCACATGACGACGCTCTCCTCATCAAAGCGGTAATAGCTAACTACACTCTTCACCGCGTTTTCATTGATACAGGAAGCTCGGTCAATATTATATTCAAAAAGGCCTTCGACCAACTGCAAATTGATCGAGCCGAGCTGCTGCCCATGACAACCCCCTCTACGGGTTTACGGGCAAATGAAGTTTTGCTGGTCGGACAGGTCCGACTGGCTATTTCGCTGGGAGAAGAGCCGCTCAGGAGGACGAGAACAGCAAACTTCGTCGTGGTCGACTCTCCCTCAGCATACAACGTTATCTTGGGACGACCGACGCTCAGCGAGTTCCGAGCGGTCGTATCCACCTTCCAACAGAAAATCAAGTTCCCGGTGGAAGATAAAGTGGGAGAAGTGCGAGGAGACCAGCTGGCAGTTTGGCGATGCTATGTCGAGATGGTCCGAGCCGAACTAAATTCCGCTCGGAAGGCGCCACGGATCGAGGTAAACGCCATAACCGAGAAACCATCCTCTTTGGTGTATGAAGAAAAAGAGGAAGTGCAGATTCACCCGACCCGATCGGAGGCCACCATATTCATTGCGGCCGATCTGGAGATGAGTCAGAAAGAGGAAGTGATCAAATGCCTCCAGAGAAACTGTGATGTCTTCGTCTGGTCGACGCATGAGCTGCCCGGAATTTCGTCGAGTATAGCGCAGCACGAGCTCCACGTCTGACCGGACGCTCGGCCGGTGAAGCAAAGAAAGAGGGATTTCAGCGCTGAACAGAATGTCATCATCCGAGCAGAGGTTGAGAAGCTCCTGGAGGCCGGCCATATACGCGAGGTCCAGTTCCCGAGCTGGCTGGCGAACGTAGTATTAGTCTCCAAGCCGGGCAACAAGTGGAGAGTGTGCATAGATTTTCGGGATCTCAACAAAGCGTGCCCGAAGGATTTTTATCCTCTGCCTCGGATTGATCAACTGGTGGACTCCACAGCTGGCTGCGTGTTGATATGCATGCTCGACGCCTATCAGGGCTACCATCAAGTGCCGCTCGCCCGAGAAGATCAAGAGAAGGTTAGCTTCGTTACAGCCGACGGCACATACTGCTACAATGTGATGTCGTTCGGACTGAAGAACGCGGGGGCAACCTACCAGCGCTTGATGAACAAAGTGTTCAAGGAGCAGATCGGACGCAATCTGGAAGTGTACGTGGATGATATTCTCATCAAGTCCGTCCGAGCGGCTGATCTCTTTAAAGACATGGAGGAGACTTTCCGAACGCTGAGGAAGTATGGAGTTAAGCTGAACCCTCAAAAGTGTCTGTTCGGAGCAAAAGGCGGGCGTTTCTTGGGCTACATAGTGACCAAGCGGGGCATCGAGGTAAATCCCAGCAAAGTGAAAGCTCTACAAGATATGTCGCCCCCAAGAAATCTGAGGGAAGTACAGCGCTTGATCGGTCGGATAACAGCATTGTCCAGATTCATCTCGAAGACTGTCGATCGGAGTCTCCCGTTTTTCAAAATCTTGCGCAAGGCTACCAAGTTTCATTGGGATGAAGAATGCGATCGGGCGTTCGAAGAGCTGAAGACGTACTTGAACTCTCTACCTGTGCTAGCCAAGCCTGCTGTGGGCGAGCCGCTCTGTATTTACTTATCTTCAACAGAGCAGGCCATAGGCTCGGCCTTAGTAAGGACGAGCGGAGAAGAGCAACCTGTGTACTTCTTGAGCCATATATTAAAAGACGCTGAATCTCGTTACACTGGGCTCGAGAAACTAGCTTTTGCTTTGGTCCTCGCCGCTCGGAGACTTCGCCCCTATTTCTTGGCACATACTATCATCGTCAGGACAAATAGCCCTTTGGGAAGAGTGCTGTTGAATCCAGAAGCGTCCGGACGGCTCATTAAATGGACCACGGAGTTGAGCGAATTCGACATTCAGTATCAGCCCCGTTCGGCGATAAAGGCGCAGTCATTGGCAGATTTTGTCACAGAAGTGCAAACGCCAGAGCCCGAAGCTATGTGAAAAATATTTGTGGATGGATCGTCCACTCGGCTCGGGAGCGGAATTGGCGTGTTATTACTCTCTCCTCAAGAAGAAAAGATGCACTTATCCGTCCGGTTGGATTATAGAGCTACAAATAACGAAGTGGAGTATGAGACCCTTATAGCAGGCTTGCAGGCCGCCTGACATGTGGGGGCCGGTCTAGTGACGCTGCATTCAAATTCGCAGCTTGCCGCCCAGCAGCTCTTAGGCACTTTTGAGATTAACAACGCTCGACTCAAACTCTATGCTGAAGCCTTCGAAAAGCTCAAGTCCAATTTCAGAGAAGTAATTATCTAGAATATACCCCGAGCGGAAAACCAGGCGACAGATGAGTTAGCCAAACTAGCAAGTTCAATAACGTCGGTCGTCATCCAGCAGTCAATTGAACAAGTATCTTTGGTGGCGCACGTCGACTGGATGGAGGGTCTCGCGTTTCCGAGCGATTGGAGGACAGCCATCATAGAGTTTCTGCGCTCGGGTGCGACACCGTCCGATCGGGAGGCTGCCCAGCTGTTAAGAAGGAGAGCCGGTCGGTTCACACTTATTGGAGACCAACTCTACAAGAAGGCTTTCTCCCGCCCGCTTTTGAAATGTGTAAGCTCGGAAGACGCGGCGTACATCCTCCAAGAAGTGCATCAAGGATCATGCGAAGGGCATCTGGGCGGACGATCACTAGATAAGAAGATTCTGCTGGCCGGATACTTCTGGCCAACCCTGCAAGCAGACGTCGCTCGGACCGTCGCGACGTGCCTTTCCTGTCAGAAGTATCACAACTTCTCCCACCGACCGGCGGAGGAAATGAAAGCAGCTACCGTATCCTGTCCGTTCGACCAGTGGGGAATGGATATTGTGGGTCCATTTCCTATGGCGACCGGTCAGCGGAACTTTCTACTAGTGGCGGTCGACTACTTTTCCAAATGGGTGGAGGCCGAGCCACTAGCCAAGATCACCGAGCAGATGGTCAAAAAATTTATTTGGCAGCATATAATCTGTTGGTGCAGCATCCCTCGCCGGCTAGTATCTGATAACGGACGACAGTTCATCGGGAAGCAGCTCAAAGACTGGTGCAAAAGTTATAACATTGAACAGCACTTTACTTTCGTGGCGTATCCTCAAAGCAACGACCAAGCGGAAGTAACCAACAGAGAAATCCTTAGAAATCTTCGGGCTCGACTTGATCATATAGGAGGAAGCTGGGTGGACGAGCTGCCAGGCGTTTTATGGGCTATCCGCACGACCCCAAAGGAAGGAATAGGCGTTACGCCATTTCATTTGGTGTACGGCGGTGAAGCAGTTATCCCGATTGAAGTCGGCGTCGAGTCCGTCCGGATCCAGAACTATGATGATGACAACGCAGAGTGGAGGAACATGGAGTTGGACTTGATCGATGAAGACCGGGACAAGGCGGCCGTCCGGCTGATGGCGTACCGGCAGCGGATGAAGCAAAACTACAACCGGCGCGTAATCCCCAGAGCATTCCAAGTTGGCGACGTTGTCTGGAAGAAAGTAAAGCCGGTCGGCGACATTGGCAAGCTGGAGGCTCTTTGGGCGAGCCCCTTCAAAGTCATCGAAAAACTCCGCTCGGGTGCTTATTAGTTGGAGGATGAAGACGGACGGCGGCTGGATCGACCATGGAGCACGAATCATCTCCAGCCGTACCGAGCCGGGTGAGAGGTGCGCGGATGTAATTCATTTTGTGTATCTTTTGGTCGCCTATGTCCTTGTAATGCAAGAAGCAAAATGATAAAAGGTGCATTTGCCAATATTCGCCGAGCGGTAGTGTTGAAATTAGCCTTAAAGGCCGTCGAGCTCCGACGTTAAATATCGAGAGTCGAACCGACGACTATAAACTCTCCGAGCGGAAGACCATCGAGCTCCGACGTTAAAAATCGAGAGTCGAGCTGGCGACTATAAACCCTCCTAGCGGAAGACCGTCGAGCTCCGACGTTAAATATCGAGAGTCGAGCCGGCGACTATAAACCCTCCGAGCGGAAGACCGTCGAGCTCCGACGTTAAATATCGAGAGTTGAGCCGACGACTATAAACCCTCCGAGCAGAAGACCGTCGAGCTCCGACATTAAATATCGAGAGTTGAGCCGACGACTATAAACCCTCCGAGCAGAAGACCGTCGAGCTCCGACGTTAAATATCGAGAGTTGAGCCGACGACTATAAATCCTCCGAGCAGAAGACCGTCGAGCTCCGAAGTTAAATATCGAGAGTTGAGCCGACGACTATAAACCCTCCGAGCAGAAGACCGTCGAGCTCCGACGTTAAATATCGAGAGTTAAGCCGACGACTATAAACCCTCCGAGCGGAAAACCGTCGAACTCCAACGTTAAATATCGAGAGTCGAGCTAGCGACTATAAACCCTCCGAGCGGAAGACCGTCGAGCTCCGACGTTAAATATCTAGAGTCGAGCCGGCGACTATAAACCCTCCGAACGGAAGACCGTCGAGCTCCGACGTTAAATATCGAGAGTCGAGCCGGCGACTATAAACCCTCCGAGCGGAAGACCGTCGAGCTCCGACGTTAAATATCGAGAGTCGTGCCGGCGACTATAAACTCTCCAGCCGGAAGAAGATAATAAAAAAGTCGACTTGTTAGTCGTTTGGGCGTTCGGCCAATGAATCAAAGGTACTTCGCGAATATCTATCGAAAATCCTATTTGCGAAACAAGATATATTCAGTCGAGCGGAATAGCTACGCAAAATACTTCGCGAAAAATCGTTTTCGAACAAGAGGTGTGATAAGAACCGAGCGGGACAACACTCATATTGAGTAGCAAAAGAGAAAGCAAGTAAAAGGATAGCATTAAAGAAATCAAGGCCGAGTGGCCAAATTACTAAAAAGGGATAGTTTTTTGGCCGAGCGGCCGAATAACAGGCAAACTTCTATTCTAAATACTCGTAGAGATCTTTCGGGATATTGTTGAGGAGTGTTGCCTGGTCCTGAGCAGAGATAACGGCGGAATCGGGAAGTTGTCCTTTGGACTTCAAATATTCCGTCGTGGCATTCATGGCAAGTTCAAAGGCCATGTACATCCGCTCGCAAACTTTCTCCGAAAATTCGGCCGAGCGGATGTAATTCTGTCTCAGGGCGGCGACCCGACTTGGCTCGGCCTCTTGATATTCTTTAAGGGCCGCTCGGGAAGCATTGGCGGCTGCCTGATGTTCTTGTAAAGCAGTCTCGAGCTTCGCCACCTCATCCGATCGGGCAAGCTTCTCGTTGGCCAGTTGCTCCATCAACTCCTTTACTTTTTGCTCCAAGCCCCGAGCCTCGACATTCTTTTTCTCTAGATCGGAGATAGTCGTGTTTTTCCGAGTGGTGGCTAGGCTTATTTTTTGGTCGAGCGTCTTGACTTGCCGCTCGAGCTCGGCCAAAGTGTGGGCCTGATCGGCCGTCTTCTTCTGCTCGGCAGCCAACAAGTTTTGGGCCTTCTTGAGCTCTTTCTGCAGCTCAGAGTAAGAAGGGCCTTGGGAACCGGGCGGACCGCCTGCAGCCTTTAGTCTTCTCAATTCTTCGTCCACCATCGCCAGACGGTTGGAGACAGCGATCTCCTCCACCCATCTCTGACAAAAAAGAAGAAAAAGAAGTTGTTAGTGGCCGATCGAAAAGAATGCATAAAAAAACTTGGAAGAAAACACACTTACTCCAGTGGCCTGTTGCATGTGGCTATTAGCCAAGTTGCTGAGAGGAATCATAGCGACGCGTGCCCGAGCGTCGGCCCACATTTCGGCTAGAGGCCCTTTCATGGTGATCAGGTGCTCGGGCATTGTTGGTCGATCGGCTTCTGGCATTAATTCCTCGGTGGGGAAATGCAGGGAAACCCGGATGGTGCGGCGCCGACCGGGTGTCGTCTGGGCGGACGCGGGGGATGGATCGGAGGCCGGCATCGAAAACTGCGACAAAATCGCTGAACGTTGGACTTTGCGGGGAGCAGGTGGAAGGACGCTGATCGGAACGGCCTCAAGGGGGTCCGCAGACACGTCTAGTTGGGAGGGCGTCCGATCGGAAGAAATCGCCTCGATCTCTGGCGCTTTGCCTCGGGAAGCGGCGGTGGCTCGCTCGGTGGGATGGACTGCAGATGTAGCCGAGCGGAGTGGTGTTTCCGCTCGGCGTCTCTTTTGTCGGAGGGGGCGCTCTTCCTCTTGAGCCGAGCCCTCCTCCCGAACGGAAGGCCCTTGACTAGCAGTTGCGCCAACCGCTGGCTCCGGGAGAGAAGCTTGGGCGGCCGACTCCCCAGCATGTGTTTCGCTCTCGCCTTCATTGGAGTCGACCGGCTGAATGCCCAATTGCTCCATCTCTTTTGCAGCCGCGGCCTCGAGCGCCGCCGCCTTCCTCTTCAAAATTCCAACCATCACCGACTCCATGACAATGTTCGCTGCAAAGGAAAAAGAAGAAAATCAATTAACAATTAAGGCGAAGGCACAAAGTAAAATTCTTACCGAAGCCGCTCGGAAGGGGGGTCCTGATCGGATTCAGACCGAATATATACATCACCCCTTCAGGCAGGAATTTGTTGATGTCAAACCTCAGACCGGCCAGCATGTTGGCAGCATGAAGATAGTCCGGTCGGGTTTTGAACCTTTTGAGCTCTGGTGAAGTTGGTGGTCCGATCTGCCACTTCGTTAGGAAGGGGGCCCGCTCGGGCATACGAAGATAGAAGTAGAATTCTTTCCAATGTTTATTGGAAGAAGGAAGTTTATTGAAGAAAACCAAGCCGGGGCGAGCCTGGAACATATATGTGCCCAGCTCGGACTGTTTAGGATAATAAAAATAATAGAAAACCTCCGATCGGAGGGGGAAGTGGTGGATTTTGAACAGGACAACGACGCCGCATAAAAGGCGGAAAGTATTAGGGACTAGGCTTCCGAGCGGAATGCCGAAAAAATTGTAGACTTCAACGATGAAGGGATGAATGGGAAACCGCAGACCGACTGTGAACTGGTCGCGAAAAACACAAAAGGCTCCGCGCGGCGGTTTGTGAGGCCGAGCGGAGGAAGTGGGTAAGATGATTTCGAAGTCAGATGGGATGTCAAAATTTCCCATCAAAATATCGGCTTCGCGCCGATCGAAGCGCGACTCCATGGTAGTATACCATGGGCCGAGGGCTTAGTCTAGAGGTTGGGAGGAGCTAGCCATTGGCCGAGCGGACGAAATCAAAAAAGGCGAAGAAAGGTAGAGGATAGGAGAACAAAGACAGCAAACGAAACGATACCCCGATGATCGAAACTCGGGAAAGAAATGCAAAGAAAACACAAGAACCAAAGAGAGAAAGAAGGAGAACCTTACAATGAAGAGGAGGATCGAGGAAAGCGCACCAGAGATCGCCGAAAACAGAAGAGCAAGATCGCCGGAAATCTGGAACGCTAGAAGCAGCGGTAAGCACTCAACAGCAGAAGTGCGGCGAAGACGGAGAAAGCGAAGGCTTTATAGGGTTGAGCCCGAGCGGCCTCCACCGTCGAATTCAGGTCGCGAGAATCGGAGCACGCATCGCACCGTTCATTTCGAACCGCCTGGATCCCGTCAGAACACCACGCCGCCGCCGTACAATGACGGCAGCATCGCCACGTGGCATTCAGCCACTGGAACGCATTTAATAAGCATGTGCTCGACCTTAATGATGGAGATTGGCGAAAATTTCGAAAAGATACCGAGGAATGTGGGCGTTGACTGGCGTTTTAGCTGCCCCATTATGTCCGAGCGGAGGGTAGTCGCATATGGACGCCGCTCGGTGCAACTGATGGTTCAGTCAGTCGGACTAATCGCCTCCTTCGACTAGACTTGAAGGGGAGGCAAGTGATCCGACAGTAAGGAGGGGGGACCCCCATTTTAAGCAAAGTCAACGCCACGTGGAAGTCAAAGGGTCAAATGGCCGACCGGAGAAGGGGAGACTGGTCGGCCGAACGGGGTCTCATCAGAATCGAAAGCAACCCGACGCTCATGGGGAACAGGATCGTCGGGCCGATCGGGGAGTCCGCTTAGCCAAGGCAGAAAACAACAATACTGTGAGCAGTCAGCAAAGCACCGACTGGGAATCTTCCGAGCGGACCAGCACATACGATCGGCCGGACGTGAGGGGACTGTCGACCGGCCGGACGCTCGGCATGGGGTAAGAAGAGATAAAAGGACAAGGGAACAGCTTCTGACAGCGGTTATGCTCAACGACTAGGCCATACGCAGTATCTTACGACAGAGGGTTCCGTTGTCCTATCAGAGAGGTGCCCGGACTGTAGCAGTATGGTGTCAGGCAAGCTCCTTTGACAAGCCCATACTGAGGTATGGTGAGAAGACACGTATTTGCCTCGGTACGTGTGCATAAGCATCTTCCTAGCTCTATATAAGGGTCCTCATTCTTCACCGGAGGTACGCATTGACGAGATCACACATTCTTTGAGATTGAGAGCCACTTCTTTGTTGTCCACTTGCCTGACTTGAGCGTCGGAGGGTCGTCGCCGGGAACCCCTTCCTGGCCCGACTTCCTTGCAAGTTCACCGGAGGTCTGTACGACCGGTCGAAGATCCACGTCGATAGTTTGGAGAGCGTTACGTGCCCAGCGTCCGTTGATTCAGCGTTCGGACAGGATCAATTTATATGATTCCTTAAACGTGGATGCTTTTCAAATTTTTTTTCTAAAATTGAATTGATTAAAACTTTATTTTTCAATTTCGATCCCCTCACAAAGTTTAGATTTAGAATATTTATAACCTAAATTAAATCTGTTAATTTATTTTTTTAAGAAAAAAAATCATTACTTCTAATGATTTGCAATGTGATGTCATCGGGGGAGATTTAAAGATTACAATTTGCATGGCCCGTTGGAGACGATCTAATTAAATTTTGGGAATCTGTAGCTAAGCGAAGATCGAAGTGGACCCATAATCCAACCCCGCCGATTAACTAATCGGACGTCACTTTATTCCACGCTTGCCTAATCACTAATCGGGTACGAATGCGAGTAACGATCCTTAAGGCTGGCAACAGATTTCCTAGGCATAACGCTACGGTCAATTTGCCGACAAACTACCATTTTGCTACTGTAGAGCCACGTGACTGGCAGCAGACATCACGTCAATGCAGTGTCAAGTTAATGACACAATTTATGCATGGGCTAAATTGCATTTCAACCCCCAAAGTTAGTTTTATATTTAAATGAGGATTTTAGAAAAGACAAAACTTTGGGTGATAAAATAAAATGTACTTTATTCTAAAAGGCCCTTGATTTTTTTGTTTATATAAAATGCTCTTATTTTCAACTCCTAATGATCAATTGTAAACCTCAAGACAACAGCTCATCAAAGACACATAAGATTTTCTAACCACCAAATTTATCTTAATTTATATATTTGATGTAAAAAAAACATTACATCAACTTTACATTTATTATTTAAATTTAAATTGCATAAATAATATTTCTCTAAATTTAAGAAATACAATTTATTTATTAAATATTAAAATATTATTTAATTTACAAGAGAGAAAATAAAAGAAATAGATTTAGTAATAAAAAATAAAAAATTAGATGAGAGAAGAAAATAATAAAATAATAAAGATAATGAAAATTTTAAGGTAGCTGATATAGTATGTAGTAAAAAATGATTTTCTAAATTTAATAAAGTGAATAGTTTATTTTAAATTTTAGAGATATTATAGAAATATTAATGTGGATGCTAAGTTGATAGTCAAGATGATAGATTTGAATCATATGAGTAAATCTCTTGGGGTTTGCTTTTTACCTAAAAGATACATTTTACTTAAAAAAAAAGTTTTATCGAAATGATAATCTACTCAACACAAACTCAAGATCTATTTGAGACAATAATGTCGTGATAGTGTGTCTTCTTAATTTTTTAAATATCTAAGGATTAAGTTCTAGTTTGATGAATTTTTCTTAATAAATAGTTGACCTAAGAATATTGGACTAATGAACTACTTATTATTTATCATGATGGCTGATGAAAAACTTTTATGAAATGGAATTAATTACTTTTAAAATATATATGATAATTGATAAAAATAATAATTAAAAAATACAATAGTAATTAATACAATATACATTTTAAACTTATTTATTTACTTATGAAATTTTTTGAACTTATTTATTAAAAATCTTATGTTTAGCTAAATTATTTATAAGCTCAAATAATAACGTTATTTTATTTATTTATGAATATTCACGAATAAAAAATTACTAGCATTTAACCTTATTTATCTTTATATACTTTTATATAATTGAACGAATATATAACTTTATCAAATTAAACCCCAAGCTAGCTACGTAAATACACCCAACTTTAATTGTATTTTTAAATTATTAAATACTAGGGCTAAACCTAACCGTTTCTATATAAATTAAAAATATATATTTGGTAAATAAAAAATAATCAGAGAAAATTTTGAAGGAATCAACTAAATAAATAGTGATTAAGATTTTTGTTTTCATTTTTATTTACACAATTTTGCATAAATATAAATAAAGTAAGCATTTATTTTTGTATATATACTTTTCACATTTTTTTAAATATTATTTTTCTTATACAAATTCAATTTTAGTAGGTCATAATTAATTTATTTAAAATAAAGGGGGTAAAAGATAAAAGTACTTTCCTTTTTTTAATCATTAAATAATTATCCAATTGTCTCTAATATAATACTACTCAGTACCGTTATTTCTCATCTAAATATCGAGTTGACCGAGCACATTATAATTATAATAAGTATGATTTTATAGTTACTATACATACATATTATATATTATAATAGTTATGATTTTATATCTACTATAATACATATTTATTCAACGTTAATAGAAATTTACATTATAAATAATTATGAAATCATAACTATTACAACGTGAATTCAATTTACTTATTTAACATTCATCTACAAAATAATAACTATTACAATACAAATTTAATTTGCTCACATGACATTTATTTTGTAGTAGTTATAAAATTATAATTACTATAACACGCCCGAATAATTTTAAAATTAGATAGAAGATTTAGAAGGAAAATACCAATACTTAAAAGTATTGGAGGCTAGTTTAATAATGATTGGAATGAAATGTTCATTAATAAAAACTTAAAAGTATGGGAGGGTAGTTTATAATTATTGGAATGAAATGTTCATTAATAAAAACTTAAAAGTATGGGAGGGTAGTTTATAATTATTGGAATTTAATACAAAATTAAAGTGGGATAGAGGGAAAAAACTTAAGGAAAAATTCATGATAAACACATAAATTTGTGGGTTCTATTGTTCATTTTTGAATTTTTCTTTAAGATTTTTTTTCCTTTGTATTATATATATATATATATATATATATATATATATATAGGCACCAATTTTGATAAAAAAATGGAATTAGGAAATTCTTGTTAATTTTAGGAAATCCACTGGCGTATTCGATAAATTTCCCAACATCGAACTGCTCCGCTCGGTCCGAGACTTCAAAAAGCAGGGCGAGAGGAAAGTGGAGGCGACAGCGCCGTCTCCTCCGCATTCTTCGCCTCGAAGTCAGATGGGGAAGTCACCGGGGGAAGCCTCCTCCTCCTCCAATCCTGCCGCCGGCGGCCGTCCGCCACTCCCCGTCATGGCTCTCCGCGAGAAGATCGTCGCTAAGGTCCAGCAAAATCGAGTGACCCTCATCGTCGGCGATACCGGTTGCGGTATGACCTAGATGCTTTGCTGATCGTACCTCGACTTAGGTTTCATTTGAAGTCCTCTTTGGTGCTTTTTTGCCAGTTGCATTTTGTTGATGTTGCGTGGTTCATGCTAAAGATGGCTCCTTTTCTTTTCTCTGTCTTGATTTTGGATGACATAAAAATCCATGTGCACCGATAGTTCATAATCATCACTGATTGCTTAATAGTTGACTTCCAAGAACTTGTTCATAGATAACGCAATGCTTGGTGTTGTGTATCGCAAAATAAAGTTTAATTCGGTGAATTCATTTTTTGTTTATTTATTTTGTACAAGTATTGTTTTATCAATCTTGTAAAGTTGTACTTTGACTCTTTATTATCATTTTTTAAAAATTGTTATTCCACTATGTTACAGGTAAAAGCTCCCAAGTGCCACAATTCTTGCTCGAGGAAAATGTTCAACCGATATTGTGCACACAACCTAGAAGATTTGCTGTTGTTGTAATAGCAGGAATGGTAGCTAAAGCACGTAATTGTGAAGTTGGACAGGAGGTTGGATATCATATAGGGCACTCAAATGTCTCTGACCTTGGCTCAAATCGGTATTTGCTCCTTAAAAAGTGCCATCGAAAATGATATTTTGTTTAGTTGTTTTACTATTTCTTTTCTTTTGTTCTTTTAGTGTTAGATTGTATATTGTTGATGAGAAAGACAAGGATAGTAATTCCATATTGCATTTAGCTAGTATCATCTGTTACTGCTCTTCTGTTGATCTTTGCTCTTCTGGTGTGCCTGCTCCACCTAAAGTTCTCCATCTCGTAGAGTCTATGATATTGGACAGTATGAAGATGAATGTTCCTTCTCAAGTTGATTCTGAACTTTAGGATGCTTACTTTTTTCCTTCTATCCTGTTACAGATCAAAAATCGTCTTCAAAACTGCTGGTGTTGTACTGGAACAAATGCGTGATAAGGGATTAATTGCACTAAAGTATAAGGTTATAATTCTTGATGAAGTGCACGAACGATCAGTAGAATCTGATCTTCTTCTTGCCTGTGTTAAACTGCTTATGATGAAAAACAATGACATGAGGTTGGTACCATGTTCTGTTTTCCCATTTCTCAAATTTCCTAGTCAATGCTCTTATTCTTCATTGTGGTCTTTGTTTCATTGCATGGTTTTTGATGCTTGGCACAAGGTTTATACTCATAAAGTGTGTTGAAACATGATCAGATCTTACTTTGGTCTGTGACAGTTGCACCGTGCTAATTCAATGCCTCAAGACAACCATATCTAGTTATATGCTATTGTTTCTTCATAAGCAGATGGTCACACAGTCATGGGACATCTGATATGTTATCTGAAAAATACACGACCTATTTTAGTTATGTGAATTTGCCTTCAAGCTAGAGACTCACGGTGCTCCAATTTTGCCTAGGGTTGTTCTCATGTCTGCCACAGCTGATATTACAAGATATAAGGATTATTTTAAAGACCTTGGGAGGGGTGAAAGAGTGGAAGTTATTGCAATACCAAATGCGCCACAACAAAGTAGCATCTTCCAGAGGAAGGTTCTCTATCTCGATCAGGTTAGTTAAATCTGCTCGTTCTCATTCATATGATGTTGAATGTTGATGGTGAGTTTAAGACTTATATCTTCATTGTTTGATTAGATCTGGTTAACTGCTTGGCAAAATTTTGAATTGTTGATACCTTATTGGGAAGAAGTAACAAGATCTACATCGTTTGATAGGCTGATCTTGCTTAAGGATGCCAAATTCACATATTCAAACAAGGGGCTCAAACTTTGATATTTCACTTCCCTAGGAATCATACCATTTATGGTGTGTGGCTCACGGCTTACCTATTAGTTATCAATTTACTTGATTTCATTGCATGACTTGGGCTTGTTCTTTTTCTTTCCTCTTGATTTTACCACCTAAATAAAAGAGCTAAATGTCATGTTTGTTCTGCTAAAAGATTAATCCTCGTGGCCTATGGTGGCTGGAAGCTTCGAAGAATGGGATTTGGTGTTTCCAGCCCACATAAAATTTAAATTGTTACTCCTTGTCTAGGGTCAATCAATCTATCAGTAGATATCTTTTGGACATGCCTAACATTGCTGCAGCAGTTTCTATTGGGTAAAATCAGTTGTTAGCAAATGTCTTGTGCAACTGACTTGACATCCTCATGAAACTAGAGGCACAACCAATAGTAATCACACTAACAATATCACATCTCTCTCATCTGTAGTTGGAGATTTGGATAGTTGTCCTTCCCATGGTTGCCAACAAGAACTTCAAATTCGCATAGCCAAAGGAGATAATTGGAACTAGGGGTGCAAACGAACCGAATTGAGCCGAATAATATGAAAATATTGATATTTGAGTTCATTCTCAAAAAATATATGTGATATTCAAATTTGATTCGAAACTCAAAAATACATATACTTTTGGCTCAACCTTGGTTTGAAATAAAATATGAATTTGAGTTCGATTTGAATTATTCAGACTTTACTTTGCATATTAAATTTAAAATTGTGTAAAAATAATCAGAGTTCGATTCAAGTTTGACTTGTAAACAATCGAACAAAATATTATGGGAATTTAGCTCAAAAAAATTATCAAATATGTGTAAGGAATTAGGGCGCTAAACACGCGTAAGCGCAGCGAAAAACATCTAGTTCCTTCAGAAGATCCATGCGAAAAGAAATCATATACTAAGATTTACATGAGAGGGAGTTATACCTTTGTTGCATACCCTTCGCAATCTCGACAGCAACGTTTCTTTAGATGCGGATCTTAACGCGATCAAGTGGTCGCGCCTCTATGGTATCCAAACAAGTTTCGTTTGTCTCACAAACTCACAAAGTGGAGAATGAAACAACCAAAGGTTGTGCTAGCAACCCTTCTTGGAAGTTTCGGTCAAGTGAAAGAGAGGAGGAGGAAGAAGAGCAAGAACACCAAAAACTCGTCATCAAATAAATCCAAAAAACCTCTTTTTATAGATTCATGAAATTGCCTCATGCCTTAATGTCAATTGCCTTAATTGACATTAATATTTATCTTCATCCAATGAATCCAATGCATGAGCAATTCAAATTGTTCACTCTTCATCCAATGCATCCAATGCATGAGTAATTCAAGTTGTACACTCCTCTTTCTTCATGAATTCAAATTCATAAAATCACTTAATGAGTCAAACTCATTAATCATCAATCCAATTGACTCAATGAGTCTAATTCAAATTGGACTCAATCCAATAGTTGGATCCAATTGAGTCTAACTCAATGAGTCTAATTTGAATTAGATTTAATCTAATGATCCATTATATGAATCCATCTCCATTGACTTGTTCTTTGTGCGTAGCCCAATAGGTTCTCGTAACATTGATAATGTATCCAAATCAATATTTAGATACATAAGCAATGAGTGTCATATAGTAAGACATCATTGCTACCCAAGTGACGAGAATGTGGAGATCCAACTTAATCTTTTCGTGGCTATTATCTTGTATGACTCAGTCCTTCTATCCTTGATATTTAAATTGATTAATGAGGCATAATCGTGTCATCCTCTTATCAATCTTTGTGTTTCTTGATCTCTAAGTAGACACATTCAATCAAATAAGCTCAATATCGCATATTGACTCATTTAAGCATGCCCATGCATTCTTGTGTCCTACTAATCAAGGGGCGCACAGATATCACTTCCGTTATGTGGAAGGGATAGATCCCATCTACATCACTCACGTCCCTCCGCATAACTTATTGCATACCCAGGATCGACTTTATGGTCCACCCTGTTATGGGTGACGTTTATCGATACCAAAGTATGCAACTTCTTATATAGGGAACCGTAGTGACTTCAGGTCTAAGGACTATTCATACTAATAGTCACATGAGAATATTTATGACACTCATATAATGATCCATGAAACATTCTCATGGCGGGTCATTCAGTATATATTCTCTAATATATACTCATGTGTCAACCTGATATCTCATATCCATGACTTGTGAGATGAAGTCATCCATTGACCTACATGCTAGTCTCAACGCATTAATATTGTCCTTGCATATTAATGCTTGATTAGAAATAATTAAGAGTAGTATTCTATGTATATCTACAATATCTCACTATCAATTCATCCAATTGATATGTTGTAGATTAGAACCTCCTACTCTAGGACATTATTATACTTATTCATTTATCATTGAATTGAAGTAAATATAATAACCAACTTTGCCTTTATTAATAATGAAATATGATACAAAAGAAGCCCTTTACAATCATCTCATAGTTGATACTAGGGTTAATACTAACAATATGTTCTATTTCTGGATAATTTTGATTATGAATCGTGAACGGGTTCAATTCTTTTGCACCCCTAATTGGAACCATTAAGATTGATATTAGTTCCAATATCATGATTGTGGTTGAGGAGGATTCCATGATGGATGAGAAGATGATACTGAGGTTGAAATGTTTCGGGGTTGAAAACTTTGGAAAATTGTGGATTAAGTCTTAGGGCAGTTTGGAAAAAGAGGTAACCTATGGAAGGTGAAGTGAAAATTTCTTCAAAATATATCCAGCATTTTTCTTGTTGAACTCTGGGATATTTTATAATTTTGAAAGTCGAGGCATTTTGAAAAAAGAGTTGATACTGATGGTGAAATGAAAATTTCCCCAAATATGTCTATTTTTCCCGTATTATGTATTTGTTATGATAAAATATTACTCTCATTTTTTCCCTGTGTCTGCAATTTGGAACATATATTAAGCTTATGTTGTTACCGCTGCATGATTCTAGTAACAGAAATCTGTCAACTTTCTATATCATATAGATAATTACTGAATTTGATATCCTGATCAGGTTGCAGAGCATCTAGGCATGGATTTAGATTCGGTGTCATCAATATGCTGTTCAGAATGGGTCCCTGGTGATGCTGATATTAAACCTGAATTACATGAAATTATTCACAAGTTAGTGATGCATATTCATAACAGTGAACCAGACATTGAAAAAAGTATATTGGTATTCCTCCCAACATATTATTCTCTGGAGCAGCAATGGGTTCGTTTACGACATCTTAGTTTACTCTTCAAAATACACATTCTTCACCGAAGCATTGACACCAAGCAAGCACTGTTAGCAATGAAAGCCTGCCAATCTCACCGTAAGGTAATCTATAGTAGTTACATTGTTGTTTCTAAATTTTTTTTTGCTATCTCATTTGATCAGTTAATTCTTTGAGTTAACTATAAGCTAATACAAACGTCAGAGAATCATAAATGAGGTAGAGCATTAACACCAACCTGGCCTTGTATGTTTTAGCTAAGAAAAGTGTTATTTTAATTATTTTTATCTTTCATAGGAGATTGAAATTTTATACTATTTGTATTTGAACTATTCCTATATCATTGACAAAACCGGCCAAAATACATTTTTGTGCACATGAAATGCCTTCTAAGTTCCTACCTATTTCACCGTTGTTGTCATTTGGAATATCATTGTGACTTGTTCTTCTCAGTTATTTTGTCACACCGTGATAAAATTTTCTTTTTTGTCTGTCATTGTTAACTTTAAGATTTCATTATCTTTGCCTTTTAAACTTCTATAGTGACTACTGGGTTAAATTACTTTTGATTAGTTGGATTACTATTTACTGGGCTTTTTGAATGATATTGAAACTGACCGAATTGTCATGGTCCTTTTAAATTTTGTTTCATATATAAAAACATATCATTTTACATGCGAATCATAATGTGTCATACGATATGAACACGAAGCCATATAATTTTAAGACTTACATGTACATTTTTTAACATGCTTCGGAAGTTCTGCTAATTTATTTGGAAGAAGCTTTATTACTTTTCTAAAATTACTTCCCAAAATAATGCAGTTTGTTCTTCTCTATTCCTTTATTTGAAGAACAGGTGATACTAGCAACAAATATTGCTGAATCATCAGTCACGATACCTGGAGTTGCTTATGTAATTGATTCGTGCCGATCTTTACAAATTTTTTGGGATCCTGGCAGAAAAGCAGATTTCTCTAAGCTTGTTTGGGTGTCTAAATCACAGGTGATTAGTTATTTTTATATCGGCTTTTCAGTGTTGTAAGATGTCTTGCTGATATGCATGCTCAATGAAATTTCAGGCCGAGCAACGTAAGGGCCGAACTGGTCGAACTTGTGATGGTGAAATATATCGGTTAGTCTCAAGATCATTCTATAATAGTTTAAATGATCATGAAGATCCAGCAATATTGAGATTATCATTGAGGCAGCAGGTGCTCATGGTTTGCTGCTCAGAGTCTAAAGCAATCAATGATCCCAAAGGTGAAGTTTACATTTAATTTTACTTGCTTGTTTGGTTTTATAAGTCTACTTGAACTCAAAATGACGAGAACGAATCTTGTATACTTATTTTTTATAACAAGGATGATTTGAAATCTCGTAGTGTAACAAGCGACATGGGTAATCTATCCTATGCTACCGTTGCCATTCATGTCGATAAGCATCATTTGTGTCCACAATTGACACGCTTTGCTGAGGGCTTTAGAGGCCTAACACTTGACCTTTGCCATATGGCAGTCTTATTGCAGAAAGTTTTGGATCCTCCGGAGAAAGATATCGTGGAGGATGCTCTTAGTTTGCTAGTCAAAATGAACGCATTGGAAAAGCCTCTTTCTAGCAGAGGCCGCTACGAGCCAACATTCTATGGGCGTTTACTTGATAGTTTTCCGCTTTCTTTTGATGCTTCAATGCTGGCATTGAAGTTTTGTCAGGTTGGGATACTTCGTGAGGGAATCATTATCAGTATCCTAATGGACATCCAACCACCTCCGATTTATCATCCTTTCGGCAATCAAAATTTGGTATGGGAACTAGTTGTTTATTTAATATCTGTGATTTTCTTTTTACTGACAATTTTCCTATCTTCTTTTCCAAAGTACATAGACAATTTCTTCGATGGTAGCAGCTGCAAGCCCATTGCAAAGAAGGAAGCTTCATTGATGGCAAATTTGTGTGCCTTTCAATTTTGGGAGCGGGTTTTTAAGGTTCTTATTTAAAAACCATTTTAAAAATATATCGACCCTCACAATCTTATAAAGTTTTCTTGTTTACCTGAAGACATGCATGATATTTTTACAGGACTATAGAACTTTCTCCATTTCAATCATTCACTATCTATGACATTGGCGATATCTTCACCAACATCTCCTTGTGTATAATAAATTAATATATCAAAAACTCTTGCAATATTTTCTTGTCCATCCAACTTTAGGATTCTCTTATTTAAGTTTACATTTCTTTATTTTATTTTAGTTTAGTTTATGATAAAAGTTTTAGTTTATCATGATTTTAGTCACAATTTAAGCATTGAATTATTTAAACATTCACCTATCGGAATATGTTTGCCAATAACAAACATCATGGAACTATTTCCCGCACAGCTCATTTAGTTCTAATATAAAAACATAAATTTATGATTGACTCTTGGTGTAAACTTAAAGTTTTAGAAAATTATTTATTTTATTCTCAATAATTTTAACACTAGTATCCATGATCATGCACGATCTTGTTTGCCATTATTATCTTCATCTTGATAATACTATTCTTGATATCTTCATCTCTATTTGTCTTAAAATAAGGTAAACTGGGTGAGATGATATGAACTTGTTCAAAGATGATTCAGTTTAATTTATCGATGTGGAAGGAGTTAAAGTAAGAGTGAAAAAAAATGTTGATCAAAAGATTGAATTGATTTGAATATTACTATCGATAAAGTTTTGCATAGAGCTTAATGAAAGAATTCCATATATGTAGCTGGCCTCAAATGGTTGAGACACACTAGATGATGTTGACCATTAAGTTGCGTTAACCTTAACTCTCCATTGAACTTATCGAAGGATACATCTTTAGTAATTTTGTTAACTAGAGTTCTAAATCTCATTTATTAGAGTTAACCTAACTGGATAAACAACAAAAGGCAATTGATCGGTCTCTTCTTGAATGGTAAATAGGTGACAAATCCTTTATGGCATATGCATACATTCTTGTAGTGTTTTTACCGAATATTAGGCCAGTGATTTTAAACTTCTCTTTTGTGTTTGCCCTGATTCTTTAAGGACAAGCACCGTCTGGAAAGACTAAAGCACGTTGTTAATGTTGATGAATCGTCGTATTCAGAAGTCTTGTTTTCTAAACTAGAAGAGGAATGGTGCTCATTTCACAACCTTATTCAGACGTCGCTGCACACTCTCTCTGAAATTTGTGAGCAAATATCTAGAGTCTATCGATGCTCGCTTTGCTTTATTTTCCTTAACTGAATTCATTTTCTGCAGATGAAGAAACTGTCGAGATACTGCATCGATTTAGGCCAGCCTTTCTTGCAAAAATTGAAATTCCCTGTTACTTTGAGCCATATACATTCAAGCACACATGCATTTTGCAATCTGAGCTGGCAACAGATTTGGATGCCCTAACACTGGAAGACGGGAACCTTGATACCGCAACTAGACAAAAATGTATCACTTTACCATATGTTGCTCCTGATGATTTTGGTGCCACATCTGTATCTGAGAAACTGAAAAGTCTTGTTAAAGAAGTATGTATCGAAAAACTCCTCTTCCTTTAATTTTCTTTGCAACCAGAAAGTGACTACCATTATCACTCATATCCAAGCATGTTCGAACAGATGCGGATGCAATATGTGGAAGACACATCTGGTTTTCTACCCAATACCGCAACTGTTTCTCAAGCCAATGAGCCTGCTATTTGTAAATTCTTCGCGATCGGAGCATGCAACAAGGGAGACCTTTGTAACTATTCTCACTCATATCAGTCCCAGAGGCCACTTTGCAGGTTTTTCCATACATTTCAGGTACTTACACGCCAGTGCTTTTGGTGCTATGTACAATAGGAAGACATTGAATATGTAGAAAGATGATTAGTGAATCACGATATGATTTCTTTTACAGTATCGAAATTGATATCTGCTATATATTCTTTCTATTTCTCTTTTTGTCTATCTTGAAAAACCGAGCAATAAAGATCAGTATCATAGTTGCCTAATATAGTATCAGCAAATAAGAAAATACATTGGTTGAAGCATCTCCTTTCTGTCAATGCCAAATTCTTAGAATTCATTGTCTGCATTGTTGATGCAATCTGTTTCATCTGGATCACTTCTCTTACCGAGTTCGAGCGATATTTGACCAACAGTAAATGATGTGTAATGTTCTTTGCGTATCTCTATGAAATGATATCATATTTGGTGATTTTTTTTTTTTAATTTCGGTACATTCTCCTTGGTTCTTGAGATTATATTTAAATTTAATTTCCTTTCCAATAGCATATTTAATATTCTGTGAATGTGCAGGGATGTCGGAATGGAAATGCGTGTTTCTTCCTACACGACTATAACAGTAGTGGTAGGAGAGCATTGAATTTCTGCTTACAAGAAGATGCAACTACTTCTGCTGATTCCTTCTTGCAGTTGCTTCCAATGTCCTACGAGTATGTTCTTGTCTTGAATGACAATGATCTATTTTTTTCGGTTAACCTTGCACAAGTTTATGATGCGAACAAGATAATTGCCACTACACATCGCTCATACTCTGAATTTGAGGAATCGCTTGGGATCACAGTGTTGTGTGATGTAGCTGAACCCTGGTATGTGTTTACGGAAAGTAATGAAATTTCAATTCCTTGGGAGCAAGTTAGGTGTATATTATGGTTTGCTGACATCGAGGACGATGCGGCGAGGCATTACCATCTTTTACAAGATTTATTCCGTCATCTCGCTGTTAAAATTTTGGCCGACACTTTGTTTGATATTCGGGTAATTATAACCATCAACAACGTCAAATTCGCACAGCTACAGGTATGTCTGACGTTCTGAATCCCAATCGTGCACTTCTTGGAGAAAATCATGAAGTTGCATCACAAAATTTTAACTAGCATTTGAAATAGTTAACATGATATTGAGCATCCTGACCTTGTTAGAGAAACATGTATATGGTTTTGTTCTCGTTATTCGTCGTTGAGAATCATTATTTCATTCACTAGTCGTATTTTTGATCTTTCTACTGCTCATGACGAAGCATGATTCTTTCAGGTGGAGAAATTGGCAAGGGAGTGTTTTTTCTTTCTTACCGAGTCGTTTTGCTTCGACGAATTAAGTTTCGGCAAGTTTTCTGGCTCAAAGAACACAAGGATAAACAACCACATCAGCGTGCCTGTTTCTTATGTTTTCGAGTTGTATCCCCCGACCGATCTCCAATTCGGGGATTATTCTACTGTGCTTCGGAAGGGTTTATGTCGACAATGAAAAGGTTTTTATTTACTTTGTAAATATACCAGTGTGGATCTATATATATGCTCAAAATCTATATAAAAACAGTGCTTGTTAAGAGTATTCTCGGATCACCCCATGTTCTTGTTTGTTTGGATCGAAATGGATGGACACATACATAATCATATAGTGTTATAATAAGACCCTGCTATGCATTTGATCAATTCTTAGGCTCGAGATCAATTGGAAGTCCATCGGTAGGCGTCGGTAGAGGAATCCTCGCAAAACCATTATCTTTGCAGCTCAATCTCCACTTGAATCTTGTGACCACATAATGCATCATAACCAGGGTTTCTATCCTTGCAAACTCATTCCCGGGGCATATCCTTGTTCCTCCGCCAAACGCCACAAAGGAGTAAGGAGGAATGCACGATGGATTTGCGAATCGCGAAGGATCAAAGTTTTCCGGAGACTCGAAGATATTCTCATCCATTTGCGTGGTGCTGGATGCCCAAAGTACCTTCAAATAGTCAAAAAAGGATGAGATTTTACACAAGTTCCATGTAAGTAAACTTCTCCCGCCAAAAGTAGCCGTTAAGATCTCTCTTCAACTACCTGCCATCCTTTGGGTATGATGTAACCTTCATATTCGATGTCTTTCAGGGCCCTTCTGAAGTTCCCAAAGACAGGAGGAATCGTCCTTAGCACCTCCATCGCCAATCGCCATGTGTGTTTCAGCTTGTTAACGTCATCCCATGTCAAAGCTTCGCTCGGAGCCTTGGCCTTCGCTATATCTTCATTCTCTGACATCGACAATGCAAGAGAAATCATAATAGATAGGCATGCATTGTTCTTTTTCTTTTATAGCAGTTTGAATTACCGCGAAGAACAAGGTCATAGTTGGTTGGATCATTGGCAAGATGACGGATGATGAAGGTCAAGAGAGTGGACGAGGTATCGTGGCCGGCAAACATGACGAGGACCGTGTTGTCGACGATCTCCTCCTCCGTCAAGGGCTCTGAATTTCCATCGCCTCCTAGACCGAGCAAACAAGTGATGAGATCTTGATCAGGGGAACACTTTCTCTGCTCTAGCAGGGTCTTCTTCTGGCGGACGATGCCTGAGATCAATTGTGCAGCTCTTCGCCTGGCTCTCAAGCTTTTGCCAAATTTGGTGAAGGGTAGATTGATCGGCACTGCCCACACCCCGCTCAACATCTCGGTGAAGTCCTTGACGAGAGCTTCTCGGATTTTCCCTCTCTCGAGCCCAAGGACCAGCGAGCATATGAGGTCGAATGTGAGACCCTTGGTCAATGGATGCACCTGCATCATCGTTGTTGGGATTCAATTAAAATTTCACATTAAAAAGATTTAAAAAAGATCATAGGTTTAAAAAGATGTATCATATTTCTATTGATATGAGACTTTTTAGATAGAGCCCAAGAATAAAATCATGAATATTTAAGTTCAAAGTGGATATATAATATCATTTCATATACCTTGATGTTGGTCTTGCCAAGCCAGTTCATCTGCAAGTGACGCTGGACCTCGTGGTCGATCATGCCGACGTACCTCCTCAGCACTTCGGGCTTGAGGAACTGCATGAGTGCTCCCCTGACGCGCCTGTGCTCTTCGCCGATCATCTCCAGCAGGCTCCTGCTTCCGATGATCGCCGTGGCCGATTTGGGCTGCTGCAGCGCCAGGGCGTCGCTCGTGAAGACGAACTTGTGGGCTCCGGGGCCGGCGAGGAAGACGGTGTTCCTGCCGAAGAGGGAGAGCTTGGAGATCGGCCCGTACTTGTTGCTTCTTCGTCTCAGCCATTGCTCGCCGGTGTTGCTTCTCATTGCTCGGAGGAGGCCGAAGCTCTGGCCGACGAGAGGGAAGCCGAGCGAGCCCGGAGGAAGAGGCTTCTCGTGGGGAGGCCTCCTTGTCTTCTTCCTGAGCACAAGAAGAGGAAGACAGGCGAGGAAAAAGAGAGTTAAGAAGACGATGACTGGCATGATTTGGGTGTAATTCCGAGGATCCAATGACTCAACGAAGGAGTTGAAGCTTTTAAAAATGGCGGCGGAATCTAAATGATGAGTGAATGCAAGATGCCATGTACAAGAAGGACAAGTGTGTGTCTTTGGCAGGCCGGATTAATTGAAGAGTTGTATATTTGATGTCAAATTAACAAAATAGGTTTATATATATATATATATATATATATATATATATATATAGAATTTTGTTATCATGTGCGACGTCACAGTGTGCGATTGTACGCGCCGTGCAGGATAACAACTGTTTTTTCTTTTTTTTCTTTTTAATTGTTTTTTTAATTTATGAATTAAAAAATAATTTTTAAAAAAAATATTTTTTAAGAGTTTATTTATAGGGTTCAGGCTTTGGTTAGAGTGTTAAAGTTATTTTTTTTTAGATTTTACCTCTAGGGTTTAGGCTTCCCAATTAGATTATAATGTTTGGTTTAAAAAAAATTAAAATAAAATTAATTTAAGTATTTATTGAGTATTGTAATATGTTGAGGGGATATATTAAGGTATTAAAAATTTATATAAGGAAATGTTAAAATTTTTAATTGATTTTTTAAATTTAAAATATTAAAAAATCAAAAAAATAAAAAAAAACCGAGCAATCTCCTGCGCACGCACAGTCGCGGACTGTACGCGCGCGCAGGAGATCACTCCTCTATATATATATATATATATATATATATATATAATTTATCTATTGTCCCTAAATTATGTGTCCTCTCAGTTCACTTGTTGATCAGACCAATCAAATCACATCTTAAAAATATTACATATATCTCAAGAATATCATGACCGTTTGATCGGAAAGAGGACGAGAGGACACATGATTTCAAGACAGAGGATCCGAACTAGATTCTAAGAGGTGTTTGGTTGGATGACATGAGAGTGGAGAATGAAAAATTAATATTTGATTTGAGAAATTGATTATGGATCCCACGGATTCAATCTCTATATAAATATAAAAATGAATCATTATTTATTAAAAGGGGAGGAATGAAAACTCCTCTATTCTCATTTTCTTATTTTCTTATTTTTATTTCCATTCTTATTATCATTCCCATTCTCTTTCAACAATTAAGCATCCTCTCAATTGCTTATTTATAATTGTTTGATTGTATTTAGAGAATAGGAGTAAGACAAGGAGATAACTGCTAAGAAAAAAATAAATAGAGGTTATCGAACCTCGGAGCTGTTTTATACAATAAAAGCAGAAGAAAATTTTTACATAAATATAGTCGGATTTCTAATAAAAAGGCAAAGAAAGTCCTTTTGATTAGTATTCAAATCATGCTGAATCCGGATATTATAATAAATGATGATGATAATAGTTTATTTTCACAGAAGGCACGCAAGAAATCGCTAAACACCTATATTTCAATATCTTAACCGAATAAATTAAATTCAAAATAAAAATCTTAACAACAACTAAACGAAATTGTAAATAGTTTTAAAATCCTAATGATACATAATATGAATATATCCGAAAATCGATGAGATGGATACTGAGGATATGGTGTTCTCGTTGATCTCCTGCGCTCCGGTCCTGCAACACAAGCAGCGTCAGTGCCGAGCTAAGGAAGGGGTCCTGACGATGTCTCTTCGACGCTTAAGTTAGTCTCAGGCGAATAAGCAAAGAAGCGAAGCAACACAAAGACTGTAGCGCAACAGTAAAATATCGTATACGTCCGTCAATGCTTGGACCCCCCCTTTATATAAAGTTTCGGTAGCGTGCATGCACACTTCCCAAGGTGGATACACATCTCAAAACTTTTCCTGAAAAGACGTGTCAGTAAAGTATCCCTGACACAGTACTTTAATGGGCCGAGCATATCTCTGAAGTGACAGTGAAAACTTCCCCTTTATTTCTGATATTTCTGAAAGTATCTCTAACACAGTACTTTTTCTGAAATTTTTTATGTATTTCTGAAGTTGACATCACAGATGGCAGTCGACTGGTACTGCTTTCCAGCATTTTCACGAGCTGATTTTGAGTATTCTTATGCCCACATTGATACTATAGTATGTGTAAAACTTGAAAATTAAGGATGAGAGCATATGCTAAGGGGGAGCTTGGGCTTTATGCTTTATGTTTACATATTGCTTGTAATTGTTAATGTTATTATTTGTGCCTAACTTAAACATATTGCCACAAATTAAAAAGGGAGATATTGTTGGTGCAATCGACCCAAGCTTGATCGGTACGATCATTGTTTTGATGTGTGTGTCAGAGAGTTTAAGTTAGACTTTCATATATGTTTGATATGTGTGTTTGAGTCTTACAGGACTTGGTGAAACATACATGAGGAGCTTGGTGCATCTAAGCTTGGGAAGCTCATCCTAGGGCTCAGATCCTTGAGTCGGTGAAGGATGATGCGGAAGACATCCAAGGGACCACTGGACGAGGAGCAACGGAGTGGAGCAGAGGGAAGCAGACTTCAAGGCAACGTGAAGGATGACACGGAGAGGAGCCACGGGATCGGGTGCATTTGAGGGACGAAGGCCAAAGGAAAAGGGCTTCAAGGGCGATTCCGGAGAGGATTGTTGGATCGAAAAGAATTTAGATATCTCCACAATAACATGATATTGTCCACTTTGGGCCTAGACCCTCATGACTTTGCTCTTGGACTCTCCCCAAAAGGCCTCATGCCAATGGAGATATCTTTCTCTTATAAACCCATGATCTTTTCCATGTGTTTTCAATATGAGACTATGTTTGCAACCCCAACAATCCCCCCCTCAAACAAAGGACCATGGGCTTCCCACGTCCGATCCTTGACCCACCAGGTCTTCCTGCCCCTCGGTCTACCCGACCTACTAGGACTTCCTGCCTAGTGTCTGGTCCTCTTGATCCGAACATAGGAGCCCCTACTTTCTTTGTTCGAGGTCAATATTGTACTCACATGGTTCAATCAGACCATAGCTCTTGTGCACAGTCGGCGGTTAAACCTTCTGGCAGTCCGGGCTCTGATACCAATTGTTGGATCGAAAAGAATTTAGATATCTCCACAATAGCATGATATTGTCCACTTTGGGCCTAGACCCTCATGACTTTGCTCTTGGGCTCTCCCCAAAAGGCCTCATGCCAATGGAGATATCTTTCTCTTATAAACCCATGATCTTTTCCATGTGTTTTCAATATGGGACTATGTTTGTAACCTTGCAACCCCAACAAGGATGAGTGTGAGTGTGTATGGACCAGTCGACTGGTGCAGTTGATTGGGAGTGAACAGAAACATTCTGTTCGCTCAGCCAGCAGCTACCAGTCGACTGGTAGTTTTACCAGTCGATTGATAAATGACCGTTGGCAAACCGTTGGTGCTGCGAAGTAGTTGTTGGCTACCTCCAACGGTAGCACTAGTTGACTGATAGTTTTGCTAGTCGACTGGTGTCGAGGTGAGTTGATATGTCGATCAACTCTCTTATCTTATTTATAGGAAACTTTGGGGCTTGAAGGAGGTTACCCATACTTATTGAATAACTCCTAGTCTTTGTCCAAAACTTCCAAATTTACTCTTTTCCTCTCAAACCTAAACTTCGTCATTGACTCATTGTAAAGAGGAAGAGATCCTTTGTGAGAGGTTTGCTCCACCGAGAAGGAGAAAGTTCTAGTCGGAGATTGTCGAGGATTGATCCATCGAAAGATCAATGGTTCGTCCACCTCAAGGACACGTTGTGGAGTAGGAGCAAGCAATCCACCGATCCCTTACATAGACCATTAGTGTTACCAGGAGTTGAGTTGTAAAAAAAAAAAAGATATAGAAATTTTGAAAAATAGAAAAAGAAAAGTCTTAAAAATAAAAAATAGAGAATATTATAAGTTTTATTAATTAAAATTTTGATATTTATGTAATTATAATATTAGGTTTAGTTTGATCAAGATATTTGAATGGAAAATATTTTGGTCAAAAATATGTGTTAGAATTGAGTTAAACAGGGAAAGGATTTTTGATCCATAAATGTTAGAAGTCCAATATTTATATTGATGGGGATAATGATCTTTACCTATTTAACATGTGAAAGTTATCCTTTCACCAATTATCTTTTCTGATAAGTGATCCCGTCTCATTCTGAACTTTTAAATCAAATAAATTGAATTTTCATAAATAAGTTTAATATTTAATTCGATAATTTGTTTAATAATAAAAAATATATAAAATAAATAAACTCAATCTTTTAAAATTTATAAATAATCTATGCATAAATTTATTTATTAATTCAAATAATATTTCGTTATATTTTCTTATAATTTTTTATCAAATAACTAATTTATAAGGTCATTGTTAATCTCTAAAATTCTCCAAAAAGGTGACCTGAGACCATCTCCAATGCACATCATTAAATTTGGTGTAATTTTCACACCAAAATGGTACTATTTCAACACCAAATACTATTTCAACTCTAACCCATCATCACCATATCACACCAAAAAAGAATATTCTTTGGAATATTCTATAATTCTTATTAATTTTTTATATGATAATTATTATATTTAAAATGAATACTTCTTAATATTTGATATTTTAAATTTTTTAAAATTTAGTATCCAACTAATTAATATATATATATATATATATATATATAATTTTTATTTTTAATTTGATTATATAATTACTAGGCATAAATATATTTTAAAAATATTATAAAATCACACACAATTAGGATAAAATATTTTACTATTTTATATTTAAAACAAACAAGGATACTTAATTGAAAATACAATATTACAAGACTTTAACTTTCAGAATTACTATATTGTTCCCATAAATGCTCAATTAATGCATTTCGAAGGGTAATATGAGCTTCTTTGTCTTTGATTTGTCTATATCGAGCTAGAAACTCTTCAAATCGAGTACCATCATCTCCTGCGGGCTCAACATCTGGAGTCGGCACCTCAAAGTGTTCCACGATTGGTGCATTTAAATCACGTTCATATTCAATTATCATATTATGCATAAAAATACATGATGTCAGTATATCATGTAAAATATTTTTCTGCCAAAAATGTGAAGGTCCTGCAACAATTGTAAAGCGTGATTGGAGCACGCAAAATGCTCGCTCAACATCCTTTCTACACGCTTCTTGCTTCATTGCAAATAATTTATTCTTTCGACCTTGTGGAGCATGAATTGTTTGAACAAGTGTTGACCATTTTGGATATATACCATCAGCTAAATAGTAACTCATATTGTACTCTTTTCCTTGAATGACATAATGAGCAGGAATTGTAATACCTGCAGCAAGATTAGCAAAAAGATGAGAAGACTCAAGTACATTAATATCATTGTTCGATCCTGGCAACCCAAAATACGCATGCCAAATCCACAGATCATAATCGGCTACAACTTCTAGAATAATTGTTGGCTTTCCACTACGACCAGAATATTGTCCTGCCCAAGCTGATGGACAATTTTGCCATCTCCAATGCATGCAATCTAGGCTACCTAACATACCTGGAAAACCTTGTAGCTCACCAATATGAAGTAGCCTAGCAACATCGTGAGCATTTGGAGATCGTAGGTACTGCCCTCCAAAAACTTCAATAACGGCACGACAAAATCGTTTCACACTTTCAATAGCAGTTGATTCCCCTATTTTAATGTACTCATCAGTAGCATCTGCTGGTACACCGTATGCTAATATCCGAAATGCAGCTGTTATTTTTTGCAAGCTTGACAAACCAAGTCTTCCAAGCCCATCTCTTCTCTGTATAAAATATTTGTCATGATTAGTAACAGCATCACAGATACGCATAAATAAATTCCGTCACATTCTGAATCTTCTTCGAAACATTGCATCATTATACAATGCATTTTCGGCGAAATACTCATTGAATAGATTACGATCAGCAGCTTCACGATTACGATTGATCATCTTATGACCAGGAATTGAGCCTCGATGCCTTCTTTTGTTGCTTCCTTCATTGAGATAATTTAAGACAATTTGATTATTGGTAGAAATCACCTGAGCGATCAGTTGTTGCCTTGCACTAAAACTTTCTGCATAGTTATCATCATCAGAGCTTGAAGATGATAAATTTGATGAACCTTCAATATTGTTATCCATTTTCTGAGATAATTGAATGGATGATGTACATGTTGCTTATGGGGTATGTATTTATAATGTATGTTATAAACACATTTGGACAAATATGCACAGATGACGTGACACAACAATGACAACATCGAGACAAGTTTAGCAGGCGACATGACCGGGCATTGAAAACACATTTTTGTGTGCCCAGATGATGTGACCTAACAATGAACACATTTGGACAAATATGCACAGATGACGTGACACAACAATGACAACATCAGGACAAGTTTGGCAGGCGACGTGACCGGGCATTAAACACACAATTTTGTGTGCCCAGATGACGTGACCTAACAATGAACACATTTGGACAAATATCACAGATGACGTGACACAACAATGACAACATCAGTGTAGGATCGAAAAGAATTTAGATATCTCCACAATTAGGGGTGGCAATTTTTGACCCGACACGAAAACACGACCCGAACCGAACACGAAAAAATTAGGTTAGAGTTGGGTAGTTTCAGGTTCGGGTCGAAATCGGGTCGACCCAATTGACCCAATTAATAAACAGGTCGGGTTCGGGTCAACCTGAAATGACCCAATTATAACCCGCGAACCCGTTTATAATTATAAATTTAAACTAAAATTACAAATTTAAAAAAGCTAAAAATCCTAAATATAGAGATGTGCTATTGATAGCAATGTTTCTATGATTTATCATTTATGATATGGATTTTCAATTTACGTAGATAAATGTTATTTTTAATTTTTAATTTAATATACAAAATTTCTTTATTGAATTCAGGTCATGTTCGGGTCAAACGGGTCAAATGGGTCAAACAGGTTAAACGGGTCAAACGGGTTAAACGGGTCGGGTTCGGGTCAAGTGAAAATAAACATATCAGGTTCAGGTTGAATAGTTTGACCCGAATTCATAATCAGGTCGGGTTCAGGTTGTCATTTTCCAACCCGCCAACCTGCCAACCTGAACCCGTCAACCTGAACCCGAACCGAATTGCCACCCTTATCCACAATAGCATGATATTGTCCACTTTGGGCCTAGACCCTCATGGTTTTGCTCTTGGGCTCTCCCCAAAAGGCCTTATGCCAATGGAGATATCTTTTCTCTTATAAACGCATGATCTTTCCCATGTGTTTCCAATATGGGACTATGTTTGCAACCTTGCAACCCCAACAATCCCCCCCTCAAACAAAGGACCATAGGCTTCCCACGTCTGATCCTCGACCCACCAGGTCTTCCTGCCCCTCGGTCCACCCGACCTACTAGGACTTCCTTGCCTAGCCGCAACTAGGACTTCCTGCCCCTCGGTCCACCCGACCTACTAGGACTTCCTTGCCTAGCCGCAACTAGGACTTTTTGCCTGGTGTCTGGTCATCTTGATCCGAACATAGGAGCCCCCACTTTCTTTGTTTGAGGTCAATATTGTACCCACATGGTTCAATCAGACCATAGCTCTTGTGCACAGTCGGCGGTTAAACCTTCTGGCAGTCAGGGATCTGATACCAATTGTAGGATCGAAAAGAATTTAGATATCTCCACAATAGCATGATATTGTCCATTTTGGGCCTAGACCCTCATGGTTTTGCTCTTGGGCTCTCCCCAAAAGGCCTCATGCCAATGGAGATATCTTTTCTCTTATAAACTCATGATCTTTCCCATGTGTTTCCAATATGGGACTATGTTTGCAACCTTGCAACCCTAACAATCAGGACAAGTTTGGCAGGCGACGTGACCGGGAATTGAACACATATTTTTGTGTGCCCAGATGACATGACCTAACAGTGAACACATTTGGACAAATATGCACAGATGACATGACACAACAATGACAACATCGGGACAAGTTTAGCAGGCGACGTGACCGGGCATTGAACACACATTTTTGTGTGCCCAGATAATGTGACCTAACAATGAACACATTGGACAAATATGCACAGATGACGTGACACAACAATGACAACATCGGGACAAGTTTGGCAGGCGACGTGACCGGGCATTGAACACACATTTTTGTGTGCCCAGATGACGTGACCTAACAATGAACACATTTGGACAAATATGCATAGATGACTGTAGGATCGAAAAGAATTTAGATATCTCCACAATGACATGATATTGTCCACTTTAGGCCTTAAGCCCTCATGGTTTTACTCTTGGGCTCTACCCAAAAGGTCTCATGCCAATGGAGATATCTTTTCTCTTATAAACCCATGATCTTTCCCATGTGTTTCTAATATGAGACTATGTTTGCAACCTTGCAACTCCAACAATCCCCCCCTCAAACAAAGGACCATAGGCTTCCCACGTCCGATTCTCGACCCACCAAGTCTTCCTGCCCCTCGGTCCACCCGACCTACTAGGACTTCCTTGCCTAGTCGCAACTAGGACTTCCTGCCTGGTGTCTGGTCCTCTTGATCCGAACATAGGAGCCCTCACTTTCTTTGTTTGAGATCAATATTGTACCCACATGGCTCAATCAGACCATAGCTCTTGTGCACAGTCGACGGTTAAACCTTCTGGCAGTCCGGGCTCTGATACCAACTGTAGGATCGAAAAGAATTTAGATATCTCCACAATGACATGATATTGTCCACTTTAGGCCTTAAGCCCTCATGGTTTTACTCTTGGGCTCTACCCAAAAGGCCTCATGCCAATGGAGATATCTTTTCTCTTATAAACCCATGATCTTTCCCATGTGTTTCCAATATGAGACTATGTTTGCAACCTTGCAACTCCAACAATGACGTGACACAACAATGACAACATCAGGACAAGTTTGGCAGACGACGTGACATGACACTGAATCAAAATTTGCATAATTTTATATTCACATTTTTTCACTATATAATGGTTTACCAGATATTGGTATAACACATTGTATGCCAATAATTTTTGTGAGAGTTTCTCTTCTACTAAAATGATTGCAACCCCCCAACAAGCTTCATACTCATTTGAAGAAGATAAACACTTATGTTATGTTTACCTTCATATTTTCACAAAATCCAATCATTGGGATCAACCAATCGAAGGATCAATTCTGGGCAAGAGTTGAGAAAGAGTTTCATGCAGATCCAAATTTACCGCCAAGATCTTTGCAAAAAAGAATGCTTCTTATGCTAAGTTCAGTATCCAAAATGAAAGGTTGCATTCGACAAATCGAACATCTGAATCCTAGTGGAGCATCGGAACAAGATATTGTAAGTTACTATGCTCATATTTATTTTAGACTATCTAAATTTTAAAATCTAAGTCTAAATTTATTAATACATATTATTATCTTCATAATTGATGTTCAATTATTTTCTTACAGTTAACTCGTGCCAAAATGTTATTTGAAGTAGACCCAAAATACACAAAGGGTTTCAAATTTGATCATGTCTGGAATATTCTCAAATATATTGAAAAATTTGGCACTGACACTATGAATACTGCATCCATGAAATTGCGACAACAAAATGCTAATGCTGGTTCATCCAAACAACAATTCTCCGAGGAAGCATTTCATACACCTCATCTCCTTGTGTGTCTGCTTTTGATCTTAATATTACTGATTCAGATAGCGGTGGTAATTCTATTAAACGACCTCCAGGGGTGAAAAAAACAAAAATGAAGAAAAAGAATGATGAACAGATTGCAAAGGTAATTAATATTTGATCCGGTGGTAAGAGCCCGGGACCCCCTAACGAGGGGTCAACGTCACGTGGAGGTCAAAAGGCCAGGTGGTCCGTCGAAGAATGGTGAGCCGACCGGACCCATGAGAAAAGGGCAAGCCGATCGGTCTGCCAGTAAACATCTGATAGTAAAAGGCGCCCTGACAGGGATCGGGGTTCCGACGCTCAATGAAACAATAGCTAAGAGCCAAGCGGAAGGCCTAAGAGAAGGTGACATACTGCTAACAGTCCTTACGTAGCACCCGCCCGGAAGTCTCCCCAGCATATCAATGCAAATGACAGGCGGGACGTGATGGGCGTGCCGCCCGGCCGGCGCAGGGGATGAGGGCCGTCCGGACGATGCTTTTCGTCCAGCCGGCCAGACGGACGTCCCGGCCGGACGGACGTCCCGGTCGGTGGTGGGTAAAGAAGCACAGGAACATCTTCTGACAGCCGTCAAGTCCTATGGCTAGGCCATACTCCAAGTCTGACAACGAGGTGTTCTGTTGTCCCATCGAAGACATGGTTGGACTGTAGCGGTATGACGTCAGGTAAGCTCTCTGACAAACACATACCGGGGTATGGGCTGCGGACACGTACGTGCCTCGGTGGGCGTGTAGAGGCTCTTTCACCGCTCTATATAAAGAGCCGCAGACTTCGCCGGAGGTACGCATTCTACGATTTTTGGAGCCGCTGCTTTGTTGCTTGCTTGCCTGACTTGAGCGTCGGAGGGTCGCCGCCGGGAACCCCTTCCCGGCCCGACTTCTGTGCAGGTTCACCGGAACTTCGTACGACTAGCTGGAGGCCCACGTCATCGACTAGGAGAGCGCCACGTGCCCAGCGTCCGTTGAGTCAGCGTTCGGACAGGATCAATTTGGCGCCGTCTGTGGGAACGCTCCTGCATCCGAACGGAAACAATGGACGAGGCTAGACGATAACACACGGTGACGCTTTCGACGGAAAAACTTGACGCTTTGATCGAAATAAGGGCCGCCAAGCTTGTGGAGCAAAAACAGAAAGTAACAGCCGAGCGGCCGGATAAGCAAGCAACGTCAGCGTCTGGTGGCCGAGCGGAAACACCACCGGCTACCGTTCTATTCCGTCGGGCCCTATTCCGGACGCCTCCTGATGCTGTAGCAGTGAATCGCAATCGGGGATCTTCTTTAGATGAAATATCAATACGGGACAATAGAAAAGGCAAGGCCCTCCGAGCGGACGCTTCTCCCGAGCGGAAGCACCGACTGCCACAGTCCCATTTCCCTCAAAAGCAGATACTTCATCTCCCGAATTCAACTTATAGCAAACCCCTCCTTCTAGAACCTCAAGAGCGGGAGTTTGATGTCAGGCGATGAATCGACCGCATACAAGGAAGTTGGGTGGACGAGCCGCCGAGCGGATGAAGATGGATTGGCACTTGGATCCACCATGAAGCGCAAATTATCTCCAGCCTGTCCGGGGCAGGGCGAGAGGTGCACCAATAGAATATGTGCTGTATATTTTCCGTTTGGTTGTATATTTGAAATGCAGAAGACCAAATGTTATAATGTGCGCAATTGACATTATCGGCCGAGCGGCCTATCTTCATGGTGTATAAGATCTGAGCCAAGCGCTTTTGGCTCGATGAAGAAGGCCTCGGGGCGTTCGGCTGGAGGTATAGTATCCTAGCCAGGCGCTAGATGACGAAGGCTCGTGGAGCAATGGGAGCATAAGACTCAAGTAAAAGGATAAAGTAGCAGGCCGCCTCCACCTCTGGTAGGCCGAGCGGCCATGGAGGACCGACCGAGAAGTTTCGCCATCCTCCTGGCCTTGATAAATTTCGACGAGTACATTGTATCCACCTCACTCCACGGGTATTCGGGAGTTGAGAAATTGCGTTAGATCTTATGCTGATCGACAGGTTAGTTTTTCAGATGTAGTTTCTTTCTAGCATAGAATTCATCATAATTTTCCGAACGAAGGCCCCGAGCCGTTCGGCCGGAGGTATAGTATCCGAGCCAAGCGCTCGAGGACGAAGGCCCCCGAGCCGTTCGGCCGGAGGTATAGTATCTGAGCCGAGCGCTCGAGAACGAAGGCCCCGAGCCGTTCGGCCGGAGGTATAGTATCCGAGCCAAGCGCTCGAGAACGAAGGCGCCGAGCTGTTTGGCCGGAGGTATAGTATCCGAGCCAAGCGCTCGAGGACGAAGGCCCCCGAGCCGTTCGGCCGGAGGTATAGTATCCGAGCCAAGCGCTCGAGAACGAAGGCCCCGAGCCGTTTGGCCGGAGGTACAGTATCCGAGCCAAGTGCTCGAGAACGAAGGCCCCGAGCCGTTCGGCCGAAGGTATAGTATCCGAGCCAAGCGCTCGAGAACAAAGGCCCCGAGCCGTTCGGCCGGAGGTATAGTATCCGAGCCAAGTGCTCGAGGACGAAGGCCCCCGAGCCGTTCGGCCGGAGGTATAGTATCCGAGCCGAGCGCTCGAGAACGAAGGCCCCGAGCCATTCGGCCGGAGGTATAGTATCCGAGCCAAGCGCTCGACGAAGAAGACCCCGAGCCATTCGGCCGGAGGTACGATATCCGAGCTGGGGGAAAGGTATGCTAAATGTAAATTTATACACATTTCGATCGCCCGTGTCCTTGTAATACAGGAAGCAAAATTAATTCAAAGGATGACCAAGGGTTCCGCCGATCGGCAGTATCGTAGTTAGCCGTAAAGGCCGTCGAGCTCCGACGTTAAATATCGAGAGACGAGCCGGCGTCTATAAACATCCGAGCGGAAGACCGTCGAGCCCCGACGTTAAATATCGAGAGACGAGCCGGCGTCTATAAACGTCCGAGCGGAAGACCGTCGAGCTCCGACGTTAAATATCGAGAGACGAGCCGGCATCTATAAACATCCGAGCGAAAAACCGTCGAGCTCCGACGTTAAATATCGAGAGACGAGCCGGCGTCTATAAACATCCGAGCAGAAGACCGTCGAGCTCCGACGTTAAATATCGAGAGACGAGCCGACGTCTATAAACGTCCGAGCGGAAGACCGTCAAGCTCCGACGTTAAATATCGAGAGACGAGCCGGCGTCTATAAACGTCCCAGCGGAAGACCGTCAAACTCTGACGTTAAATATCGAGAGACGAGCCGGCGTCTATAAACATCCGAGCGGAAGACCGTCGAGCTCCGACGTTAAATATCGAGAGACGAGCCGGCGTCTATAAACGTCCGAGCGGAAGACCGTCGAGCTCCGACGTTAAATATCGAGAGACGAGCCGACGTCTATAAACATCCGAGCGGAAGACCGTCGAGCTCCGACGTTAAATATCGAGAGACGAGCCGGCGTCTATAAACATCCGAGCGGAAGACCGTCGAGCTCCGACGTTAAATATCGAGAGACGAGCCGGCGTCTATAAACATCCGAGCGCGCGGAAGACCGTTGAGCTCCGACGTTAAATATCGAGAGACGAGCTGGCGTCTATAAACGTCCGAGTGGAAGACCGTCGAGCTCCGACGTTAAATATCGAGAGACGAACCGGCGTCTATAAACGTCCGGGCGGGAGACCGTCGAGCTCCGACGTTAAATATCGAGAGACGAGCCGGCGTCTATAAACGTCCGAGCGGAAGACCGTCGAGCTCCGACATTAAATATCGAGAGACGAGCCGACGTCTATAAACGTCCGAGCGGATGTCCATCCAAGTGATACATTCCGGCGGTAAGAGCCGACCGACGACAGAGCCTGTGCTTGAAGGCCAACATACAGCCGAGCGGCTCGCTTAGCAAGAATATATGGAAAACCTCTTTGAGGTAAGGTGCAAAGCAAAAGATGGTTAATAAGAATTAAAGGTGGGAGCACGTGAACGTGCGATGTTCGCACGCCGAGCGGCTATGCAGGCGCATTGGGAAAAGACATTTTCTGAAAACAATCGGCTTGAGTCCGTATTAGAGTATGAAGCTGAGCGGAGGGGTTTTAAAGAACACTTGAACGTGACGAAAGAAATTTCTTGCCAAAACAAAAGTTGAAGGAAAGGAAAAGATTATCTATTAAGCACAGGGCTAACCAAAAAAGTTACAGCAGAAATAAGTTTGGCCGAACGGTGGGGATACAAAAAAGTTCATAAGAAACACTCCTCATGCGTTGAAATCAAAAAGAGCATCAGGGATGGCGCCCATCACGGTCGCGAGGTCCTCGGGAGGGATGGTCAGCTCGGCGGGCAGGTGGCCTTTGGCCTTTAAGTGATCCACAGCCGCTTTGATCGCCTCTTCAAAGGTGAGGGAGATCTTGTCAGTAAATTTCTCCCCAAAGGCATCCGAGCGGACGAATGCCTTCCTCACCTCGTCGGAGTGAGCCGACTCCCCCTCTTGATACTCTTTGAGCTCGGCGTGGGCAGCGTCGCTGGCAGCTTGGAGATCCTTCAAATCTACATCAAATCTTTGAAGATCGGCCGAACGGCTCTCCTTCTCGGTGGCCAGAAGAGCATCCAGATCCTTGATGCGTTGCTCCAGCCCTCTGATCTCCGCCTTCATTCGGTCCATGTCATCGATGGCCTGTCGCTTCCGAGTGATCGTCGTCTTGATCTTCTTATCTCGTTGTTTGACCATCGCTTCAAGCCGAACGACCTTGCTCGCCAGATCGGAAGCCCGTTTCCGTTCGGCTTCCAGTAATTTTTTGGCCTTCTCCAGAGCGGCTGTCGACTGTTGGCTATCCCCCGCGGCCTTGAGTTTTTTCAATTCATCCTCCAGCTCGGCCAACCGATTGCTAACGGCAATTTGCTCCACCCAGTTCTACGAGCCAAAGTGAACAGGTTAAAAACTTAATTCAAATACACGAGCAAAGAAAAACAGCATACCCCGGTGGCCTGTTGAAGGTTGCTATCGCCGAGCTGCCCGGGAGTCATCGCTTTTATTCGGCGCCGAGCGTCCTCCCAAGCTTTTGCAAGAGGGCCCGTCAAGGTGATCTGCTGCTCGGGGACCATTGGCCGATCAGCAGCAGCCATGTATTCCTCTGAGGGGAGGCGCAGGACGGTTTTAATTAAATTCGGGCCGCTCGGCTCGCCCTGAGAAGCATCGGCCTTACCGGATGACCCACCGGTGGACGAGGAAGGAAGCTCACCCAAACGCCTGATACGACGCAGAGTTCTTGAAGGGCTGGACGGCGGCACCTCAGAGCTTGCCCTCGGAGAGCCATGTGGGGTCGGGGTACTCTCTAGGGAAACCTTCCCGGACAACACCGGAGCATCCGCGCCCCGCTCGGGCTGTGGCTCATCAATTGGAATTGAGGCAGATGCAGATTCCGGTCGTCGGCGTTTCCGAGTGAGTAGCGGAACATCATCGGCCGAACGACCCTCCACCTCCGCTTGGATAGAAGGCTTTGTGCCGCCCGCTGCCTCGTCGTGAGAGGTAGTAGTTGCTAAGGCTTCAGGGGCATCCTGGGTCCCCTCGCCTAATTCGCCGGTCGGATCGGCTGGATCAAGGCCCCGCTCGGCGACCTCCTTGTTCTTCACCGCTTCAATCTGAGCGGCTTTCAATTTGAGCTTCTCGGTCGCCTTAGCACGCCACATAACTTCAGCTGCAGAAACAAAGATTAAATCAATTAGAACAAAAGAAACAGGAGGGATGAGAATCGCTTACTCATGCTGCAAGACAGATCGGCTGGGGTGGAAGACAGACCGAATATATACATTACTCCTGGGAGGAGCAGCTTGTCAATGTGATAGCGCTGACCCACCAACCGCTCGGCCGCATGAAGGTAGGCCGCATCGCCTCTAAATTTGTCGAGCTCCGGTTGCGCCGGCATCGCCGTATGCCACTTGGTACGAAAAGTTGGCAGTTCGGGAAAACACACATAGAAAAAGTGCTCCTTCCAATGTTTGTTGGAGCTCGACATATTATCAAAAAGGACGAAACCTATCCTAGATTGGAAAATAAAGGTACCCCACTCGGCTTGCTTGGGATAAAAAAAGTAGTGAAAAATCTTAGGGTCGAGGGGGATGTTGTTCAGTTTAAAAAGGACTATCACTCCGCTCAACAGCCTAATGGAGTTAGGGACTACCTGGCCGAGCGGAATGCGAAAATAATTGCAAATTTGTAAGAAGAACTTGTGGGGTGGAAAACGTAGCCCGGCCAAAAATTGGTCTTGGAAGAATAGAACGGTGCGGGGCGGCGGTTCATGAGGCCGATCGGCCGGTGTGGCTAACACTATTTGGTGGTCGGTCGGCAGATCATAGGTTCGAGTGAGGCGCAAGGCGTCCTCCTCGTCGAACCGGCTTTCCATGGTCGAATACCAAAGACCCGGACCACCGCCGGTCGGCTGTGAGGTGTTGGTCATGGTATAAGGCTAGGGATGGACGCGCGATGGAAGGAGGGAGAAATAAAAACAGGAAAAGAATGCGGGATGATGAAAGAAATAGCTAATAGAGAGAAAAAAGGAGAGGCAGCAAGGAAAAGGAATCCTTACGGGCAAAGAAGATGATCGAAGGGGGCTGTAGAGTCGTCAGAGAGCTGAAATGCAAGGTCGCCGGAAATAAGGAACAGAGGGATGGCTGGAGACGATAAGGTCGAAATGCGGCGAAGAGCTGGGGTCGGGAGCTTTATAAGGGCGGCCGCGATCAATTTACACCGTCCGATCCAGGTCGACGATAACGAGGTCATCATCCAGCCGTTTATTTCAAACGACGGATGTCCCATCGGAAGTGATGTCACCGCCATACTCTGACAAACGCACGATTGCCACGTGTCAGCAGGATACTGGCCACATTTAATGAGGTCCCCTTACCGTGCGCAGCGCACGCGATGGGTAGTAGGGGAGAGCATCGGACATGGATTCCCAGAGAACACAAGGCACGGACAAGATACGGCCGAACGGATGAGTATCCCTAGGCCTGGCCGAGCGGCCTAATGCAGTGATCATTGCTCAGTCAGATCGGAAGTCCAGTCAGTCAGACTTCGCCTCCTTCGACTAGACTCGAGGGGAAGGCAAGTGATCCGGTGGTAAGAGCCCGGGACCCCCTAACGAGGGGTCAACGCCACGTGGAGGTCAAAAGGCCAGGTGGTTTGTCGAAGAAGGGTGAGCCGACCGGACCCATGAGAAAAGGGCAAGCCGATCGGTCTGCCAGTAAACATCTGATATTAAAAGGCGCCCTGACAGGGATTGGGGTTCCGACGCTCAATGAAACAATAGCTAAGAGCCGAGCGGAAGGCCTAAGAGAAGGTGACATACTGCTAACAGTCCTTACGTAGCACCCGCCCGGAAGTCTCCCTAGCATATCAATGCAAATGACAGGCGGGACGTGATGGGGGTGCCGCCCGACCGGCGCAGGGGATGAGGGTCGTCCGGACGACGCTTTTCGTCCAGCCGGTCGGACGGACGTCCCCGCCGGTGGTGGGTAAAGAAGGACAGGAACATCTTCTGACAGCCGTCAAGTCCTATGGCTAGGCCATACTCCAAGTCTGACAACGAGGTGTTCTGTTGCCCCATCGAAGACATAGTTGGACTGTAGCGGTATGGTGTCAGGTAAGCTCTCTGACAAACACATACCGGGGTATGGGCTGCGGACACGTACGCGCCTCGGTGGGCGTGTAGAGGCTCTTTCACCGCTCTATATAAAGAGACGCAGACTTCGCCGGAGGTACGCATTCTACGATTTTTGGAGCCGCTGCTTTGTTGCTTGCTTGCCTGACTTGAGCGTCGGAGGGTCGCCGCCGGGAACCCTTTCCCGGCTCGACTTCTGTGCAGGTTCGCCGGAGCTTCGTACGACTAGCCGGAGGCCCACGTCATCGACTAGGAGAGCGCCACGTGCCCAGCGTCCGTTGAGTCAGCGTTCGGACAGGATCAATATTAATGCTCAACTTGTTGAGGCAATGAATGCAAGTACTGCTGCTACTACAAAAATGGCAGATACTATGCTTTACAAGGAAGAAATCAAAATTTTATTCAAAGATTTGAACTCGATCTCTAACCCGATGATGCGTGAATATATTCGCAATGAGCAAATTAGAATTATGCAAAAAAGAATGCAAGTACAAGGATCTCATTCAGCTGCACATCAAGGAGAAGGATCTCAAACATCTCAAATACAGGGAGAAGGATCACAACTTAATCAATATCAAGGTGAAGATCAAGAATCTCAGAATCCTACGAATATTTTTGGACAATTTCATAATTATTTTAGCGGAATGAGGAGTGATCTTCCTGAATATTAGTATTATAATATTATTAAAGTAATTTTAAGTTTATGTGTGCTTTATTAGTATCGTTTGTACCATGTACTTGTTTGTTAAGCTTAGTTAATTATGTTTTTAAGTTTGTATTAGTAATATTTTAATTTAATGTCATTACTATCTTTATTTTGTATGTCAATGTAATGGGTAATGTATTGTATATTTATGCATATCAAAAATTTTAATATTTTATTGTATTATGTTTATGAAATTAGTGATAATTTATAAATGTAATTATAATTAAAATATATTAAATAAAATTAAAATAATAATTTTAATAAATTAAATATTTACAAATATACATAATAAAATTTAAATATTCTATTAAATGCACTTAATTTAAATTTATAATAAATAATAATTACATTTAATTATACTATAAATAAAGAAAAAGAAAATAATAATTATTAATTAATTACATTTGATTTTATAATAATATAATAAAAATAAAAATAAAAAAATCTCTCCATCACCAAATATGGTGATGTGAATAGTGCAACACCAAATATGGTGTTGCACTATTCACATCACCATATTTGGGATAGGTTTTAATGTATGGATTGGAGTAATTTGGTATTTTGATGATGAATTGGAGATGTCCTGAGAGCCTCACGACTGTCCCATATGATGTGGTGTTCAGCTATGATCGAGAGGCATTCATCATTACTTGAGCTCTATACAAAATCCGACCCCAACAAAATTCTTAATAAAAAGCTTGAATAAATTTAATAAGTAAATAAATAATTTGATTGCTCATTTATATTTTTATTTTAAAGTTATATGACATGATTATTATGATCCCAATGGAATTTCATGTATGATCAAAAGATAATTTAATATTTTGAAGGTCATTCTAAATAAATTGTAATTAAGAGAGAAGACCATCTACTTTTAAGATGAATGGGATAAAGTCTACCACCTAAATTATATAAAAATAAAAAAAAAATATTTTTTAAAAATTAAAATTGTTCTAGATTGATTTAAGAAGGTATGAAATAATAATAAATGAGGGGGTTTTGTTAAGGCCTTTAGTAGTTTCTAAAAAAAAAATACGTTTACTTAATAATTCTGAAAAATACAGATGTAAATAAAAAAATAAATCAATATTATTAAATAGTATGTTAATCGTTAATAAAATTTAAAAAATAGTTTAATATTCATAAATTTTAGAAGGTATTTCGAAAAAGCTTGATCCGGAAAACAGCTGTATACACCGCAGCTGCACTATTCCACTCCAATCAAATCAAGTCTCTCTATTCTTCTTCTCATCATGCGATCGACGGTTCCCTTCAGCTTCCCCGATCGTTAGGGATTCTTCCCATGGCGTCGGCCGATCTCGCCGGAGGTGGTGGATCTGAAGCTGACTCCTCCCACTTTGTGCCTGGAGATGGAGGCGCTTCCGCCACGCCCAAGGACGACCAGCCGCTCCTCGAATCGGACTCCTCCCCCGCCTCGGTCGTCGCCGCTGCGGTACCGATTTCTCCCGAGGAGTTGGAGCGGAAGTACGCTCCCTACGTGAGAAGGGACGCCTACGGTGTAATGGGCCTGGGGCAGCTCCCGGCGACGGAGAAGGTCATGTTAGGGATCGCGGCGGTGACGCTGGTGCCGATTCGCGTGGTTGCAGGGGTGTTGATACTCGTGCTTTACTATCTTATCTGCCGGATGTGCACGCTGTTCTCGCCTCCGAGTCGGGAGAATGGCCAGGAGGACTATGCTCACATGACGGGGTGGAGGAGGGCGGTGGTTGTGCGGTGCGGGAGATTTGCCTCTAGAGCAATGCTCTTTACGTTTGGTTTCTACTGGATCAAAGAGACTCGCCTGAGCCTCGACAATGAGGTATTACCGGATTGGGTTAGAAATATCTCTCCAAGTTTTAAGTTGTTGAATCATTTTCTATCCACTTGATTTGTTGTTTCTTGTTCAGTTCATGATGTTGAATGTTCCTATTGTTCATCCTAAACAGCATCATTATTCAATACCAAATTTTTAAAACTATGTTTTTAATGACAACTTAGTGATCGATCCACTTAAAAATCATCAAGAAATACCTCCTACATGCGTAAGTTTTTTACTTTTCTGAATCAGATAGAATAAGGGTGATGACAATTGAGAAGATGGTGAAATAGATCCAAAGGTATATGCAAATTTTTTAATAATGATAATTGAGGCGATGGTGAAATATTTTCAAAGTTTCTTGTTCTGTTCATGCTGTTACATGCCCCTATTATTCGATACCAAAATTCTAAAACCATGTTTCTTGATTTTAAGTCATTGTACTGGTCTTTTAAACAAATATAACTCTTCATGCTTATGAGATTTGCCTCTTTCAGATGTAGGAACCTCTATAGAACATTAGATATCTTATATTATTTTCCTAAACTCCATAATTCTTGAAATTAGGTCAATGAATTTGAAAAACCAGGTGCAGTTGTCTCAAATCACATTTCTTACGTGGATATTCTTTATCATATGTCATCAGCCTTTCCAAGTTTTGTTGCAAAGGTATGTTGTTATTTTTTCGACAAATGCAGGTGAAATTATGAAGATATTGCGCTTTCTAATTTTCAACTAACATTTTGAACTGACACTTTTTGTTGAAGAGATCAGTAGCTCAGCTTCCCTTGGTTGGTCTCATCAGGTACTTTTCTTCTTTTATTTTCTCATTTTTTGACTTGTTGCTTACTAATTAACGCTTTATTATTTGACAATGGTGATTTACAAGTGCTATGATTCTGGATTCAGCTATTGTGCCTAATCATGCTTGCGAGGTTATCAAGCCTTTTCTCTCTCTAAGCGATCTATTTGTCCATCTTGATCCAAAGAAATTTATAATTTTTAAATTCTCTTTCATTTTCTACTCTTCCCTGTGTCTTTGGCCATCAAATATTTGTCAAACTTGAACTTCATTTTACCAGATTTTTTGAGCTAAAATAGTATATGGCAGAATGGAAGTAAAGCTCTCCCTTCCTTATTACATCCCAACATGAATTTTTCACTTTATCTTAAGTGTCGTATAATATAGATTATCATGATTTATGTGGAACAATAGAAAAGATAATATACTGTACTTTATGTATCATTACTCAAATAAATCAACTATAGGGAATGATGACGCTTTGTTTGCAGCAAGTGCCTTGGTTGTGTCTATGTTCAACGAGAGTCCAAGTCGTCTAATTTTAAAGGGGTTTCAGGTATGTTCCTTTGCAAATCTAATCAATTATACAGTTCTGGAGTTTGGTATCATATTATCCGTATTGAACACTGGGCTCTTCATGAAATGCAATTCTTTATCTTTAATGTTACGAGGAGGATGAATAGATATGCCGATTGGTGTATTTAGAAACTAGTTGACTAGTTGGCACAATGACCAAAAGAACACTGTTTCAGCTGTTGCTGTGCATGAAACATCAGTTTGCTGATCTCAAAAGGAGGAAAGCAGTGAGCACTTGTCATACTTTGGAACCCTATTCTCTGATATCTTACAATAGCTTGTGTGTTTGGTTGTCATTCTTGTTATTCTCTAAAGACCTCTGCTGGTGGATAGTTTAGGATTCAAAGGATAATTTAGAGACTGCTACGTCCTTCATTCCCTTGTGTTCCATTGGATGATAGTTGTATTCCGTGCATGTCTAGCTACTACTGCCCGTTCCCTAAATACAGAAGATCCAAAAAAGGCAATCCTTACAGCATTGGGAAGTACTGTGCAGAAAAACATAAAGGTAAGAGTAACAAAGATCTGGTCCTAGAACTGAATGAAAACAAAATTCTTGTTAGATATTCAGCAAAAAGTGGGCTCAACTCTGAGCACTATTTGTCTAGTTCATTTTGAATATTGAAAAAGTATTTTCAACTCCAGAGTGTTATAATCAAAGTTGTTGGAATGATGAAATTTCTTGACCAATTCTTCTGAAACTGAAGTTCTTGCTTAAGCAGTTCTCACTGAAAAGACAAGATTATGGAATACTCAGCACCTTGATCTGTTTATATGAATATTGTACTGTTTGTTTGCTAAAATAACTAACCTAACAACAAAGAAGCTGTAAAGGCAAAGGTTTGGTAATGATATAGCTGTAATGATGACAACAAGCTATGGTGCATCAAACTCATAATGGTTTACTATAATGGACATGTCTTGTAGTATTGGAAATTATCAGAAGAATTAGAATGATTGAAAATTAACTTATATGTCTGTTATACAGATCTTTTATCATTGATCTCTGACGATTGGTGTTCATTTGTATTTCTAGGATCTTTAGCAGTCCCATTAGCTGTAATGTTCTGTTTCAATTTTTCCTGCATTGTTTTGCATGCTTTTTTTTAATTCGCATCCTGGTTTATTTATGTAGGTATTGTGACTGAAAGAATCCAGAAAGCCCACAAAGACTCTCTATGCCCAATGATGCTGCTTTTTCCAGGTCAGTATGCAATTCTGTTTGTTCTTATCTTTGACTTCTAATATTTTTATAACTTTTTAGACTGATAAACTCTTTCTAGTATCACAGCTCAATGAGTTACTTGCCAATTCAAAATTTAGTCAGATTATTAGGAAAATAGGTTACCATTAAGGAAGCAGTGGCATCTTACTCTCCAAAAATAGAAAACGCTGAGCTCATATGCTTGCTCAAACATGACACAGAATATGGTGAAGCTTCTGCAGCGTTTTATTTTCAATGTTGTGATTGATGCAGTTAGCTCAAGACCAGATAATTACGTGGCCATTTGAATAATAAAATACTTCTGATAAAAGATGCACTTTTTTTATTTCAATTGATTACTAGGGACTGTACTCATCGGTTTGTTTCTGATTGCTAGATTGTACCAGTTAAGCTGTTCTAATTGGTCTGTGTAGTCAGTTCGTTTCTGTATTGAACAAGTCAGTAAGCAAACTGTGCAATCTAACATGGGAACTGGAATGAATCCATGTTTTTAATCTTGATCTGATCCGCCACAATTTATAATGCCAGTTTTTGCACATTGAAAATAATCTCTGAATGAACTGTTTTAGCATAGTGTCAACCTTGGGTGTAAGGAAATATGGTGTTTTGACCAATTGTTGACCAAAAGACATCTTCTCATAACATTCAACTCCAAGTACAACAATGAGCCTATAGACCATCCCTTTTTTACCTGTGACTGAAGTCATAAATGATCTTCAAACCTTTTGAACTTTGTTTAATCAATTCACTTTTCTGTATTCCAATTTATAGCTGGATTAAGTATGCATGTTGATTATTGACTAGAATTTTCATCACCTCATCACATTCAGCTCTAGCCTATAGTATAAGAATGTGCCTAGATACCATAGCTAAAATGGTGATTTTTTTAAAAGATCTTCTATCGCACAAGGGGGCATGCTCCTTTTTAGATCTTTTATTCTTAATGGCCGGGAGAGGATACTGAGGATGTGCTTGGTCAGGTTCTCCATCCAATGGGGAAATTAGGATTTTGCCTGATATCAGGAAAATTTAAGCAAGAGTTTTTTCAGTGCAAATTGGTGGCGTTAACTGTCCCTTCCTTGCTAAGAAGCACTTTAATATCATCAGCTTGTTCTTCCTATGTGGTTGATTGTCTTTACTTCAGTGGGGATGTATCTACGTGGGAGAAAAAAAATCAGTAAATTTGAATCAAGCTGGAAAATCAATCTTATTTTATTTATTTATTTATTTTGCTTAAGGTATAGATCTTGTATGGATCTATTTTACATCAGTGCCTGTCTCTACTTTTTGTTTTTTTTTGTATGACCTATAAATCAATCAAGATTAAGTTCTGTGTGCATTCTTCTGTACCATATCGATCATTGTTAACCATTCTATATTAAACAAATGAACCTGCTTTTTGAATATGCTTTCTCACAAACTTCTAAACTATTTATTAAGATTCAAGTTATGACTTTTATTCCATTTAACTAATTCAGTTGATGTGGTGCCAATAATTTATTTTCTCAATTTCAGAGGGAACCACTACAAATGGTGACTATCTCCTTCCTTTCAAATCTGGTGCCTTCTTAGCCAAAGCCCCCGTGGTTCCAGTTATTCTTAAATATCCTTATGGTAGATTTAGTCCAGCATGGGATTCCATATCAGGGGTGAGGAATCAGCGACCCATTTGTTGAATAGTATTTTGCCTCTATTTTCAGCTTATTTAGTAGATTTGCCGGATGCTTGAGACATGCATTTTTAAGATTTTGATAGAAACTTTTGCTGTATCCACTCTATATTTGTGTGTGTGGCTATTGAGGGTGGAGTGCATGATAAGAAGTTCAAATATGATAGATTTGCTGGATTTGTTCGTGGATTAGTCTTCCATCACCATGTGCTTGCAATTTACCAGTAATATGTGAAAGTAAAATTAGGAAATAATATAATATTCAAAAAATGATGTGCATTGAATGTATAATCGACACCCTATGCACCTGTCTGGGACACTTGAACATGGACACTAGAAAATATCCCCTTATTCATGGAGAATTTTAATTTAAATTCCTAAGAACATGGTTCTCCTAGTCATTGCCTATGGAATGATTTCTATTTGATGACTTTTCATTCAACCCACCAAATGAACATTACAATGTGGATTAAGCGTACAGGATGAACTGTACAAAATTTTAGGAATATTTGACCAGTTCCAGATGTCATGGATTAAGAAGAGTTTTTAAGTCATCCAGTTTTATTGTCATTTTATTGACACAGACGCTGGCCACCCAACTCCCTCTCTTGTCCAGAAATCAGGATTGCCTGGTCCTTCTGAATGCTACTATTCTATTTGCATCTTCAGTAACTTGTAAATTTATATGTTGTTAGATTAACTCTTAAATTACCCTCTTGCTTATCTCCGATTTTATAAACATTTGCAGGTACGCCATGTTTGTTTGCTTCTTTGTCAATTCGTAAATCATCTTGAAGTGATCCATTTGCCTGTTTACTATCCTTCTGACCAAGAAAAGGAAGATCCCAAACTCTACGCCGGCAATGTACGGAAGTTAATGGCTACTGAGGTATGCTTGGTCACATTCTAGGGCAGACACTCGCAAAGATGTACTAAAAGTTTACTACAGTTCTTATATTTAATATATGGTTTTTAGAGTTTGTGCTGGCTTTGATAGTTACCATCAAGCTTGAAAATTGAGGGACTGAACATACAATTAGCAAGGTCTTCGATGCTATATCGATTGAGATAGAATTATTGATGGCATCTAGGTGGTCTAAGTGAACTTATCTGTCTACTGGTCCTGGTCTGACTGGTATTGATAATGCGACTATGAAGTTGACTCTGTTTTACTTGAAATCAACACATTTTGAACGTTTGAACCCCACCAATACAAATATTGGTTCTCAGATTGATATTGTTGGTCTAGTATCTATCACCTGTATCATGTAGAATGGTTTGGCCTTTTCCCCATGTTTAGATCATTTGCTGTTTGGCAACTGTGCTGTTTCACTCGACCAAAAAAAAAAAAAGAAAAATCCTATTTCTGTTTCAATCAGTGTGTTATGTTTAGGGCTTCCTATTACTGTTTCAAGTGAACTCCGGTTTCTTTTAACTTTTTTCAGTATAAAATTTTAGTGCCAACTTCAACATTTTTAAGTGGCTCTATCACTTTGAGAAACCTTTTTGTTAATAAATCCTGGTTTGTCGTGTGTCTAATTGCCTGTTCACCTTCTCCAGGGAAATCTAACACTCTCAGATATCGGACTTGCGGAGAAACGAATCTACCATGCTGTGCTGAATGGTAATAGTCTACCTCGTGTTTTACGTGAGAAAGGTGATTGAAAACAATAGAACAACTATTGCAAGATCTGTATCGGTCAGTCGAGTCGGTTGCTCCGTATGTGATACCTCGTGTATCTGTGGCCATGGTGCTAATTTTTTTCCCCTTTGTTTTTGAATGTTAATGGAAATTACTCTAACTCCTCTACTATTTGAAATTTTTAACCAATCTTGTGTTCCTTTGATTTCATTTCATGGTGTGAGGTGATCTTTGGGAGGCTGCACCACCAAAAACTAAATCATCTATTTGTTCTTGATGCAGGTATGTTTTTCCAAAGCTAATTGGGATTCTCTTCTTGTAGGTTTCTTTCTTTCATTCTTTCTTTTTTTCTTTCCTTTTATAATCAATAGAAACAAAAATCGAAAAGATGCAAAATTACAACATTGCATTTATTGGTCAGCCAACCTTTCTCGCATCTACAGCTCAAAATAAAACTAAGATAAAAGAAAATTATTCATCTCAAAAATCGATGGCAGCTCTTTTTCCCCTTCATATTTAGCAATTTTTTTTCTTCATTTTGGCTGTAGTATTAATTTTGTATATCGGTCATTAACAATTTTATATTACAAATTTGTGATAAGAGTTACTAATTATAGCCTTATGGATTTTTTTTCTTCCAAACTTTATTTTGAGAACACGTAATTTTGGAGATTTATTTGATGTGTTTCTTAAATCATCTGAACCTTTTTTTTTCTTAAATTGTGTTGCCTATGAAGAAAAAAATATGCTGAAAGAGACATCTTTTTTCTGGCTTTTTCCCTGTGTTTTTTTTGTGCATTGTTGTTTTTGGTATATATTTTTTTTCTTGTCTATTTTGACAACTTTGGTCGATTCATTTTTGCTTGATTTTGGCGGTGAGGATTTGTTTTTCTTTCTTTCCTCTTAACTTTTCAAATAAACTATAAAAGCAAATCAAGGAGGTATTTAATTTATAAACTTTTTTCACGCTAGAAAAAAAAAATAGTATAGAACATTTGACCTAAAATTGTTTTCAAGTTAGGCGAGCTGTTTCGTGTTTTTAAATATACTTTCAAAAGAATAATTAAACATTAAAATATTATACCAATATTTAAGTAAAATACTTTATAAATATTAAATAAAAACTAGGTTAGAAAAGAAATTTGTAAAAGAAATATATATATATATATATATATATATATATATATATATATATATATAATCGAAAAGAAGTTTTCTAAGTAGATTCAATTTGATCTTAAAAAAGTAAACGAACAGTAAAAAAATATCATGTTTAAATTAAAAAAATATCATCTTTAGACACTGTTTTATTTATTTATTTATTTTACAAATGTTTTTCATTTATAATATCATGTTTAAATTAAAAGTAAAAAAATTGAAAGGGCGTTTTTTTATTGGAATAGTCAAAAAAGGCCTCTCTTTCATTTATTATCAAAAGAGGTACATTTTTTTTAAAAAAATTGCTCTTACTATAGGTGTTATAGTAGCTACCAACTGCTACTTATTTATTTATTTATTTTACAAATGTTTTTCATTTATAATATCATGTTTAAATTAAAAGTAAAAAAATTGAAAGGGCGTTTTTTTATTGGAATAGTCAAAAAAGACCTCTCTTTCATTTATTATGAAAAGAGGTACATTTTTTTTAAAAAAATTGCTCTTACTATAGGTGTTATAGTAGCTACCAACTGCTACTTAATTATAGTAATTACGATTCAGTATCTATTAAATTATTATAAATTATATAATTGTTACACCACATCTATTTTAATTCTGATTAGTAATATTGTGTTTTAGTAATTGCAGTGTATAGTAACTATAAATCATATTATTTCATCTCTTGGTCATTATCGATTAACGTTTGCCAATATTATATTATAGTAACTACATTGATTAACGGTAACCAATATTATATTATAGTAACTATGAATTATAACTTATCATTTTTAATAATAAATGAAAAAGTTGCCTTTTTTATGATCCTAATCTGATAAACGAACTAAAAATTTAACTACCTGAAGCATAAATTTCCACCGAGGTCTTTCATAACGATCTTTGCAAAATAAATAAATCAGACGTATAAGAACGCAGCAATCTAACAAACAACTCAGATTCCATGAACATGGTCATCTTCGTCAAATTACTAGGCAACAAAAGATGGCACATAGTGCTGGGCAAGGGGAACCCAAAATCATGTTCCCTAACCATCAGAAAGAGGAAAAAAATAAAATCAAAGTCAACCAACACTACCTAACCAAACTACATTGTTCAACGAAAGTAGTAAACAAATGAAATGCAATGGCCACATTGCTTAAATAGATGGCAAGACTAGTTTTTGCGTCGATAATAACATCTAATCCTTGTCTACTTTGAGATGATGGAGTTTAGACTCCAATTCGCCTTGATCCTCCTCTTCCGCATCGCCATCCTCTTCCCCTTCGTCCTCACCTTCGGGATCATTATCATCCAATGGCCCAAGCACATCCTCAGAGTTTTTACCGTTCTTTAATATTTCCCTAACCTCGTCGATGCCCTCATCTGGGATAAAATTTCCGTTTATGTTCAGCCGCTTGAAGTCTGGCTTAGTTGACACTGCTTGCGCCAAGCATCTAGCCCCTGCCCTCCTTATCATGTTGCTACTCATGTCAAGTTCCTCAAGTTGAACATGATCATCTTCCAATGCTTTGCCGATGACAATTGCACCCTGGTCCTTCAGTTCGTTCTCGGACAAGAAGAGTTTCCTGAGTGATTCCTTGGCAGTGATGCAATCGACTAATGCTGAGGCAGCTTTTAAAGTGATATCATTCCCGCCGAGGTCCAAGACTTGCAAAGAAGGCGCGAAATTATTCAGCGCATTCACAATGGCAATAGACCCTTCGTCCTCCAAGTTGAGATAGCTAAGGTAGATTTCTGTGACATGAACAAGCTTTTCGAGTGCCTTGCTAAGGGCTATCCCTGCGTCAACACCAAAAATATTATCACGGAGATCAATCTTCCTTAAATGAGTGCAAGTCTCCAATGCCTTGGCCAACTCGATTCCACCCTCAGAGCCCACCCTTGTCGATGAGCATCTGAAATCCTCCAACAACGGAGAACATTTAAGAAGTTCAGAAATAGCTATCGCACCCTCATCACCAGTCATATTGTTGTGGAAATGGAGCGTTGTAAGCTTGTCGGTTGAAGGAATTAACTCACACACAGCCTTTGCAGCTTCCTCGGAGATTCCATCATTCATCAAGTAAAGCTCCTCCAAGCAGTTTTGTGATTTTAAAAGTGCCCCGAATGCTCGAACACCCTTCTCGCCTAAGGCATTGTCAGAGAGGTTGAGATATCGGAGAGCAGTGCCTTCCAGAGCCGAGGAGAATATCTTCATGACTTCGAGAGCTTCATCCTCTGGTCTTCCGGCAACAAAATCTGACAGGTTTACTTCTGTCAGCTGCTCTTTAAGAGATGTCAGAATAGGCGCTGCAACGCGAGCTGCATCGATACTGAAGCTTCTATTGCTTAAGCAAATTTTGCTGTATGAGTTTCCCTGCACAGTTAGCGGCCTGAAAAGCTCCCTGACCTCTTCCACCTCTATAAATGCCCTTTTCCCACCGGATATGTCAAACAGAGTCTCAACAGGTTTTGCGATCCCACCAACCGCAGTGGCTTCTACATCTTCTTTGGATCTAGGGCCTGTTTTAAGAACTTCTAACATTAGCTTGCTAGTTTGCTTCGCGTAGAACTGAACTGCAGAGCTTCCATCGCCGTCAGGCTCATTGTGAAAATGCTCATTTGCAGCAAGGAAGCATTCGTCTTCAATGCGTTTGGCATTCTCATAGGCCTCTTCTTTGCTCAACAGACCGTACTTCCTGGAGAGGAATGTTTCCGAGGAGAGGTTCTTTGTCATCTTGTCCACAAGCATTGCTCTGGTGTTTGCACTGGGAGGCCATAATTTAATGGAGAATGTGCGTTGAAACTCTTGAGCGGTTTCCATACCGAACAATGAAGCTCTTACTGCAATGAAATAAATACAGTACAATAGTTACACAAGCAAGAAAAATGATATCCAAAGAAAAAAAAAGAATCGAGTGTACAAATATGTGAGACGGAATCGTGGGAAAAGAACAAACTAATGTTGGAGAAAGGTGCAAAAAATAAGTAATTTTGCCTAATAGTGATGACAAAGGGAAAAAAAACAAATTTTTTGTATCAGAATGCTATAGCTTTCATAGAAGACGATCGCTTAAACTCGTGGATACACTTAAGCCAACTCTTAACTAGCTTTATCAAGTTTCAAAACTTCAAACAACTCGTGGATACACCTAAGCCAACTCTTAACTAGCTTTATCAAGTTTCAAAACTTCAAACAAATTCCTTAAGACTATGCTACATTTTACTAGGGGAGTTTTGGCGCAACAGTAAAGTTGTTGCTATGTGACTAAAGGTCACAGTTTCACAAGTCACAAAAACAACCTTTTGCAATACAAGATAAGGTTGCATACAATATGGTTCGGAAAGGCTGCCAACATTTTACTCTACACAAAGCTCATCCTAACATAACTAAAATCAAGAAAATAAGTGCAACTGTGGCCAATCGTAGGATATTCAAACATTTACGAGAGTAATAATCAAGGCACACCTTATCGAAGCGAACTCTGATGTTCATTAGAACATGTTAAGAATTCCATTAGCACAGACAAGAATTCCCAAATCAACAATGAGAATCAATCAATTCAAATAAGTGACTCTTCAAATTATTTTTTTGTGCTAAAAAAGAGCAAGCTTTCTATAAGCTTGATCCTATCAGTCATGATACAAGTTCGGTTTAATAAACTGTCCTTGGGAACACAATAGCAAATAGACAAGCCTGAACCATCTCAAACTTTTTATTCATCAACTAATGTCAACCAAACAAATCTAAGTTTGCAATAAATGAAGCAGATTAAGTGTAATAAATAAATATAAAATTAATTGAAAAGAAAAGGTATTACAATCTCTTAGACTTTGACATCAAAACTTCAACAACAATGACAATTACTATGACTAGTAAACTGACACTACTTTTTTCTACCATTCCCACAAGTCAAAAACCTCAAACTCCTACTGGCCTTAAAGATATTCTCATTATACATTAGGAGTACTTTCAGGAGATCACTTAAGGATATAACTACAATGAACTGGAGTATAAAGTTGGATCATTAAAACATCACAACTCCATCAAGGCAAGCTACAACTCTCAGATTGAACACCCCAATTTACTTTTGGCCTGAACAATGTTATCATTATATTGTCTGGTCAAAAATACTTCGTACAAAGACAATACAATGAACTGAAGTATAAATTTGGATCATTTAGAGCTAATCAAGGACATGTACCACTCTCAGATCTAACGAAGCAACACTAGTGACAATGATGTGCTTGTTTTAACGAATGAAAAAAAAAGAGGAAAAACCTCTAAACCTACACAGGAATCGTAAAAGAATTAATACCAGTGCACTATCCAAGTTCACCAATCAGATCATTCAGAAACAAGATTTCAAGGGGAAAAAAGACATTTTTATGCGTCCGAACAAGAAGTGAGTAGAAGAGAACATTCGGAAAAGCGATGACAGTTGGGAAAAATTAGACCCGACGAAAAAATGAGCAAAGAAGAGAGAAAAGCGTTCGGGAGCAGTGATTCTTCTCCAGATCAGAAGAAGAAAAACGCACCTCGGGTCGAAGCCTGGTCTGGGCCGCTGGCGAGCGACGGCGATCGCTAACTTGGGACCGGCGTGGAGCGGAAGGAGAGAAGATGGCGGCGCCGTTGGGTAGAAGGAGCAACCGATGGGGGCGATTCTGACGCGATTAGGGTTGGTACGTGGGCCTTCTAGACATTCCACGTTCCCATGACCGTTCGCCAATAGATATATAACATTTTATTTTATATTATTTTACATAGGTAAATTTTTTGAAAAAAAAAATCCAAAAGATAATTTCATATTTTTTTTATTTTAAGCATTTTAAAAAATTAATTTAATTAAAAATATTATACATAAATATTTTTATAAAAAAAGGTACTTCGATTCCGTCGATACGGATCAAACCACATTGATAAAAAATTGTTTTCACGATTTAAATATGTGACTTTCATATAGTTCCGACTTGGGCATGTCAAACCGGACTCAGCTCGGGCACGAGCCGGATTCGGCCTGAGCCCGTAATTGTAACTGGACCGGTTATGATTCCAGTCCAAATTAATGGCTGAACTGGCCGCCGGCTCGGTGGGTTTTTTTTTTTAAAAAAATTTCTATATAGATTCAAATTAGGATCTTCCATATGATTGATCAACCAATCATATTGCAGCTATTAATATTTTCCTAGATTAGTTAATTGTTAAATCATTAGTTTCTTTTTGTTATATTAGTATTTTTAATCATTTTAAAAATAGATGCATATTTATTTATTTATTCATAATCATTTATTATATATTAATTAATTAATTAATAACTAATTAATATTTTTTTACTATAATTATTCTTAATAAGTTCAATGGAATACGAGTCCAATAAATAATTTTATAAATTTATAATTAAAAATAATAATATAATAATTTTGAAACATGACGAATTGTACATAAATTATGACCTATGTAATATCATATTTTCATATACCCCAGTCAATATGTGAGGAGATCGAAATGGAATGTGCAAACTTTTGGTGAGGAATGGATAATGGTAAAAAACACATGCATTGGAAGCAATAGGGCAAACTTTGTGTGCTAAAGAATTTGGGTGGGTTGGGATTCCAACAACTCATCCCATTTAATCAGGCGCTATTAGCTAAGCAAATTTGAAGGTTGATTCGGCAGTCACAATCATTGTAATTATCTCATTTTTTTAAGGCACGATATTTTTACCACATGGATGTAATGAATGCTCCTCTAGGAAATAATCCTTAATTCGTTTGACGTTCACTGCTCTAGGGTCGGGAGTTGCTGGATAAGGGGTTGCTTTGGCGTATCGAGGATGGGAAAATAGCAAGGATATCGAAGGACAAGTGGCTACTGGAATGCCAAAGATAACGAAGAACCAAAGAGTGTACTTTTTAATCTCAGAGGGGATGTGGAATGACTCAATTATTGGATCAAGGTTTGCTCTAAACTATGATGAACAAATTTTAAAAATTCCCCTTTCATCTGATGAGCCAAACACTGTTATGTTTTGGAGATTTGATAGCAAGTGGTGGTACACGGTTTGACAAATTTTAAAAATTCCCCTACTTTCATCTAATGAGTCAAACACTATGTTTTGAAGATTTGATAGCAAGTGGTGGTACACAGTTTGAGGGAAGTATAAGGCAACATGTAATATACTATCATTATCAGAAAACCAATCAAATTATTCATTAGGAGCTTGGTTGAGGTTCATATGGAACCTAAACGTACCTCCTAAAATCCAAAAAAATTTTGATGACGCCTATCGAATGATATTATATCCGCGTCAACTAACTTGAAATAACGTCATATGACATGGAATCATGCATGCCTGCAGTGTGGTTTTCATGCACTATTCCTTTGTGCTTCCGTAAAGAAATGTTGGAAGAAAACCAACCTCTGAAATATTGTGTCAACCCTCCAAGACACCAACACCTTAGATGACTGCCTTTGGATCCAAACCAATATAAGCAAAGTGACTTTTGAGAGGTTGGCCACTGGTGCATGGAGCATCTGGCAATATCAAATGGAAATCATATTTGGGAACAACGAAAAAGAGCTGAGACATAACTTGAGCTGGTGTGATAACCTATTACATGATTACCCGAAGTCTAGAATGAAATTACAATCTAAGCCCACTATGTCGGACCAACCATAGCCTCCACCAAGGATGACTCCGCCATCGGGTACTCTTCAAGTGGAGGTTAATGTATGCATAAATGAAAGACCGAACAAATATGGAGTGGGAGAGGTGGTGAGAGACTCTTAAGGAAGTAAACTTTATGTTTTGGGGATGAGTATTCTTGTACCATCATCAATGACACAGGGTGACCTCATAGTCATTCATGAATGGAGAAGTTTTTCTTACTCACGAGGGTTGTGAAGATTCCGAGCTATTTCTAACTCATTACTCGTCGTGCAAGTAAGCACAGGGGTTGATGAGTAACTTCATTACACAGGGTCTCGTATTCAGTTAATTCAAATACTTAATTATGGATGCAACACAACCACATAAGTCATAAAAGATTATTTACAAATTTTATGACGTATAATATTACCAGTTTTGCCCCCCCCCCCCCCCTCTCTCTCTCTCTCTCTCTCTCTCTCTCTCTCTCTCTCTCCTGTACGAGAGAGTGAAATTTTTTTTACTTGCATAGAAATATTACAATTTAACGTTTATCTCTAATAAAAGTTACAATTTTCTACTTTAAAAAAAAATTTGTGGCTTTCAGATCGTATTACATTAATTTTATTATTGGATTAAGGCTCCCCTTTACTTAAAATACTTTTTTATTATTTTAATTAAAATAAATCATTTTAACATAGTTAAAAATTAATATTTTAATAAATTCAACGCAGAGTCAAAGTTTGTTCTGTGCTCTCTAATTTATTTATTTTTTTTGTTTCTACTTGTATTTCTTTAATTATGGTAGAAAAAATATGGAATTTAATAGAATTTAAAATGATAAGTGAAAATCTTACTATTTTATTAAAAATTTCTCCCCTTTACTAACTAACTTTGGTAAAGCCTAAAATGAATTTACGTTAATATCCTTTTTTCTATTCACACTAAAAATAATTCCAAAATTTATTAGTAATTCCACAAGCGAAACAATTAGTGATCTAAAGTTCGAAATTCAGCTGTGACATATTATTATGAATTTTTCTCATCATTAATTTTCTCTGCTTGTTTTATATAAAAAAAATATAGTTCTCTTTAATCCCATATCTTAGAATTGACAATACTATGTTCAAAAAAGCTTCTATAAATATTTTAGGCCGACAATGTTAAAAAATATACTTTTCTTAGTTTTTTTTTACTAAAATAAATATAATATTAAATTAAATTAATTTTTTACAGAGGGAAGTCCGTTAATTCTCTAGCGTCACCCTTGCATTATTGTACTATTGCATGAGTTTGACCAAAATAATTAATTCTTGGTTCTGAACATAAGGGTGAATTAGGCATGTACTTTACTCGAAATAATTTAGATTTTCAAAAGACAGATACTTTATCCTAATGACTCTACTTTAGTATTTTAATGCTAAAATGCTTTAATTTATATAATTTCATTATAAAGGATCAATATGGTTTCAATGTATGTTGCACTTTCGAGAGGAGTTTCTGAACAAACTACGAAAATTCTGGAAACAGATGGAAAATAGAAAGGTTAGTATTATATTTTCCTTCAGTACATTAGATATAAAATGAACATTGGATTTTTTTTAGTCATTAGAAATATTTACACGCAACGCGCGATCACTAGTATATATATAAAGTGACTTTGCAGATTTTAATTAAATTTTAATGAGGCAAATTTCAAAATATAGAAAAAATTTTATATTTTATCTCTAGAAACTCATCCCGTGAATATTATTTTGTTTTATTTTTTAAAATTATTTTTTTAGGGTTAGAGTATAGTATTTAGATTAAAAACAAAATAAAAATAACACAGAATGCTCACAAATAAGTATGGAATTTAACATTTTCCTAAAATACATATATATATATATATATATATATATATATATATATATATATATATATATATATATATATATATATTTGCAATCTTTACTGATCTTATTTTATTTTTTAAAAAATATAAATTAAATGAGAGACTATAAATTCACACACAAAAAAGCTTTATATCAGAGAACTAAATAACAAAAGAAACTAGGCAATAGAATACATAATATAAAATAAAATAATGAATTAAATGTCATTATCATCAACAAATTATATTTATCCCAACTATTTCAATTCTAATCAACTAGAAAAATAAAAACTCCTTAAACCATAAGATTTCAAAGGGAATAAATGTAACGATACCAAAATAGAGTCAACTCCTATATATTTCCAAGGAATAGATAAAAAATTCTGCAAAATCATATTGTCCATGTAAATTCTCACTTCATAGATTGAGATATATATATATACACTAACAAAAGATTGTTCGGTACATGAAGCTTTTGTCAATGTAAAATCTCGGAGAAGAGTCCAACCGTATTAGATTTATTATATATAATTTTATCCCCTATTGCAAAAAACTGTTTCACGATTTGAAGTCATAACCTCTATATATATTACACTAACACTCAAATATAGTTCTAAGAATCATGAAGGAAAATAACTCATTGCAGAAAAGAATAGGAAAGAGCAGTACAAGTTTGAGATTTTACCTTGTGAATTATATTTTTCCTGACACTTTAAGCGACGATAGAACAACGAAAATGAGCCACAAGGAAATGAAGAATGCCGACGTCGACCAAGCCCACAACTTCGGCCCACCGAGTTCGGCTCCGAAGACGAGGCGCCGAAGAACAAGAACAGCAATGCAACAAGCTGAGGTCACAAAGAACACCAAAAGAGAGAAGCTTAGCCCGGCTGCGTTCTGGATGTAGAGTGGTTCTTGGTAGGCGAAGAAGTTGTAAGTTGTGTTTATCAGCCAAGGAATGCCAATGCCGACATATATGTTCACTGAATTGCTGGCAAGAAAAAGAATGCGAAAAAATAAAAATTACAAAGAACAAATGATAGAATGAAAAGTCAATTTCTTGCAAAATTCGAGTCAGCTAGTGCAAAATGTCAGCTAAAAGTAGACTTGAAACAGAAGCAAAGCCAATTTCCAGCTTATTATCGAAGACCGAAGAGTGTTAGCTCGGCTAAAACTATCTTAAGTCTAGACTGAAATGTTGGAATGTATACTGAAAGCCTAAGCTTTGTAAACATTTATTATGAATAAAGAATCACATTTGGTCTAATTGTCTACATTTGTTTGTAGTTGTTCATTTAATTTATATTGTAGATAACATAGTATGTGGTGTCAAGGCCATGTGCCTCGCCACGTCAGTACTGGAACCTTTTATGGAAATTAGTATTTAATGGAATTAATAACTTAAGGAGACTTGGGTCGAACGTGTTAAGTTCCGCAGGAGATCCAAGTTAAAACCTAAAAGAACAAATAGATTAAGTTTTGGATCAAACGTGTTAAGTTCCGCAGGCGATCCAAAATTTAATTTAAAAAAACACATGGTAGCTAGGAAAAAGGTTCAGACCTTTGTACAAAATTTTTGTACAGTGGAACCTCTAGGTTTTCCGAGTAGCAACCAACAATTGGTATCAGAGCTAGGGTTTTGCCTCTGTGTATTTGGTATTTAGTTTAATTATGCACATGTCATACATAATTTAGGCAGGATAATAGTAGGATGTGCTAACTTTGTGGATGCAGGATCCAACTATTATGGCTTCTAGTTAATTATGTGTGTGATTGGACCCTTGGACATGTCAAGGGCAATTTATATGTGTGTGCATGATTGTATTAAAATACAGCAGGAGCTGTATTTAGTTTTATTAGGATTTTATTTTTGATCTAGATACATGTACATTCCTTTTATGGAATATAGGATCAAAATGTAAAATTCTATTTATGTCGTGGATCGAATCTTGCAAAGCGTGGAACCTTCTAAGGACCAGAGGCGCAGTGAAACTAGGAGCAAGATGGATGCGACAGCTAGACCCGGTGGCGGTGGACAAATATGGCAGCAGCTTGGGATGACAACACACGGAGGACAATTAGAGATAAAAGCCATAATAGTTGAAAATTAAATTTTCTATTTATTCCTTTTATATTGTGCTGTGTGTGCATGTTAGTTTACAAGTTTAAGTAGGCTAGCATAGTTAAAATTCCTCATTTATAAATAACTAAGTGGGAGAGAGATTTTAAATAAATCCCATGGTCTCCATTCTGGTTTGTAAGTGATGCAAACAAGCTTGCGTTGGCTCGAGTGCCTTCCTCCATAACGGATGAGCTTGTTTGCGGATCACTAGAACAGACTTCCATTTTGGATGACTATAGGAAGTTAATTAAGAGCGTGTGATCTTCCCCAACCAAGGGGCATAATCTTATTAATGGACTTAGTGTCAAGTAATGGTATACACTTAGACACATCTAATAGTATCCTCCTAATCGGAGTCACTGCTATTATTTGTGTGACCAATGATACCAACTATTAATTTTATTTGTCAAAAAGTTAGGTTGACAAGATAATAAAATTAATGGGTTAAAACCCTCCTTTACAAATGTTGAATTTGTATCGTCCACACTAACGTGGCATACAAAATTCACTGTTATGAGGTGTTGGTTAATTTAAAATAGTATTGTTTGAGGAATCAATATTATTCTAAATTTAGAGTTCGACCAAAAGTTATTTGTGATTCTTAGGATGTCTTTCAACCCACCGTCCATCATACTTCAACAGAAATAGACTTACTGGACCAAACTACATACATTGGAAAAGAAACCGGACATTGTTTTCTTCTGAAAGCTATAAATATGTTGACCGAGCAGTGCCCTGATGCACCTATCGGTGAATCTACCCAAGAGGAGATTGAATATCATAGGAAATGGGTAAAAGCGGATGAGATGGCGCGGTGTTACATTTCGCTTCAATGTCAAATGTATTGCAACATCAACATTTACCAACAGCCCATGATATTATGAACAATCTCAAGGAACTCTTCGTCATCAGATAGGGCTTCAGGCAAGAAGCCATGAGAAAGATAATGACGGTCACCATGCAAGAGGGTACTCCAAGGGATCATATCCTAAAGATGATGGCTTATCCGAGCGAGATACGGATCCTTGGAGGAGAAATTGATGGGAAACCCGGATCGATATGATCCTCCAAACGCTACCTAGAAGTTTTAAGCGGCCCGAACTATAATATGAATAAGAGGGTTTATTCATTAGCGAAACTACTGAACTTCAAGAAGCAGAAGGATTATTTCGTCACAATGCTCAAATTCACTATCTTGAAAATGGTTCTACTTCTAAACCGAAAGGAAAGAAGAAGAAGAAACAAGTCGGTTCAAGAAAGAAAGTGAATAAATCTCGTAGTACGGATTTAAAGTCGGAATGAAGAAGCCAAGGACAAATGCTTCATCCGTAAGCGTGCGACATCGAAGGCGATCGTCTCGTAGGAACCAAAACAAAGGTATATCTCATACTCTAGTTGTTGAAACATGTTTAGCGGTGTTATCTACCAGCACCTGGTGTGTAGATACGGGAGCCACTGATCATGTCTGCAATTCCTTGCAGGGGTTCCAGGAAACCCGACGACTATCTGAAGGAGAAATTACCGTCTACATGGGCAATGCTACTAAGGTGGCAGCTGTTGCAGTGGGAGACGTCTACTTATCTTTTAGTAGAAATAGGAATTTGGTTTTAAGAAATTATCTTTATGTACCCAGTTTTAGAAAGAATTTAATTTCAGTTTCTAAACTGTTTTTAGATGGATATTCAGTTTCTTTTAGTAACGATGTAGTTATTAAAAGAAATAAAGTGATTATCTGTTCTGGTGCATTAGTTGGTAATTTATATACTTTAAATCCAATTTCTTCCACAAAGCAAAACATGAAAATTTATAACTCATCTTCTAATTCTAATAAGAGAAAAGTGTTGGTGCAACCTTAGGTCAAGGTTGACCTGGTTGACCCAACTCGAGTTGACGTGACTCGAGTTGTATTTTGATGTTTGACTTGGGAAGATTGTCGGTGCAACCTTAGGTCAAGGTTGACCTAGTTGTGTTGCATGTTGATGTTTGACACTCGTGAGAGAGTTCTATTCTTGATGTGAGACAAGAATAGATGTTTGGGAGATTATTGGTGCAACCGTAGGTCAAGGTTGACCTGGTTGACCTGATTCGGGAAAAGTCCAAGTATGGAGACTTGGCACTGGAAAAGTCCAAGTATGGAGACTTGGCACGGAAAAATCCAAGCAGGGAGCTTGGCACGCGAAAAGTCCAAGTATGGAGACTTGGCACCGGAAAAATCCAAGTATGGAGACTTGGCACTGGGAAAGTCCAAACAGGGAGTTTGGCACGGGGAAAAGTCCTGGTAAGTGAAGCCAGGCAGTGGAAAGTCCTAACTGGGATGTTAGGCAGTGTGGAAAGTCCTGGTGAGTGAAGCCAGGCAGTGGGAAAGTCCTGGTGAGTGAAGCCAGGCAGTGAGAAAGTCCTAACTGGGATGTTAGGCAGTGTGGAAATCCTGGTGAGTGAAGCCAGGTGAAAGTCCTGGTGAGTGAAACCAGGCAAGGGAAAATCCAGATGGATCAGGGATGATCGGACTTCTGGTGTTGGAAAGTCCAAGTTGGCAGGGAGTTCTAGCAGGTCAAGGGAGTGACCGAAGCTAGGGATGAAGTAACAATAGGTCAAGGTTGACCGGATATTGGTTCGAAGTCTTGGGACTTGGTTTGGGCAAAATTGCTCGGATCGGTCACCGCACCGATCCAGGATACTGTTTGCTCCGATCGGCCGGTGAACGATCGATATCGAAGTTTTCTTATCGATCGGCCCGTGACCGATCGCCAGAGGCGAAAGAAGGCAGGTGATCGGTCCACGCATCGATCAGTTATGTCCCGATCGGTTCGGGACCGATCGAGACGATGTCGCCGAATGAAAGCCAAGAGTAGGGATCGGCCGGACCGATCGGGCCTCGATCGGTCCACGCATCGACGTAGTACGCATGAAGGTTCTCAGATCGATCGACGGTCCGGGGACCGATCAGTAGGCCCGATCGGTCCTAGACCGATCGGGGTTCTAGCTGCGACGCAACGCCAGTTTTTTCACCGCCTTCTTCGCAGTATAAAGGGGTCGAGGGTGCTGCTGCACTTTAACTTCTTCTTCCTTCTTCTTCGACACCGAGGTCCGTTGAGCTTGCTTCTGCTTGAAGCTTCGCGTGAGCTTCCTAGGCTGGGTCACCAACAGTTGCTGCTGTAGTTGGGCTTCTTCCAGTCGAAGAGAAGGCAAGAAAGTTTACATTTGTATTGTACTTTATTTCTTGTTTTCCTTGTACTCTTTTCTTGCTGTTGCAAGAAGTTTCTGTGGCGAGGTTTCTCCACCCAGAAGGAGTGTTTTTATTAGCCGGTTTTCCGGGGACTCATCCACCGACGGATTGATTGGGTTCGTCCACCTTACGGACACGCCGAGGAGTAGGAGTTTCATCTCCGAACCTCGTTACATCCTTGCGTAGAGGTTTGATTTCTTCTCCTGTTTTCTTTCTGCATTTAGTTTCTGCTGCGCTAACCCTAGTTTGTAGAAAGAAACGTGAGCAATTGGGGTCGGCTATTCACACCCCCCTCTCTAGCCGTACAAAGGATCCTAACAAGTGGTATCAGAGCGAGGTCGCTCTTCATCGGATTCACACCCGTGGGAGCACAAGCGCTAGAGAATGGATCGGTTCGGAGAAGATGTCACAATTCCGCCTTTCTACGACCGCGATGATTTCGCGTTTTGGAAGGTAAGAATGAAGTATTTTCTTATGACTAACTTAGTGCATTGGAGTTGTGTACAATTAGGGTTCAATCCTCCGATGGATAAAGAAGGAGGACCTTTAGAAAAGAAGAAGTGGACGGAGGAACAAATCCACCAATCCGAGATCAACGATGAGGTAACGAAAATTCTTGAGTTTTCATTACCTAATGACATTTTGTGTGAGATAGGTGGTTACAACAATGCCAAGGGGTTGTGGAACAACTTGGCCAAGTTCCATGAAGTGAGCTCCACTTCAAGCCATGAAGAGGAGCCTAGTGAGCCAAGTAGCTCACATCATGGAAGAAGCGAATTGGGAGTTGAGGGCTACTCAACATCCAAGGAAGAAGAGGAGGAGAGTTCTTCTTCAAGTTCGGAGCAAGAAGAAGAAGCTTCTACCTCCGGGAGGGATGAAGAAGAGAGCTCGCATCCACCCTCAACCCTAGGTAACTCAAGCAATTTAAGTTCAATTAAATTACATATTATGTGCTTTGAGTGTAGGGAACGTGGACATTACAAGAGTAAATGTCCAAAGAGGGTAAGAAAGACTCCACCGGCGCCAAAGGTCAAGGAAGCCGGAGTCCCGAAACGCAAGGGCAAGGAGCACATCGTGTGCTTCCAATGCAAGCAAAGGGGACACTATAGGAGCCATTGTTCAAGGGGGAGGCAACCTCATAAGGGCAAGAGACCGGGCACATCGATAGGGGGAGCTAAGGCAAACCCTAAGGTATCTTTTAAGGCTCATTCGTGCAATTCTAGTAGGATACATGCTAGTAATTTTATTGCATTAGTCAATAATGATAAGCATGTTAACACTAGAAATCAATACATGTGCTTAGGTGCTAAACATGTCAACCTAGATAGGGATACTACTAGGAATGTTAACCCTAGGATTAACACTTCTAAGGTTAAGGAAAACCTAGGTAGAAACCCTAAATCAACTAGACACATGCCTAGGAACACCTCAAGAAAGAATGACAAATCAAAACTTGAGGTATTAGAGAAAGAAAATCAAGCCTTAAGGTCAAGACTTGACTCTCTAGAAAAGGCTCTTAAGGATTTGACTCTAGGGTCTAGGGGTCAAAAACCCAAGTCCAAGGACAAGAAAGGTTTGGGTCACAAACCTAAGTCCCAATTGGTCAAGCCCACCTATCATAATGTTCCATTCGATTATGGAACAAATCCTAGGGCTAGGAAGACCACTACCAAAGTCACAAGGGAAGTCACCCCTATAGTTGACCTTGATGAGACCCAAATGACCAAGGCTTTAAAGCCTAAGAGGGTCATTAGGAGGGTTGCTAGGGAAGTTATCCCTAGTGAATATTTAGTGAACCCAATGAGCTCTAATAGGTATTGGGTTCCTAGGAGCATCTTCTCTACCCCATAGATGGGTTAGAGAGTGTCAACTCCAATAAGAAGGGTAGTTAACCCAACTTTGAGGAAATTGACACTCAAGGAGCATTTTCAAGGTGTTTGGGAACCTTTGAAAATGAAATGGAATAATCTTTGTCATTCACTCCTTGGAAGAGTAAGTTGTGCCAAAGTGAGAATATATTAATCTTACTTTAAATTGACACAATTTGGAAAAACCTAGAGAAATATCAAATTGGGATTTTGATATTCTCTTAGGTAATCAAGGCAATCCGGGCCTTAACTTAGAAGTGCTACTCTTGTAGAATTTTAAATGGTATAAATCAAACAAGAGATCAAGAAATGTCAATTTGGGTTTTGACATTTTCTTGGAGCACTTTGGGCAATCTAGGATTAGAATTTAAGTTAGCTAAGTGATTAAGGATACTTAGATAGGTAGTCTAGGTATTTTATTTGTGTTAACTTACCATGGTTGTTTGCCATATGCCATGTCATGACACCATATTTAATTTATGATCATTTGAAATGTCATGATAATGCTTAGGTTATTATATGTTATGCTTTATTTAAGTTTTCAAGCTTTATGCCATGACATCATGACATTGGCACATGTTTTTACTTATGATATCATTTATGCCATGTCATCATCTCTTGCATTAATAATCAATGAAATTGATTTAAGGATAAAAACACATTTTGATATTGAGATCAAAGTGTAGTTTAGAAAATGCATGAGAACTTAGCCTAAGTTGACCTTAACCCATATCTCACATCAAATTGACTTGAATGTGGTTTGATACACCTTAGATGTGTGTGAGATATTAGGATCATGAGTTAGGATCAAGGTGCATAGTTCTTGTACCTAGATGAGCCTAATTCAAGAAATGGAGGATCATAGGGAAAGCTTGTGTACAAGTCATGTACATCTAGCCCTAAGATTATGGTCCTAAATTCAAATGGTTTTAAAAGCATTTTAAAATTGATTTGAAAAACCTTGATGAAGCTTTCCTAGTGATAGCATTCATCATTGAACATTGTGATACAAAGTTGAGTTAAACTTGAACTATTTCAAAGTTTTTGAACTTTGTATCAAGATTGAAAAATGGAAACTATTTTCATAGAAAATTATTTTTCCGTGATAGACTATGGTATGAGGAGTGTATCCTCAAAATTTTACGATTTTTGGAATTTTCTGGAATTTATTAGGAGTTTCTGAATTTCCGGGAAGGGAAATCAGAAATCTCTGATTTCAGAGTGTGGATCGGTCACCGGACCGATCCAGGGAAGTTCTGATCGGTCTGGTGACCGATCAGTGACGATCCAGTGCGATCAGTGAAGCGTGGATCGGTCTGGGGACCGATCAGTGCGTGCCAGTTTCTGATTTTCAGCTGTTGGTCTGAAATTTCAGCTGGAAGTTGGGTTTTGTGGATTTCTAAAGGTTTAAAACTCGCCAAGACATTGTTGGTGCAATGGTCAAGGGGGAGTTGACCTTTCGGGGAAGTTTTACCTAATTGTCAAGGGGGAGTTGACTTTTAGGGGGAGTTTTTACTCCAAAAGACTTTTAAGGATTAGTGATATGGGATTATCACTAAGTTGATTGTTGAGTTTAGTATCAAGGGGGAAATTAAGAGTTTCAAATGAAAGGTATGAGACTTTCATTAGAAGAAACTCTTGACCTTGATACCTTCCTTGTTCTTTTGATGTGTGTCAAAAGGGAGAGTGTTCATGAGAATTATTGGAGAACCCAAGTTAGGTTATCGGGTTAACCTAAGCTAGGAAAGAATGTCAAGGAATGTTCAAGAAAGAACATTGGAATTCTTTTGATGTGTGTCAAAAGGGGAGAATTATCGAGAACCCAAGTTAGGTTATCGGGTTAACCTAAGGAGAATGTCCAGAGAATGTTCAAGGAAAGAACATCGGACATTGGAAGATGATTGAAACCTAAGTTAGGTTATCGTTAACCTAACTTGATTATGGTTTTGTCAAACATCAAAAGGGGAGATTGTTGGTGCAACCTTAGGTCAAGGTTGACTGGTTGACCCAACTCGAGTTGACGTGACTCGAGTTGTATTTTGATGTTTGACTTGGGAAGATTGTCGTGCAACCTTAGGTCAAGGTTGACCTAGTTGTGTTGCATGTTGATGTTTGACACTGTGAGAGAGTTCTATTCTTGATGTGGGACAAGAATAGATGTTTGGGAGATTATTGGTGCAACCGTAGGTCAAGGTCGACCTGGTGAACTGATTCGGAAAAGTCCAAGTATGGAGACTTGGCATCGAAAAGTCCAAGTATGGAGACTTGGCACGGAAAAATCCAAGCAGGGAGCTTCGCGCGAAAAGTCCAAGTATGGAGACTTGGCACCGAAAAATCCAAGTATGGAGACTCAGATCGGAAAGTCCAAACAGGAGTTTGCACGGGAAAAGTCCCGTAAGTGAAGCCGTGGAAAGTCCTAACTGGGATGTTAGGCGGTGGAAAGTCCCGTGAGTGAAGCCGGGCAGTGGGAAAGTCACTGTAGAGTAGGAGAAAGTCCTAACTGGATGTTAGGCGGTGTGGAAATCCTGGTGAGGCAGGTGAAAGTCCCGTGAGTGAAGCCAGCAAGGAAAATCCAGATGGATCTGATCGGACTTCTGGTGTTGAAAGTCCAAGTAGGTCAAAGGATTGACCGGACACTGGGTGGAGTTCTAGCAGTCAAGGGAGTGACCGTGTTAGGGATGAAGTACCAATAGGTCAAGGTTGACCGGATATTGGTTCGAAGTCTTGGGACTTGGTTTGGGCAAAATTGCTCGGATCGGTCACCGCACGATCCGGATATTTGTTTCGCCCGATCGGTCCGTGAACGATCGACATCGAAGTTTCGTTATCGATCGGCCCGTGACCGATCGCCAGTTTAACGAGGCGAAAGAAAGGCAGTCGATCGTCCACGCATCGATCAAAGGTCCCGATCGGCCCGGGACCGATCAGAGACGATGTCGCCGAGAAAGAAAGAGTAGGGATCGGTCCGTGGACCGATCAGCTGTCGATCGGTCCACGCATCGACGTAGTACGCATGTAGGTTCTCAGATCGATCGACGGCCGGGACCGATCAGTAGGCCTCGATCGGTCCCTAGACCGATCAGGTTCTAGCCGTTGCGACGCAACGCTAGTTTTTTCGCCTTCTTCGCAGTATAAAGGGGTCGAGGTGCTGCCTTTAACTTCTTCTTCCTTCTTCCTGTTCTTGGCGCTGCTGCTGAGCTTGCTTCTGCTTGAAGCTTCGCGTGAGCTTCCTAGGCTGAGGTAGGCGCTTGGAAGCGGCTGCTTCTTCCAGTCGAAGAGAAGGCAAGAAAGTTTACATTTGTATTGTACTTTATTTCTTGTTTTCCTTGTACTCTTTTCTTGCTGTTGCAAGAAGTTTCTGTGGCGAGGTTTCTCCACCCAGAAGGAGTGTTTTTATTAGCCGGTTTTCCGGGGACTCATCCACCGACGGATTGATTGGGTTCGTCCACCTTACGGACACGCCGAGGAGTAGGAGTTTCATCTCCGAACCTCGTTACATCCTTGCGTAGAGGTTTGATTTCTTCTCCTGTTTTCTTTCTGCATTTAGTTTCTGCTGCGCTAACCCTAGTTTGTAGAAAGAAACGCGAGCAATTGGGGTCGGCTATTCACACCCCCCTCTCTAGCCGTACAAAGGATCCTAACAAAAAGAACCTTCGGAAATGAACCAAGCATATCTTTGGCATCTAAGGCTTGGTCATACTAACTTAAGTAGGATTCAGAGGCTTATAGCCGATGGACTTTTGGGTTCATTAGAGTTGGAAAATTTTCCAACTTGTGAATCCTGCTTGGAAGGTAAAATAACCAAGAGGCCGTTCAAGGCCAAGGGGTATAGAGCCAAAGAAGTGTTAGAGTTGGTTCACTCTGATTTGTGTGGTCCTATGTCTGTCCAGGCAAGAGGAGGTTTTGAATATTTTGTCTCTTTCATAGACGATTATTCAAGATATGGATACATTTACCTAATGCGCCGCAAGTCTGAGTGCTTTGATAAGTTCAAAGAATACAAGGCTGATGTGGAGAAACGACTAGGTAAAAGTATCAAGACACTACGGTCAGATCGTGGTGGCGAATACCTCTTAGGAGAGTTTAGGAATTACTTATCAGAAGTCGGGACTCAATCCCAATTGTCCGCACCTGGAACACCCCAACAGAATGGTGTAGCAGAACGAAGGAATAGGACTCTTATGGAAATGGTTAGATCGATGATGAGTTATTCGTAATTACCAAATTCTGGGGATATGCTCTGGAAACAGCAGATACGTTCCGAACTTAGTACCTTCTAAATCGTTTCTTCTACTCCCATAGAATTGTGGAATGGGCAAAACCCAGTCTAAGACATATTCGGATTTAGGGTAGTCCACAGACACGTCTGAAACCATATGATAAGTTAGAATCTCGCATGAAGTTCAGATGTTTGTAGGATATCCCAAAGGAACGAAGATGGTTTATTTTATAGTCCTAAAGACCGTAAGGTCATTGTTAGCACCAATGCCCGCTTTTGAAGAAGACTATATAATGGATCACAAGCCCAAGAGTAAAGTTGTTTTAGAAGAACTTAGAGAGGACATGTCTACTTCAATACCAACAAGACAAGATGAAGTACCACAAGAGACCCAACACGTGTCACACATGATACACAACCACGGATAGTGCCTCGTCAGAGTGGGAGGGTTGTGAGACCTGAAGATTCATGTTTTGGGAGAGTCTTCGGACTTGATCCCAGGCCTGATCCCCGATCATACGATGAAGCACTCCAAGATATAGACGCAGATCTTGGCAAAAGGCAATTGAAATAGAGTCCATGTACTCTAATAAGGTTTGGGAGTTGTAGAACCACCGATGGTGTAAAAGCCGTTGGATGCAAGTGGATCTACAAAAGGAAAAGAGGGATGACGGAAGGTAGAAACCTTCAAAGCTAGGCTTGTTGCAAAGGGTACACTCAAAAGAGGGAATCGATTATGAGGAGACCTTTTCACCCGTAGCCATGCTTAAGTCTATCCGGATACTCTTATCCATTCTTCTCATATGGATTATGAGATTTGGCAAATGGATGTCAAGACAGCTTTCCTTAATGGAAGTCTTGAAGAGAACATCCATATGAAGCAACCAGAAGGGTTCATTGAAAAAGGCAAAGAGCATTTAGTATGCAAGCTCAATCGGTCCATTTATGGACTGAAGCAAGCTTCAAGGTCTTGGAACATCCGGTTTAATGAAGTAATCCAGTCATATGGATTTATTCAAAGTCCGGATGAGTCTTGTGTATATAAGAAGTGTAACGGAAACGTGGTGGTATTTCTTGTACTATACGTAGATGATATTTTGTTAATTGGCAACAATGTCAAGGTATTATCAGACGTAAGGGTATAGTTGTCCAAACAATTTGATATGAAGGACTTAGGAGAATGTGCACACATTCTTGGGATCAAAGTTATAAGGGATCGTAAGAAAAGAATGTTGTGTCTATCCCAAGCTTCATATATTAATACAATCCTTGCTCGTTTTAGCATGCAGGATTCCAAGAAAGGTTTCTTACCTTTTAGACATGGAGTAGCTCTATCTAAAGAGATGTCTCCAAAGACATCAAAAGAGATAGAGGACATGAAAGCAGCTCCTGGCTGGAGGAAGCCTAATGTATGCAATGCTATGAACGAGACCGGATTTTGCCGTGGGCATGGTCAGCAGACATCGAGTAACCCTAGACAAGGACATCGAGGTGCGGTAAAGCATATATCAAGTACCGAGAAGGACTAGAGATTATACGCTAGTTTACCAAGCAGATCTGCTCCCTGTGGGTTACACTGATTCGATTTCCAATCGATAGGGATAATGAAGTCTACATCAGGCTATGTGTTTACTTTAGAGGTGGAGCCATTTCACGGAGGAGTGTTAAGCGAAATGCGTTTGACTCAACCATGGAAGTTGAATACGTAGCACCTCCGAGGCGCCTAAAGAAGCGATGGCTCAGAGCTTTAATGGACTTAGATGTGATTCTGGTTTGCCAAAATCATCACAATTTATTGTGATAATAGTGGTGCATTGCAACTCGAAGGAACCACGAGCTCATAAGGCAAGTAAACATATAGAGCGCAAGTACCACCGATACGAGATGTAGCGAGGAGAAGTTGTCATCACCAAGATTGCATCAGCGGATAACCTGGCATCCTTTCACTAAGGCCCTTCCGAAAGCTTTCGATCGATATGTGGAGGAATGGAATCGGATGTATGGTAGAAGATATGGCACTAGTCATTAGTATAAGTGGGAGATTGTTGAATGTATACTAAAAGCCTAAGCTTTGTAAACATTTATTATGAATAAAGAATCACATTCGTCTAATTGTCTACATTTGTTTGTAGTTGTTCATTTAATTTATATTAGATAACATAGTATGTGGTGTCACATACGTAAGATGATGTTATCAGTACCTTATAAATTATAAATAGGAGCTCACGACCAAAATGGAAAAGGAACAAACCATTGAAGGTCGTAGTGTAATTAGGTATTAGTTTATCTCGACTATATAATTACACTAGTACACTCAGAGTGTATTGAGTAGGACCATTTGAGGTCGTTTCTTTTATACTGACTTTATAAAGAAACAAAGACCTCGGTTATTATGGAAGTTGTGTGCTTAATCCTAATATAATAACAAGCACATATATTTGATATTTATTTCTTTAATTTATCAATGGGTGAGATTTAGTTCGTTGAATCAATAAACCCGATAAGTTGGGAAATGGTATTACTTATAGTGTGTGTTGTTGATTATAGAAGGAAACTGTGTCCTAGAGATACTAGGTTGATAATGTCCTCAAGAGGAGCTCATAAAGATTGTCATGTTAAACCCTGCAGGTGGACTTAGTCCGACATGACAATAAGGTTGAGTGGTACTACTCTTGGACTTAGATATTAATTAAATGAGTTGTCAGTAACTCACTTAATTAGTGGACATTCGATATCTTAAACACAGGGAGACTAACACACTCATAATAAGAAGGAGCCCAAAATGTAATTTGGGATTGGTGCAGTAGTTCAATGATAGTTCTCTAGTGGAATGAATTATCATTGATAAAATTAAGTTGTTCGGGGCGAACACGGGATGCTTAATTTTATCGGGAGACCAAAACCAATTCCTCCTCTCGGTCCCTATCGTAGCCTCTTATTTATAGAGTTCTATACCCACCTATACCCACCTTCTATACCCACCAATAAGGGGCCGGCCAAGCTAGCTTGGGAACCAAGCTAGGGCCGGCCTAGGTATATTATTGGGTGGCCTAGCTTGAACCCAAGCTAGTAGGGCCGGCCAAAATAAATTAAAAAAGAAATTTAATTTTAATTTTTATTATAATGTGGAAGATATAATTTAAAGAGAATTAGAATTAAAATATTTCTCTTGTAAAAGATTTACAAAAGATTAAAGAAAGAGATTAGATCTCTTTCCTTATTTGTAGATTGGAGAGATGTTTTATTTTCTCTTTAAAATTATTCACATGTTAATAAAATTAAAATTATAGATATTTCCTTTTATTAACCATGAAGAGATTTTAAAGAGAAATTTTATTTTTTAAAATTTCCGGAAACAAACTAGGAAGTTTTAATTGTTGATTAAAACTTGTCCTCTTTTGTTTTCCAATGATGTGGCCGGCCACTTGAAATTGATTTGGGAAATTTTATTTTATTTCTCTCAATTAAATCAAGTCAAGGAAATTAAGGAAAATTTATTGTAATTAAATTTCCTAATTTGCCTAGGCCAAGGAATATAAAAGAAGGGGTGAGGGTGCCTTCATGGGATACAACCTCTATTGTTTTCTCTCCCTTTTTCCTTGGTGTTGTGGCCGGCCATTACCCTCTCCCTCTCTTCTTCTTGTGGTGGCTGAATACTTCATCTCTCTTGGAGTTCTTGTGGTGGCCGGATACTACTTGGAGAAGAAGAAGAAGAAGGAGAGAAAGTTAGCATCTCTTGGAGCTTGGTTAGTATTTTGATTTTCTTCTTTGGTAAAGTTCTTCCTTTGTGGCCGAACCTTGCTTGGAGGAGAAGAAGGTGGTTGGTGGTTTCTCATCTTGGTAGATCGTTGCCCACACAACGTCCGAGGTTAGAAGAGGAATACGGTAGAAGATCAAGAGGTTTTTCTACAAGGTATAATTAGTAATTTTTATTTCCGCATCATGCTAGTTATTTATGGAAATAATACCAAATACAAGAGGCTTATGATCTAGTATTTCGAATATGTTTTTCGATGTTGTGTTCTTTTGTTTTCTTTCTTTTCCTTGTGATTTGATTGTTCTCTTTGGTTAACCTAAAGTTATTTTAGGAAATTAAATATTAGCTTTCTATTAAAGGTTTTGTCTAGTCGGTGGTGGTTGCTCCCATATCCAAGAAGGCCATGCGCCTCGCCACGTCAGTACTGGGAACCTTTTATGGAAATTAGTATTTAATGGAATTAATAACTTAAGGAGACTTGGGTCGAACGTGTTAAGTTCCGCAGGAGATCCAAGTTAAAACCTAAAAGAACAAATAGATTAAGTTTTGGATCAAACGTGTTAAGTTCCGCAGGCGATTCAAAATTTAATTTAAAAGAACACATGGTAGCTAGGAAAAAGGTTCAGACCTTTGTACAAAATTTTTGTACAGTGGAACCTCTAGGTTTTCCGAGTAGCAACCAACATGAAAGTCATGAACTGGTCAAGTACTGTGAAAACTAATCAAGCATGGATGAGTTGCAATAGAAACAGTTTTGTCATGAATGATTGGCACGGCCTTTATAAGACTTGATACAGGATCAAAGTTAAACAAGAGAACTAAGTGATGCAAGTAAAAGATCTTAAGCTTATATTAGATCTATTGCTATGTTTTCTAAGTACATCGATGTGAGGAGAATGGAACCTGCAAGTGATGTTAGCAATGGCAGAATCTGCTGTTACTTGGCGTTCAGCGGCAATCTTGCTTGCGACTAAATCAGGCCATGAGGTTCCACCAGCTAGTGCAGTAAAAGCTATGACATAAGGATTTATTCCTACAAGAAAAAAAAAATCAGAAACAATGAGTATTCGTGCAAAAAACACAAATAAATTGCGAAATGCAGGAGATTCATTGGGACAAAAGGAAGAAGAAAACCTGTCACACAGCTTATGCCTTCTGTGAGCTTGGTAACCACGTAGGCTATCCCACTTATGAAAATGAGAGATCCAATGAATGCTACCCATCCATGAGCAATTTTATATGGTGGCACAAAAGCAAATAATAATTTCCAAGGCATTAGGGTTAATTTCCAAAGAATCATTGTAGCCCGCAAGTAAAAGGTATCCGCCGTCTTCTTAGATTCAGTGGTAGTGAACTGCAAGCCAGAACAAAAGATATTAGATAAAAAATAGAGAAAAATGGATATTATCAAAGGTAAAAAGGGCAGTAATATGAGGAACAATTCCACATTTTAAGCATTTATTTGGGCCACAATAGTTTGTGCGTCAAGAATGTGGATAGCCGCTGGGAATGTTGATAAAACAACCATTACAACTATGCTCAAGCATCTCAATAGTAAGCATCTCAAGCATTGTCGAATTTAGATCATTGCATTGCTGGTGGAACTCTTGTTTGACATGTTAGTTGTAAAAGGCCAAAAGATCAACTAGATAAGTCCATCCTATTGAGATATGAACAAGCAATCTCTTAAAATATGAGAAAAGATTCACTCTCCTCGAGCAACATTGACAGTTAATTATCAGCATTGTAATACATAAATATTTCAGTTCTCAAGAAAGAAAATGAAGAAAACAATTTAAAATATTTGAGGTACTAAGTGAAATTACCATTAGTGCATCAAGAAATTGTTGGCCCCAAACTGAGAAGACATTCTCTTTGTTGTCAATTACGTTTCTATAATACAGTACATCTGTTGATTCTCCCATATCCTTATCTGGAATGCTTTTGTACTCCAAATCTGCATCAGTTATCCATTCTTTTTCAAAAATATCTTGTATTACTAATAATATGTGAATGCTTTCTCACCATGTGAAGTGTGCAATTGGATGAAAAGTTATGCAGTTATGCAGTTATGCTTTAGTTTACATGATCAAGGTCCGTTAGCATGACCACTGTTAATAATATAAATGAATAAATTGATCTTGTCCTAATAGCTCAAGCTTTGGAATAATTGGTCAGCTAATCAAATTTAACATAGTAACACAGCAAGGTGTCAGGTAAATGTTTACTTTCCTGCTTGTGTCAGTAATATACACTTTGTTAGCTTACATATTAGGTTCGGGCTAAAGACAGATCTAGTCAAGTCCAGTTTGCTCACCCACAAAAAGAGGGTTGTGAATGTAAACATATAAATTGCTCTCTCTTTTAACACAACTAAAGTTTTGGGACAAGTAGTGGGTCAAAATTTAACAGTTAGTCTATTAAATTGTACCTTCCCGTCACAATTCAATAATGCAAAGCCAAGGATATATAATAACATAAGTATTTCTATAAATGTTATGCTAGTTCGCACTTCCTTCTTCCCTATTGATCCATGATGGGGTAATGTCTTTTCAAAGGAAATCAATTATGCTCAAGCTCAAATTACTAGAAGCAAGACTATCTATCATATGATAGGAATTGTATTACCTAGTATGTCTGCGTAAAGCCAGCATTTAACAGCTGAAAGATATTGATTTAATTACTTAATCATTCTTATCTGATATTTCGTGTGATGGATATTTAAGCAATAGCTGAAAGCCAAAGAAAAAGATTAATGACACAGTATATCTCAGACATTTACCTGAGGTGGCCTGAGATGCGTGAATGTTGAATATATCTACAACACCATTGTCTTGTGATTCACTGACCTGAATTATCTCATTGCCGTCATTATTGGACTCATCGCTGAACACATTCTCATTTTCTGGAACCCATTCTTCTGGCCTCTCGCTTCTTCCCCTGATCAGAGAAATTTGGCTTGGTAAAGATGATCATATTAAGCTTTAATTTGGTTAACAAAATTATTTTACAAAAAATTGAGAATCAAGATGTCTGACAAATAGATAAAAAGTTTTCTACACCAATTTATAAGAATAAATGTAGTCGGCATTGTTATTCTAATTCTGGATGCAATACAGTAATCAATGAAAAGAAGTATTAAAAGAAGAATAAGAGATGAAACTTTTTTTTTTTGGGAAATCAATTTGGTTTCATAGCAGGAAGATCAATTATGTAGCCAATCCCAAATAGTTGAGATTAACATGGCTTGATCATGATGAAAAATGAACATAGAAAATTCGAAAACAAGGACATAAATGCTTACAGAGGAATTGACAAATATGGCCATTGTTTGTCTTGAGCATATGCATGAACCAGCAGCAACCCAAATTGCAAGACTGTTAAGAAGGCCTCAGAAAGGGTGACCATGTTTGGTGTCCAGACCTGCAATTGATAAACATTTCAACTGATGAATGTCTTAAAAAATCAACAGTGCAATGAAAATATAATGCATCGGCATATGGTTTTTCATGGTATGAACAATAGCATCAGATCCTGAATTATATTCAATAATAGACAGCAAAATACTACCATTAACTATCCACACTTACAGTCGCTCTTTCTCCCCCAAAAGGAGCATTTCTCTCAAAGCCAAGTATGTCTTAAGCATAGAGCCAATTAAGCACAAAATAATATCAGTTGCAAATGAAGTACCTGTAAGATTATGAAGAGCCAAACATACGCCCAAAATGACCAGAACAACTCGACTAGCCAAACTCCTAAGTCCGATATCTTTTTCAAAGTACCTGCTTTTGGGACAACTACACAAACTGCATGTATCGGGAACAAATCAAATGCGGCAGAACCTACAAGGGTGCCTGGCCCTAAACCTGCAGGCCAGATAAAAAATATTAGCAATAGCAGACGAGCCAGTTAAATTGATTAAGCTGAAACCAACAGTGCAGCCTAGATAATAAAAGCAATCTACTAGCTGAAAACTTGGTACTAATCAACTTCTCAAGTATATGCCAACCTTTCAACTTTTCAAATATATGAGATAATAACAATATCATGAAATTGACTGCCTTAGGAGATAACTTAGCTACTAATAAAGTAAAGGAAGATACAAGATAACTTGGGTTAACAACAAAAGAATTTCTGAATGTGATTATATCCGCACAGAAAATGCTTGTAATCTTGTATGTATTACACAATCTAGAGGCAAAAGTGAATTTATAAAGAAAAATGAATGGGATTTCAAAGATGTATGTGAGAAAACCATACCTCCAGCAGTGAGCTGACCTATGTTTTGGATGGCATCAATTGTAGCTAGAGAGATCTGTGGAAAGCTTGTCCCAAATGCCAGTAAGGTGATATCTGCGATTGTGTAATTCCAAACTTTATCGTACTTAACCAACTCTTTGCCTGTTGAAGGATCTATTTCCACAATCTTCCGTGAATGCTTAACAATGTTCTCCATTGATCGGAAAAATCGAGCAGTAATAGACGACAACCCAATGAAACAGTATGCAAGAGCAATAAAATAAAGGAATGCCCACATCCCATTAGAAAGTGAAGTTTCAGAATATAAGAGAATATAACTTTGACAGCTTTCATGTGATGACGAATTAGAAAATCCAAATGTCACTGCCATGCTCATTTTTTATGCCTGGAACTTCAACCAACCTACATAGAATTAGTATTTTTTAGAAGACATTGTTTAGTCAAATTTTTATCATTATTGAAATGAAAATAGCCTAACAAATAGCAAGTATGAATCATAGATGGAAAATCATTAATTGAACATCAAGAAATATGAATTAAAGACAAAATTGTCCTGATTTATAGATAGAAGATGAAGTTAATCTTTATATATGTGTGTATGCGCATACACACATGAAAGTTAATCTTTACATATATATATGATCCTGTCCGAAAGTGGTGAAGGCGGTGAGTTGGAAACGTGGCTCCACTGTTGACCCGACGAAAACTTCGTGCGGTCCTGCAACAATAGGAGCGTTATTGTCGGGACAGGGAATGGGTCCTCGGCTTTGGCCCTCCGATGCTCAAATAAGTGATCGGTGTATGAGGAGGAGAAGAACAGTAGAAAAACTATAGCAATGGGCGTGTTCAAATATGAAGCATCGCAAAGCTCTGCCTGAGACCCCCTTTTATAGTCACTGTTGCTTTATGCATGCCTCTCAAAGTATTGACACGTTGTCCCAAAGCATTAGGAAAAGACAAGCCATAAAGTGTTTCTAACACCTTTCCTTAAGAGAGCACGCAAATCTCCGTGATCTGATGGGCTAGAAGCTTCTAAAGTACGATTTGCCTGCAGAATGTTCTCTATCCTTTCTGGCACAAACTTCCATAAAGTACGACATGACAAGTGTACGAGTTCTTTTGTAGGCTAGTTGGCCGCCGATCGGCCAAGAGAACACCCGTTCGGCCTTATAGGGCGTCGTATTCGACTCGGCGCTCACTCGGCCTATCCCTTAAGCTGAGTGAGGGCACGTTGAGCCCGGTCGACCCTAAAGCCCGATCGGCTTAGGCCGTGGCTCCAAGTATTTACTATTTAACAATGAGGATGGCACGCTGGCTCCAAGTTGAGACGCTAAATCCAACCAAACTAGAGGCCCGGTTGGACATTCATGTCTGACCACCCATGTAATCGGCTAGGGCCTGCCCTCACTGTTGCTAGTACCTTTAACCTCCCATTGACTTTAACTATCATGTCAGTCGATCTTCTATACTTTGACCTGCTTTTCGGGGGTCTACATTTATTATCGTATCACAAGCCTCCCCTCCAAATCTAGTCGAAGGAGGCTGCAAGTCTGACTGACTGGACCTTAGCATTACTTGCAATTTTTCTCCCTGATCGGACGCTTTGCTTACTAGGCTATAGCTCGGATACAATGAACGTTGTCCTCAATGGTAGTTGTTCCGTGGGTATTCACCTCCCCAATCGGAGAATTCGTAATACAAGGCTGCATGACCTCTTTTCAGCTCTCGTAGTATATGGTCGTTCGACCTATCTTTCCCGAGCTGCCTCCCCTCCTTGCTAGTGCCCTTTTATTATGGCTGGCTTTCTCTTAATTTCTTAGGAATCGATCAAATCCCCTACTATTAATGCCAAGCATGTCAAGCATACTTTTTTATCATGAACCTGTTGATTACATTCGTTCATCATAAATGCATCCTGTGATTTGCCTCCACGTGTCATCTTTTCCTATCGCCGAATGTGTGATGTGACAAGCGACTGTTGGAATTCGATGTGACAACTGCCTTTTCGAATTTAACGGCCCAGATTAAGTCTCGCCTTCCTAAACCCTTGATCGGATAACTTTGCTTAATCGACGACTAGGTTTTTTTAGGCCTTCGTCTCTTGTGCGTTGCATCGCTATCATCTTCGCCTTCCTAGGCTTCCCTGCATTCTGTTCATCATCGCCAGCGATTCTTGCCCAATAAGTTCACCCTTTCTTTTTCTTTCCTTTCAATCTTTATCTTTTCTCATATGACCCATTTTCCCTCTCCCTCCGCTATCCCCCGGTTGCGGTACACCTCCACCTCGTCTGATTTTAATGGCGATGAGGTGATCAAATGAAACTCACCTATCATATCCCCTGCGATTACCAGCTTGCCATCCCTTCTGCCTATGATCGTCCACACAATCCTCCGGACGACTTTCTTACTTTCTTTAAGGACCAGCTTTACGCCGGCCTCCGCTTTTCGATACACCCATTTTTCTCCGAAGTCTGTAAATACTTTCATATCCTGTTATAGCAATTGGTACCCAATTCCTTTAGGTTACTGTGTGGAGTTGTGGTACTATTCCGTTTATATAGGATTTCTCTCCATGTTCGTATTTTCCACTATTTTTATTACCCTATATTATCCGAGCCAGGCGTCTTCCTCTTTCAGACCCGAGTGGGCGTTGTTTATTTCGACAAGATGCCCACATCCAATAAGAGTTGGAAGTCCTATTACTTCTACTTCCGATTTCTCGACCAGCTCGCTTTTCTGATCGGCTGGTAGATGGATCTACCTAACTCCCTCGGGCTGGGAAAATACCGCTAGGATCCGACCTACCTCCAAGCCGTCGCGCAGCTATCCAACCTAAAATACCATATACATAAGCTGTTGCTAGAGGACGTTTTGTACATGTTCGGGCTGAGCCCCATTTGCGCCCGGCTGCCCGGCCCTTTTGGTAAGCCATTTTTCCTTTTGTCATTTTTGAATATAACTAATTTCTTTTTCTTTTTTACAGCCTAAGTGATATTTAAGGCAATTCTCAGAGGATCTGTCAAACTAACTGATGAAGAAGTTGAGACTAGGGGAGCAGCCAAGCTGGAGAACCATGGGCTCTTCCCGATCGAGCCCTCTGAAGAGCAGACCGGCGAAGCTGAAGCGAGCCAAGGGGCAGCAAGTGACGCCGCGACTAATACTGGCGAGCTACCTCCCAAGCGGCCTTCCATGGCTCCCATAGCAGTTTCTTCGGAATCCACCACATCCATTGAGCCGCTAATCCAACACCAATGCCACAAAAGACTTTGACAGGAAGCTTCTTCCTGCTCACCCCCCTAGCTCCTAAGTGTCCCAATAAGTGGTATCAGAGCGAGGCCGCTCTTCATCGGACTCATCGCCGGAAGGGCAACGAGCTAGAGGAAGAAGAAGTTGAAGCCCAAATTTCATCAAGTCAAAGTCCTCATCAAAGGCTCAACTTCAAGATAGAATTCCGAGATAGACTCGGATTTGACATAAGGGTGCCTCCATCATTCACAATGACAAGCTTCGATTCTTGGAAATCAAGAATCGAAAACTTTTTCATGATGGAGATAGAACAATAGTTTGCTCGAATGAAAGGTTTTGAAGCTCCAAGGGATAGCAAAGGCAAAATCATCAAATGGATCAAATAGAGCGAGGAACAAGTCAAAAGGTGTGAGGCAAATGATAAGGTAACCAAATTATTGGTTAGCTTATTGTCTAGCATTATTATGTGCAAAGTTGGGTAATATCAAGACCCCAAGAAGCTTTGGAACAAGTTGGCGAAGATCCATGAAGAACCCTCCACTACACTAAGTCAAGAAAAATCCAAAGAGGGCAACTCAGTGGATAAACAAGAAGAGGTCTTCGAGATTGAGAGGTGCTTAACATTGGAAGAAGAAGAAGTCCAAGAAGTTTCATCCTCAAAGGAGTGCAATGAAAAAGGCAAAGAGGGAGCATACTCTTTGTTTCATGTACAAGAGGATGAAGAAGGAAAAGCCTCCACCTCAAGGATTGAGGGGGAGCGTGGAACATCAATGTCGGATCAAGAAGAAGTCTCTTCATCCGGATCAAATGGAGAAAGTGTCATCCCTACAAGTAAAGGCATAGAAATTTCAATTGTAATTAATAAAAATCATATCATTTGTTTTGAATGTAGGAAAAAAGGGCACTGCAAGAGTAAGTGTCCCAAATTGGCAAAGAAAAGGGTCAAGTGGCACCAAAGGGCAAGGAGAAGCCCAAGAACATCAGCCCCATGGTACGCAAGGGTAAGGAGAACATTGTGTGCTTCTCGTGCAAACAAAATGGACATTACCAGAGCCGATGTCCAAAGGGGAAGAATTCGGTCAAAGTCAAAGGAGGAAACTCAAGCCAAGGGGGAGCTTCTAAGGGGAAATTCAAGGTATCATTTATTGAATCAACTCCTTTGACTCATGATAAAAAAGCATGCTAGGTCTAGTTTATATCATTTTAATGTCATTTATCATGAAAATAGGAAGCATGGTAGGGTTAAAGAAAAATATATAGTATATCATGCTAAGACTACCTCACCTAAGGTTAGGAAGGTAGATAACAATCTAGGCAAAAATTCTATGGATTTTAGATATAAGTCTAGAAATAGAAATGCTCAAGGACCATATGAAAAATCAAAATCTATGGATTTAAGGATGGAAAATCAAACCTTGAGGTCAAGACTTGATAAATTGGAAAAGACCCTAAAAAGAATGGAAAATATCTTTAAGGGGCAAAATGAGCATAACTTAGGTTTAGGAAGACAAGAGTCATCCAATGGCCATAGAGGTTTGGGATACAAACCTAAAGCCAAGAAGGATGTGGCATCATACCATAAGGTTCCATATAGTCATTGAGCCAATTCTAGGTCTAGAGGTCAACCAAAGATACAAGGAAAGTTATCCCTAGAAGTATCTTTGCAAACAGTAACATGACTAAGGCTTCTAAGAAGCCTAAGAAAGTCGCCAATAAGGTCACAAGAGAAGTTATTCTTAGAGTTGACCTAAGTGAGTCAAGTGTGACCAAGGCTTCAAAGAAGCCTAGGAAGGTCATTAGGAAGGTATCAAGGGAAGTTATCCCTAGAGCATACCTAAAACATCCAAGGAGCTCCAATCGATTTTGGGTTCCTAGAAGTCTATTCTCTACACCCTAGATGGGTTTAGAGAAAATCAACCTTAATTGGAAGGGTAGTTAACCCAATTTTTAAGAAGTTGACACTTGGAGGACATTTTCAAGGTAATTGTGCTCCTTGAAAATGAGAATGTTTAATTGTTTACTCTTTGGAAGAGTAAAATGTGCCAAAAATTTGAGAAATTGGACTTAATTTAAATTAGCATAAATAAGAAAAAGACCAAAAAAAATGCTAAATTGGGTTTTGGCATTTTCTTAGAAGGACAAGGGAGCAATCTATGATTAATTTTAAGTGAGCAAATTTGTTAGAGATACTTAGATAAAAAATCTAGATATATTTATTTATACTAAATTGTCATGATTATTTGTCCATCCTATGCCATGACATCATATTTTGCATTCATTCTTGAGATGAAAAATACAAAAATATCATGTCATGTCATACATACATGTAGCTAAAATAGTTTTTCTTTTGAAAAATATATTGATTGTGATGTATGTCATAAATCATCATGCATTATTTTTAATTCCTTGTAATTAAGGATAATGACATTAACCAACAAGTGTGGTAAAGGAATTTATCAACAAATGACATCCTAGGTGCATGATCAAGTTTACAATGCCTAAATAGATATGCATGAACCCCTAGATTAGGGCAAAAACAAAGTCTACATCTCACAAAAACTATAAGTTGACTTGTATGTGTTTTTAGTGCACATTAAATACAAGTGAGATGTTAGGATGATGAACTAGACTCAAGATGTTGATTTAGTGCATCCATCTGAGTTTTAGCTTCATCAAAATACATAGTTATGTGTTATCCAATCATTGGGAAAGCTAATGTACAAGTCATGTACATTTAGCCCAAAGAACATGGTTGAAAATTATTTCAAAATATTTTTGGAAAACTTTGGTGTAGACTATCTTTTGATAGTAATCATTATTGAAAAGTTTGACACAAACTAGAGAAAAATCATTGAAGTTTTCAAGAGCTTCTAATTTTGTGTCAATCCATGAAAATAGGAATTATTTTCATAAAAAACTATTTTTCCTTGATAGTATATGTCTTAAATAATGTCTATAAGATTTTTCATGATTTTTTTGAATTTTGTAGAATTTTTGGTGCATTTCTGAAATTCGGCTGAAATCGATTTCAAAAATCAGATATGGTAATCGACTAGGCTAGTTGATTATCACATCCTGATCGACTAAGGTAGTCGATTAGGAGACTTTCCGTGAGCACAAAAGCTCACAGAATCGATCACTGTGATAGATTAAGAGTCTTAATCGATTAACACCTAGGAATCAATTGAATCCCAACTTCAGTCGATTACGACTGGTCTTAAGTGATTAAGGGCTTTGTATAAGCGCTTAAGACTCTGATTTTAGCTTAAATAAGTTTATTTAAGTTGAATAAGGTGTGAAACCCAATGAAATTCAGTTTTGAACGTTTAAGGGTAATTTTCTCGATCAAAACAAGATTGGATTAGTTAAAGAAGACTAAGTTGAAATTTGGGATGATGTTTATTTTATTATTGGATTTTAGATCTCAAAACTTCAAATTTTGGGTTTTCTAAAATTTTAGAAATTCCAAGTTATTGTTGGTGCACTGATAAAAGTTTGGAGCATGTTTTGAGGGGGAGCTACTCCTTAAAGACATGAAAGCAATTTTTGAAATCATGGAAGGTTGTAAAACCTTCGTTATAGTAAATGCTTTGGGAAGAGCATTGGAAAATAATGGAAGATTGGATATCTTCATTGTTTGAGTGTGAATGCTCTAGAATGAGTATTGTGAAGTGGGTTAATGCTTAAGGATGAGCATTGGAGACAATGAAAGGTATGAGACCTGCATTGTGAGGTTGTGAACAACGTATGGATAACTCTTTAGGAGGAGAGTTTTTGATGTGTGCCAAAGGGGGAGAATGTGGGGTTTAAGTTAGACATTTATACCAAAAGAGGGAGTTTGCCCTCTAGGAAAGGGAGAGAATGAAGGAAACCCTCATTCATGCTTTGGCATGAAGAAGAAGTTGAGGCTATAGGATTAGCCTAACTTAAATATATTGTCAAACATCAAAAAAAGGGAGATTATTGGTGCAATTCCCCTATGTCAAGGTTGACCAGGTTGACTAAGCTTGAATTGACTCAAGCTTGAGTCGTAATGTGTGAGTTTCGATGTTTAACAATATGTGAAGATTGTTTTGACAATGTATGGAGATTGGTCAAGGTTGACCAGTTTAATGTAAAAAAGAGTCAAGTAGGTCAAGGTTGATTGGATACTTGACCGGGAGGTCCTCGTTGGAGGTTAGGCAAGGAGAGTCCAACAGGAAAGTTGGCAGAAGATGAAAATCCAAGTGGGTCAGTGTTTGACCGGACACTTGATGGGAAAGTCCTGGTGAGTGAAGTCAAGAAGAAGGAAAATCCTAGTGAGTGAAGCTAGGTGATGGGAAAGTCCTGATAAGTGAAGGCAGACAATTTGAAAGTAGTGAAGCTAGACAGATGGAAAATCCTGGTGAGTGAAGTTAGGTGAAAGCCCTAGTAAGTGAAGCTAAGCAGATAAAAAATCCTGGTGAGTGAATCCAGGTCAAAATCCTAGTGAGTGAAGCTAGGCAGAAGGAAAGTCCTGGTGAGTGAAGCTGGGCATATGGAGATCCAGGTGGGTCAAGGTTGATCGGGCATCTAGCGTTGGAAAGTCTAAGTGGGTCAAAGGATTGACTGGATACTTGGTGAAGAAGTTCCAGCAAGTCAAGGTTGACCTGATGCTAGGCAATGAGGAGTCTCAATAGGTCACTGTTGACCGGATGTTGGGTAAAGGAACCCTAGACTTCAGTTTGGAAGTTAGGGCTTGGCAATCAACTAGGTTAGTCGATTACCAAAGCTAAATCGATTAAGGTAATCGATTAAGCTGAATTTCGCGAATGCGCAGAGAGTTTGGTAAGCGATTAAGCAGGGAAGCTTAATCACTTACGAGTTGTTCTTGTGTGTGCAGAAGTATGCCTAATCGATTAGGCTAGTCGATTAGGAATGCGTAATGATTGGAGCAATCGATTACGATTAGAAAACTAACCGTTGTGCTCCCGATAAAAGGATTTCGTGTGCACTGTTCCAAAGGATCGCTCACAGGTTTTCTTCTCCAGTCTCTTCACCGAGCTTGCCAGTTCTTAAAGCTTCTTGGAGACAAGTGTTGCTGCACTTCCAAGGTCAAGAGGCATTCCCAAACAAGAAGAAAAAGCTAGCTAGGGTTTCATTTGTGTAAATCTTGTAAGATTTTCCTTGTATTTGCTTCTTTCTTCCTCTTGTTGTATTGAGAGCCTTGTACGAGGTTTCTCCACCTCCGGAGTGTTTCCGAGAAGGAGTGTATTCATAGTGGATGTGTAAGTGAGGGTCGAATCCTTGGATTAGTCACCTCTTCTTGAGATGGATACCAAGTAAATCTTCTTGTTAGCATTTGGGAGCTTTTGCGTAGAGTTATATCCACTGCAACATCATCATCGATGAAACGCGAGAAGCTATTCACTCCCCCCCCCCCTCTAGCTCCGAAGTGTCCCAACACTTAGCTCGTTTATAACTCGGTTGATCGGCGTGAGAGTCTGGGACACTAGGCACAGAGCTTAGCTCGCTTATAACTCGACCGAACGGCTCAAGAGTCTAGAATACTGGGCGCGAGAGCTGAGCTCGCTTATAACTCGGTCGAACGTCTCGAAAGTCTAGAATGCTAGGCGTGAGAGCTAAGCTCGCTTATAACTCGTTCGAACGACTCGAGAATCTGGAATATTGGGTGCAAAAGGTGAGCTTGCTTATAATTCGGCCGAACAGCTTGAGAGTATGGAATACCAGGCATGAAAGCTGAGATCACTTATAACTAGGCCGAACGGTTCGAGAGTCTGAAATACATGGAGCAAGAGCTTAGCTTGCTTATAACTCGGACGAACGGCTCGAAAGTTTGGAATATTAGGCGCGAGAGCTGAGCTCGCTTATAACTTCGTCGAACGGTTCGAGAGTCTGGAATACTTAACGCAAGAGCTTAGCTCGCTTATAACTCGACAAAACGACTCGAGAGTCCGGAGTACTTGGCACGAGATCTTAGTTCGCTTATAACTCGGCTGAACAACTCAGGAGTCTGGGATGTGGCGCGAGAGCATGCTCGCTTATAACCTGGTTGGCTGCTCAGGAGTCTGGGTCGTGGCGCGAGAGCATGCTCACTTTTTACCAGGTTAGCTGCTCAGGAGTCTAGGACATGGCGCGAGAGCATGCTCGCTTATAACTCGGTTGGCTGCTCGAGCGTTTATTAACATCTCCAACTCTTTCGAAGTAAAGGTCACGGTCGTGAGTCGTCTAGCGTCCTCCATCCTCACGTCTAGGATGCAGGTGAGATTCCCACATACAACGCCAAATATGATCATGTCCGAAAGCAGTGAAGGCGATGAGCTGGAAACGTGGCTCCATTGTTGACTCGACGAAGATTTCGTCTGGTCTTGCAACAATAGGAGCGTTAGTACCGGGCCAAGGAAGGGGTCCCTGACGTTGGTCCTCCGATGCTCAAGTCAGTGATCAGTGTATGAGGAGGAGAAGAACAGTAGAAAAACTGTAGCAATGGGTGGGTTCAAATATGAAGCATCACATACCTCCGCCTGAGACCCCTTTTATAGTGTCACTGCTACGTTATGCATGCCTCTCAAAGTACTGACACATTGTCCCAAAGCATTACTAGGAAAAGACAAGTCATAAAGTGTTTTTGGCACCTTTCCTTAAGCGAACAAACAAATCTCTGTGATCTGACGGCTAGAAGCTTCTAAAGTACGATTTGCCTAGGGAATAGCACAAACTTCCATAAAAGTACGATATGATTGGTGTACGAGTTCTTCTGTAAGCCAATCGGTCGTCGATCGGCTAGGAGAATGCCCATTTGGCCTTATAGGGAGTTGTATTCGACTCGGCGCTCACTCGACCTATCCCTTAAGCTGAGTGAGGGCCCGTTGTGCCCAGTCGTCCCTAAAGCCCGATCGGCTCAGACCGTGAGTTGGAGTATTTACTATTTAACAATGAGGATGACCTACTGCCCCAAGTTGAGACGCTAAATCCAACAAAACTGGAGACCCGGTCAGACATTCATGTCCGACCGACCATGTAATTGGCTCGGGCCTGCCCCCACTGTTGCTGGATGCTGGTACCTTTGACCTCCCATTGACTTTGACCGCCACGTCAGCCAGTCTTCCATACTTTGACATGCTTTTCAGGGGGTCCACATTTATCACCGTATCAATATGTATGAGCATGTAGGTTATCCACGCAAAAGGTGAAGGTGAACTTGGAGTTTTGGATTGTCAGAAGAACATTCTCTTACAAAATGTCGGTGGAAATATTATATCCTTAGATAAACCATAGTGTATGTACTTTTGGCAAGCCTTCATCCCTCATGCACACTAGTCACAGATTACCTCATCCCATAAATGGCCTTTGCTGGTTAGAAGCTCATTTGTCCACAGGGACTTTCCTTCTACTCTACAGGTCATCGGCAGTAAAGGATGAAATTTATAATGGATGAATGGGTAAGGCAATCACAGGATCCACTCTATGTTCACTATGCTATTTACCTCTTAGCTCTTGCAATGCACCTCTACGATGAATTTCAGTGTGCATGAATTGAGGCTGCACCTTTGGTAAATCAATTTTATGTAGCCATCAGAGATGGAATAAATCAAGCAAGTCCCTTGTACTGTACATCCAACCGCCTCCTGCTCCAAAGACTCCCACCATGATACTGAACTGCTCATGGTTGTTTTGTTTTGAGTGAAATCTGCTTGCAGATTACTGCACTTTTATAGGCACTATGTCAAATTGACCAAAAGATTTTCTACATAGAAGGCTCAGACCGAGATTAAAATGTTGGCATGGATAATCATCAAAGATGAAATACGCACAAAGAAACGCCTAACAGAGATGCCATTTTTAATGAACCTTTTTTTGCATTTTATGTGGTCAAATGGACAAGCCGATCGAACATTTTGTTGTGTCAATGCCCCTTCACAACACATGGATGAACAGGTTGACTTCCAAATGTGAACTGGATCCATCCTTGAGGAATAACTTTTCTCCATCCCTTTGAACACGTTGTATCACAAAGCTATTAGAGTAGCTAGGATGAACAAGATTACTTCCAAATGGGATATGGACCATTTGAACAGAAAGAAGGCAATTTTCTAATACAAGGGCACTGAACTTGGTTAATTCAAGTAGCTACGATTTCATAGATCCCTTTTACATGCATATCAATGGATTATCATGGAAGACTGTGCATCTACATTTATAAGAAATCTGGGTAAATTTCTGACCTTTCGTTCCCCTCGGAAAAAAAAAATAAAATTTCTATCAATCACTATCAAACAGCCTTAGGCTTAGCTTAATCCCAGAACAATCAACATCCACAGAAATTCTACAGCTTCATTCGACTCTCTCATGTTTGATTCCGGAAGACAGAGCTACGCAATCCCAAATACAGAACCAAAAATCGACAGAGAACCGAAGAAGAATAAAGCTTCGCGTCGGTTAAAATTCGAGATCTGAAGCAGTAAAAGAATTAAACCCCACATTCATCATCATTCAACCATCCCATCTCCAATCCGGCAGAGAAATTAACAAACTGATCCCCGAGACCGAGAAACCAGGAAGCACGTCGACAAACCAAAACTCACCTGACTGAATCACGAATAAATACAGTAAAATAGATCAGCGGCTGGAGTAGGGGGGACTTCCTCCGGATAACGGACTTTCCTATTGCCGGAGGGCATCAACGGGGCTCCGCGGTGGCTCCGGCGTACTGGAGACGGGAGGGAAGTGAAATCGATCCCCGGAAAGAAACAGGCGGCCGCTTGTGATATTTAATTCGGACAAATATCAACTTAAGCACCTGAAAGAATTTAAAATTCGCACCTCCTATTCAAAGATATTCAATCCATACTCTTTTGGTAAAAGTTTATCTTCTATTATATTATTATGACATACTTTTTTTATATTTTTGAAACGTTAAATGAAAAAAAATCAAATCAAATCCACTCTCTGTTAAAAAAAAGATATTTTATTTTATTAGCTTAAAAATACTTTTATTACATTAATATTAATTTATTTGATGGATAAATATTTTTTATATTATTTCTAAAATTCATAATATGATATCTAATAAATGTTCAAAATTCTATATCTCTCAGTTTTTCTCATAAGGATTTTTTATATTCATTCTTTTCTAACAAATTCTACCTAGTGTCTTCTCTCTTACCGGATAGATCTTCTTGTCTATAATTTACATATTAGAAGAGAGCTCATTATATGAATTGATTAATAAGTGGTCCATCAAAATCAATCAGTAAAAAAAATAGATCAAAGAATCTCTCTTGCTCCATTATAAATAGATGTTTGATTAATGTGGCAATGCTCCTAGGACATAGTACAAACGGTGGATGCATGACACCTAATGATGAGGGATTGATTTTCAAAAATTGATGACCTGAGATTTACCTCCCATGCACCTTAATGGATCTACACTTGATTAATTTGACTAGTGTCTTACCTCATTACATTCTTGATTATATATAAGAGTGTCCTCTCGAGACGATCTAGTGGCTAACGCATGAGGTATTGCCACAATGAGGTCTGGAGTTCGAATCTCGGCAAAAGTCGAGATAAATGTCTCCCTTATGTGCTAGTCACTATTCCAAAAGCTAAAAGTCGCCCGTGATTTACTTCCTCCATGTTGGTCCTGAGGCGGATGTAGCCAAGTGGATCAAGGCAGTGGATTGTGAATCCACCATGCGCGAGTTCAATTCTTGTCGTTCGTCCATTACATTTTTTTCAAATAAAAAAAAATCTAATTTCAATATTCCTATTTACGGTGACGAAAAATAAAACTATCACTATATTTTTTCCTTTTTCCTACTTCTTCTTCCAAGCGCAAGATAACCCCAAGGGATTGTGGATTTTTTTCTACCAATTGGGGCTCTCCCCTCACCGCCCCCATAGGGATGGTCTACAGGGTTCATAACTACTCCTCTTACTACAAGATGTTTATCTAGCCAACACTTACAATACTAGAAGTGAGTGTATTCATCTTTTGCCACAATTGAATAAATTTAAAAAATCTTGACTTAATTAAAATAGTTTGTAAGAACTATTAGAGTAATTTTCAATAATATTAGAATAGTTTTGATAAAAATTACTTAACAGTTACGAATTTTGAACAAAATGGCTATCAAGAGCACTTGCTCATAAAAATTTAAAAATAACCTTTTTATTATTATTATTATTATTATTAAAAGAGCTATTGATTTAATTAAAAATATATATTAAAAGAAATTTTATATTTTAAAAATACTTTTATTTTAATATTCTTAATTGTTATAATATAAAATAATTGATCACTAAAATATAAAAAAAGACTTTTGATTATGTTTTTAACTGGACTTTTTTATGATAATGAAAATAAGTTTATATATATATATATTATTTTGACTTAATTTAAATTAAAAACAGAATATGACACCTTTTAATGTATGTAAACATATTTAGCTCTTTTAATTATAATAAAAAATAGGGTGTTTTTTAAAAAAAAATTTGATAATAAAATAAAACAAAACAAAACAAAATAAACGTTGCCCTTTCATTAAGTATTGAAAATCTCTCCACAAACATAATTGGTGAATAGAAATTATTTAATTCAAAGACAATGACTTCCAGCTACCTGCCTCGTGCTGCATGAGTTAAATTGCTTGAAGCTCCTAGCTGCCGGCAATGGTACGTCTTTTTATAAACGAATTTCAATTTCTATTAATTAACTGATAATTGAATGATTGATTAAGTACATTATAATTATTTTTCAATCTATGCTGATAATTAATAAAAAAATGATCTTTAAAATTAATTGAGGTCCACCCTCCACCCACTATTTACTTATATTAAATGAAAAAAAACGAACCAATATTTTTCCTTTTTTTTCTTTTAAAAATATTTGTACTGAGAGAGATGAGTAGTACTGGAGTTTAGGGCGGTAAACAAGTTGAGTTGAATCGAGATTTGGGGTATTCAAATTTATTTGATAAGATAATTAAACTGAGTCGAGTCGAACTTAAAATGAACCAAGCTTTTGAAATGAGTGTTCAAACTTAACTTGGTTTATTTTTTTATGAGCTTGAGCTTGTTTGAAGCTTGGTTTGAGCTTGGTTCATTTAAATGTTATCAAGCTCTCAATTCAAGCATGTTTGATTGTTTAAAACTTTTAGTTGTTTGATTGATTATTGAGCTTGATAATTTAAATTTATTTATTTATTTATTTTATTATTTATTTAACATATTGAAAAGAGTTTTATTAATAAATATGGTTCGTGAACGTTGTTCACAACCATTGTTCACGAATATTATTCACGAACATTAACGAGCTGAACACATGTGTTCAAGCTTGTTTGTTTAGCTTAATGAGTTGTTCTAGCTTATTTGTTTAATTAATCTTATGTATATTGAACGAACATAAATAAGCTTTTACCAAGCCGAATACTAAATTTGATCACGAACGCTTGGTTCATTTACAATCTTATCGGAGTTTATAATTACATGTAAGGTAAAATATAATAAAAAAATATGGGACGACGAAAGAGTTGCTGAGATATTTTTTTTTTTGTGAGAAATGATATGAGCGGCGAATTCACATGAATTTCCTCCGATTGATGCGGCCCCTATCTCTCCTTCTCCTTCTTCTTCACGTCCTTCATCCCTCTCTCGTCGCTCCTCTCGTCAGTGAGTTAACCCAGTGAAGGAATCGAAGCCTTCCATTTCGGGCTAACCCAACCCTAACTCAGCCACACCTCCTTCTTCTTCCCTCTCCCTTCCAAGGAATCGAAGCCCTCTATTTCTTTACCCTAATTTCTCACCCCTACTAGGAGAGAGCAATTCGTGCTCCATTTATTTTAAAGCCCCAATCCTGAAGTTTTTTTATTATTTTTACTGAATCATGCCCCTTTTTTTTCAGCCCCAAGTGTCCACATTCTTCCGGCAAGTGAGGTTGCAGGGTTCTTGTCAATCCAACGACACTTCTGACGAGTATTACTTTCTATTGCTCAATTTATCTAGATTGTTTGTGCGAAAGCCCTTGACTTATTGTTGTTTGTAAATTAATTGTATGCTTGGAATTAGTCTACTGTGTGCAAATTATATGAATCGGTATGTTTGTATTTTTTTGCTTTTGTTTTGTTTTTCTCGACTTTGTTTCATGTTTTTTATTCTATTTTGCATTTATTTTTTGCCCGACATCTTTTAAATAAATGTAGGTGAGGAAAGTCTCATGATAGAAGAATAAATTAATTCAAATGAGGTAAAGGATGATAATGACCATGCAGTTCAAGACTCATCTCCATCTAGTATAAATGAAGTCAAGCTTCCTGAGATTGGATTGACATTTTCATCTGAAGAAGTTTGTACTTTTTATAATTCCTATGCTCAGAATGTTGATTTTGGTATTTGTAAATTAGGTGGTAGAAATGGAGATAATGGAAAGCAAAAATATTTCTCTATTGGATGTGCCAAAAATGGTAGAAAAGTATCTCAACTAAAAAATATGTTATACCCTCGACTTTTTACTAAGACGAATTGCAAAACCAAGATTAATGTTGCTATTCGAAATGATGGGAACTTTATGATAACTAGTGTATTCCTTGAACACAATCATAACTTGAGACCTGGAAAGTCACGACATTTTAGATGTAATAAAATATTGGTTTCAGCTACAAAAAGAAAATTGGAATTAAATGATCAAGCTAAAATAACTTTAAACAAAAGTTTTCAATCATTTGTAGTTGAGGTTGGAGGCTATAAGAATTTGACATTTGATGAGAGAAAGTGTAAAAATTATATTTCAGAAGCTAGAAGGTTGAGGTTAGGAGATGGAGATGATGAATCTTTGAGTAATTATTTTTATCGCATGCAAAGTAGAAACTCAAACTTTTTTTATGTGCTTGATTTAGATGGGGAATCTCGAATAAGAAATATTTTTTTGGGCAGGCGCAAGATGTAGGACGGCGTATGATTACTTTTATGATGTTGTGACTTTTGATATAACCTATTTGACTAATAATTATGACATGACATTTGCTCCATTTGTTGGAATGAATCATCATGATCAATCAATTTTGTTAGGATGTGGATTATTATCAATCGAAGACTCAACAACTTTCATATGGTTGTTCAAATCTTGGTTGACATATATGCTTGGGCGTGCTCCAAAGGCTATAATCATATACCAATGTCGCACCATGGCAATTGCAATTGAAGAGATATTTTCAAATTCTCATATATCATCGCTTGTGTCTTTGGCATATCATGAAAAAACTTTCAGCAAAATTAGGTGGTCATGCTCAATACAAAATGATAAAGAAACAATTAAAGAATATTGTTTATAACTAGCTTACAGTTGATGAGTATGATGAGAATTGGTTGAAAATGATTGAGGAGTTTAATTTGGAGAACAATGATTGGTTGAAATCTTCGCATGAAGAACGGAATAGATAGATACATGTATACATTAAAGATTACTTTTGGGCAGGTATGTCCACATCTTAAAAAAGTGAAAGTATGAATGCATTTTTTAATGACTATGTCCATTCTAAAACATCCTTAAAGCAATTTGTTGAGCAGTATGATAGTGCTTTAAAGAATAAGATTGAGAATGAAAAATATTTGGATTTTGTTTCTTTTAATTCTATCATGCCAGTTATTCTTGGTCATCATATTGAAAGACAATTTCAAAATGTCTACACTAACAACTTATTAAGTTGTTCCAAGATGAAATAAGAGGGTTGATATTTTGCGATGCCTCATTATTGAAGGAAGAAGGGACAACTTTAATATTTGAAGTAGTAGAAACTATGTTGGAAAAAAATAGAGAATATGTTATAGAAGTTTCCTTTAGGGCTCATTATACAGAGTTAGATTGCCAATTGAAGTGTTTGTATCGTCTATTTGAATTTTAGGAATTTTATATAGGCATGTGATCAAAGTGTTGGATCGAGATCACGCTAGAGGGGGGTGAATAGCGCTCGTGGCTTTCACACATTTCGTAATCAGAAAAATATCGATTTAAAACGTATCAGAGTAATGCAGCGGAAGTATTAAAGACACAAAAGACAAGGACACCAAGATTTACTTAGTTCGGAGCCTTGGGCGACTCTTACTCCAAGGCCCGCGATCGTTGATTGTTTTCGGACTATAACATCGTTAAAGATTACAAATTTAAAGTACAATCTTAAAATTGAAATGACAATTATACCGACGAAAAATAACAATCTTGAAGCTTCGGGTCGTCGGGGACTTGTCGTAGCTCAACCGGAATGTCTCGTTAGCAACGTACTGAAGAAGGATTTCTTTTTGCTTGAATTGCCTAAGTTGTTGGTCGAAGTGGCCTTAAATAGCCTATTGAGGGCCCCTCCAGATCCGTCCGAGGCGCCTCTAGCGCTGCTACGTGCGCTGCTTCTGCCTTGCACCCGAGGCATCTCAAGCTCCATGAGGGCACTTCTGGTACTATTCATCCGAGGCAAAACTTTATGTTTTATTACCTGCAAGATATGTTAGTCCCAAAATATCCTGCAGCACAACGTTAGCGCATAACAAACATAATAGATGAAATATTTGACAACCTTCGGGCTGTCCGGTTCTGACTTCGGATTTTCCACCGGAAACCCTAGGTCGAACCAACGCCTACTGTTCCCTCTTCCGAGGAACGCGTCCTCACCTACTCCACTCAGGAGAGCATACCTGATGCTAGTCCGGTCCTCCAGACCAACTGGACTTTCCGCCTAGAGTTACCACCCCCTAGGATTTTTCGCCACATAGGATTACCACCCCCTAGGACCTAAGGTTACCGCTCTTACAATTTCTCCTCCACCTAGGGTTACCACCCCCTAGGACCTAAGATTATCGCCCCCTTAGGGTTTTCCTCCACCTAGGGTTACCACCCCCTAGGACCTAAGGTTACCGCCCCTTAGATTTTTCCACTTGCCTAACCACAGTTAGGACTTTCCTGAAACCTCATTTAAGATCGTTAGATAACAATTAACCTTAACTTTGAATCCCTTTTGTCACTATCAAAACTAAGGTTTGATCGTCGGATGCTTCCCGCACCAACAATTTCCCTCTTTTTGATTATGACAAATAAAATTCAAAGTTAAGCAAAAGGATAATAATGAAAAGATACAAAGCATCACCAATCATAGGTACAAGCATAAAGATAGCACAAATTTAGTACATACAACGATAAGCTCCCCCTTAATAACAGCTCCCCCTTTTTGACTAAATTTTTTTTAAAATTTTAAAAATTTCTTTGAGCTTTGAATTTTCTTATACTCTCCTCCTTTGTCATATATCAAAAATAACTAAGGGAGAAAGAAAATAATCGTTATCTTATTATTCATAAATAGAGCGTCAAATAACCGCTTAGCTTTTAAAGAGGGAGTAAAAAGGCTTTTAAATAGAGGATTAAACATACTTTGATAAACACTTAGCTTTTTAGAATTAATTTTATTGAAAAACATTTAGCTAAGTGAAATAATATAAAGAAATTTGGAAAACAAAACTAAGTTTGAGAAATTCCTTTTTGAGAAGTACTTAGTTAAATTTGAAACACTTTTTGAAATGATCGTAGCCAAATTTAACAAGCTTTTGAATGACACTTAGCATAAATTTTGACAACAAATCTTTTTCTTTTGGAAATTACTTTAAATGCTAAGTTTGAAACACTTTTAGCTAAGTGAAGTATTTTGACTTTGAAAAATAACTTAGCTAATTTTTTAGAAGCTTTTAAATACCAAAAAAAACTTAGTCAAATTTGAAAAAAAAAACTTTAGAAAATAATACTTAGATAATTTTGAACAAAAACTTGTAAAATTTTAACTCAGGTCAATTTCACTTTGGAGCAAAAAAATATTCCTAAAGTCCAAGCATGAGTAACTAAAAGGTAAATACTTAAATTCCTTGTCCACATGTCTAACCATTAGTTATTAGCTGATTACCTAGAGGGTAACAACTTTCACTTGGCTAGTCAAGTTAAGTTAGTGATCCAGTTATATTTGACTAAGTCTGGATAACTTAACTTGATTACTGTATTTTGGTATTTTACGCCCAGACTTATGTCGATGCATTGACATAAGTATTCTTAAGTCCAGGCAATACCCTATGCACCTCACTCCGTTCTAAGTATTTTCAAGCACAAGCAAGTTAGACCTAGTGTGCTTATGAGATGCTCTGGCTGAAACTAGGGGTACATGATTTCTAGGGGGTAAATTCCTAGGCTAAACCAGATTTTTGAAAGACTAATAAAATTTGAAATTTTGAAAAATATTTTTCCTAAGATTTTTAAAATTAGTTGAGAAAAGTAAGTAGAAAAATGAATTCTATTCTACTAAGCACATCCCTATTTTGTATGTAACAAGCTGTATTAATTGCTTCAGCTCAGAATTTGTTAGATAATTTGTATTCATTTAACATGGTCCTAGCGACTTCCTGTAGGGTTCTGTTTTTACGTTCTACTATACAATTTTGTTGGGAGGTCCTAGGGCAAGAATATTCATGTTTATACCCATTAATTTCACAAAATTCAATAAAGTTATGATTTTCAAATTCTCCTCCATGGTCACTTCTAATTCTTTTTATTTGAGTGTCTTTTCCATTTTCAATTAATTTGCAAAAAATTTTAAACACTTCAAGAGTTTCATCTTTAGTTTTTATAAATTTTACCCAAGTAAATCTTGAGCAGTCATCGATTATTACTAAGTAATATTGGTTTTTGCTTAGTGACTTGGCTCCATGTGAATCAAACAAGTCTAGGTGAAGGAGCTCAAGTATTGAAGTTGTTCTGTTTAGGTTGGTTAACTTATGGTTTGACTTAGTTTGCTTACCTTGTTGACAAGTATTACAAATTAAATTTTCAATAAATTTTAATTTGGGCAGACCTCTAACTAAACCATTTTAACTCATTTTTGATATGAGTCTAGTATGAGTGTGACCCAGTCTCCTGTGCCATAACTCAGTTTCCTCTTGTTGTGTTAATAAATACTCTAGTGAGGAAGTTGATAGGTCTATAGTATAAATATTCTTTTTCCGAATACCCTTAAGTGTAATTTTAGGTTTATTAATATTCTTAATTATACATTCAGTTTTTGAAAATGTGACTAAATATCCTAAGTCGCATAACTGGATAATACTAAGTAAATTGAAATTGAATTGTTCAACTAATAATACTTTTTGAATGTAAAAATCAGAATTTAATTGGATGTTACCTATTCCGATTACTTTAGAGTTCCGTTGTTGCCGAACGCGACAGACCCTAGGTTCTTGAGTTTCAACTTCATGAATTTCAGTCTGTCTCTAGTCATGTGTCTGGAGCATCCAATATCTAGCATCCATTGATCCAAATCTTTATATTCCTACATAAAGTATTTGATTTGGGTCAATTTACTGGATTTAGAAGATAGTTTGACTGAAATTATCTTAATGTTCCATCTCACCCAATCTAGATGATCAATCATGGTATTCCTATGAGTGTTTGTGAGATGATTTATTAAGTTAGTTGACTCAATTGGGTTAAGTCAATTAAATTAAATTATTAAATTGATTGATAAAGCTAAATCATTAAATTGATTAAATTAAATTATTAAATTGATTAATTAAGTTAAATTATTAAATTGATTAAATTAAATTATTAAATTGATTACTTAAGTTAAATTGTGTTAAATTATTAAATTAAATAAATTGAATTGAATTATTAAATTGATTAAATTAAATTATTAAATTGATTAATTAAGTTAAATTATTAAATTGATTAAATTAAATTATTAAATTGAACTAAGTTCAATCTAAATCCATCTCACATGATTCTAAGTTATCAATCAGGAACCTTAACTAGTTTTGTGAGATGATTATCTTTGATTTAGATTATTTCTATGGATTAATTTACATTTGAGTTAAACTTAGGTTTTTCAAATTAGTCAATTAAATATGTATTTGAATTAATCAAATTGGTCAATTAAATAATAAGTATGAAAATAATTTGAATTAATCAAATTGGTCAAATTATCCTTCTTTAAAGGAGTGTAATTAATATTTAAATTTTCTTTCAATTTTAATTTTATTGTGTTAAAATTTTTGACGTTTAAGTTTTCATTAGTTTTCAAATTTGAATTGATTAAACTGTTAAAATTATATTTCTTTAACTGTTAATTTAAAAAAAAAATATTTAATTTTAAATTTTCTTTAATGTTTAATTTTGAATTTATTAAATTCGGTTTTTGTTTTATTGAAATGTTAATTTATCCTTATATTTTCTGTGTCTTTTAAGTTTATATTATTAGTTGAATTTATTATATTAGTCTTATCTTTAAAATTTAATCTTTTGTTAATTAAATTATTTTATTTTGGATAGAATTTTCTAAATTGATATTGTCTAGATTATTAAATTCTTTATTAAGGTATTTATTGATTTTATCTAAATATATTTCATTATTTTTTGAATTAAACTTTATTTTAATGTTTGAATTAATTATTTTTGAATTAATTAATATGTCTGAATTGATTTGGTCAATGTTTTGTTTGACTAAGTCACGGTTGATGCTGATTTGAAGTCTTGATTGACTTGATCAGAATCTAGATTATTTTGTGGTTTTGAACTTGAATCATGTAAATTTAGATTATCATGTACCATACTTGGGATAATTTCATACATATCTAAATTATATAGGGGTATTTTGGTAAATTATACTAACCTTAACCGCATCCCCTAATTCAGTAGGCTTTTCGATTGGATTTGACTCAAGTCCAGATTTGATTTTGACTTGATCCTCTAGCTCTAACTACTTCTCGTGTAGCTTGATCAACTAGGTTCAAAGCTCATGTGCATTCTTGTAATTTTCTAGTCTACATAAAACATTATTAGGTAAAATATTACAAATAAGTTTACTTACATTTTTGTTCAGTTCTGAGTCCGTTTTCTCAATATCAACAAATTATCAAAATTTAGACTTCCTAAGAACCATTCTATTCCTCACCTCCAGTAGTTGAAATCTTCTTGATCGTATGGTGGTAGTTCGTGGATATTCCGTCCTTCTTGAATAGACATTGGTATATTTGTAAAAAAATAGACAAGAAACAATTTCCAAGACTTTGTCTTGGGATAAGCAATGTGGGAGATAAAGAAATATGCGTGAATTTTTTTAAAATAATAAAATATTAATAAAAAGTTATTATTACAAATTTTGTTAAATGCAATATTTTGTCAACACTAGTCAACGGTGAAAAAATGAAAGTGAATTTTTCAAAAATCCTTGTTAGATAGTAGAGCTCGCTAGAGGGGGGTGAATAACGATCGAAAATTCGTTATCGAATTAGAGTAAGCAGCGGAAAAATAAAAGCAAAATACAATGCTAAAACGAAACTGGTTTTACTTGGTTCGGAGCCTTCGTCGATTCCTACTCCAAGGCCCGCACTCGTTGAGTGTTTTCGTTGGGCAATTCACTAGCAGTTCCTAAAAAGGGTACAAATGTAAGTACAAGAACTTTAAAGGAGAAATGCCGACAATAATAAAAGAAAGAAACCTTTTAGCAGCAGGTTGTCGGAGAAGCTTCGCAACATCGCAAGAGCACAACGCAGTAGAGCAGTCATTGGAAGACGTTGTTGTACTTAGCTCTGGTGGAGGCCTTCTTTTATAGAAGTGTTCCGGGAGCCGAGATCCCTTCCAGGCGCCCGGACTGTGACGTAGGTCCGACCAATTAGCGCGCTCCTCGTTGCGACAGGATAGAGTTTTGCTTTCCGGGCGCGCAGACCGATTCCGGACGCTTGGACCAACTCTGGGTGCCCAGACCACCATCTTCCAGAAAGTCCTTTTCCTGCAAGAAAATGTTAGTCCGCGGTAAAATAAAAGTTATACTACCTTGCAAAATAAAAGTTAGCACAAATATAATAAAAGAGTAGTAATTAGATTCAGTCTCACCGAGACCAGAATCTAGTTATGATATTTCCAAAATGGTTCTAAGTTGGATCGACGCTCACTGTTCCCTCAAACGGGAAACGTGTCCTCACCAAGTCACTCTCCTCCAGTGACTTACCTTAACTTATCTGCCAGACGTCCGATCAGCCCGCCAACTCGTCTGGACATCATGCCAGCTATCAGGTCAACCCGTCAACCTAGCTGGACTTTGTGTCAGACATCCGGTCAGCCCGTCCACCAATCTGGACTTTGTGCCAGCTATCAGGTCAGTCCGTTGACCTATCTGGGTTTCATGCCAACTATCAGGTCACCCCGTCGACCTAGCTGGACTTCGTGTCAGCTATCTAGTCGTTTCGTCGACCTAGCTGTGCTTCTCTTGTACACTGTTGGGTCTGAAATGTAGCTAGAGGGGGGGTGAATAGCTCGTCGCGCGCTTCGTGTTCTTCGTTGCTTGTTTCTTTGATGGTGTGCAGCGGAAACACAAGAAACAAAAACATACAACTGTAACACTTAAGGATTTACTTGGTATCCACCTCACAAGAGGTGACTAATACAAGGATCCATACACGCACGCACCCTCCACTAATAAAACACTCCTTTACAGTAACTACCGAAGGCGGAGAAGCCCTACAAGACTCTCAATACAAGAAGAAAGAAAATGGCAGTAAAGAACAAGCAAAAGCTCACAAGAAGTGCAATAAAAGCCCTAACCCTAACTTCTCTTCTTCGCCTCTTGACTTGGACAAAACTTCCAAGAATCTTTAAGATCTGGCGTGAAGAGCTCTGTGGAGAAGTTGTGGAGTCGCCTGTGAAGATCGAAGCTGTATGCGTGACGTTCTACCGAAGGAATCGAACGTCTGCAGCTAAATACGACGCCAACGGTCGGATCCCGATCGATTGGAACACTCCCAATCGATCGGGGAGGCTTTGGATCGATCGACCGATCGATCCAGAGCGCCTCTGTGCTCTCTGGAATAGCCTAGATCAATCGGTCGATTGATCCAGGGCTTATTGCGCGAAATTGCGCCTCCCAATCGATCGACTGATCGATTTGGAGCTCTGGATCTATCGCCCAATCGATCCAAAGGGGCTATGTTCGCGCGACACTTCTCCCCAATCGATCCACTGATCGATTGGGATAATGCCTGTCGCGAGGACTACCCGATCGATCGACCGATCGATTGGGCATGATCCAATCGATCGGCTGATCGATCCAGATCTTGATTTTTGCCCAAAACCAAGTCTAAAGCCCCCTAAACCAACATCCAGTCAACCATGACTTATTGGAACATAAAACCTAGCATCCGGTCACCCTTGACCAGCTAGGACTCTCTCACCAAGTGTCTGGTCAATCTCTTTGACCCACTTGGACTTTTCTCCTTTTGCCAAGTTTCAGGTCAATTCCTTTGACCTACTTAGACTTTTCTTCCTCGTGTTAAGTATCCGGTCAATCCCTTTGACCTACTTGGACTTTCACCAGATGTCTGGTCAACCTTGACCCATCTGGATTTCCCTGTGCCTAGCTCACTCACCAGAACTTCCCTTCTGCCTAGCTTCACTCACTAAGACTTCTCTTCTGCCTGGCTTCACTCACCAGGTCTTTCACCTAGCTTCACTCACCAGGATTTTCCTCTACCTGGCTTCACTCACCAGGACTTTCACCTAGCTTTACTCACTAGGATTTCCTCACTGCCTAGCTTCACTCACTAGGTCTTTCACCTGGCTTCACTCACCAGGATTTTCCAGCCAAGTATCCGGTCAACCTTGACCTACTTGACTCTCCATCACAATCTCCACACATGAACAATTGCACCTGCAATCTCCATGTATTGTCTACATGTATTGTCAAACATGTATTGTCAAAACCATCAAAACATAAACATTAAGACTCGAGCTTGACCCAATTCAAGCTCAGTCAAACTAGGTCAACCTTGACCTGGGGAATATTGCACCAACAATCTCCCAACAGTACACTTCGTCAAAGTGTTAGATCACCACGAGACTAACTTAACCTACTTTGTCATTCATCAAAACCTGAGTTAGACCGTTAGTGCTAACCGTAACAACACCTTCATGCAGTTCAATTAGTTTCCCCCATAAGTCTTTGGCGCTTGTAAATGAGCCGACTCAGTTAAGTTCTCCTTTGGTTAGTCCGCATTAGAGGGCTTGAGTCACCTTGGCATCAGTCTCGATCATTTTCATCAAGTGTGTATCCCAGTTTTCGTAAGATACAAGTGCTCTGGTGGTGTCGACTAGTAGGGAGAGGCCCGTTTGGATGATGATTCACATTTCTACCTCGGTCTTCAAATAGTACTTTATTCCACCATTCCAGTAGCCGAAATCTTCACCGGAGAATAGTGGTGGTCGAGCAGTGTTGTAGCCTTCTTGGTGGGTCATTTAGAGAAATCTTGCACACAATTAAAAAAAATGACAAATGTCCCAAAACTTGGGTTTTAAGCAAAAACAATATACTCCCTGCTCGATTGGTGGTTTCACCAATTCATAGCGGCCTGACTTTGATATCAATTCTAGGATCAAGACATGTTAGAAGGGGGTGAATAGCACTTGTGACTTTTACGTTCCCTTTAAAACAAAATTGAAGAGCAGGCAGTGGAAATAAAGAGACAACAAACAATCGCAAACACCAAGATTTACTTGGTTCGGAGCCTATGGTGACTCCTACTCCAAAGCCCGCACGTGAATGTGCTTTCGATGGGCAGTCGCTAATCAATCATAAAGAGTACAAGTACAGTCTTAAATGATTACAAGCAATTTGAAAAGTAAAGAATACTAATGACTTTGTAGGATGAAATCTTTAACAGAGTCGTCGTTAGAGTTTTTGGGCGTCGTAGAGGCTTTATCGGAGCAGCGCACAGAAGCAGAAGTTGCTTAGAATTTTGTGTTTGATGCACTACTAGAAGAGGGCAATTATAAGTCGTTGAAGGCGTCTTTAACCTCCTTAAAGGGTTAGTGGAAAAACATAGTAAATTGGTTCAAGCCATAGCACAAATTTTAATCCATTCACTTATTACTTCAGCACTTAAATATATAAATTTTATTTTATAACTTATTACTTCATCGATTATATATTATGACATAAAATATCAGATAAAATCAGAAATGAGACCCATATTTTTGAACCTACGAAGTCTAAAATTATATTTACTATATCAAATTTATTATCGAAGTTGATTATCATATATTACTTCGTAATTATTAATTGTCGAAGTAAACAGTGGTGAAATCTATTTCCCATTTTCACATAGTGAACCCCAACTGTCTTCTAGTACTATCGAATATTGTTATCTCCTGCTTAAATCTTGAGTCGGTTGAATGCATTACAACAGCTATGATTTCATAGCTCATACAAGCTGATTTAACTAACTAATTGTTGTAGCAATTATTAAATTATAGCGGTTATAACTGTAGCTATGAAATCGTAACTACTATAACATAATTTTGTATATAATAATTGTAGTAGTTATGAAATTATATCTGTTACAATTATTGTTGTTGTAGCAGCTATAATTTCATAGTTACAATAGTTAATTATAATTGCTATGAAACTGTAACTGCTATAATATAGACTGTTAGGCGTAATATAATGTAATTAATATTATTTTACTATGTTTGGTGAAAGAATTGTATACTATGTATATAATCTTTGATTACAATGGTAATTATATTCTTTTATTTAGTGTTCATTATTTTTTATAAGTAATATAATTAGTATTATTATAAAATGATAACATATCCTATAACCTTTGTCGGTGGCGGTTGGCGGCCACGACCGACTGTGGTCATGGCGCCTTCGCCGGTGGCAAACGGTCGGTGGTAGTGGGCGACGGCGCCAACCGATGGCAGGCGATCGATGACAGTGGGCGACGACGCTGACCAACGACGGCTGGTGTAAGAAATGAACTAGATATATAATTGACATATTAAATCTTAAGATTGTAATGTAATTACATAATATTAGTTTTGTAATCTAGATTACAATTTTTTTATATATAATTTACATTATATTATATTACATTTGTTTAAAATTGTACCAAATAAAATAATTATTATTATAATATAATTTTTATTATATTAGAAAGCTAATTACCCTTCATCAAATACAGCTGTAGATGATAAATTATGTCAGGATTTAATGCGTGGGTTAGAAATGAATAATATACCAAGAATATTTGTGTCATTTTATGGATTTTATGGAGAGTTGGTGAGGTGAGACGTTCAAATATATATATAATTAATTAAATGGATATAGTTGAACAGTAATATTTATGAATATAAATTATGATTTATTCCTAAATAAAATTACCAAAAGGAAATTTTATTAAATTTATAAATAAATAAATTTTTAAAAAATAATAAATTTATGATATTGTAATAACAACTGCTTAACTCAGCACAAACAATAAATTTCATGGTCTGACTCGCCCTAGTCACACCGATCCTGGCCTGACTTGAACGAGTCGGAAACCACGACTCACCCCAACTCGCCCGAGTCACACCGATTCCGCGAACCCTTATTTCTCTCACGATTTGTGGACTTGGGGTCCATCTTCCCTTTCGCCGCCGGCGATGTACGAAGCCCAGGTTTCCATCTCCCTCTTCCTCGTCCTCGCCTCCATCACCGCCGCGCCCGTGGCGGGGGCGGCGGCCACCGCCCTTGGCCTCGACACCTTTCTGGCCAGCGAGTACCGCCGCGACCCCTCCGCCTCCGCCGACTCATTCGCCGCCCTTCCCGCCTCCCTCAAACGCTCGATCGCCGCCACTCTTCCGCCCTCCGACCATGCTGCCCTCGTTTCGGATCTCCTTTCTTACCGGATCCCCGTCCCTGTCTACGTGAAGCTCGTGGGCAGCTTCTCCTCCGCCGCGCCCGATCTCCTCCGGTCCTTCGCCGCGGCGGCCGTCGCCTCCGATCGGTACAACGTTATCGGTGCCTCCCCGCACCATCTCGCCGTCGGGCACACCCTTCACCTGGATCCCTCTCAGTCGACTCTCGGATCGAAGATATCGGACGCGATCCGGTCTCAGATCGAATCCTCCACTTTGCCGCTGTATCGATCGGCCTTTCTCTCCGTTCCCTACTCCACGGTCGACCAGATCATAGAGCAGGATTTTCAGAAAGAGAATTCGAATTCTGCGCCAGGGTTCTACATCTATTTGCTCAATCTCGGCACTCAATCCAAACCCTATGCCTATTCCGTCGATTCCAGGGATTCCTCTATCGCCTTCACCAAGTGCTTGGGAACTCTGTGGACTGGGAAAGAAAGGTATGTGTGGATCGACCTCGCTGCAGGACCAGTAGACTACGGCCCGGCTATATCTGGCGAAGGCGTGATTTCCCGAAGTGAATTCCATCCTCTGGCCTCCGGCCATGGACGGCCGAAGTCCGAAAGGAATCTCCTTTCAGATCTCTCCTCTCTGGTCCTCAGCGCATACAAAGCTCTGCTAGTTCCTTCTCTGAGAATTCCAGTCTTCTACGAGAATTCCCTCCTGATCCAATTCATCCATGTTCATGGAGCTGATCCAGTCAAGGATGGCCTCGACTGGAGCCTCATTCAACAGACGCTGAAAGAAAGTGAACTCGCATACAAGGAACAATCTTTGGAGTTCAAATCATACAGTGTAAGATTCTCAGATTGCCCAATTTGCTCTTTTGCAATCAGCCGATCAATGAGTTCATACACTTCGCGCTTCCTGTTTGAAAATTACACCCTCATTGTGAGCGAGTATCTGGACTCAAAACGCCTGCATCAGATACTTTCAGACTCAGTGGAAGAACTGCACCGTGCTGTGCAAATCCCAGAGGAAGATTATGGCAAGGTCCTTCCAGTATATGTTTTCGATTTGGATTACGATAAGCTCCTTTTGCTCGATCGGTACCACCAGTCGGTTGCATTTAGAAACATGGTCATTGCTGTGAGGACCAAGAGCTCACAAACAGTGAGCGACTACAGCTGCAACGGCCGGCATGTGATTACCCAGACGCGTAACCTAGACCGTTCGGTCATCGGTTCTGTGCTTCAGAGTATGTGGGGAGTTTCGCCTACCCACCAGTCATGGAGCTCACAGCACAACACCACCATGGTCGACTACACTTGGAGTGTTGGCCAAACTCCATTTGGGCCCTTTTCGGACTCTCTATCGCTGTCGTTTGCTCAGAGAGACGCAGCGCGGAGAAATGTTCTTCTCACCGCATTGAATTACACGATCACAAGTGCCATCGATGTATTGCAATCCATGGCTGCACATGGTGGAGATAGGAAGCTTCTCAAGGATAATAAGCATGTAGCGTTTGTTCAGAGGTGGAATTTGCTCAAGTACAAGTTGGAAAAGGTTGTTTCTGCTATCTCCCAGTTTGATTTCGAGAAAGCCATGTACTTCGTGCGGTCTTCCGATCACGATCTATACGCTATACACACACTAGTTTATGAGGCATCACAAAAGCTGGAGGCTTCCCTTGTGTGTTTCAAGGATCCACCATTCCCATGGGTATCACTCTCTCTGTTTGGTGTGTTCCTTCTCGGTTTCTCTTATGTTTATGCGAAGAAGGACAAGGTGTTTAGGAGCAAGAGAAAACAATTTTGACAATGGCCTTTGAGTTTTGCAATAACTATAACATCTTCATTGCATATTTATTCTCTGAGGTTGTTTCTGAAGCCAATCTCTTGCTTGCTCGCTATGTTGTATCTGTTATGAATCTCTTTTTGAGCACCCTTTTTTTGTTTGCGACTGCTGTGCATGAATCAATTTGCATAATTGGGATCTGAACATGCAAAAGTCTCTGCTGAATTTGTGTAGGATAAACACATAAATGCAAACTATGCTTCTCTTCAGAATCTCAAGGATATTTAGGAAAAGACTCGTGTAGCATATGTTGAACAATAACAACTGAGTTTTTTTTTTTCCAGATGGGATCGATTATATAGATCTTGCAATGACTATTTTCTATTATATTATTATTTATATTTAAATAAATTTTATTTTATTTTATTGTTTTCCTGGTGTAATATACATATTATCATAATTTTTTAGTACATATTTGAACTATCTTAAACATAATTAATTTTGCTTAATAGATGTAATCGTTATTTTTTTTATATAATTTTTTTATTTCTTATTTATTTATTTTAATATTCTTGTCTTTTATGACTTTTATTTTCTTATCCAATAATAGAGAAGTTATTAAATTGTTGGAAAGTGTTGTAGGTTTGTGTGTCATATGAATGTTATTCAAAGGATTGTCAACGGAGAAGTAATTTGAACAAATGACATTAAGATGGCATTTAGTTTAGGAAATTAGGAATGAGTGAATAGATTTATTCCTAAATATTGTATTTAATTGATAGAAATGAAGTTAAAATTTTAGAATGAAGTCTAAAATTAGTATTGATGAAATTTGTCTCCTTCATTCAGTTTTATTCAATTTTGATAGAAATGAGAATGAAAATAAGAATTAAATTTTAGACGGGAATATTTTTAATATATTTATTCAATTTTACTTTCTTATTATTTTCTCTTTTCTCATCCACTTTCATCATACTATACTCATTCCATAATACTATAATTTCCATTCTCATTTTCGATTCTTAATAAAGAAACAAATGCCACCTAAATGTGGCAAAAACGGCAGACCAAATGATTTTGAAGCAACTTAAGAGAAGACGAAGTAAATTCTAATTATTATTAGACTGAAGCAGTAGTTTAAATATCTTGTACAAATTTTCAGTAAAATTACTTTTTCTAACATCTGTTAACAGGCGTGATACCAGATTTAAAATCATGATCAACACAAATAATATTTTCTTCGTATGCTTCATTATCTTTCTCCATGTCAAAATAGTTCATACCAGTTAAAGACAACTTTCGATTTAAGAAAGTTGCACTATAAGAAAGTAGAATAAACCTCAATCGGATCTCAGATGTCTCATTGTAAGAAAGTTACAGTAAAATATAAAGTGTCGAAAAAACTTTTATTTGGATGCCAAGTGTTTTCCTTGTGAGAAAGTTGCACGAAAGACAGAATGTTGATTTCAGAAGTATGAATATAATTTGGAGAAAACATGAACAAGAGATGCTAAAAAAATGTAAAACAAATTCTATAAATTTGATTGTAGAGCATGATGACTAAAACCTCATGAACTATCGTACCTGGGAGTTCAGATCACATGGAACTAATTTATGATTACACTGCTAAGTTCTAGGAGAGATACAAATACTATAAATCTCCAGAAACATCAACACATCATCTCCGCTATTAAGACTCATAAGTTCGATGTTTCTAGGCTGGCGGGGCATTCTCTGCCTTGTCAGTGTCCATTGGCTCAGCAGCCGCTGCCAGGGGTTCTTGACTACCGTCATCAGACATGGGCTCCGCCGATGCATCCTCATCCTCTCCTTCGTTGTGTGGCTCAGAGGTTTGAGATTGCTCGCCCTGTGTTGGAGTCGGAGGGGTCTGAGGTTTTGGTGGAGCAGGCCGTGGCTTTGTCATTATCGGCTTGCAAAACCTGTCAATCATTTGTAAATCCAACAAATTAAAAAATTGTTGCACGATAGTGAGACTGTATTGGAGTAGCTGAGTTAACATCCCAAAACCGGATCTAATTCCTATTTAAATAGTCAGATTTTACCTGTCCAAAGACTCTGCCTTTCTTTTGATATCGGCGGAGAGAAGAATAGGATTGGCATGTTTGGGCAAGGCATTCTGCTGCTGCTGTTTCTCCCGCAGCCATGCTTCTGCTTCGCCACACTCACTAACCACCTGCAGAACATGCATCAGCATTACTTTATCAACTCCTTTTTCAAATTGAACATCGGAAGTAGGAAGTGTAGCAGTGAGAAAAAGGTTACCTTCTGCTTCTCTGCTAGATCAATGTGGTCAAACTTGGGATCGTTCGACAAAGCTGCTGCTCTGAAACTATTGATGCAATAAGCAAGTTGATCAACTGCTGGACCTCTGTCTGTCCACTCCCTGTACCGCTCCTCTATCGGATTACCTTGCTGCATTGCAAAAAATGCCATCAGATTGTTTACACTCGATCTACAAGGTCAAACGCAAATGTTTTACCTTTTGAAGTTCCTCGAGTTTAGCAACATATACACCTTTAGTTTCATCTTCACCATCTTCATAGAGCCAATCCTCAACTTCCTGAAGCTTTGCAACAAGCTCATCTTTCTCTGGTGATGTTACAAATGCCTCATACTTATCATAAAGCTGAACATGGATAGCTGTTAGAATCTTAACGAAAGGACTGGGGGTATATCCAACAATCATAGTAAGAAAGATATATTACCTTGTTCCGCATGTCATACACATATGCCTCAACGGCATTTTTCTTGTCTTTTGTTTCCTCCATTACTCTATCCTGAAGTGCCATTTCAAACTCCTTTTCGGCCGCCTTCTGCAATTCATCAGCTGACAGCCCACCGTAGACTGTCTCAGCAACAGGAATATTGGTTTTCTTAACTTTCTTTTTGGTAGCTTCAACCTGGGATATATAAACATTACCAATATAATTAAACACCGAACTTAGATCAATCAAAAAAGTAAAGCTTAGCAGTATCACTTCTAAGCAGAAATAGGCACCGAAATAGAAGAAGACATGGTTAATAGACATAAAAAGGAATAAAGCATAGGATTTCAATACTAAACCTGAATATCATTTACCTTGTGATTGATCTAACCAGTCAACAACAAAGGTACAGCATGCCCAAAGAAAATGAATATCGACAAAATAGTCTTTTTATAAGAAAAAACTAAATATAGCACTGCCTGTACTGATTTTCTGAACATATCAATTTTCGCCAACATTATTATGAAAAACTGAGAATATAGTTTCATATTATTACCATTTTGGACTTGATGGAGACACACAGTTTCATCCTATTCCCATTTTGGACTTGATGGGGTCATAACTCCAACTCAATCTCAGACCGTTCTGAACTCGAACCAGCTAGTAAATTCCAATTCAGACCAATCAGGCAACCTACTCATCCAACTCAGATTCCTACCAACAGGCCACTCAACTTCATTATGAGATTTCTTACTAGATTTGGTACAAGGTCACAACAATAGGTACGTTATCAACAAAATCACCATGAATCATGTCCAGCCAATCCAAAGCCACCATGTAGCAACAGGATTATTCTTGTCCAGGCCAAGGCGTCAGCCTATCTGGCATTAGATGCAATGGCCAAACAAACATTAAATGCCCTCTTGGTGGCAAAAGGCAAATACGCTCACCCCCAACGCTCTCGCCAACCCGTCCCAGGCCAACAAGGAGGAGAAAAATCACAAACAACTACTAGCCTTTGGAATAGTGATTAACACATAAAGGAGGTATTTATCTCGGCTTTGCCGAGATTCGAACCCCAGACCTCATGGTGGCAACACCTCATGCGCTAGCCACTAGAACCATCCGAGGGAACAACATTAAATGCTCTCTTGGACCATATAATGGGGGTTACAAATGTAGGTGGCAGCTTTGCTACAATAGGGCAAAGGGTTAATTCCTAATGGACACATGCGGGAAAAAAAACTCTCCCACTCTCTAGCCACTTGGCGATCGGCAATAAATCGACTCCATAATTTACCTCCCTTGACATAACCTCAGGACGGACTTTGATGGGCATCTGGGGTGAACGTAATCACCTTTTGCTACAAAGGGATTACAAATATGACCACAAACATCAAATCAGCAAAACACTCAAGCGATGCATTGCAGCCCTATAAATTGCAACACTCAGCAAAACACCAAATTGCCACGTTAAGAGCTTTGACTCACAAATCTGGTGCACTCACTTTAACTTAATTATCAAATTATAACCTCATCAGGCCCTTTCATGACTGTACCCTTGTAGGTTGTCCATTTTCATCCTCAAATAACCTGACTTAGCCTAACTTTGTGACTGACACCCAATCCATGACCCACACTCGAAAGTGTTAAACTCTCCAATAGAGATAACACCTTAATAGAGAAGTAGAACAACAATTAGGAATGATTTAGGCTTGTGCCACACCTCAAAGGAATTGGCAAGAAATAATATTCATTTCAATTTATTTTTTAAAATTCTCATAAACTTGACAGCAAATATGCCCAAGGAATTCCATCCAACTTCTTGTGCATGCGATCTTTCTCAGAACTACATATCTGCATATGAATATGCATTTGCAATGTTTTACCAAATAGCATACATCTGCATATGCCGATTGAATTCACATACATTAACCTTCAATAATGCAACTAAGCAAAGAACCTACTAGTTGCACCAAGCTTCATAGCTTCAGGAGTACACTATTGGAAATCCAGACTGAATGATAAAGTGAATATTTAATGGTTTAATACCAAAAGATAATGCGCTTAAAGATTAGTGAGAATAGTATAGATTGATGTGTGTGCACATGTAAATAACGGATAGAAACATGGAAGATCATACAGTCTGTGACTAATGCTAGATTGATGTGTGTTTCCACAACAACATGCATATAAACAGAATGCCTATATAATATGATGATCATGTTTTTTAGTAAACCCATCTTTTGTTTTGCAAGGGTTAGGATATAACATATTGAATAAATGTTAATAGCGGCAACCAGAAAAAACCACAGGAGAGCCAGCTTAAACAAGTCTCCTAAATTTTCCTTGGTTAATCTACGAAGGGTATATTAAGTGTCTCCACTACCAAACATCATGGGCCAGGCTACTAAAGGTTTATAACCTAAACTGCTGAAGTGCCAAACAAATTGCTATAATAAGAAAACAACATGTTAAAAGAGAGACAACATGCATGCAGCTGAGAAATTAAGAATTTACAAACCTTTTTGTCAGTTTCCATCTCTATGGGCTTCTCCTTGGACTCTGGCTCTCCATTGTCAATCCCACCGGAAGTCTTTGCATCTTCCATGTTTACATCAGTTTCAGTTTTTGAGGAATCAGTTACTCCATCTGTATCCATTTTTGCAGATTCCTTAGACGGTTCTTCAGCCAAGACTGGGATTTCAACTTCCTCCAACTGTAGAACCAAGTTTAATTATGGTAACAATGAGGTTGTTACAATAAAATTGAAATTAATGTACTTACGGTGGCTGAGTCAACTGAAACAATTCCATGCAGATTTAAGCGTACTTTCACTTTCACCTTAGCCCGCTCTCCAGTGCTCGACTGGAACTGTCCAATCTGCAAAGAAGGTTTAGAATTGTTAAAAGCGGCAAAGATTTAAACACTTTTGGCAATATCAAGCTAGCCCTGCCTCATGTTTACAAGATTGAAACAAATAAAATTATCTCCGAAGAAATTTTGGAACTTAAACTCTTAAAATAATAACTTTATTTCACAAAAAAAGTCACTGCATGTTTGTAATATCATGTCAAGAAAATGATTACCGTGTAAGTGCTAATCTTTGCAGGAACTTGTGCATCACCTGCATCTGCATATACAACATCAACAGAAAATGTACCACACCGAAAGAATGTAAGAGCTTTGACACTGGGGATTGGGTTCCCTTTTGGAAAAACAACTGTAGACTGCTGGTTTTCTATTCCACCATTCTGTGTGTCAGTAGCGGATCCTTTCCATGTTAAGGCTATTGAGAAAGGGAAGCTATCATGAACCTGTATAAATCAATTTTACAAAGTTTGTATGCACAAATCAATAATAGCAATAACATTGGGCGGAAAAAAAAAATGATTAGAATATGGGTTAACCTAAATAAAATATACATTTGCATCCTAAATCCATCCTGGCAAGTTAGATGGCCTAATTTAATCAAACTTTATGCCAGTACAATAGTAGCACGTAGTTTTATAAATCAAAATAAAGATGCAAATAGATTTAGTACCTGAAATTCCCGCACTTTGAATGTGGGGCTTAGAATGGCACATTCAAGGGCACAACCGCGAGCAACACATTCACTTGCATTCATAGTTCGCCTAGGCTCTTTACCAAAGAAATCTGTCAAAATCTTGATAATAGCTGGAACACGAGAGCCTGATCCAACAACTTCAACAGAGTGAATATTCTCCTGACTCAACCCAGCTTCGGCAAGGGCTTTCTCCAATGGTCCTTTGACACGCTCCAAGATGGGAATGCTTATCTGCTCAAACTCTTCTCTTTTGATAAAACCCCTCACGTCCTTTTCATCCATCAGACACTCAATGTTTAGTGGAGCCTCAGGGTTTGCGCTGAGAACCTTCTTTAGCTTCTCACATGCTGCTCGGAGTCTGATACAGGCCCTGGCATTCTGATACACATCAATTTTGTACTCATCCTTGAACTTAGCAGCAAAGTGCTTAAAAAGAACTTCATCGAAATCTCTCCCACCAAGAGACTGATCATAAGAATGAGCCAATATCTTCAGTTGCCCCTTCTTGTACCCAGCCACGCACACCTGCATGCTTGCATGCCCCACATCAACAAAAGCCACATTGATTTGATCATTCTCTGGCAAATCTGTCTTATAAATACCATAAGCCAATGCAGTTGCAGTTGTCTCATGGAACAGGCGGAGAGGGCGCAAGCCAGCTATTGTAGAAGCATCTAACATCGCTCTCCTCTGTAAATCATTGAAGTAGACTGGAATACCAATGCAACAATCAACAACTGCTGCATTTAGATTGTTCTCTGCAATGCTCTTCAGGTTAGAAAGAATCATTGCAAGAACTTGGGTCGGAGTAAACGCCCTCACTTCACCTAAATAGTTTGCATGAATCAACGGAAACCCATCAAGTCCTTCAGTGACCTTAAACGGGAAGGACTGGATATCTCTCTGTACCTCAGGGTCCGAAAACTTCCGACCCAAAAGACGCTTGATCTGTGAGATGGAATTCTTAGGGTTCATAGTAGACGATGCTGCACCTGCAGTCCCGATAAAACGCTGTTTCTCGCCGAAGCAGACAATGGCAGGGGTCTCACGCTTTGATTCATCATTCAGAACCACATCGATCCCGCGTTGCCTTGCCACCGCAACAATGCCGCTCTCGTTCCCAACATCAAATCCCACAACGCTCATTTTCGATATCTACTATACCCAGAGATCTGCGATCAAAGAAGCGAGTTTCAGTTAGGCGGATCTCAAAAATGCGAAAAAAAAAACACATTTGTGGTTAAGAAAAATAGATCTTACAGTTACACTACGACGCTAATATAATAATCTAACAACAAGTCCGATCAAACAGGACGCCCTATGTGATCTAAGGTTTCGACCTACAGAGATTGGTCAAACAACAGAACAAACAACAGAGAAGAGGTAAAGAATTAAGGATTTGGCACGGAGAAACGCAGAATTCGGATCGTACCAACAGGAAACCGCAGAACGGCGCGAAGCGGCTGCTGAACCTCGCTGGATCGAGATATTCTTCCTGGTCGTCACCGGAGCCGATGAAATTTCCCTCGCGCAGAAGCAAAGGCGAGAGGGATGATCGCATATAAGCGCGCACTAGGGTGAGGCGCTCGCTCTTTCTAGAACCATCCTCTCCGTGAGGCTTAGCAATACAGGCTCGCAGGAAGAGCAACCGATTATGACCGTCGATCGACACACGTCACGCTTGATCTGCGGTCAGGATTGGCAAGTTGACACGGCCAAGTTTTCGCAATCGTCGGCCGAGCACGACAACACGTGGCGCGCGGTGGGCCGGGGAGGGGTAGTTTGGACCGGACCTGCTGCTCGCTTTCGGCGGACTGAACCGGAAATGCTTCCAGAAGGATCCTTTGGCTGAATCGCTGATGCTATTGGAACGCGTTGCAAATTACCCAAGTGTCACCTGTTCCATTATTGGCAATGGGAAGATGTTTTTGGTGGTGTGTACCGGGTACAAAGAGAACTCCGGCTTTGACTTCGAACTCGAGGACAGCAACACGTAGACGTGTTTTTATTGGTTAGTTTAATTATTTTATATTTTTAGAAAATTAGAAGAGAGAGGGTATTAGAAGGTGTGAGAATCAAGTAGATGCTGCCGGAGTCGGTTACCGATGGACCCAATTAAACAGGGTAGAATCAACTCGTATGGGATTGGGCCGATTCTGATTCAACTTTAAAAATTACCGTGAACTTGAATTGTGCGGTTCAATTGTGTTTGTTTTTTTTTTAATTATTAGGTCGGATTTTAGGTGTGGTCGATGGGGGGAGCAGTGAAGATGGTGTGGCTGCTAACCTTTAAAAAAAAAAAATTAATTAAGTTGAGTAACTAGTTGGGTGATCAATTTAATTCTATAGAAGTTTTTTATCGATCAATAGGATAAATCAGGAAGCACTAGCGGTGAGCGGCCCAGAAGTCCAACATCCCTTAGTTGTAAATCCCATTTAGAGGAAAAAAATTTCTACATATACGTCATAATTGGGAATCTAACTTGTAAGTACCTCATGATGGTTTTGATATGATCAACCAAGTCAAATTAGGTCATGTTGTATTTTAACCCTTTGTATCTAAGTATGCAGGAACTTAAAGACATAGGAAGTCGAGCAAAAGACGTATCTAGCGAGAATGATGGCACAGGAGAGAGTCGATCGGCTCGGTGCGTCCGAAAGACGAGGTGCTGCGGAAGAGAAGAAGGACAAGAACAAGGACACAAACACAAACAAGAGACTAACCCAGAAAAGGCACAAGAACCTAAAGGCGATGTACGACGAAACTTCATTATAATCAGAAAACGAGGCTTATGCGGACTAATGTTAATGCAAGTCACCAAGAAGAAGAGGACGAAGCAAGCTCTTTTGTAATGAGCATCGATGAAGGGAGAGCAACATCTGAAGAGAGCAGTTCTACAGGGGGAGTGTCAGATGATGAAATCAACAAGGTAAGTCAAGTACGATCATTATCGCCTGATAAACTAATTAAATTTATAAAAATTCTGACTAAAACGTCATATAAAATTGAAAATAAGAAACTATTAGAGGATTTTGAAAAACTCAAAATAGGAAATAAAAATTTAAAACAACAAATACAAAATTTGGAAAATTTTGCATGCTCAACTTTTATTCCTTCAAATTTTAAAAATAATTCAGAACTTAACTGATATTTCAAGTATCATAAGGGTCAAATTAAAAGAATATCACAAAAGTATGTTCATAGAAAGTTTCTAGTTGATATGGTACGAAGGAATCTGGTTTGGGTTCCAAAATCATGTTTAAATTAAAATTATCTTTTTTTGCATGTTTTAATTATTTTTAAAGTTATACCTAGGGTTTTCAGAAAAAAAAAATATTTAATTTTTTTAAGAGGCTTTGTCTAAAAGTGATTGTTGTTCTAATAATCAAGAAGACATAATATTTCGTCATAGTCTAGAGCGAATTACTGAAATGAATGTTTAATTAAGTAACTGTTAAGCGTTTAACTATTATAAAATTATCTAATGCTTTCGAATAAATTGTTTTGTAAAATTTATTTTTCTGTGAAACTATATTATCTTCTCTATCTAAGAAAATTTCCCTAAAATTTTTTTTATCGTTGGTGAAATTTCTATTAATTATTTGTCCAAATGCAAAATTCTAACATTAAATTTTTTGAAAATTTAATTTTTGAATTTTTTTTTCTGCAAAGTTACTAGCTATTATACATTCTCAGAAAATATTTCAAGATTTTTCGAGGTTAATAACTATTTTTAACTTCTTGATTATGCCGAAAAGAATTTATTTCTACTTAAAATTGGAAAAATCAACTTAAAACTTCTTGATTTTTTTACTATGTTTTAACCCTTAGACTCTATTTCAAGTTATTTTGGACTACTACATTTTAATGTGATCAAAGAGGGAAAATTAGTGAAGTCTAGGAGGAGGTAGAATTTTTTTTACATATTTTGTACTTACAAAATTCATTACCTTACTATTATTTTTATTTGGTTTACCCTGATTTAACTTGGGTTGCTCATATCAAAAAGGGAGAGATTGTAAATACCTTATGGTGGTTTTGATATGATTAATAAGTCAAGTTAGGTTATGTTATGTTTTAACCATTATGTCTAAGTGTGCAGGAATTTAGGAGCACAAGAAATCGAGCGAAAGACATAGCAAGCGATAAGAACGGCACAGGAGAGAGTCGACGGACTTGGTGTATCCGAGGGACGAGGTGCTACGGAAGAGTACACTGGTAGATAAGAGGGAAGCGCGTGACTTTTCTGAGGGATGAGAAGACGAAGTGGAAGGTTGCTCGAGAAGTTCGAAAGATAGGTTCAGGTGATCCCTATTCTAGATGGCCAAAATCACCCAAGAGACCGGAGTCGAAACGGAAGATCCGAAGGAAAAGTCAACCTATGTCGACTATGCTCCGGGCGCCTGGACTCCGAGCGCCCGGATCACTTGGGTGCCTCGCCTCGGGGGAGCAAGAAATGCATAGTTCAAGCGCCCGGAACCCTTCTGGGAGCCTGGAATTGAAAAGTTAGCTAAACGCGATATGATGCAAGCCGTCACGATGGGAATAAAATTTTATTCTCCTCCATATGCTTGGAATCTTTCCAGGCGCCCCGATTAAGGCTATAATACAGCCCTGATCCCATAAGCTAAAAATAATGCTTGTAATTGATTCTAATTCAATTTAGGTTTGTAGTTGTAAGATTTAACTGCTGTAAGAGGCTTCTCCGCCCATGAGAGATTTTAGTGAACTTTCAACTTCCTCGGATTAACAATCCCCTGATTACAAACCAAGTAACTCTTACTGTGCCTCTTGTTTCTTTAATTAGCTTATTAATTTTTTTATGCAAGTGTTAGTTTAATCAAGTTATAAAAATCAAGAAAGGTTCGCTTATTATTGTGCAGGTTATTCACCCCCCTCTAGTCGGCCGCCAAGGGTCCTACAGAACTATGGATGTCTGGGAGACAACTGAATACCTTGCCATTGCACCATAGCCCCGGGGGCGTAGCTGCTAGCCTTATTGATCACTAGCTACAACGATGTCGTACAAATGATAGCCATGGATCACCAGTTAATTCGGGAAGTAAGCAAGGGCCCATGTGGTGGGTCCTTATCCCGGTCAATGAATAGTCCGAGTGGTATTTTTTAGAAATTGATCAACATAGGAATTATGACCTCTTAATGGGGGAAGCTTTAGGATTTTCTTCTTATGACCCTTTAGCAGCCCATTAATGATCCCTTAAGGGAGGACGACTCTAGAGTTTTCTCTTTATAAAAGTAAGGGAAAGATGAGGTATCTCGAATTATGTTTTTCTCTATTCTTTTACCTTATGTCGTCTACTACCAAAATCTCTAGGCTAACTTAGACATCGAAGTGGTTTCACCAAAGCTCCTCCCGGTGAACCCATTGATGTTTGCTACTCCATGTAGGAAATCGTAATTCTACAAGAAGAACTCTAGGAGAAGGCCTTGATGTCATTGTTCTTTAGCCTGTGATGAATTTCTATTATCGAGTCATCATGGTGAATGATCCTGTCTGAAAGCGGAGAAGATTGCGGCTGGTTGGGAAGGTGGCTCTAATGTTGACTACAGGGAGACTTCGACTCAATAAAAAATGACTCTAAGTGATATTGCGTGTCAAAAAGAGCATTAGAAATCAGGCCGGGAAAGGAATCCCCAACACAGGCACTCTGACGTGTTGGAGCAATCTCGATGGTCCGATGCGACCATGTGTTTTAATATTTGGGCAAAGGGTTTAAGTTAGGTTCACCCTTCTATTTGATATATGTATGTGAGTGTGCAGATTTGCAGGATACACATATAACTCATTTTGATGGCTTTGGGTCCGGTGAAGGATGGAGCATCTGAGGGACCATGGGCAAGACAGCAAGGACAAAAGTCGAGGGAAGCGCGCTTCGAGACATACACGAAGGATGACATTGGGATAAACCACTGGCTTGAATGCATCCGAGGGACGAGAGCCAAAGGAAGAAGGCTTGAAGACAAGAGGTCAAGGCTGTAAGAAAAGGTTAAATGAGTCGTGAGGGTACGAATGCATGAGAGATTGTACTCAGGGTAAAATCTCAATGGGTCACTGTAGCAATCATTGGGTACAGTAGCAGTTAACGGCACTGTAGCAAGTTTGTAGGATACACATATGACTCAGCTTGATGACTTTGGGTCCAGTGAAGGATGGAGCATCTGAGGGACCGTGGGTGAGGCAGCAAGGACAATAGCCGAGGGAAGCGCACTTCGAGGCATATGTGAAGGATGACATTGGAATAAATCGCGGGCTTGAATGCATCCGAGGGATGAGAGCCAAAGGAAAAAGGCTTGAAGGCAAGAGGTTAAGTTGCAAGGAAGGGTTAAATGAGTCGTAAGGGTATAAGTGCATGAGAGATTGTACTCAGGGTAAAATCCTAAGGGGTCACTGTAGCAGTCAACGGGCACAGTAGCAGTTAACGGTACTGTAGCAATTACTGTAGCAGTTGACTAGTGCACTGTAGTAGTCAACTGGTAAAAAGTCGTTGATAGAATCGCAGATTCTGTGGAGTACAGTTGGTTGGCATCAGTCGACTGGTGCAAAGACCAGTTGACTGGTAATAGTAAAATAGTAAAACTGTTTCTTCCCAAACTCTATAAAATGAAGCTTGGGATGACTGGCCAAGGTGATGAAATTAGATTTGGTTAAAATCTAATTAGTAGTCACTAAGTGCTCAAGATTTTCTTTGTGTCCAAGTGTTCTTGGTTGGTGTTGTGGTGATGTTTCTCCACCCACAAAGAGTTGTTTAAGTAGCCGGAGTTTGTCGGGGCTAATTCACCAACGGATAGGGATAGCTCACCTTACAGATAACTATGAAGTAGGAGCCATAATCTCTGAACCACATTAAAGGAAACGTGTTAGCCGTTTGATATTATTTCCTTATTATTTTTATTAGTTAGTTGTATTTCCACTTGCGTACTAATGTTGTAGGAGAAGTTATCGATTTGAGGGCGCCATCTATTCAACTCCCTTCTTGCCAGCCATACGATCACCAACACGACGCTCAAGTTAGTAATCGGATCGAAGATAAAGAATAGCAGAATCAACAATATGAATAGTGGCTATGAGCATGTATAATCGAGTAGCATCGCGTACCTGCATCTATAGATGAAGACTCCTTTTATAGTATTACTATTTATGCATGAATTTCAAAGCATGTTTAAAAAAGGCAAACCATAAAGATACTTTGACACATTTCCTAAAATGGACTAGCAATCTTTGCTATAATACAACTTATATATAGAATATCCTATCCTCCATGACATAAATTAAAATATCAAAAAAGAATATGAGGTTGTTGGATTGAGGGGCCTACCACATGCTTACCTGACAAGCCGACTAAGTTCCTACTGTAAACTGATCGACAAATGCTTGCAAGGGTAGGTCAATCAAATTTATAAAGTGTTGTCAGGAACTCATCCTTCACTCGGCTTATCAGTTTGACAAAGAGCTCAATTGGACCAGGCGTCCAGTCTATCTGATCGAGTTGTAGTTTTGGTATGTTGGACTACTCGACCGAGCTAGTTAATCATGCTATCTTCGAGTGACAAAGAAGTCTTAGCTCTGACAAGTGCTAACTCATCTTTAACTATTTAATAGTATTTAGTGGATCGACATTCGACCGACCCATTAGTTTGGTCAGACGAACTCTCAACCGTAACGATTGACTGCGCTGGCTTCGAGGGTTGACCCCTCCTTAACTTTGACTACCACGTCACCAGACCTTCTTGACTCTAACCTTATTCAGAGGCTCCACATCATCCGCCTTATCACAAACTTCCTTTTTTAAGTCTAGTCGAAGGAGGTTGTATGTCTGATTGACTAGATAATTATGTTATTTATGCTCCTTATCCTTCGATCAGATGTTCATACTTCGTACAGCCGCTGAGCTTGAGTTGATGCTACACTTATTTGTTGGCGTTTCTAACATCCTCTATTTCCCGATCGGACGCTCATTCTATGCGTCGTCGATCCTCTTGAGTTGACCTCATTCTGACACCTTGGAAGTAGGGCATGTCATTTGTCATTAATGTTAACCATGATAAACACACATTTTTACCATAAGTCTGCTTATTACCTTCCATCCCTTATAAATGTCGCCTATGTCTAGTTGACACGTGTTGCATGCCTGTAATAAAAAATATCCGATGTGACAAGCGATTGTTGAAATTCAATGTGATCGATCGTTGTGCCACATCCTTTCTCGCGACTCGATCTCATCAGCGAAGCAACCCTTGCACCCATCGTTGCCACCCTCCGCTTGATGCTATCGCCGTCGGTGCTGCCAGCTTCGCCTCTCCCTGCAACGATCCATCACTGTCACTTCTCCGTGTGTGCCATGAGACATCACGTCGTCGCCCCTTCTGTCTCCCGATTCACAACCGGCTATTGTCGCCGTCAATCCTCTATTTCAACCACCACAATAGACCTTAAATTGATGTCATGTGCTTCTGTCGATAATGAGACCACCATTGATTTGAACCACTGCTAGGGCAGTGAACATTTGCCAAGAAGAAGCAACGGATTTCTTGACCTAACCTTTAGTATCCTATCTTTGTTCCTAGTAGAAATTGGAAAATGTGATATTGTGGGATGGGGATGATTGAATTTGGTTAATTTTGAATAGGTTGGTAGATCCATTTCCATATTAGATGAATTATTTTTGTTTAAGGGTTCCTTGGATTGTTAGTTCATTAGAGCATATGAAATGTGAAGGAAAAAATTTAGATCTAATGAGGTTAAATTGATGGATATTTTCGTGATCAGATTAGGTTTAGTCTTTTTGGAGATTTAGCTATACTTAATTAGATCAGTGGATTTGATGAATGAAAGTTAATTAAATTAGGATCTTCCCTAATTAGATTTGGTGATAGGTTAGCTATTTGATTCATTATGGGTTTAGCTAACTGGTGTTAATGCAGTTGATACAAATGATAAAACCTGAATTTTGATGAATAAAAAGTAGATTAAAGTTAGATGTGTTGTTGATCTAACCTTGTTACTGAGTGCGCAAGATTGACTAACTTGACTGGTCAAGAAGACCAGACACCAGGCAGAAAGTCCAGCCAAGATGTGAGATTCCTGATTGACGAAATTCGGATGTGAGATTCTAACAGGAGGTCAAGATATTTGATTCCCGATTGGAGAAGTTCAAATGTGTGATTCCGGCAAAAAGACCTGGTGGGTCAGATTGGATGTCAAGAAGATAACTTGACATTTGGTAAGTGGAGGTAAGTCATTAAAGGAGAGTGTCTCAGTGAGGACGTATCCCAGTTGAGGGGACAGTAGGTGTCGGTCTAGTTTAGGTCCATTTGAGAAACCTAAACTGAGATCATGACTAGATTCAGATCTGGAGAACATGATCTAATTAATACTATTTTAATTGTGTTAAATTTGTTTTGAAGGTTATTATTTGTTTTGGGCTAACATGAACTTGCAGGATCAAATTGCACAAAGTAATGTCTCGAGTGAATAGTACCCGATGCACCTTCCATGCGAAGGAAGGCCCCTTAAATTGGGACATAGAAAGCACCTTCGAGATCTTGGGAGGCGCCTTTAGTTTGATAACACAAAAGACCTCAGCGATGATAAGAAGCTGAAAATGCCAGATAGATTTTGGGGTTGAAGACGTCTTCAACACTCAATAAAAGAAGGTCTTGCCTAAGGCTTCAACACAACTTCTTCACAACTCTTCTATAAGCCTTTGCGCATCTGTTCGACGCTCCGATCACTCCAACTTCGTATTGCTGCTCTGTTATGATACTGTTATGTCCGACTATTACTGAGGAGCTGACCAACACCAAGTTTGATCCGATCATCTACAAGTGTTGGGTAATGAAAGATTGATTTTGTATTTAAATATTGTTTAAAAAGAAAGTATAGTTTGTTACATTTATCCTCGTCTTTTTGTACTCGATACCCCTCTTCTGGCGATTCCGAAAGAGCTCATTAGTGGATTATTCATCGATAGATCCGCAGGACTTGGGTCTTGGAGTAAGAGCCGTCGAAGGCTCCGAATCAAGTAAAACTACTTGTATTCTTGTTTTTATTTTTTTTTATTGGGTTGCATGCACTTTATTTTTAAAAGAAGTAAAAGAAAAATTTTCTAAAACCACGTGATTCACCCCCCCCCTCTCATGTGCGTAACGATCCAACAATTGGTTCATATTTGTCCTAGCTATACTATACATTATGTGTTTGCATGACTTTGGTTCGAGATTATTGTTTCGACATGGGGATTGTTTAGCACGAATTACATTGAAGACGGGTATTTCTTGACTTGTTTCTTTATATCTTTGACTTAGTACATGAGTTATGACTTGATTTTGTAGTTTTATTACCTTGACTCTATTCATATTATTGATTGAGCTTGATATTTTATTACTTGATCTTATATTTTAATCTATTTAGATATCTATGCAGTATCTTTTATTTTCGTGCATGTATTGTTTGAGTTTGTATGACATTACTAGACCATAGTATAGTTATCAATTGATATTCATATATTTACATCACATTCTAGTTATACACTTAGGCTTGTACCTATAAATATACTTGTGTATACTTACGTGAGTGTATATATATATATGTCAATGAAACTTTACCTACCTACACTTGATAGATATCATATCTAAGCAGAGGGTTATAGTATTTCACAAGGTTATTTTCTTTGAATCAACATCCATGGCTACTTAACTCTAAGCTCGTTGGTTTACAATAATCATGATGTACCAGGGAGTTAGATAAGATATTATGTTTTGGTGACTAGGATTCCCTTGATTATGATTAGTACTATTATACTTACTGTTGTGGTACTTAGACATATATTATTAGACTGGTTACTTATTGCGTGTCTATGCCTTTAGACTGCCCATTAGATCAGATAGTGATGTTGAGTTATCACATGTAGACTGTAGCGGTTGTTTGGGCGTGTGACTATATGCTAGGGAGATCATACCATAGTATAGCCAACATAGTGTACTCTTGGAAGGGATTGTTACTCACTCTTATCATTTTTAGTTTATATATGTATACATCCTGTCTACTTACGGGATCATCTTTGGTAGAGCGTTCTCCCGCAGATAGTGATTGCTTATATACCCTGACTGTTCATGAGATCATCCATGGTAGAGTATTCTCCTACAGTCAGTGGCAAATGAGTTAGATAGTTATCTCATCTTATCTGTCCACAGAACCATTCATGGTAGAATGCTCTCCCACATATAGTAATTAGTTACATACCCTGTCCGTCCACGGTACCATCCATGGTAGAGCGTTATCCCGCAGATAATGACTAGTTATATACTCTGACCTCCCACTAGTTATATTCAGCTCTTCTTTTGTTAGCCCTCACCGATTGTGTTGAGGGTTTTGAAGTCAATTTGTGCTTTTTTCTTCATTTTTGGATTCCAATTTTCCAAGTCCATTGGAATTCTAGTGTTGTGGTCGACTGGAGCCTTGTACCCTTTGATGATGTTGAACCATTGATTGTAGTCTATTTTTAGGTACACCTCTATCCATTTTTTCTAGTACGAGAAGTCGTCACCGTTGAATAAGGGAGGACGAACGGTGTTATTGTTGGATCGTGAAAGTCGATAGAGGGGGGTGAATATCGACCGAAAATGTTCATAGATTACGCAGCGGAAAAGAATAAAAGAAATGCTAACAAGAACCAATTTACTTGGTTTGGAGTCTTGGTCGACTCCTACTCCAAGGTCCGCACTCGTCGAGTTCTTTCGTTGGACAATCCACTAGCAGTTCGAAAAGATGATTAGAAAATTAAAGTATAGGAATGCTAAATAAATGAACTACCGATAACAATTAAGGAAAAAGAAAGCAGCACGTTGTCGGAGAAGCTTTGCAGTGCCGCATGAGCATAGCGTTGTATAGCAAGCGTTGGAAGATGTAGTTGTGAGTTGTTTTTTGCTTCGGGGTGAGACCTCCATATATAGGAGGCTCCAGGTGCCCGGATCCCTTCCAAGCGCCCGGACTGTGACGTAGGTCCGACTAGTCAACGAACTCCCTATGACGACAGGATAGAATTTTTGCATCCGGATGCTCGGACCAATTCTGGGCACCTGGACCAACTCCAGGCGCCCGGATCCCTTCCGGACGCCCTGACCACCTTTCTCCAGAATGTCCTTCTCTTGCAAGAAAATATTAGTCCGAGGCAAAAATAATAGTTTAAACTACCCTACAAAATAGAAGTTAGCACAATAAAAAAATAGTAATTAGATTTCATCTCACTGAGATCGGAATCTAATCAAGATCTCAACTTAGAGTTCCGAAATGGTTCTAAATTGGATCGACGCCTAAGTTCCCTAACCGGGAACGCGTTCTCACCAAGTCACTCCCCTCCAGTGACTTACCTGGACTTACCTGAACTTACCTGCCAGATGTCCGGTCAGCTCGTTGACCCGTCTGGACTTTGTGCCAGCTATCAGGTCAGCCCGTGTGTAACGACCCAATTTTCCTCATTAGGAGTTCTAAAAGTTCTTAAAAATATTTAGAAATACCTTTAAAATATTCTAGAAGTTTTTAGGAATTTATAGAGTATTTTTATGCAATTTTTGGAGTTCGTTTGGTATTTTTACCAAGAGGAAGAAGTTAAAAAAAAAAAAAGGGGAAGAAAGAAAAATGTTGAAATTAGGTTTTGAACCCAAGACCTCGGGCTTGACCCGAGCTTTAACCGAACTCAGACAACCAACTGAGCTAAGCAAGTTTTGTTATAATATAAGGGAATTAAATGTAGTTAAGTAGTTGTAAGAAATGAAATTAAAATTCCGTTTCAAAAACAAAGGAAAGAGTCGAGGGCGGCTCGAACCCGAGACCTTCGGGAATCCTCCTTCCAGCGGACCAAGCGCGCCAGCGGGTATTTCGTAAACAGATTCATAACGAATTAGTCTTAAGTTGTAGTTATAAAAGGACAAGTTAAAGAGAGGGTTAAGTTATACTCTTTTCTCTCCCGTGACCTAATTCCTTCGACCTTCCCTCTCTCGCGCGACAAAGGCAGCCGGGCGGAAACAAGCCGCAGCTAGGGCATCCCTCCGGCGGCCGGCGAGGGGCGAACTCCGGGGGTTCTTCGTCGATCCGAGGTCGCTCGTCAAGAAGGAAGCCGTGAGCGAGGAAGAGGCCCCGATTTCAAGTTCACCCGAACCCTAGAAGCACTAGAAGGTTCCTCCTTCGGCTGTGAATCAAGGAAACGAAGGTAAGTCACTTACTCACCTGCAGTAGGATAGCTCTGAGGTTTAATCTTTGATTCTCTCCTTGTTCCTGAAGCTTTGCATGAGTTTCCTTGCTTCCTCTATTTTCGGATTTAAGTTAGCTTCTTGTTTGGATTTCGAAGCATGTTTTAAGGAGTTTGAAGCGTGTTTTAAGGAGTTTTTGTTTTGATGTTTGCTGCCTTGAACCCTAAGGAAAGAAGGAGAATTTGTATAGGTGAAATTTGAGGTTTCCGTGAGGTCTTGTATGATCTATGATCCTATTCTCAGTTTGGCTGTGGGTCTTGCATGGATGCAATTCGATAATGCCCTGCTACTTCAGATAACAATAGATTTATGTGCAACTTAGTTTTGTTCGGATCTGGGCTCAATGGGTTGTTTGATTTATGCTTCATTGTGATGATATCGAATTGAGAAGATTTGGGAGATTACCACTGGATTTCGATCCTATTTTTTCTGATTCTATGGATCATAGTGTGTTTTCATTGGTGGTTTCCTGTCCTCCGGAATAGCAGAAGGGTAGGGATGGATTGAAGTTTGATTTGATATGGTTTTGTTCCTTTCTATGGTTGAGATGTTTCTGGACAGAATTGAAGCCCTATAGAAGTATAATCTTTACATAGGTATCAAGCTTTACCTAAGTTTTAAATTCCAGCAGATTCTAGCATTCCATCATCTTTATGTAGCAATTTCTGTCATAGTAATAGCATTTTTTACCTTATGCCTTGCTTTGCTGGAAACGATTCAGAACCTGTAGACCTACTGAATGCATGTTTTAGTATAATCCTTGAAGCACTGGGTCTAGTATAGCAAGTTTTAGTTGCAATTTATCAGTTTCCTCATGCTTTGCTTTGATTGGAAACAGTTTAGAAATGTAGACCTATTAAGTGCAGATTTCTGCATATTATAGCAGTACAAATCTTTGCATATTATAGCAGTACAAATTTAAGTTTCTTTGTTAGCACAATATGCATATTTCTGTTAGCTAAGTATGCAGATTTAAATTCAGTTCCCTGGCATTGATAAGCATGAACAGCCGTAGCTATTAGTATGCAGTTAGAGGCGTGTTATTACAAGAACAGTCCATAGATCATAAGCATAAGCTTTACATAGTTTCTGTACATGTATTATGAGCATGCAGCTTTGCTTCTAGTTAGTATATATGCAGATTTCTATTTAAGTTTCAAGGCAGGTTCTGTCAAAGCTTATAGTATGTAGAATTTTGTAGCGTAGTATATAGAACTTTAGTGCAATTTAGATCTCTTGGTTGTGCAGTTTAGTACTTCAATGTTAGAAATTGTTTTAAACATCTCAGTGTCTTTTTAAGAAGCATTCTTTTATATAAGAAAAGTATAAGAAAGATAAAGAAAAGAAAAGAAAAGGCCGAGGCCTTAAGTAGATCCCAAAGTCGAGACTTTAGGGATTTTTGGCACACAGGGTGCCTATTAAAATGCCAAGGCATTTAAAGAAGAAGTAATTAAGATTATAAGTATTTTACTTTTAAGAAGAGGCTAGTACCCGACTTCCGAGGTTGTCGTTAAACAAATCCAGGTGTCCAATTCCGAGGTCTTGGCCCTGGTAGACCGAGGTATGCTCTTTTAGGATTGGTGGCTCGCTACCCCAACCTATTAGGGAACGCGCATAAGATGGTACTACGCCTGGGCCCAAGAGAAGTTGATTATTATTTTGAAGTATTATAAGTATAAGCTTTTGAACTAATAAAACAATGTGTTTACAAAAGTTTACAAGTATTAAAGAATAAGTTTTAAATAAGTGAAATAAAAGAATAAGTTTTTAAGCAAGTTTAATAAGAATCAGAAAGTGTTTAGAATTCAGTGAGTTAAATTCTTTATGCTAGCATGATAGTATAGACTTGTCTTACATGTTTAGCCTTTCAGTATGTTTCTTTACTATTAGAAGAGCATGAGTTAGCTTACTGTTATTTGCTATTTATGAGCATGAGTAGCTTTTCATGTTAGCATTTAGTTTTAGCATGTTTTTATTTATATACATGCATATCGAGTTTTTGTGAGTTAGATAGCGCTTACTAAGCAAATTTTGCTTATAGACTACACTTCCTCTTACTGCAGATAAAGGAAAAGAGAAGATTTAGCAAGGAAGGCGACAAGGTGGCGCGGATGGTGTGTGATGCCAGGACTATGGAAGCCTTGGGACTTAGTTTAGGAATTTATTAAGATTGTCATTTATTAAGAATGTATTAGATGAGTCATTTAGTCTTCCGCTGTTAGTTAACTGTATGTTTTTATTTTGTTTCCGCTATTTATTACTTGCATGCTTTGATTTCATTAAACTGCGTGGTGATGTTATTCCTTTTGGTTGTGAAAATATATGTTCCAGCCGCCTGTGGCTGCGTATAGTTTGTTTGTATTATTGATTTGGTCACCGGTACAGGGGAGATTCTGTCGAAATTTTCGGTAGGGTTTCTTCAAGGATTTTAATCATACCGGTTAAGTAGAGTTAGTAGTTAAGTACCAGTCATCCTTAGAGAGTAGTAGTAGTAAGAAGGGTGGTCGTTACACCGTGGACCTAGTTGGACTTCGTTCCAGACATCCGGTCAACCCGTCGACCAGTCTGGACTTCGTACCAGCTATCAGGTCGACCCGTTGACCTAGCTGGACTTCGTGCCAGATATCCGGTCAGCCCGTCGACTAGTCTGGGCTTCTCCTATACACTTAGTTAAAGTGTTAGATCACAATGAAACTAACTTAACGTACTTTGTCATTCATCAAAATCTGGGTTGGACCGTTAGTGCTAATCGCACTAACAATCTCCCCCTTTTTGATGCAATGACAACCTGCGTTAAGTTAGTGAAAATATATGCAAAAAGTAAGCAATCACTTAAGATGGTTTTTAGTTTAGGCTTTGATATTTTGTATTTTGTTTGTTAACTAACTTAAACCATCCATTAAACTATTGTGCTAATGCTATGTTATTCCCCGGAAGGAACGCGTTGCAGGGTCCGACTGTAACGTCTCAGCAAGGACCGCTACATCTCCAGAACTCGGGTGTAGTGATAAATATGCAAGAGTTCGCGTTATAGGGTCCTACTGTAACGTCTCAGCAAGGACCGCTACATCTCCATGAGAACTTGGGTGTAGTGTTAAATAGGCAAGAGTTCTCACATCACAGGTTAGATAAGAACAAATATGATAGGAAAACTAATAATCTAAGATTTGGAACATGGAACATAGAAACTCTCACTGGTAAATCAATGGAGGTAGTAGATATGATGATTAGAAGAAAAATTAATATTTTTATGTGTACAAGAGACAAAATGGACAGGTGAGAAGGCAAAGATGATAGAGAACTCGGGTTTTAAGTTATGGTACACTGGAAAGAGTAAAGCAAAAAATGGAGTGGGTATTATTGTAGATAGTTTGTTAAAGGATGAAGTTGTAGGAATAGTTAGAAAAGGGGATAGAATTATAACTCTTAAGATAATAGTGGCGAAAGAAACTATGAACATAATTAGCGTATATGCACCATAAGTAGGATTAGATGAAGCTACCAAATTAAGGTTTTGGGAGGACTTAGATGAAATATTACAAAATATTCCACCAAATGAAAGGATTTTAATAGGAGGTGATCTAAATGGGCATGTCGGAGTGAAAAATAAGGAATATGAGAGAGTACATGAGAGTTATGAGTTTGGAACGAGGAATGAGGAAGGAAAAACTATATTAGATTTTGCGATAGCATATGACCTTATATTAGCTAATACGTTTTTTTAAGAAAAGAGAAGAACACTTAGTCACATTCAAAAGTGAGAATAATAAATCACAAATTGACTTTCTTATGGTTAGGAAGAAGGATAGAAAGATTTGTAAAGATTGCAAAGTTATCCCTAGAGAAAGTTTAACTACCCAACATAGGGTAGTAGTGTTGGATATACTCCTCAAACATAGTATCAATAGAAAGAAAATATATACAATTCCTAGAATTAAGTGGTGGAAGTTAAAGGATGGAAAGCAACATATATTTAAAGAGAAGGTAGAAGTACAAGCAGTAGGTGAAATATATGATGACTCTAATACAACATGGGATAAGATGGTATCAAAGTTGAAAATAGCTCGGTGAGTCAAAGGGGCATGCACCGCTAAGTAAAGAATCTTGGTGGTGGAATGAGAAAGTACAAGAGAAAGTGAAGGAAAAACGAATAGCTTATAAGGAATTATATATTTGTAAGAACGAGGAAAATTTAAAAAAATATACAATAGCCAAGAAAGAAGTTAAGAAAGTAGTGAGTGAAGCAAAAAATAAAATTTTTGAACGGTTATATCAAAAATTGGATACAAAAGAAGGGGAAAAAGACATCTATAGAATAGCTAAAGTGAGAGAAAGAAAAACAAGAGATCTTAGCCAAATAAAATGTATTAAAGATGAATGTAATAGGGTATTAGTAAGCGATGGAGAAATAAAAGAGCGGTGGAAGAGGAATTTTCATCAACTTTTTAATGATGGTTTAGGAGACCAACTTAACTTAGGTAATTTAATTAGGTCAAATGAGCATCGAAATTTTAATTTTTAGCATAGAATTCAAACTTCAGAAGTAAAACAAGCTTTAAATGAGATGCACAATGGAAAAGCCGTTGGACCAGATGATATTCCGATAGAGGTATGGAAGTGCTTAGGGAAACAAGCTATTGAATGACTTACAAAATTATTTAACATGATATTGAAAACGAAAAAAATGTCTGATCAATGGAGGATAAGTACTCTAGTTCCCTTATATAAGAATAAGGGAGACGTACAAAATTGTGCAAACTATAGGGGTATTAAACTAATGAGTCATACTATGAAACTTTGGGAAAAAGTAATAGAAAAAAGATTAAGGAAGGAGACCACAGTGACAGAAAATCAATTTGGGTTCATGCCTGGAAGGTCGACAATAGAAACTATACATCTTCTTAGACAATTAATTGAAAAATATCGGGAGCAAAAACAAGATCTACACATGGTATTCATTGACTTAGAAAAGGCATATGATATAGTCCCAAGAGAAATTATATGGAGAATTTTAGAAAAGAGAGGTGTTAGCGTAACATATATTGAACTAATTAAGGATATGTATGAGGATGTAACGACCAGAGTAAAGACTTCAGGTGGAGTAACTGAAGCATTTCCAATAAAGATAGGGTTACATCAAGGATCAACTCTAAATCTCTATCTTTTTACATTAATTATGGACGAACTCACTGCACACATTTAAGATACAGTACCGTGGTGCATGTTGTTTGCAGATGATATTATTTTGATAGATGAGACACGTGAATGAGTAAATGTTAAGCTAGAATCTTGGAGAGAAACACTAGAAGGGAAAGGTTTTAAGCTTAGTAGATTAAAGACGGAATATATGGAATTTAAGTTTAGCAATATTAGAAGTAATGAAACAATTGTTAAGATAGGATAGGACGAGTTGTCTGGAACCGAGAGATTTAAATATTTAGGATCATTTTTACAAAATGATGGAGGGATTGAGAGAGATGTCTTACATAGAATACAAGCAGGATGGGTGAAATGGAGGGGAGCGTCGAGTGTTTTATGTGACCGTAAAGTACCTCTTAAACTTAAAGGTAAGTTCTATAAAACCGCAGTTAGACCTGCTATGTTATATGGAGCTGAATGTTGGGCTATGACTCGAGCACATGAGCAGAAGATGAGAGTTGCAGAGATGAGGATATTAAAGTGGATGTGTGGACATACGAGGATGGACAAAATAAGAAATGAGAGCATTAGAGAGAAAATAGGAGTTGCATCTATTGAGGAAAAACTCAGAGAGACACGTTTAAGATGGTACGGACATGTACTTAGACGACCAATAAATGCTCCAGTTAGACGATGTGAAACTATGATAAACATGCATATAAAACGAGGAAGAGGAAAACCAAAAAAGACTTGGTTAGCAACAATAAAACAAGATAAAATTTATTTAAATATAGATGATGATATAATAGGAGATAGAGCTCAATGGCGTAAAATGATTCATACAGCCGACCCCACCTAGTGGGAAAAGGCTTGGTTGTTGTTGTTGAACTAACTTAAACCCACCTAACCCTCCCCCTTTGACATTCATCAAAAAAGAATATAAAATGGTTAAGTCAGAGAGAGAAAAAAATATCGAAATTATGAATCCAAACTTGGGGGAGTTTAAAGTAGAAAATATAGAAAAATTACTTTAAACTTTATCTTTTAGCTTTTAAAAAATAGCTAAGTTTGAAAAAATAGCTAAAGCTAACTTTGCAAAATTTAAATTTTTATCCACTAGCCTTTTAAAAAAAATTAAAAACAATTTACAAGCATAAATTTTTATAAAGGCTAATTTTCAAATATACCTACTTTACATAAGTAAGATTAACAAAGCCAAATTTATAAAATCCAGGTTACAAATATAATTTTCAAAACTAAGTTTGTATATAAGTTTTATATAAAAATCAACTTTTTAAGAAACATAAGATTATAAAATCCAATTTTCAAATACTTCATTTTTTTTTATAAAAACTAGTTTTCAATAATTGATTTATCAAATTAGATTTCCAAAAATAAGTTTATAAGGTCAAATTTTTTAAAAAAATATTTTTAAGGAAATATTTTTTAAAAATATTTTCAAGGTGTTTTCACAAAAATTTGAAAAGCAAAGAGAAATTTTGTAAAAGATTATGAAAATAATTTTTCAAACTTAGTTTTCAAAATGATTAAAGAAGTTTTGAAAATATTTTAAGAATATTTTTCAAATAAAGTTTGAGAAGGTTTTTCAAAATATTTTCATATTTATAGATTTTTCAAATATTTTTATAAAAATAATTTTTCAAAAGATTTTGCAAACATATTTTACAAAAATAACTCCCCTGACGTCAACTGTAACTTTCCCTATTTTCCCTATTCTGAGTTTCAAACGTCCATAAAAATGTTTGAAAATACTGTTAAAATATTCTAGAGATTTTTAGAAATTTTTAGAGTATTTTTGCGTAATTTTTGGAGATCGTTTAGTATTTTTACAAAACCAAAGAAGTTTAAGCAAAAAAACATTGGAGGAGAGGTTCAAACCCGCGACTTCGGGTCGGACTGAACCAAGCCAAACCGTCTTGACCAGCTGGGATAAGAGATTTATGTTAATCTCATATAGAGTTAAATAAGGTTATAGTATAGTTGGGTTATATCCGAATACTTATAAAAGGAAATAAGTTTTGGGATTTTAAGAAAACCTAACTTTTTCTCCAGAAAACCTAATCTCCTTCGCTCTTCTCCCTCGCGACGGCGCAAAGCTGCGGCGGAAACCTAGAGCGAGCTAGGGTTGGAGATTCCGGCGCCGGCGAGACTTGATTCCAGCCGTCCCTCATCCACGGTGGCTGTTCCCGACGGAGAGAAGCCCGAGAGCTCCGAGAACACGCCGGAAAAGCTGCTACCCGAGCCCTAGAAGCCCTCCTTCCCTTCTTCTCGGTTGTAAGTGCAAGGACAAGCAAAGGTGAGTTGCTTCTCACCTGCAGTAGGAGTAGTTCCCTTCGATTGGTTTTCGAAAGAGTTTTGTCTTTGAAGATTTCTGCCGTGAATTGAGGATCTGGATTTCTACACGAGTTTTGTGTTTTGTACTTCTTCTTCTGGGTAGTTTGGGATTCCAGATTAAGAACGTGAAGGATTAGGCAATTAACTTGAGATGGTATAAATTTGTTTGTTGGTTTAGCATGAAGTTTGATTTGAGTAATGAAAAGGGCACAAGTAGTTTTCTTTTTAGGTTTGCTGTGCAGGTTGGTTTGTGCCAATTAGCCCTAGATGTTTTTCAATTGGCACATTAGTTTAGACTTCCTTTTCTTGCTGCAATGGGCACGAACAGCCCTCATTGCCCAGTTTCGGTTGGTGCATATGAGGAACAGAAATGATATATATAAATGTAGCATGTAGAACAAGTATGGTTTTGAGTTTACAGTAGCAATTCCCATTAGATTTATTGGATTGATCCCTCTTGTTAATAAAAGAGTATATCATTAGCTGTATGTGTAAGTTGACTCTCCATCTCGTATATCTAAGGTTATGGCTTTTCTTTAGTCACATATCAGTTATTTCACATGCACCTATTGACCAATTTCATTCATGCCCAACCAAGGTATTAGAGTATGATATGGCACATTCACAGTAGAAGCAACAGCAATTTAGTCAAGTAACTCCACCTTTAGGGAAAAGTCTTTAAGTATGACCACGCATCCCCAATAGCCTTTTGGTTAATGACTTAGAACTACATGAACAGATTTAGATTTCTAGTCCCCTTGCTATTAGAATAACATGAGCAGTTCTATTTTTATAGCATGCAGATTTTCATAAGTAAAGTATGCAGATTTTTAATAAGTAGATTTTCATAAGTATTGCATGCAGCTTTTAGATAAGCTTAGTATGCAGATTTTGATAAGCTTAATATGCAGATTTTGATAAGCTTAATACACAGATTTTTGTTAAGCTTTGCATGCAGATTTATGTTAAGCTTTGTACACAGATTTTCAATACGTAGAGTGTGTTCTAGTGCACCCCAAGTGCTTGATAAAATGCTTGGCTCAATATAATGCTACAGTAGGCATTTTAATAGCTCAGTAAATGCAGTAGAAGCATTTAAAATAACTTATTTAGTCTTGCTTCAGCTTATATGGGACTACGGTCCAATGGGTGGGCTCCCATAGTCGCCTCTAGGTTCAGATAACCTAGTTCTAGGTTCAGATAACCTAGTTAAAGCAAGGTAAGAAAATTAGCTATGAAATCAGTATTTTATTTTCAGCAGTGGCACTGTACTGGATTAGATATCCATTGGGTTGGGCTCCCACAGTCGTCCCTAGGTTTAGATAACCTAGTAAACCCTACTAGACTCGGAACTTGCAATCCCGGGTTTAGTTAGGGATGCGCGCACAGCAAGTACAGTTGCCGGGCCCATCAGCAGCATGATTATTATTTTGATCTATTATGTAAATAGTTTTCAAAACTTCACAAATTAGTTATGTGAATACAAGTTAGACTCAGTTTAGCATTAATTAGATCAGCTAATGTATCAGTTCAGTTTCCTATTGATATACATGATAGTTCTATGATTAGCTATACATGTTTAGTATTTCAGTTAGCATGATTTCTTTGCTATTTATGAGCATGATTAGCTATACATGTTTAGTATTTCAGTTAGTTAGATTTCTTTGCTATTTATGAGCATGATTAGCTTTACATGTTAGCTTTTCAGTTAGTTCCTTTGCTATTTATGAGCATGAGTAGCTTTACATGTTAGCATTCAGTTTTAGCATGTTTTTATTCATATACATGCATATCGAGTTTTTGTGAGTAGATAGCGCTCACTAAGCTTTATGCTTATAGACTGCATTTCCTCCTACTGCAGATAAAGGAAAAGCTAAAGTATGAAAGGAAGGCGACAAGGAGATGCTGTGACGGTGTGTGATGCCAGGACTATGGAGAGATCATGAGTTTGCTAAGGAAACTGTCAAGACTCCTTTTGAGTTTTCTTTCAGTTATTAAGTTGATAGAGATTGTATTAGTTGTTTCCTTTGTCTATGTTGATTAATTGAGTCTATTCCGCATTGTTAGTTGAGTTATTTCCTATTGTTGGAGCTATATAGTTTTCTATTGCTAGAATAGTTTCTTTTTAGTGTCGTGTTATTATTTCTGCGTGGTTGTGAAAAATATGTTCCAGCCGCCTGTGGCTGTGTATATAGTGTTTGTATCCCAGTTTGGGGTCACCGGTACAGGGGAGACTCTGCCGAAATTTTTCGGTAGGGATTTCTCGAAGTTAAGTAGCGTACCGGTTAAGTATAGTTAGTAGTCAAGTAACGGTCACCTTTAGAGAGTAGTAGTAGTGTAGAAAGGTGGGTCGTTACATCAACACTCCTCCTGAAGTCAATACTGGGATTTGGGTATGTTAATTTTCCTACCTAAGAGTTTTAGGGGATTTAGGGTTAATAATATTGTCCTACATAATTATCTCTATATACTTGGTATAATTGTTAATTTATTAATCAATTAGTCTAAAAATAATTAACTTTAGATTTAGGTGTATTACGTTAAATTTTAGGTTAAAGTTAAATAATGTTAGTCCAAAAATGGACCTAAAATTTTAGGTTAAAACATAATAATGATAGTCCAAAATACCCTGCAAAACAAGTATTAGGACAATTAAATAATAATACAGAGTAGTAATTAGTTCCTGTCCTCTCAGGACCAGAAACTAGTTAAAGTCTCGGCTTAGAGATCCCAAATGGATCTAAACTGGACCGACGCCTACTGTCCCTTCAACCGGGACACATCCTCACTTGGTCACTCTCCTATAGTGACTTACCTTAACATACCAGTTTGCTAGACATCCGGTCAGCCTATCGACCTGTATGGACTTCATGCCAGCTATTCGGCTGACCCGTTGACCTAGCTGGACTTCTTGCAGATATTCGGTCAACCCATCAACCTATCTGGACTTCATACAAACTATCCGGTCGACCCGTCGACCTAGCTGAATTTCATACACACTTGATTAAGTGGTTAGATCACAACAAAATCTAACTTAACTTACTTGTTATTCATCAAAATCTGAGTTAAACCGTTAGTGCAAAACTACACCAATAGAGTTCTTATTAGTCAGTCCCACGTCACATCTAAGAATGATGTTTTTATTTTTTTTTTCTTCCGTGTTACTTGAATTTGGGTTATGGATTTGGTATTGTAATAATTTTACCTTGACTTGGACTTTAACCTAATGACTTTTTTTATTCATCGTGTTGGTTGTTGGGTCAAGCTAGGTCAGCTCGCAGTTTGTGTTATTTTCACATCTAGAGTGGATCGAGTAGATCCCTCTATTCTCCAAGTTGGACACTTTTATTTTTTTTCGCTGTGTTGTTGATCCAGTCGTGGGAGCTATATATATTATTTTTGTATTACCTTCTGATTATGTATCCAGGTTTTAATTGTCATTGTTACAGGAAAGATATTGTTTAATTTTTATAGGACAACTTTACCCTTGAGGTGTGACAGCAAGAGCATGGGATTAACATAATGAACCATAATATGGATTAAGAAGATAGTTTGAAGGATCTCTAATGCTTGGGGATTGGCCACCTATTATTATAATCACTATTATAAAATAGTCAACCAAAAAACACTGATGTGGTTTCGATCAGCCGACAACCGGGATTTTCACTGGCAAGTTTATATGAAAGATCCAATTTTAATGGAATCTCCCTAGTTTATTGACATGATGATCAAGTTATAGATTTCCCTACCACGAGTTATGTGCATTGGTTGGATGCATTGCTCTCTTGTTGACCCATTTCTAGAGAGTTCTTCTCCATCGTTTACTCATGCTTTGCTAATCAAGGAAGTCCTAGGGGTACTCAGGCTATTTTCTCCTGAGCTTTGAATTCTTGGATGATATATTTTTTTTTTCTATCAGAGCAGTGAATAATGGAAACACATTATATGTAAAACTCCACTTTCATGGCATTTTAACTATAGCTACAAGTAGCTCTTGCTCTTTATCTTTTTTGGACATAGAAGTGGGAGAAGGAAAGTGGTATCACCTTACAATCATTCATAGCAAATCTAATGCTTTAGAAAGACTCTATCGACTGCAAAAAGGTGAAATCGTTCGTCCCTAGCGCCCCCGCTGCACCCAACTTAATGTCATCACGAGGGAGGTAAATCATGGTAACCGAGAGGGCAAGTGGTGGGTGGGATGAGGTACACAAGTTTGGAGATTTACGCCCGACATCCCTGTGGTTCGACACCATGTTCTCAATTGCAAACGTAACCACCATTTACCATCTCGGATAACCCTGTGAGGTTAGCTGGACTCTATCGAGCTACTGTGGCATATGTTGCATTAACGAAAAGCTCAATCTTTGCAAGTTGCTATTGACACACCAACAACTAAGAATTTAGAGTCAAGGAAGTTGTTTTGAATGACACAAACATAATAAAGTTTTATTTAATCGAGTTATTCTATCTCTGACTCCATGGATACTTAGAAGTCACGAGATCAAATTTCTTATTCTCTCCCTAACTACATGGACATTTGGGAGTCATGGGATCGAGCCTCTTATTTTCTCCCCGATTTTGCGGACACTCAAGAGTCGTGGGATCAAGTCTCTTATTCTCTTCCCGACTCTGCAAACACTCGGGAGTCACGGGATTGAGCCTCTTATTCTCTGCTTGACTTTGCGGACACTCGAGAGTCATAGGATTGAGTCTCTTATTTTCTCCTTGACCTTGCGGACACTTGAGAGTCGCGGGATTAAGCCTCTTTTTCTCTCCAAATCTGTAGGTATTCGAAAGTCGTGAGATTGACTTTATTATTCTCTCCTGACTTAGATATAGTCATGGATCAAATTATTTTCTCTCCAACTTCACTAGTACTCAGGAGTCGTAAGATCGACATTATTATTCTTTCCCGACTCGGACATAGTCGCAAATTGAGTAATTTTCTCTCCCATTACACGAGTATTCGGGAGTTTTTATATCGAGTTTATTATTTTCTCTCGACTCGGATATAATTATGGATTAAGTATTTCCTTTGTCAGGGGCTCAGTTTGTGGATTGGTTTCTCTCCTAAGGTTCGACAGCTATAGCTTAAGGTACTCCACCACATGGATCTGGATGACCGTTGTATAAAATACCCATCTAGTCAGTCAGCTTACACCCTTTTTCGACTGGACTTAAAGGGGAGACTTGTGATTCGAGAAGTAAGTAAAGGTCCACATCACGGACCCTTGACTCAGTCAATGGATAAGTCTAGATCGCATTTTCTAGGACTTGGTCAACGCGAAGATTATGATCACTTAATGGGAGAAAGCTCTAGGGTGTTCTTCTTAAGATTCTTTAATAATCCATTAATGCTCCCAGGGCATAGCGCAGGCAGTGTGTGCATGACATCTTTGGCGTAATGACCAAGAGTCGATTCTCAAGAACTGATGACCTAGGGTTTATCCCACCATGCGTCTAACTCTTGTGTACTTGTATTTATGTTCCTTCATATCCGTAAGGTCGACACTAGGGGGTGTTAATGTAGCATAACTATATTTTTTTAAATAACTCATTAATGATCTCTTATGGGAGGAAGACTTTAGGATTTTCTTACTATAAAAGTAAAGGACGGAGAAGGTACGAGGAGATTCTCAAATTATCCTTTTATCTATTCTTTTCTTTATTCTCTAATTATTCTTTTCTTTAATAACCTTTTGATGTTTGCTATTCTCTATAGGAAATCATGCCGCTACAATAAGAAATCTATGAGAATGCCTTGATGTTATTGTTCTTTAGCCCAAGATGAATTTATGTTGCTGCATCATCATGGTGAGATTTTTAAACTGAAACACTAGCGAAGGGCCGAGAGAGCGAGGATTTATCCACCATGGGAGATGAAGATAAAACGACACAACTTTTTTGGTGAGGTGATGATAGATACTATGCACATTGGCGGGCAAAGCTGGCTTGCGCGACTTCTAGTTCCGAGTGCGTTGAGTGGCACAAGTTGGCTGCTAGGTGATAATGGAAGGAGGATAAGCACACATACTAGATCCACAATTGAGCTATTGACTTCATCATCGCTTCCATCATCTGATTTCAGGAGTATTTCTCCTGTCAAGGGGCAGGAGGTGGCATCAGCAAGTGAGATCATGATCAACTCCGAAGATGATGTGGGAGCAATGGCGTAGCCAGAGTCTTCAAATGCCCCGGGCTAAATTACGACAATAATAAAACATACATGTATACTAAACATTTAACAAACATATAACATTTATATCCCAATATCCTTTTACATAGTTCAAATTTCATACAAAATACTTCATCTACTTAAGCTGTGCTCGACAAGATTTTAGAGTATAAAACTCATCTATTACTGCTTCCAAGTCTATTTTCTCAGACAATTGTCATTCTATGTAGAGAATCATGCAATCAGAAAATAAATCATCATCCATCTTGTTGCGACGTGCCGTTTTGAGAAATTTCATCGACGAAAAGGCTCTCTCTGCAGTTGCAGTGGATACAGGAAGAGTCAAGACAAGACGAATCAATCTCTGAATCATAACATAACTCTTAGCCTTTTTAGTCACAATCATTCCTCTATATAATGTAGAAAGAGTAGAAATATGTTGAAACTCATGATCACAAACTATGTCAAGTTGATAGTGTTCCAATTCAACTCTCAAAGCATGAATTTTTTGTTGAGTAAAATCAGCCGGATACAATTTTGATGCAAGCTTGCAAATATCGCCCATATTAAATTTTTTTAAATGAATCAGTAGGATCCAAAGCTGAACAAAGAGCAAGAAGTTCCATTGTTGCCTCACTGAATCTACAATTTAGTTTCATCGCTTGAAAATCTATTGTAGCATTAAAAATATCATAGTGATAATGATGCTCAACTGTAACATGATCCCGTTGTTGACAAAAACGATTAACTTTATAACCACAGCTCATATCAGGCATCTCAATATTATGTCGTTCACAAAAATCCTTTACTTTCACAAAAAATTCATCCTAACCATCTTCTCTAAATTTTAGAAGGATGACTTTTGTGGTTGAGATAAATTTTAAAGCATTCACAATGTCTTGTGATTTATTTTGTAGAGCTTGACAAAGAATGTCAGTGGTTTCTAAGATCTTTTCCATCAAAAACAACACAAATACAAATTCAAAACTCATAATCATGTTGCATAAATCACAAGCTTCCCCACATATTATACCATTTGACCCATTTTCACTGAGATTTCCAAGGATCTTACAAGTTGCTGCATACATGTCTATCAAGTTCCTAACAGAATCATAATGAGAGCTCCAACGAGTAGCACCAGGTCTATGCAATGTACCAATTTGATTAGCTCATGTACCAGATTCACACTCACCAATAGCCAACATATATGTAATCTCTTCTTGTTGAGCAGATTGTAAATCACTAAGACATTTAGGAGACAAGGTGACGAAGTTTACAATGGAAGTCAAATAAGAAAAGAATTGCTAAATAGAAGGCACATCCTTGTTGGTGCAGCGGAGGCCGGCAAGAGGGGGGTGAATTGCTGAAAACAAAAATTAAACTATACCCTCCTCGTACTTTCAACTCAATTAGTGCAATAGTGATAAATTAATAAAGCAATAAAAACTAAATAAATAAATAAAGAGAAGATCAGGATTTTAACTTGGTTACAACCAAGAAGGTTGTTAATCCAGGGCAGTAGAAAAAGCGCAGTAGAAAAATTCTCCTTCTCTGAAGGCGGAGAAGCCTTTTACACTTTGGAAGCTCAGAACTATTGCTAGGAAACACTACACAGTTGATTGCTTGAGTTGTTCTTGAATTCCTAGCTCCAGAGGCCTTTATATAGGCCCTGGAAATCTTATCCCGAGAGTCCAAGGCGCCTCCAACAGGGTTCAAGGCGCCTCCAACTCGATCTGCGGATAAAACTTTATCCGCAGCGCAAACGGTCAAACTGGCTTGCTCAAGGCGCCTTAAACAATCCATTCAAGGCGCCTTCAATGTGTTTAAGGTGCCTTCAATGTGTTTAAGGTGCCTTCAATGTGTTTAAGGCGCCTTCAAGGTTCCTGCTACAGTAATTTCTGCTACAGTAACTTCCAGCCTCTTTTGACTCCTTTTCTTCTTCACTTTGTCTTCCGAAGCTCCGTTTATTTAGGTGATTTCGGCCAACCGAAATAGGGCTCACCCGAACCCAATTTCCGGCCTTCCTCAAGCAGCTTTCCGTCTCGGCTTAACGTCCCTCGAACGCCGCGCACGCTCTTCACGCCCACCGGAGTACTCTTCCGCAGCTCTCTCGTCCTTCGGACGCACCGAGCCCGTCGGCTCCCTTCCCATGCCATCCTTCTCGCTAGCTGCGTCTTCCACTGGACTTCCTGTGATCCTAAGCTCCTGCACACTCAGACACAGGGATCAAACACAGCAGGACCTAACCAACTTGGTTGATCACATCAAAACTACCACGGGATCCAACAATCTCCCCCTTTTTGATGTGCATCAACCCAAGTTCAAGTTAGGGTTAAAATAGACATAAAAAGTAATTTTAAAAAAAATTACTAAACTAACAAGTTAAGTATAATTTTTGCAATTAGTAAAATTGCAACAAAAAATAGAAAAAGAAATTTAAAATTTAAATTTTTTTCGAACTCCCCCTAAACTTGTACTTTTCTCACGGGGTTAATAAAAATAGAGAGAATTATCCAACAATATGTTAGGTAAAATAAATGGTTCAAAAATATTCTAAGTAAGAATGAAATTTTGAAAAATTTTCTAGGTAAAATTTGGCAAGTCAAAAAGTTTCCACAAAAAAATTTTCAAAAAAATTTTCCAAAAAATTTTAGTAAAATGAATTTTTGAATTTTTCAGAAGAATATTTAAAAAAAAATCTATGTTAAATTACTTTTTGAATTATAGAAAATGCTTTTAACTTATGCGAAAATAATAAATTTTTATTATTATTATTATTAAAACAAAATTCATTCTCAAGTTATTGTCATTTCTCTAACCTTATTATGATATCTAAATTTCTACTTTAGTTTATCATAATTTTTTAGATTTAAGGAAAACAATATTAAGTATGCGAAAAATTGTTTTGACAAAATAATTGATAAAAGATCTTTTGATAATTCGTTCGACAAATTATTTTGTAACTCACAAGAATCTTTTGGCAATGTTTTTAGTTTCAGAAATTCTTTCAACAAAATAGTTGGTAAAAAATATTTCGACGGTGTTTTTAATTGAAAAGATTCGTTCGACAAATTTTTTTCTAATCCAAAAAATTCTTTCGAAGATTTAATTTTTAACTCACAAAAATTTTCAGGTACCTTCTCGATTAATGTAATTAATTGTTCAGAAGGTGGAGACCATACCTGACTTACCTTGTCAGCTGTTGATTCTCCCCCTGTCGAGTTGCTTTCTTCCGAAGTCTCTTCCCCTTCATCGATGCTCATCTGGGATGAGCTTTCTGTGGCTTCAGGATGGAATTCGGCTGTTGGGGCTGTTGCGGCATTTACCTTGGATTCGGACTCTTCATAGATCTTTAAGAACTTTTCCCAAAGTTCTTTTGCGCTATTGTACTCTCCGACTTTGTCGAGATCTTCATTTGGTATTGTGGTTAGAAGATGAAATTCAGCCCGCGCATTTGCCATCGACTCATCACGTTGCTTCTCGTTCCAGAGGTATTTCTCGAGCTCTTCTCCATTTATTTTCTTTGGTGCTTCATAACCAGATTTCATTATTAAATAAATACCAAAATCAGACTTAAGGTATACCTCCATTTTTTGCTTCCATGAAGCAAACTCCCCCTCAAATGCAGGTGGATAGTCACTTGCTCCGCCCATCGTCTAGATCTTCGTGCTTCAGTCGGCGGTTAGTCCTTCTGAGGCGGTCCGGCTCTGATACCACTTGTTGGTGCAGCGGAGGCCGGCAAGAGGGGGGTGAATTGCTGAAAACAAAAATTAAACTATACCCTCCTCGTACTTTCAACTCAATTAGTGCAATAGTGATAAATTAATAAAGCAATAAAAACTAAATAAAGAAATACAGAGAAGATCAGGATTTTTAACCTGGTTACAACCAAGAAGGTTGTTAATCCAGGGCAGTAGAAAAATTCTCCTTCTCTGAAAGTGGAGAAGCTTTTTACACTTTGGAAGCTCAGAACTATTGCTAGGAAACACTACACAGTTGATTGCTTGAGTTGTTCTTGAATTCCTAGCTCCAGGGGCCTTTATATCGGCCCTGGAAATCTTATCCCGAGAGTCCAAGGCGCCTCCAACAGGGTTCAAGGCACCTCCAACTCGATCTGCGGATAAAACTTTATCCGCAGCACAAACGGTCAAACTGGTCTGCTCAAGGCGCCTTAAACAATCCATTCAAGGCGCCTTCAATGTGTTTAAGGCGCCTTCAAGGTTCCTGCTACAGTAATTTCTGCTACAGTAACTTCCAGCCTCTTTTGACTCCTTGTCTTCTTCACTTTGTCTTCCGAATCTCCGTTTATTTAGGTGATTTCGGACAACCGAAATAGGGCTCACCCGAACCCAATTTCCGGCCTTCCTCGAGTAGCCTTCCGTCTCGGCTTAACGTCCCTCGAACGCCGCGCACGTCTTCACGCCCACCAGAGTACTCTTCCGCAGCTCTCTCGTCCTTCGGACGCACCGAGTCCGTCGGCTCCCTTCCCGTGTCGTCCTTCTCGCTAGCTGCGTCTTCCGCTCGACTTCCTGTGTTCCTAAGCTCCTGCACACTCAGACACAGGGATCAAACACAGCAGGACCTAACCAACTTGGTTGATCACATCAAAACTACCACGGGGTCCAACAATCCTTAGCAGCTGCAACCAATGTTAACTGTAAACGATGAGCAAAATAATGTACATAATAGGCATATGGACAGTCTCTAAGAAATAATGCTTGAAGCATATTCCATTCGCCACGCATATTACTTGCACCATCATACCCTTGTCCTCTCATGTTGTGGATTTGAATATTGTGTTGAACAAAGATGTCAGAAATTGATTTTTTAAGATTTGTTGATGTTGTGTCCTCAACACTCAAAATCTCAAAGAAATGTTCCACTAAAAATCCAGAATTATTAACAAATCTGAAAATAAGGGACATTTGCTCCCTTTTAGATTCATCTTGAGCTTCATCAACAAGAATACAAAACTTGGCATCTCCCAATTCATCTCGAATCATTGTTCTCACTTTATTAGCAAGAATATGCAATATTTCCTTTTGAATTTGCGGAGAAGTGTATTTAGCATTTTGCGGGGCATTATGTAACACAATTTTTGTAATTTCATCATTTAAATGTGCTTGAAATTTTAACAATTCAATAAAATTTCCACGATTTAAGGAACTCTCTGATTCATCATGACCTCTAAAAGAACATCCTTGAGTTGCAAGCCATAAAAAACCTTCAATTGTTGCCTTTAGGCGCAACCTATTCTTTATAATTTCTTCCGTAGATTGAGCATTCATCACTTTGTCAATATTTTGCTTTGGTTTCATCAAATCCTGAACACATTTCACACATCTATTATGTGATGAAGACAATGAACCAACATGAATAAGAAATGCACATTTTTCTCCATCATTAACTCTCTTCCAACTGTTAAACCCTTCAGAAACAAGTGCAGAACGAGCCATTGGATTACTTGTATTCTCAAAAAGAAAGCATGGAAAACAATATGCTTTGTCCTTTGAAGGTGAATATTCTAGCCAAAGAAATTGTTTGAACCAAACATATTGAAATCGACGATTTTACTTTTCAATTTTTGTTCTTGGATACTCAATAAGTTTGGGTTGATAAGGACCTGCTTTGATATATGCTCTTCTAATCTTATCCCGCTCATTAACAGAGTATTCACAAATCAATTTTCGTAATCCTGAATCTCGTTCAATAGAAGAAATATCAAATTCTTCTTCTCTTTGTTCTATTGGTCTAGATACAAAATGAGGTTGTAAATCGGAAGCCAACTGTTGGTCTAAGAGGTATATCACATTGCAATTGATTATCAAATTCTGACTGATCATCTCTTTTCCTAAAAAATGACGGTAATGTTTTTGGCTTTTTATTTGAAGGTTGTTGGTGTTCCATTTATAACTGAAGAAAAAAAATAACTACAAATTAATTATTTATAACTTAAGAACAAAAAACAACTACCAATCAATTATAACAAACTTAATCATATTATTCATTTTATGTTAAACTCAAACACAATAATAAATCAATTTATAATATCACAACATTCCCTAGTATTAGAATCATAATTTTCAGATAATTTAAAATTTTAAATAATTTCAAATAAAATCACAACTACAAATCTAAAATTACCTCTGTGATTTGTCACTTTAAGATAAAGAGAAGTCCACTGTCTACCCGTAAAATCCAATGCTATGCTAAAACTTGAAATGCCTAAAATCAAAAATAAAAATAAAGGACTTAAAAAGGGAACAAATGTGGGAATTTAGAAGTAAACTTAGGACCTTCCACTTTTTTTTTCCAACCACAACAATTACAAATAATAATGAGTATCACAATTAGATTGACAGAATGTTTAAATTTTTTAGAAATTTAACCTAGGTTGGAAAAAACTTTCCTAAAAAAAATTAGAGCAAATTAAAGCGACTATGATTCTATGAAGAACATTTTCTACTGTTGTTCTGGTAAATCCATCATACACGGCGATCCCCAGATCGTCAAGACTAAACTCACACAAAACATTCTAAGAGCCACGGAATTCCCATAACCCTCTGTTTGAATGAGGCGAGGCAAGGTTCATTGATGGAAAGGGAAGGGAGGGGAAGGGAGGGAAAGTAATATATTTATCTTACCCTTGTTTGGAAGGGAGGAAAAGTTCATTTGAGAGGAAAGAGATGGAAATGAAGGTTAAATATATAAATTTACAAAAATAACCTCTTATTTTTTTAATAAATCTGCATGTGAAAAAATAAATAAGGATAAAATTGGAATAATTTTTCCTTCCCCTTCCTTACACCCCAAATTGGGGTGCAAGAAATTTCGTTGATTCCCGAGCATGCAAGGAGAAGCTTTACCCTTCTCTCCCCTTCCCCTTCATGATTCACTCTCTCTCAAACAAGTGTAAAAATTCTTTTTACCCATGTTTACCTTTCCCTCCCCTTTACTCACCTCCTCCCAAAAAGAAGGTAAGGGTGAAGCAACTAGCAAGAAAGACGAAGGAACCAAAGAATTTACAAATCATTAAAAAAAAAAGAGGGACGAAGAAGACGAAGGACGAAGGACGAAGAAGAATTGGAGAGCATTGGAGATCTGGAGAGGTTGGATTTTGAGTCTTTGACGAAGGACGAAGAAGACGAAGATTCGAAGAAGATGTAGATAGAGATTAGAAGATTACTACTTAGCAGTGCTTGAAAATGTATTGCAAGAGGAAGAGATTGAGGAGAACCGGCAGCTGAAGAAGGAGATGATGTGCTGACTGCTGAAGATTGAAGAAGGACTGAAGGTGGCGACGATCACTGCCTCAATGTGTCTATCGTGCTAGAGGAGGAGGGCGGTGAAAAAATCGCTAGGTTACCACTGGGCTCGATGTGTTCACTGCACTGCACTGGGCGGTGAAAAAAAATCCTAGAAATTAGAGAGTTAGGGTGTTAAAAATTGCTGTGCTGCACTGAGCAGTGCAGCCCAATACTGGCTACGCCATTGTGTGGAAGGACTGTCAATGTAGTAGAGCCAAGCAAAGCCCGACCCAGAGGACGATCAGTCCTAAACTTGTTCTCGACATTTTAAATGCTAGCCTAACTAATTAATTTATAATTTTTAAAAATAATAATATTTTTAAATTGTCACGAATCTAGAATAGTAACTGACGTTTGAAAGTGTAAACCATAAGACAACTAAAGTTAAAAATCGGCTTTATGAAAATCATTGAATCGGCAATAATAATTCCCAACCACCACGACTCTAGAATCAAAGTGACACTTAATGTTGGCATATTGATTTTAATATTCTTAGTTTTTTAACTCTTATTTTCTGTCAAATAAGAAAATAATAATAATTTAAATATTAAAATATTATTTTAATATTTTTAAAAGAGAGTTGTCATTTTAAAGATATAGATAATTAAGAGGCACTTTGATTTTCAAGATGATAATTACGTCGCTTAAATGCGCAATTTACAAATATTCTAAATATTAATTAATCTATTGGACCAGACCGGTTACGTTATCGGTCCAGACACGAAAAGTGCCGGTCGGCATGTCTCATTGCGCAGCAGCCAGAAGGTTCCATTAGGCACGATGTGAAACGGTTTTTTATACTTTACCACTCCTTGTTTACCTATTTGCAAATCGTCAACTTTGTTGTCCACCTTTAACTCCAAACACGTTACACGTGCTACAACGTGTTTCGTGCTTTAATAAATCCATTCCCAACTTTAAGAATTCCGGCAAAAATTATTTTTTTTATTGTCGCATCTCTTAATTTATTATTAATTTAGGAGAGATAGAAAAATCAAAATGATGCTTTTCACCTTAAGTCCTTACATCAAGGGAACGTTCGGGTTAGCCCGGATTCGTTACATGAAAAAGAAAATTAATAAGATTGGTAATGTTAAGTTTGGGATTATCGATTCAATTTTATAAAAAAATTTTACGGGTACGTCACACTAGTTACACTCTTAAGAGGTTAATAAACATTTAAATTTTAATTGTGACTTATTATTGGATTTTTTTTTCAAGTGGAATAATAAATTTAAGCCGCTTAAATGTGTCTTCATAAGTATATTTCAATTTACGGTAGAAAATTTCTATAAAACTAGAAAAATTATCTCTATAATTAATCGGAAGAGTTATGTACTTTTTTTAAAAAATATTTTAACATTTCATCCTATATTTTACTATTTTTAAATTATTTCTATTTTTTAAATATGTATGGCATTTATAAAATCATAATAATATAATTTTGTAACGATTACAACTAAACGATTATAACATGTTGAAATGTGTAATTATTTTGTAGCTACATGTTGACATGTGTTGATCAATATTGATTTGTTTTAATTAGAGATAAAATGTTCATATTATAAAAATTATGAATTGTAATTGTTATGATATAAGGTTGATAAGAGATGAAGTGATCATATTGTAATAGTAGAAGATGGTAACCGTTACCTCGGGGGTCTCTCTAAGATTGTCCAGTGTGATCTAGAAGTGACTAAATCACAAGGGCTTTTACTCAATACAGAGGCCCTTTGCATGGGTCAAGTGACCTGTGATGCATTTCACACACGTTGGGAATCAACTCATTTGCAATAACACTACATAGAATACCAACTGTGCCATCCGTGGGGGTGAAGTGCTGATATTGTAAGGTGCCCTATGCTATCTTAACAACCTCTTAGAGTCGACCTCACATGTACGGAGGGAGATAAATTCAAGTACACAGGCAAAAGGAGCATGATGGAATGAATTCAAGATCACGAGTTATTATGAGATTCAACTCCTAAGTTGTTACACCAAAAATGTTATGCATGCATCGTCTATGCCACTTCCTAAGATAAAGTGCTCATATTATAACAACTATAAACTATAGTTATACCACAATATATTTGCATTGATCAAAGTTGAAGTGTTTATATTGTCTTAGTTATAAATCTATAGGCGCTATAATAATATTAAAAATAAGAGTAATTTTGAAAATAAAAATGTACGATAGAATGTGGGCAAATTGTCCTAAACTCCCCATGCAATGTTTCAATTTTGCCCGTCAGTCCCTATGTAGAATATTTGTTTCAACTCCCTAATCCACACCAATTCACCTAATTTACTATCTGTGCACACATTCCGAGGGACTGTTACAAAATATAGGTACAAAAAATTTAAAATGAGGTATCATTTGTCAAAAAGAGGTATAATTCTTCTAAATTCATTATCATTCAAATTCAAATTTAGTACACTATCTATACACAATTTTTAGGTACATAGTAAAATATAAGTACAAGAAGTCTATAATGAAGTATCGTTCCTCCTAAATTTAACATCAGTCCTGTACACATGTTTTTTAGGTATATAGTAAAATATAGGTACAAAAAATTCATAATATAAATCCAGCATCGTTTAAATTAAAATTAAATATATTTTATATTCAATTGAGTATTGTTTATAATAGATCAATCAACACCATCTATGTAGATACATAATTTACTTTATATGTAGTTTAATTGGATATAATTATATAAGATTATATATAGATAGTGAATTAAATGAATTGATATAAATTAAGAAGTTAAAATAATATTCTAGGGTAAAATTAAAACTTTACATGAAGATTTTAGGACAATTAACTCATAGAATGTTCTCTCCATGATAAATGAAAAGGAACGTCTCCTTTCGATTAAAAAATAAAATTCTTCTAATTTCTATACATTAATTTATGCTAAATTGAAAAGAATTCTAAAAATTTACAGCTAAATGGAATTTTGTAAAAGAATAGGAATTAGTTATAATGAAGGGGGCAAAGTGAATATATTTGTGCTCCCAAGTTTCACGAGGCGGCCGGCGTCCGTCGGAATCATTGTACTTACGTGACTTAACGGTTAAAATCTCGATCATACTACGAGGAGCCATCTCGACCGTCCAATGACCGATCGACGGAGGAAACGGAGCTCCGCGTTGAACATGCGGCGAGGCGGAGCGTGTGGTGCTTTATCAGGCCAGGTAGTCCTTCTATCCGGAGACTGACACGTGTGCGTTTCGTGTTATTATTTCTGCTCTTCGGGAGCTTCTTCGTCTCTCGCCGCCCTTCTCCATGCTCGCCGCAGTGAGATCCATGTGATTTCGAGGTGATTATTCGATCTCTGTTGATTTTAGCGTCTCTAGTTCGTCTTAGATTCTTCCGTGCCTGTCGTGATTGGTTTATCAGCATTGCTGATCTCTGGTTTTGCGACCTGTGGCGAAGGGAAATCTTCCATCTTTAGGGCTATGTTTAAATTCTTGTTTCTGAATACTAATTTTGCTCCGGAATAGTAACCCCTGATTTTGACTGATAAAGTGCCCAAGTTTTGTTCTTTTAGCTTCTTTTTAGTGGATTTTTTTGACAGGTTGTGATTTCGGATTTGATGTCCCTATTCACAGAAAGAGTGAGTCGTTATCTGCATCATCAAGCCTCGTTTTTTCCGAATTATTGGGTCGGATTCATGGATTTTATCTTTCCATTGATCTCAATGTAGGGATCCATGTAGAGGCTGAACATTTATCATTATTTGGTGTTTATAGTCAGTGATACAGTGATAGCTCATGGAGCTATTCATTTCCTATAAAATGTTTCAAATCGATTCGTACTTTGGTTGTGCGTTGCATGGTGCTTTAATTTCTAGATGTTTGTCTTCCAAAAAGGAAAAATCGGTGTAATTTCTTTTCTTTGCTCTTTAAGTTTTTTGAGAAAGATTGCATTGTTTTATATGCCTATATGTTTATTTGTTTCTCATAGTTCTAGATTAGGAAATCTTTTTTTTCCCTACAAAAGTAGTTATAATCGGTGCAGTTGTTTATTTGCAGATTCTAGGTGTCTTGTTCGTCAAATGGCGTCTTCCTCTTGGCAGTGCTTAGTTGGGCATAGGTCATTCTTCCATGGTGAGTCCAGGTTCCTGTCCAAATCTGAACTCTTCAGAACTATGCAGTTTTTGAAGAGGAACACATCAGAGTTCGTTGCTCACAAAAATTCTTTTGCTGCACATCCCCAGAAGGTGAAGGTTCTGTTTAATGCATACTCTGCAGATTAGAATATGTTATTATTTCTGTTATTAAACATCCTTATATGTGACTCTCTGGGATTCATATACTGCTGATTGGAATCTTGTTTCCTGCCTTTTTAGAAAATTGGAGCCATATTTCAACTTGCTTGTTTTACATCTAGACAAAGGGGGAGAATGTGCATGTCCATAACATTGCACAAAGCTATTTGTCACTTTGTATGGTTCAATGGCTAAATTTAAGTGAATCTTATTTAAAATGAGCATTTGCATGTGTTTCAAAGTTGAAAATTCAGGTAGGCACATATAACATTGGGTTGGATAAAGAAGAACTGTTATTCCCTTGAGTTTCATTTCGTAAGGATTGCAGTGTGCATTATGAAAGATAGGAACAGCAGAAAAGAGAGCAGGGAAGAGGACTACCAAAAAATCCTGCGGCTATTTAGCATTCAAACTCCTACTGCAGTAACTGAAGAGGAGGAACCAAAATAAGAAAGAACAGGAACCCAATAGCTCTCTGGTCCTCGGCAAAAGATAGGAACATGGAAGGGAACTCATAACTACAAATCAACATCCTTTTTGTTCTCTGTTTGGTCCACATTGTTGTTCACTTTGCTGCCAGTTGTCCTTGTTATTTGGCTTCCCTCAAAGAACGAGAGGTGGTAAGCAAACTTATATTAGCAAGTTGGTATTAATTTAAGGTCTCATGTAAGAAGTAATGTGCATGTAGTTGCTATGACTCGGGGTAAAAGTAAGTGGCTGTAGACTTATTTTGAACATTGTATCAGCGCTCAGTTTGCTTATCAAAGTGGCAAGCAATGAGTATTGTTAAGTTGGATATGCTCATTGTTTTTCCATTACAGGTCTACTAGTACTAGAAAATACTTAAAGTCAATGCATACCTTTATCTTGTTTTGCTCTCACTGTTTCACGTAGTAATTGTATTTAGATTTTGCAGTTTTTTTTCTATGCTGACTTCTATTGAGTAGTTTTATTTTGACAAATTTGTTCACAGAGTTTGTGCAGCCAAGTAGGTGCACTACCAGATCTTTGTGATTTTTTTTGGGAAAAGGATCCAACTCCTATATTAGACATGATTGATACACCAGTTCAGTTGAAGAATCTGTCTCACAAAGTATGTTAGTTCTACAACTGTTGCCTTTTTGATTTTTGCTGCAAATTGTAATTGTCTTCGAGAGAGCTGATTCCAATTCAATGCAGGAATTAAAACAATTGGCCACTGAAATTCGTTCTGAGATATCTTTCATTATGTCAAATGCTCGTAGACCTTATAAAGCAAGTCTTTCTGTGGTAGAGTTGACAGTGGCGATACATTATGTTTTCCATGCACCGATGGACAAGATACTTTGGGATGATGGTGAACAGGTTCTTTTTTATTTTCTTGTTAATTAAAAGTGATTCAATTTCAACTGCATTGTATGTCAATGCTAGATCCTTTATTGAAAATTTTTGTTCCATCATATACAGACAAATGCACATAAGATTCTGACTGGGAGGCGCTCTTTTATGCATACTCTTAAGCAAAAAAAAGGTCTCTCAGGTTTCACTTCTCGAGCAGAGAGTGACTATGATGCATTTGGAGCTGGGCATGGATGCAATAGCATATCTGCCGGACTTGGTACTCTTACGTATTCCTGCCTTCTCCCCCATTTTTAATATTCCATTCAATATTTTGCCGTGTCCTTCATAAGATGATAAACTAAGTCTCCAAGATATGATTGACAATATTCCAGTAATACTTCTGTTAATTCTCTAGCCAGTGCCATATTGATCATCAAGCCTCTACATGTTGGCTAACATATATGTACCGAGAAGGCTTTTTAAAGATTTGTAACTCGTTTCTTTTTCTCTTCTATGTTGTACTCTTGTGGTTCTTGAAAAGGATTCCTCACATATCTATGCTAGGAAACTTTAGCCACGAATAACATGGACGTTCTTAAATAACCTACAATGCATTTTTCAGTTAGACAAGAATTGCAAAATTAAGTTAAAAGTGCTTTATCTGAATATTACTTGTAAATGAAGCAATAGGATCCATATAGCAAATCCTAAGTAGTTACCATGATGAAGATTGCAAAACTAGGAGTTTCTTGACATATTTTCGCCATATATTTGCCAAAATGTTTGTCAATTTTTTGGACAGGTGATTGTTGATGCACGTCACTTTAGGCAATTTTTCAAAGTGTATATTTGTCAATGATTCTGAAGGTATGACATCTAAAGAATTATTGAAGCTTTATCATGTTCAGATTGAGTTGTTGTGATGATGTGAGTGGAACCGTAAAAGAATAACTTTTGTAGCAACCCAACTTTTCTATTTAACTGGAAAAATGGAAATTTAATTTCATCTGTCTAGAGTTGAGGAGTATTTACCATTTCTACACTCAATTTCACTTAGATTGAAAGCATGGTCTATTTCATATAGGATTGTCCAATTGCTGGTGGTTCATTTACATCACTGCTTCCCATCAGGACTTATTTTGTAGGATGGTTCACTGTTTGCTGCAATTAAGTGAAAAGTTGTTAGATTTTGTTACTCTTATCATTATTATTTTAAACAATGATATTGAATATTGACTATTGAGGCTTATCTATTGTTCCTTAATTCAGTAGAAAATCCTTCTTTGAATTTCAATGTGTATTTTACTCTTTACAAAGGGTTGACACTGAAAAAAAATTGGTCCTCACATTGATTATTTTCCACAGGCATGGCAGTTGCAAGAGATATTCAAGGAAAGAAGAATCGTGTTGTGGCAATTATAAATAATTGGACAACAATGGCTGGTCAGGTCTATGAGGCAATGAGCAATGCTGGATATCTTGATTCTAACATGATAGTGATTTTAAACGATAGTAGGCATTCTTTACATCCGAAGCTTGATGATGGATCAAAAATGGCAATCAGTCCGCTCTCCAGTAGTCTAAGCAAGCTCCAATCTAGTAGATCTTTCCGGAGATTCAGGGAAGCTGCAAAGGTACATGTATTCTCAATTCAGTGACATCTAAGCAGTATGATAATTCCATATGGTTGGTTGATAAAAATTACCACGCTAGTTACATTCTGACACAGAACCTGAGTTTTATGTAGTTTGTTTGGGAAATATTTATCTTGATTAACCTTAAGCTTTACTTGACAGAATTTCAAATAGGTGAAGCTGCTTTGGTATATGGGTCTTATTTCATTCGTTTTATTGCCACAATTGTTGACCAACCCAATGCTTGTTTTTTCTTAACTACTGTGTGTGTGTTGCCTCAGTTGTTAACCCATCCAATGCTTGTGTTTCTGAACTAATGTGTGTTTTCTCATGTATGCTGACACCAGGGAATAACAAAAAGAATTGGTAAAGCCGTGCATGAATTGGCAGCCAAAGTAGATGAGTACGCACGTGGTATGATTGGTCCTCCTGGAGCTACTCTCTTTGAAGAGCTTGGATTGTACTACATTGGACCAGTTAATGGGCACAATATTGATGATCTAGTTTGTGTACTTAATGAAGTGGCATTATTAGATTCAACTGGTCCTGTTTTAGTACATGTCATCACAGAGGACGAGAAGGGCTTGGAATCTACTGACGAAGGTAAATGATTGAATCCTTTTGTATTACAGAATGCTGCAGGGCAAGGTCTCTATACCATTCAACGTATATGATGCAACAATATGCACAAGTGTGTATGCACACTTGTGCGCATGCAAACATAAGTTGGAAATATATATCTAGGCTGTAATTGCAGATTTTCTAAGTGGTGAATATATTCTCAATTTGGTGTTGAACAGGGACCTCAAAATCATGCCCTTTAGTATCAGATTCGAAGTCCATGAAAAGCAGCCTCAGGACGTTCAATGATGTTCTTGTGGAAACTCTAGTAGCAGAAGCAGAAAGGGACAAATCAATTGTGGTAGTCCATACTGGCATTGCAGTTGATCCATCTCTTAAGCTTTTCCAGTCCAGATTTCCAGATAGAATCTTTGATATAGGAATGGCAGAACAACATGCTATTACTTTTTCAGCAGGATTATCTTGTGGAGGCATGAAACCATTCTGCATAATTCCATCAACATTCTTACAAAGAGGATATGATCAGGTGATTTTCTTTTCCTGTCTTCAATGTTTACCTCCCCATACAGGACTTGCTCTCTCCAAACCCATTAAGATTGCATCTGCAGCTTGTACACATATGATCATTAAAAATTGCACCATAACAAGATTTTTAAAGGTATGTCTTCCATCCCCTGGGCCATCTTAGTAGTCATTACCTAAATTATCAGGGCCCATTCACAACACTTATTATTCTATCATTAATGATGAACATAGGATTTGAACATCTATTCTAGTTCTTTTCTTGGGTCGTTTCTCTTTAACTTTTTTTGTTGTGTCTTCTTCCATGGGATCCTAGATTTTTTAATTTTTTATTGGTAAATTATCTAGATAGAAATTTGGATGCTGGAAAAGTACTGTATTGTTGAAAATTTTTCTTCATTGGATTGCCACATTACAAGACAATGTGATTAGAAAATGCAATAGTACTAAACAGTTACATTAACTATCACGTAAGTTTTCACTTTAGCTCATCGAGTGAATACTAAAGTATAGTCAACAGCACACTACACTAAAACTTAAGCCATATTAAATTCCATTAAATGTGATCATCAACTTGCATTCCATTAAGAAGATAAAGCTCATTTACTGAAGTACCATCATACACTTGAAACAAATGGCAACCATTTTACATGTTTAGTTTTACTCATTATTCGAAAACTGGCCGTCTATGCAGGGGGAATGGTTGTTCAAATATATTACTCTAAATGAATTCCTTCAACCATGGATTATAGTAAAATTTGAAAAAGTTATGCTTTTTTTTTAGGTCATTGAAGATGTGGATCTGCAGAAAGTTCCTGTAAGATTTGCCATCAGTAATGCTGGGCTTGTTGGATCTGAAGGTCCTACTCAATCAGGAATTTTTGATATTACATTCATGGCATGCTTGCCAAATATGATTGTCATGGCACCATCAGACGAAGATGAACTCATTGACATGGTAGCTACTGCTGTTCGTATCAACGATAGGCCTATCTGTTTCCGATATCCTAGAATGGCCCTTTTGGGAAATGGTAGTTCATTACATAACGGGATTCCTATTGAGGTATCTTTTCGTATTTTCCTTCCCATAATTTTCTTTGTGATTACTAGTCGTATTTATTCTGTTTAGTATTTTCACTTACTACATCCTTCCCGAAACCACGACCACTTTGCCAGTTAAACTGCTAATCAGCTGTTGGATTTATTTGGTTGTCTTGATGATCTGGAATTGCTTGTTTTCAGATCGGGAAGGGAGAGATCCTAGTGGAAGGAAAGCATGTGGCTCTTCTTGGCTATGGTGTGATGGTTCAGAATTGCCTGAAGGCCCGATCTTTGCTTGCTAGTCTCGGTATTGAGGTAACTGTTGCTAGCGCCAGGTTTTGCAAGCCACTTGACATTGAGCTCATCCGAGAGCTATGTCAGGACCATGAGTTTTTGATAACGGTTGAGGAAGGAACTGTCGGCGGCTTTGGTGCTCATGTTTCTCAATTCCTGGCTCTTGATGGCTTGCTTGATGGAAGAGTGAAGGTGCCGTTTTTCTCCTATCCTTCCCATCTTTTTGTCGACGAATGTATTCATGCATTGGCATGATTCAATTTACGACTTAATCACCCCTCTGAGTTCATCTTTGTTTGAATCACCAGTGGCGGCCCGTGTTGCTACCGGATAATTACATCGAGCATGCATCCCCAAGGGAGCAACTAGATATTGCTGGATTGACCGGCCATCACATTGCAGCGACAGCATTAAGTCTGCTAGGGCGTTTTCGCGAAGCCTTCAGCTTGATGCGGTAGAACTGCTCTAACTTCGCGGGCAAAATGGATAGACACAAAGGAGTTGATTGGGTTCCTATAAGATGTCTATGATACTACGATTTTTTTGCAGAGGCTGCCAGAGTATCTAAATTGAGTTTCTTTCGGTCGGCTTAATGAAGTGGCTTTTCAGTATGAGCTGCATTTGGTGATGAAATGGGTCGACTGCCATCGTCTTTTGCCATTATGCTGTCGATAGTCATAAACCGTTTTGAGCAATCATGGAAAGCAAATGCCTTCAGCATCGAATCGGGAACGAAAGGATCTGTATTTTGTTATCTGTGTAGGTATTATACGTAAGCTATCATCGTGCCATGTTCCATGTGCAATCGCATTAGCAATGTTAATGGCTTCATTCGGTGTATCTTATAGTTTAACAACTTGATCGGAATTCGACAAAACTTAACTCTTAAAATGGATTTTCCCAAGTGAGGGTCACAAACAAATCGAAATTCTGAGCTTTTAGAAGTGCGAAAATGCGCCTCCAGTTCTCGTCCAACAAAAGAAAAGTGCACGATAGAACCATGAAACTTCGTACTGGAAACCTTGCCATCTGATTCAGCCTGAGCTGAATGCAACAAAGGTAAAGGTAATCATGGAAGAAGATTACAATTTGGAGCTACTTACTGAGATAGTAATGATGACTATTATAGGCGATTGATTATTGATATGGCGAATATAGGGCCTCCACTTAGGAAAAAATGGTTAGAGTTTCTAGTTAGAGTGGAGGTCAAAGTCCGTATTAGTCAAAGTCCGTGAAGGAGATCAAGGTTGGACTGCCAGTCCCACCGGCTTGGTCGGACCTTCTGAGAGATTCCTGACCGGATTCTCCAAGCTATTAGACTTCGTTTCCTTAAGACTCTTAATTGGATTCCCGAGTTGCTCAGTTTTGTTCCCTTAAAGACTGTCGACTGGATCACCCGAGTCATTGGATTATGCTCCCTTAAGACTCCCTATCGGATCATTCGAGTCGTTGCAGTCTACCCCCCTAAGACTCCCAATCGAATCACCTAAGTCACTAGGTTCTACTCCCTTAAGACTCCCAGTCGGATCACCCGAGTCACTGGAGTCTGCTCCCTAAGACTCCCGATCGGATCGCCTGAGTCATTGGGATCTGCTCCCTTAAGACTCCCGATCGCATCCTCCGAGTTGTTGGACTCTGCTCCCTTAAGAGTCCCAATCCGAGTCATTGGACTCTGCTTCCTTACAACTCTCGATCGGATCCCTCGAGTCGTTGGATTATACTCTTTTAAGACTCTCGATCTGATCCTTGTGTTACTGGGTTTTGCTCTCTTAAGACTTCAGACCAAATTGTTCGAGTCATCAGGCCCTGCTCCCTTAAGACTCCCGACTAGATCCTCTAAGTCATCAAGCTTTGCTCCCATAAGACAACTCCCAAACAAAGGCTCCTCTCCTGGGCTCAACACCTCGACTCCTTATAAAATGAACAAGATACTCTTGAGCCTACTAGCTTGCTAATCAAAATTGGACTTCTTTACTGATCCACCATTTCCTTAGTTGGGTCAAGCCCTAGAGAGTCCAATGGGCCTCACAGATTATGATCCAATGTCGCAATTAATGATCCACGTGGTGTTATCAAAAGCATGTGGGACAATATATTGATATAGATACGGAATATCCGTAATATATGGGTGATGTGATTGCTCAAAATACTATAAAAATATATTGATAAGATACTTTTCTTACTTTAATATGATATTGAATCAAGACATTTATTATATATGGAAATTATAGTGTTATAAAAGAGCCTTGTAAGTGCAAGTATGTTTTTTCATCGTGAAAAACCTACTATCTTCCATTATTCTTCTTACTCACCTGGACCATCACATTAGAGCATCAGAGTGACTACGCCAAAGACCCCTGATCAGCTTACTGAAATTCCTTTCTTTTTTTTCTTCCTTTTGTGTTCTCCACAGGCCCCACCTCTGTGGTCCAGCTTCGCCAATTTTAGACGAGATCAAATACGATTCGTGTGCACGCCTACGGACAACGGTGAAGCCAGCTTGGATGATCTATCCAAGTTATGGCCTTTGAGCGTCAATATCACCGCCGTCATCCTGGACTAACCTTCTCTTTTTGCCAATGCCGACGTTCACCAAGGTTAACCTCTTTTCGCTGATGCTGACATAAACTAACCTTCCCTTTCTCTCACTTTTTATACTTCCTCCCACGTAAATCTCTTTCCCCCTTGCCTGAGGGGACGCCCACACATGGCAGTCAAGACATTCTGAAGTGGTCACCCTATGCGAACTGTTTCGAGATATTCTTTTTTATATAATTACTAACATCATTTTATTAATTATAGTCGATATAAAATGACTTGGATCTCGATCTAGTCTAAGCATAAGTTTAGGGATCTAAGTAAGTCACTTAGTTATGAAAGATAAATTTTTGGGGGGTAAATAAAATTTTTAAAATAGATGTATTTTTAAGGATAATTACCTCTGTTTTTTACTATGATATTTTTTTATTTATATGGAATAATTTTGATTTATTATTTACAGTAATAATTTAAAATCGAATAAAAATATAATAAAATAAAAATAAATGCGAGTTCGTGGTTCGATCGCTTAACCGACTCGCGATAGAGTGAAGAAAGCGCGAGCGAAGAAAATGGCGGATAGCTGCCGGCTTCGCCTCTTCCTTGCTCTTTTCATGGCCGCTCTCTCAGCTTTTCCCTCGCCATGTTCCTCCCGAGAGTAAGATTTCGATCCCTGATCCCTTTACACCGTTTTTGATGGATACCTGCCGCTTGATTGGTTCCTTTCGTGGTTTCTAGGTCCAATCGGATCGAGTGGATCAGATTGTGATCTTTCTAGGCTTTCTCATGCCGCCAATTCCTCTTCTCGTGTGCATATATGGATTTTTCTTTCTGGTTCGGCATCCCCGAGCATGAGCCTCGTTTGAAAGGAAAATAGCTTCTTTAAGAAACTGATTAATGGAAACAAGTTTACGCGATTCTAGGCGATAAATCTATTTTGCGGTCGGTTGAAATTTTTGTTTCAAATGACATGCCGCTGAGTTTTGATAGATTAGCACAGGATGAGGCTTTTTTAGTGTACACCCCATAAATTTCCAAGACCTGAAGCAGCACTGTTCGAAACAAGCATGCTATTTAATGAAAGAGTTTACTTCTGGAGTGGAAAATAAATTCCTGGTATTATTTAGGGTAGTTCTATGCACAATTTGTTATGATTATTTATCATGGAAATGAAGGACTCATGTCCAATCTTGTAACTCATTTCCTTTATGTTTGAAATGGATTTTGTGGGATCTTTTGAACCCTCTTCTCTTCAAGTAGAAACTACTTTAGCAATAATGAGATATTCACTGATTCAATGCCTTCTTGGTTTGATATATTTACCTTTGGCTTTGTCTTGCTGAATCAGTATCTCATGTACTGCAAATGCTTGCATAAATCTTCATAGCCAAGTAATATTTTGTTAGTGTTGCAGGTGACCCCCTTGTCTTCTGAACTATAAAAATCTAAAAATTAAGGTTCAAGTAATTTATCTTTATGGAGATATGATTTAATCTATATGGACCAGGATTTATCAGGAATACTTTGATTCACTTTTTTTTAGTGAACTCTAATGGTGTTCTCAGCTGAACCAACCTGAAATGTTTAACATTGTTATTTGTTGCCAAAATTATTTATTTAGTTTTACTTGTTATACCAATTTTTTCATCAGAAAGAAGCAGTACGATTGTTGATACTTGATGCTCTCTTCTTCATTGAGGATCGAAAATATTTTCATACTCTGTCATACATTTCTTCTGAGATGTTTAATAAAATGTTCCATATTTATTAAACATTCCTATGATGTTTACTGTTGTATATGTTAAAACAAGGGCTCAATGGAACAATATGATCATTTTTTTTCACGATGATTTATAGGCTTCGTCATACATGCAAACATGATCCCAATTTACTTGGTACTAACTTTCAGTATGCAGTGAACAAAGAAAGGATATCCCAATTCAATTGACAATCTTGACCTTGTTATTCTCAATTTTGCAGGTTTAAACTGGGAGATAAATCATTGGAACACGTTCCTGTTCTGCAAGACTGCAACAAGACAATTTAACCGTCCTGATTCCTTTTGATCCCTCAAAAGTGATTCAACTGTCATGGCAACCAAGGTCAGTATTAATTGTGGTGCTGGTGTTCTAGTGATGGATAAGATATGAAGATAATTCCTGATATCCTTCTTAGCACATGGGGTATTCCCCTTATTGATCAACTTTTCATCACCGGCTCCTCTCCTTTATTCGGTGACCCTGCTTAACCATTTGCCATCTCACTTATCTAGGGTGTTCTTTTATGAGAAATTTCTTTCTGATGAGGATTGTGACCATCTAATTGCCTTGGTAATTTACTTTCCTGATAAGTTCCCTAATTGTTCATTGTATGTAATTGTGTAAGAAAGCTGCTTGTTTACTGCAGGCTCAAGGCAAGCTAGAGAGATTAGTGGTTGATGCCAGCAAAGAAAACAGTGTGATGTATAGCATTAACGTCAGCAGCGGAATGTTCGTGCCCAGGGGCCAGGTTACTTTTTTTGTGCCTGATTGAAGAACTGAATACCTTAAATCTTCGATTCTTTCAAGATAACATTATTGTAACTTCCACTTACAAGATCCTGCATTTTCCCTTAACTTCTTCAATACAGAGACCATGTTTGATGCAGTGCAAATTATATTACACATCAACTTGCTAGAGTTTATTACTCAAATCATATACACATCAACTTGCTCACATTTATGCCATATTATCACTCCTGGTTGTCCATTCTAGTTACAAGTACCACAAAATTTCAGATGAAAATAAATTTGCCATTACACAAGATTCCTTGAAGTTCCAAGCCCATTGGTTACATAACAAAGTATACATCAGTGTATGTGCGTGTTTGCGTGTGAAATCCTGTTAAATTTCTTGTATTTTCTTTTACAGGATGAAGTCGTTTCCAAAGTGGAGGAAAAAATATCATGATGGACCTTTCTTCCAAAGGGTATTATACTCGATTCCTGAACCTTTTGAACCTTAGAATTTTCTACTACCTTGTTATACTTAACTCGGCAATTCAATAATCTTCTGGCTCACAGAATATGGAGAGGACATGCTGATAGAGCATACACCAGCCTATGAAAGTTAAGAACCACATTACGATTATTATCACGATATTTCGAGATTGGCTGTTGCTGGTCACCGGGTTGCGACTGTTCTTATGTATCTATCCACCATTTCCCGGGGTGGTGAAACAATTTTCCCTCAGTTCGAGGTGAGATTATTCATTCAATCCATTGCTCAAAATTTTATTTAAATGATAGCTTGATTCAAGGATTTATTTAAATAAACAAGTGTGCTAACTTGATTCATCCGACAGCTAAAACATGCCCAAACGAAGGACCGCCCTTGTGAAGCGGCCGGCTACACTATGAAACCTATCAAAGGTAGTGTCATTCTTTTCTTCAACCTTCACCCCGATGCTACTCCAGATGCGATGATCCTGCACAGTAGCTGTTCGGTGCACGACGGAGAGAAATGGATTGCAACGAAATGGATCCATGTGAGGAACTTCAAGCAACCAACCCATGGTTCTCGACGAAGAGTGCACAGATGAAGATGATAATTGAACAAACTGGGCCTTGATGGGGGAATGCGAGAAGAACGCGGTGTACATGTTAGGGACTCCAGACTATTATGGATCATGTCGAAAGAGCTGCGGTGCATGCTAATGCCTTGAAGCCACTCCATTTTGAAAGCACCAATTATACTTCCTCATCCCACTATTTCTTGTGCATTTAATCTATTTATTTCAGAAACTTTTGATGCAACTTTAGGAGATCAAAAAGTGTTGTTCGGTAATTTTAGCAGCAAATAGACAAACTCTAGCTAAATTTATAGTGTTAATACGTCAATTTACCATAATTCCAGTTTTAATTAGATTTTGTATTAGAATTTAGCATCTCTCAACTATTGTGAAATCACTGTATTTTTAGATTTTTTTTAATTGGTTCAAATTTGAAAATGTGTTTTTTTACTGAAATGAATATTGAAAGATGTGAAAATTTATTTAAATGATATTATGTTATATAGATGTTAATGAAGGGTAGCTAGTTTTGGTGAAATAATTATTTTTTTTCAATTATTTCCTTTGATAAAAAAGAAAGAATTTGTTTAATATAATTATTTATTTTTAAAATTAGGATTTAAAATTTATTGTGAGTAAATAAATCTTCTGATTAATATAGAATGAGCATTTCTTTTCCATTTTTTTAAATACAAAAAATATTTTTTATTATTATTAAAAGGGTATTTCTTTTTAAAAAATATATAATTGTTTTCTAATATTATTGTAATAATTTTAGTGAAAATTACAATAAAATTTTTAAGTAATGATTATAAAATGACAATAAGTCTCTCGCTGTGATAATAATTTTATTGTTGTGCAATGTTTCATTCTACAAATTTTTAATAATATTTAAAATTAGTAAAATATATTTAAAAATATTAAATAATTAAAGTCAAAATTAGTTTAACATTAATTAACATTATTTTATAGGTATTTTCAGGATATAAAATATCTTTTTGATATTTTTCTAAAATGGTGTGCCCTTGTTATGATTTCTTCAAATGTTAAAGCTTTAAATGAGTTTTTCCTTATGATCTCCATATGCCACATCAATAATATGAAATTTTATTGAAATATTTCCAATGGTTAGAATTTTAAATGAGTTTTTTTAATCTAATTCATAGCATGAATTATATAACTTCATGCATATTACATCAATTTTGTGATAAAAAAATAAGTTTGAATTTTCACTATTGTTTTTAAACTATAAAACTTAAATCTCACCTTTATAATGGTTCAAGGATTTTTTTTTTAAAGATTTTACAAACCTTTTATATAAAAAAAAAAAAATCCGTTAACAGTTGTCAGTGCTCTAAAATTAAGCATTTTTGAATGTATCCAAAAAAACATCATTTGTTGTGCTATCAACAACTCAAAATACCAAAGATTGTTTTTCATCTTCTTTCTTCAATGCATGATTAATTCAACTTAATTATCATTATTCTTTTTTAATGAGTGGATTCAAGTAAGTCTAACTCGATGAGTTTAATTCGAATTAGACTCAATCTAATGATCAGATTCATTTGAGTCTAACTCAATGAGTTTAATTCGGATTAGATTCAATTCAATAGTCCAATAGTTCATCATATTTTAGTCAAAGTAAAATGAACTCATCTCTAAATCAACATGTTCTTTATGTATGACCTAATAAGTTTTCATAATGTTGACAATGTATCTAAAACAACATTTTACATACATAAGCAATAAGTGACATCTAACAATACATGCATAATTATTATCCAAGTGACGAGAATGTCGAGATTTGACCTAATCTTTCTGTATTTATTATTTTATATAACTTGGTCTTTCTATTCTTGATATCTAGAATAATCAATGAGATATAGACGGTGTTATTCTCTAATCATTCTTTGTGTTTCTTGATCCCTAAGTAAACACACACAATCAAATAAATTCAATATCTCATATTGACTAATTTAAGCATGACCATGTTTTTTAGTAGTCCTACTTAATCAAGGGGTTCACAGATATCACTTCCATCATATGGAAGGGATAGATCTCATCTACATCACTTATATTCCTTCGCATAACTTATTATATACCCAGTGATCGACTTTATAGTCTACCTTGTTACAAGTAACGTTTGTCGATACCAAAGTACACAACTCCTTACGTAAGAAACTATAGTGACTTTAGGTCTAAAGATTATTTATACCAATAGTCACTATAAGAATATTTATAACACTCATATAACCACGGGCGGAATCAGAAAAAAAAATTTCAGGGGGGCTGAATTGTACAGATATTTTTTTTACGACTAAATAAAAATATTTAATAATTAAAGTTTTACATCAACTCTTGCATAATATACGATACTACAGTCTACAGAAACTATACACATAAAGTCTGAAATTTAACGAACAAAGGAGTTAAGCTCTAGACTCTAGTCTATTCATTTCCACTGTGTTGATCCCTCCAAGGCTCCAACTCTTGCATAATATAGGTTGCTGCAGAAACTACAGCCAAATAAACATGAACGTCACTCATATAAATCATAATATGCATGAAATTCTTATGAGATATAGTGTAGAACAGAGCAAAAAAAAGAAGTTCAGAATTTTGAGGAATCAATGATGAACAAAGAACACTTTAATAGCAAATGTTTCTGTCAATACAGAAGCAATAAGAAATAGGTCTACATCTCATTTTGCAACCCACTTGATGACTAACAACAGGAAACACTCTCCATGCAAAAGCTATTAGCCATTTAGCCTATTAAGTTAATCACAACCAAATAACTAATTGATCTTATTGAACACTTAGGATTCTCATTTAAATCATATAACAGGCTGCAATACTAATACTTGCAATATCTGATTGAAATGATATTATTAGAGTTTACCAAGAGTCCAAGAGACTAGAACTCGAGAGCCTTTCCCTTGTCCCACTTAATACTAGACCGATTCTCCATAACCTGATAAATTAACATTGAGAACATTTAATCTAACTTGCAAGAGAAAAAAACTAGAAGTTTAGGAAAGATTAGTCTACCTTTCTTCCATAGGTGAGCTTCATTTCCGGGTTGGCACAGAAGTCTGCGACGACTGACGAGTCGGTACAAGAGGAGGCAATTGGATTCTACGAGACTGCATTTGTTGAAAATGTTGTAATATTTGCTCATTTTCAATTGTAGAAAAAATATCCTTTTCAATGTATACAACTAGACTGTCATTCATCCATTCATCTCCCATTCTATTGCGTAAATCAGTCTTCACAGTCTTCATTGCAGAAAACACTCGTTCAACCGAAGCAGTTGCAACTGGTAAAACTAATGTCAACTCTATCATACGATAAACCAATGGGAACACCAAATGTTTTTCAGTCTCAACCAATTTCTGAGCAAGAATTCCCAAGTCATCAATTGAAGAAAAGTAAGGATCATCCCGCAGATTATAAAAGTAACTCATAAGTTGTTGTTCCAAAAATAAATAATCAGTACCACAGAAGTCCTCGGGATAAAAATCAGTAAGATGGATGAGTTTGTGAACATCAAATTGAGAGAAAGAATTTCTTGGATGAAGACATGATATGCAACCAAGCAATTCTGTACTACCTTCTGAAAAACGATTATTCATCTCTTGTATAATTAAATCAACAACCTATCATTTAAATTTGCAACCATGATAACATTAATAATCAATGAAATATCTTTAACAAAAAAAAATAGATTTTTAGAAATAATACCTGACAAAAAATCTCCACACGATAATGATGAAAATTGGTGATGAGCTGCCCTCTACGCCTACCATGACCACGAGTTAGCATGTTGTCCTCCATATCAAGTATTGGAATCATATTCAATTCACAAAATGTGTTAACTTGTTCCAAAATTATCTGCCATCCATCTTCCCTGAAGTCTTGTAGTCGACATTTCACACTTATAACTAAGGACATGGCTTGAACAAAATTTTGATCCCCTTGTTGTAAGGAAAGTGATAACTCATTTGTAATTCCCAATATATACTTCATCAAATGTAATACAAAAACAAATTGATAACTCTCCATCTTCTCAATTAAACCTGCGGCAACACCTTTATTTGCAGAATAAGAGGCGTCATCATATACATTTCCTAACACTTCTATCACTGAGGACCACATAGAGCATAAACGAAGTAATGTTAAGTAGTGTGATCCCCAACGAGTATCTCCAGGTCTTGCTAAACTAGTTTCTTGATTTTTTTCCTTTTCCACTAGTAATTTCTCCACTTTCCAATTCAGCAATTATTTTATCATGTCGAATCTTTCTAAGTTGATCTTTCCTCTTACAAGATGCTCCAGATATATTCACAATCATAGTGATATACCCAAAAAATTCACTCACAGTAAAATTATGATGGGCAACAGCAACAAGAACTAATTGGAGCTGGTGAGAGAAACAGTGAACATACATTGCAAATGGATTTTCTTGTAGTATCAGATATTTCAATCCATTGAACTCACCACGCATATTTGAAGCTCCATCATATCCTTGGCCTCTCAATCTAGATAATGATAAACCATGTTGCACAAATAAAGCATCAATAGCCATTTTCAAAGAATGAGAACTGGTGTCAGGCACATGCACAACTGCAAGAAATCGTTCAATCACACATCCTTTTTTATTCACATACCTCGAAACAACTCCCATATGCTCCTTCACTGAACTGTCCCTAGCCTCATCAACCATCAAAGAAAAGAATTTATCTCCAATATCATTGATTATAGCAAGTGTAATCTCTGAAGCACAAGTACATGTTAAATCCTTTTGAATTTTTGGGGAAGTCAATTGATTGTTTGCAGGAGCATTTTGTTTTATAACTTTAGAAACCTCTTCATTTCGTTGACTATACCATTCAAGCAACTCAAGAAAATTACCTCTATTTGAAGAACTAGTTGACTCATCGTGTCCACGAAAGGGCAACCCTTGCTTCAATAGAAAGCGTGTCACATCCAACATTGCTGTTAAACGAGTCCGATAATCAATTTCCATATCGCGACTATGTACTCGTAAAATATTCCCCACACTATGCCTTTGATCTTGAAAAGCCTCAAATTGTATTCTAGCTTCATTGTGACAACTATTCACAGTCCCCATATGACGATTGAATCTTTCTAATGCCCTTTTCCAATTGTTGTATCCATCTTTTATAAAGGCATTATCTACATTTTCTTTATTTAAAGGTTTGAAGAGATAACACCAAAAACAAAATGCAGCATCTTTTGATATGCTATACTCTAGCCATGTATATTTTTTATACCAAGTTCCTTGAAAACTTCTTTCTTGATTACCAAAAGTTGTTTTCGGATACACATGATCATTTGGTTGACAAGGCCCTCGGAGCGCATACTCTCTTCGAGCTTGATCTCGAATAGTAATATCAAATTCTTCAATTGGTTTTCGTAATCCCGGATCACTAACAATATCATCCAAATTCAATTCTACACGGGATTGATTTTCTACTTGTTCAATAGCATTCGGCTCATTAGAGGAGCTAGAGCCGGAACTACGAGTTCGTTTAAAAAATCTCTCCATATCCTACACAAATAAATAACTAAAAATAAATTATGTAATGAACAACTACAAATGTAATGGAAAAATATATGTTGAACTAAAACTTTAATAAACTACCATAGACCACAGTACCATTGCCAATTTAATAGAAATATAGAATACTCATGGAAAACTAAATAGTCTAAACTATAAATGTAATTCTGCATATTTTACAAAAAAATAAAATAAATAATAATGGAAAACTACCAATCTAATAGAAAACTAAACTATGGTAAATTCACTAAATTGTAATATGGACTGTACATTTTCAAAAAAAAATCAAATAATAAAAAAAATTTAAAACATAGCAAATCTAAGTTCTAACCTTGTGAAGAAATGGTGTTGAAGCTTGGATTTGGAGGCTTAGAGTTAGAGTCGAGAGAGACTGCGAGTTGGAGTTGGAGGCTGGACCTGGAGACCTTGGTCCTTACTCCTTGGGCTTGGACTCTAGTCTCTAGAACCTTGGTTGGAGGCTTGGAGAGTTAGAGTTGGAACTTGGAGGAGAGTTGAGTAACTTGAGTGGGAGTGGGAGAAGAGCTGAGGACTGAGGAGGAAGAAGTGGAGTTAGGGACTTAGGGTTTGAACCGCCGTCTGCGAAATGCGAAGCAGCAGGCAGCAGCTGCAAAGCAATTTGGGGCTTTTACATTTTACAAACCCTGTTTAATGTTTTTTATTTTTTTTATTTAATTTATTTAACAATGGGCCCCACCTATTATTGTTTAATTAAAATTGGTAAAAAAAATAAAAAAAAACAGAACAAAACTTTGTCTTCTTCGGCACAGCCACATAGACGCACACTGCACACACGCTTCACACTTCACAGGCCGGCGCACGCACTACGCACAGCAACACAGCACAGGCACAGCCGTCGCGGCATGTCGGCACCAGCGGCGGTGCATGACGCTCCGCCACAGGGGAGGGCCATCAGTGTCCGGCAATGACAGTGGCCAGTGGACGGCGCGCCGACGTCCAGTGGTCCAGGTGGAGGGGGGGGGGGCTGAAGCCTCCTCATTCTGGTGATGTAATATAATATAATATATCTTAAGTCAATTAAATCTGGATTAATTTTTAGGGTTACTCTAACCCAACACCTCTAAAGAAAATTAATCAGATGAAACTGAGATCAGATTAACTTTTTCCATTTATCGCTTTCTATTCTATGGAACCAATAAAACAAATATAATAATTTTCAAAATCTATTAGAACCAATAAAACAAATATAATAATTTTCAAAATCTATTAGAACCAATAAAACAAATATAATATTTTTAATCAAAATTATTGCATATTACTTTTTAAAAAAATATATTTTATATTAATTTTTCTCGATATGAATTTTTCATTAAAGGGACTTTAATAATTTTTGCAATCAATAGATATAATTTTTAAAATCCCATTCAAGTTTCATTAATATTTTTATTCTTTCTAAGTTATTTTATTTTGTTATTAAATTATTTCATTTGATTGATATACTTTGGAAAAAGATAAAACAGTAGAGAATTTTAATTTGCCCTAAACCCTAAATATTAAATAATTTTTATAATTGATAAGATGTTGACCCTTATCATAAGGATAAGCATCAACACTATCGCTTGCTTCTTCTATTCAATAGCCATAAAAGGAAATAAAACAAAGAGACAAAAAAAAACAGAAGAAGAAGAAGAAGGAGAAGATGGCGGAGTTGCAGAGATCCGCCGTAACTTTCCGGCGGTCGGGCTCGTCGGGGCTGGTGTGGGGCGAGCGGTTCCTTTCCGACGACGAGGCCTGCGGCGGCGGCGTCTGCGAGCTGAGACGGTCGCAGTCCGTCGGATCCACCCCCGATCGCCGTAGCCGCGGCGAAGGCGGCAGCGGCGAAGGGCGCAGGCAGGCGTTCCGCGCCGCCGAGGTACCTCCGGCCGCCGACCCGCCGTCGCCGGACGTCCGCGGATGCGACATGCTCTGCGGGATCTTCGGCACGGCCAGGCACGGCCGCCGATCGAAGCCGAGGCGGCGCTGAATTGGGGGGAACAGTGCGTTCTGCGCGAGTATGTATAAAATTCTGGACCAAATCCATAAAATTCAAGCTTTTGCTGATTTTTAATTCTTCTTGGACCGATTTGCAAAATGTGTGGTCGGCGAGAAATAAATTAGATAAATAAATCTTTTTCTCCCTTTTTTTTTTTTGAAAACTAAAAAAAATGAAATAATTTATTAATGGTATAGTCATGATAGAGTCATTTTTCATGCAATTATTTAAATATTTGGGGGAAAACCCATTTATTATTGAATTTATGTAACATTAGTGGAGAAAAAAAAAGTGATGGTCTAGATAAAATGTAGACATATAAATTATACAAGATATTTTTGTCCTAACCTATCGATTCTTTGCATGAGGATATCAGATATACAATAAAATATTTTGTATCTGTGGGATAAGGTCATACAACTATGTTAATCCTTGAGGACTAAATTCTTAGGAGAAAAATTATATTTTCAGTCTTGTAATTTATATTTTTTTAATTTTAATTCTGTTAGGAGTTAATTTATATTGTAACTTGTAATATTTTTTAATTTCACTCTTTTTCTTTCAAAATTGAAATTTTTTAACAAAAAAACATCTAGTTTATGATTGGAATATAAAAAATACATGGGTCATAAAAAATTAAAATCCCCAAATTCAATTTACAATTTATCATTTTCCGTTGAAAAATTTCAATTTTAGAGGAAAAAAGATTGAAATTGAAAAATATTATAAGTTACAGGACTAAAAATATAAATTGACTCGTAACAAGACTAAAATTGAAAAAAAAAATGTAAGATACAAAACTAAAAACATAATTTTAGCCTACTTCATAATCAATTTATTACACAGCAAATTCTTAGCCTACTTCTTTAATTTATTATGATAACGATCCATCTAACACCTCCAATCAAAAACATAGATCTGAGTTTTTTTTTTTTGGTCATATTTTTAACATGCTTAATAATAAGCACAATGTTTTTTTGGTCATATTTTTAACATGTTTAATAATAAGCAAAGCATCCTCTTATTCTAAAGGAGTGTATAGGAGGGTGACACATTTTATATAATACGATAGGGATTAAATTTCGATGAGCGTATGTTTTTGGAGAAAAATTTCTCTCGCCCCTTGGCTACCTAGCGATCGGATTGTGAGAGACATTTAGGATGAACGTAATCATCTTGCTATCATAAATAAAAGAATAATGCTCCACGGGCATGAGCGTAATCATCTTGCTATACTAAAAGAGAGAACAGTATTTCACGGGTGTAGCCGAGTTAGTACTCCGAGGTTCATTTTCATAGAGAATACGTTTCTCTCATGTAAGATGCCGCTTGATAACTTAATTTACCATCTTTTGGCAAATCTTAGGATGGACCGTTAAGAGATCCCTGAGATAGAATAATTAGTTTAGAGTTTAAATAGGGGACTGAAGGTCTCTTAGATGGTTGTTTATATGGTTTGTATAAATAACTATTTTAAATTTAGATTTTATTTGCTGAGTAAGTTTATTTGGAATTAAATTAACAATAAATCTAAATGGTTAATCTAAAAGTAATACATAATCATTAATATATATATATATATATATAGAGAGATAATTTTAAAAATTAAATATGAAAATAGAGAGAAATAATATATTTGACTTATAAAATATTACTTGGGCATCCTTAATAATGATGCTAAAATTTTAAATGGGCGTTGTTTTCTTCTATTACTTCGTTATAGAAAATTACTCTTACGGGTGTGATCACTCAGAGGAATAATTAAAAAGATCAGAATTCGAAGAATGAATAATTTGGAGTTGAAATAGAGGATGAGGAGCTAAGGGCTCCAAATTGGCGTCGGAACAGGTAGATCTGATGGTCAAGATGATGTCTAGGAGCACACATCATATGATAAAAAGTGATTCGTTCACTCCAGCGTTCTCGTCAATTTGTCTCTAGATCAACACGAAGGAGGTAAATTACGGATGACTACTAGTTATTAGTATAAGTGGCAAGACATAAGGGGAGACATGCTCGGACACGTCGAGTTTCGATCCCAAAACCTTATGTGATAACATCCTATGTTTTAACCATCGTACTGTCCCGAGGGGACCGAGGAGCACATATCAGGATCTAGGGTTGATGGTTAAGATGATGTCGAGAGCAAACATCAGGATCTAGGGAGTCCCCTTCGGAGAAACAAACGGAGTTGAAATTCCAGGTAGCTTCCTTCCTACTTTATTCTGAGTGCGGTTTTCGATCTGTTTGTACCCCTAATCTCATTAATCAACAACCTAACACATGGCCACTCATATCCATATCTGTACTAAAGATCAATCTTAACTGTTTAACTTCCAGTTCAACTTGAGGATGCTTTAGAGATCTGGCTAGCCTAAATCAAAGGGTTGTTCCTCACATGCACTAACTTCAAAAGTTTTACCACCTAAGATTCTAAGGCTGTTACTATCCTGTTGCTCTCTCTTTGCTATCATGGTTTCTTTTTGATAGCTAATAAGATACACACATTATTTAACCGAAGATTTGAATGAGCACATGAATATTAGGATTTCCAGGATGAGGAGATTTTTTATTTTTAATTTTTAATTTGAATATGGGCACATTATTTGTTTATTGCTTTCCTAAAACATAATCTTTGTGACAACTTTCCTAGACTGCCATAGAATTGGTATAATCCTTAATTTCTATACTTCAGTTCTCTTTCGCACAAAGTCATTGGTAACTTGCGCAGGTAGAAATTTACCTTCACTGAATCTGGTACCTTGTTTTTGTTATTGATCCGGCGGTAAGATCAGGGGACCCCCTTTGAGGGAAGTCAACGCCACGTGAAGGTCAAAGGTCAAATGGTCGATCGGAAAAGGGGGACCGACCGGCCGAACGAGGTCTAAGCTGAAGGCAATCCGACGGGGGAGTCGGGTCTCCGACGCTCATGGTGAATAGAGTCGCTTGGCCGAGCGGGTAGCCCGCTCGGCCGAGGCTTAAGCATCGATACTGTAAAGGAACCGTTTGCGCCAAGCATCCGGTCGGACCGATACCTACGTCCGGTCGGATCGATGCTTGCCGAGCGGATGGATACTCGACTCGGGGAAAAAGAAGACAAAGGCAGAGGGAACATTGGGGAACATCTTTTTCTAACAACGGGCATGTTTGATGACTAGGCCATACACAGAATTGTACAGCGGAAGGTTTTGCTGTCCCATCGGAGAGGTGATTAGACTGTAGCAGTATGGTGTCAGCCATGTTCCTCTGACAAGCCCATACTACGGTATGGGAAACGACACGTGTATACCTCGGTAAGTGTGCACAAGCCTCCCCACAACTCTATATAAGAGCCCTCATACTTCGACGAAGGTACGCGATCACGCATTCTCCGATATTCGAAGTCACTTCCTAGTTTCCTCTTGCCTGACTTGAGCGTCAGAGGGTCGTCGCCGGGAACCCCTTCCCGGCCCAACTTCCTTGCAGGTTTGCCGGAGATCCCTACGACCGGCCGGAGATCCACGTCATCAGTTTGGAGAGCGCCACGTGTCCTACGTTCGTTGATTCAGCGTTCGGACAAAATCAAATTGGCGCCGTCTGTGGGAATGCACCTGCATCCGAGCGGAAGCAATGGGCGAAGCTGGACGACCGCATACGGTGATGCTCTCCACGGAGGAGCTCGACGCTCTGATCGAGACAAGAGCAGCTAAGCTCGTGGAGCAACAGAAACAGAAGGCGCAAGCCGAGCGGATGGAGCAATAAGCGACGTCAACGGCAAGAGGCCGAGCGGCATCAGAGTTCCGATCGGAGAATATCTCAACATGGGGCCGAGATAAAGATCCGGTCGGCATTCAAAGGGAAAGAGGATGGCCGAGCGAACCACCTCCAGCCGTACCGAGCTGGGTGAAAGGTGCGCTGATGTAATTCATTTTATGTATGTCTTGGTCGCCTGTGTCCTTTTAATGCAGGAAGCAAAGTGATAAAACGCATTTTGGAATTATTGGCCGAACGGCCGACTACACGAAGACCATGTGCCGCTCGGATCGTGTTGAAATTAGCCTTGAAGACCGTCGAGTTCCGACGTTAAATATTGAGAGTCGGACCGGCGACTATAAATCCCTCGGACGGAAGATCGTTGAGCTCCGACGTTAAATATCGAGAGTCGCGCCGGCGACTATAAACCCTCCGGCCGGAAGACCGTCGAGCTCCGACGTTAAATATCGAGAGTCGGATCGACGACTATAAACCCCCCGGACGGAAGACCGTCGAGCTCCGACGTTAAATATCGAGAGTCGGACCGGCGATTATAAACTCCCCGGATGGAAGACCGTCGAGCTCCGACATTAAATATCGAGAGTCGCGCCGGCGACTATAAACCTTCCGGTCGGAAGACCGTCGAGCTCCGACGTTAAATATCGAGAGTCGGACAGGCGACTATAAACCCTCCGGCCGGAAGACCGTCGAGCTCCGACGTTAAATATCGAGAGTCGGACCGGCGAGCGGAGAAGGCGAAGGATTTATAGGGTTGAACCCGAGTGGCCTCCACCGTCGGATTCAGGTCACGAGAACCGGAGCACGCATCGCGCCGTCCATTTCGAACTAAGGCGGTCCCATCGAAGGTAACGCCGCCGCCGTACACTGACGACATCAGGGGTGCCACGTGGCATTCCATCACGGGAGAGCATTTAATAAGCGCCTTATCGAGACACAAAGCGCGTGCTCGCCCTTAATGATGGAGATTAGCGCAAATTCCGAGGAGATCCGAGAGAGGGTGGCGTTGACTGAGGTCGTACTTATCTCCACACCGGCCGAGCGGATGATGGTTTCTTGGAAGCGCCGCTCGGCACAAAGGTCGTCCAGTCAGTCGGACTAATCGCCTCCTTCGACTAGACTTGAAGGGGAGGCAAGTAATCCGACGGTAAGACCAGGGGACCCCCTTTAAGGGAAGTCAACGCCACGTAGAGGTCAAAGGTCAAATGACCGATCGGAAAAGGGGGACCGACCGGTCGAACGGGGTCTAAGCTGAAGGCAACCCGACGGGGGAGTCGGGTCTCCGACGCTCATGGTGAATAGAGTCGCCTGGCCGAGCGGGTAGTCCGCTCGGCCGAGGCTTAAGCATCGATACTGTAAAGGAACCGTTTGAGCCAAGCACCCGGTCGGACCGATACCTACGTCCGGTCGTATCGATGCTTGCCGAGCGGATGGATACTCGGCTCGGGGAAAAAGAAGACAAAGGCAGAGGGAACATTGGGGAACATCTTTTTCTGACAACGGACATGTTTGACGACTAGGCCATACGCAGAATTGTACAGCGGAAGGTTCTGCTGTCCTATCAGAGAGGTGATCAGACTGTAGCAGTACGATGTCAGACATGTTCCTCTGACAAGCCCATACTACGGTAAGGGAAATGACACGTGTATACCTCGGTAAATGTGCACAAGCCTCCCCACAGCTCTATATAAGAGCCCTCATACTTCGACGAAGGTACGCGATCACGCATTCTCCGATATTCGAAGTCACTTCCTAGTTTCCTCTTGCCTGACTTGAGCGTCGGAGGGTCGTCGCCGGGAACCCCTTCCCGGCCCGACTTCCTTGCAAGTTCGTCGGAGATCCTTACGACCGGCCGGAGATCCACGTCATCAGTTCGGAGAGCGCCACGTGCCCAGCGTCCGTTGATTCAGCGTTCGGACAGGATCAGTTATATATAAGTATTTTTATTCACATAGCATAATAGAGGAAATTTAAATTCTCTGTTAGTGCAAGGAGTACCAGATAATAATAATCAATCTCTAAGGTTTCGATGTTTAACAATATATCTAAGTCTACAGGTCAGTTTGATGAAGGATTGATCTAAACAGAATTTGATATTTGGAAGATAAAAGTCTAGTTAAGACTAGATGACTAGCAAGAAAAAATCCTAATCGAAGGGTAGACAGTGGAAATCTTAGGTGGAGGTAACCTTAGGTGATGGAAATCCTAGTGAGCTGAGTTTGGTGGTGAAAATCCTAAGGGGAGGTAACCTTAAGTAGTAGAAGTCTCAGTGAGTAAAGCTAGGCAATGGAAATCCTAAGGGAGGTAACCTTAGGTGATGGAAGTCCTGGTGAGTGAAGTTAGGTGGTGAAATTATAAGGGGAGGTAACCTTAGGTGGTGAAAGTCCTAGTGAGTGAAGTTAGGCAGTGGAAATCCTAGGAGCAGGTAACCCTAGGTAGTGGTAAAGTCTTGGATGCAATTTAAGCATGAAGCCTAGTAGGCCTGGTAGACTTACAGGAGTATGGCTTGATCCTAAGGAATTGACCCTTAAATGGTAGACTTGGAAGAAAGACTTCCAAGCAAAAGATAAGTCTAGTAGGTCAGGTAAACTTACAGATATAGGTTAAGTTGATTGTTTGTGTTTGTATGGTTGTTTTGTAGGAATCTGGAGTTGGAAGCAAAACAGAGAGTAGACAAATGCAAATGGGTTAACCGCACTTGACTCGGGTTGAATCGGACCTGACTCGGGTTGAACCGAACCCAAACCGGTTCAAGAGACTAAATCAGCGGTTCGGTAGACCGACTGGGTTCAATCTAGATTGTTGGGTTGCCTGTTTGTGTTTGTATGGTTGTTTTGTAGGAACTTGAAGCTGGAAGCAAAACAGAGAGTAGACAAACGTAAATGGGTGAATCAGACTTGACTCGGGTCAAATTGGACTCAAACTAGTTCAAGAGACCGAATCAACGGTTCAATAGTCTAGATTGATGAGTTGTTAGAAATATAGACATGGAAGATGATGTGGCAAAAGATCATCTTTATGATTTGGACCAGGATGAGGATAAGTTAGATGATGTGGATAGAGATAAAGCTTCATCCAAATATAGCTTCATCCATATAAGAGGTGATCCAAATAAAGATATGATCCAACTCTATAAAAGAAGACGAAGGCTCTACATTCAAGACACCGATTCTTCATCCCACTCTTTATCTATGCGCTCAGAAAGCCACGCTGCGAAACTCTGCGTTCGGGGAAGCTCCAGGGGGTGCGCTGCTCTCAGGACTTCCGGATCGGTCGTTATCTTTTGTTTAATTTGTTTGTTACAAGTTGTACTTAGTTTATTATTATTACTTAGTAAATTTCATGAATATTATTTCTTTAAATTTTTATTATATTTTACTGCACTTTTGATAAAAACATTAGACCAAATCAAGTTGATGTTTCCCCCTCCCTGACGCCACTGATTCTACACTCTCAACCATTACGAGGACATGGGTTGTGCCGGAAGGTGCACTTTGACGCCACAACTATGCTTGCACGATACCAATGGCCTCGAAACATCGTCAAAACTGGGCAACAATTTCACTTTAATCTCTCATATGCGACTGCGAATGGGTTGTGCTATGTTGCTATGCGTTCAAAATTTTAGGCGAGGCAGTGCTATTCTTTGAACTCCAGGGAGAAGAATGCATAAAGTATTAAGCGAAGCGTTTCGCTTCCGCTCCCCGTCGACTCGCGGTCGTCCGGTCGATTTCGACTGGCGCTGGCGGTGAGTCACAACGCGGACTAGATGATCGCGAAAGCTGTGGCTGTAGCGTGTGAGGCGGAGCTTAAATGAGAGGGCGGCGGTGGGTAGGCGGTCGCTTTTTTCTCTCCTCCGACGATTTCTCCACCATCGTTCTCTTCCTTGCCGCCATCACTCCACTGCGCCGCCGCCGCCGCCGCCGCCCTGCGATCACTTAGTAACGGACGCTTCCTTCGCGATCCAATCTTAGAAAACCAAGGATCGAAGAGGTCGCAGTGGATCTGAAGCTCGATTTACTTGCTTGATCGCGCCCGATCTTTCCTTTATTTTTTTTTGGATTCGTGGTGCGCAGGTGGGGTTTCTGGTGGCGGCGACCGCGATTTGACTGCGGAGTAGCGAGGAATCTGGCTCATGGCATGCCTCCAGATGAGGCAGGAGCCTCGCAGTCGCTGGGTCGGGTACTACCCGCTTCCGAGCTTGGAGTTTTCGCCGGCGTCGTCGTCGTCCCCCTCCTGCGTTCTGTTGTGAATAAAGAAGCGATGCGGACTTCGATGCTCTTATTACGCTGCTTCGTGATCTTGTCACTTCGTTGTGGTAGGCTTCTGATCCTTCTACTTTCTCGTTCGCTCGTAAATTACCGCAATCTCGTGGCTTGATTTCGTCCTTTAAGGGCGGCCGCATTTGTTCGTCTTGGGATGCCACTAACTTCTTTCTGAATTCTGCTTCAATGTTCGTTGATATGCCCGTCCGCAACTATGCTTCGTTGTCTTGTTTTCCCTCTTCTTTTTGTTAGAATTTCACTTTTTTCCTTTTCTACTAGAGCAGAAAGACTCTTCTTATCACTTTCTTCTTCCACTTGTTCTCCTTCTTATTTGATGATTGTTTATTCATGGAGACATGGACTATCAGCCTAACTTTGCATCAGATAAAATGGTTAGGAATAGTTGGCGCTCAACTCAAAAAGTACTGAACTCTAATTAGGATCTGGCTGATTCGCATCGTTAATTCTGCAGTCCTAGCAGTTCTCAATTTTGATTCTTTGGATGAAAGCTAAATTAACTTATATTGTTTTAGTACTGGATGCTTTACTGCCATTTATATCATTTTTTCCCCCAAACATAAGCACAAACTTGTGTAACTAAAGTCATTTGTCTCTGTTGCTACAAAAGGTCCAGCAAAGGTTCTGGCATTTACTGGAACCTATGGAATAAATTATGGCAGGCTTGCAGACAATTTACCATCACCTGAAAGAGTGGTCACACTTCTTAAAGCAGCAAAGATAAAGAATGTGAGAATCTATGATGCTGATCACAGTGTGCTCAATGCATTTAAAGGATCTGGGCTTGATCTGACTGTAGCAATTGGTAATGAGTATCTGAGAGACATCAGTGTAAATGAAGATCATGCTGTTAGCTGGATCCGGTATAATGTGCAATCATTTCTGCCTGATACCCGCATCCGAGGGATTGTAGTTGGGAATGAAGTGTTAGGAAGTACAGATCAGGAACTTGCTCAAGCTCTTTTTGGTGCCATAAAGAATGTTTACAATGGTCTCAAGAGGCTTCAATTAGCAGACAATATTGAGGTGTCAACACCACATGCACAGTTTGTTTTTGCTAATTCCTTTCCTCCCTCGTCATGCATTTTTAAAGAAGATGTCCTTGGTTACATGAAGCCCATCCTGGATTTTTTTTCGCAGATTGGTAGCCCATTCTATCTTAACGCATATCCATTCTTGGCTTACAAATATGACCCTGAGCATATTGATATCAATTATGCTCTTTTCCTGCCAAATCATGGAGTTTATGACTCAAAGACTGATTTACACTATGACAACTTGCTTGATGCTCAAATAGATGCAGCTTATGCTGCTTTGGAAGCTGCTGGATATGACAAGATGGAAGTCAGGATTTCAGAGACGGGATGGGCTTCTGCAAGTACTGACAATGAAACAGGAGCTACTATCCAGAATGCAAGGACTTACAATTTTAATCTTCGCAAACGCCTTTTCAAGAAGAAAGGAACACCACTTAGGCCAAAAATTGTGGTTAAAGCATATATATTTGCCTTGTTCAATGAGGATATGAAGCCTAATGCGAATTCTGAAAAGCACTATGGGCTATTCGAACCAAATGGGAGCATAGCATATGATATTGGATATTCTGGCCTGAAGTCTTCATCTGCATCTCCAACTCACTTAACCTTGAAGGTAACATGTTTTCTTTTTTTTTTTTCATAAATTGTTTATGTTTTTGTTTAAAATAAAATTACAATAGGGTTGCTTCTTGGAATTGAGAATCCCAAATGCCTTGTTAAAACTTGAATGAAAAGTAATCTACGTGAACATATTGTATAAAATTGGAATTATGGGTATCCACTTTGTAAGTCTGCTAGTACACTACCGCAAATTTATTTTAAAACTTTATCGGCTAGATTTCGATGCTTATATACTACAAATAAACTCAATGCTCTACAAATATACTCAATACTAGTCTTGACCTAAATTACATATTGAAACACAACTGAACAACTTTCTCACCATTTTTAATTAGTTGATTTTGAGCTGGGAGTTTTATTATTTAGGGCTTTGAATATTAATTTAGAGGTCCAAAGTCTCACTATTCCAAGATGCGAATTCCAATATTCAGTTGCATTATCAAAAACTCTGGCTTCTTCATCACTTGGACTGGAGGAAGTCTGAACTTACCAATTTTCTTTGGGTGATAATTTTTTGCAGGATATTTATACTCGAGATTGGTTATCAGCATACAACATGGTTCACATATGCTTTGTGGCAGTTGTTCTGGTTTTAACCATTTAGTTTGTCAACGCAAGTCTGCTTCGAGCAATGGACCATGCAATGTTCTTTTGAATTCTTGTACCTGTCCTTTGGTCGTATTATGTGCGCCTTCTATTCACGAGTAAGATGCTGGTAAAAGTGTTCCAATTTTCAAATGAATGATATTGCATCGCTCAGTGCTGATTAGTAAATATCACTCAGACAAAGTTGATAGAAATACCGAAGGTGAGAGTTCTATATTTCTGTTTTAGTTTCATTAACAAATTCGTACTGAGGGTTTGTTTTCATCTCATTCTTGATTGCATTTTCTTTTATAAAATCTCTGGTAAATGTTCGACAACTCGATGTTCCTCAATCACTACAGCAACTCTTCTCTGAGGAAGCATTGATGGAACGTTCATCCGCCACGATCCGGAGCAGTTGATAGTTAGATACCAAAGTCCGTGCTCAAATGACTGATCCGGACCTTAGTTCGTGTGAGAAGCGACGATCCAAGATGGGCTCCTCCAGCAAATAGATTGAAGATCAAAAACTTCTACCATAATTTCAACATTTTTTGTTGCGATAAAAATAAAAGCAATATTATATTTAAGCGGCAGGAGGACATTTTCGGACGTGTCGAGTTTCAAGATTTCATATGGTAATATCCTATGTCTCAACCACCGTAGTCCTGAGAGAACACGAATATTATATTTATAGTGAAATCGGCGATAATAATAAAAAAAAAAATAATGTCAGTAATTAGAATAATCTAATTTAATTGAAGATTTTTAACAAAATTATTTTGAATATACAATGAAATATAAATTTATTATTTATATATACTTATTCAATCCTTGCAGTTTATTTTTTTTTAAAAAAAATTAAAAACTACCGACCATTCGATCCTTACAATTGTTCTATTCCTATCTCTCGTTAGGAAACGGGTGGTTGAAATCTCTCGTTTATCCTATCTTAACTACAGTCTTATCACAAAAATGAATAGTCCAGATCTCTCGTTTTCCTCAAAACAAGTATTGACGTACCATTCGATTTCGTTTTATCGTCACAAGCACGTAACTACCGTCCGATCCAGATGCTAGGTGTGTTCCCATCTCTCATCAAGAAAATGGACAATAACGATCTTTCATTGAATCTTCCCGAGTTTTGACCATGGAATCTTTACATGAGGTTCTACATCCACATTTCCTCACAAAAACGGACAGCTAAGATCTCCTATTGTCCTCACAGGCAAACAATGACCGTCCAATCCCTTACATGTGGAGGGTTTTATGCCACATGCATCGAGAGTTTGATGCTGTGTTGGACGGTGATAGGAGGCAAAGCCACGAAGAATAAAGACGAGGGACAACCAAACATCGCTCAAGAAAACTCTAGAAGCCCTTCCTTCCTGGCATTCCTCTCCTCTTCTAACCTTTTCCCTTCCTCCGCATCTGCAATCTAAGGCTCATGCTTTTCTCGTGATGGTGGAGGGGACGTCCTTGCCGTCCAATTTGTAGGAAGGGGAGGCCATCTCAGTCACGACTCAGGTGGAAGCCTTGTTCCATAGGAGGATCGAGTTCTATCCTGCCCGGAAGCCGTTGATAGTCGGATACCAAAGTCCGCGCTCAAATGACTGATCCGGACCCTAGTTCGTGCTAGAAGCAACAATCCAAGATGGGCTCCTCCAACAAATAGATTGGAGATCAAAAACTTCTAGTATAATTTTAGCGTCTTTTGTCGCGATCAAAATAAGAATGAATATTATATTTAAGCGGCGGGAGGGCATCTTCAGACGCGTTAAGTTTCAAGATTTCATGTGTTAATACTCTATGTCTCAACCACTACACCGTCCTGAGAGAATACGAATATTATATTTATAACATATTTAATTGATCGTTAATGAAATCGGTGATAATAATAATAATAAAAAAGGTGATGTCAGTAAGAAGAAGAATTTAATTTGATTGAAATTTTTTAACAAAATTAATTTTGAATACAGAATGAAATACAAATTTATTATTTATATATAGTTATTCAATTCAATTTGTTTTTTAAAAAAATAATTAAAAACTACCGACAGTTCGTTCCTTACAATTGTTCTATTCTTATCTCTCGTTAGAAAAACGAGCGGTCGAGATCACTCGTTTGTCATATCTTAACTACAGTCTTATCACAAAAATGAATGGTCCAGATCTTTGTCTTTCCTCAAAACAAGTATCGACGTATTATCTAATCTCGTTTTACCATCACAAGCACGTAATTGTCATCCGATCCAGACGCTAGGTGTGTTCCAATCTCTCATCAAGAAAATAGACGGTAATGATTTTTCATTGTACCTTCATGAGTTCTGACTATGAGATCTTTATGTGGGGTTGTACATCCATATTTCCTCACAAAAATGAACGACTAAGATCTCCTACTGCTCACATAGGGAAGCAACGATTGTCCAATCGCTTATATGGGGAAGATTTTATACCCCATGCACCGAGCGTTTGACGGCGTGTTCGACGGCGATAGGAGGCAAAGCCAGGAAGAACAAAGATGAGGGGCGGTGAAACATCGCTCAAGAAAACCCTAGAATCCCTTCTCTCCTCAATTTCTTCTCCTCTTCTTACGTTTTCTCTTCCTAAGCTTCTGCGATTTGAGGCTCAAGCTTTTCTCGCGATGGTGGAGGGGACGTCCTTGTCGGCCAATTTGTAGGAAGGGCGGCCATCTCCATCATGACTCAGGTGGAAGTCTTGTTCTATAGGAGGATCGAGTTCCATCCCACCCGAAAGTCGTTGATAGTCGGATACCAAAGTTTGTGCCCAAATGACTGATCCAGACCCTAGTTCATGCTAGAAGAGACAATCCAAGATGGGCTCCTCCAGCAAATCGATTGGAGATCAAAAACTTCTAGCATAATTTCAGCATCTTTTTGTCGTGATCAAAATAAGAATGAATATTATATTTAAACGACGGGAGGGCATGTTTGGGCGCGTCGAATTTCAAGACTTCATGTGGCAATACCCTATGTCTCAATCACCGCACCACCTAGAGGAACACAAATATTATATTTATAGCATATTTAATAGGTCGTTAATAAATTCGACGATAATAATAATAAAAAAAGTGATGTGTAATTAGAAGAATTTAATTTGATTGGAAATTTTTATCAAAATTAATTTTGTATACACAATGAAATACAAAATTATTATTTTTATATACTTATTCAATTCAATTTATTTTTTAAAAAATAATTAAAAACTACAGATCTTTATAATTGTTCTATTCCTATTTCTCATTAGGAAAACAAGCGGCCGTGATCTCTCGTTTGTCATATCTTAACTACAATATTATCACACAAATGAATGGTTCAGATATCTCGTTTTCCTCAAAGCAAGTATCGACGTACCAACTGATCTTGTTTTTCTATTAAAGCATGTAATTGTCGTCCGATCCAGATGTTATGCATTCCTATCTCTCATCAAGAAAATGGATGGAACAACCTTTCGTTGTACCTTCCCGAGTTCTAATTATGGGGTCTTTACGTGGGGTTCTACATCCAAATTTCCTCAAAAAAAAAGGACGGCTAAAACTCCTACTACCCTCACAAGCAAGCAATGACCATCCAATCCCTTACATGGGGAGGGTTTATACCACACAGACCGAGCGTTTGACGACGTGTTGGATGGCGATAGGAGGTGAAGCCACTAAGAACAAAGACGAGGGGTGGCGAAATATTGCTCAAGAAAACCCTAGAAGCCTTTCCCTCGCTTTCTTCTCCTCTCCTAACCTTTTCCCTTCCTTTGCTTTTGCGATCTTAGGCTCAAGCTTTTCTCACGATGGCAGAGGGGACATCCTTGCATGCCAATATGCAAGAAGTGGTGACCATCTCCGTCACGGATAAGGTGGAAGCCTTGTTCCATAGGAGGATCGAGTTCCATCCCGTCGGAAGCCTTTGACAGTCGGATACCAAAGTCCGCACCCAAATGACTGATCCAGACCCTAGTTTGTGCTAGAAGCGACGATCCAAGATGGGCTCCTTTAGAGAATAGATTGGAGATAAAAAAAAACTTTTAGCATAATTTCTGCAGCTTCTGTCACAATCAAAATAAGAACAAATATTCTATTTAAGCAGCGGGAGAGCATGTTCTGACGTGTCGAGTTTTAAGACTTGATGTGGCAATATCCTATGTCTCAACCACTACACCACCCTGAGGAAACATGAATATTATATATATAACTTATTTTTAATTGGTCATTAATAAAATCGATGATAATAATAATAAAAATAATAATAATAATAAACAAAAAGTAATGTCAGTAATAAGAAAATTTTAATTTGATTGGAAATTTTTAACAAAATTAATTTTGAATACACAATAAAATACAAATTTATTATTTATATGCACTTATTTAGTTTAGTTTATTTTTTAAAAAAATTAAAAACTACCTTCCATTCGATCCATACAATTGTTCTATTCATATCTATCATTACGAAAATGGGCGGTCAAGATCTCTCATTTGTCATATATTAACTATAATTTTATCACAAAAACAAACGGTCTAGATCTCTCATTTTTCTCAAAGCAAGTATCGACGCACCATCCAATCTCGTTTTACAGTCACAAGTACGTAACTACCATCCAATCCAGACGCTAGGTGCGTCCCATCTCTTATCAAGAAAATGGACGGTAACGATCTTTCGTTGTACCTTCATGAGTTTTGACTATGAGATCTTTAAGTGGGGTTCTACATCCACATATTTCCTCGTAAAATGGATGGCTAAGATCTTCTACTGCCCTCACAGACAAGCAAGACGGTCCAATCCCTTACATAGGGAGAGTTTTTATACCCCACGCACCGAGCATTTGACGGCGTGTTGGACGGCGATAGGAGGCGAAGCCACGAAGCACAAACACGAGGGAAGGTGAAACATCGCTCAAGAAAACCCTAGAAGTCCTTCCCTCCTCGCTTTCCTCTCCTCTTTTAACCTTTTCCCTTCCTCCGCTTCTAAGATCTGAGGCTCAAGCTTTTCTCGCGATGGTGAAGGGGATGACCTTGCCGACTAATTTGCAAGAAGGGGTGCCCATCTTCGTCACGACTCAAGTGGAAGCCTTGTTCCATAGGAGGATTAAGTTCCATCCCACCCAGAAGTCGTTGACAATCGGATACCAAAGTCCACACCCAAATAATCGATCTGGACCCAGTTCATGCTAGAAGTGACGATCCAAGATGGGCTCCTCCAGCAAATAGATCGGAGATCAAAAACTTCTAGCATAATTTCAGCATCTTTCGTCATGATCAAAATAAGAACGAATATTATATTTAAGCGGCGGGAGGACATTTTTTGATGCGTTAAGTTTTAAGACTTGATGTGGCAATACCCTATGTCTCAACCACCGCACCACCCTAAGAGAACATGAATATTATATTTATAACATATTTAATTGGTCCTTAATAAAATCAGCGATAATAATAATAATAAACAAAAATTAATGTCAGTAATAACAAAATTTTAATTTGATTGAAAATTTTTAACAAAATTAATTTTGAATGCACAATAAAATATAAATTTATTATTTATATATACTTATTGAATTCATTTTATTTAAAAAAAAATAATTAAAAACTACTGACCATCCTTACAATTGTTTTATTCACATCTCTCGTTAGAAAACCGGGCAGTCGAGATCTCTCATTTATCATATATTAACTACAATTTTATCACAAAAACGAACGATCTAGATCTCTCATTTTTCTCAAAGCAAGTATCGACATACCATCCGATCTCGTTTTACAGTCACAAGTACGTAACTGACGCCCGATCCAAACGCTAGGTGCTTCCCATCTCTCATCAAGAAAATGGACGATAACAATCTTTCGTTGTACCTTTATGAGTTTTAATTATGGGATCTTTACGTGAGGTTCTACATCAGCATTTCCTCACAAAAACAGACGGCTAAGATCTCCTACTGCCCTCACAGGCAAGCAATGATCGTCCAATCCCTTACATAGGGAGGGTTTTTATACCCCATGCACCGAGCATTTGACGCGCGTGTTGGACGACGATAGGAGGCGAAGCCATGGAGAATAAACATGAGGGAAGGTGAAACATCTCTCAAGAAAACCCTAGAAGCCCTTCTCTCCCCGTTCTCCTCTCCTCTTCTAACCTTTTCCCTTCCCCCGCTTCTAGAATCTAAAGCACAAGCTTTTCTCGCGATGGTGTAGGGGATAACCTTGTCGGCCAATTTGCAAGAAGGGGCGGTCATCTTCGTCACGACTCAATTGGAAGCCTTATTCCATAGAAGGATTAAGTTCCATCTCGCCCGGAAGCCGTTGGCAGTCGGATACCAAAGTATGTGCCGAAATGACCGATCTGAACCCTAGTTCGTGCTAGAAGCGACGATCCAAGATGACCTCCCCCGGCAAATAGATCGAAGAAAAAAAAGTTCTAGCATAATTTCAGCATCTTTCGTCACGATCAAAATAAGAACAAATATTATATTTAAGCGACGGGAGGACATGCTTGGACGTCGAGTTTTAAGACTTGATGTGACAATACTCTATGTCTCAACCACCGTACCACCCTGAGGGAATATGAATATTATATTTATAGCATATTTAAATTGTTGTTAATAAAATCAGCGATAATAATAATAAAAAGTGATGTCAGTAATTAGAAAATTTTAATTAGATTGGAAATTTTTAATAAAATTAATTTTGAATAAATACAATTTATTATTTTTATATACTTATTAAATTCAGTTTATTTTTAAAAAATAATTAAAAACTACCGATCGTTCAATCCTTGCAATTGTTCTATTCATATCTCTCGTTAGGAAAACGGGTGGTCGAAATCTCTCGTTTGTCATATCTTAACTACAGTCTTATTACAAAAACGAACAGTCTAGATCGCTCATTCTCCTCAAAGTAAATATGGACGTACCATCCGATCTCATTTTGCCGTGACAAGCATGTAACTGCCATCTGATTCAGACACTAGGTGTGTTCCCATTTCTCATCAAGATAACGAATGATAACGATCTATCATTGTACCTTCATGAGTTCTGACTATGGGATCTTTACATGGGGTTCTACATCCACATTTACTCACAAAAATGGACGGCTAAGATCTCCTACTGCTCACACAGGCAAGTAATAATTGTCCAATCTCTTACATGGGGAGGGTTTTATACCACTCACACCGAACGTGTGACGACGTGTTGGACGACAAAAGGAGGCGAAGCCATGAAGAACAAAGACGAGAGGCATCGAAACATTGCTCAAGAAAACCCTAGAAGCCCTTCCCTCCTCGCTTTTCCTCTCCTCTTCTAACCTTTTCCCTTCCTCCGCTTCTGCGATCTAAGACTCAATTACTTTTCTCATGATGGTGGAGGGGACGTCCTTGCGGGCCAATTTGTAGGAAGGGGCGACCATCTCCGTCACAACTCATGTGGAAGTCTTGTTCCATAGGAGGATCGAGTTCCATCTCACCCAGAAGTCGTTGACAGTCAGATACCAAAGTTCGCACCCAAATGACCGATTCATACCCTAGTTTGTGCTAGAAGTGACGATCCAAGATGGGCTTCTCAAGCAAATAAATCGGAGATAAAAAAACTTCTAGCATAATTTTAGCATCTTTTGTCACGATCAAAATAAGAACAAATATTATATTTAAGTGGTGGGAAGGCATGTTCAGACGCGACGAGTTTTAAGGCTTTATATGGCAATATCTTATGTATCAACCACTGCAACACCCTGAGAGAACATGAATATGATATTTATAGCATATTTAATTTGTTGTTAATAAAATCTGTAATAATAAAAATAAAAAAGTGATGTCATTAATTAAAAGAATTTAATTTGATTGAATTTTTTTAACAAAATTAATTTTGAATAAACAATGAATTACAAATTTATTATTTATATATTTTGATTCAATTACGTTTAGTTTTTTAAAAAATAATTAAAAACTACTAACCATTCTATCCTTACAATTATTTTATTCCTATCTCTCGTTAGGAAAACGGGCGATCAAGATCCTCGTTTGCCATTTATTAACTACAGTCTTATCACAAAAACGAACAGTCCAAATCTCTCGTTTTCCTTAAAGCAAGTATCGATGTACCATCCGATCTCGTTTTATAGTCACAAGCACGTAATTGTTGTCCGATCCAGACGCTAGGTGCTTCCCATCTCTCATCAAGAAAACGGACGGTAACGATCTTTCATTGTACCTTCATGAGTTTTGACTATGAGATCTTTACATGGGGTTCTACATCCACATTTCCTCACAAAAACAGACGGCTAAGATCTCCTACTGCCCTCACAGGCAAGCAATGACAGTCCAATCCCTTACATAGGGAGGGTTTTTATACCCCACGCACCGAGCATTTGACGACGTGTTGGACGGCGATAAGAGACGAAGCTACAAAGAACAGACACGAGGGAAGGAGAAATATCACTCAAGAAACCCCTAGAAGCTCTTTTCTCCTCGCTTTCCTCTCCTCTTCTAACCTTTTCCCTTCCTCCGCTTCTACGATCTGAGGCTCAAGCTTTTCTCGCGATGGCGGAGGGGACGACCTTGCCGGCCAATTTGCAAGAAAGGGTGGCCATCTTCGTAATGACTCAAGTGGAAGCCTTGTTCCATAGGAGGATTAAGTTCCATCTCGTCTGGAAGCCATTGACAGTCGGATACCAAAGTCCAGCCCAAATGATTGATCCGGACCCTAGTTTGTGCTAGAAGCGACGATCCCAGACGGGCTCCTCTAGCAAATAGATCGGAGATCAAAAACTTCTAACATAATTTCAGCATCTTTCCTCATGATCAAAATAAGAACGAATATTATATTTAAGCGGCGGGAGGGCATGCTCGGACGCGTTGAGTTGTAAAGCTTGTTGTGGCAAATACTCTATGTCTCAACCACCGCGTCACCCTGAGAGAATATGAATATTATATTTATAGCATATTTAATTGGTCGTTAATAAAATCGGTGATAATAATAATAAACAAGACTAATGTCAGTAATTAGAAAATTTTAATTAGATTGGAAATTTTTAATAAAATTAATTTTGAATACACAATGAAATACAAATTTATTATTTATATATACTTATTAAATTCAATTTTTTTTTTAAATAATTAAAAATTACCGATCGTTCGATCCTTACAATTGTTCTATTCATATCTCTGGTTAGGAAATCGGGCGTCGAAATCTCTTGTTTGCAATATCTTAACAACAGTCTTATTACAAAAATGAACGATCTAGATCGCTCGTTTTCCTCAAAGTAAATATCGACATACCATCCGATCTCATTTTACCGTGATAAGCACGTAATTGCCGTCTGATTCAGACGCTAGGGTGCGCTCCCATTTCTCATCAAGATAACGGACAGTAATGATATATCATTGTACCTTCATGAGTTTTGACTATGAGATCTTTACGTGGGGTTCTACATCCATATTTACTCACAAAAATTGACGGTTAAGATCTTTTACTGCTCACACAGGTAAGCAATGATTGTCCAATCCCTTACATGGGGAGGATTTTATACCCCTCGCATTGAGCATTTGACGACATGTTGGACAGCGAAAGGAGGTGAAGCCATGAAGAACAAAGATGAGAGGCGGCGAAACATCGCTCAAGAAAACCCTAGCAGCCCTTCCCTCCTCGCTTTCCTCTCCTCTTCTAACCTTTTCCCTTCCTCCAGTTCTGTGATATGAGGCTCAAGCTTTTCTCGTGATGGTGGAGGGGACGTCATTGCCAGCCAATTTGTAGGAAGGGGCTACTATCTCTGTCACAGCTCAAGTGGAAGTCTTGTTCTATAGGAGGATCGAGTTTCATCCCGCCCGGAAGCCATTGACAGTCAGATACCAAAGTCCGCGCCCAAATGACCGATCCGAACCCTAGTTTGTGCTAGAAGCAACGATCCAAGATGTGCTCCTCGAGCAAATAAATCAGAGATCAAAAACTTCTAGCATAATTTTAGCATCTTTTGTCGCAATCAAAATAAGAATGAATATTATATTTAAGTGGCGGGAGGGCATGTTTAGACACGTCGAGTTGTAAGACTTTATGTGGCAATACCCTATGTCTCAACCACTCCACCGCCCTGAGAGAACATGAATATTATATTTATAGCGTATTTAAAATCATGAATAATAAAAAAAAGTGATGTCAGTAATAAGAAGAATTTAATTTGATTGAAATTTTTTATCAAAATTAATTTTGAATACACAATGAAATACAAATTTATTATTTATATATATTGATTCAATTAAGTTTATTTTTTTTAAAAAAAAATAATTTAAAACTACTGATATCCTTATAATTGTTCTATTCATATCTCTCGTTAGGAAAACGGGCAATCGAGATCTCTCATTTGCCATATATTAAATACAGTCTTATCAAAAAAGTGAACGGTCCAAATCTCTTGTTTTCCTCAAAGCAAGTATCGACGTACCATCTGTTCTCGTTTTATCGTGACAAGCACGTAATTACTGTTTTATCCAGACGCTAGGTGCATTCCCATCTCTCAGCAAGAAAACGGACAGTAGCAATCTATCATTGTACCTTCATGAGTTCTAACTATGGGATCTTTACATGGGGTACTATATCCACATTTCCTCACAAAAACAAACGGCTAAGATCTCCTTCTACCCACATAGGCAAGTAACGATTGTCCAATCTCTTACATTGGGAGGGTTTTATAACCCACCCACTGAGCGTTTAATAAAAAATGTGGAACCGCCACATCAGCGCCCCCCCCTAGAGCCGGTCCCACGGATATGGAGGGAGGTAAAACCCACTGAGCGTTTAATGGTGTGTTGGACGATGATAGGTGGTGAAGCCACGAAGAGCAAAGATGAGGGGCGGCGAAACATCGCTCAAGAAAACCCTAGAAGCTCTTCCCTCCTCCCTTTCCTCTCCTCTTCTAACCTTTTCCCTTCCTCCGCTTCTGCGATCTGAGGCTCAAGCTTTTCTCGCGATGGCGGAGGGGACGTCCTTGCCGACCAATTTGCAAGAAGGGGCGGCCATCTCCGTCACGGTTCAGGTGGAAGCTCTGTTCCATAGGAGGATCGAGTTCCATCCTGCCCGAAAGCTGTTGACAGTCAGATACCAAAGTCCACGCCCAAATGACCAATCTAGACCCTAGTTCGTGCTAGAAGTGATGATCCAAGATGGGCTCCTCCATCAAATAGATCGGAGATCAAAAACTTTTAGCATAATTTCAGCATCTTTTGTCGTGAATAAGAACGAATATTATATTTAAGCTATAGGAGGCCATGTTTGGACTCGTTAAGTTTCAAGACTTGATGTGACAATATCCTATGTCTAAGCTACCACATCGCCATGAGGGAGCACAAATATTATATTTATAGCGTACTTAATTAGTCGTTAATAAAATCAGAGATAATAATAATAAAAAAAAGGTTATGTCAGTAATTAGAAGAATTTAATTTGATTGAAATTTTTTAAATAAATTAATTTTGAATACACAATGAAATACAAATTTATTATTGATATATACTTATTCAATTTATTTTTTAAAAATAATAAAAATCTATCGACCATTCGATCTTTACAATTGTTCTATTCCTATCTCTCGTTAGGAAAATGAGCGGTCGAGATCTCTTGTTTGCCAAATCTTAATTACAGTCTTATCACAAAACTGAACGGACTAGATCTCTCATTTTCCTCAAAACAAGTATTAACGTACCATCCGATCTCGTTTTATCGTCACAAGCACGTAACAGTCGTTTGATCCAGACGCTAGGTGCATTCCCATCTCTCATCAAGAAAATGGATGGTAACGATCTTTCATTGTACCTTCATGAGTTCTCACTGTGGAATCTTTACATGGGGTTCTACATCTACACTTTCTCACAAAAACGAACGGCTAAGATCTCCTACTGCCCTCACAGGCAAGCAACAACCGTTCAATCCTTAACATGGGGAGGGTTTTAGACCCAACACATCGAGCCACGAGGAAATGAGGGGGCAAAACATCACTCAAGGAAACCCTAGAAGCCCTTCCCTCCTTGCTTTCCCCTCCTCTTCTAACATTTTCCCTTCCTCCGCTTCTGCGATCTAAGGCTCAGGCTTGTGGTGTACACAGATGACTCCAAGAATGGGTTAGGGGTTGTGTTGATGAAAAATGGGAAGACAATTGTTTATTCTTCACGCAAGTTGAAGGTACATGACCAAAACTATCCCACGCATGACCTAAAATTAGCGGCAGTCATCTTTACTTTAAAGATTTAGAGGCATTACCTTTATGGGGAATGTTGTGAGATCTTTACTAGCCACAAAAGTTTGAAATATTTTTTCACACAAAATGAATTGAATATGAGACAGAGACGATGGTTGGAATTGGTGAAGGACTATAACTGCAACATTAATTATCATCCGAGTAAGACTAATATGATGGCAGATGCTCTGAGTCATAAGTGTGCGACGTTGTTGCAGTTGACAACCCAACAACAGTTGATATAAAAATAATAATCATAAAATAAAATATGAAATAAGTGTCTATTTTGAGCAAGGTATCTTCTTTGCTCATAACTTTTCCTTATTTTTACATCTTCTTTGTAAGATTAAATGTTCCAGAATCCAGAAACATTTATTTCAAGATGTGCACACTCATTCATCAAATAGGTTCAGATAGAGAGGAATTTGGTGTGTTTATTACCTTGTAATATATTGTATCAGCTGCCAATTAAATGTTCTAGATCCATAAATGAAGTAATCAAGCTTCCTACCAGTGGATAAAGATACGGAGCGCACAACCAATAGGAGGAGGAGAAGGCTGCGCTGAGTGTAAGAAACAGGAGAGCGAGGTGAGGCAAGGAAGATACCAGAGGAGAAGCAGTCATCCCTTGCGCAGGTTTCTTAGGAGAGCAGTGAAATCAACGATCCAATTTTTTTTTAAAAAAGAATGGGTAGGGTTTCTTAGGAGGGTTTGAGAGCAACGATCTAGTTTTTTTAAAAAAATGGGCCCCAAAAAATTATGTAATGGGCCTTTAAAAAATAGGCCTAAAAAATTACGCAAATGGACTAACAAATAATTCTGTGTTACACTTTGCAATAGCCTTGCTACGGGCTCTATTGCCATCCTCGCTATAGCGAAGATAGCGCCAATAGTGATCGTTATCGTCAAGATCGTTGCGCATAGCCCCTCATCACCCCAAGTCGTCGCCTCGCCTCACTATTCACTAAAGCGAGGGCTATTGGGGCTATTGACAACTATTCCCCCAAAGAGGTTCCTCTAGGGTTTTGATGGTTACCACTAATTTCCTATAAATACATGTTTATTAGGTCATACCTGTGAATTTTTGTTTTTTACATGTTATTATGATCATACCCCATGTTCTCTAGTCTTTCTTCTCTTAAGCTAACATCATATTGTCATTCATGTATAGTAAATTTCTATTCTATGCTTTATACTTTTCGCTCCAAGTCATTATTTATGCTATATACCTACTAGTGGATTATTCTTGTTGGGTCTGTAGACTCATCTTATCATGATTGCAGGTGAGGAAGATGTCATTCCGAATGTGACAGGGGACACGAAGGCAGAGTAGCTGAGGAGATAAGGTTGAATGCATCACACACTATCTAGAGACTTTTAAGTGTCAGTTATTAGCCATTTCCTTTTGAATTGCTATGTTAGTATGAGATAAAGACTACCTGTTGGCTTGCATTAGTAGGAGTTCGCAAATGTCTTCGAGAGATATGTTTTCTTATCATTTCTTTTACCTTTGTAATTTTCGACAAATATATGATGCAAAAAAAATGTTTCCTTTCCGCGTGGGGTTTATGGTTTAGTTTTAGTAAATCACCTATCAGTGGATCGATGATATTGTATGGTTCAGTCGTGGGTAAATAGTTAGGGTCTTTTCACATCACCTAGGGATCAAATGATGTATGGGTTATTGTGGATCGACTGACGAAGTCGGCGCACTTTCTGTCGGTAAAAACAACCTTTACTATAATGTAATATGCAGAAATATATATACGAGAGAATACGATTACATGGAATTCCAGCTCAGATTGTGTCATATAGAGATTCAAAATTTACTTCTGGGTTTTGGGGGAGTTTGCATTGTGGGTTAGGTACAAAGCTCACACTTAGTACCGCTTTCCATCCACAAACTAATGGTCAATCCGAACGGGTGATTTAGATTTTGGAGGATATGCTACGAGCTTGTATGATTGACTTCAAAGAAAGTTGGGAGTCAAGATTGCCCCTAGTAGAGTTTACTTATAATAACAATTATCAAGCCACTATAGGTATGACTTCGTATGAAGCGCTGTATGGAAGAAAGTGCATGACGCCATTGCATTTGGATGAGATAGGAGAGAGGGCGGTATTGGGTCCAGATATTGTGACTCATACAGTGAATCTAGTGTTGGAGCAATCTGGGTACCCTAGGTTTTGATGTTTGGACAAAGGTTTAAGTTATGTTTATTGTTGTATTTGATATGCATTGTGAGTGTGCAGGATACAAGTACAACAAGGAAAGTCCAAGTGTGATCTTGGCAAAGGAGGAAAGTCCAAAGATGAGTCTTGGCGGTGTAAGTCTAAGCAGGTAGTCTTGGTAACGTAAATCCAAGTGTGACTTGGCAATGGACGAAGTCCCGAAGGTGCGACCTCTTGGCAAAGGAAGATCCGACAATAATGACAAAGGCCGATGGAAGCTCCAGAAGGCAAGACGTGAATGATGGGGATGTTGGAGCAATCCTAATGGTCCGTGCGACTATGCGTTTTGGTGTTTGGATAAAGAGTTTAAGTTAGGTTCACCCTTGTATTTGATATGTGTATGTGAGTGTGCAAGTATGCAGGATACACATGTGACTCAGGTTGATGGCTTCGGGTCCGGTGAAGGATGGAGCATCCGAGGGACCATTGACAAGGCAGCGAGGACAAGGGCTGAGGGAAGCGACTTCGAGGCATACGCGAAAGATGACATTGGGGGCGAGCCGTGGGCTTGATGTATCCGAGGGACGAGAGCCAAAGGAAGTAGGCTTGAAGGCAAGAGGTCAAGGCTGCAAAGAAGCATCAAGTGAGTCATAAGGGTGAGGATACGAGTGCACAAGAGATTGTACTCGGAGTAAAATCCTAGTTCTAGAGTTTTACTGTAGCGTTACTGTAGCAGTACTGTAACATTACTGTAGCAGTCGACTGCATATTTTAGTAGTCGACTGGTGCAGTCGACCGCGCAGTCGGCTGGGTGCGAACAGAATGGTTCTGTTCGTTCGGTCAGTGTGGATCAGTCGACTGCATGTTTTAGCAGTCGACTGTACTAGTCGACTGCTAGTTTTAGCAGTCGACTGGTATCAAGTCGTTGAGATGTAACGGTCGAATTTCCACAGAGGGCAGTCGACTGCATGTTTTGGCAGTCGACTGGTAGGCGAGGTTTTCAACCCGCGACCTATATAACCAAAGCTTGGGAGTTATGTTATAGTTGACGAAATTAGTGGTGGTAAACCCTAATTAGTAGTCTACTTGTTCTCAAGTGTTTGTGAGTGTTGTGGTGAGGTTTCTCCACTCACAAGGAGCTACTTGAGATAGCCGGAGTTTGCCGGGGGCTAATCCATCGTCGGATCGGGATCGTTCACCTCAAGGACACGCCGTGGAGTAGGAGTCCTAATTTCCGAACCACGTTAAACGAACATGTTAGCGGTTTGCATTTCTTTTCTTAGTTTTAGCCTTTAGCTTGTTTGTTTTATTTGTATTTCGCTGCGCAAGCTAACATCGTAGGAGAAGCGATCGATTTGGGGGCGCCGTCTATCCAACCCCCCTTCAAGACGGCCATCGATCCCCAACAGGGGAGGCATCCGAGGGACGCAAGGCTGATGGAGGAGGCTAAAAGGCTAGGTCTAGGTTGGTCAGGCGAGGACGAGTGCTGAGTGAATGTATTCGAGGGTAAAATCCTAGAATTAGGATTTTACGGTAACAGTACTGTAGCGTTACTATAGTAATATTGTAGCAGCACTATAGTAGTCGACTGGTGGTTTTCATCAGTCGACTGGTGCAGTCTACTGGGAGCGAACAGAATGCTTCCGTTCTCTCGACCAATATGGAGCAGTCGACTGGTATCGAGCTGTTGGGATGTAACAGTCGAATTTCCACAAGAGGGCAGTCGACTGATGATTTTGACAATCGACTGATAGGCAGAATTTTTCAACTCGTGGCCTATATAACCAAGCCTTGGGAGCTTAGTTGAGGTTGACGAAAATAGAGGTGGTTAACCCCCTATTAGAGTCTCTAAGGTCTTCGTAAGTGATCAAGAGCTTGTGCGAGTTTGTGGCGAGGTTTCTCCACCCACAAGGAGCAACTCGAGCTAGCCGGAGGTTTTCCGAGGAGTCATCCACCGACGGATCGGGATCGTCCACCTTACGGACAACCGTGGAGTATGAGTAAGTGATCTCCGAACCATGTTACATAAACGTGTTAGAGGTTTGATTGTCTAGGTTATTGCTTATAGGTTTAGCTTTCTATTTGTTAGATTTATTTTGTATTTTTGCTATGCACTAATAAGCGTAGGAAGCGACAATTTGGGCGAGACCCTATTCACCCCCCTCTAGCGGACGTCAAGGTCCCAACATCTAGTGGCTGAGATTTGAGACAGGATGCGATCAACACAAAGTCACCAGAAGAGTTATGCCGATCAACGACAAAGAGATTTGGAGTTTGTAGCGGGAGACCATGTTTTCCTCAAGGTGTCACCGATGAAAGGGGTACTAAGATTCGGGAAGAAGGGAAAACTCAGCCGAAGGTATATTGGATTTTTTGAGATCATGGATCGGATTGGAACTCGAGCATACCGAGTTGCTCTATCATCGAACCTATCAGGAGTTCATAACGTGTTCCACATATCCATGCTTAGGAAGTGTTAAATTGTATACTAAAAGTCTAGCTTTTTATAAACATTTATTTTGAAATAAAGAATCACATTGATCAAATGTCTACATTTATATGCTAAATATAGTTGTTCAATTAATTTATATTGTAGATAACATGGTGTGTGATGTCACACAGAAGATCATGTTATCAGTTCCTTATAAATTATAAACAGTAGCTCACGACTAAGATGGATAGGAACAAACCATTGGAATAGTCGTAGTGTAATTTGGTATTAGTTTATCTTGACTATAAAATTACACTAGTACACTCTAAGTGTATTGAGTAGGACCATTTAAGGTAAGTTCTTTTTATATTGACTGCATAAAAGAACAAGACCTTTGTTATTATGGAAGTGTGTGCTCTTAATCATGATATAATAACAAGCACATATACTCAATATTCATTTCTTTAATTTATTAAAGGGTGTGATTTAGTTCAATAAATCAATAGACCCAATAAGTTGGGAAATGATATTATTTATATGATGTGTTGTTGATTATAGAATGAAACTGTGTCATAGTAATTTAGGTTGATAATGTCTCCAAGAGGAGCTCATAAGGATTGTCATGTAAACCCTACAGGCAGACTTAGTCTGACATGACAATAAGGTTAAGTGGTACTACTCTTGAAGTTATATATTAATTAAGTGAGTTGTTAGTAACTCATTTAATTAGTGGACATTCGATATATTAAACACATGGAGATTAACACACTCATGATAAGAAGGAGCCCATATAGTAATATGGGATTGATGCGGCAGTTCAATAATAAATTCTTTAGTGGTATGAGTTATTATTGATGAACTCGAGTTGGGTGTTCGGGGCGAACACGGGAAGCTCAAGTTCATCGGGAGACCAAAACAAATTCCTCCTCTCGGTCCCTGTCGTACCCTCTTATTTATAAAGACTTATACCCACCTATACTCAACTTCTTACCCACCTTAAGGTGGTCGACCAAGCCTAGCTTGGAGCCCAAGCTAGGGCCGACCAAACCAAGGCATGATGGGTCAAGTTGTGGCTGACCCTAGCTTGAACCCAAGCTTAGGTGACCGACCAAAATAAAATAAAAGGATAGTTTAAATTTAAAATTTTCCTAATGTGGAAGACATGATTTTAAAAGAGAGTTTTAAAATTAAATCTTTCCTTTTATAGATTTCTACAAAAGATTAAGTAAAAGGTTTGATATCTTTCCTTATTTGTAGTTTAAAGGAAGATTTTAATTTTTGATAAAACTTTCTTTTTTTAATCATCCACATATTTTAAAAGAGTGATTTTTATTTATAAAATTTTCCTTTTATAACCAACCATGAAGGGAATTTTAAAAGAGAAATTTTTATTTTAAAAATTTTCGGAAACAAATTAGGAAATTTTAGTTTTGTGTTTAAAACTTTCCTTATTTGGAGGAGATGGTGGTGGCCGACCATTAAGGGTTTATAAGGAAATTTTTAATTAAATTTTCCTTCTTAAACATTGGCAAGGAATATAAGGAAGTTTTATTTATAAAACTTTCCTTATTTGCCAAAACCAAGGAATATAAAAGAGAGGGTAGAAGTGTCTCACCTTATAATATATCATCTAGTATTCCTCTCTTCTCTTCCTTGGTGGTGGCTGACCCTCTTTTCCTCCTTTTCTCCTATTCTTCTTCCTTGTGTGGCCGGTGGCATCTTCATCTTAAGGAGCTTGGTGGTGGTCAGATCTTGTTAGAGGAAGAAGGAGAGATAGGAGGCTTTGTTTCTTAGTATTCTTTGGAGTTTGGTTGGTGACCGAAAGTTCTTCATCTCTTGAAGATTGTCGGTGGCCGAAACTTGTTTGGAGAAGAAGGAAACTTGGGTGGATTCTCGTCTCAGTAGATCGTCACCCACACGACGTCCGAGATAAGAAGAGGAATACGACAGAAGATCATGAGGTCTATAAGTTACAAAAGGTATAACTAGTTATTAGTTTCCGCTCATAACTAGTTCATCCTTTTGTTTAGATCTTGGAATACCAAATATAAGAGGCTAGTGATTCTAGGTTTTCAGATTTATGATTCGATTTGTGTTTCTTTTGTTTTTCGATCTTGTGATTCGATTGTTCGTATTGGTTAAACCTAGTGTTACTATAAGGAGATTAAAAATTGAATTTCGTTGAAAGACTTTGTCTAGGAAGTGGTAGATGATCCCATACCCAAGAAGGTCTAGTGTCTCGCCATGTTTAACTTGGAAGTCGATCTCTGAAATAAATATTTAATCGAATTTGTAACATGGGTGGATTTGGATTAATAATGTTAAGCATCGTTTGCAATCCAAGTCTAAACCTCTAAGAATAGATAAGTTGAATTTGGAATCAATAATGTTAAGTTCTGTTTGCGATTCCAAATTTAATTTCTAAATAACACAATAGGTTGTTAGGAATGATTCAGGACTTGTACAAAAATTTTGTACAAGGGAACCAGTACGATATTCCAAGTAGCAACTAACAGGAAGTACATTTCTAACCCTTCTCATGTGATTGGGCATGAGTCCTTGCAGTGGACGCTGAATCTATTATATGAGGAAGTGCTGAAACAAATTCTTGATCATGAAGTTTGAAGGTTGAGGAACAAGGAGATCAAAATGGTAAAGGTCTTATGGGGAACTTAGCTTATGGAGAGAGGCTACCTAAACTATGGGGAAAGGGCGGGGATTGTAAGGTCTGATAAACGTTAATTAAGAAATTTACTTATAACTTTTTTTTATGAATTTAAGAATTGTTTTTAAAATTTAAATTGAGTTTGTATGATATATTTTAAAGGAATAGAACGGCTAACTGAGTATATGATAATAATAATATCCATGATTCATCTAATTACACTGCGTTAATTAACCTAGGTATAAAAACTCTAATTCCGCCCGACTTCCTCTTCCTCCTCTCTGTTTCCCCGAATCGCCGTCTTCTCCTCCTTGCCCATCTCCGCCATTTTCGACGAAGCTTCCCACCGAACCCTGAGCTCCGGCCAAGCATCACCCCACGTCGACGTTCCCGCGAAGGACACCGCGACCAGACGCAGAGGCCTTCGACTACCTCACTGTCGGCGCGATAACATTGGGCGAAGATTTCCGACGGTGGCACGCGGAAGAGAAAGGCAAGTGCATCCTTTATGTTGGTATGGGTATGGATTCAATGAGGTAAGGGTTAAATGTCTTGGAAGAGTTGAAATGCTTAGTTCTATGAAGTCCGGGAGTAGGATTAGGTTGCGAATCTATTTTCCTTTGATGTTCTTGTTTTCCTTGCGATTCATTTCGGTTTCCAGCAACGGATTTGGGTATTTGCGATTGAATTGGATGTTGCCCTGTTTCTTCTGGTTGTTCGAGTTCCTGGATAGAAGTTTTTGGTGATTTAGGCGTCGAATGATGATGTTGTGCTCCTTCCTACTGCTTCCGGAAGTTTTGAGACAGGTTGTGGACAGATTAGGGTATGATCGGTGATGCTTTTGCTTCTTCTCTTTGCTTCTGGATTTGTGGACAGATTGTTGCTCCAATTGGACTTGGAAAGATGTTGTTCTTCTTCCTTACGTTGCTGTTTTCCTTATTTCAGATTTCTCGGCAGATTATGGATTGTAGTTGATTTCGATGAAGTTCTTCTTCAAGATGCTCTCCATATTCTGACAGATTTGGGATTCGTAGTTTGAATTCGATGATGTTATTCTTCTTCTTCATGTTGGATTTCGGGATTTTTTGTCAGATTTGGTGGGTTAACGGGATTGTAGATTGAATTCGAGGGCGTTCTCCTTCTCCGTGACACTCTAGGATGTTGGAATAGAATTCGGTGGTTGAGACTGGATTTCAACGTTGTTTTGCTTTCCTTCCGTGGCCGTATTTTCTGTCAGTTTGGGAGGTTTCGATTCAATTCTGATGTTGCGCTTGTTTTCCTTCATGATTGGTTGAATTTTCTGGTACAGATTTGAGAGTTTGCAAGTTCCTTTCAATGTAGTGCAGATTTGTGTGATGGGATTTGAATTTTGATGTGTTCTTGCTTCTTGCGATAGCTTCGGATTCTCCTGGGCAGTTTTGATAGATTGTGATTTTCTTTAGACACGATTTCGCTTCTTCATGATAGCTTGGGTGTGCTACTAGACATAATGTGATTGATCTGGTTTCCTTTTTGTTAATGGGACTAAGTAATTGTTCTATCTTTGCTTCCTCAAAATTCATAGCGCTATGCACCTAGAATTGTGAAGTATGATATGAATAGGTTATGTTTTCATATAGAATTGTGTGGGCATATGTGGCGACAGTATGGGATGGGTGCCTCGGGATGAGCTCCAAGGAGACCCCTTCCAAACAAGAACAATGATGCAATGAATGTTAACTTCGGCTATATGATTAAAAGTAGACTGTACCCCTAAAGTTCATGATCATGGACCAAATGAACAGGTTCAAATGGTAGTTACCACATGTGTGATATATTCACCCTTACTAGTTGTGTAGGCTCTTCTACTTATTGTGTTTTCCTCTATTTCGTGTTAAAGTTTATGTTCTATGCTTGCTAGCTACTGTTCCTACTTCATTATGAATGTCATATTCTTCATATTGGAATGTTCTTGCTGAGTTCATAGACTCATGACGTACATGATGCAGGTGAGGGAGACACCTCCCAGGATGTGATAGAGAACATGGGGACGGAGTAGACAAGGAGACGGGATGGTACCATGATACATTGTCCGGGAACCTTTAGGAGTGCTGTGAAGGCTCTTGTTTTCTTCTGAGACCTTGGTGTTTCCATTTTCCTTTTTGCTAAAACTCCTTAAGTCGGGAAGCTATTGTTCGTGTTGGGTATGGCGGAGGGGACGCCCTTGCCGACCAATTTGCAGGAAAGGGCGGCCATCTCCGTCACGCAGGTGGAAGCCTTGTTCCATAGGAGGATTGAGTTCCATCCCAATCGGAAGCCGTTATCTTCCTTCCCCAACGGGGATTTCCGCCTTGAGACTCTGAACCCTAGCTCGGGTCCCGATACATCTGCACAGAAAATAGGAGGAGCCTCCATGCCATCGAAGGGGAGTCGATCGGTGGAGTCGGAGTTTTACGAGTTTGGATTCGATCAAGAGCTTAGCTGTAGAATCACCTTCCGGAGGATAGTAAGTTTGGTTCCCGTGGAATTTAGCTGATAGATCTTTTATCATCTGGGAGCAAATATGGAATTTTTCTCTCATCGTCAAAAATATTCCTTTTACTCTACATGTTCTAATAAGTTCTCTCACATAGTTTGAGCGATACCAAATGTGGAAGATGGTTTTGTGTTATTTGATCTTAACATCTTTCCACTTTCGTTGCAAACACTTCTATCACTATATTTTTCTCCTTAATCATTCTACATTAATTTTACTGGGGTAGGTTGAGTTGTTGATTTAGTTTGTGTTTTAAGAGTATAGCTCATTAAGCTGTACATTTCCTTGTTTCTGAATTTTTTAACTATTACATTTGGATTATCTTACAGGGTGCTGGTCTGGCAAATCTTGGCAATACTTGTTTTCTTAATTCGGTTCTTCAGTGCCTTACATATACTGAGCCTTTTGCAGCTTATTTGCAAAGTGGAAAGCATAAATCTTCTTGTAAGTTTCCATTCTGTTGCATTGTTTTTGCTTTGTGCATATTTTCACAAAACCAAGAAAGTGCCTCTTCCATATTTTCCATTCAGCCGAAAGTATAAACCAAGAATGTGCCTCTCTTCAGGCATATTTTCATACAGCCGTTGTACTGTTGACTAAAATGCCTAGATGAATTCATTGTATTGTTTGCTCGGCAACACATTATACAGCTGTCTTGTTTTCGTAGTACATTTGAAACTATTGTCCTAAAAGGTTTTTGAAATTTGTTACTGCAGGTCATACTGCTGGATTTTGTGCAATGTGTGCCCTTCAGAATCATGTCATTACTGCTTTACAGTCAAGTGGAAAGATAGTTTCACCTTCACATCTTGTTAAGAACTTACGTTGTATCCTTCTTATGTTACATGTTTATGAATAGATTACTCATATGTGGCTTTTTGTTGAATTCATATGTTGGTTAAACTCTCTACTTAATGACTGTACATGCTGAAACCATCATGTTTGATAGGATTGCTTGTGTTTTCTTTAAATCACAAACCTTAACTATTAATAATCAGGTGTATCACGCAGTTTCCGAAATTCAAGACAAGAAGATGCTCATGAGTATATGGTTAACTTGCTAGAATCAATGCATAAATGCTGTTTACCATCTGGAGTACCAAGTGAGTCCCCCAGTGCCTATGAAAAAAGCTTGGTACACAAGATATTTGGTGGCCGATTGCAGAGTCAGGTATATCAACACTCTTGATGATGTCTTTGCAATCTTGAATATATGGTTAATATTAGGAAATACCTCTCTAAAGGATAATTTATCTTAGAAAACCAATCTGAAGGCACATATATGTTTGAGCAAAATATAAATGCTTATGCATTTTTTTATCTGAAATATTATGTGAGCTAGAAATCTGATTTGTGATGGTTAATATAAGGTTCAGTACTTGTGGACTCATTAATCATGTTATTTACATACTTCATGGGCATGGGAAGGCCATAGTGTAATAATTTTTGATGGATATGAGTTTGATGCTTTAAAGCTTTTTAAATACTTGAGAAATCCTTTAACTCAGCAAATAATTTACAATATTTTTTTTTCCTCTTTTGGCACTCATGTTAGATGAACCTTGATATGTTGGATTGTTGATTAATGAGTTAATTTAGGCTTATTCTCATTGCTTTTTATTAAATTTGATTGGCTGATCACTTATGCCATAAGCTCACGATATTAGGAAAAATGGATTTATACATTCATATTTTTAACACTCCATGTGTGAGTAAGTGTGCATACTTAACTAGATTTGGATTTTCAAATCCAGCACATGAAATCTATTGAATAGGGGCATGTTTTATTGCATATATAGTATTCTTACTCACGATCTTTCTGATCTGGTACAATATCTTATTGTCTGGCTGTTTACTTCTTCCAAAAGTTTGAGCTCAAAGTAAAAGGATGTATAAATGTGTAATTTGAGTATGCATATCTCCCATACTTGTCAAACATTTATGGTAAATTCAAATGATAAGTGTTTCTTTTAATATCTTTTCTCGTATGTCTTTAATTGTACAAAATTCTAATGCAGTAACTTTGGTTCTTGTGTACCTCATATTGTTCGTATCACAATCATAACTGCATTGATCTACAACATGTTGCAGGTTAAATGCATGCAGTGTAACTACTCTTCTAATAAGTTTGATCCCTTCTTAGACTTGAGTCTTGAAATAGTGAAGGCTGACTCTTTGCTGAAGGCACTTGCCCATTACACCAAGGTGGAGCAATTAGATGGAGGTCAGAAGCAATACCAGTGCCAAAACTGCAAGGAGAAAGTCAGGGCCCTCAAGCAACTTACCATTTACAAGGCTCCCCATGTTCTTACCATTCATCTCAAGCGTTTTTATTCTCATGATCCTGGTCAAAAGATTGACAAAAAAGTGGAATTTGAACCAAGTTTGGATTTAAAACCTTTTGTCAGCGATCAACAGGTAGTCAAAATATAAATAAATTGTCTAGTAACTCCATATTTTAGTGGCTTGTGCTTTCTTTTCTAATCTGTTGCCCTATTGAAAATTTCAGGGTGTAAATCTAAAATATACACTTTATGGTGTATTAGTACATGCAGGGTGGAGTACCCGCTCTGGACACTATTATTGTTATGTTCGTACCTCAAGTGGCTTGTGGCATTCTCTGGATGATAATCAGGTTTTACAACTTCTCAATCCACCAATGTGGCATAATTTGCAATCTATGATAATAAAAGTTTTTGAAAATACACTTGTGATTATATATTAAATTTCCATGCTACTTATGAAAAATTTAAAAAAAAACTAACAAAAAAAGTTCCCCTGCTTGTACATGTGAATGTGGAAAACATGTACAGTTCTGCATAGTAAGCAGGCATATAAGTGGAAGCAAAGCAGTGGAATCTATAAAGATCTATCTGTTCTATCCTTTTAGGGGGTAGGAGGATGAAGTTGCATGTCTTGGGAACATATTTGAAAGTTGCATGTTGAAACTGTTTGAATTGAGAGGATAATATGTGGAAAATGGGAAAAAGTGCAACGGATGACCACAATAATTTGAATTGTATTTGCAAAGTTGTTTTTCAATCATGAGTAAGATGCAATTTGTATATTTTTATAGCCATGGTAAATGAGTTCCTCTATTCATTTGTCAAGCATTCATTTGCAGGTACGCCAGGTAAGTGAGAAGACTGTTTTGGCACAGAAAGCATATATGTTATTTTATGTACGGAACAGAAGTTCTATACCCAAGGGATTTGAAAATTCGTTCCACAAAGACAGGGCTAATCAAAATGGAAAGAAATTGATTCCCCAGTCATCCTTGGTTTCGAATGGCGTTGTTCAAAATGGTTTGACAGAAAAATACCATAGTCCTATGGAACCCACCTCTTCCCAATTGCAAATTTCAGGTGCTGTTGCTCATTCTGCTTCGGCTATGAATGTTTCATCAAACGAACTTTCAACACAAACACTGTCTCCCTTGCTGAATGGTGGCACTTCTGAAAATAAAATTCCTGAACTAGAAAATAATAACCAGGTACTTGGAGTGAAACATTCCACTTTGAAAGACGGAAGCTCCATTAAGAAAGGATTGCAGCAAACAACATCATCTGCACCATTTTCTAAAAGTTCAGTGAAGCTTCCTGTTGAAAAGGTTTTGAAGGAGGTAGATGAAGTTTTGGCTTCAGAGAAGGGTCTGTTCCAAGTTGCTGTTGAAAATAGCATCTCTGATCTACCCCAGCATGTCGATGGTGAAGATGAAAGATCTCATGCTTCTTGTCGTCCACTCGAATGTGCACATCAAAATGGACACTCATCTAATCTGCACAATGCTAAACAGGAAAATCTTGCTGCTTCAGTAAAAATGTTGAAGAAACTGCATAATCCCATGAAACTGAGGAGGCTTGCTAAATATGCCCAGAAGGGCCTGCCATTTGGTCGCCATCATTCATTTCTTGCTTCTTTAAACCTGTCAGTGATCCAAAGATCCAAGAAAAACAAAAAATTCCATTTAAGATTAAAAGATTCACAGAAACATGAGTGTGTCTGTCAAAAAGACCAGGCTTTGTCCACGTCTGGGGCTGTTAATAATGTTTCTGCAGGTAAGGGTTCTTCATCAAAACATTCTCGATCTGAAATGATCAAAGGAAGTATTGACCAAGCTATGAAGATCAGGGACTACTGCAATGAATCATTTGATCATGCAGACAAAAAGGAAGAGGTTACTGAAAAAGATGAGACTCTTTCCCCTGAGTTGCCAATATCTAGCTCAGATTCCACCATAAAATCACTTAATTCAATGCTCACTGTTGAAAATGAAGAGGTGAATGGGAAAGATGTGATATTTGCCCCTCAGTTGCCAATAATTAGCTCAAATCCCACCGAAAAATCAGTTAACTCGAGAATCACCTTTGCTGGTGACCAAGTAAGATTGCAGAAAGATTTTACGAATATGCTTATGATGGGTTTGGAGATTTCTGGTGAGTATCAACATCCTGCAATATGGTTGTGCTTGTTTTTTGCTATTTGGTTGCATTGCAGTGTTTTAGTTATTGGTTATCTTTTGGCATGCAGTTCCTAGATGGGATGATGCTAAATTGCATAAATTAGGGCAGAATGGTTTAGAAAGTTCGAGAAGTACCAGTATTGGCTATGTATTAGATGAATGGTAAGGTTCTTTGCCTTGATTATGCAGTATAATTTATTCCCACAGAAAAGTTGACGTACTCATTGCCTCCATGCTTATTTCTTTGGTAGTTTTTTTCATTCAAACGGATGATCTTGCAACACTTGTCTTATTTCATTCAACAATGTTGAAGTTTGTGTATTATAAATATTTCCTTAATCCTGATTATTAAATCAATTTTTTTTAATAATCTAACCATTTGAATTTTATCTGAGAAGTTCAGTTATTATTAGACAAATGATTCTGTGGCAACCCAATAAATCTCACATTGTATGTTGTAGACTACAAAGGAAGCTTTACCAGGTTAGGTGTGTGAACTACTATTAATTTGGACTTGAGCAATTTGGCCATTAGTTGGACTTGAATGGGATTAGTTCTCCCATCTAAGCAACTGGTGACGATTTGTACCAAAGCAACCTAATCTTAGGCATGGTAAAGTGTTGGAAAATGTTACTTTGATGGTATAGATACCATTGGGCCTAATATGCTTCTGATTAGCGATGATCCTAGGCAACAATTGCACTTTGGATCGTGATGCCCCTCAAACCTTGAGCAGGAATATTGTGGCACTCTATTTTACTCTCCTATTGTAAGTTGTGAACTAAATCTTTGGTAGGAGAGTTACTATTAATTTGGGTTAAATATTTTTGGTTGGTGGTCGAACTTGACACGTTTTCATCTGAGCAGGTCATGACATAATAGATTCCTAGATAATACTGTTGTTGCTAAGTTGTAGCCTCTATCATTAAACCTGCAGCAACTCTGGTTGTTTCCTTTCCTAAATTCAGTTTCACAACTTATTTCAGGAATGAGGAATACGATCGTGGCAAACGAAAGAAGTTAAGAAAACCCCTACAGTCTTTTGACGGACCGAACCTATTCCAACAGACTGCCAACCAAAAAGCACGACAGAATTTCAAGGCAAAGTTTGAGACCGAGCAATCAGCGAACCAACCGTTCAGGATATGTTGACAAGATTGACAATGAAATTTTATTGTTGTATGTGTTGGTCATTGATCAATTCCCTCCCCCCTTGTTTTGTGGTTGTTTAGTTGCATTTTTGTGTAATTGGTACTCCCCTATTCTTGAGGCTTATCACTGATAGAAATCCCTGGAGAGTAGCTAGAGAAGCACGGATGTGCGATCCAGTAGAGCTTCACAAGTGTATTTTTGGTCTGCTGCTTCGGCTGTTTTTTGATAACTACATTGAACATTAGCATTTATTATTGTGAACTCTTTAGTAATGCTATTGTTGCTAGTTACCTCCGTTTTGTAGCATTTGGTTTTTTATTGTTAGGGTTTGTTTGGTTCAAGGTTATCATCCTTCTTTGAATTCCAATGTGCATTTTACTCTTGACAAAGGGTTGACGCAAAAAAAAATTGGTCCACACATTGATTATTCCGCAGCATGGCAGTTGCAAGAGATATTCAAGGAAAGAAGAATCGTGTTGTGGCAATTATAAATAATTGGACAACAATGGCTGGTCAGGTCTATGAGGCAATGAGCAATGCTGGATATCTTGATTCTAACATGATAGTGATTTTAAATGATAGTAGGCATTCTTTACATCCTAAGCTTGATGATGGATCAAAAATGGCAATCAGTCCGCTCTCCAGTAGTCTAATCAAGCTCCAATCTAGTAGATCTTTCCGGAGATTCAGGGAAGCTGCAAAGGTACATGTATTCTCAATTCAGTGACATCTAAGCAGTATGATAATTCCATATGCTTGGTTGATAAAAATTACCGCACTAGTTAAATTCTGACACAAAGAACCTGAGTTTTATGTAGTTTGGTTGGGAAATATTTATCTTGATAAACCTTAAGCTTACTTGACAGAATTTCAAATAGGTGAAGCTGCTTTGGTATATGGGTCTTATTTCAATCGTTTTATTGCCACAATTGTTGACCAACCCAATGCTTGTTTTTTCTTAACTACTGTGTGTGGGTTGCCTCAGTTGTTAACTATCCAATGCTTGTGTTTCTGAACTAATGTGTGTTTTCTCATGTATGCTGACGCCAGGGAATAACAAAAAGAATTGTTAAAGCCGTGCTTGAATTGGCAGCCAAAGTAGATGAGTAGGCACGTGGTATGATTGGTCCTCCTGGAGCTACTCTCTTTGAAGAACTTGGATTGTACTACATTGGACCAGTTAACGGGCACAATATTGATGATCTAGTTTGTGTACTTAATGAAGTGCCATTATTAGATTCAACTGGTCCTGTTTTAGTACATGTCATCACAGAGGATGAGAAGGGCTTGGAATCTACTGATGAAGCTAAATGATTGAATCCTTTTGTATTACAGAATGCTGCAGGGCAAGGTCTCTATACCATTCATCGTATATGATGCAACAATATGGACAAGTGTGCACATGCAAACATAAATTGGAAACATATATCTAGGCTGCAATTGCAGATTTTCTAAGTGGTGAATATATTCTCAATTTGGTGTTGAACAGGGACCTCAAAATCATGCCCTTTAGTATCAGATTTGAAGTCCATGAAAAGCAGCCTCAGGACGTTCAATGATGTTCTTGTGGAAACTCTAGTAGCAGAAGCAGAAAGGGACAAATCAATTGTGGTAGTCCATACTGGCATTGCAGTTGATCCATCTCTTAAGCTTTTCCAGTCTAGATTTCCAGATAGAATCTTTGATATAGGAATGGCAGAACAACATGCTATTACTTTTTCAGCAAGATTATCTTGTGGAGGCATGAAACCATTCTGCATAATTCCATCAACATTCTTACAAAGAGGATATGATCAAGTGATTTTCTTTTCCTGTCTTCAATGGTTACCTCCCCATACAGGACTTGCTCTCTCCAAACCCATTAAGATTGCGTCTGCTGCTTGTACACATATGATCATTAAAAATTGCACCACAACAGGATTTTTTAAGGTATGTCTTGCATCCCCTGGGCCATCTTAGTAGTCATTACCTAAATTATCAGGGCCCATTCACAACACTTATTATTCTATCATTAATGATGAACATAGTATTTGAAAATCTATTCTAGTTCTTTTCTTGGGTCATTCTCTTTAACTTTTTTTGTAGTGTCTTCTTCCATTGGATCCTGGATTTTTTAATTTTTTTATTGGTAAATTATCTAGATAGAAATTTGGATGCTGGAAACGTACTGTATTGTTGAACGTTTTTATTCATTGGATTGCCACATTACAAGACAATGTGATTAGAAAATGCAATGGTACTCAACAGTTACATTAACTATCACGTAAGTTTTCACTTTAGCTTATCGAGTGAATACTGAAGTATAGTCAACAGTACACTACATTAAAACTTAAGCCATATTAAATTCCATTAAATGCGATCATCAACTTGCATTCCATTAAGAAGATAAAGCTCATTTACTGAAGTACCATCATACACTTGAAACAAATGACAACCATTTTACATGTTTAGTTTTGCTTATTATTCGAAAACTGGCCGTCTATGCAGGGGGAATGGTTGTTCAAATATATTACTCTAAATGAATTCCTTCAACCATGGATTCTAGTAAAATTTGAAAAAGTTGTGCTTTTTTTTGTAGGTCATTGAAGATGTGGATCTGCAGAAAGTTCCTGTAAGATTTGCCATCAGTAATGCTGGGCTTGTTGGATCTGAAGGTCCTACTCAATCAGGAATTATTGATATTACATTCATGGCATGCTTGCCAAATATTATTGTCATGGCACCATCAGACGAAGATGAACTCATTGACATGGTAGCTACTGCTGTTCGTATCAATGATAGGCCTATCAGCTTCCAATATCCTAGAATTGCCCTTTTGGGAAATGGTAGTTCATTACATAACGGGATTCCTATTGAGGTATCTTTTCGTATTTTCCTTCCCATAATTTTCTTTGTGATTACTAGTCGTATTTATTCTCTTTAGTATTTTCACTTACTACATCCTTCCTGAAACCACGACCACTTTGCCAGTTAAACTGCTAATCAGCTGTTGGATTTATTTGGTTGTCTTGATGATCTGGAATTTGTTTTCAGATCGGGAAGGGAGAGATCCTAGTGGAAGGAAAGCACATGGCTCTTCTTGGCTATGGTGTGATGGTTCAGAATTGCCTGAAGGTCCGATCTTTGCTTGCTAGTCTCGGTATTGAGGTAATTGTTGCTAGCGCCAGGTTTTGCAAGCCACTTGACATTGAGCTCATCTGAGAGCTATGTCAGGACCATGAGTTTTTGATGACGGTTGAGGAAGGAACTGTCGCGGCTTTGGTGCTCATGTTTCTCAATTCCTGGCTCTTGATGGCTTGCTTGATGGAAGAGTGAAGGTGCCGTTTTTCTCCTATCCTTCCCATCTTTTTGTTGACGAATGTATTCATGCATTGGCATGATTCAATTTACGACTTAATCACCTCTCTGAGTTCATCTTTGTTTGAATCACCATTGGCGGCCCATGTTGCTACCGGATAATTACATCGAGCATGCATCCCCAAGGGAGCAACTAGATATTGCTGGATTGACCGGACATCACATTGCAGCGACAGCATTAAGTCTGCTAGGGCGTTTTCGCGAAGCCTTCAGCTTGATGCGGTAGAACTGCTCTAACTTCGCGGGCAAAATGGATAGACACAAAGGAGGAGATTGGGTTCCTATAAGATGTCTATAATACTACGATTTTTTTTGCAGAGGCTGCCAGACTATCTAAATTGAGTTTCTTTCGGTCGGCTTAATGAAGTGGCTTTTCAGTATGAGCTGCATTTGGTGATGCAATGGGTCGACTGCCATCGTCTTTTGCCATTATGCTGTTGATAGTCATAAACCGTTTTGAGCAATCATGGAAAGCAAATGCCTTCAGCATCGAATCGGGAACGAAAGGATCTGTATTTTGTTATCTGTGTAGGTATTATACGTAAGCTATCATCGTGCCATGTTCCATGTGCAATCGCATTGGCAATGTTAATGGCTTCATTCGGTGTATCTTATAGTTTAGCAACTTGATCGGAATTCGACAAAACTTAACTCTTAAATTGGATTTTCCCAAGTGAAGGTCACAAACAAATCGAAATTCTGAGCTTTTAAAAGTGCGAAAATGCGCCTCCAGTTCTCGTCTAACAAAAGAAAAGTGCAGGATAGAAACCATGAAACTTCGTACCGGAAACCTTGCCATCTGATTCAGCCTGAGCTGAATGCAACAAAGGTAAAGGTGATCATGGAAGAAGATTAGAATTTGGAGCTACTTACTGAAATAGTAATGATGACTATTATAGGCGATTGATTATTGATATGGCGAATACAGGGCCTCCACTTAGGAAAAAAATGGTTAGAGTTTTCAGTTAAAGTGAAGGTCAAAGTCCGTATTAGTCAAAGTCCATGAAGGACATCGGGGTTGGACTGCCGGTTTGACTGGTCCGGTCGAGCCTTCTGAGAGATTCCTGACTGGATTCTCCGAGTCATTGGACTCCGTTCCCTTAAGACTCTTGATCGGATCCCCGAGTTGTTCAATTTTGTTCCCTTAAGACTCACATTGCAGCGAGAGCATTAAGTCTGCTAGGGCGTTATCACGAAGCCTTCAGCTTCATGTGGTAGAACTGCTCTAACTTCGTGGGCAAAATGGATAACACAAAGGTGGAGATTGTTCCCATTTTTTTTGCAGAGGCTGCCAGACTATCTAAATTGAGTTTCTTTCGGTCAGCTTAATGAAGTGGCTTTTCAGTACGAGCTGCATTTGGTGACGAAATGGGTCGATTGCAATTGTCTTTTGCCAGTATGCTGTCGATAGTCATCAACCATTTTGAGCAATCAAGGAAAGCCCTTCAGCATCGAATCGGGAACGGAAGGATCTGTATTTTGTTATCTGTATAGGTATTATACGTAAGCTATCATCGTGCCGTGTTCCATGTGCAATCGCATTAGCAATGTTAATGACTTCATTCGGTGTATCTTATAGTTTAACAACTTGATCGGAATTCGACAATACTTAACTCTAAAAATGGATTTTCCCAAGTGAAGGTCACAAACAAATCGAAATTCTCAGCGTTTAAAAGTGCGAAAATGCATATGAGGTGGAGGTCCAAGTCGTAGAGGACATCGGGAGTGGACTGTCTGTCGGGCCTTCCTGATCAGATTCCCAAAGTTGCTGGACTCCAATCTGTCGGTCGGGTCTTTAAGTAGTTAGGCTCTGCTCTCTCAAGACTCTTGAGCAGATCATTTGAATCACTGAACTTTGCTCCCTTAAAATTCCCAATCAGATCCTTGAGTCATTGGATTCTGCTCTCTGGCTTCCGATTGAATCTATCAAATTACTAGGTTATGCTCCCTTAAGACTCTTGATCAGATTCCAAAGTTGTTGGGTTTTGCTCCCTTAAAATTCCCGACTAGATCACTAGAGTTACTAGACTTTGCTTCCTTGAGACTCTGGATCGGATCCCCGATTTACTGGGTTTTGCTCCATTAAAACTCCCGACTGGATCCTTGAGTCGTTGGGCTCTGCTCCCTTAAGACTCCCGATCGGATCCCTGACTCACTGGGTTCTGTTCCCTTAAGACTCCTGACTGGATTATCCAAGTCGCCGGGCTCTGCTCCCTTAAGACTCTCAACCGGATCTCCTGAGTCAACATACTCTGCTCGCTTAAGACTCCTGATTAGATTGCCGAGTCACCGGGCTTTGCTCCCCTAAGACAACTCCGAAATAAAGACCTCACTCCTAGGTCCAACACCTCTTGGCTCCTTATAAATTGAATAAGTTATACTCTTGAGCCTACGACTACAAGTTTACTAATCAAAATTGGGTTCCTTTACTGATCTACCATTCCCTTAGTTGGGCCGAGCCTCATAAAGCCCAATGGGCCTCATAGATTATGATCCAATGCCCAATTAATGTTCCATGTGGTGTTGTCGGAAGCATATGGACAATATATTAATACAGATATAGAATATCTGTAATATATGAATGATGTGATTGTTCAATATTGTAAAAAATATATTGATAAAATATTTTTTTACTTTAATATGACATTGAATGGTGATATTTATTTAATGGAGATATATAATTATGAATATCGTTTTATTAATTATGGTCGATATAAAAGGACTTGGATCTCGATCTAGTCTAAGCATAAGTTTAGGGATCTTAGTGAGTCACTTAGTTGTAATAGATGTATTTTTAAGGATAGTTACACCTTTTTACTATGTTTTTTTTTAAATTTATATGGAATAATTTTGATTTATTATTTATAGTATAGTTTAAAATAGAATAAAATAAAAATAAATGCGAGTTCGTGAATCGTGGTTCGATCGCTCTACCGACGAACTCGCGATAGAGTGAAGAAAGCGCGAGCGAAGAAAATGGCGGTTAGCTGCCGGCTTCGCCTCTTCCTTGCTCTTTTCATGGCCGCTCTCTCAGCTTTTCCCTCGCCATGTTCCTCCCGCGAGTAAGATTTCGATCCCTGATCCCTTTACACCGTTTTTTGATGGATACCTTCCGCTTGATTGGTTCCTTTCGTGGTTTCTAGGTCCAATCGGATCGAGTGGATCAGATTGTGATCTTTCTAGGCTTTCTCATGCCGCCAATTCCTCTTGCATATATGGATTTTTCTTTTCTGGTTCGGCATCTCCGAGCATGAGCCTCAGAAAAGTCCTTTTTTCCCCCCTTTTTTTTGCTCGTTTGAAAGGAAAATAGCTTCTTTATGAAACTGATTAAAGGAAACAAGTTTACGCGATTCTAGGCGATAAATCTATGTTGCGGTCGGTTGAATTTTTTGTTTCAAATGACATGCCGCTGAGTTTTGATAGATTAGCACAGGATAAGGCTTTTTTGGTGTACACCCATAAATTTCCAAGACCTGAAGCAGCACTGTTCGAAACAAGCATGCTATTTAATGAAAGAGTTTACTTCTGGAGTGGAAAATAAATTCCTGGTATTATTTAGGGTAGTTCTATGCACAATTTGTTATGATTATTTATCATGGAAATGAAGGACTCATGTCCAATCTTGTAATTCATTTCCTTTATGCTTGAAATGGATTTTGTGGGATCTTTTGAATCCTCTTCTCTTCAAGTAGAAACTACTTTAGCAATAATGAGATATTCACTGATTCAATGCCTTCTTGGTTTGATATGTTTACCTTTGGCTTTGTCTTGCCGAATCAGTATCTCACGTATTGCAAATGCTTGCATAAATCTTCATAGCCAAGTAATATTTTGTTAATGTTGTAAGTGACTCTCTTGTCTTTTGAACTATAAAAATCTAAAAATTAAGGTTCAAGTAATTTGTCTTTATGGAGATATGATTTAATCTATATGGACCAGGATTTATCAGGAATAATTTGATTCACTCTTTTTTAGTGAACTCGAATGGTGTTCTCAGCTGAACCAACCTGAAATGTTTCACATTGTTATTTGTTGCCAAAATTATTTATTTAGTTTTACTTTTTATACCAATTTTTTCATCAGAAAGAAGCAGTACAATTGTTGATACTTGATGCTTTCTTCTTCATTGAGGGTCAAAAATATTTTCATACTCTGTCATACATTTCTTCTGAGATGTTTAATGTTCCATATTTATTAAACATTCCTATGATGTTTACCGTTGTATATGTTAAAACAAGGGCTCAATGGAACAATATGATCATTTTTTTTCACGATGATTTATAGGCTGTCTTACATGCAAACATGATCCCAATTTACTTGGTACTAACTTTCAGTCTTCAGTGAACAAAGAAAGGATATCCCAATATAATTGACGATCTTGACCTTATTATTCTCAATTTTGCAGGTTTAAATTGAGAGATAAATCATCGGACCGCGTTCCTGTTCTGCAACAAGACAATTTAACTGTCCTGATTCCTTTTGATCCCTCAAAAGTGATTCAACTGTCATGGCAACCAAGGTCAGTATTAATTGTGGTGCTGGTGTTCTAGTGATGGATAAAATATGATATGAAGATAATTCCTGATATCCTTCTTAGCACATGGGGTATTCCCCTTATTGATCAACATTTCATCACCAGCTCCTCTCCTTTATTCAGTGACTCTGCTTAACCACTTGGAATCTCACTTATCTAGGGTGTTCTTTTATGAAAAATTTCTTTCCGATGAGGATTGTGACCATCTAATTGCCTTGGTAATTTACTTTCTTGATAAGTTCCTAATTGTTCATTGTATGTAATTGTGTAAGAAAACTACTTGTTTACTGCAGGCTCAAGGCAAGCTAGAGAGATTAGTGGTTGATGCCAGCAAAGAAAACAGTGTGATGTATAGCATTAACGTCAGCAGTGGACTGTTCGTGCCCAGGGGCCAGGTTACTTTTTTTGTGCCTGATTGAAGAACTGAATACCTTAAGTCTTCAATTCTTTAAAGATAATATTATAGTAACTTTCACTTACAAGATCCTGCATTTTCCCTTAACTTCTTCAATACAGAGACCATGTTTGATGCAGTGCAAATTATATTACACATCAACTTGCTAGAGTTTATTACTCAAATCATATATACACATCAACTTGCTCACATTTACACCATATTATCAATCATCTTCACTCCTGGTTGTCAATTCCTGGTTACAAGTACCACAAAATTTCAGATGAAAATAAATTTGCCATTCCACAAGATTCCTTGAAGTTCCAAGCCCATTGGTTACATAACAAAGTATACATCAGTGTATGTGCGTGTTTGTGTGTGAAATCCTGTTAAATTTCTCGTATTTTCTTTTACAGGATGAAGTCGTCTCCAAAGTGGAGGAAAGAATATCATCATGGACCTTTCTTCCAAAGGGTATTATACTCGATTCCTGAAACCTTCTGAACCTTAGTATTTTCTACTACCTTGTTATACTTAACTTGGCAATTCAATAATCTTCTGGCTCACAGAATATGGAGAGGACATGCTGATAGAGCATACACCAGCCAATGAAAGTTATGAACCACATTACGATTATTATCACGATATTTCGAGATTTGCTGTTGCTGGTCACCGGGTTGTGACTGTTCTTATGTATCTATCCACCATTTCTCAGGGCGGTGAAACAATTTTCCCTCAGTTAGAGGTGAGATTATTCATTCAATCCATTGCTCAAAATTTTATTTAAATGATGTCTTGATTCAATAATTTATTTAAATAAACAAGTGTGCTAACTTGATTCATCCGACAGCTAAAACACACCCAAACGAAGGACCTCCCTTGTGAAGCGACTGGCTACGCTGTGAAACCTGTCAAAGGTAGTGCCATTCTTTTCTTCAACCTTCACCCCGATGCAACTCCAGATGCGATGAGCCTGCACAGTAGCTGTTCGGTACTCGATGGAGAGAAATGGACTGCAACGAAATGGATCCATGTGAGGAACTTCAACCCGAGCAACCAACCCATGGTTCTCGACGAAGAGTGCACAGATGAAGATGATAATTGCGCAAGCTGGGCCTTGATGGGGGAATGCGAGAAGAACGCGGTGTACATGTTAGGGACTCCAGACTATTATGGATCATGTCGAAAGAGCTGCGGTGCATGCTAATGCCCTGAAGCCACTCCATTTTGAAAGCACCAACACTTCCTCATCCCACTATTTCTTGTGCATTTAATCTATTTATTTCAGAAACTTTTGATACAACTTTAGGAGATCAAAAAGTGTTGTTCGGTAAATTTTAGCAGCAAATAGACAATCTAAATTTATTGTGTTAATACATCAATTTACCATAATTCTAGTTTTATTTAGATTTTATATTAGAATTTAGCATCTCTCAACTATTGTGAAATCACAAATTTGGAAATGTTTTTTTTTTACTGAAATGAATATTGAAAGATGTGAAAATTGATTTAAATGATATTATGTTATATAGATGTTAATGAAGGGTTGCTAATATTAGTGAAATAATTAATTTATTTTCAATTATTTTCTTTGATAAAAAGGAAAGAATTTGTTTAATATAATTATTTATTTTTAAAATTAGGTTTTAAATTTTATTGTGAGTAAATAAATCTTCTGATTAATATAGAAAAAAATTATAGAATGAGGATTTCTGTTCATTTTCTTTTCAAATAAAAAAATATATTTTTTTATTATTAAAAGGGTATTTCTTTTTTAAAAATATATAATATTTCTATCTAATATTATTGTAATAATTTTAGTGAATATTACAATAAAATTATTAAGTAATGATTATAAAACGGCAACGCGTCTCTAATATCGTTGCGTCCAATTCTACACATTTTTTTAATAATATTTAAAATTAGTAAAATATATTTAAAAATATTAAATAATTAAAGTTAAAATTAGTGTAACATTAATCAATATTATTTTATGGATATTTTTAGAATATTAAATATTTTTATGATATTTTTCTAAAATGACATGTCCTTTCTGACAATAATAAGGACATCTCTAATAAATAGAGTTTTAAATGAATTTTGTTTTTATGATTCTCATATGTCACATTAATAATAAGAAAAATTTATTGCAACATCTCCAATGCTTATAATTTTCAATAAGTTTTTTTTATAATTCAATTCATAGCATGATTTATATAACTTCATGTATATTACATTAATTTCGTGACAAAAGAACATGTTTAAGTTTTCATTTCGTGTCTACTAATTAATTGACTTGTTGATCTGAATTACATAAAAGCATGTATAATTTTTTAAGCATCTGCTTAATTTACAGTGGTTAGACCTTCAAATATGAATCCCATGAATTTTGGGGTAGAGATTGAGTTGTGATGAATTATAAGAGATTTTTTCCTTGAATGAGTAGTGAACCTAAGAAAGTAAATCGTCTGGATAGATTACTATAAGCCTCTCTTAATTTATTTTAATGATAAATAGAAAATTTTTATAGAATCATAATAGTTGACTTGAAGCCCTTCGGGCTTATGCAGCGGTAAAACGTTATGGGAAACACGAGAGCACCCTAGTTCGATCTAGGCATGAGTTGGTATCAAATTTGATGGAAAACTTGTATTAGTGGCCTTGGTCCGAGTACACACGATAAGAAAAGGCTGAGAGTTTGCTTTTAGAGGCAAAGTACTCCGTTTAACATTGACAAAGCCTTGAATGTATCCAAGAAATTATAGAGATCTCGTACATAATTCCTCCTGAGATGCTTACGAATATTATATATTACATTTTTCTATTCTATCAGGTGTCTTTATTATGTGAATTGGTACTATTAATAGTAACTTTGAATCGGATACCGATCTAAGCACGATTAGCACGCCCGTTCTTTTACAATATCCACACGAACACATTCTCTGTCCGGCTCATGAACTCACGACTTGAATAAAAAACAACCTTTACTGTGCTAGTAACTACACAAGGTTATTTTTGGTCAAGAGAAGAAGAGCACCAAGAAGATCATCATCACCCAAAAGGTTACTTGATTACTTTTACAAATGACTTTTGTATTCATCCAATAAATACAAAAAGTTTTTGTCTCTTGATTTTCCTTTTGATTAATGATATATTAATCTTTATTAATAATCATTAATCTTAATGGGTTGAATTTAGTATATTGGATCAACCATTAATTCAATAAGTCATTAATCTAATAAACTAATGAGTCTAACCTACTCAATGAGTCTAATCCGAATTTATTCGAATCTAACTTAATGTGTATAATTCGAATTAGACTTAACCTTATAATTCATCTCCAAATCAACATGTTTTTTGTGTGTAACCCAATATGCTCTCGTAATGTTAGCAATGTATCTAAAATCATTTTAGATACATAAGTAATGAGTGATATCCAGCAATATATCATTGTGATTCAAGTAACGAGAATGTTGAGATCCAACCTAACCTTTCCGTGTCTATTATCTTATATGAGTCAGTCCTTTTATCCTTGATATCTAGATTGATCCATGAGACATAGACCGTGTCATCCCCTTATCAATTTTTGTGTTTCTTGATCTCTAAGTAGACACACTCAATCAAATAAGCTTAATATCTTATATTGACTAATTTGAGCATGACCATGCATTCTTGTGTCCTACCTAATCAAAGGGCCTACAAATATCGCTTCTATCATATAGAAGGGATAGTTCTCATCTACATCACTCACATCCATCCGCATAACTTATTGCATACCCAGAGAAATATTTTATAGTCTACCTTGTTACAGGTGATGTTTGCTGATACCAAAGTACACAACTTCTTATGTAGGAAATCGTAGTGACTTTAGGTCTAAAGACTATTCATACTAATAGTTACTATGAGAATGTTTATGATACTCATATAATGATCCATGAATATTCTCATGGTGAATCATTCAGTACATATTCTTTAATATATACCCATGTGTTAATCTGATATCTCTATCCATAACTTGTGAAATTAAGTCATCCATTGACCTATATGTTAGTCTCAATGTATTAATATTGTATTTGTATATTAATGCTTGACTAGTAATAGTTTAGAGTAGTATTCTATATATATCTACAATATCTCACAATTAATTTAACCAATTGATATGTTATAAACTAGAACCTACTATCCTAAGACATTATTATACTTATTCATTCGACAACCAACTAAAATAAATATAATAACCAATTTTACTTTTTATTAATTAATGAAATATGATACAAAAATACCCTTGTCAAATATCTGATAATTGGTACTAGGGATAATACGAACAGAAATAGCGTTTGCTGTGTTATCAACAATTCAAGGAAATTTCGGCCAAAGTAAAAAGAAGAAGATTAGAATGAATACTCAAAAGTTATCCATAAAAATCATAATTTTTTTTTGTATTCGTCTAATGAACATTAAAGGTTTTTTACCTTTTGATCTTCTTTCTTCACTGCATGATTAATCCAAATTAATCATTATTATTCTTCTATAGTGAATGGATTCAATTGAGTCTAACTCAACGAATCTAATTCGAATTAGACTCAATTCAATGGTTGAATTCATTTGAGTCTAACCCAATGAGTCTATTTCGGATTAGAATAAATTTAATAATCCAATGGTTCATCATATTTTAGTTAAACTAAAATGAACTTATCTCCAAATCAACATGTTCTTTATATGTGATGAAATATGTTCTCATAACGTTGGTAATATATCTAAAATAATATTTTGGATACATAAACAATGAGTGACATTTAACAATACATTATTGCTATCAAGTGACAAGAATGTCAAGATTCGACATAATCGTTCTGTGTCTATTATCTTGTATAACTTGGTCCTTCTATTCTCGATATCTAAATTAATCAATGAGGTATAAACTGTATCATTCTCTTATCAATCTTTGTATTTCTTGATCCCTAAATAAACACACTCAATCAAATAAGTTTAATATCTCATATTGACTAATTTGAGTATGACCATGCATTTTAATAATCCTACTTAATCAAGGGGCTAACAGATATCACTTCCGTCATATGGAACGAATAAATCACATTTACATCATTCACATCCCTCAGTATAACTTATTGCATATCCAATGATCAACTTTATAGTTCATCTTATTATAGGTGGTGTTTGCCGATACCAAAGTACATAACTTCTTATGTAGAAAACCATAATGACTTCAAGTCTAAGGACTATTCATACCAATACTCACTATGAGAGTATTTATGACACTCATATAATGATTAATGAAATATTATCATGATGAGTCAATTTAATACATATTCTTTAATATATACTCATGTGTCAACTTGATATCTTATATTTATGATTTGTGAGATCAAGTCATCAATTGACCTACATACTAGTCTCAACGTATTAATATTATTCTTCTATATTAATGTTTTGTTGCTGCGGGAAGCATCCGACGATCGAACCCATGTTTTGATAATAGCAAAGTGTTCAAAGTTAAGTTGTTTTGTGATCTAACAGTTTGAATGAGCTTGCAGGAAAAGTCCTAAGTGTACTTAGGCAAAAGTCCTAGCTGCGATTAGGCAGGTGGAAAACCCTAGGTAACCCTATGCGAAAAGTCTTGGCGGGTCGAGAGCTTCAGGCAAAAGTCCTAGGGGGTGGTAACCTTAGGTGGAAAGTCTTGGTGTCGCGAACCAGATGGAAGACTGGATCGGTCGGGGAGCGGAAGTCCAGCAGAAAGTCTAGAAGCATCGAACGCCTTTAAACACCCTATATAAGAGAGTCTCGACCAACAACTAGAGATATAAGATTCTAAGCTATTCCTCTGCTACAAACTGCTAACGAGACGATTCCGAAGTGCTACAACAACATCCCGAAACCCGGAGCTTTAGTTTTTAGTATTCTGTTGTCGGTATAAAATTTATTTATTACTTTTACATTGTACTTAGTTCGTAATAACTTTTTCCGAGCTTATAGTTGTTGCCCACCGAAAGTGATCAACGATCGCGGGCCTTGGAGTAGGAGTCGCTACAGGCTCCGAACCAAGTAACCACCTTGTGTCTTTCTGTGTTTTCTCTTTATTATTTCTGCTGCGTTATCTTGATTAGTTTTAAATCGAACGAAATAACCACGAGTGCTATTTATCTCCCCTCTAACACTTTTGATCCAACATATTTGATTAGAAATAGTTAAAAGTAGTGTTCTATATATATTTAAATTCTCCTATTATAATTGAACCAATTGATATATTGTAAACTCAAACCTACTACTCTGTGATATTATTATATTTATTCATCTATATATAAATTAAAGTAATATAATAATTATCTTTTATTAATAAAATAGAATACAATATATCCTAAGTCAATAAACTCATAGCGTAACACAAACTAGAATGTCCATCCTAAAATTAATCAAATGAAACTGAGAGAAATTATAAAAAAAACGTTTATCCCTTTCTATTTTATGCCTTTTCGAACGGTTGACCCGGTCAAATTTTCAAAATCTATTGGAACCAATAAAACAAATATAATAATTTTAATCAAAATTATAACATATTATTTTTAGAAAAATATATTTTATATTAATTTTTCTCTATACTAATTTTTTATTAAAGGCACTTTAATAAATGTTGCAACCAATAGATATAATTTTTAAAATCCCATTCGAGTTTCATTAATATTAGAGCCGTCTGAGAAATATTCACATTAACATCATTAACATTTTATTTATCTCAAGTTAAAATATTCTGAATACCTATATACAGATTTTATTAAATTGACTTTTCCTATATACATTTATCAAATCAATTATTAAAAATACATAAAACTTTAATTTTTTTTATTGAATAACATAGAAATTAATTTTTTAAAATATTTATTAATGATTACCCTTTTCCTTTTCCTTATCCTCCATGACTTCTAATACTTTTCAGAGAAACACATTGCACATAAACAAGGCTAAAAAAATCAAATCAAAAAGAAAAAAACAAAGATATTTTTTTTTTGGGAAACGGTCCCCTTCTAAGAGCCTCCACTCTTTGGTCGTAATTATGACATCTATGACCTCTCACCCTCGCAATGCATAATTAAAGCTCTACCACACTTGTGATCCATCTTTGAACAACATAAAACATAAATGGTTGAGATGGCAGATTTCTTTGACTTACTGAAATCCTCAAGAAGACTTTTTTTTGGTATATATATCCTGATGATTTGAAATGTGAAGGTGCAGAAGTCAACATACTTCTCTGATGCTCCTGTTCAGCCAAAAATTCATGGATTCCACTGTGCTTCATCCTGTGCCATCAAGTTTTTATCTGAATCAGAAACCAATAAATTACAGGAACCAATCTAGTAGTTTATTTGATGCAATGATAGTTTAACAAGTGTTTATATGGTTCAACTAAAAGAAAAAATGACATCATTATTTGAAATGGGTGAAAAATAGATGAAGATTTTCTTTCTCCGACTAATCTGATTCCCCTGGTTCACTTAACAGGTAAATTTAGAACTCAGCTTATGAAGCCGACCTCCAGAATATTCGTCCCATCCCACTCTGAGTGCTTTAAGACTACCACATGGGGGTGATGGGAAAAAAATCTTTGAATCATGCATGAGGAAGTTGTTGGGAGAGGACATAATTTACTTACATAAAAATTTGGCTAATTGGCTAGGACCATGTCTTCTGAAACCTTGGATTGAATAGCAGCTTCTATACTTCTCCATGCCGACTCCCTTTGCTCTTCCAAATATTTGGCTTTTTCTTCTTTGTCTAGGTGTTGTCGCTGGCACTCTTCGAACAGATGACTGTCCATGTCAAAGAACATCTTGCGAACATTAGCTGTTAGACCGTGAATAGCTTGGTTCCAATGGCCTTGCATGTTCTTCTCTAGTGCCTCGAATAGGATGGGCAGTATCACACCGCGGTTTTGTGCAATTAAGCTGATAATGTGATCGTTGTTCCACAGAAACAAAGCCCGTTCCGCCACCTACAACACGTTTTCATCTATAGATATAAGAAAGAGTGGAGAAAACAAATAAAAAATCCATGAAAATTTTGCATTTATGTGAATGCATTTTATGCTACCATCAAAATTCTGCACGAATATGGAAAAAAATGCAAAGCAGAGCACAGAGATAAGGTGAGAACATAAGAAGAAAGCAGAAACAGGAAAAACACAAGGCTAAGTAATGTGAAGACGAATTTTCATCTGAAATGAGACAAATACAAAAAAACTAGATAATAAAAGTAATTTATAAAGCAGTAGAGAGGTGGAAGCTTTAATCATCCAACAAAATATCTATATCTTAATTTGCTATTGTAATCTCGATAGACACATAGAAAGGCCACTGGAGGAATTTCATAGGTTATCAGGAATATCAGATTGCATAGATGGAAGTCTCAGATTGTTTGTAGATTTGGTATGCACAAGAATGTCATAGAATGCTCAATAATAAACCATGACAGTTTGAAAGTAAATTAAGCATAGCCAAACGAAGAAATTTGCACGAATAAAATTCTCAACAATCAGAATATCTCGATAAAGATAAACTGTGCAGAAAAATAGTTGTTCAAAAGGCCAAGTGAACAACCTAGAATATTCTGCATGGCCTGTCTCATATTCATGTTTTATTGAAGCCATCAGCCAGTGAAGAAAAAGGAAGAAATTTAAGTTTATGCTCATCAAAAAGATCCTCGCATGCTATGACACTGATTATCACATTATCTGAAATCTTCTTAATGTGCACACAAGTTCCGTAGTTTATTGTTTCTTTTATTTATGCAAATTGAATGTGATGCCATGTGATAGCAAATAAGAAAACTTTAAACAAGAATTCTACAACCAACAAAAGAAATTAGAGCCATGTAAAGCAACAACTTGAACTAAATTTTGGAACACAGGGAAACCAATATTGTACAGTTGATGGCATTTGCATGGCACCTTACCCATTTGAGTCGGATTGGAGCACCCAATTATGCTTAATAGTTGGGTTCGATTCAGATTTGGGTTTGCTTAAAACTGTGAGTACCCATAAGCAATCATATAGTTTATCCATTTAAGCCAGGTATTTAAACAAGTTCAGATAACAGATATCTAAATGGGTCCAGATTATGCAGGTAGTGATGGATGGTTCAAACAGATTTTTAAAAAAGAAAGCGAAGCAGGCATGTCTGCAACACTTGTTGGCCTAGTTCAGAAATTCTTATTCGCAATCTTCCTCTATGGAGTCAGGGTAGTTGTGAAACCAAACATGTTAGAAGAGACACAGTATTCAAGTACTAGTGAATCATACTAGAAAATAATAACCTGCTAAAGCATTTAGCGATCTGTTTTCTGTTTGGTTTTCGAGAACCTTGATTTGACAAAAGAGTTCCATAATGATACAGTGAAAGCTAAAGGCACCTAATGATGAGCCAAAAAATGTTTTAGGCAACATAACACATACCGGCATTTCTAAAATTTATACACTAACTACTCACATTCCATTTCATCTTACCTAACTGAATGCTGCACTTGGAATCTATGTGAATGCTTATTTTTTGACTAGATATGTGGGCGTAGAAAGTGGCTATTAAAGAGTTACTCGTCATAATTGCAAACAATCTTGCAAGTGAATTACATTGCTTAAAGAAGTCCTTATGGGTCATTATGGATTAGGTTGTCCAAACAGTTCAAACCAAACTTCTTCTTAAACCAAACTTGGTTCAGTATGTTTGGTTGAAACCCACTGACTAGAAGCAATAATTTGATTTATTACTTTTTGAATGTTCATTAATATTGAAAAAAATCCAGTCAATTTAAACAATCAATATAACCATGAAAACCTTAGTGTGTGTGGCAGATTATGCATTTCTAAAATCAACAAATACAATTTTTTGTTGGGACTTAATGTACCTTCAGATTCTTTGAGAATGGACAGAATGAAAGAACATAATTAACATCAATTTAGAAGAAGGAATTTTTCATTGACAGGGCATTGAAAGAATAACATCTTCCAAGTGGTGGCTCCAAACAACCATACATTAGATTATAAGTCTAATTAATTTGATCCCAAACAGTCCTTAAGGGCTATTGATAGTGATTCCAGTACTTACTGGAAAATAATTGAACAAACCTAGGAAGAAGCTATCAGGGGATCCACTTCAACTTTCCTAAACCAAAGAAGGAATAGATAAATTACAAAAGAAAACTACGGCCACTCAACTTATATTTTGCTGATGAAAAAAGAATTGTTTAGAAGTTCACTGAGCAACATATGAAAATACAACAAATGCAACTGAGAAAAAAAAATACCATCCAACTAATTTTTTTTATACTTTCAGATCAAAAGGTCAAATTTATATATGTTAGTTCATGTTCAAGCAGGATAACAATCTCATCGACAGTTAGTATTTCTTTTTTAGTATAGAACAGTAAAAAGAAGGAATATGGATAATGAAACAAACCTGAAAATGCGAGCTGCTGAGGCAGCGAGCAATCTGCTTGAACAAGGGAACCATGCAGCGTTGGAACTCTGCCGGTTGCGTAACCTCCAGCACCTCCTCCAACTCCCCAAGGAATAGAACTTCCTTCTGACAATTAGTAACAGGCCAATACTTCAGGAGCCCCCTAATGACTGTATCCGCCAGCTTAAAATCCTTCTCGACGAACTGCACAATGCAGTAGGAGAGCTGCTGATGGTACATGGCCACAGGCTTCGGCTTGTGCAACGGGATGAGAGCACGGATGAGGAAGAGCTTGTGCTCTTCCTTCATCGGCAAGGCGAATCCGTTGATGACGCTTCCAAGGATCTCCAAGAGCTCGCCGATCCCCCTGTATCTCTCGGTCTCGAAGATGAACCTGTAGAAGATGTTATTGATGGCCTTGCGAATGAATGGACGGTGGACCATGAACTTGCCGTAGATGCGGTGAAGGATGGTCTTGAGGTACTCGCGCTCGCGGGGATCCTCGGAGTCGAAAAGGTCGAGGAGGCGGAGCACGAAGGAGTGGTCGATGTAGCGCTTGGCGACCTTGGCCTCAGTGTCAGAGGACACGACGTAACGGAGGAGGAGCTCGTAGACGAGCTGGAGGTGCGGCCAGGCGGGGTCAAGATACGGGTCCTCCTCCTCCAGGTCGGCGGGCTCCGCGCCGGTGTTCTCGTGGGAGGCAGGGGGGAGGGCGCGGAAGATGTTGACGGCGACGGTGCGGGCGAGCTCCTCGTGCACCTGCTCCGTGAGCCGCCCGGAGCCCGATTGCATGAAATCGACGAGCTCCAACATCGTCTGCCGCTTCACCTCCTTATCGCGGGCCAACTCGATCGTGTCGGAGAAGTCGAAGAGCACGGCGCAGATCCGGAGCTTGCGGAGGGCGAGCGCGGGCCGCTCGGGGGCCGGCACGTCGCGCAACAGCGGGAGGGACTCGATCTGCGGGGCGGCGGCCGCGGGGCTGGAGGCGTGGTTGACGGCGGCTTCACCATCGGAGGCTAAGCCGGCGGCTTCCGCCTTGGGACCGGGCGCGCGACTGCCCCGCTTTATGATCTTGTTGAACATCGCCGGAACCCTAATTGCAGCTCTAGATCGAGCAGGGTCGATCGAAGGGAAACCCTAAGGAGAGCAGATCAACGCATCAAGAACAGCGAAAGAGCGAAGAAGAATCCCGCTATAAAGTTGAATATCGCGTAGAAGAAATCGTATTTAAATTGAGATCATAATTCATGGGAGAATGGAAAGCAAGATTGCATTATTAATTTGTTTAATTTTTAATTTAATTCAGGGAAGAGATAAAAGAAGGAAAAGAGGGGTTGAAGATATTTGAAATTATTTTTTAATAATAATAATAATAATAATAATGAGGCTACTTGAGTTGTTTTGATAAAATTAGATCATTAGGAAGTTGGATTAGATGGTGATTGGAATGGGTGTGATAAAAAATAGGAAATAAATATTATAAAAAGGAAAAAGGAGTGAAGATGTGTATGTATATAAAACTAGTAAAGCGAATAGTGCCAGCTCATCGTCCGCGACTAAAAGGTTGAGGTATCTGAAAGTGATCCGGGTGTCCCAAAGTGAATAGCGCTAAGAACTGTTAAGCTCATTTTCCTTCCAAGTAAAGCGACGAATTAAAAAGGGTCAACCCTTCAAAAGTCCACGGGTAGCGAAGAAAGGGCAGCTAAGTTCTGGACACCTGTTAGTTTTTTTTTTAGTAGTTCTTTCTGCTCCCGGCTATTTGCTTGTTTGCTTGGAATGAATTGGAACCCTAATACAAGGGTTTGGACTGGGCTCTTGGAACTACCTTCACCGAAATCAGAACTCGTTAGGGCTCGGACTGAGCTCTTGGAATTACCTTCATCGGAATTGAAACTTGTTAGGGCACGGGATCTCGACTGCGGTATGGAGTCGATTTAGATTGACTCCTCCTACCCAACTAAGTGAATTTATCCCCCACGTCTCTAGGCTAATGAATGACACATGAGTGATCTAGAGCTAATCTAATCTCCGGTTAAATAGTGGAGCCTATCGATTCTATAAATCTGCCTAATGTCATCAGTCCATCCAAAGTCATGAATGGTACATGCCATTCACTCTACCTGAGGCACTCATATCACTTTCGGAGAGTCAGGCACCATATATATATATATATATAATGTTAGCCTGGCAACTGAGTACGATTCTAAACACTTGTAAGTGATCTGAGTACCTGGAATCGCACTCAATCGCCCATACATTGCACACAGATCGAGTGTGCATGCTAACATCTCTCTCTCTCTCTATATCTATATAGAGGGTATTAATACCATGCACACCCATCGTGGGCGCCATGATGGGCGACCCTCATAGGTCCGAGCCCCCGATCATTTTTCATGTGAGAGGTGTCCATCGTGGTAGTTTATGGTGGGTGTGTAGGATAAATGTCCACACACACACACACACATGTAATGTATTTTTTATATAAAAAAATCTTTAGCATAAATATTATACCCTAAAATCTAAACCCTATGTTCTAAAAAAATGTATACTAGGTGCTCACGAGGTGTGCATCATAACAAAATCCTACACACACGAGATAAAGTTATGTTGCCCACCGCGCAGTGTGCGCCTCTGTGGGACTGCGTAATGTTTTTTTTTTGCGGTTATGTTATTTAGGGTTTTGACTTTTGAATTTAGGGATAGTGTTATAGTATTAAACCTAAAAAAATCAAACAAAAAAAACACATTAGGTGTTCATAGGATGTGCGATGTAAGGTGTGCGACATATCAGATCCCATATATGATTTTGTTACAACATACAACTTATGGTGCACACCCCATGAGCGCCTAGTGTAAATTTTTTGTAAAGCTTAAGATTTATGGTTTAGGGCATACACACACACACAAGTTAGATACCTTACACACCCACGAGTACACGACACACGTGGGCAACTGAGTACACTGGGCTCCTGAAACTAGATCCCGACGCCCCGCACACTTAGTTGCCCATGGTGTCACGCACCCATAGATGTGTGCATGCAAGGTGCTTAGAGCCCCACTTTATATATATATATATATATATATATATAGATATAGATATATATAAACATGCGCACGTTAATCCCCTATGTGCCCCTCTACGCACCTGATGCAGCGTTGAAGTTTTATAAATGGTAGATAGATCTACTGTATTATATGGAACTAATTATTCAACTATAACTTGAGTAAATGAACATAAGATTAAAATTGTAAAGATATGAATGTTAAGGTGGATGTGCAGACATAAAAAAGGATAGGATAAAAAATAAAAGCATTAGAAAGAAAATCGAGATTGTACCTATTGAGAGAAAATATCAAAAGACACGTTTAAGATAATATAGATATATACTTAGAGGATCAATAAATGCTCTAATTAGGTGTTATGAAACTATGACAAATATGCACATCAAATTAGTAAGAAAAAAAAATGAATATAAATAATAAAATAAGATAAAATTTATTTAAATATAACGTAGAAAGATTTGCATAACCAATCCCACCTAGTGGGACAATAATGTACCTCACCCGCCAATCAAACCTGAGTTGATCTGAAAAATATTGAGTTCGAGTTGGGAGTTTTAGGTTTGGATTGGATTCAAGTTGGGGGGTTTTTTAGATTGTGTTAGGATCGGATGGGATTAGGATTCAGGTTGATCTGAATTTAGGATTTGATAAATTTTTTAAGGTTAAATTAAATTTTATTTTAAAAAGTATATATATATATATCAATATCAGGGTTAGTATATTAATAATAATAATTTTGAGATAAAAGTGAAATGAAAAATTATAAACAAAAATAGTAAAAAATAATTATTTTTAATTAAATTATTTAAATTGGTCAGATTATCCGGATTTGAATTTTAGGTCTTCGAATTGTGTTTAGGTTCGTGTTAGAATATTTTTTATAAAATCTTTGCTTCAATCAAAATTGAACTCATCCAATACACTTAAATTGACACTCTTAGATAAGAGTTAATTATTATTCTCATAGCATTTCAAACGAGGTTAGGGAATAGGAAATTGTCAAAAAAAAAAAAAAAAATGAAAAAGTCAAAATTTTAATTAAAAATGCTTTAAGCCAACCTCACTTTCCAACTATTTTAATCTACTTTTAATTAAAATAATACCACCTTGAAACTATTGTGTACAAAACAAACAACTCCAAAATGATGCTATTTTATATAAAGCAACCCTAACGTGAAACACAATAAAAATATTTTAGATAAAATATTATAGATAAGAGCACTGTTTTGATAATTTTTGAAAAAAAAACTTTTTAATGATATAAATAAGTATGGCACAATTTATCACTTTCTTTTTACTTACTACATAACTCAATCAGAGCAATAAGTATGGCACAATTAAAGCCAGAACTAAATCTTAATTGCCTATCAAACATTGAATGAAGCATGTTCACCTATAAACCAAGAGATTACAGAACTTTAAAAAAGATTACAAAAAGAAGAATTTCGAATTCATCCCTACAACATGAGTAAGTTCTAGTAGAACTACAACTATAAAGATTAAGTTTAAAGGCGCAGCCGGAATGAATTACAACTCCTTACATTAATGATGTTAAGTGTTGGAAGGTTAGAAGAGGTTTGAAAGTAGCAGCATGTTCTTCTGAACTCGTGCTTCGTCTGCGCATGTAACCAGCTTCCTGTATTGTTGAATTGTAAGCTTGAAATATATCTAAAATCTAGCAGAGAAGAGATCAACTTTATTATTTGGACATCACAGTTTTATCTTCATATTCAGCCTTCAGTTCTTCTACCATGTCTGCCTGCTGTACATCTACTATTACACCCTCCCCTAGTCTGCATAATAAACCGATAGGGTCATACCGACAATTTGATACTCTTTCGCCAAAAAATAAACATGGTAAGCAAAAGCAAATAGTGATTAAAGTTCATAGTAATCAATACACTTCGTACTCACATCTCAGTACTGGATGCATCGGTGTGTAGACTGTCGATGCAAATCAATTCTGAGTTAATTGTTTGACCCTGCAAAAACAGTAAATAGGAAAAGGAAATGAAATGAAAGCAGATAATTTATAATGTATTACTAACCAGAGCTTAATGTTTTAGCTACACAATTCTAATAAGGTCTTACAAGCTCTGTAGGATTCAAAGTGCTTGGTGTACCTATCTTGGCCTTTGGGCTTCTCAGAGTGCCCTGCAGAATAATAGGGTCCAATGAGGTTGGCATCTGAAACAAGAACTTGTATGATATTGCCTCAAGGACTAGAAAGAAAGATCTGATCTTCTAGGTAATAAATGCATAGTAGATCAGGCAAACTTTATTTTGGCAGCGCGAGCTAGCAAGGAATTTTTTTTCCGAGCAGCTTAAATTACAGCATATTCAAGAAAAAGACCAGGCACAACATTTTCTACAAGTGGAGGATCCAGGCATTTGACATAAAAGTATCTAAATGTTGAACATGGGTATTCGGGACAACAAATTAATAAGAAACTACAATACGATGTGGTATAAAATGATGTATCACAAGTTAGAAGTTCCAACTTCTTTGGGTCAGATTGACATATGACCAGGTTTCAATGCTTTTAAATTAATGGCCTTAAATATTCTAATGATTAATTAGTAAACATCAGATAATATAAGTACCAGTACAATAGAGTTAAGATCAATGGTCATATACATTTTTTAACCTTGGTTGTCTAACTCTAACACAACCCTCATCTTTTTTCATAGAGGTTTTCGTCAGAGTTTCAGATGAGCATTGAGAGGTTTGCAAAAAGTTCAATGAAGGAATCAGATTTGTATAGATGACCCTAAATAGGTAAGACAGTTTGACGATGATGATGAGAAGATGATGCTACTAATCACATCCTACAATAACAACAAATGTCGAGTCCTAACTATAATGGTTCAGCTGACTATTAATGGTATTGTATGTTTATTATTAATATATAAAATTAGAGATAGCCATTTCCTAGTGCCTTATGAACACTAACCTAAAAATTAGAATAGAAAATAGGCTTTAACTTTCAGCGTCTAAAAACAATGCATCCAGGCAGTTTGTGGTAAGTCCACTGCAACATGTAGCATATGTGATCAATATTAAAATATTGAACAAATATTTGTATTAATAAACATGGTTAATATATATACGTACAATAAAATATGCAGATATAGAGGCCCCTATAGAGACGTTTTACAAAGAAATAAATATTTAAGTGTAGTGACTAATGCAATCTTCACTGAGTGAATCAACAAAAAATCATGCACTCTTGATAAAAGGTTTTGTGGTTTACAATTTTTCCCTATTGTACTTTTTAAAGAAGACTAAAAAAATCAACAAATAGAGAAAATTGTTGTGTAGTGAGACCTTGTTTGCCCACATTAATCCACAAGCATTGCAAAGCGACCTTGGTCCAGCAGGTCCACGACGCATGGCTGGAGTCATCTTTTCACTGATTCCACAGTTTTGACATCTGAAGAGCCGAAGTAATCAAGATGATAGAATTGCAAATTGTTCTACTTTTTCTTGAGGTATTTAGAAAAATGGAATTTTAAACTCACAACAAGAAAGAAAGTAGCATTGACAATTTACTTTGATTCTCTAGGAAGGTCTTCATGAATTGAGCTTTGAACTGGTTCACCAAATGAAGAGGCTGATGCTCCATCCACTGGATTAGCCTTGCCTGCAAACTGACCTTTTCTTCGCTGCATCCTGCCAAGTCATTGTGCATGTAGAATAATTTCAATTATTGTACTTATCACACTTTTAACAGTATTGAGTACTTGACAACCATTCCATTGGCGCTACATATGTCCAGAAAAGAAACATATCTTGCCAAAACACGGTATGCAGATAACTTCAATCACCAACAACAAACAATTAAAAATATGTAGTAGCAAAACATATTTCCATGACTGCTCCAATTAACTACATGATAGGTCAGGAATACAGGATTGGATACTATGGGCGAGTTTGCTGGTAGATGGGAGATGCAAAATTCACTGGATCAATTGAGAGATGAGAATCCTAATGCTTTTTGGAAGAAGACAATAGAAACTGAACTGCTTGGGATTAATTGAACTTGCTGATACAGGGCTCGAATAAAAATCAAAATGAATTAGATTCAACTATTAATGATGCATCTATGGAATTATTCCTTCTTCATTGCTGATACAGGGCTCAAGCTAATTAAATGACTCGTTTGTGGTTGAACTCATCACTGATGTGGTAGAGAAGAACGTAACATTATCCTAAGAAAAAATAAGCTGGAGGTACTCTTGAAATTTGGGTGGTCTTAAGACAACCCACCACCATGTAGACAGACATCACCATTTTAACAAGATACATTTAAAAGTGTTTGCTTTGGACTCTTCCTTCTGCCTTTTGTGGAAGTGTTGAATGGTAATAATGTAGTTTCGTTTGTCATTAGATTTTCATTTGATGTGTGGCAGTTTTCTCCTGATAATTCACTTCTTCCTAAGGCTTTGCATACCTAGATACATCTGGAGCACCATCAGTTCATATTTGACAACTAGAATCCAATCTAATTGGAGCACGTTCTAATAACTGGAAAACAAAAGCTCAAATGAAGAAAAAAAAGGTGCTGCTGAGCCAACAATTAATAAATCACAAGGCATAATCTAAGTCGGCTTAGGTTGACTAAAGTCTATTCTAACAAACTATTTTTCAAATTCACTGAAATTCAAGCTATGTGCTGTAGTTGTTTTCAGCTGTGTGATAGCCGGAAGATCCTCCAACATCAATGTACAAAAATCCAATGGTATCGTATGGGATTTGTTTGCAACTAGTTACATTTTATATAAAAGGCATCTCTCTTAAATCCACAATCACAACAAATACCTGAGAGCAACCTCTTTGCGTACAGTATACCGGATCTTCTTATCAAAATTCCTTTCTTTCCGCTTCTCGCGGAACCTTATCAATGAAGCAATCCTTTTTGCAGGAATATCTGCTCGACGAAGGATATAGTCATAAGCCTGCAAAAGCATTTGTTATCGTCAGTGGGCGAAGAAAACCCTTAGCATCAAGAATACTGAGAGGAGAAATGCAGGAAGACCTTATCATCCTGCTGAGAGGGTAATTGCATGGAAGCCATGCCAATGGGCACTTCACTTCCTCCTAGTAATAACAACACGGCTTGTACCTGCAGCATTTCAGTCAGAAAGATTTAATATGTAAATTTTTATTAAGCAATGTCATGGAAAAAATCCTGCTATTTCACTACAAAAAGGTGTGGTTGTTCTCGAGCAGTAATATAAAGTTATCATTTTTAACCAGCTTTCGAACAGAGAGACTGTGAGAGAACAGAAATGAGCGACAAGGAACGGACCTTCTCGGGCGAGACCGAGTCGAAGACGTAAATCTCTCCCTGAAACAAGAGCGTGAGCTGGTTCGAGGCCACGTCCATGAGCGGCGCGGCAGCATCCATAGCATCCGTAAGGTGATCCCGACCGGACGACGCGGCAAGGGCCGCTTCCGTCTTCTCCGCACCCGCGGCCTCCTCCACGGCTCCTTGCCCGTACATCACGAGGCCCTAGGGGTCCGCGACCGAAGAGGCTAAGGTGGCGGGAGGGCGGCCGGCCGGCCGGCGGGTATACGGGCGATGCTGGGAAAACCCTAACAGAGGGGCGGTCGACGGTGAGCGAGGGAGAGGCGCGCGATCACCGCCGCTGATTTGCGGCCTGATGGATGCGACCCACGACAAGCGCGTGATCGGGAAGCAATGATGGTGATGATGCCTTCGGCTGTGGATGATGATGAAGGCGGGCCCCAACTCACCTCCACCGTTCGTTTTGCATGGGGATGCGAACTTTATCCATATCAAACGGGTATACTAATTCAAGGGCAGTTGCCGATTTTTTAAAAAAATATTTTTTTTTTTTTTGAAAAAAAAGGGTTAGACAAAAATGAGAAGGATGTCTATTTTTTTCGAATTATCCAAAGACTTTTTTTTTAAATCAAGACGTTCTACCCACCAATGACTCAGGTAGCAAGTTACCATAATATAATATTAATCAAAGTTAATTCTGTTGGATATAAATGATGTAAATAGTGAAAAGATGGAGATGAAAAAATTTTTTATTGTGAATGAGATTTTAATCTTATATTGAGAGTTTCATGACATGTTAGTTAGTTTATATTAATTTACATATATTAAGGATGTAGACAAATGTATAAGGAGAGACTTTCTCACGTGTACGTATGTAGTGGGGATGCAAATACAGGGTTCAGATTGCACTGAACCATGTTAAATCGTGTGCAGGCACGAGCTGCGAGTGTTGAATACCAGACCGATCGGGGTAAAATTTACCCAAATGGAACAACTAACATTTTGTCACGTAAACTTTTTTGTTGCTTGTGTAATGGATGCATTAAAGTAAGATTAATGCAGAATAAAAATGCTGGCGAATAATGATCTTTAAACGATCATTAACACTGCCCTTTGGTCTTGAGCTCTTATATAAGGAGGCTACGACCACAGGTAAAAAGTTACGCACACAGAAAAATAGCAGAAGTTCTCCACCTGCGTTCCCTTTTCATCTATCGCGCAACTCCTACTTGGCGGAGTGCTCGTGATAGCAGTCGGGTACCACTCAGTTCGCCGTGACCACCAATGCTGGGTGGAATCACGGTTAACCGTTGTATCATGGGAAACAGACGACCTGAGTAAACCTCGAAGCACTCCCGAAGGTGGGGTGAATCTGTTTCAAGGAAACTGCGTCAGTCACAGGCCTCGGTCCGCTGCTCACTCTAGTCTGCTAATCTCGCTCGGCGTCAAAGCCCGGCCGACCTCTTTCTCGGTTAGCTCACTTGGTCTCTACGTCCGCTTGCCCGGTCGGTCTCCTCGTCCGTTTGATCGGCCTCTTCGTCAACCCGGTTAGCCTCTCCGCTCGCCCGCTCGACATCTTTACCCAGTATGCACCAATTCACCCAACCGGCACCAGCTCGCTCGGCCTGTCTGCTTCGCCCAAGCAACCACTCGCTCGGCTTGTCTCTTCGCCCGACCGACCACTCGCTCGGTCTGTCTGTTTGCCCCACTTACCTCTCGCTTCGGCCTAACTGTCCGCTCGACCTGTCTGTCCGATCGATCAAACTATTACTTGCCCGTCTGACCTTTCAGTTCACTCGGACTTTGCTACTTAGACTCGAAGCTCAGATTACACTCAGTAATTAATAGAAACTAATATCTATGGATAATCTGAAATTATCGACTCTAAGTAATCTTTATCTTGACAAATAAGTAAATTTAATTCAATATAACTTAAATTCAACTAATATTCTGAATTTCCGTCACAATATTTTCCCATCAACAAACTCCTTTTTTTTACTTCAAAACCGAGCTCACCTTTAATTCTCACATCCGTCCCGGATTTCTTTCCATTCCACAAATAATTGAACATTGAGGAAACAGAAAACAACAAAAACTCTTTTTAAATGCTTTTGGATAACTAGCCATTAAAAGAATGTTACAATACCTCGAGGATAAGGATTAATTACTTTCACTGTTAATATATAAATAAACAACAGCAAATACAACACGTGGCACAATTTAAAGGTCTGTGGGGGAGGAAATGCACTCCTAATTGTGACCGCAATCCCATGCACTCGAAACTGCCAATTTAAAGGGAATTACAAGTTAATTATATATTTTTGCAAATAAGAGAAAATTCTAGTTTAGTGCTTGTACTTTTACCTATTCTTTTATTTGCCGTCCTAGTCAAAAATGCTATTCTTTCTTTCATTAAATATAATTTTATAACTAATATATATATATATATATATATATATATATATATATATATATATACGGTAGTAAAATTAGTTTTCATAAAAAGTCATTACCAATAATGCTATTTATTAAAAAAAGTAAGGTTATGTATGCACAAATATATATGATTAGAGCATCAATATCAATTATCATATTAAAAATTTTATTCTAAATTTTAAATAAGATAACTAAAAATTCTTTACATCGGTTATCCCATCCAATTTAGGAAATGAACCTCTATCATAAAAATAAAATAATATTTTTTTTAATCGCTCCCCTTCCGTTCAATCTTTTCAATCTCTCTCCTTTCACTCATTCTATAGTATAATAATAAAAAATATAAGAAAAAGAAAAAATAATAAAACAATTAAGATGATGGAAATTTTAAAATATTTGATATTATCTGCAGTGAATGATTATCTAAATTTAATAAAATTAATTATTTATCTTAAATTTTATATATAGTAACAGAGAAACTGATGTGAATATTTTTAAAAAGATAAAATGCCCCTTTAAACTAAAATGCTCAATTACTATTTTAAATTATCTTTTAAAAATAAAGTGTTATTGAAAAATAAAATCTCAAAGGCACTTAAAATAGAGTAAAGTCACTTGAATAAAAAAAAATCAAAATATGGTTATTTCTATTCTATAGTTATAGGGGCAAAATATAATATTTTGAGTACAACGGGCCAAACAAAAATTAGAAGAAATGCGGAGGCAAAATGAAATTTTCTTTCATAGGTTATATATAATTAAGAATAGATTGAGCTACCCGATTTCGTACCTGCTCTGGAGATGATCCGATCCTCGTCGAACCCGATGGCCCACAAGAAGTATCCACGGAGTCCGATCCCACGCGCGTACTCCGCCTTCCTCGTCGCCGACCACGAATCGTCGTAGCTGATCCACGTCTCGCCGGCGAACGAGTACGTCGCCACCTTCGCCTCGTCGTGCACCACTGTCGCCCTGTTCTTCCCGTTGAACTCCACCACCTCCGACAACGTCAGCACCCCGGCGTCCCCCGGCCCCACGCCCCTCGCCGGCGCGCCGATCCCGTGTTCTTCTCCGTCAGTCAGGTTGTAGGTCCTCCCGTAGAGCGGGACGCCCATCACCAACTTCTCCGCCGGCATCCCGGCGGATAGCCACGTGGCCAGCCCGTAGCTCGCGCTCAAGTCGCTCTGCGCGTCGAAGAGGCCCGAGTGCGCGCCGGTGGCCGTTGCGTCCCAATTGCCGTGCAGGTCGTAGGCCATGACGTTGACCCAGTCGAGCTCCGCCGCCATTTCCGCCGCTGGGTACGAAACAGGGTACGCCTCTACCGTCTTACCCGGGGCAGTGGCAGAGTAATGCACCGCCGCCGTGAGGAGGAGGCACCTCCCGGCCGCCCCGGCCTCACGCCGCAACTCGGAAAACAGAGCAACGTAGTCGGACATCTCCTGGGGACTCTGCGGGTACTCCCAGTCGATATCGACGCCGTCGAGGCCGTACTCCCCCGCCACCGCGACGGCGGAGGCTGCGAAGGCGGAGCGGGCGGAGGCATTCGCGGCGATCCTGGCGAAGTTGGCGGAGGCGATGGCGCTGGCGCCGCCGACAGAGAGGATAGCCTTGACAGGGGAAACATGGCCGTGGGCGGCGGCGGCGAAGAGCGGCAGCGCCAGGGAGTCGTTGGCGGTGAGGGCCACGCAGGCGGTGGCAGGGTCGACTTGGACGAAGGCGTAGTAGACGTGAGTGAGAAGGGAGAGGGCGGCGTCCGACGGAGGCGAGACGGCGGATCCAAACGCCGGCCAGTAGCCGGCTTTGACGGCGGCCGAGGAGGGAGGAGACGAGGCCATGGAGTGGGTAAGCCTGGCCGCGAATGGAACAGAGTCAGCAAAGAAGCCATGGAAGAAGAAGAAGAGGAGGAAGAAAGCAGTGCTCTTTCTGGAATCCATGGCCGGTTTCTTTATTTCTCCTGCAACTCGATCGAATTGGAAGGATAGTCAGGGAGATCACCAGATTTTATATGATTTTAAAACCCAGAGAATTTAGAGTATTTAAAGGCGATGGACTAGATTTTGGTCGGACGGCCATAGATTCGGTTCCGACACGTGGCTTTACCTGGTTGGATTGAGATCATCCTGCCGGCTTGGTTGAGATGAACTAAACAAAAATGCAGAAGGAATGTTTCCATTGAAAGTTGATGAACTAAAATAGAAATGAGGGCAAATGCCCGTAGTGATTCATCCTCCTTTAGATAGTATGAGATCGTTTTTCTCTAGTAAACTAAAATATAAATTTTTCCACGGATTGTCAAAGTCCATACTCTATGGATTCATATTTGTTCTAATAAATCTTAATCAAAATATCTCATTAGATATTTGATAAAAATCTTTTCATGTAAAAAGTCTCTACGATTAGACAAATACCCTCATAGTTTATCTTATTTAAGAGTGTGGGACTGTTTGGAAGTTGGAAGAGACCGTTAAAATGACGACTTCACCTTTAGTTTTTTTTATTACAATGAACTAAATAGAAAATATATTTGGATAAAAATTAAAAGGCACCCTAAAGTATACAAATCATGAAAAGCGCGCATCTTAAAAAATAAAATAAAATAAATCAAATAGACCATCGTCAGAAATTTTATTCCTAAAATACCTCACATCTAATTGTGTTATAGCAACTAAGTCCCTTTGGGACGGATAATTGGCTAGCGCATGATATTATGAGGTCTAGGGTCAAATCTCGACTAGTAGTTGAGTGTTTGTCCTTCACTATGTGTTATTCAACTATCCAAGACTAATAGTCATCCTGATTTACTTTTTTTTGTGTTAACTTGAGGACGGGTTGTAAAGGTGCTAGGGATGAGCAAATCGTCTTTTTACCATTTTATTATAGCAACTACTAATAACTACTATAACTATTTTTAAAATGATTTTAGGAATTAAGATTTATAATTTAGGGTTATCTATAACCATTTTAAAATAATTTTGATTAATTTAAAAATAATTTTAATGAAATTGAAATAATTTTAGCTACATTGATGAAGAGAATTTTGATATAATAATTTGTGTAATAAATTTGATTAAAATAAATAATCAATTTATGTCTTTATATATTGAACTACAAGTAACTACTATACAATTATAATTAAATCTTAAAACTTTAAACCCTATTATATCAAAACTCTATCAAGTTTGTCAAAAATATATGTAGTAGTTACTATCTATATATACAATCATATTAAAAATAAAAAATAACATTATAACAACTAGCTAATAATTGCTGCATTGTAGCATACCAATAAGAGCATCCACACCAACTTCCCTATCCAATTACATAATTTAGGGTAAAAAAGTTACTTTATTAAATTTGGATATCCACTTTTCAATACATCATATATCAGCTTCCCTATTTCTTCTCTCTCCTCTATAAGGTAGCTGATGTAAAGATTTTTTTAGCTACCCTATCCAAAATTTAAGGTAAAATCTTTGAATAGGGTATTTGATGTGGATGTTCTTACTACAACGTCGAGATTGTCTAAAAATAATTTTTTTTTATTGAATACTCTTTTGATTTTTTTATTTATTTTATAAAAAGAGCACAATCGCACCCTTTTAATTCTTGCCTAAGACAGTTTCTACTGAATTAGTTTCAATATAAAAAGGTAACTTGATTAGAGGTGTAAATGAGTCAAGCCGCTCGTGAGATATTCGAAGCTCGATTCGATAAAAGTTCGTTTGAACTCGTTTAACGAGATTCGTTAAGAAAAACAAACCAAATTCAAGTTTCATAATATTCGACTCGTTAGTTCGTGAATATATTTGTTAAGTTCATGAATCAATTTTTAAATAAAAAAATAATATTTTTGATATTGAATTTATAGATTTTACACTCTAACTTATGAAACATATAGACAAATATATTAAATTTATTTATTAGAATAAAATTATAAATTTTAACAAGAATATTATAATTTTTTAAAAATATATAATTTAATTTTTAATGAATATTTAAATTTATAATTTATATTTATTAAGCTCGTTTAGACTTAATAAAAACTCGAATAAGCTCGTGAGGCATGAATATATTCGTTAAATAAAATTCGAGCTACTCGATTATAAACGAACGAAACTCAAACATTCAAAAATTCGGCTCGACTCGGCTCGGCTCGATTACACCCCTAAACTTGATTAGCCGAAAAAATAGAACAAGAAAATTTTGCAAATTAATTTTAAACTATGTATTAATACATCCTCAAATGGTATAATCTTGTGATTATGCAAAATTAACAACAGTGTATCGTATCGATATCACCGAAATGTCTCTGTACAATAGGGTAGGTGTCTCGACCCATTGCCGAAGAAATCGACTAAATTTAGCATTGGGCTGCTACCTCACAAAATAAACAGAAATTGAACTGAGATCAATCTTAATGACCTTCAATTGAGTTTCAGTGAAGCTTCTACTATGAACAATAACTGCGAGTAACAATTTCTATCTGGGAACTCAAAACATGGCACTCAACCTAGTTTTTAAATTGTTCTCGAATGAAAATTTTGATATTATGTGCTCGGCACTAGTGACTTTGCTCTTTGTTGGATGTTACTGAGTAGGCTCAGGTTTACAGCTTGAGAATCTCGGCGCAGATTCCAGGTCTCTACCACAGAGAGCAACTCTTTAATAAGAGTTGTTTCCGCGTTTGTCTTCTCGTCTGAAATCAGCCGTTCCGTCGCAGTATGGCCCTTCTGGTTATCATTCTCGAAATCGTTAGACTTCTTGGCGGCCTTTTGAAGCACTGACAATGGTAATCCTGAATTGGAAATGAAATAGTAATTGCAATATAGGAATTTAGTTCATCATTCTAAGGCTACTACCTAGCTATAAACTGTGAAAATGGAGGCATCTGAAGAGAGAATTTACCCGCTAAACGAGCAACATTAACACCGTAACTCTTGGGACATGAACCGGGCGTTAACCTGTAAAGAAAAGTAACTTCTTCCACGCCTTCAACCATGCCGACTTGGCAAGCCATATGGCATATTGAAACCTACATGCATATAACATGACTCAAAAGCTGTTGACAAAAAGATGAACAATTTGTAGGTTTACCTTAGTAGTCTTCTGATATTCTAGTGTCAATCGGTGATAATGAGTAGAAAACAGTCCGCGACATTGCACTACATTGACAAGATACTCGAGAACAGATGCCCTGCAAATTAAATACCGATTGTAAGAAAATGTGACCAATGGCTGGGTTTAGGAAGATGCTGGCAGACTATTTCACAACCTGATGGTCAGTGTTGCATAGTGCTTATAGGAAGACACTAATGGTGCTGTCTTGAACATGTTGGTGCCATGGCACAGCCACGTGACATGCCAACAGGCGATATGTTCATTCACAAGGAAATTTCTATCAACGGAGTAGGAAAAAGAACTTAAATAGAAGTGGCACTCACGCAATAGCTTGCCCATCGGAAGTTGATGAGCCCCTCCCAAGCTCATCTAGTGCTACAAGAGAATTTTGAGTAGCATACGACTGCAACAAAGATATACACTAAGCCTCAACTCATATAAACAAGTCAAAAGAAACAATTCCATAGTCTAAATTATAAACTATTAAGAATAATGTCAAGATTTTCCTAGACAATCTCACCAGTACGCCAGCAGTTTCTGAAAGTTCCGTCAAAAATGTACTTTGCCCTGCCATAATATTATCTCTAGCACCCATTCGAACGAAGATGCGGTCAACAGGCGAGAGCTGAAAACTTTCTGCAGGAACATCTGCCCCTAGCTGGGGAAAATGACTGGATGTGATCATGTTGGAAATGGAGAGAGTAAAAGGACTAGTTAAGAATCTTACCTGGGCCAAAACTATAGCTAAACAAACTTGGCGAAGAAGTGTTGATTTACCACCCATATTTGGACCTGTGAGAAGGATAAATCTAGGTTCTATGCCACCAATTCTTACATCATTTGGAACAAAAGAACCCATTCCTAAGACATCGCTCCGAAGAACAGGATGTCCAAGACCTCTAGCAGACAAATATGGTTCATTTTCAAGACAAGCTTCTCTGATGATGGGCCGACACGTTGGTCCCTCGTAGTAATTGCTTGCAATTGCCACACTAATTAAAACATCTAGCTCTGTCCATGTAAACAGCATTTGTTAGTTGACAAATAGAGAAAATAAACTGCAGAAACTAGATCTGTTTATCTTTTTGTTAACTTTAAAATGAGGATACTCTATAATAATGAACACAAAGACAGGGCACTAGCTCAGATTGACATTGGAGCATATATGAAAATTGACCCATATGGGCCAGTGCCCAGTGGGATGAGTTCACAAAGGGAAAACAAATAAGGTAGGCATTGGAATTTGGACTGTGGGCAGGGGATGAGATTGTGCTTGAAGAGAAGACATAAAGGCTCATCATGGGGGTTCACCAACAATTTTCTCGAGTTGCTCCTTCATAGAAGGTTTCAACCATTCATTATCTCATAGAAATATCAAATGATTGAACAAATTACTCCATCAAATAAGGTTTAGAAAGAGCTAAAGAAAAGCTAACAAAAATCCTATTAGATCGAGACTTCAAAACAATATAAACTGCTCCAAGTGCAATAAAAAAATGCGTAACTTCTACCGAACTATCCAGCAAGGCAACGATTTATGAATGTAAAGCAATTGACTATCTTCGCAGCATGCAGATGTAAGAAAATAGAACAAATTGTAAACTATATGATGGCAGATGAGTATATTGTCAGCTGAAAGATGTGTATTCATGAGTTACATATAAAAAAGCACAAAGCACAGGCAAACCAATAGAGGCATACAAACACCTGCTGTTACGAATACCAACTGCCTCCATTTGGTATGATGTTCACTAAATTGTCCAATTAGCCTCTGGAGAATGCCTTTAAGTGCTGACTCTTTCTCTGCCTCAGCTTGAGAGAGTTCTGCTAACAATTTTTTTATTTTTGGTGTCCAATACCGGAAATACCCCTATGCATTAAGTACAAAATTATTCAAAACCTTGTTAGTTTCTTCTTCATGGAAATAAATTGATAGATTATATGAATTTTCCTACAGAATATTTAAGAAAACAGATACAATACACCATATCACCATAGAGGTTTAAATTGAACATTCTTTAAACCTTGGTTGTGACAGTTAAACAATACGCACATTAGGTGGGATTTGCCTACAAAACAAGACTCAGGGATGGGCTAATAATACAATAGATAGCTGAAGTGGCAGAAACCAAAAGCACAAAGATCTTTGTGTGATTTTTCGAACCAAAATGTCCTTTTGATTCAGTTTCTTAAGAATGATTATAGCATTAGTAGCACCAGCATCTTATAAGTAGCAATGCGGGACTATTGTATGAACAACAATTTTCGTGAGACACTTCAAATCATTACTAAACGAACTTTGGGGACAAAAAAAGTTCAATTAGTAAAAGCACTATACTATACTAGCATGCAAGCCAATCATCAACCAAAACTAGTCAGTTATATTTATTGATTGTGGCAAACTCATGTTTCAATGCAACAAGATTTTTGACAAACAAACCTGATAAACAAAAAATAAGTCAGGAAGCAAGTTTTCAACAAAATCACTACTGGAGCAAGAGACAATACAAAGATATTAATAAAAGAAAATTCTCACTACAGCATCTGATTAGTTCATATTTCAAGATAAAGTTAATTAAATTTGAATAAAAGCAGGAAAAAGTCAAAGTTCTACAAAGTTTGAACGACATATCTTGTTGGTTATATCATTAGCTGAAGATAAAGAATCTAATGTACCTTTTTTGATGACTGCATCTCATATTCCATTGGAATAGCTCCTCCTAAACTCTCAGGTACCTCAAGAAGGTATGAATCTTTCCCAATTGTAACATAATTTATCTATAAGAAATTATAGTCTAATCATTTAAGAAAGGTACAAGTGCATTAATGCTCAAACAAGAGCAACCAGATCAATGTAGAACATACCTCTGAATTTCCTAGTGTCTTACGTTGTTCCTTCAAATATTTGGCCAAGTTAGATTCAATTTCCTTAATCCTCTGACAAGCAGCATCATACTCACAATCACCTCCAGCATGAGGAATAACACGCCCAGAGCTGTTAGCTTCTGACCAATCAAAAGCATCCTTGAAATACTCTATCACTGGAGACATGTCAGGTAGGCCTTTCCCTGCATAGCCATTAGATTTCAGGCATGGAATTTTAGCAAGAAGATTTCAAACATTACAAGACACACCTGGAGTCAATAAATGATGAAGCAAAGTAGATTCTGTCATGGTCAATATACTGTACAGAGAAGAACAGGCTTGGATCATTGTTTCACATCCACGAAGGGAAGCAATAAATTCTTGAAGCTGTTTCTTTGATGCGTCCTCATAAAGAATAACTCTATTGGCATTCCTTCCATGAGCCTCACTACAGATTCATTGAACGAACAATTAAGAATTGGGTATAGGATATAGAGGCAATCAGAATAGTCCTCTCCAGGTAAACAACAGACAGATGATGTTTGGTGGAGATCAGATGATTGATAGAATCACCTGACTAGTGATCAAATGTCATATGATCACAATAGTCATTGGTGAAATTTTGTTTAATATGCATTAAGCAGTGATCTATATAAGTATTGGATATAGACAAGGAATGAAATGTCGTTCCGTGCTGCCCGGCACGGCGATTTTTACCGTTCCGTCGGACGGCTGAAACTGACACAGGAGGCGTCCCCGTCTCAGCGGCGCTAGAGGAGACACGGGACGCCTCCGACGGCGCCAAAAGCGTCCCACGACACCTTCGGCACCGAAGGCATTGCCTAAAGCGTCCAATGACCCTGTCGACGCTGTCGGACGCATCCAGCGGCCCTTCCGGCGCCGCCAGACACCCCACCATGGGGAATTTTTCTTTTTCAATAATTAATTATTTTATTTAATTAATTTAAACAAAGACTTTTATAAATTCTAATTAAATTATCTTAATAAATATATAAAAATATTTAAAATTAAAATAAATTTAATAAATTTCATTAATTAATATTCTAAAAAATAATATTTTAAATTTTATTTAAAATTTTTAAAAATATATAATAATTCTTAATTATATTCTAATATTTTTTTATTATTTTAAATTTCATTTAAATTTTTTAAAAAATTCTTTAAAAATTCTAAATAAATTCGAATTTTTTTAAAAAAAATCTAATAAATTATATTTATATTCTGATTTTTTTTTATTATTTTAAAGTTTTTTACTTGATATTTTTTACTATTTAAAATATATATTATTTAATTAATAGTTAATTAAATGAATACATAATTAATTTATATAATTATTATTATACATAAAGTAATATCTTGTATTAATTTATATACTTATTATTATAGATACATTCATTTTAATTTGAATTATTGATATATCAATTCTATTTAAATAAAATTATTTTTAATTATTTTTTCTAATAATATTAAATTATTTAATAATTGAGAACTTATAATAAATCAATATACAACTTATTTTTATATTACCATAAACATATTTATCTTATAATTACTATATATAAATAATTGTATCGGTACGGCACGATACGATACCGAAATCGTATCGTTCCGATCTGAGACCGAAACTTCGACACGGATCGAAATTTTAAACCTTGACTCTTATTACATCATCTCACCAAATTGCCAAGTGCCAACCATTCCTCCAAGTGCCTGCAAGGAATTCTGAAAGCCATAGAACAATAGCTATTATGTGTACTATCCTACTTTGTACATGAGCACACAAAAATTTAGGTCCATCCAGTTCAGCAAACAAGTGCAAATAAATAGGTCCATAAAGCTGCAAGACACAGATTCCTCAATCAGGTGCCAAAAAAGACAAGGACTTTCTTTTTTTTCTTAGCAGTTTCCAAGAGTTAAATCGTTGAGCATTAAAAACTGGATCCTACTCCAGTACTAGAAATATACAAACATGTAACTGACAAAGTACACAATGATCAAGAAAAATAATCTAATTATTGAAAAAACAAATCCCACAAGCTGATAAAAAAAGAAACATATCAGTCAGATAATAAGATTTACCAACTCGAGAATAGGCGTGAAAGTAAACGCTCCATATCTGGAAGTCTTGAAAGTTCTTTTCGGAAATCAAGAGCGGATGCACAACCAGCACCCTGATATGCACACACAAGATTAGACTTGAAAACTCCTAAGAAATTTAAGATGTAAGTTATTAGGCCCTCACTATTTCATTGGATGTCTGGTAACATAAAGATGAAAGAGAAAGAATGATACTAAAGCTGGACAAAAAGGTATCCTATCACCCCAGCACGACCAAACCTACCAAGTTCTTTCGGAATTTTGAGTTGAATTCCATTTCTTAAAAAGAAAAACAATTCCAAATCAATTTTTAATTCTTTGTTAGAAAAATCAACTTGCTTCTTTGCTATATAATAATCATATATACTGTGAATCAAATGTAAAATTATATATAGCCTTATGTGTACCCACACTTCATACGATCCTATGTGGATGTGGAAATCACATGTCCTAACCTCCTACTTTTCAGGAGAAAGAATTTCAATCATTTGTATCACTATCTTCCCATTTTGCATACATGAATATTAAAGGCACTAGAATATGATCAACTGCAGTAGAGATAATTTCCTTAATATATTCCAGCAACATCAAGCTCACCTTGAAGCATGCTATAGCATCTTGACGTTCTTCAATTGATTTTGTGCTATAAAGTGGCCTCGCAAGCCATCCTTTAAGTAACCTTTTTCCAAATGCTGTAACACAATGATCCAGTTGGGCAAATAGTGTTCTACATTCAAATGAAAATCATCTCAGATAGAATTATGTGACAACTGAAAACACAAGGAGAAGCATGCAAGTACCCTCGAAGGCCTCCATTACTGTTCTCCAGTATCTCAAGGTTTTCAAGGGCAGCTGCATCAAGCATCATATATGACTTTTGGAGTTTATTCAAGAAAGCCAAGCATGGAAGTCGCTCAAATTTAGCACACTTAAGCAATTTTTCATCTAGAAAAGCTTGCCGTAAGTAAAAAAGGCAGCCACCAAGAGCCGAAAGAGCACATGAACCATCATTGCCAGAATTCACTAGTTCAATTAATATATCTGGAAGCTCACCCGTACTATCCCCTCCATTATTAGAAGTGACAATACTTTTTGATGATGAAGAAAGCGCTGATAGGCTATAATACTTCCTGACCTCATTAACAGTTTTTTCAGCGTCCAAGAACTCTACAGAAGGCTTTAAATCATTAACTAATGGATTTCGTGTATTATTCCTTATGACTCTTTCAGTCTCTAGGCTGAGTGTCCTTGAAGGTTTTATGACTTCTACAGGCCTCAATTCAGACAACATTGACCGCAACCAAGACCGTTCTATATCGTCTTCAAACTACAATAGAAGATTTTGTATTATAAGAATGAGCTTAATAAGTAAAAAATATAAATAGAAAACAGAAAGAAGACAATCATTTTTCCGGTGAGTAGAGAGATAACAGAACTTAAAGATCACAAGAATAACGTACTTGTCCAATCATGAACTTGCTTGTGGAAACATCAACAAAGCAAAGACCTAGAATAACACCTCCTTTACCAGCGTCATCAAGAATTTTGCAATTTTCAGTGACTGATAAAATATAAGATGTATCAGGATTTGTCATAAGTGATTCTCCTTCAGTCAGTGTGCCTTGTGAAACTACTGCACATATTTCACGTTTGACAACCTTCAAGAGTTAAAAAAAAAAAGAATATAAGTTCATTTGCAAAATCCTAATGAATTCAATATTAACTATTTCAAATGATTCACATTAGTTATTCAAGTAACTAATGGAATGCACATGGTCATTTCCTGTGTGCTTCTAATATACTAAAAAGTCAGCAAAGCTATGTGATTGAAACTATAAAGTTCTATTGAAAATCATCCAACCTTGTCCTTCGAACCCATCTGTTTACGGCGAAGTTCAAGTTGTTCTGGAGTCTCTGTTTGCTCCACAACAAGTACACGGAAACCCTGATAAACAGAAATGCATCAATTATTCCATAAGTTCAAATCATTCTTGTGTTTCCTTGAAAAAAATATCCCCATAACATGATGAAAAATTGAAAATTTTATAAACACCAGGGAACCAAAACCTTTCTAGCCAATTTCTCCAAATTCGAGGAATAGTTCTTCTCTGGAAACCCACAATGAGGTTGTTCCCCCTAAAAGACAGAAGTAGGAAATAAGGCAACGAGTTATCATTAACAAATAATCAAGCTTATTAAAGTTCAAAAATATCATTGATAAAAATTATAAATGTAACAATTTCAGACATACAAGTGCAGTATGTTATACTCCAAGCTACAAATATGTGACCATGGTAAAAATACTATGAAAGGGCATTTCATGTTGTTGCTTCCAATTTTAATTCTCTAGTTCTTATTGATGTTTATAGTGTTTCAAATTGGGGATAAGGCCTTGGTATTATACATATAAATTATGTATAGTTAGCTTGTGTTCCCTTCCTTTCCATAATCTCTTATCCCCTGGTCCTCTTAATATTTGTCTTCTAGCTTGGACAACAAGAACCTGGTGAAGAAAATCAAGAAAGTGGATGCTATCATCTCCATCAATAGCTTCCAACAGTGAAAGGATGAAACCAAGATCACACACATCAAGGTTTTCTTTAACTGAACCTAACAAATTATTAAAAATGGCAGCATTGACAAGAGAATACAGATTACCAAAAGAGGCAGTATTGGCAATAAAAGATACAATCTGAGCTAACCTAGACAAGAAAAAGGAAAGGTTGAGTACCTTCATATATTGCAAATCAAGTTCTCGAACGCCAATATGAGCATCCATCTCAAACAATTCATAGAACTTCCCCATCTGATAATAAAAATATGTCATGATCAGCTTCAAATGAGTTGAGAATAGAAGATTAAGCTTCCTAGTGCATCATATTCTATCATGAGCGCAAATCTAGTAAATGCTAATACCTTGAAGAATAAAACCTTATCCATATGCTTTGACTTGAATTCCCACCATTGCCTCTATAAAACAAGCATAATAACCAACACAAAAATAACAAAAGAAATTTACAACTAAAGGCCACAGAAACAGAACAACACCTGTCCACCTGACAAGGTCTTCAAAAATTCAGGTGGCAAATAAAGAGTTTTTGGATCATAGTTTTCATCTCCAGGACGTCTCCTTTTAGCATCCATACGCCCTCTATTATAAAAGAATAAATATGTTGATTTCACCTATCAAAAAAAAAAAACTGAAGAAGTTCTAGCAAAAACACTTCATAGATAGCATTAAGCTCAATCCAAGGACAGCTATTTTATCATTTTTTTAATGCAACAATCTTGCATTGCAACAGATCCAAGTATGCACACCAAGTCTGTGGACCTCAATTATGAAATTATTATGCTTATGTAAGTCCTACATAGATTCTTCCATAAGTTAACCTCATGCTTGAAACCCTGATCATATATAAACTGTGAACAAATCTTATTCATGACATATGTAATGTTTAGTATCTGGTAATTACAGGATATATATGCAAGTAAGTCCTTAACTCCTTGGTTTATAAAAGGAGGGGGAAAAACATCTTGTTACGTGATATGTGTGTTAGTTTGCACAAGGTTTGTTGTGGCAATGTAGATTATAAGGTAAAATTGATGACAATATAAGAGACTCTTCCGTGTGATCATGGGCTTCAGTAATTTTGCTGAAAGACAATTTGTGACTCTAAATCTGATCTTATTTCTTGTTTTTTTATCTTTATCTTCTTTGTTGTTCTTTTCTTACTTTCCTGATATAATATTGCACCCCTAATAACTGGTAGGCAGTACAATGATCATAACACAAGCTTGGCTCTAGTTGAGCTGGATAAAATTCTTTAATAAAAAATCTTAAACATGATCTTTGGCTCAATATGTATCTAGCTAGATTCAATCTCATTTACTTAATATGCAAGGTTTAAAATGGTCAAGCTCAAATTGACACATTTGTATAAATAAATAAATAAGTTGTTTCAAATGAACAAAGTGAAATGGCCAATCAATTAAACTGTATGTTTGTTTGACATGGGTATGGTGAATATATATCATAAGCCGTTGTTTATTAGAAATATCAATCCTACCTAGACTAGCTGAACTGAAATTATGAGTTCATCATCAGAGTCACCCACATCATAAAAAAAATTAATAATAAATAAAATCAAACAAAAACCAGCTTGCTTTGACAATGTAAAAGCAAGCAACACATAATCAAATCAAACTTCCTTTGCATAGGCTCTGGAGTGAGGAAAAAAGAAAACTTACACCCGCAAGAATCTGAACTTCTCTGCTTCTCGTCTCTCAAACCGTTCGGCTACTTCAGAAGTTAGAATGTTGTTAATAGCAGTCTGGATTTGTGCCCCTGAATGACAAATTCTTCATCACAACCCAAATCAAACTCGGAAAGAGTTGTATACTAGTCGGAGAAAGCATTTATATACAACCACGAGTAACAATTGGATGACAAGATCAGATATGGAAATGCTCTTGAAGCGGAGTGAATCCAAGTTATCACTGTAATTTGCATGAAACCTATCGAACTTTTCCTACCAATTACTTACTCTTATCACTAGTCAAGGGTGAGCAAAAGGAAGTAATTTCCGCTGCGCATGGGGAGGATTTATTCATAATCTTCCCTCCATTTCCACCAAAATTTAATTTTTTAGTACAATCTAAGCTTTCAACGTCCATCTTCTTCCTTTTCTTTGAACCTGTAGATGTCCTGGACCGGCCACTCGAGTTCACCACAACCACGTCGTCCTCATCCTCCAATTCCACCTCATCTGAGTCATCTTCCTCTGAGTCCTTTCCCCCAACCTTTCTCCATTCCTCGTCTCCACTAGAATCCTCCTCGCCAACCCCATCCTCCACATTCCCTGAGTTACAATCCTTCTCCACCGTGCACGACAACCGCCTCAGCCTACGGAGCCTTCTTGGCGGCTCCTCCTCCACCCACTCAAACTTCTCTCTGCTAAGATCAAGCGTCTCATCCTCTCCGTCATCATACAGGACCAGGTGCTTCCCTTGCAAAGCATCGTAGGAAGAGACCCTCCCTTCGTACCAGACCTTGTCAAGGGGCCAGAAGACTTTGATCCGCCTACCGACCACATCCTCCGTGAAGCCACTCTTGGCGGCAGAGGGAGGAGTGTTGACACCGGGAGAGGAGGAAGGGGAGATCACGAGCCGCGGCTTCTTCTCCTTGGGTTGGGACGGAGAGGGATCGGCACTTGGGCTGGGATTAGGGCTTCGCTTGGAAGCGTGGCCGGGAGAGAAGAAGGTGGTGATCTGGCTCTGCTTCCGAACAAGCGGCGAGCGACCGCTAAGGCGGCGGGAAGGCACCATTAGCGGCGGAGATCGAACGCTTCGGAGAGAGACGACGAGGGCTTTTGAGCGCGAGGTCGAGACTCGAGAGACAAAGCGGCGAGAATCAGAGAAGGGGAAAAGGCGGGAATCCACGAGCGCTTGTCCACGTGAGCGGCCCGGACGCTACTTCTCGACGGCGGCACGAAACTCGCGATTACGCTGTGTTTACCGCCGTGGAATAAAAGGAGACGAGATAGAAGGAGTGGAGCTAAAACTATTGGCGAGAAATGAATGCGCATGCCTTTCTTCTTCCTTCCAAGTAAACAGCTGCTTATTCTCTGCGGACCGCCAACTTGACGTCCGCATATTCGCGAATGCAGGCTTCCGCATAACCTGGGTAACGATGCGTGCTTTCCGCCCCGCCCCCCTAAGACCTTGTCGGCGCCGAACGCCACCCTGGCCGGATCTCGCCGTCTCTCTGGCCAGAAGCCGCCCGTTCCGGAACCACACTATCTTCTTCGCCACAGCGCCTTCTCTCCTCCATCGTCAGAAGTAGTCTTCGGTCCTCCCCCTCGGCGCTCAACCAGCTCACCGCCACGGACTCGCGAACTCCGGCGCCTGCGGCCTGCGACCACCACCACCGCCTCCCTTCCCTGAGTTAGATCCAGGTACATCTTCCCGAGCAATTTTCAGTCGTCTACCTCAATTCATGATAATGAACAACCCTAGAATCCGGCACACTTTTGTAACACTTCTCTTTTCAGAACGCTTAAAAAAACTGATTTTTAAGGGAATGGGAGCAATCCTCCATTTCGTGAAGGAGGGTTTTGAGCTGAGGACCTTAGCGACAACTAACAAAGCTTTTACCGTCTTTTTAATTTTTAATTTTTTTTTATTTGTTAGTTGGCACTTGATACCTGGCTTACACCGATAATCATGGGGCAACCAACTGTCCATTGAAGAAAATTCATTCATTAATTCATCGAAGTTGGGACTTAGGGCATCTCCAATGCAAGGTTTATAAGAGGTTTGTAAAATCCAAAAAACTGAATAAAAAGTCTTAAATCATTATAGAGGTGAGGTTTGAGGTTTGTAGTTTAAGAACAGTAGTGAAAACACAAACCTATTTTTTTGTTTTGAATTTGATGCAATATGCATGAAGCCATGCAACTTATACTATGAATGAGATCATAAAAATGCTCATTTAGAGCTTTAACTATTGAAGATATTTGAATAAGCTTTTATATTATTGATGTGGCGTATTGGAATCATGAAAAAAGCTCATTTAGAACTCTAACAATTGGAGATGCCCTTAATCCTTAGATATTTGGGAAACTGAAAAGGCACATGTCTAGGAAACCGAGAAGACTTTATCACCTTTTGGAGCAAATGTGATATCGCTTACCCCAAACGATCTAGTATCGTCGGCCCTACAACAAGATACAGATAGGTAAATCACGAGGGATATTTTGCTCTAGCTAGGTGTGTCAAAAATAAATCCACGCGCCAACCCGACCCGAGTCAATCCAAAAAATATCGGATTCGGGTTGAGAATTTTCGGGTTGTGTTAGAATTGGGTCAGATTCTGATTGACCCGAGTTGACCTGAATTTAAGATTTAGTATTTTTGGGGGATTAAATCATTTTTTTTTTTGAAAATTAAGATGTTTTTATATATATCAATATCAAGGTTAGTATGATAATGATGAAGTATTTAGATAAAAGTGAAGAACTATAAGAAAGATAACAAACAAAAAATCATTTTTAATAGGATTACCTAGGTTCGGGTTCAAGTTTAGATTTTTTTATAAAATCCTTGCTTCAACCTATTGGATTAAGGAACTTAGGTACTTAGCGAGATATTTTGCAGTCATTGAGAATTGATATCAAAACATATTAGAGCAAACACTCATGCAAGTACCAACTACGTCAACCCGTGGGGGCGTACTTTTACCATCTTGATAGAAGACACCTTTGTCTAGGAAACAATTGATTACACTAACAACAAAAGTAATGCTGAACCTGTCACAACTGCATAATTTAACTTAGCTACTAGCTCAAGAAACCAATTACACATCTACCTTAACATTTTGTTCTCTACTGCATTAATTTTTTTTCATTTGCCTGAGTAACATACACTTCAACATCAGACAACAAGATCATATGTTTACATTGTTTATACTAAACTATAGAAGTGTGTCTCAATTTCAGTTAGCCACCGTTATCCTATTATGGTAATTTCATCGACATTTCCTCGTTGAATAGGTTTACTTGGTTTACTTAAGCTTCATATATCTTCGAAACTATATCCTTTATAATTTCACAATGTATACAGCTGAGGTATGTTTTACTAGGTTCTTGTTAGTAAACCAAGAATTGGTACTTGTTCAATTTTGACTAACATGAAATGCAAGATACCAAAGGTTTTAGTCGAGTGGATTCATAATTTGTGCTAATGCTATTTTAGACAAGATGATGATACTCTCCTCTATTCCTCCAGTCACTTATTGCTAGTGTTCACAATTGAAAATCGATGCTTCATGTTCTTAGCCATCTGCCTCTTGAAGTTCTGTTGACAAAAATACCAGTCTTTCTTTTATCCTTTTGCTTACATCTCATTCAGGTAGAAGTGATGGAGGCTATCTTTTGCTACCGATGATGCGGTTGTGGAGCTAGAGCAGTCGCTCAAAGTCGTTAGACAGGTTATTTCCGAGAAGCCTGATTTAGAAGGTATTGAGCCATTGAAAAACATCTCAGTTGTAATCTTTAGTTGCCTTTTATCCATAGACGTTTAAAGTTGAAACACTTTTTAGCTCTTTTTAGTTGCCTCTCATCAAAATCCTGTTTTATTCTTAGTTTTGACGAGCTTGAGAGCGAATATATTTGATATACAGATGTTGGGATGAACCACAAAATCCCAAATGTATACATCCATTCACAAACTGAATGCTTAGATGAACCACAAAATCCCAAATCATGGTTGCTTGATTGCAAACGACTTGCAAGTTACAACTCATAGATCCATTTGCAGATAGATCCTAAAAGCTACAATCGCTACTAGTGGCATGTCAAGTAGACTCAAAACTTGTGTATGTATACATCGAGTGCATCGGTTTACAAGGAGAAGAAGACCCCCAAACAATGCGAAATTCATGCTGGTTTTTGTCATGCATAGGAACATTAACAGTTAGTGTTCATCACCTCTTCTAGCTCCTCCATGCCTGTGTCATATAATAAACCATTTTTTACAAATCTATTTTTTGTTACTGATATTTTGCCGCGATGTTGTATTTTACAAATATGGATGAATCCTGAGCTGAAAACATGATTTCTTATAGATGATATGGATCCTCTTTCTCTTTTGATATTTGTTTGTAGTTCTTAAAATTCAATCAACTATAAATGGATTTGGCTTGTTTATGTTTAATCTGATTGTTGATTTGGAGGTTGAACTGCCAAACTAAAATGGCTTCTATTGCTTAATTCCTCAAGTGCTTAATGAATATTCGCGATCGTTTCTCTTTTTGCTTGCACAGGAAAGGAACTTTCGGAAACATACTTCGGTAGTAATACCGACTAGCATTTTATCTCAGGTGAGGGAATTGATCTAAACTCGGCTCAAGAAGCCTACAGACAATGATGCAGACCATTTCAGTCACTCCTGTATGTTATGGTGATTTGTCGAGTTAACCGAGTTTTGTTGATTGTATGTATGCCCGGAACATCCATCTTCCGCGCGAGTTTAAAAACAGTCATCAACTCAAAGGCAAAGAATTCATTCAATGAACACTTGGAACAAACATACACCAATCGAAAAGGTAAAATGTTCATTACAGTTTGAATCTTGTTCTTGGCAATGCCGGTGAAGTGTGGCCTAGGAAACCACCTTCTGTGTCTCCGGCCGTGTTCGTGTTCGGCGGTTGCTTTTCTCCGCAGTCTCTTTGTTGGAGCCGCCACTACTCGGGGCTGTGTACACGAAGGGGCCGGCGAGGGCATCCTCATGGAGATTTAGGAGTGGCTCGAGGGCGTCAACGACGGCGTGCATATCGGGGCGCAACTTGGGCTTGAGGCTCAGGCACTTGTAGGCGATGGCTGCAACATTTTGGGTGGCGGTGGCCGAGTAGAGGCCTTCAAGGTGGGTGTCGATCACACGAACGAACTTGGTAGGGTGATTGAGGTACGGCCGCGCCCACTCGACCAAGTTCTTCTCCCGCGGCGGCCGGGTCTTATCCACCGACCGCCGCCCGCTCAACAGCTCCAGTAGCACCACGCCGAAGCTGTACACGTCGCTCTTCTTTGTCAAATGGCCGGTCATGACGTACTCGGGGGCGGCGTAGCCATGGGTTCCCATGACGCGGGTGGAGACATGGGTGTCTTCGCCCTCGGGACCGTCCTTTGCCAATCCGAAGTCGGAAAGCTTCGCCGTGTAATCCTGTAGGCAAATAAGAAGTCAGCCGCCATGTCGAACTAGTGAACATTTTGACTTTTAAATCGGATAGTCAACTGTCTAACACGTTTATAAAGAAGTAACTTACCGAGTCGAGCAAAATGTTGGAGGCTTTGAAATCTCGGTAAATGACGGGTTGGCGGGATTGATGAAGAAAGGCGAGTCCCTTGGCGGCGCCCACAGCAATTTTTATCCGCGTTGACCACGGTAACGAGGCCAGCGACCCTGTCAAAGTCAACCCAATTAGGTCACATGTTGTTAACTCACCTAAAACATATACATGCAGAGCAGTTAAAGCAAGAGTTAATATATTGAAAATATATAAAATTATAGCTAGGTGGTATTTTTAATTTTTTTTAATCCTATAAATCTGAAAAGACAATATATTGAGATAAAAAAGAATATTTTTTTAAAAAAAATATGAATAAATTGATTGATAATGGATTTCACACTTTCAAAAAGAAGCTGCCAAAGTTGAATTGGTCTGTCCTACATCATTAACTTATATAGCTTGATGTGATGGTTTAGCTACTACTCTCTTTCATATCCCAACTTTATTCCCATCAACTAGAAGGTTTTTAAGGGAAATTTCATAATTCAACCACATAAAATTAAAAATTAAAATAATATTAATAATAAATTAAATTAAATTCAACTTACTCTTGAAAAGATGGTTCTCAAGGCTTCCTCTGGCCATGTACTCATAAACTAGCATTCTGTGTTCATCTTCACAGCAATATCCAATCAATTTCACCAAGTGAGAATGCCTCAATTGCCCAAGAAAAATCACTTCTGCCTGAGAAAATTAAATAAATAAATAAATTTAAAAAATATTAATCGAATGATTCATTAGTAATTAATATGGTTAATGGATGGATTATGTTAATTAATTAATTAATTACCAGCCATTCACGGTGCCCCTGGCCGCCTTCCAGATCGAGGGACTTGACGGCGACGAACTGCGCCGGCAGGCCGGGGCGGAGCTTGTCGTCGACGAAGCCCTTGTATACTGGGCCGAATCCGCCGGAGCCGATGAAGTTGGTCATGGAGAAGTTCCTGGTGACGGCCCGGAGCTCCGCCAGGGTGAACACGTGGAGGTTGGAGCCCGGCAGGCTCAGCGACAGCTCCTCCGCCGACAGGGTACTGATGTCGTTGTAAGAGACCCTGCTCGGAGGCGAGCTGGAGGACTTACCGGCCTTGTCGCCGTCGCTTCCGGCCGAAGCCGCCGCGACGCTGCCGCCGCCGGCGCCGCCCCAGCAGCTCGCCGTTAAGGAGTGGATCCACGAGCGGAGGCGCCTGGTCATGGTGTCGGCCGCCGATTGGATGAGGACGGAGGAGAGATCGATGGGGGAGATGATGCTGCTCTGCCTCAGCAGCCTTAAGAAGGAAGCGTATATGAACATGGAGGAGTTTTAGTCAAAGTCAACCTTTGACCGCGCCAAAGTCAACAGGGTTAACAATTTTGGGGGGACAGCATTGCCGCGGTTTGGTGTGTGTGGATACATACACACATCGCATTATCCCACCTATTTCCTTGAACTATTCAAGAAAATAATCATATGGTACTCAATTTGAACGAATATAAATAAATTTTTATCAAGTCAAATATTAAATTTATAATTTCTTGAGTTCTAGTTTAATTTTACTTAGATGTTCACTCTATGTAATTTTTTAGCGTGTTTGAAATATGAAAGCTCAAACTTTTCCATTTCAATCGGGAATTATTTATCATGTTAAACTCCTTTTAAATGCTTGTTTTAATATAATTATATCATAATAAAAATATTATAATTGTCATGGGCATATGACCATGGGTCCGTGCCCATGTCCGTATCACGAGCTATGTCCGACACGGCATATGATAATTATATTGTCGGATCTAAATGGGTCGATGGAGGCCACTTCATATCCTACGATCGGGAAACCCTAAGGCATTAAAGCGGTACGATCGTAACAACATGGATCTGATGGCTGTGCAGAGGGACACACGTCGCGATCCTATTGGATTTGCAAAACCAGCCAAGAAGTCAAAAGACACGGGTTGACCAAGTCTCAGGTGGTAAGTCCAAACTCTCTCCGGCTTCAGAATGAAGTGCTCGCGAGACGGCGACAACCAGAAGCCGTCGACATTGCCGCCGAAGAACTGGTTCTCGATGTATTAGATGAATCAACGAGCTCGCGGGATTGCTGCCACGTCGACCGCTCCGCTCCGCACCAACCGGCGGCGCCGCCGTAGCTGGCGCCTAGCTAGAGCACTTTAAGGTCCACCGGAAGGCTTTTATAAAGAGAATGAAGTCATCGAAGGAATTTTATTGATGCAGCGACAGTGTGTAAAACAGATAAATTCATGTGGAAATTAAATCCTACATGCCCACTAAACTAAAGAGAAGAATTCGATCACTACGTACGTCGAAATTGATTGAAGAGCAGAGTTACGACTTATATATCGAAAACTTAAATATTCTTTCCCCCGGCGAGGAATCGAGGCAGTGTATTTATACATTCTAAAATAGTACTTTGCACCGGGCAGGTACGTCGCTTCTTCACACGTGGACAGGAGCAGGTGCGCCGCTTCGCGTGCGTTGACCAAATCAGATATTGGCAAAAATGAACAAGACCAAATCAGAGACTGACACAAACGAACTAGGTTGCCTGCAAGTGCGAGGCCCACGAGCTGAGGATTTGCACCGCGATGATCGCGTGTGTCACGCCCAGTTTTATGGATTTCAGGCTCGAAATCACCTAATTTGGGCTCGATCGTGCATGCGTGTAAGCCCCTTAATATTACTAAGCAAGGATGGAAGGACTCCATATATAAGCTCTTCCAACCTTCTTGGCTTAGCAATGTGGGACTAAATGCATACATATATGCATTACCAAAAAATAAAAAGAATACTTTGAATTAAAACTCAACAGATAGACCCTCTAAAAGTGGATCAAAGTAATGAAATTCAGCTAATGTGACGGTCAAAGTTGCAGTATTAGGTGGACGATGAAATCGCAGACTGTGGATAGTCGAGTGGGCCTCTAGAGCCGGTCAGACAGACCACTCGAGCGGTCGTCCTTCTCACTTACAATTGATGTCTAGAGCTTAATACTAAGATACCCGGCCCACCGCCTTGGTTGATCGGATCTTACGTCCGATCAAACATCGTGTGCTTCTCCGACAACAGTAAGGTTGAGTGAAGAATAGGCCGATAGCTCTATTCAGTACGGTCAAGCTGGTGACGTCCTGGCCGAGTGGCCCTCGGTTGAACTATAGCAAGACTCACATACACATTTTATCATATTCTTTTGGAAGTTTGTGTCATCGACAACAGAGAATGTCTAGCAAGCAAACAGTACTTTAGAAGGTTTTAACCTGTCATATCGGAGATTTGTGTGCTCGTTTAAGGAAATGTGTCAGGGATACTTTTTAACTTGTATTTTCCTAGGACGCTTTGGAAAACATGCAACTACTTTGGGATGTATGCATAGACGCTACAGTGGTATTATAAAATGAGGTTTGTATCCATAAATGAAGGTGTGCAATACTTCGTTATTTTACATGCTCCTTGCTACTGTTCATTTATAGTATTCTTCGTCACTGAACTAAGTACTGACTTGAGTGTCAAAGGCCTAACACTGTGGGTTGTTTTCTTGATTCAACACTAACACTCTTAAATTTTATAAGATCACGCGGGAATCCCGGGATCTTTTTCTAGTCAATCGTAAAGCCACGTGTCCAACTAGTCATTTCCTCATCTTTCAAATCGGATCCAACGTAAATTGAATACATGGTGTTTTCTGCCCTTCATTCTTGGTATATACACCGACATCTCAAGAAAGTTAATAGCTCGCTATAAGGCCAAGCATTAACCATAAATAATCAGTGGTATTCGTTAGGGCCAGTTATTTTTTTTCGTGCCATTTGTATTGCCCAAAATACCCCTTTGCGTTTCATCTCAGAACTGTTTTGATCAAAATTACACCACTTTGAAACTTGTTTTGATCAAAACTCTACTATTTTAGAACTATTTTGATCAAAACGGCTCCATGTGAAACACACAAGACTAGAGTATTTAATTTTAAATAAAAAAATATAATTAGAATATTTTTTATTAATTTTTAAAAGAAAAAGAAAAAGACTTGTAATAATGCAGTAGACACTTCAAGTAGCTAGTGCCCATCTCTTTCTTCTTTATGATGCACCAAAGTGGCTGATGCGGTTTTGGCTTCACTAATGTCTCAATCATCGAGTCCCATGATCTTATCGTTTTGATTCCATCTTTAGTTGTCTAAGTTTGATTGGCTCGTCTCTCTGAAGGTGGAGGCCGACATGCCGAGCGAGGAGGCGAAGGTGGCAGTCAAGTCACCCGTGAGATACCTCTTCAATCGGTCCGAGTCATCGCCCGCATCCATCATCGTTGGCCTGGACAACGGACTCTCCTAATTGCAGAGCAAGCCCAATTCCATCAATTACTATGTGGTTCCAACCTCCCACATTTTCACAATTCAGGCGGTTGGTGCCTCGCTTCACTTACTAGTTGTGGGTCTATGATAATTATCGGGTCGGCTGTTATCGAGTCATCATTTTCGGGACTAGCACATCGAAGCTATAGAATCACCCTTCGTTGATGCATTCAATCCATATCCATATTCTAAAACGGAAAGTCTGAGCTAAAACACATTAGTTATTGACCATAAAGGCCATGGATCCATAGTCGGCCGACCTAAATCTGAACCAAGCTGAAAAATGAACGATAAAAGATCCATGAAATATGTGGCAAAAGAAAAGATTTGAACTAAAGGAAGCACAAAGTAGCAGCAGTTTCTGGTGCCATGTATCCAATGGAGCCACAAAGCAAATTAGCAGTAGAATTTGCCGTGTTTTCGACTGAGTTTCCGGTTCCGTCGCTCGCCGCCTACCTTGAAATACCAAAATCAGAGACAAAGAGAGTTGTCTCATCATTGAGTAGCACGTTGCTGGATAAGGTTATAAATGAGCCGAGCTGAGCTTTAAGGTATTCAAACTTATTTGATAAGATAATCAAACTAAGCCAAGCTCAAAATGAAATAAGCCTTTGAAACGATTAACATATATAAGCCTTACCAAATCGAACACTTAACTTATTCACAAACGTTTAATTCATTTACAACCTTATTATTAGGCTTTAGATCGCAATGGGTGACTAATGTGGATATGATTTAGGGCAGAAGGGTAATTAATAGAGGAAGGAGGGGCATTTTCATCCTTCCACTGTTTAGGGCTTAAGAAGGCAGCTCTCTCACGCTCCTAGCCGACACCGACGTCGGCCGCTCCGCTCTTCTTCCTCCGGCCGCCACCTCTTCTCCTCTCTGCCTCCCTTTCTTCTGCAACCAGAGCGCATCTCAAGACGAGGGGACGACCTCCTGCTTCATGTCTTGCACAGCGCCGCCACCTCTGCTCCCTCTTTCGCCGCCACCCTCGAGCGACAACCGCCGACGACGACCTCCTTCTTCTTCTTCTTCCTTCTCCTCGCGACGCCAGCCATAGCCTCTCCTCTTCCTTCTCCTCACAATGTCGGCCACAACATCTCATTTTCCTTCTTCCTCTCCATGCCTCTACCGTCACCAGTTAAACCGACGCCAACACCTGCGAGGGCTTCTTCTTCCACAGCTAAGAGGAACCAAGGGAGGAGCTCGTGTTTTCCTTCCTCGCTGCCACCACAACCACGAGGGACACCGACGCCGCCTCCATTCGACGATGTCATGCCGGAGGGTCTCGCCGTCGCCAAGTCCTTCTCGCGCCACCTCTGCCCTTCCTCTTCTCTCTCTCTCACACAGCCGCCTTCCGCCATCGCCGGCTTAGACGCACGTCGCCAGAGCCCTCATTTTCTCCCTCACTCACGCAGTCACGCGCCGACAGCCCATCGCCCTCCTCTTCCTCTCTTCCCGCTGCCACCGCAGTTGTTGGAGCCGCTGCCGACATCTCAAATTCGTTGGTCCGATTCTCCGGCGCTTGATCCGTAGTGTCATATGCCTCCAATGTCAATCAGGTCCCCCGAGCCCTTGTTGTCATTATATTTTGACCAGACTTGTATGATGTTTTATATCTCGGCCTACGTGTTGATATTCGTATTCTGATCTACGTGCCAATATTTGTATCCCGGTCTGTGTATCAATGTCTTATCTCGATCTGCGTGCCGAAATCACATCCAGTTTCATGCCACTGAGTTAAGCTTAAAATAAAATAAATCTTTGAAACGATTAACATATATAAGCCTTACTAAATCAAACACTTAACTTATTCACAAACGGATGACCTTCACAGACAAGTTGTGGTGTTGTTGCAGATGCTCACCCTCTTCGCCTAGGCTGCTGTTCGCCACGAAGGGCAGCACCAGGGCCTTGAAATCCGGGCGGCTGCACGCCGTCACGACCCTCATCGGGTTTCTGTGCCGGATTCGCTTCAGCACTTGGCATTCCCTGTCGAAGCTCCTAGTCGAGTTCCCAGTTTGGAGGGCTCAAGACCTTCACTGCAACAATGCACCGTCGCCGCCTAGAACGCCACTCTAGACCCTCCTGTAGCTGCCTGATCCAGTCAGCCTTCATTGATTGAAATCTTCTGTGGCCGGCACTAGTTCGCCGTAGCTGATTCGAGGGGATCTGACAACCGGCGACCATCTGCCGTTCCCTGCACCTCTGATGCTCAAATGAGAGGTCGGTGGAAGACCAGAAGACCCCGCCGGCAAGGACGGAGCCATTCAAATCGTTGTGCTAGAGGTCTAGATGGTTAAGCCTATCAATCCGGCTCACGAAAAGTGTCTTGGTGAAGTGGATTAAGTGGATAAAATGGGTAAACCAGGCATGCTTAGTTTCATAATTATTGTCTCTGGGAATACAAAATACTTGGTAAAATTAACTTATTTGGTGTTATTTTTTTCTCTCCCATAAAATAAAAACTTATCATTATTTTATTTTCTAGTTACTTCCAAAGTATATATAAGATATAAAAATAATTATTTTGAGCATTCTTTACAATGCCAAACAGATAATTACAATGCAACCGAATAAAAATCGCAATAGCTGGATTTTCAAGCCAAACAGATTGAAAAACTATCAAGTAGGTGATAGATTTGGAAAAAGTTGAAGTGCAACAAAGTCAATGGAATCCAATGCAAATCTAACACAATTAAACTATAGAAGATATCGCACATTTTTCCAATAATAAAGAACACCTTTATGGAGTGCCAAGTAGTAGTTTTGGCAAGATACAAACTTTTTGCTCATTGCTCTTTGTGGAAGACATAGCAGCAAACCACCTAGAGCATTTCATATGAGCTAAAACATATAGATAGGGAGAGAGTATCAAAAGAAAAACACACTGGACAACAAGTCAACGGAATCTAATGCAAATCTAACACAATTAAACTATAGAAGATATCGCACATTGTCCTTTAATAAAGAACCTTTATTGAGTGCCAAGTAGTAGTTTTGGCAAGATACAACCATTTTGCTCATTGTGGAAGACATGGCAGCAAACCACCTAGAACATTTATTATGAGCTAGAGCATATAGATAGGGAGAGTATCATAGGAAAAGCATAAGCTACTGGCTGACTGCTTTACTAATAAGCCAAGAGGGAATAAAAGGAGAAAATACCATACCACACCAACTGTCCAAATGCAATACTTTAACTCTAATCATTTCCTTTCTTCCCAATCATAAACCGATCTTCATCCTTTTCAGCATTTTCCTGATCTTCTCTTTCCCAGTGATGCAGGATGGACCTCGGCGAGGTGGCAGTGACAGGGGAAGCAGAGAAGGTCTGGTAGACCAGCAATCCCCCACCCGGCAGCTCCTGTTCCAAGATTTTACTGGACGTGTAGCCATGGGTATCGACTTTCTTTCCCCAAGAGTGGGCATGCCCGCGTCCTCCGAATACAGTGACAGCCACAGAGAACTCAGAAGGGCCAAAACATGTGAGGACTCTCTCGAGCAGGTCATGGTAGGTCAGGAACTGAGAGTCGAACCCCATGGCCTCGTAGCTCGCATAGCTGAAACCTTCCTCTGGTGTTACATGAATTGTAGAGGCCGCCGGACCACATATCCCGTTCATGGAGTAACCGCATGGCTCAAAATCAAAGTCGCAAATCTCCATCTCAGGGATGATCTTGGAGATCCCGGAGATCTTGGTCATCTCATGGGCAGATGCAGCAACAGAATTCTTGTAGAAAATTGATGCACGTTGAGTGTCTAATCCAGTCATGCACATCTCCAAGGTAACCATAGCCATCTCCGGCTTCTCCGTAGCATAGTAGATGTGCCATTTGTGGCTAGGCATTGCTGGATCAGTGATCACGTAGGCATTACCACCGGACTTGAGGTTGCCGAAGAAACCATTCAGGAGACTAACTTCCTCCGAGAAGCTTCGGTGTGGGGATGGCTGGGCGGTTGGGAAAATGAAGGTCCCCCGGGAGTACTTTGCAGACTGAAGGGAGAGCGAAAGTTCTGTAGCGAGCTCAAGGATTCTAGGAATGGAAAGAAGCAGCTTTGTAGTTCCACAAGTCTTCAGAATGATCTTGTAGGGGTAGACGAAGAGGCTCGACTCGGATAGCACATAGGAATCAAAGTCATCATTCGCCAGTTGAGACACAATGGTACAGCGTGCCAAGTCCAGAATAGAGTCCAACTGTGCCCGAGAAAGGGCACGCAGTCCTTGGCCACGAGGGTCGGCAAAGATGGATGCCTCAGAGAAGGTGATCTCTATGCGTTTCTCGTAGCCCTCGAACCCAATCGCAGAGACCGGGGGGTCAGGGGAGTAATTCGTCGAAAATGCCATTGAGGTTGACGGAGAAGAGAAGTTGAGAGTGGTTTGGTTATTAGAAAGCAGCTAGCCAGAGACTTTGAAGGAAAGAAGAACAACAAAATGCCAAAAACAAGACAGATCTTGAACTACTGGACAATCAGACAGGGCATCAGGATGGCTTCCTCACGCACTGCAAAGGATCAAAGAAAGAAATGATCAGAAATTAATTGTCATGAGAAAGCAAAACATAAATTGATATACAACAAAGAACAATAAGCACAAAGAAAAATATCCAATTTTTTCTTACGTTGGAGTAAGCAGCGGACTGAAACTTCTTGATTCCTCCGTGCGGTCGAACGTCTTCAATGCTGTAGCCGAGGGGAGCTTCGTACTGTAATGAATTACTACTACTGGATTTCTTCCCACCTTTTGACTCCATTAATTCATCAACAATATCTGCAAAATGGCAAGACTAAACCCTAAGCAAAATGAATCAAAATGAGACATCATACACTGAAAAAAAAAATGTATCACCAAAGAGACAAAAAATGGAACAGCTAAAGATCACCACAGATCCAGAGAAACAAATAACACAAAGAAAAAAAATATAACAACGGGAAAGAAAAACCCAAGAAAAGCAACAGCGCGTTGTTATTCTAAATTTTAACATGAGAAAACGTACGATCTAAAGGCCTGATGAACCTGGTGCTACGGAGCCTATACGTTCCCGATTCTCCTGTCTGGAACGGCAAGGAAGAGCCTTTTTCGGAGAAGATTCTTGCAAAAATAACACGGGTTGAACGAGGAACGTGAAGAGCAGGAAACCCTAGGAGGCGAGTGGCTGAGGCGGAGGAAGAAGCGACGAGGGATATAAATAGCGCCGGAGGAGGACGATCGAACAGCCGCGTGTCGCAGTGAACCGTCCGCGTCATTCTCCTTTAACGCACTCTCCTTCGCTACCCTGCCAGCCCACCGCTTAATGTAATTGGCTTCCATCTGGGTCCCGTCTGTAGGAGTCACCACTTTGACGTGGTAAACGGAATATTCCGCGTCCGTTTCGATTGTTGCCGCTACCCGACAAACTGTAGGATACTCTGTTTGTTGCTACCCGGTGATATACTCCCATGCGTGACGCTTAATACCATCAGACTCATAGACCCACCATTGTGATTTACCACTGAACAGGGCACCATTTTGGGTGCAGATTCTGGATAGAAGAATAATTTTTAACAAAAGCGACGGCAACCGGACCGGTCTACGGTTCACGTGATCTAAAGATTGCAAGCCAAAATAATGCATTTTTTTATTAAAGTGTATTTATCTATTTATTTTGTTAGGCAGCATTTTTTTTTAAGAAAATAATATAATAAAGAAAATATATTTTTTAAAAATATCCCCGGTAACCCTTCCAAAATAGGTAGCCTATTAAAAATGTTGATCCAGATGTCCATAAATTTTTTTTATAGAACTACAATAGTCATTTTAAATTTAATATTATGACCTAATTAATTAATTAATTAATTATATGTAAAAATATCAGAATTAATATCTAAAACTTAATCCTATTTATAGGGATGTAAATAAACTAAGCTGCTCATAACTTATTTAAAACTTGATTCGATAAAAACATGTTTGAGCTCATTTAATAAGACTTGTTAAGATAAATAAATCAAGCTCAAGTTTCATAATACTTAACTTGTTAGTTCATTAACATATTTATTAGTAAGTTCATTAATCAATTTTTAAATAAATAATAATAATTTTGATATTGAATTTATAGATTTACATTCTATTTATAAAAATATGGACAAATATATTAAATTTATTTATTAAAATAAAATTATAAATTTTAATAACAATATTATAATTTTCTCTAAATATATAATTTAATTTTTAATAAATATTTAAATTTATAATTTATATTTATTAAATTCGTTTAGACTCGATAAAACCCGAATAAGCTCGTGAAATATGAATATATATTCATTAAATAAAATTTGAGCTCAACTCGATTATAAATTAGTCAAATTTAAACATTCAAAAGTTTGACTTAGCTCGACTCGATTACATCCCTACCTATCCCATGGAGTGATTTGGATTAGGTATTACTCGATTGACTCGAGTAAAATATTATTTGAATCCGAATTTATTATTATTGGGTTGGGTTCTAATAGGATTTTTCTATTCGGAATCGAGAAATAATGATCTGCTGCGGGAATAAAAAGCACGAAAAGCTCAGGGAATTATGAGTCATCCCATTCCTATGTGGAATAAAAAATGCACGAAGCCTTCTCTCCAGCTCCTCCCGACTAAAATCTTACTTTGACTAAAACCCTAAGCTGAATTCTCTCCTCCAATTTCTCTTCCTGCCCTCTCCTCTGATTTATTGAGGATAGAATTCACACTTATTATTAATGATAGCATATGGTATATATAAATACCATTACAAGTAAAAATAGAAAAATACATAAATTAGGAAAACAATAAGCATTTCCTAATAATAATTATTTCCTAATAACTAGGAAACAAATAACTATTTTCTAATAATAATTATTCCCTAATAACTAGGAAATAAATAACTATTTACTTATAATAATTATTTCTTAATACGCCCTCTCAAGATAGTGTCCCAGAAATGACACTAATCTTGTTACAAATAGCAAACAGGCGAGGTCGAGAGTGTGAACTGATTCTCAGCAGAAATATGAGTAACTCACAGTTTGGTGGCCCAAATTATCAGTGAAAAACACAGCAGATGTGGTATCAGAAGAAGCAAATCTGTCAAAAGTGACTTAATCTATTAGATCTCAGATGTCGTAGAGGCAATAGCGCGATTTCAGCCTTAGACGAAGAGCATGCAATCATGCATTGTTTGGAAGATGAATCGGGAGTATTTATGAGAGATAGCTGGCGAGTGATGTCGTCAGCGGCAATCATTGTAGAAGGCGCCCGATGGATATTCTTTTAGAGCAAAATCCACCAGCGCGATAGACGAAACGACGATTTGTTGAACTTTGCATTTGATGAAAGAAGACAACAACTAGAAGGAGACAAGGTGTTATTGTTTGAAGGTTGAAATCTTACTTGTCATCGGAATAAGAGCAACAGAGACAGAAGGCTGCATTTTGGTGGCTGCATATGCTGGAGTAGATGTAGAAAATCTGCTATTGAACAAAACTTGAAGAAAAAAAAAAACTTGCTATTTGGCCTATCAGAAGATGGCTAAAGCAATACTCATGAAGGAAAGACCGCTATAATGCGGTTGCTGCTTTAAAAAAACAAGCAAACAAAGGAGAGGAGGAAGAGAAGGACGAAATTTGATGTCTTTAAACTTAAGAAAAAAGATAATAATATTGCTCTTGCTATCAGAAAAAATAAGAAGAGAAAGAGAAAAGAGGAGAAATTGAATCTCGCTATTAATGGACCTTTTGAAAGAAAAAAACAAAATTATTATACGGTGGAAAAGAGGAAGCTAGAAAAGAGAATTTTTTTTTAGACAAAAAAACATAAAAAAGGAAAATAGGGGAGAAAAAGATTCTAAGAAAGCTAAAGAGATCACAAAAACGGTCGGACAGAAAGCCCGAGAAAAGACGACACCGATGAAGAATGTGTCACAGGATGGACTTCAACCCGTGAAGGCGAAAGCGAAGGAAGCGGTTGAGTCGCTAAATTTGTAGGGAAAGGGGGGCTGGTGATACAAGGACGTCGGCGGCGGAGGGACAACAAAACTTTATTTTTTGACGACGATAAGGCCGATGGTGGGCTGCCTTTGGACGACAACGCCTCCTCTGGCCCCAACAACAGGTGAACAGTAGAAAAGATGTGACAGTGGTGAATCCCATTAGCGTCAGTGGCAAAGAAAGGAGAAGAAAGCTAAGGTTTTTTTTTTTTTGAACCGTGAGAAAAGGAAACATGGAAGAGATGAGAAAAAGAAAGAAAGAAAAAAAAGATTGTCATATTGACGATAGAATTCACATTTATTATTAATGATAGCATGTGGTATATATAAATACCATTATAAGTGAAAATAGAAAAATACATAAATTAGGAAAATAAATAAGTATTTCTTAATAATAATTATTCTCTAATAACTAGGAAACAAATAACTATTTTCTAATAATAATTATTCCCTAATAAATAGGAAATAAATAACAATTTACTTATAATAATTATTTCTTAATACGATTCCTCCATATCTCCTCCTATTTCTCTTCCACGCAGAAGCCGTGCACGAAGCAAAGATCTACCACCAGTGAAGCTGCTCCACCGCCGAGAAAACCCTAAAGCCGCACCCCCATCGAAGCCACAAAGCTCCTCCATGGCATAAGCCCTAAAGTTCCTCCATTGCCTAAGCCCTAAAGCTCCTCCATCAACTAACCGTGCCTTTATACGAGTTTGTTTCTTAGCACTTGATGAATCTTACCCTTATCATTGAACATTAAGTTCTTCCCCTTACCACCATCATCCTTTCTTTCTTGGCATTGAAGTCTCTATCTAATGATTTTTCACTTGATCCTCTTTTAATCACAATGCTAGTATTATTCTAAAATCCTTTGAAAAACCTCTATGCATTGCTCTATTCCTTCATTAACGATCAAACAAATACTTTGGCTCTTGAAGATGATTTCATTTCAAACTCGTCCAGTTATTTTTCTTGGTAGAGGATGATTCAAATAAAATTAAAGTAATTTAGGTAAAAGGTTCATAATCTAAATCTAGTTCTATTATATATCCACTTGGTACATAAACATAATTTTAATATTTCTGTTTCTATTATTTTTACCATAGTATTATGTTTGTCACGGTATTATTTAAAAAAATATAAAAAGGCCTTAATTTATTGTTTTATTCCTTGCATCTTTATTTAAGATACTCCTCTCTCACAAAATTATTGGTCAAGGCACAAATTGTCAAAGTATTTCTGTTTTTATTATTTTTACCATAGTATTATGGTAGTCGGCTCTTCATCGACATCATCTTTTGCTCGACGGTACATGAATGACCAGCAATGTGAAGCTCTCCGCATATTATATTATTGTCGGTCACGAGCTATTTTCCAGACATCATGGACGGAATCCAATCCAGGAAGGTAATTTTTTTTATGTCTAAATTTTAGAGTAAGTTTTCATTATACCAATATGGTGTGTGAATTTCTTAATTATTGAGTTTTGATTAAGTTGATTTGAAACTCAGGAAAGGAGATGTAGCTTCTTTTTATGGCATGATCCAGAACCATCAGAGAGAAGTAAGATAATTATTAATGAGTTGAAGAGAAATAACAAAAAAATTAAAATTGAAGATTAGTGAATTAAAGAAATGTACTAGTTACGAGGGTACAATTGAATACAATGATATTTTGGATGATGTGAACAACAATCATGTAGCTATGCAGCTTAGTGATCAAATATGTTCATTGAATAAAAAGTATAGAGTAGCTATCGTTGTAATTGTATGTATCTGGATTGTAACGATGGGAATGTAGCTGATGTAACTTATTTTATGATGTAACTTGACATTTTGATGAAATTCTAATTAATGTAACTTGTTTTGTTATGCAAAGTGAACTAGTTCTATTCTTGTGAAACCTTTTCATTTGTTGAGAGGTTCGGAATTTAAGTAAAATTGTTATCTGAGAATCTTGTGAACCCTTCATGAATTCATGTTCGCTACTAATGTGTCTGCTTGTCTCTGCAATTTGAAACTATGAGCTTCTAATTTATGCTCGCTTGTGAAATATTTTGGATTTGAGTTGATAATCTTTATTATAATTTGATTACCAGTCAAGGAATAATCTAAACCATAAAAGATAAAGTCCTCAAAGAACAAGTGAAATTTGAAGGTTAAATTTAATGTGTTAAACATGATAATTCTTATCTATACCTTGAAAAAGTGCATTGAGCATTCTGCAAACCATGGACTCAGGTGTTCCATTTTTAAGTTTTTCTATGAGTTCACTAAAATTCCAGAACAGCTTCTTTTATAATTCTGACTTAAGTGAACAAGGTGCGCAGGATCTGAAATATTAGGTCTTGCGTGTGCAGAAGAAGTGCGCAAGGCTTGAAATATCAGGTCCTACGTAGGGCCTGAAATATCAAGCCCTGCATGTGCAGAAGAAATGAATCAAGTTCAAATCGACTCAATTTGCTACTAAGCTTCGAGTTGAGCAAGGACCACACATGCAAGGAAATGAATCAATTTCAAATAGAGTAAACTGAAAGATATTATATAAATTGAAATAGCATTTTGATTATTAATATAGTATGCTACAAGACATTTTGATTATCAAATGTGACTTGCTAACATTGATCAGGCACTTTAGAATGCCTAACAAGAGGACATGCTTTACAGTAGTGAAGCCTTCTAGATTCATACGGCTAGATTCAAACTCTTCATGCTCGCCATACACTAAATCCCATCCACTTTTCACCATAAAATAAAATCATCATAAGATCTGCACATTTCAAAAATCAATACATCCACACTAAAATCCTTACAACCAAACTAATACACCGGCAGAATCTTTACAAACAAAACCTCCACAAAAACAACAATTGCACACCAAATCTTGCCACCATAGTTCTGATCAACAAATTCAAAAATTTTCACTTTTGAGTCCCCAATAACTATCTTCTGTAGCATTATTCGAGGTTATTTGTCGGAAAATAACCAAGATGAGATGGTTGATGTACCTATAACACAACAGTAAAGAATTATCAAGTATATACTCAATCTTAAACTATTAAAAACATAAGTTGGAAAAATAGTACCCGTATGGTTTTAAGATCATATTATTTCCAAAATGATATATATTCATTACCAAAAAGAACAACAATTATTATCAATTGTAATCATATCAAGAAGCAAAATCAAAAAATCATGCTTTCCAATTTTGACTGGATTCTTAAATAAATGAAATGTTAAAGTACCAATGAAATGTGCAAATAAAATGTAAAATCATTTTTCCAATTTTGATTGGACTCTAAAATAATCTTAACAGTATCATTTCTTGCCAAAATTACCAACTCTAAGTACATATACAAATGAAATGTAAAATGATAAATTCTAAATTTAAAAAATTTTATGCGTCTAACTTATATTTTGACTGGACTGATCATCGATCATAGTTGGAGAATTCATATTTGATAACTCATTTTGCTTTTTATCGATTGTAAAATCCTGTAGATAGATGTACTTATGTTCAATATTAACAAATAACAAAAGTAAAATTAATTATCATCAAAACATAATACCAAAAGCATATTTCACCAAATATACAACTAAACCTTTTTTTGAGATTTTGCCTTTGCCTTTTTCACAATTTGCTCAATTTTGGATTGTTTTTGTTTAATTGGTGGACGACCACGAGACCTTACTTTTAGAGGACTATGAAGCTATTTACTCTCATTTTTTGATTCCTCATGTATTTTATTGTTGTCTTGTTAATCAACCAATGAATCACCAATATTTATATCTATAATCCTCTTTTTTGCTTCTTTCAATATCTCTGTTAAAACAAAGCACCTCTCATCATTTTTTGACCCAAACTACCCCACTTCCTGTAACAATGGTTGAAGAGTATTATATCTTTATCATTTCTCAGCATGATGATAAGAATCATCATAAATATTGGTAATTCCTTGATATCCATGTTTAATGTCTTTGCATCATCGTTCCAATATATAATTTTCTGAAACTATAGTGACATTTCTTTTAACTAGAACCGACGTTAAATGTCTACACACAATTCCATGAAACTCAAAGAGACGATAGAAACTCAAAGAGACGACACAAATACTTCATTTGACATTGTAACTCACTATATTCTACCCAAAAAGAAACGTTTTTTGGAGTTGCTCCCTCTTTCCCATATATAGTTTCCGTCACCTCACAAAAGAGTGTTGGCACTTCTTGCTTCACAAATGTAGTGTTACAAAACATCAAACCTCGCAATTCATCTTGAAACAACCTGAATATTTTGTTAGTGTAAACACTTTGAAACTACTTTTCAATTTGATTGCCACTGATAACTGAAATGATTGAATTTAAAGATGTAAAATCGAAATTATCTTCCTTTTTAATCTTGCTTTTCAAAACATTGTCATATTATTTAATAAACTGCTTCAAAGTTATTTTTAAATGAATATAATCATCAAAAAATGCATTCATACTTTCACTTCTTTGACTTGTCGACATCCCTACCCAAAATGTATCTTTCACATATACAAGCATCCACTTATGATGAATTTCATATAAAGAATTCAATTAATCATTTTTCTCCAAGTTAAATTCTTCGATCAATTTTTTTCAATTGCTATTACATTCTTCAGATGTCATAGAATTGTAAACAATATTCTTCAAGTTTCTCTTTATCAACTTATAGTTGGCATAACTACTAAATAGAGTCGTCAATTTGGGTTAGGCCCGTCGGATTGGCCCACCCCGCCGAACAATTTAAGCGGATTGAGTTGAAATTTTATAACCCAAGCCCACCGCGGGCCGACCCACCTAAGCCCGTGACGCGCGCGGGTCGGCCTGTGACGAGTTTGGGTTGGCTCGCGGGTTGAGAAACACATGTAAGCTATGTTTTATGTCAATTTATTATCTTTCTCTGTTATAATTTTAAAATAAAAATAGTATTTTTCATCCAACATAAGTACTAGCTTGTGTTTATTTATATTTAAAATACATGTTTATGGATATATTTGATTGATAAACCTTTTAAAAGTAAAACGTTGAGGATATACAATATTTTTTTTAAAAAAAATTGATGGGCCCATGAGTTGGCCTGCCAAACCCGCAACTCGCCTTGAATTGGTTTGGGTTAGAAATTTTTCAACCCACCAAGTTGACTGGTCGGCCCGCCCCGCCCCACCCCGCTACGGGTTGACTCGTCTGACAGCTCTACTACTAAACTTGGCTAGAAGTTTTTTCATAATATGCCAAAGACATAAACGTTGATGAGAGTCCGGAAATGCCCCAAGAATTGCAATTTCCATGGCTTTGCATTGATATGTAATAATAACTTGTGGAGCTCGTCCTCTCATGCATGTCAACCATGATTTAAATAACCAAATGAAAAATTTTAGAATCTTCTTTAGATATCAACCACAGCCAAGCAATATGAATTCACCATAATGATTTACTCCAACAAACGGAGCAAATGATATATCATAACTATTGGTAAGATATATAGTATCAAATGTAATGACATCAGAAAAAGAATCACATGCAACCCTAGATCTTGCATCAACTCAAAATATATTTCTTATGCGAGAATATTTATCAACGTCATTCACATAAAAGAAATTTGAATTTCTACTTTGCATACGACAAAACACAAAAGTAATTATTCAAGGCTCTTGCATCATCATTCCCAAGCCTTAATCTCTGTGATTCTCTCATCAAACGATAAATTTTTATAGTCATCGGCTTCAACAACAAATGATTGAAAACTCTTACTCAAAGTTATTCCCACTTGATCATTCAACTCTAATTTCCTCTTAGTTTGAGAATCTAACACTTTATTACATCTAAAATGTCTTGACTTCCTTGGACTTAATGCATGATTATATTCAAGTTGAATACTAGTAGTGACACACAATCCATCATTCTGAACTATAATATTAATCTTTGTTTTGCAATCCGTTTTGCTACAAGGTCTAGGATAAAAGGAATATTTCACCCTAGGAGCAGTCTTATCATTTTAGAGGATCCGAACGAAAAATACTTCAGCTGACCATCATCTCCTTTTTTGAAACCCATCTTTTAAATACCAAAACCAAGACCTTAGGCAGAGGATTTGTAAAAATCGTAAGCTTCTTCTTCAGCTAAAAAACACATCCCCAAATCATCTAAAAAACAAATCCCAATTTGTGGAGTATCAACTCTGTTTAAGCTTGACGAAACACCCAACACTTGGAAATCACCCTCAATTAGTAGTTCTTGCTCCATAACAATTTTACAACCTAAATTCAAACAAAATAGTTATTAGCAAACTTTGATACAGAGCATAAAGAAGAGAAATTATAAGCTACAAGAAATAATATGCTGCAAGAATTACAAATAAATAAACAATATAACATATCAGACCATAGTCACATGAATAATAAAATCTCGAATCATAAATCTACAAAACACAGCAAGATATATGTTGTAAGAATTACAAATAAATAAACAATAACATAAATCTGATCATAATCATATGAATGACAAAATCTATAATCACAAATATGTAAAACACAGTATAAATCTGCTAAAAATTTGTAAAACACAGCATAAATATGCTAAAAGCATATAAGACTTCGTTCATTTTTTACTTCGTCACTTCTAGAGGTGGCGACAATAGAATGCCAAACTTTGGACAAGACAGAGAAGGCGAAAGGGACGAAACAGAGAAGATGAAAGGAATCTTTGGGATCACTTACGTCCTTCCAAGGAGGAGATCAACACGCTCCCCTGTTGCTCTATAGTGAGTAAGACTTTGTCCGTTCTATGTGGAAGAGAAATCAGAGGAGAGGTCGTAACTTTTGTGGAAGAGAAATCACAAGGAAAGAAGACTTCGTGCGCTTTTTATTCCGCGTAGGAATGAGTTGACTCATTTTCTGAGTTTTTCTTGTTTTTTATTCCCGCAGCATATTATTTCTTTTTTTTATCGTCATAAAGGAAAATATTTTTTTAATATAATAATAATTTAATTATTATTATATTTTGGCCATGTAATTGTATTTACGTGGATGATATTATTTCGAGTGAAAGTTTAGGTAAAAATAATTAATTAATTTAAAATTTATTTTTTATATTTATTTTATCATCTAAATTTATTATTATTTATTTAACTTTTATTAGAGTATAAAATTCTTTTAGTTTATTTCATTAATATTTTATTTTTTAAAAAAATATCGGATGTCCCATGTCCCTGCTTATAATTTGATTTTTAAAATAGCCCCTTATTTTATTTTAGAGCTATTTTATACAAAATAATATCATTTTAAAACTATGATAGTTAAATCTGTTCTTATATAATTTCATCCTGAAAAATAGCATATTCATAATAAAATAATAATTTGGTAATTTTAAAATCCAAAGTATTTTCGAGGCGTATTTAAATTATTTATTATTTATTATTTTATTTTATTTTATTTTATTATAAATTTTAGTACTATCCATCTGGTTCTTATCATCTCCGTTCGCTCCTCCCGATTGCAATCTCTACTCCTACTCCCCCGACGCACGGTTTTTGGCTCCTCCAGCCCTCGCGATCGCTGTCCGGCCGCTGGATTCGCGATGCCGACCTTGAGCCTCTCCACCAACGTGCCCGTCGACGCCGTGGTCGCCTCCGACATCCTCAAGGACTGCACCAGAACCGTCGCCAAGATCCTCGGCAAGCCTGAGTCCGTGAGAACCTTCATCTCACTTTTTTTTTTGTTTTTGTTTTCCCGCTACCGACTGTTCCATGAAATTCTCCCACTCTATCCGTTTGATCTATAATACCTTCGAAGCGTACTGCTTGTTTGGTCTTATTGGGGAAGCTCGATACGGTCAGAAGTCCATGCCACTCTCGGTGCTACCAAGTGTTCGGAGAAATTTCCCAGTGCCGGGCTTTCTGGAGGACTTCGTTGTAGATTCACAGGGGTTTCGTATTGTTTTGCACCTTTTGGGGGGCGTTTAGGCTCCAAAGTTTCCTTTTCGACTGATGCGTACATTTTTCATGGCAATTAAACGTCTCTCTAACATAGCAAGTCAGCAATTCTATCGCGTACTGTTAAAGTTCATAACTTGTTCTGTAGCATGGGCTAAGGCATAAGATCTTAGCAAGAAATGCTTGAATGGTGATGTGTTGGTCTCTTCTGAGCTTATGTAGTTGGAGAGACTTTGGTTCTATATCAGAATGAAGAGAGGTTGACCATGAACTGCTGATAAACTGATTGATTTTCACACATCCAAACTATGCTCATATGAATGGCCTTGCTCACCTGCTCGAGACCAATTGAACTACCCTCAGATGAACTGTTTATTTTTTATTTTTAACTACATCATCACTATTTGTCCTTTTATTTAGTACTTTGCCCCACTGAAACATTTGAAGTTAAAAGGTTCCTCTTTGCTCTTTATTCATTTCTCATGGTAATGTGGTTTCTTTGAAACATAGTCATTATCAGTTCAAATATGTATTGATAAATTTACTATCATGGACATTAGAATAATCCTTTGGCTTGCATTTCAGTGTTGTGTTAGCTTTGAAAAGATATGCTTGTAAATGATGATATGGGACAAATTTTGATCTGTGTTAAATGAAGTCCCTGTAGTTAGAGAAACTTTGGCCATATACAAGAATGAGTCCTTGTGTAATTTGAAATTTGAGTTTCTTCTCAGCCAAATCGCCCCACTTTCCATAACAAAGCTGGTCCAAATTATTTCTGCACTGATTACCTTGCGTCTGTGCTTCCCTTCTGAGCTGCCTTGCTTCGTATGCCCAATTAGGATCTACAAAAGCTTGGCTGAATGAGTTCTTTGGCAAGCCTCCTTCAATGCCCAAGTAAGGCTGAGTAGGGGGGAACAATTATTAAAGGCCAAAAGTTTTGTCATGCTGATATTGCATTTCACTATCAACAACTTTGAGATAGGTATTGTTTAATGAATAAGGCATGTTCATGACGGGATAATTAGAACAACTTGTCATTGATGGCTGGCAGTAAATTAAAGGGACCATCTCATCTGCTGATACATCATCTCTTTCAAGTTGTGCGACATGTATCACTCTTAAAGCTTGTTGATGCATTGACTGACACCAATATCAGTTGTCACTGAGGTTTATAGCAGTGGGGATCCCTAACAAGGTTCAAATCCATTGCTCAAACATCTTTTAGATGAAACAAATCTTTGTACTTCTTCCAACATAACCCATCACCAGGCTGATAGAATACCTGGGTATAAATGGTGTAATTCTTCTAGTTGTGTTCATCCAAAATAATCAAAGGAGCATTTTGGTAGCCGAGCAGTTGGTGGTCCCCCGCAATTCATTTCAATGTAGTTCTAGGTCTCGCTGACTTGTGGATTTTATTTTCTACAGATGCAAAGTTAGTGACATCTTATATTAGAGCCATGATCTTGCTTTTAAGTGTCAATTTCTAGTTCATTCATCAATGTGAATATTGCATAGTATGATATAATTCTACAAAGTTATTTAGTAGTCATTGTTATTTCCTTTAATTTTCACTTTTCTGAAGCTCAGTACGTGATGATTTTGATTAATGGCGGAGTGCCTATTGCATTTGGTGGAAGTGAAGAACCAGCTGCCTATGGCGAAGTTATATCAATAGGAGCTCTAGGGCCCAGCGTGAATGCCAAGCTAAGTTCTGCACTTTCTGAAATTCTTGAAGCAAAACTCTCTGTTGAAAGTTCCAGATTCTACATCAAGTTCTATGACGTGCAGGTATGTTGGTGGCATTTGCATTTTCTAGCGTTTGCATCGTTGCCTACTTCAAAAATTGAACTTATCGTCATTCGTCATGAACGAACTTGCTAGTAGACTGAATAAATCTTATTCTGGTTCATATCCGTAACTTCAACTGATACATTCTTTTCTCTTTGCAGGGTTCTTTTTTTGGCTTCAATGGTTCCACTTTTTGAACTATGAATTATTTTGGTTAGAGATGGCCAAAAACCCTGATCTTTGTTAATGATGCATAAGTCGTAACCGCATAACGTGGTGGTTTGATTATTTTAGCTAATTGCATTGTCATCTAATATATGTATCGGTAACCACTTTGCTACTACATTCTGTTATGCTAATGAGAATTTATCTCAGAATATATGATTTATCGGTTGGATGCTCATCTCCTACTCTGTTTCCTTATTTGCATTTGTTAGAGGCTTTCTATCGTCACCTTTTCCTATCTCTATCTTAGAGAACCGACAATCTCACCATTAAAGAGGATATCAATGAGGGATAAGACAATCTCACCGACAAATTCTGCACGCCGGCCGTCTTCTTCCTCCCTACACTGCAGCGTTGCTTCCTTTTTCTCTGGATCGCAACATCCTCTCCTTTCTCTCTGCAACAAGCAAGGATTTCTTTGCAGAAAGGTAACTTCAACAATTTATTTCTTCTTCAGCAAAAAAGAAAATATTCCCTCGCCGACGAGGAGGCACAGAGCGTCAGCCGCGCCCTCGAAAGATGGCAGCGAAGGAACGAGCGTTGGCAGCTCGTGAGGCAGTCGTTGCCTTGGCAGGCAACGAGCAGCCGCTTCTCGTGTGGCAGGTTCACAAGCGGTCTCATGCGAGGCGGCCATTGCTTCGCCAGGCAACGCGTCGCTGCTTGGTGTGCAGTCGATTCGAGTGCGACTATGTTGATAGGCAGGGTAGCGGTCATGAACGCATCACTACCCGACGAACAACTGTAGCAACGTGCACAGATCTCTTGGACCACTTTTTTGTGATCCAGGGACGTGCCACTCGTATTTGCGGCGGGATCGTGGCCGCGATCCTGCCGCAAATGGTTGCGATCTCTTCTTGGGTTTACCGTCTCCAACAGATTATAGTTTTTGTTCGGAACGGGCAGAGGCCGCCCCGGAGGCCTCCGGTGGTGGATAAGTGATCAAGTTACTTGGCGCCAAGTGAGGGTGTCCTCCCGGACGGTCTCCGGTCGTCCGTTCCGAATAAAAACTATAATATGATGAGGACGGTGAACCCAAGAAGGAATCGTAAAGATTTTTGGTCGGATTACAGTCACGATCCGGCCGTAAATATGAACGACACATTCTTTAGATCATAAAAAATGGTCCAAGAAATCTTTTCTCCGCGTTGCTGCCTCGCCGAGTAGTGATTGCTCGCAAGGCAGCCATGAATGACTCAGGCTTCTGCATGCATGCGCCCCGATTAATTTTTTTATCAAATCATTAGCCAATGGAGACACTATGCATGCATGTGTCTAATTAATTTTTTTATCTGATCAAGCCAATGGTACCAACATACTTAATGCAAAGTTACTATTTAAGTTATTAATAGCTATAGAAATTTTGATATATAAGATCTTCTTGAATTTATGACTTGAGTGAATATATGAGAAAGTATTTAATTGTGTTTGATGCTCAATATTAAAAAAAACTATAGCATCATTGTTTAATTAAAACTTCTCATAATTATACCATGTTACTTGTGATATATTTCCTCCCAAATTTAACTAGTTTTACACTCTATTATACAACGGACAAAAAAAAACATGTTACTTTTGTTTAATTTTCATGTTTAAGACTTTTACTTTATACAAAGATAATTTATTTATTTTTTTAGGAAAAATACTACCTTCCTTCATGAACTGAAAATTGGACACTACAATCAATAGTAAAAAAAATGGAAAAACTAGAAATCTGAACTAAAAAAAAGTACTATGATCCAGAGTTATCAATTCAAGTTCTATTACAACAGAGAGATGAAAGAGCTCATGCAGAATAATATATGAGACTAGTTGCATTTTGAAACACAGAAAAATCAAAGATAGACAATATGTTTTTATTTAGATTATAATTTGATTCAAATGTTATGTAGACTTTAATTTTGTTTATTGAGTGTAAATAATATATCAGGAAAGGAGTGAAAAAAATAAGGCTGCTAGAAAACAAAAAATAATGAATCAGACTACTCGAAGGATATCTTTTGCTAAGTGCAACATAAATTGATAATTCTTCTTATTCATGTTATAATTCTATGTGCAATTGAATGTAGAAACTAATAACTAAATATATTTTTAAGAAAAAGAAAAGGGGCACCCTCCAACACGAGTCGAATTATTTCAGGCTTGCTTTACTCATGCCAATGGAAGTCCCTCAAGCAATGTTGTAACAGAAAGATTGGTAAACTACTTTATACTCTTCAATTTATTAATTTAAAGTGCTTTGTTTTAATTATAATTATGTGTTAAATAAGTATCAACATGTCATATGTTTGTGAAGGTTGCAATGAGTGAACTAGCACATCAACTTCCTGAATATTCTAATGATCCAGTGAGTCAAAATGATATATTTGCTCAAATTATCGGACTAGATAGACCTGGCCAAGTACGTATGCTTGGTGATGGTGTTAGTCCATCTGATTTATGGGGAGAAGTTCCTAGTCGTGGCATATGCAATCGACTAGTGATGGAACCGAAGACAAAATTAGAAAAAAAATGGATGAACGAGTTAAAAAGCAAGGCCAACATATTGCAATGTTAGAAGCAAAGATTTCTGATCAAACAAACCAAAATCCTATTTTAAATTGCAATAATAATCAACATACATCATCAAGTAGTAATCCACAAACTTCTATTCCTTCTCGTCCATCTTTACGGGTAAGGGTTGTTTAATTTCTTTTTTTTTATTATTATATATTCCACACATCTTTAAACTTTTATTCTCGTTTACATTTTCATATAGATTGGATGTTCTGTCTTGATCAAAAGTTTATTTGATTCAACAAAAATTATGGAAAAAGGAGTGTTTCATAGCATGGATCCAAATACTACAGTAAGAAGACAGACACTAGGACCAAATTGGTGTGAAGTACAAGTACAGTTGTCCTAGAACCAGAAGAGAGTTTAATTAGACTTTATGATTTTTTATAAAGGTTTGATGATACACTTGGAGGAATGATAGCTTGGCCATATCATTTGGTATGCTTTTAACCTTTCATTGAAATATTATTAATTTATTATATTTATTGTGGTATTATAATTTTAAATAAATAAGAAATGTATTTGAAGTTAACAGTAAACGAAGACTATTATTAGGTGGATTGATACTTTGCATTTTTCTCATTTGGTATGATATCCAATGTTTTGAATTATTTTATTAATTTTTTATTTTCATTGTTTTATTTCACTAATACAAATATATGCATTGTATTTATAGATGACAAGTACATGGATTTTGTTTACAATATGATGGTTGAAGATTGTCCAACTAATTGTGTTTTTATTTCACAAGGCTTTGTTAGTCTAAAATTTAATAGTTTGAGTGTAGTGTGTAGTTAGTTTTGGATGTAAATGACTTATCATTAGTATTGTAATTTTTAATTTGACTCAAGTTAGTGTTAGATGAATAAAAATTTCATATTAGCACTTTTAATTGTATTTTATTCTAAATGATTGATGTATTGTGATAATGTATAAATTTTGAATTCATGTTATATATTCTAAATAATTATTCTTGTAGTGATATTTTTTAATGTCTTTATAAATTATTATAAATGACAATTATTAATGTCATTATAGATTATTTAAGGTGACATTTTAAAATGATCTTATAAATTATGATTATTGACAACTTTTACTGTCCTTATAAAAGTTTATAGGACACTTATAAATGTCAAAATAAATGAGTTTAGGTAACATTTAAATGTGTTCTTATTATGATAATAACAAGACATATATAAATGTTATTAAAATTGGATTTTTATTGACATTTTTATACTGTCGTTATATCCCTATATTATGACATTTTTAAAGTTAGTATTTATTTTGTATAACGACATTATAAAATGTCAGAAATGCAAGGAAGATCTAAGACAACATCACTTTATAGGGCATTTTTCGATAATATCACTAAAACTTAAGTATCATAAAAAATAAACTATAAGGGCATTTATGCGTGTCCTTAAAGACTATTATTCTTGTAGTGCACTTTCTGACAATAATTCCTCCATCCTTTCTCCAAACCCTAGCCCACTCGATCGTCCCTATCTCACGTACTCCCGACATTGCTACTCTCACACCGTTAGCCACTGAACGCCAACTCCCCTAGCACTCCCTCGTCGGTCGCCGACCGATGATCCCTTCAGTCCTACACCTCACACTCTTGCTTGATCTCTTCCACCTCGTCTTCACCTCACGCACGCACCTCCCCGCTTGAATAACGTCATCGGTTAATTCATTGCTTTTAATAGTCATGGGCAGCAACCCAAAAATCCACAACCCAGCAGCAGCCAACACTCGTTCAGCAGGTAGATAAAGTTGGATAGAGAAATTAAATGATGTTATTTATTATTTGTTTCATATTTTTGCCAGCATCAGTTAGAACTCAGGACATTGGTAGATTATGAGTTATTTGTGTATTTTCTTAGATCACAACACATTAGCACATTGATAGATTAGATATAATATTTGTTTTATTTTTTAGGTCGCAACACAACTGCAGTTAAATAGATATTAATTTTGATCGGCCGATCAACAACTATTACTACATTGCTTGTTAATTCGTTCTAAGTATAAAAAAAATAGTAGTCCGGTGTATAAGACTTCCACCATGCAGTGTCTGATGAAAGGATCTATTCGACACAGTCTTATCCTAATTTTTGCAAGATGTTTTCAAAATTTGAACCCGTGACATCACACAACAACAATTTTTCCGTTGAACTAAAGCTCCCCTTTGTTCTTAAGGTATAACATTTTACAAATTTTGTTTATTTCTACATTGGACAGTTAACTTTTATCAACACAATATTTCGTGAAAATGAAGCTTGTGATATATATTTTTATGTTTACTCCTTATTTATTAGGAGTTATTTGGTTGTATAAATTATGGTTTTGGTGCAGTTTATAGTTTAATCATCTTGTGACTTTCTCATTGAGTTTATTTATTTTACTAATTCTTATTGAGAAATGCAATGTAATTGCCCTTCTTTTGCCCAATAAGGCCATTAATAATACTAATATATTAAAAAAATATTTAATAATCTCTATTTATTTGATAATGTTTTACATATATCGGTAAGAAATACGATTAAATTAATATTGTTGTAATTCATAAAACAAATATACTGTAAACTAATTTTATTTTTATTTATTTAGTCTTCCACAATTTAAAATAGATTTTATAGTCATTTCGAATTCGTCATGCCCTTCCATTTCCATTGTCGTCCGTAACCACGCTGAGAAGAAGACTCGAGAGGTTGAATCGCCGAAGCCCTAGTCCTATATCCTCCCCCTTCCTCATCCTCTCTTGTTCATCCGTTCTCTGTTGCGATCTCTTAGCCGGACCTTCCCATCTGTGTCTTCTCGATCCCTAGTCCATTCCTCTTGATCGGCAGTTCCTCGTGGGCTGCACCGATCGCATCACTATTGTTCCCGAGGAGCCACAGGTTGGTATCTTTTGATTCGGACGAAAAGAATATTACTGTTTTGATGCTTTGTTGTTCGATCTCATTAATATGTTGTTAATTCTAGCATTAGTTTAATTTTCTTGATAAGCTGGGCGAAAAGAAAATTGCTGTTTTGATGCTTTGTTGTCCAATCTCATTAATATGTTGTTGATTCTATCATTAGTTTAATTTTTCTTTATCAGTTGTGTGAAAAGAATATTACTGTTTTGATGCTTTGTTGTCCGATCTTATTATATGTTCACTATAAAAAAAAACAACATTACCAACGGAATATTCCGTCGTAGTTCCGTCAAAGGGGAGGAGAGGAACGAGCGCGCATGAAAGGGAAAGGGATTGATGCCCTAAAAAACGGATTTACCGACGGAATATTGTTTACCGATGGAATTAATATTCCGTCGGTAAACTAAATTATACCGATAGAGTTTGTGTTCCGTCGGTAAACACTGATGAAATATTATAATTCCGTCAGTATTACTATTTTTTCTTGTAGTAGTTGTTGATTTTAACACTAGTTTAATTTTTCTTGATAAGCTAGGCGAAAAGAAATTAATTTTTCTTGATAATCTTGGACAAACTTTTCGATATCCATAATTTCAATTGATACAATCTTCTCTCTTTCTTTGGCTTCAATGGTTCCACTTTTTGAACTATGAATTATTTTGGTTGATGTTATCTATGCTCAGAGATGGCGAACGAAGTCCTGATCTTTGTTAATTTTAGCTAATTGGATTGTCATCTAATATGTATCAACTTAATGATCCAGAAGCAGTTAGGAAAAGGTCTAAACTGATGCTTCCAGCACCACAAATTTTGGATCAGGAGTTGGAGGAAATTGTAAAAATGGGTTATGCAAGTAATCTTTTGTTAGCCAATGAGGAACTTGCTGAAGGTAGTAGTGCTACCCGAGCACTCCTTGCAAATTATTCTCAGACTCCAAGACTAGGAATCACTCCCTTGCGCACCCCACAGAACTCCTGGTGGAAAAGGTGATGCAGTTATGATGGAAGCTGAAAATCTTGCAAGACTGAGAGTCTCAGACATCACTTTTGGGTGGGGAGAATCCTGTGTTGCACCCGTCCGATTTCTCTGGTGTCAACTTCTATCTAGGATCATCTTCTCTATTAAAAAAGAAGGCTGTTCTTGGAATCATCAAAGATTGTATCTCTTGATACTATGATAGTGTTGATTCCTATAGAATTATTATATTCAATTACCATGAATCTATAGGTTTTGCTTTTTTGTGTATAGCTTATAAAGATGCACCCTACATCTCTTTCTCTTAATTTTTTTTTGGGTTCAAGAAGCCTCACAATGGCTCTACAACTCCACACTCTCAAGTGTTAAGGTTAGATTTCCTTTTGTGCCAAAGTTCATAATAGGTTATTGAACTTCTTTTATTTGGTTTTCTATTGAATATATAACAAGTTGTAAGTATAACTTCACTCTAAAATCTTTGACTAAGATTAGTCATCATGGAATTAATCATTTCTATAACATTATTTTTTCTTTCAGTCACATCATTTTATTATGGTGTATAAGGTGCAGTCAACTCATGTTTGATACTGGTTGACTCAAAGAAATCTTTATCATAATATTCTCCATCTCTATTAGTCCTCGGACTTTTTATATAGATATCATTTGCAAGTTCAATTTCTTGTTTATAAGACTTTGAACATTTACAAGACTTGAAAATGTAATAAATAAACATAACAAAATCTTGTGCAATCATTTATAAATGTTGCAAAATATTTGTTTCCTCATAAACTTGGAGTTACATACAAATCGCATAAATCACTATGCACTAATTTCAACTTATTGGTTTCCTTTCAATTTATGAAAAAGACTTTCTGGTTATTTTATTAATCATACAAGTGTTGAGTTTTCATCATCATTTGTGCACATTTAGACAAAAAAAATCTAATTTAATTATGTCATAAATTCTTTTATAATGAATATGACCTAATTTAAAATGTCATAAAATAGTTGAAGACTAAGTAAGTAAACAAAGGATGCATTTTTATTAATAGACATAACATTTAGCTTAAACATGTCATTACAAAGATAACTCTTTCTAACAAACATCCCACCCTTGGAAAGTACAAACTTATCAACCTCAAAAACTAGTTTCAACCCAAACTTGTTTAAAAGACTACCCGAGATAAGATTTTCCTAACTTCGGGAACAAACAACACATTAGTTAAAGTTACAACTTTTCCTAAAGTAAATTTTAGATCTATCGCCCCTATATCCTTGATGGATACTGTTGAGGAGTTTCCCATATAGACAACGGAGTTTGGATATTCAATTTCCTTCGAGGACTTGAAGAAGCCCTTATTCTTTTATATGTGTCAGGTGACTCCCGAGTCAACCCACAAAGTGAATTTTTCATCAACCATGTTGATTTTAGTGATTATGGCTACAAGTGTCTTCTTATCATTGCCTTTGTTATGGAAGTTTGGAGCATTTATATTCTTCTTGAGAAGACGACACTGATACTTGTAATGTCTCTCCTTGCAATGATAGCACTTGCCTTTATTTTTCTTGATTTTGCCATTGTCCTTATAATAGAAAGCATTCTTCTTGAATTTGCTCTGTTGTCTTTCCTCTATGACATCCACCTTGGTGATTGGCTCCTTGTCTTTATCATCCTCCTTTGATTGAGGGGTTTCTTGCTTTCTCAATTCTTCTTCAATACGAAAATAATTAGCTAGAATTTTTTCAAGTGAGATCTCTTCTTTTTTATGTTTGAGATCTCTCTTGAAGTCTTTCCAAGGAGGGGGGAGTTTATCAATCAAAGCACTAATAATTATTATCTTATCCATAACCAAATTGTGTTGAAAAAAATAGTTTGACACTATTTCTAAGAGCATCCATAATGAATCTATGTTATAACACCCATCACCTCATCAAAAAATATAAGACTCACTGCCACATACTCGTTGTAACAACACATCTCTTTCACCCACATTCCTTTTAACGTTAATACTCATTATTCATGATCCCACAATCCACTTAATTATCTTAAAATTATATTATATTAAATAAATAAATTTTAAAATATTAAAATTATTATTTTTTTTTAATAATAACAGTTACTTAGCTGTTATAAATTTTTTAATTTAATTCAAATTTAATAAAAAATAAATTATAAATAAATAAAATAATATAAAATACAAGCCTAAATAGTTGGAAAAAAGTATGTAAAAAAATAAATTATTACAATTTTTAAAAAATATTATTATTATTATAAATACACTCATTATTTATTATTTACCTATTTTATTTTATTGTAAATTTTAAAATTTATATTTTTTTATGAAAAAAATTTTAAAAAATACACTTACCGGGATGGGCCAGGGCTGGCCCACCCCATACTGCATTAACACATTCAAAGTCATGAACGTGACTTTGAACGTGTTAATGTGAAGGGGTGTTATAACACCTCTTCATATTGGTTTTAACACCAATGGGGGTGTTATTACACCCCATTAACAAGCATTGCGGATGCTCTAATTTAGTGATTGTTACATGATCGGCATATTATCCATCATTTTATAATTGAAGAATGTTAAGACAAGAAATTTCTTGTGGAGTCTTTACTAGTTTTTCCCACAGCTCCTTTGGTTTCTACTATATGGTAGATGTCAAACAGGTTGTCCCCATGACGTTGAGGATGTGACTTCTACAGATTTCATTGTTTGTCTCCCACTTCTATTTTGTGCGAAGCTCGTCCAATATCTCCTCCTCCTCTCCTTCATGCGTCGGTTTTGGGGTGTTAAGCACATAAACCACCTTTAGGGCCACCAATCTTGAACTCCAAATCGTGTTTCATACACTATCTTTAAGGATTTATTTGGTCTATAATTGTATACCACAAAGACTAAATATCCTATATGATTAGATGAAGTTAATTATCTATACTTTGTAATGAGTAAGACAATTCAGAAAATAGAGGAAATGAGAGTAAGAATGTGTGTTTTGTTTTCCATCCAACTTAACCACTTTTATAGATAACAAAGCATTGAAAGTGGGCAAGAGTTGTGATGTTTCCTAAATATTGTGACTTTTTAAAAAAAAAAATATGACTTTTCCTTCAAACCTTTTTTATTTATTTAAAATATCCAACATTCTTATCATCACCCAACTATATAATTTTCCACGTCGATCTTTGTTATCAGTTGTCAATTAAGTTCTACAAATTTATAAAAATCAGTCCTATTTCCATTAGATGATTCTTTCTGTTTAAATCGGAAAAGGATGCTGCGATGTCTAGAATTCTGAACATTGTACTCTTTAGGAATGAAATAAAATGTCGAGATAGCAACTCATTGCCTTTGATATCAGTCTCGTAGAGTTTATTCACAATATAATTATTTATCTTTAATTTTGACATGATATCAGATCCAATTCTACACTTCTGTTCTAGGGTTAGAACAAGAAGTAAAACCACATAACATGGAGAACAAAGAAGTAAAACAACTATATCACAATAAGAAAAGGAGGCAATACCTCGACTCATCAAGAACACTAGTAATTACTTTCTATGATGAGTAGGGATGGTAATGGGGCGGGTTGAAACCTGGACCCGTAACAAACCCGTCCTGGCAGGGCGGATTTAAACCAGCCTAAACGGGTTTCAGACGGGTTCAGGGCGAGTCCAAGGTTTAACCGGACCCACCCTATATAATATTATTTTATTAATTGTTAATTAAATAAAAATTAATAATTAATTTTTAATTAATTAATAATTAATAGATTTTAATTTGTAATAATATTTTTTAGTTAAAATATAATAAATATAAATATTGAAAATAAATTAATGTTTTATTAATTTTTAAAAATTTTTATTTTATATTTAAAAAATAAAAAAAATATGGCGGGTCTAACGTGTCTAGCGGGTCTAACCTGAATCAGCCCCGGCAGGTTTGCGAGGCGAGTCCAAAGGGAGGTGGGGCAGGTTCTGAGTTTAACCAAACCCGCCCTAACCTGGACCCATTGTCATCCCTAATGGTGATCCTATCTGAAAGCTAAGAAGATGACGGACTTGAAACGTGGCTCCATGGTTGACTGGAAGAAGACTACGCACTGTCTTGTAAAATTAGGAGTGTTAGTACCGGGCTAGGAAGATGTTCCAGCGTTGGTCCTCCGACGCTCAGGTCAGTCCTAAGCTCTGTCAAGAAGAACAATAGTAACGAACAGTATCTAAAGCATGTAGAATAACAAGATATTGCATACCTTTGTCTATGGATGGGAACCCCCTTTTATAGTGTCACTATAGCGTTTATGCACGTATCTCAAAGCAAATGCATGTTTTTTAAAGCATTATAGGAAAAGATAAGTCAAAAAGTGTCTCTAACACCTTTTCTTAAGTCAATACGTAAATCTCTAATATGATAGGCTAGAAGCTTCTAAAGTACGATTTACATGCTAGATATGCTCTATTGTCACGACACAAACTTCCAACCCAATCGCTTGGCGCTCCTATGTCAGCCACTCTCTTGATATGAGCTACTAACATTACTTGCTCGATCAGCTTATCCAACATTACTAGGCTTAAAAAACTTGCTAGCTTGGCTAGTTAGTCCGCATATTGGTTATCCGTCCAGGGGATCTATTACACGATTACCTCTTTGAATCCCGCCTTTAACTTTTTGAAAGCCTAGGCATATAATTTTAGTCTGACGTTATTTATTTCAAAAATACCTATGAGTTGCTGGGTTGCCAATTGGAAATCTAAGTGGATAAGCACCTGTGTGGCTCCAACATGCTTGGTTGCTTGCAGAGCGACGATCAAAGCTTCGTATTATGCCTCATTATTTGTGGCCTAGAAGTCCAATTGAAAAGACAGTTGCATCCCATCTTCTCGTATGGATATTAGAAGTATTCCTACTCCACTACCTTACCGAGTGGATAACCCGTCCACATATACTTTCCAAGTTGCCTTTGGCTCGGCATTTTGCATCTCCATCACAAAATCGATTAAGGCTAGCACCTTGATTGCCAATCTGGGCTGGTGTCGCATATTGAATTCACTTAGCTTCGTAGTTCACTTGATTAGTCGTTCAGACGCCTTGGGGTTGAGGAAAACTCTCCCTAATGTGTTGTTAGTTAACACAATGATAGAATGTGAAAGAAAGTAAGGGCATAACCTCGGAGCGACGAGGACCAGCTCGTACGCCAACTTCTCAAGACAGGTGCAGCGGCATTCATCATCTTTCAATAAATGACTCAAGAAGTACACCGACTATTGTTCAGTGTCGTTCTGTCGTACCAAAGTTTAGCCGATTGCTCACTCCGTGGAAGACAAGTACATCCACAGTGGCTCACTGGCAATGGGTTTTGCTAGTATAGGTAAAGAAGTTAAATAATTCTTGAGTTCCTCTAGCGCTTTGTCACATTTAGAGTCCCATTAAAACTTGGTTGCTCGGCATAGCACTTTAAAGAATGACAACCTCCGATCGGACGACTTGGAGATGAATCTTGACAAAGCTGTAATTCATTCGGTCAGTCGCTGAGCTTCTTTCAAATTGCGCGAAGGGGGCATGTCTTGGAGTGTCTTCACTTTGCTCGGATTTGCTTCAATTCCCCGCTTGATTACTATGTAATTGAGGAATCATCCGCTCCTTGCTCTGAACAAGTACATGTTAGGGTTGAACTTGACTCCGTACTTTCTCAAGGTCCAGCATGTGTCTTTTATATCTGCATACAGGTTAGCAGCTCAAAGAGATTTCATCAATATGTCATCGATGTATACCTCCATGTTTCTGTTAATCTGTCGCCGAAACACCTTGTTCATCAATCTTTGGTAGGTGGCCACAACGTTCTTCAGCCTGAACAACCTGACATTGTAGCAGAAGGTCTCATCTTCAGTGATGAAGTTGCTATTTTCTTGATCTTCCTTGGTAAGCGAAACCTTATGGTAGCCCTGATACACATCTAGTATGCAAATCAACTCGCAGCCCACTGTGGAGTCAACCATCTGATCGATAAGCGGTAAAGGGTAGTAGTCCTTTAGGCGTGCCTTGTTTAGATCTCTGAAGTCGATGCAGACCCACCATTTATTATCCAGCTTGTAGACCAGCACCACATTCGCGAGCTAACTCGAGAATTGTACTTCTCGGATGTGCCCCACCTCCAGCAGCTTTTCCACCTCCATTCGGATAATCTGATTTTGTTCCGAGCTGAAATCTCTTTTCTTCTACTTGACGGGCCTAGCATCCGGTTAGATGTGCAATTCATGCTGCGCTATTGTTGGTGAGATGCCTGGAAGCTCATGAATTGCCTATGCGAACACATCATGATTTTGCCTTAGACATGCAACAGTTCGGCCTTCTTTTCTGTGCTCAGATCAACCACAATAAAGGTAGTGGCCTCTGGTCAGCTGGGGTGCACATGAACCTCCTCTTTTCTTTATAGACTAGTGTAGGAGGCTCTTCCAGAATTACATTGACCCCCAGTTGTTGGGCCTTCCGAGTGGCTCGCAACTCAATCTTCACCATTTCCACGTAGCAACGACGAGCTGCAAGTTGGTCACCCTTAACCTTGCTGACCGAGTTATCCACAGGAAACTTGATCTTTTGGCATAACGTGGAGATGGCCGCTCAGAACTTGTTCAGTGTTGGTCAGCCCAAAATAACATTATAAGCAGACAGAGCGTCCACTACAATGAAATTTGTCGTTCTCGTCCTCACGAGTGGCTCTTCTCCAAGTGATATGGCCAGCCGAGCCTGGCAGATTGACAACACCTCATTACCTGTGAAGCCATATAGTAGTGTTGTCATAGGTTGAAGTTCGCTCCTATCGATCTTGAGCAGATCAATCGCCTTCTTGAATATAATATTCATCGAATTGTCTGTATCAACAAAAGTACGAAGAATGTTATAATTAGCAATTAATACCCTAATGATCAAGGCGTCATCGTGAGGGACTTCTACTCCCTCAAAATCTTGGGGCCCAAAATTGATTTTTGGTCTCTGTCCTTTTTTCGTGTTGCACCCGACTACATAGATGTCTAGTCGCCTGGCATGTGACTTTCGAGCCCGGTTGGAATGAATGTCGGTCGGACCTCCAACAATCACTCTGATGTTGCCTTAAGCGGCATTGCTGTGATTATCTTCTTCCCGGGTTGACGGGCATAACCGCTCGACAGATACCTGGGCGAGCCTCTGATTATCTCTTCGTTGGGGCTGCAGTTGGTGTTGCTCGGATGCTGGCTTGCCCTCCTCATATTGTCCGCCCGATTGGCGGCGATGGTGGCAATTAGGAAATGGAGATCGACGGCAAAATATTTAAGGAGTTAGTCGGCGCGTTTTGGGTTGAGATGATAGCAATCTCTTGTGTTGTGAGTTATCAAGCAGCGATAAGAATAGAAGAGTGGAGTCCACTGTCGAGGCTCGGTGAATTTGGCCACTCTGCCTCCATATGCTGGACTGTATAGGCTTAGGGTTCTGGGTGTTGTTGGGTTGCTGCCACTCAGGGCCCTTTTGGCGGTTGATATGTGTGAACCGTTCGTCGCTCTAGGACGATCGTCAGCTTGGGAATCACTTCCTTTTCTGAGCTGACCATGCCTCCTCGACATTGATGTACTTTGTAACCAGCCCGAGAAGATGGTCGAAATCTCTCGGGGGCTTCTGGATGAGTGAGCGAAAGAAATCGCCATTTGTATGTCTTTGGGAAAAGGAACTTACTAAGATTTCTAGGGTGGCTGACGGGATGTCCATGAGCACATGGTTGAATCTCTTTATGTAGGCCTGTAATACTTCCTTTGGGCCTTGTTTGACTACGAATAGGTTCACGTTCATCTTTTGGTAGCGGCGACTACTAGCAAAATGTTAAAGGAAGCTGTTCGGAAGTTTTTGAAGCTGCAGATTGATTCGATCGGCAGACATTTGAACCACCTCTGCACCAATCCGAAGAGCGTGGTGAGGAATACTCGGCACTTGACTCCGTCGATATATTGGTGGAGCTTGGCCATATTGTCGAATTTGATTAGATGGTCCTCGAGATTAATTGACCCTATATACTCTCCGATCATCAAAGGCTTATAATGAGGCGGCAATTGATCATCGAGGATTTCTTGGGAGAATTGTCTATTAATCCGCTCGGGCGAGTCATCGACTCGGGGTGCTTCGCCTTTTCGCACATCTCGGACGGGCACATTTTCGGAAGAGGATCCTTGTGTCCTTTCAGCTCGGACATGCTCTTCCTAGGTGTGCGAAATAGCGCTCGATAATATGGGATTAGCGCATTCGGTGCTTCCTAGAAGATGCCAGTCGGCCTGCGATTCTGCTTGCGGCTAGTGGGGTCTTCCGCTCGAGCTCTTTGGTCAACTCGTTGACCAATTGCTAACACGGCTAGGTCATCCAGTGCTCAACAATCGACTGCTGACTCTTGTTGCTGCTGCACCATTTTTGTAGCTTGAGCATTTATCAACATCTCCAAATCTTCTTGGGTTACAGTCACGGTAGTGAGTCATTCAACATCTTCCATTTTCACGTCTTGGATGCAAGTGAACTTCCCACAGATGGCGTCAAATATTATCCTGTCCGAAAGTAGAGCAGCTGGCAGGCTGGGAACGTGGCTCCGCAGTTGACTGGAAGAAGACTCCGCGCTATCCTACAAAACTAGGAGCATTAGTGCTAGGCTGAAAAGGGGTTTCCAGCGTTGACCCTCCGATACTCAAGTCATGTCCTCGGCTCAGTGAAGAAGAACAGCAGTAATGAAAAGTAGCTAAAGCGTATAGAATAACAAGATATTGTATACCTCCGCCTATAGATGAGAACCTCCCTTTTATAGTGGTACTATAACGTCTGTGCATGCATATCAAAGCGTATGCACCTTTTCCAACTCTTCCTAAGAAAAGACAAATCAAAAAATGTTCTTGACACCTTTCATTAAGTGAGTACGTAAATCTTTGATGTGACAAGCTAGAAGCTTCTAAAGTACGATTTGCATGTTGGACATACTCTATTATCGACGACACAAACTCCCAAAAGAGTACGTGAGGTAAGTATATGAGTCCCACTATAGGCTGACTGGAGGTCACTTGGTCGGGGCATCACCAGCTCGGTCATATTAAATGGAGTTGTCGGACTAATCTTCACTTAGCCTTACTGTTGTCGAAGAGGCACATTATGCTCAACCAGACCTAAGGTCCAATCGGCTAGGGTGATGGGCCTAGTAACTTAGCCTAGGGACAGGTTGGCGTGGACACTAGGGTGAGTGAATCATCTTTTGCCACATGAATGGTTAAATGGAAACTAAATAATGAATAACTTCCATAAATATTGTAGATTCAATTAATAAATTTCTTTTTCAAATCAAATAAATGTTTGTTTGTTTTAAAAATGATTATTTCACTAAAATGAGAATTAGATGATATTTTCACTAAAGTATTAATTATTCTATATTTGAGATTAAAAATAATAAGGGTCTAAACAAGTCATGCCGCTAGCGAATTATTCGGATCTCAGTTCGAAAAAAAAATCATTCGAATTTGTTCAATTAAATTAACTAGCCGATGTTGAGCTTGATTTCGATCTCGAAAAAATTATCAAGCTTAGCTTGAGCCTGCCAATATTTGATTTGTCAGCTCGCAAATATATTCATTTATAGGCTCATGAACATGTTTATTAAGAGACTCATCTAAGTATTATCTGTCGACTCTCTCAATCAATGGCTGAGATTCATCTCAACTTACTCTCTCAATCCAATGGATGAGATTGTTTTAAAACTCAATCGATTAAATATGGTCATATGGGAAATAACGCCGTTCTTTGTTTGCTATTGTCAAACCCTAGTCACCCCATCCGTCTCCTCGTCGACATCGTTGCCATCACCCCTCGCAAGATTGGCAGTCTCTCGAGAAACTCTCATCGCCTCAGTGTCCACCTCGTCATCTCATCACCTCTATCATCTCCTCAAATCCACGTTGCCTTATCGTCATCGTCGCTTATAGAGAAACTCTTCCGAGAGGCCAACAGTTTGGTAGCGACAGTCCAATCCATGATCTCAAAGCTCATGTTTAAGGTATATTTTTTCTTCCTTCGCTTATATTTCCCTTCTTTTTTTTCTACCTTTTGTGGTTTGCACGGTTTTTTTTGAACTATTTGCTTGTAGAGTTTGAGTGTTCGACCAATCAGCGTTTTTTTTTTGTTCAAATCCATTTTTTTTTGTTGGCATTTTTTGTATTTGATTTTGAACTGAAACTTAGTTGTTGTAATGTCATTGACATTTTTATTTGATTTTGAAAGTGAAATTGTTGGTATTTTAACTGTAAACTATGGAGTTTGATTTTTCTTCCTCCAGGACTTTGTATTCATATAAGAGAAATATTTTGCACAAGAAAATAATATTAAAAAAAAATTCAATGATAAACACATAAAATGATGTGACCTACAAAAATAAAATGGTGGGCCATAAATATACATGTCTATCCTTGAGTTTTTCCTTGAGTTTTTTCCTTGAACATATCACAACTCTTCGTATAAATGACGTAGATTAAATTTGTGAAATTTTGTGGGTGATTTTCGAGCTCGATTATGTGCCTAACGAGCTCAAACTCAAGTTTGTTTAACGAGCTCATTAACTGTGAACTGTGGGTTTTAAGAACTAAAGTTTTGTAGGTGATTTTCATGAGCAACTCAAGCTTGTTTAATGTGCCGAATTCGAACTAAGCTGATTTAACTTTTAAACTAATTATTTTCATATTGAGCTCGAGTGGGTCATGAACTCTTTAATTTCATTACTAATCGAGCTCGAGCATAAAAATTAAAGTTCGAATCGAACTCGAACCTTATATTATTCGGCCCGACTCAAGTACAAAGGATAAACCCTTGGACATGTTTTACCATTAAATTAAGCAACTAACAATTGCTTAACCAATTTGTAATCTAATATCGTCCCTATCTACGCGCCCTAGCTCAATTCATGCATTTGTTTTGTCGGTTCAAATCAAATAAAATAAATATTGATGCATTATAAAATCATAATATATATACATGCATGTACATGTGAGTATTTTTAGATTTTCCGAAGATGAAGAGATAAAAGAAAAGTTTATTTATCTCGATCCCCTTTTTTCATCATCGCCGCCTACTATTTGACGTTGCCGGTCGACAGCCGATGCCGTCAGACGACAGCTGACGCCACCCTTTCCTCCTCTCCCAATCCGATGTCGAGCCCTCACCATCAGTCTGTCGCCTCTATTCAATGCCACGACGGAGATCGGTGGTCTAATATATTAAATAAAAAATATATCCGATACGGTGGTTTTAGAGGCTGGATATCCAGTTTTTTTTAAATAAAATATTGATGAAGTAACTATAATAATTTTATACTCTAATAAAAGTTAAATGCATAATAATAATTTTGGATGATAAAATAAGTAGTAAAAATAAAATTTAAATTAATTAATTATTTTTACCAAAACTTTCACTCGTAATAATGTCATCCTCATCAATACAACGGCCAAATAAAAAAATATTTGATTAAATTATTATTATATTAAACATGTGTTTTCCGTGAAGTTAAAAATCATGTATAAACAATATTTATTTCGTATGAATTAAAAAATAAGAATACCAATAAATTAGATTTAATTTATAAATAATAATAATAAAAGGGTACCTGTGATTTAAAATAGGAAACATCCTATTTGAATCCGACCCGGTTATAATAAATTCGAATTAAAAAAAAAAGAGTGAATCCAGTAATTTCCAATCGAAATTACTCCGTCGGGTCGGATTGAGTTTCAGATATTCAAATCCGAATTCCCAAGTAGAGTATATATATATTCTCAATATAAAGTGTCTCTTATTATCATAAATTATTTTTGTAACCAGAATCAGCACCCACAAAGTTACCTGCTCAGTGTGAAGCGAACGCGGAATAGACAGCGTCCCAATGTATCCTCTCTGAGTGGTGACTTTACAGGAGGGACCCAGATGATATCCAATGATATTAAACGGTTCCGTGGGCGAGTAGAGACCCGAGTGCGTTAAAGGAGAATGACGTGGACAGTTCACTGCGACACGCAATGGTTCTATCCTCCTCTGCCGCTAGTTTACCCTAGTTATAGCCCTTGTTGCTTCTGCCTCCTCAACATCTCGCCTCCTAGGGTTTTAAAAATAAAATAAATGTTTGTTTGTTTTCAAAATGTTTGTTTCACTAAAATGAGAATAATTTCACTAAAGTACTAATTATTCTATATTTGAGACTAAAAATAATAAGGGTCTAAGTCAGTCAAGTCGCTAGGAGTTATTCAGACTAAAAAAATTATCAAGCTGAAGCCCTATATGAGCTATATCGCTGAAGCCCTAACCCTATATCCTCTCCCCTTCCTCATCCTCTCCGGTTCATCCGTTCTAGGTCTAAGGGTCAAGTCAAAAATAATAGGAAGGTTATTCCTAAGAGTATTTTTGTAACTAAAGTGACTAAGACTTCTAAGAAGTCTAACAAAGTCACTAAAAAGATCACAATGGATGAAGTTCCTAGGGTTGACCTAGAAAATGTGACCAAGGCTTCTAAGAAGCCAAACAAGGTCACTAGGAAGGTATCTAGGGAAGTTATCCCTAATGAATACCTAGAGCATCCAAGGAGCACCAATAGGTTTTGGGTTCCTAGGAGCATTTTCTCTACCCCATAGATCGGTTAGAGAGTGTCAACTCCGATTAGAAGGGTAGTTAACCCAACTATGATAAAGTTGACACTCAATGAGCATTTTCAAGGTTATTATTAACCTTTGAAAATGAAAAGGATAAAGGGTTTACTCTTGGAAAGAGTAAAATGTGTTATATTTTGAGAGATTGGATGAAATTTTAAATGACACAATTTGAGAAAATCATAAGAACTACCAAGTTGGGATTTTGGTATGTTCTTAGGAAGTTAAAAGCAAATTTAAGCCTTAACTCAATTGATTACTCTTTAAAAGAGTAAATTGTGCCAAAATTTGAGGAATATGCTTAATTTAAATTGACACAAATTAGGAAAAGCAAAAGGAATGTCAAATTTAGGTTTTGGCATTTTCTTGGAGCGTTTAGAGGTCAATCTAGGTTTAATTTTTAACTTAGCTAAGGTTTAAGGACACTTAGATAGGTAATCTAGGTATTTTATTTATGCTAAACCTTGTCATGATTGTTTGCTCACTATATGCCATGACATCACATTTAGTTTTGTATTTTGCATTCATAACTTACTATAAAAATATAAAAATATCATGTCATGTCATACATACATCATGTAGTTATAGGCCAGAATCTTTCTTTTGAAAGTTATTTCATTTTGATGTATGTCATAACATCATCATGCATCATTTTAAATTCCTTATTTATTAAGGACTAATAACATTAATTAACAAGTAACATTCTTGGTGGATGTCTATAATTCAAAAATGCCTAGATAGATATGCATGATCCCTAGATTAGGGCAAAACCAAACTTTACATCTCACAATGACCCATAATGTGACTTGTATGTGGTTTAGTACACATTAGATACAATTGATATTAGAATAATGAACAAAACTCAAGATGTTGATTTAGTATATTCTTTTGAGTTTTAGGTTCATCAAAACACATAGTTATGTGTTTTCCAATCATTGGGAAAGCTAATGTACAAGTTATGTGCATTGAGCCCAGGGAACATGGTTGGATATTGGTTTTGAAAATCATTTTAAAATGTTTTTGGAAAACCTTGGTGAAGGCTATCTTTTGATAGTAATCATCATTGAATAGTTGAGCACAAACTTGAAGAAAACACTAAAGTTTTTACAAGTTTTTAAGCTCGTGTCAATCTTTGAAAATATGAAGTATTTTCTTAGAAAACTATTTTTCCATGATACTATATGCCATAAATAATGTCTACACAAATTTTCATGATTTTTGGAATTCTGTAGATTTTTCTAGGGGTTTTTGAAATTCACTAAAAGTGAATTTCAGAACTATCAGACCTTCAATCGATCACCCGATCGATTGAAGGGTCTCAATCGATTGGGCGATCGATTGAGGGCAGGCTTCTCACGAATAAAAGCTTCCTGGATCGATCCACTGATCGATCCAGCCCTCCTGAATCGATCAGTGGATCGATTCAAGCTGGTTCAATCGATTGGAACCCAACTCCAATCGATCGAAGATGCTGATTTTGGTTGGGAAAGCTTATTTTCAGCATTTTGAACCTATTTTAGTCTAGATAACCATTCCAAACCCCTAAAAATACATTTATATACATAAAAAGGGTGTTTTCATGTTGAAAACAAGGATGGATTAGTTAAGGGAGACTAAGTAGAAGTTTACGTTGAGGTTGATTCAAATTTTGAACTTTTGATCCTCAAAACTTCTAAATTTGGGTTTCCTAAAGGTTTAGGATTCCAAGTCATTGTTGGTGCAATGACAGAAGGTATGACCATGTCTTTAGGGGGAGGTACTCTTTAAAGACATGAAAACTATTTTTCATGAACCTTGGAAGGTGGTTAACTTTCCTTAGTGAAAGATGCTCAAGGTTAAGTATTGGTTTACAATGGAGAGTGGATATCTTCATTGTTTAAGTTGTGAATGCTCAAAGTTGGGCATTTGTCTACATTGAGGGAGAATGTAGGGTTAAGGATAGATGAAAGGTATGGAACTTTCATTATCGTGTTGATCACAACGAGTGAAGTTGTGAGCAACGATGAGCAACTCTTCAGGGGGAGAGTCTCAAAGGGGAAAATGGGTCAACAAGTGAATTTGTTGATGTGTGCCAAGAGGGGGAGAATGTAGGGTTTAAGTTAGATCTTCATTATCTAAGAGGGAGTTTGCCTTCTTAGTGGGAGAATGTAGGGTTTAACTTACGCCTTCATTACCTAGTGGCATGAAGGAAGTTGAGGCTATGAGAATTAGCCTAACTTAAATGAGGTATTGCCAAACATCAAAAAAGGGGAAGATTGTTGGTACAATATCCCTCAGGTCAAGGTTGACCTGGTTGACCAAGCTTGAGTCTTGGTTTGAGTTTCGATGTTTTGACAATACAAGACTTAGATGATATGGACAAGTGCAGGTGCAGTTGTTCATTTGGGGAGATTGTTTAGTGCAATTCCCCTCTGATCAGGGTCTGATCAGGTTGGATTGAAGAAGAGTCAAATAGGTCAAGGTTGACCAGATACTTGACTGGAAAGTCCTAACTGGGATGTTAGGAAGAAGGAAAATCCTGGTGAGTGAAGCCAGGTGAAAGGCCTAGTGAGTGAAGCTAGGCAGAAGGAAAATCCTGGTGAGTGAAGCCAGGTGAAAGACCTAGTGAGTGAAGCTAGGCAGAAGGAAAATCCTGGTGAGTGAAGCCAGGTGAAAGACCTAGTGAGTGAAACTATGCAGGTTGAAAGTCCTGGTGAGTGAAGTTAGGCAAGGGAAAATCCAGATGGATCAAGGCTGATCGGACATCTGATGTTGGGAAGTCCAAGTAGGTCAAAGGATTAACTGGATACTTGGTACGAGGAAATCCAGATGGGTCAAGATTGACTAGACATCTGGTGAAAATCCAAGTAGATCAAGGGAGTGACCGGATACTTGGTATGATGAGGAAAAGTCCAAGTGGGTCAAAGGGATTGACCGGACACTTGATAAGGGAGTCCTAGCAGGTCAAAGGTGACCGGATGCTAGGCATGATGAACCAACAGGTCATGGATTGATCGGATGTTGGTTTGGGGGCTTGGGACTTGGTTTTGGGCAAAAACCAATGTCTGGATCGATCAGCCGATCTATTGACTGATGCCCAATCGATCGGCCGATCGATTGGGAAGGTCCCCGCGACAAGCCTTGAGTGGGCAATTCGCAGAGCGCATATAACGACTCTGGATCGATCGGTCGATCGATCCAGAGACCCCAATCGATCAGTGGATCGATTGGGGTGGCACGTTTTTACGCGATAAAGGCTGGATCGATCAGCCGGTCGATCCAGGCATTTCCCGCAGAGTATAGAGGCGCTTTGGATCGATCGACCAATCGATCCAAAGCCTCCCCGATTGATTGGGAGCAATCCAATCAATCGGGATCCGACCGTTGGCGTCGTATTTAGCTGCAGGCGTTCGATTCCTTCGGCAGAACTTCACCGATTCATATCATATCCTCGACAACAACTCCACAGCTCTCTCTAAGCTCCAGATCGCCAGTTCTTGAAGGTTCTTGGAGGCTCTTCCAAGTCAAGAGGCGGATCAAAAGCAAGAAGAGGAAAGCTAGGGTTAGGGTTTCGTGTATTCATTAAGCTTTGCTTATACTTTTGTTCCCTTTCCTTTCTTTCTGTATTCAGAGTCTTGTAGGGCTTCTTCACCTTCGGTAGTTATCGAAAAGGAGTGTTTATTAGTGGAGATGTGTGTGTGTGCGTGGATCCTTGGACTAGTCACCTCTTGTGAAATGGATACCAAGTAAAATCCATTTATTAGCATTGTTGTAGTTGTTTCTTATTTTTCCACTCAATATCTTTGAAGAAACAAACAACGAAGAGCACTTAGCACACGACGAGCGCACCGAGCTATTTGTTGGAACCCCAAGGTTGTTTTGGTGTGATCAACAAGTTAAGTTAGATTCTGTTTGTTTCTAACCTTGTGTCTAAGTGTGCAGTAGCTTAGGAACACAGGTAGTCGAGCGAAAGACGCAACCAGCGAGAAGGATGGCAGCCCGAGGGACGAGGTGCTGCGGAAGAGTACCCCGGCGGACGAGAAGGAAGCGTGCGGTGGTTCCGAGGGTCGAAAGCCGGAGCGGAAGATTGCTCGGGGAGCAAGAGACGCAGCTAGCGAGAAGGTCGGCACGCGGTGCGACCGAGGGACGAAGACTGCGGATGAGTACGCTGGTGGACGAGAAGGAAACATGCAGCGATTCCGAGGGACGAGAAGCCGGAGCGGAAGGCTGCTCGAGAAGACCGGAAGTTGGGTTCGGGTGAGCCCTTTTCCGGATGGCAGAGATCATCCAAGCGAGCGGATCCAGAGGAGAAGAACCGGGCCGAGGCGGGACTGGACCAGAGAAGAAGTCCCGGACGAAAAAGTCAACAACTGTTGACTTTGGGCTCCGGGGCGCCCTGAGCAGTAAAAATGACCAGATCGAGTTTTGACTCGATTTGAACGTTGGGGGATAAGTTTTATCCCCCCAGGGCGTCCGGAACCCTTCCAGGCGCCCCGACCAAGGCTATAAATATAGCCTTGGTCCAGAAGCTTTTCAATCAACTCAGTAATTAGCATTCCAAACACTTGTGCGCTCACTGTTCTAGTTTAGCTTCTATTTTTGTGCTTTCACCGGTGTAAGAGGCTTCTCCGCCTGAAGGAGTTTTTAGTGCGATCACTTTCCTTGGATTAACAACCTCCCCGGTTATAACCAAGTCAAACACGGTGTCTCGTTTCTTTCTTGTATTTCTGCTTAGCTAATTTTATACAAGTGTTAGTTTAAGAGTTCGAGAATGGTTACTTTTGTTTTTTTTACAGGGCTATTCAACCCCCCATTCTAGCCGGCCCAACGGTCCTACAAGTGGTATCAAAGCCGAGGCGCTTCAGGAGGACTAACCGCCGAACGAAGCAACGAGATGGCCGGACCAAGCATTCACCCGCCGAAATTCGAAGGGGATTTCGCCACTTGGAAAAAACATATACATGTATTTCTTACAACAGATATTGAATTATTTTTAACAATGAAACTTGGCTTTCAAGCTCCAGAGGACAAGGAAATAGATAAATGGACAAAAAAGGAGCAGGCCGACTTCGTGGCGAACGGCAAAGCAGAGTATCATCTACTAAGCGTTCTTCCGCCTCAAGAAGTCAACAGGATTGGTAAATACAACTCTGCAAAGAAACTTTGGGAGAAGTTCCTCGAGATGCACGAAGGAACGTCCGAAGCCAAGCTCGCCAGAAGAGATCTGCTTCGCAATCAGTTCACCAACCTGCGACTTGGGGAAGACGAGTCAGTCGCGTATCTGCACTCAAGAATAAAAGAAATCATCATCGGACTTTCGAATCTCGGAGAAAAGGTAAGTAACCGAGATTCGCTCAGGTACGCTTTAAATTCCTTTCCTAGAAATACCAAATGGGCATCATTAGTAGATGCATTTTACATTTCTAAAGATTTAGAAAAGATTTCATTAGAAGAATTCTTTTCAACATTTGAAGTGCATGAGTCAAGATGTGCAGGAATGAAGGAGCCTAAAAACAACATCGCCCTCAAAGCCTCGAGAGATGAACCAGAATCGGAATCCTCTCTCGACGACGAGGAAATGGTAATGATGGTAAGAAGATTCAAGAAACTTTGTAAATCTAGATCTACTAACCATTTGCAGGGGAAAAAGAAAAGGACAATCCGCTGCTACCACTGCGACGAAGAAGGGCATGTCAAGGACAACTACCCCAAGCTGAAGAACAAAGACAAGGATAAGGGTAAGAAGCCTATCCAGAAACGAAAGGCCCTGAAGGCGACGTGGGACGATACGTCGTCCGAATCGCAAGTCGAAGCATTCTCCGGACTCGCACTAATGGCGAGTCATCAAGACGACGACTGCGATTCAAGCTCTTCCGAAATGAGCATCGAGAGCATCGATGAAGGGGGAGACACGTCAGAAGAAAGCAGCAGCTCAGGGGGAGAAACGGACAACGAGATCGACAAGGTAAGTCAGGTACGATCTCTTCCTCCCGATAAAATGTTTAAGTTCGTTAAACTTTTAACAAAAGATTGCTGCAAATTAGAAAGTGAAAATAAAAATTTAAAAGTAATTCTAACTAAGTCTTGTCCCTTAGAAGAATTAGATAAATTAAAACTAGCAAATGAAAAATTGAAACTTGAAAATGATGATTTGAAAATTCAAGTAGATAACTTGAAAAACTATGCATGTTCATCTAAAACCAATTTTAGAAGATTTAATAATTTAAATTGGTACTTTAAATATCACCCGAGACAAATTAAGAACATTTCAAGAAAATATGTCCCTAAAAATTATTTGGTTAATCCAGTAGGCTGTAACCTATATTGGGTTCCAAAGTCATGCTTAAATTAATTTTAAAATTAAAATTAGCGCTTTAAGTGAGAAAATTAAACAAAGAATTTCTTTATGAGGCTTTGTCTAAGGAAGTGGTTGTTGCTCCAATAACCAAGAAGGCCTAGTGCCTCACCACGACCTGGAAGCCAAAATAATTGAAATAAATGTTTAATTAACTTACTAATGAAGCATTAATACAAGAATTAATTAGTGCTTTAAAAAGGGTTATTCAAAATATTTTATTTCAATTTTACTTAGAAATTTTTAATTGACTAAGTCATGTGTTTTAAAAATGTGCTTAAAAAATTCTCAAAAATCATTCTTTCTTAAGTAAAAGATTTTCTGAAATTAGAAATTTATGCTCAAATTACTTAGAAAATTTTTTCCTAAGTCAGATTTTTTAAGAACTTTACTTAGAATTTTTTTTAGAAATATTTCTCAAAATAATTCTTGCAAAAACTTAAAATTATTTTTATGAATTTTTTTTCAAATTTACTAAATCTTTAACCCTTAGATTGTTTTTCTTGGAACCCCATTTTTTTTGTGATCAAAGGGCGAGAAGGGAAAGTATAAGTCTAGGGGGAGGTAGATAGATTTAATTTGATTTTATCTTTTCTATCTTTTTGCACTTAAATTGAAAATTAAGTTACTTTACTTAATGTTATTTAATGTCTATTTTAACCCTAGCTTAACTTGGGTTGATCACACCAAAAAGGGGAAAATTGTTGGAACCCCAAGGTTGTTTTGGTGTGATCAACAAGTTAAGTTAGGTCCTGTTTGTTTCTAACCTTGTGTCTAAGTGTGCAGTAGCTTAGGAACACAGGTAGTCGAGCGGAAGACGCAACCAGCGAGAAAGATGGCAGCCCGAGGGACGAGGTGCTGCGGAAGAGTACCCCGGCGGACGAGAAGGAAGCGTGCGGTGGTTCCGAGGGTCGAAAGCCGGAGCGGAAGATTGCTCGGGGAGCAAGAGACGCAGCTAGCGAGAAGGTCGGCACGCGGTGCGACCGAGGGACGAAGACTGTGGATGAGTACGCTGGTGGACGAGAAGGAAACATGCAGCGATTCCGAGGGACGAGAAGCCGAAGCGAAAGGCTGCTCGAGAAGACCGGAAGTTAGGTTTGGGTGAGCCCTTTTCCGGATGGCAGAGATCACCCAAGCGAACGGATCCGGAGGAGAAGAACCGGACCGAGGCGGGACTGGACTAGAGAAGAAGTCCCGAACAAAAAAGTCAACAACTGTTGACTTTGGGCTCCGGGGCGCCTGGAGCAGTCCGGGGCGCCCGGAGCCCTCCGGGGCACCCGAAACCCTCCGGGGCGCCCTGAGCAGTAAAAATGATCAGATCGAGTTTTGACTCGATCTGAACGTTGAGGGATAAGTATTATCCCCCCAGGACGCCCGGAACCCTTCCAGGCGCCCCGACCAAGGCTATAAATATAGCCTTGGTTCATAAGCTTTTCAATCAACTCAGTAATTAGCATTCCAAACACTTGTGCGCTCACTATTCTAGTTTAGCTTCTGTTTTTATGCTTTCACCGGTGTAAGAGGCTTCTCCGCCCGAAGGAGTTTTTAGTGCAATCACTTTCCTTGGATTAACAACCTCCCCGGTTGTAACCAAGTCAAACACGGTGCCTCGTTTCTTTCTTGTATTTCTGCTTAGCTAATTTTATACAAGTGTTAGTTTAAGAGTTCGAGAAGGGTTGCTTTTATTTTTTTTACAGGGCTATTCAACCTCCCCTTTTAGCCGGCCCAACGGTCCTACACTATTCCCCCCCCCCCCCCCCCCCTCTAGCTACATTTTCGGTCCCAACACTAAGCACTCAAACATTATTTTGTAAATCTAACAACTTCAACTAGATCAATTTATTTTAAAACTCTAACACTTTCAACGAACATTAAAATTCATCTAATTGACCTAAATGTGAAAAAAATCATCATATGTCAAAAAAAAATATTTGAACTTATTTACAGAATCAGGAGACCAAGAGGAGCACATAGGAACTTGTTTCATCCGATTCCGATATCTCTAAGCCCATCAACCGAGTTTTTAAGAAATTACATACTTTTCATCGAAACATGAATTCGTTGGAAATTCCCAATGAATTTGTGAATTCGTTGGAAATATTTCCAACGAATTTGCACATTCGTTGGAAATTTCCAATGAATTTGCATATTGGTTGAAAATACCCAACGAATTTGAGATTCATTGGAAAGTTTATAATTTCCTAAAAATCCGGTTGATGGGCCTAGAAATCTCGGAATTGGATGAAACCAGTTCCTATATGCTCCTCTATTTATCTTGATTTTATATATGTCCTCAAATATTTATTTTACTTAATATATTTTTCTTAGTAATTTTTTAAAGACCAATGTGTCTAAAAAATTTAATTCGGATTAAAAAATTCACAAATCAAAATAATTGGCTCTAAAATCATTTTTAATTCATGGATATAATCATGAGACATTTACGAACACATACAATCTGATTTTGTCTTGTTCTGAGCACTCAAAAATTATTTTGTAAATCTTACAAGTTCAATTAGATCAATTTGATTTAAAACTCTAACACTTTCAACGAACATTAACATTCATCTAATTGATCTAAATGTGAAAAAAATCATCTTATGTAAAAAAAAAATATTTAAGCTTATTTATAGAATCAGGAGACCAAGAGGAGCACATAGGAACTGGTTTCATCCAATTCCGAGTTCTCTAGGCCCATCAACCGAGTTTTTAAGAAATTATATGTTTTCCAACGAATCACGAATTCGTTGGAAATTCCCAACGAATCTGTGAATTTGTTGGAAATATTTCCAACGAATTCGAGATTCGTTGGAAAGTTTGCAATTTCCTAAAAACCTGGTTGATGGACCTAGATATCTCGGAATTGGATGAAATAATTTCCTATGTGCTCCTCTATTTATCCTAATTTTATACATGTTCTCAAATATTTTTTTTACCTAATATATTTTTCTCATTAATTTTTCAAAGACCAATGTGCCCGAAAAATTTAATTCGGGATTAAAAATTCACAAATCAAAATACATTGGCTCTAAAATTATTTTTAATTCATCGATATAATCATGAGAACTTTACGAACGCATACAATCTGATTTCATCTTGTTCTGAGCACTCGAAAAATATTTTGTAAATCTTACAAGTTCAACTAGATTAATTTGATTTAAAACTCTAACACTTTCAATTAACATTAAAATTTATCTAATTGACCTAGATGTGAAAAAAAATTATCCTATGTAAAGAAAAAATATTTAAACTCATTTATAGAATTATGAGACCAAGATGAGCACATAGGAATTTATTTCATCCGATTCCAATGTCTCTATGTCCATCAATCGAGTTTTTAAGAAATTTAATATTTTCCAACAAATCACGAATTCGTTGGGAATTCGCAATGAATCTACAGATTCGTTGCAAATTTCCAATGAATTCATGGATTCGTTGCAAATTCTTACATGCAAAAACACTCTGGAACGATTTATTATTTGTTGCAAAATTGCGATTAATTATGGATTCGTTGGGAAATTCCAACGAATAATATTTTCGTTGCAAAATTTGCGATGAAAATATTATTCGTTGCAAAATTTGCAATGAAAATATTATTCGTTGCAAAATTTGCAACAAATATTATTTCTTGTCTCTAACTTGTAATAAAATTAGCGACAAAAAATGTTTTGTTGCTAATTTGCAACGAATTATTTTCGTTGCTAAATTTGTTGCTAATTTGCAGCAATTTATTAGTTTGTCATAAATTTTGTTGGAAAGTTTGGGACGAAAAATTAATTCGTCGCAAATATTCGGCCCTAAAAGACTATTTTTTGTAGTGCCTGATCCTATGGATATGGATGAGGATGAAAAGGAAATGCTTTCAGAAGCACGTGCTCGGTTAGCTAATACTAGAGGCAAGAAGGCCAAAAGAAAGGCAAGGGAGAAACAGCTTGAGGAGGCAAGGAGGCTTGCATCTTTGCAGAAAATAAGAGAACTGAAGGCAGTTGAAATTTATAATAGGCATAGGAAGAAAAAATGGAAAGGTATCTTTGATGTTTCTTGGGTTAGAGTCACGGTAGTGAGTCATCCAACATCTTCCATCTTCACGTACGTCTTGGATGTAAGTGAACTTCCCACAGATGACGTCAAATATTATCTTGTCCGAAAGTTGAGAAGATGGTGGGTTGGGAACGTGGTTCCGTAGTTGATTGGAAGAAGACTCTGCACTATCCTACAAAACCAGGAGCGTTAGTGCCCGGCCGAGAAGGGGTTTCCGGTGTTGACCCTCCGACGCTCAAGTCATGCCCTCGGCTCAGTGAAGAACAACAGTAATGAAAAGTAGCTAAAGTGTGTAGAATAACAAGATATTGCATACCTCTACCTATAAATAAGAACCTCCCTTTTATAATGTTACTGTAGCATCTATGCAAGCATCTCAAAGCGTATGCATCTTTTCCAAATCTTCCTAAGAAAAGACAAGTCAAATAGTGTTCTTGACACCTTTCTTTAAGTGAGTACGTAAATCTCTGATGTGACAAGCTAGAAGTTTCTAAAGTACGATTTACATGTGGGACATACTCTGTTGTCGGCGGCACAAACTCCCAAAAGAGTGCGATGAGATACGTATATGGGTCCCACTATAGGCCGACTGGAGGTCACTTGGTCGGGACATCACCAGCTCAGTCGTATTAAATGGAATTGTCAAACTAATCTTCACTCAACCTTAAATGGAATTGTCGGCTAGGGTGATGCGCTTGGTAACTTAGTCTTCAACTCTGGATATCGACTGCAAGCGGCGAAGCACTGCCGTTAGAATGGTCCGGTTGGCCTTTATCTCTGACCGACTCTAAAGGCCCGCTCAACCATCCATAGTCCATATTTTTATCGTCCACCCGACTTTATGATTTTGACTATTTGACTTTGACCTCTACGTGTGTCAATCTTCACTGTTTTGACCCACTTTTTAGGAGTCGTCTTTATCTCATATGGCTTGCTCGATTAAGAGAGACTAAATGTGATTTGTGAGTTTGATCTTCAATCGAAAGTGACTTTCTTTGAATTAGACTCCAATCCATTTATAAATCATAAGAAAATTTCTCTTTTATCAATCTACCTGAGAACAAATTGCTATAGTTCTTAGATGGTTAAATGAAAAGTAGTTATCCTTGATTGACCTCTTTCATGTTAGTCTAGGGACAGATTGACGTAGATGTTGGGGGTGAGTAAATCACCTTTTGCCACATGAATGGTTAAATGAAAACTAGATAACTAATAACTTCCATAAATATTGTAGATTCAATTAATAAATTTCTCTTTCAAATCAAATAAATGTTTGTTTGTTTTTAAAATGTTTATTTCACTAAAATGAGAATAAGATGATATTTTCACTAAAGTATTAATTATTCTATATTTGAGACTAAAAATAATAAGGGTATAAATGAGTTAAGCCGCTAGTGAGTTATTCGAATCTCGGTTCGAAAAAAAAATCATTCGAATTCGTTCAATTAAATTAACTAGCCGATGTTGAGCCTGATTTCGATCTCGAAAAAATTATCAAGCTGAGCTCGAGCTTGACAATATTTGATTTGTGAGCTCGCAATGTATTCATTTATAGGTTCATGAACATGTTTATTAAGAGACTCATCTAAGTATTATCCACCGACTCTCTCAATCAATTGCTGAGATTGTTCTCAACTTACTCTATCAATCTAATGGATGAGATTTAGATTATTTTAAAATTCAATTGTTTAAATATGGTCATGTGGGAAATAAAGTCGTGCTTTGTTTGCTATTGTCCAACCCTAGTCGCCCCATCCGTCTCCTCGCCGACATCATTGCCATCGACCCTTAGAAGATCGACAGTCTCTCGAAAAACTCTCGTTGCCTAAGTATCCACCTTCTCATCTCGTCGTCTCTATCGTCTCCTCAAAGCCATGTTGTCTCATCGTCGTCATCGCTTATAGAGAAACTCTCTCGATCAACAGTTTGGTAGCGAAAGTCCAATCCATGATCTCGAAACTCATGTTTAATGTATATTTTTTCTTCCTTCGCTTATATATATTTCCCTTCTTTTTTTTTCCTACTTTTGTGGTTTGCGCCTTTTTTTTTAACTATTTGCTTGTAGAGTTTGAGTGTTCGACCAATCAACGGTTTTTTGGTTCAAATCTATTTTTTTTGTTGGCATTTTTTGTATTTGATTCTGAACTGAAACTTAGTTCGTTGTAATGTCATTGACATTTTTTTTATTTGATTTTGAAAGTGAAATTATTGGTATTTTAACTGTAAACTGTGAAGTTTGATTTTTCTTCCTCCGGACTTTGTATTCATATAAATAATGTAGATTAAATTTGTGAAATTTTGTGGGTGATTTTCGAGCTCGATTATGTGCCTAACGAGCTCAAACTCAAGTTTGTTATGAGCTCATTAACTGTGAACTGTGGGTTTTAAGAACTGAAGTTTTGTAGGTGATTTTCATGAGCAACTCAAGCTTGTTTAATGTGCCGAATTCGAACTAAGCTGATTTAATTTTTAAATAAATTGTTTTCAATAATTTTTAAATAAATTGTTTTCAAATTGAGCTTGGTTGTTTGTGAACTCTTTAATTTCATTATTAATCGAGCTCGAACTTTATATTATTCGACCCGACTCAATTACATAAGGGTAAATCCTTGGACATGTTTTACCACTAAATTAAGCAAATAACAATCGCTTAACCAATTGTTAATCTAATATCGTCCCTATCTATGCCCCCTCAATTCATGCATTTGTATTGTCGGTTCAAATCAAATAAAATAAATATTAATAAATTATAAAATCATAACTCATGTACACATGTGAGTATTTTCAGATTTTTTTGGAGATGAAGAGATAAAAGAAAAGTCTATTTATCCCGATTCTCTTCTTTCCATCATCGCCGTCTACTATTTGACGCCACCAGTCGACAGTCGATGTCGCTAGTTGATAGCCGATGTCATCGACCAACAGCTGACATCACCCTTTCCTCCTCTCTTAATCTAATGTAAAGCTCTCTCATCAACATATCGCCGCTATTCAATGCCACGACGAAGATCGGTGATCTAATATATAAATAAAAAAAATATCTAATATGATGATTCTAGAGGTTGGATATCCAATTTTTTTAAATAAAATATTAATGAAGTAACTATAATAATTTTATACTCTAATAAAAGTTAAATAAATAATAATAATTTTGGATAAAAATAAGTAAAAAAATAAAATTTAAATTAATTAATTATTTTTACCAAAACTTTCGGTGATGTTAAAAATCATGTATAATTAATATTTATTTCGTATGAATTAAAAAATAAGAATATCAATAAATTAGATTTAATTTATAAATAATAATAATAAAAGGGTACCTGTGATTTAAAATAGGAAAAATACTATTTGAATCCGACTCAGTTTTAATAAATTCGTATTAAAAAAAGAGTGAATCCAGTAATTTCCAATCGAAATTACTCCGTCGGGTCGGATTGAGTTTCATATATTCAAATCCGAATTCCCACGTAGAGATGGGAAGATTCGATCTGTTATATTAAAAAATAAGATAAAATATTATATATATATATATATATAAAGTGTCTCTTACACTACAAAATTATTGGCTTTCCTGACACTGTTTTCATGACATTTATTTAAAAATGTAGTTGATTTATATATATCATGACATTGATTAAAAATAAAAAAATTAATAAAATTAAAATCTAATTAGATATATTATTGTGACACTTGTAATGAATGTCATGTAAGTTTTCTCACCACGCGCTAATTTTTTTCTTCACTCCCTCCGATAAAATTTACACCCGCCCGAATCTTCTTAGTTATTGTTAGGACCAAAAGTAGCTAGAGGGGGAGGGGGTGAATAGCTCGTCGCGTTCGCTCGTTGCTCGGTGTTGCTCGGCGTTGCTTGTTTCTTCAAGAATATGCAGCGGAAAATACAGAAACAAATACAACAACGCTAACACGGTTGGTTTACTTGGTATCCACCTCACAAGAGGTGACTAATCCAAGGATCCACACCAACACACACATCCTCCACTAAATAAAACTCTCCTTTATGGTAACTACCAAGGGCGGAGAAGCCCTACAAGACTCTCGGTACAAGAAGAAGGAAAGGGAAACAAAATACAAGCGCAAAGCTTACAATGAATGCAGAAAACCCTAACCCTAGCTTCTCTTCTTGCCTTTGATCCGCCTCTTGACTCGGAGAGCTTCCAAGAACCTTCAAGAACTGGCGATCACGAGCTTTGAGAGTGCTGTGGAGGAGCTGGCGAAGATCTGAGATGAAACCGTGAAGATATCCCGCAGCCATCACACGCCTGCAGCTATAAACGACGCCAACGGTCGGATCCCGATCGATTCGAATATTCCCAATCAATCGGGGAGGCTTTGGATCGATCCACGGATCGATCCAGAGCGCCTCTGTGCTAAGCGCTGGATCGATCCACGGATCGATCCAGCGCTTATCGCGCGAAGCAGCCGCGTCCCAATCGATCCACTGATCGATTGGGACCTCTGGATCGATCCACGGATCGATCCAGAGGCTCTCTGTTCGCTGGGACAGGTCTGGATCGATCCACTGATCGATCCAGCACTTGATTTTTGTCCAAAACCAAGTCCCAAACCTCCCAAACCAACATCCGGTCAACCTTGACCTGTTGGTATGTCATGCCTAGCATCTAGTCACTCCCTTGACCTGCTAGGACTCCCTTACCAAGTGTCCGGTCAATCCCTTTGACCCACTTGGACTTTTCTCTGTGCCAAGTATCCGGTCAATCCCTTTGACCTACTTGGACTTTTCTCTGTGCCAAGTATCCGGTCAATCCCTTTGACCTACTTGGACTTTTCTCTGTGCCAAGTATCCGGTCAATCCTTTGACCTACTTGGACTTCCCAACACCAGATGTCCAATCATCCTTGATCCATCTGGATTTTCCCTTGCCTGGCTTCACTCACCAGGACTTTCACCTAGCTTCACTCACTAGGGTTTTCCATCTGCCTAGCTTCACTTACTAGGACTTTCACCTGGCTTCACTCACCAGGATTTCCACCTGCCTAGCTTCACTCACTAGGACTTTCACCTGGCTTCACTCACCAGGATTTCCATCTGCCTAGCTTCACTCACTAGGACTTTCACCTGGCTTCACTCACCAGGATTTCCATCTGCCTGGCTTCACTCACCAGGACTTTTCTTCTGCCTGGCTTCACTTACCAGGACTTTCCTTCTGCCTGGCTTCACTTACCAGGACTTTCCTTCTATCTGGCTTCACTCACCAGGACTTTCATACTGCCTAGCTTCACTCACTAGGTCTTTCATTTTGCCTAACATCCCAGTTAGGACTTCCCAGTCAAGTATCCGGTCAACCTTGACCTACTTGACTCTTCTTCAATCAATATCTTATTGTCAAACATCTAAACCCAAACCAAGACTCAGCTTGGTTACCCAGGTCAACCTTGACCTGAGGGATATTGCACCAACAATCTCCCCCTTTTTGATGTTTGACAATACCACTATAACACTTACAATCCCATATGTAAGTTAGGCTAATCCCATAGCCTCCTTCTTCATGCCACTAGGTAATGAAAGCATAAATTAAGCTCTTCATTCTCCCCCTAAGAGGGCAAACTCCCTCTAGGTAATGAAAGCCTAACTTACTCCCTTTCATGAGTCCTTTCATTCTCCCCCTATGACCTTCCCATAGGTAATGAAAGCCTAAACTTAACCATACATTCTCCCCCTATTGGCACACATCAACCCATCGTTGGACACACATCAACCTATGCTCCAATTCTGGGCACACTTCAACAAATCCATTTGTTGAAGACTCTCCCCTTGAAGAGTTGCTCATCGTGATCACAACATCACTCGTTGTGATCAACACGATAATAAAGGTCCCATACCCTTCATTTATCCTTAACTTCTCCCTCAATGTAGACAACTACCCAACCTTGAGCATTATCTACCACTTGAGTGTCCACTTGAAATAATGAGGATATCCACTCCCCATTTCTCCCCATTTCAAGTTTAAATGCTCAACCTTGAGCAAGTTCACAACAGAAGGTTAACCACCTTCCAAGGTTCATGAAAAATAATTTTCATATCTTTAAAGAGTCCCTCCCCCTAAAGACATGGTGGTAACTTCTGTCATTGCACCAACAATGACTTGGAATCCCTAAAACATTAGGAAACCCAAATTTAGAAGTTTTGAGGTTCAAATATTCAAAATTTGAAACACACCTCAACCTAAACTTCAACTTAGCCTTCCTTAACCAATCCATCCTTGTTTTCATATGAAAACACCCTTTTTTATGGATACAAATGTATTTTAGGGGTTTGGAATGGTTACCTAGACTAAAATAGGTTCAAAGATGCTGAAATCAGGCCTTCCCAGCCAAAACCAGCAACTTGGATCGATTGAAGTTGGGTTCCAATCGATTGAACCTTGCTGAATCGATCCACTGATCGATTCAGACTCCCTGGATCGATCGGCTGATCGATCCAGCGAGCTTCTGCTCGCGGGAATTGCCTTTTGAATCGATCCATGGATCGATTCAGGAACTCCAATCGATCCATGGATCGATCGGAGCTCTGATAGTTGCTGAAATTCCATTTCAGTCAACTTCAGAAACCCCTAGAAAATTCTACAAAAATCCAAAAATTATGAAATTTCGTGTAGACATTATTTAGGGCATACTTAATCATGGAAAAACAGCTTTCTATGAAAATACATCATATTTTCAAAGATTGACACAAACTTGAAAACTTGCAAAAACTTTAGTGTTTTTCTTCAAGTTTGTGTCTAACTATTCAATGGTGATTACTATCAAAAGATAGCCTTCGCCAAGGTTTTCCAAAAATATTTTAAAAACATTTTCAAAACCAATATCCCATCATGTTCCTTGGGCATAATGCACATGACTTGTACATTAGCTTTTCCAATGATGGGAAAACACATAACTATGTGTTTTGATGAACCTAAAAACTCAAAAGAATGCACTAAATCAACATGTTGAGTTTTGTTCATCATCCTAACATCTCACTTGTATCTATTGTGGACAAAACACATACAAGTCACCTTATAGTCTTTGTGAGATGTAGATTTTGGTTTTTGCCCTAATCTAGGGATCATGCATATTTATCTAGGCATTTTAGAAATGTTAGACATCCACCTAGGATGTCACTTGTCAATAAGTGTCGTTAAATGCCATTTGTCCTTAATTACAAGGAATTAAACTTAATGCATGATTATGTTATGGCATACATCAAAAGAAAATAATTTTCAAAAGAAAATATCCTATTTCTACATGATGTATGAATGTCATGACATGGTATTTTTGGATTTTTCATAATAAAACATGAATGCAAAACTAGACATGATGTCATGGCATATTATGGGCAAACAATCATGGCAAGATTTAGCATAAATAAAATATACCTAGATTAACTATCTAAGTATCCTTAAAGTCTTAGCTAAACTTACAACTTAAACCTAGATTGCCCTAAAGTGCTACAAGAGAATGCCAAAGCCTAAATTTGGCATTTCTAATTTCCTTGATTTAAATGTATGCCAATTGAAAATAAACATGTCCTCAAATGTTGGCATATTCCATTTTTCCTCAAGAGTAGCACTTTTAAATTTAAGGCCCGGATTGCCTTAAATTGCCTAAGAACATACCAAAATCCCAACTTGATAGTTCTTATGAATTTCCCAATATGTGTCATTTAAGATTAAAATCAATTCTTCCACCATTAGGCACATTTTACTCTTTCAAGGAGTAATCAATAGGTCCATTTCATTTTCAAAGGTTAACTAAAACCTTGAAAATGCTCCTTGAGTGTCAATTTCCTCAAAGTTGGGTTAACTACCCTTCTAATCTGAGTTGACACTCTCTAACCCATCTATGGGGTAGAGAAGATGCTCCTAGGAACCCAACACCTATTGGTGCTCCTTGGATGCTCTAGGTACTCACTAGGGATAACTTCCCTAGATACCTTTCTAGTGATCTTGTTGGGCTTCTTAGAAGCCTTGGTCACATTTTCTAGGTCAACTCTAGGGATAGCCTCCCTTGTGACCTTGTTTGTGACTTTCTTAGACTTCTTAGAAGTCTTAGTCACATTTATTGCAAAAATACTCTTAGGGATGACTTCCCTAGTATTTTTGGCTTGACCACTAGACCTAGGGTTTGTTCCATAACTATATGGAACTCTATGGTAAGAGGGCACATCCTTCTTAGCCTTTGGTTTGTATCCCAAACCTCTATGGCCATTGGATGACTTTTGTACCCCTAAACCTAGGTTATGCTCATTTTGCCCTAATAGGATATTTTCCATCCTTTTTAGGGTCTTTTCCATTTTATCAAGTCTTGACCTCAAGACTTGATTTTCTATCACTAAGTCCTTAGTTTTAGATTTTTCATTTGATTCATGAGCATATTTGTTCTTGGGCTTGTATCTAAAATCTTTAGAGTTATTGCCCAGACTTTTACCTACATTCCTAGCCTTAGGTGTAGTGGTTTTAGCATGAAAAGCTATATGTTTTTCTTTAACGCTATCATGCTTTCTATTTTCATGGTAAATAGCATTAAAATGATATAAGTTAGAACTATCATGCTTTTTACCATAATGTAAAGGGGTAGGCTCAATAAATGTTACCTTCTTCTTTACCTTGGAGGCTCCCCCTTGACTAGTGCCTCCTTGAGCCTTGACCACCTTCTTCCCCTTGGGGCATTGACTTCGGTAATGCCCCTTTTGATTGCAAGAGAAGCATATAATATGCTCCTTGCTCTTCTTTGTGTTGGGAATGATCTCCTTGGGCTTCGCCTTGCCCTTTTGTGCCACTTGGCCCTTCTTCTTGGCCAATTTAGGGCACTTGCTCTTGTAGTGCCCATGTTCCCTACACTCAAAGCATATTATATGATTTTTATTATTAATTGAAATATTCATACCTTTGCTTGTAGGGGTGGCATCTTTTTCTTTGGATCCAGAGGTAGAAACTTCCTTTTGATAGGACCTTGATTCTCCTCCATTTGATTTTTCTTGACTTGTGGAGGTAGAAGCTTCTTCCTCCTCTTCTTCTCTTGACCCGGATGTAGAAGCTTCTCCTTCTTCTTGATCCGGTGTCACCAAGGATTGCTCCCCCTCAATCCTAGAGGTGGAGGCTTCATCATCTTGAATATGAAACAAGGAGTATGCTCCCTCCTTGTTCCCTTCGTTGCATTCCCTTGAGGATGAAGCATCTTGGATTTCCTCTTCTTCGGAGGTTGAGCATCTATCAACCTCGGAATCCTCCTTTTGGTCTTGCTCCAAAGAGTCACCCTCTTTGGATTCTTCATGATCTTGTACAGTGGAGGGGATCTCTTCATGAAGCTTGGCCAATTTGCTCCAAAGCTCCTTGGCATCTTCGAATTCTCCAACTCGAGCCAAGATGTGGCTAGGCAATAAGTTGACCAGAAGCTTGGTCACTTTGTCATTTGCCTCGCCCCTTTGAATTTGCTCTGAGCTCCATCTGCTTTTCTTTAGAAGCTTGCCCTTGGAGTTCGTTGGAGCTTTGAAGCCTTCCATTAGAGCAAACCATTGCTCTATCTCCATCATAAGAAAGTTTTCGATTCTTGATCTCCAAGAATCGAAGCTTGCCGATGTGTATGGTGGAGCCACCCTTGTGTCAAATCCAAGTCCATCTTGGAATTGCATCTTGAAGTTGAGCTTGATAAAGTATTGAACTTGAAGAATTTGCTTCAACTTCTTCACCCCTCTAGCTTTTCTTGTTATGCTTGACCCTTCCGGCGATGATTCCGGTGAAGAGCTGTTGGTTGCTACTCGGAAAACCTATAGGTTCCACTGTACAAAAATTTTGTACAAAGGTCTGAACCTTTTCCTAGCTACCATGTGTTCTTTTAAATTAAATTTTGGATCGCCTGCGGAACTTAACACGTTTGATCCAAAACTTAATCTATTTGTTCTTTTAGGTTTTGACTTGGATCTCCTGCGGAACTTAACACGTTCGACCCAAGTCTCCTTAAGTTATTAATTCCATTAAATATTAATTTCCATAAAAGGTTCCCAGTACTGACGTGGCGAGGCACATGGCCTTCTTGGATATGGGAGCAACCACCACCGACTAGACAAAACCTTTAATAGAAAGCTAATATTTAATTTCCTAAAATAACTTTAGGTTAACCAAAGAGAACAATCAAATCACAAGGAAAAGAAAGAAACAAAAGAACACAACTTCGAAAAAACATATTCGAAATACTAGAACGTAAGCCTCTTGTATTTGGTATTATTTCCATAAATAACTAGCATGATGCGGAAATAGAAATTACTAGTTATACCTTGTAGAAAAAACCTCTTGATCTTCTACCGTATTCCTCTTCTAACCTCGGACGTTGTGTGGGCAACGATCTTCCAAGATGAGAAACCACCAACCACCTTCTTCTCCTCCAAGCAAGGTTCGGCCACAAAAGAAAAGCTTTCACCAAGGAGGAAAAACAAAATACTAACCAAGCTCCAAGAGATGCTAGCTTTCTCTCCTTCTTCTTCTTCTTCTCCGAGTAGTATCCGGCCACCACAAGAACTCCAAGGGAGAGGGAGAGGTTCGGCCACCACAAGAGGAAGAGAAGGAGATGATGGCCGGCCACACCAAGGAACAAAAGAGAGAGAGGAATAATAGATGTTGTGTCTTTTGAAGGCACCCTCACCCCTTCTTTTATATTCCTTGGCCTAGGTAAATTAGGAAATTTAATTACAATAAATTTTCCTTAATTTCCTTGACATGATTTAATTGAGAAAAATAAAATAATATTTCCCTAATTAAACAATGATGGCCGGCCAAATCAATAGGAAGCAAATTGGACAAGTTTCAATCAACAATTAAAACTTTCCTTATTTGTTTCCGGAAATTTTAAAAAATAAAATTTCTCTTTAAAATCTCTTCATGGTTAATAAAAGGAAATATCTATAATTTTAATTTTATTAACATGTGAATAATTTTAAAGAGAAAATAAAACATCTCTCCAATCTACAAATAAGGAAAGAGATCTAATCTCTTTCTTTAATCTTTTGTAAATCTTTTACAAGAGAGATATTTTAATTTTAATTCTCTTTTAAATTAAATCTTCCACATAATAATAAACATTAAAATTAAATTTTCTTTTTAATTAATTATGGCCGGCCCTACTAGCTTGGGTTCAAGCTATGGCCGCCCTAAACCCAAGCTTAGGCCGGCCCTAGCTTGGTTCCCAAGCTAGCTTGGCCGGCCCCCTTTAGGTGGGTATAGAAGGTGGGTATACGTGGGTATATTACTCTATAAATAAGAGGCTACGATAGGGACCAAGAGGAGGAATTGGTTTTGGTCTCCCGATAAAATTAAGCATCCCATGTTCGCCCCGAACACAACTTAATTTTATCAATGATAATTCATTCCACTAGAGAACTATCATTGAACTACCGCACCAATCCCAAATTACATTTTTGGGCTCCTTCTTATTATGAGTGTGTTAGTCTCCCTGTGTTTAAGATATCGAATGTCCACTAATTAAGTGAGTTACTGACAACTCATTTAATTAATATCTAAGTCCAAGAGTAGTACCACTCAACCTTATTATCATGTCGGACTAAGTCCACCTGCAGGGTTTAACATGACAATCTTTATGAGCTCCTCTTGAGGACATTATCAACCTAGTATCTCTAGGACACAGTTTCCTTCTATAATCAACAACACACACTATAAGTAATATCATTTCCCAACTTATCGGGTTTATTGATTCAACGAACTAAATCTCACCCATTGATAAATTAAAGAAATAAATATCAAATATATGTGCTTGTTATTATATTAGGATTAAGAGCACACACTTCCATAATAACTGAGGTCTTTGTTCCTTTATAAAGTCAGTATAAAAGAAACGACCTCAAATGGTTCTACTCAATACACTCTGAGTGTACTAGTGTAATTATATAGTCAAGATAAACTAATACCTAATTACACTACGACCTTCTAATGGTTTGTTCCTTTTCCATTTTGGTCGTGAGCTACTGTTTATAATTTATAAGGTACTGATAACATCATCTTCTGTATGTGACACCACATACTATGTTATCTACAATATAAATTAAATGAACAACTACAAACAAATGTAGACAATTAGACCAAATGTGATTCTTTATTCATAATAAATGTTTACAAAGCTTAGGCTTTCAGTATACATTCCAACAAGAGCAACCTCGCTCTGATACCACTTGTTAGGACCAAAAGTAGCTAGAGGGGGGGTGAATAGCTCGTCGCGTTCGCTTGTTGCTCGGCGTTGCTCGGCGTTGCTTGTTTCTTCAAGAATATGCAGCGGAAAATACAGAAACAAATACAACAACGCTAACACGGTTGGTTTACTTGGTATCCACCTCACAAGAGGTGACTAATCCAAGGATCCACACCAACACACACACCCTCCACTAAATAAAACTCTCCTTTATGGTAACTACCAAGGGCGGAGAAGCCCTACAAGACTCTTGGTACAAGAAGAAGGAAAGGGAAACAAAATACAAGCGCAAAGCTTACAATGAATGCAGAAAACCATAACCCTATCTTCTCTTCTTGCCTTTGATCCGCCTCTTGACTCGGAGAGCTTCCAAGAACCTTCAAGAACTGGCGATCACGAGCTTTGAGAGTGCTGTGGAGGAGCTGGCGAAGATCTGAGATGAAACCGTGAAGATATCCCGCAGCCATCACACGCCTGCAGCTATAAACGACGCCAACGGTCGGATCCCGATCGATTCGAATATTCCCAATCGATCGGGGAGGCTTTGGATCGATCCACGGATCGATCCAGAGCGCCTCTGTGCTCTGGAAAAGCGCCTGGATCGATCCACGGATCGATCCAGCGCTTATCGCGCGAAGCAGCCGCGTCCCAATCGATCCACTGATCGATTGGGACCTCTGGATCGATCCACGGATCGATCCAGAGGCTCTCTGTTCGCTGGGACAGGTCTGGATCGATCCACTGATCGATCCAGCACTTGATTTTTGTCCAAAACCAAGTCCCAAACCTCCCAAACCAACATCCGGTCAACCTTGACCTGTTGGTATGTCATGCCTAGCATCTAGTCACTCCCTTGACTTGCTAGGACTCCCTTACCAAGTGTCCGGTCAATCCCTTTGACCCACTTGGACTTTTCTCTGTGCCAAGTATCTGGTCAATCCCTTTGACCTACTTGGACTTTTCTTTCATGCCAAGTATCCAGTCAATTCTTTGACCTACTTGGACTTTTCTTTCATGCCAAGTATCCAGTCAATCCTTTGACCTACTTGGACTTCCCAACACCAGATGTCCAATCATCCTTGATCTATCCATTCCCTCTCGGCTTCACTCACCGTGACTTTCACCTAACTTCACTCACTAGGGTTTTCCATCCGCCTAGCTTCACTCACTAGGACTTTCACCGGCTTCACTCACGATTTCCACCGCCTAGCTTCACTCACTAGGACTTTCACCTTCACCAGGATTTCCATCCGCCTAGCTTCACTCACTAGGACTTTCACCGCTTCACTCACCAGATTTCCATCTGCTTCACTCACCAGGACTCTCTTTCCGGCTTCACTTACCAGGACTTTCCTTCTGCCTGGCTTCACTCACCAGGACTTTCATACTGCCTAGCTTCACTCACTAGGTCTTTCATTTTGCCTAACATCCCAGTTAGGACTTCCCAGTCAAGTATCCGGTCAACCTTGACCTACTTGACTCTTCTTCAATCAATATCTTATTGTCAAACATCTAAACCCAAACCAAGACTCAGCTTGGTTACCCAGGTCAACCTTGACCTGAGGGATATTGCACCAACAGTTATATCCCTAATTCCTGTCGCGCTTCTCTACGCGATCCTCCCCCAATGCTCGGCGTCTCTTCGCGATCCACCCCCAAACCTCGCCGTCTCTACCCGATCCTCCCCCAACCCTCGACATCCTTGTGCGCCATCTACCTTTCCGTCTTCCCCGCCATCCGCCCCGTCATCTGCCACACCGAGGCCTTCTTCTTTCCTCTTCTAGCGTCTCGTGATCAGAAGCCCTAGGTTGAGCCCTAGGTTGCAAGTGACTGTGCGTCGTCTGCCCTGCCATCTTCCCCGTCGTTTGTGATGCCAAGGTCCGATTTTTTCCTCTTTTCATGATCCGAAGCCCTAGGTTGCAAACTAAGTAATTATGTGCACTGTTTCTTTTGAAGAATTTGTTGTTTCTTTTGAAGATTTTCTTATTTCTTACTGTGTTTTTTGATGGTAAAGAGACTATTTTGTTGTTGATTTCAAGTTATTTCTATCAATTACTTTTAAAGAGGTTGTTTTGTTGTTGTTTCCTATCTCATCTATATGTAATTTTTATAGGCATTACAACATTGAAAAAGGTGACCATGGGTTGGTCATTGATATTAAATAATGCAAAAAGTTATCCAATTGAAGACCAGATGCCAATCTCTAACATGCCTCATTGGAGAAGATAGAACCAATGTCCTTATACTGCTTGCTTGCTACTTAAACAATGACTTAGAAGACACATTAAGTAGTGATCCAACTGCTACAATTAAGTAGTTTAGCAGCACTAGATTGTATTTCAACATTGATATTCTAATTATGACGAATGGATACTTACTGTTTCTATAGCAATCAATCAAGTTAGAAACCAGATGTGTTTTGTTTGTATAATAGAGAAAGGAGTTTGTTATCCATAGAAATCACTTGCATGGATATTCGTTGATTGTTATTTAATTTAAAAAACAAACGAATATTTAACATTGTTTCTGTTTTTATTTTTTATGAAGTTATTCTTGTTTCTTTTGAAGATTTTCTTGTTTCTTATTGTGATTTTTGGTCGTAAAGAGGTTGTTTTGTTGTTGATTTCAGGTGATTCTATTAATTTCTGTGAAACCACATCTTGCTTTGATACATTCAGTTTGAAGGAAGTTTTAAGGTTGATTTCAGCCTATCTACCTCTCCTCTTCTTTCGTTGACTTGATTTATTTGTTATTTCTGTTGTATTGTTGAGCTGAGAAGGATTAGTGACATTTATAAGAAGACATTAGTTAGTAAAATATCTAGGCTACAAAATTCATGGGATGAATCATTTCAACATCTGAAATTGCTAGCAGCAATACAATAGCATTTTCCCAAGTGAGCTTCTAAGGTTTTTTCTTATTATGTGTCTATTTTTTGAAGCAAATATGTTAATCACTGTATGTAATTGTTATTTATTATTTGATGTTATTTGTAATTTTTAATTGTGATATGTGTATGCTGGCACGTACGAGTAAAAAATGTACTGCATGTTTTTTTAGTGCTTGTCCTATCTCATCTATGTGTAGCACAACTTTCCTGAATGTACTAGTAACTGCACCAACCATACTAAGATGAACACATAAATTATAATACCCCTAGACCCATCATTCTAACTATATAGAAAACCTTGTCTTTTTGGTATATTTTGTTTCTATCTTTTATTCACATCTGCTTGATTAATAATAAGTATAAAAATATTTGGTACTATCATGAATTAAAAAAATTAAATTTAACTTGTAGGAAGGGATAATGGACTTTTCTATATTTTCTAGAACTATAACTAAATGTACATATGTTGAGATATTGAAATCATGTTATCTTATTGACTTAACATGTTTATCACAATGACTGAATTTATTTAATCATATGTTTGCAGCTTATATATGACATATTCAGTGTTTTTAAGTTGTTCACAGATAGATTTTTTAGTTTCTATGTTGGTTATTGAGTTTTTGACTGAATCTATTTTTTTTGTTGAACTAGTTTTAGTACATCTTTTTACTGGAATTGTGATGGATAAAGGTTGGATATTTTTACCAAGATAAACTGAAGAATACAGAAAAGGACTTGAGAATTTTCTAGATTTTGCATTTTCTAATGCAAACATTAATGGAACGATTGCATGTCCTTGTGCAAGATGTAAGATTGACATATGTGTTTTAATAGAGGATGCTTATGAGCATTTGATGGTTGACGGATTTATCAAAGGTTATACTTACTGGGTGGCTCATGAAGAGATATCATGTAGTGTTAGAGTGTATATTAAAAGCCTAGCTTTTGTAAATATTTATTTGTTGAAATAAAAGAATCACATTGGTCAATATCTGCATTTATTTGTTAAATGTAATTGTTCAATTAATTTATATAGTAGACAACATGGAGTGTGGTGTCACACTCAGAAGATCATGTTGTCGGTTCTCTATAAATTATAAGCAGTTGCTCGCGACTAAGATAGAAAGGAACAAACTATCAGAATAGTCGTAGTGTAATTAAGTATTAGTTTATCTTGACTAATAAATTACACTGATACACTTTAAGTGTATTGAGTAGGACCATTTAGGTAAGTTCTTTTTGTACTGACTTAGTAAAAGAACTAGACCTTAGTTATTATGGAAGTGTATGCTCTTAATCCTAATATAATAACAAGCACATATATTTAATATTTATTTCTTTGACTTATCAAAGGGTGAGGTTTAGCTCGATAAATCAATATGCCCGATAAGTTGAGAAATGATATTACTTATAGTGTGTGTTGTTGATTATAGAAGGAATCTGTGTCCTAGTTATCTAGGTTGAGAATGTCCCCAAGAGGAGCTCATAAGGATTGCCATGTTAAACCCTGCAGGTGGACTTAGTCTGACATGACAATGAAGTTGAGTGGTACTACTCTTGGAGCTAGATATTAATTAAGTAAGTTGTCAGTAACTTACTTAATTAGTGGACATTCGTAATCTTAAACACAGGGAGACTAACACACTCATGATAAGAAGGAGCCTATAATGTAATTTGGGATTGGTGCAGTAGTGCGATAATAACTCTCTAGTGGAATGAGTTATTATCGATGAACTTGAGTTGTGTGTTCGGGGCAAACACGGGATACTCAAGCTCATCAGAAGGCCAAAACCAATTTCTCCTCTAGGTCCCTGTCGTAGCCTCATTATAGCCTCAAGTTCATCCAAATGTAAGGCTCTTCTTGGTGTCCAAAAAGGGGGCCGGACCATTGCTTGGTGACCAAGCAATGGCCAGCCACATCCTCTTATAGGGGCCGACCCTATTGCTTGGTGACCAAGCTTGTAGGGGCTGGCCAAGAATAATTCAAATAGGAGGATTGTTTTGAATTTTTAAAATCTTCTCTTTGAAGAAAACTATAAGTTTTAAACGAGAGATTTTAATTTTAAAAATTTTCCTTATTTGAATTTGGCCACATGTTTTAATAGAGAGTTTTAAAAGTTTTAAAAACTTTTCTTTTTTTAACCATCCTCATGGTTTAAGAAAAAAAAAGGAAGATAAGTATTTTAAATTGAAATTTTCTATCATCATGTTAAAAAAAAAAAATTGTAAGAGAAGTTTTAAATTTTAAAACATAGTTTTAATTTTTAGAACTTTCCTTTTTTAACTCCTACTTTAGAAAAGAGAGCTTGTAAAATTTTATAAGAGTTTTTCTTGTAAAATTTTATAAAAATAAAATTCTTTTTTCCCCTTGATGAGGTGGCCGGCCACCTTGCTTGGTGCCCAAGCAAGTGGCCGACCATATTAATTTAATTAAAATCATCACAAAATTAAATTTGGTGATTGATTCAATTAAGAGGAAAGAAAAGGGAAAATTAAAAGGGAAAATGAAAAACTCTTGGATGATTTTATTTTTTGTAAAAAAATTTCCCTTATTTGCCTTGGCAAGTAATATAAAAGAAGGGGTTAGGGGGCTTCATAGAACACAATTCTTATTCTCTTGCTTGGAGATCCTTTGGTGGCCGGCCCTTTTCCTTCTCCCTTTCCATTTGCTCTCTTCTCCTTGGTGGTGGTGGTGGCCGAATCTTAGAGGAAGAGGAAGGACTTTTTTGGGTGGTGTTCATCTTGGAGGATCATCCCCCACACGACGTCCAAGGCGAGGCGAGGAATATGGCAGAAGATCTCGAGGTCATTAGTTTACAAAGAGAAGGTATAATTAGCATTTGTTTTCCGCATCATGCTAGTTATTTTTTTTTTGTAAGAATTCTAAATACGAGAGGCAATTAGATCTAGTTTATCGAATTTATTTTTCGATTTTGTGTTTTCTTCTTTTTCGAATTTGTGATTCGATTGTTCTTTTTGGTTAACCTAGAGTTATTTAAGGAAATAAATATTAGCTTTCCTTAAAAGGCTTTGCCTAGGCGGTGGTGGTCGCTCCCATATCCAAGAAGGTCATGTGCCTCGCCATGCAGTCCTGGAAGCCAATTTTGGAAATTAATATTTATGGAATTAATAACTTAGGTAGATTTGAATCAATAGTGTTAAGTTCCGCTTGCGATTCAAATCTAAACCATTAAGAACAGATAAGTTAAATTTGGAATCAATGATGTTAAGTTCCGTCTGCGATTCCTAATTTAACTTCTAAAGAACACAATAGGTTATTTAAGGAAAGGTTTGACACTTGTACAAAAAAATTTTGTACAGTGGAATCGGTACATTTTCTTAGGACTAACCAACATGTAGTGCATCTTCAATATCTAGTTCGGTTCCGTCTCATGATGACGTAGATGACATGGAGGGACTAGTTCACGAGGCTTTTGGGGTCCAACAAAATCATGGTAGTATAATTAATACAGCAGGATTTGAAAAGGATACAGATATTCCAATTGGAGAGGCCGAGACATTCTATAAATTAATTGATGATTCACAGAAACAGTTATATCCTGGATGCAAGAAATTCTCAAAACTTGCATTCATTATTCGCTTGCTTCACTTAAAATGTCTTGGAAAAATGACCAATAAAATCTTCAATATGCTTTTGGATTTGTTGAGAGAAGCATTTCCTAATGCCATGAAAGATTTACCAAAGTCATACTATGAAGCAGAGAAATTGTTGAAGAAATTAGGACTTGGTTATGAAAAGATTGATGCTTGCCCTAATGAATGCACTTTATACTGGAGATTGGATAAAGATAGAGTTCGATGCAAAACATGCAATGAGCCCAGATGGGAAACATCCGAAGATGATCCTATTGGTGACAAGAGGAAAGTTGCATGTAAGGTTTTATGGTATTTTCCAATAAAGCCTAGGTTACAACATTTGTTCATGTCCTGCAAAACGACAGTCCATATAAGATGGCATTCTGAATCTCGCACAAAAGACAGTTACATGCGACACCCAGCTGATTCCCCAGCTTGGCAAACGTTTGACCATAACCACCCAGAATTTGCGAAGGATCCCCGAAACATAAGGCTAGGATTAGCTTCAGATGGGTTTAATCCATTTAAAAATATGAGTACAGTGCATAGTACGTGGCCAGTCATTTTAGTGCCTTATAATCTTCACCATGGATGTATATGAAACAACCATACTTTATGTTATCATTGCTAATACCTGTTCCATCTGCTCCTGGAAATAACATCGACATTTACTTGCAGTCTCTTGTTGCAGATTTGAAGGATTTGTGCGAAGTAGGAGTACAGACATATGATGCATCAACCAAGCAGAATTTTCAATTGCATGTCGCATTACTATGGACGATAAGTGATTTTCCTGGATATGCAACCCTATCTAGATGGAGCACCAAAGGTAAATTTGCATGCCCGGTGTGCCATAAATTTACACATTCACGGTGGTTAAAAAATGGTAAAAAATATTGCTATATGGGTCACCGTAAATTTTTAAACAGTGATCATGAGTTTCGCAAAGATGCTCAACATTTCGATGGAACAGAAGAGTATGGAAAACCTCCACCAATTCTTACAGGAGACATAGTAATCAATGAGTTGAAAAATTTTAAATTGAAATTTGGAAAAACAGTTGATGATAATCCAGAACTACCATTCAATTGGAAAAAGATGAGTATTTTCTTCAATTTACCATATTGGAAAAATAATGTGATACGTCACAATCTTGATCTTATGCATATTGAAAAGAATGTGTGTGAATCAATTTGTGGGACATTGCTAAATATGGAAGGGAAAACGAAAGATAATATTAAATCACGTCTTGATTTGCAAGAAATTGGGATAAGATCAGCACTTCATCCTATTGAGAAGGGACCGGGTAGAGTTTACTTGCCTCCAACATGTTATTCAATGGGGAAAAAAGAGAAGAGTACATTTTGCAAGGTTTCGAAAAAAGTTAAAGTTCCAGATGGCTATGCATCTAACATTTCACGATGTGTTCAAATGAAACCAGCAAAAGTAATTGGTCTAAAAAGCCATGATAACCATATTTTGATGCAACAGTTGTTGCCGGTAGCACTACGTAAAACTTTGTCTAAATCAGTTTGGAATCCTTTGATTAGATTGTGTAGGTATTTCAGAAAGCTATGTTGTAAAGTAATTTCTCCTACTGATGTCGTTCGTCTGAGGAAAGATATTGCAGTGACTCTCTATCAACTGGAGAAAATTTTTCCTCCCTCATTTTTTGACAAATGATTCATTTGATTGTACATTTGGCTATTGAAGTACAACTTGCTGGACCAGTTTACTATCGTTGGATGTATCCAATTGAAAGGTAATAGACAATTGTCTTAATGATATTATTTTATTTAAATTATTATTTTCACTAAATAATAAAAAGGTTTTATTTTTGATATAAGGTACTTGGGAACATTGAAGTCATATGTCCGAAACAGAAGTCGGCCAGAAGGATCCATTGCTGAGGGGTATTTGGCTGAGGAATGTTTGACATTCTGTTCCTTAAATTTAGTTGATTATGTAGAAACAAGATTCAAACAATCAATGAGAAATGATGACACAACTATCGACTCAACATATGCATTGGACGTGTTTACAACCTCTGGTTATGCACTTGGAAAGACCATTGCAACTAAGTTTGATGATGAGACATTAAAGAAGGCACATCAATATGTGTTATGCAACTGTCATCACAGACAATCTTAAATAGAGTATGTTATTATATATTTCATCGTGTTAAATATATAATCATCGATGTTTATCATATCATCATTCTTAATTTGCAGTGAACACCGTCGGATTTTGAATCTTAGTCATTCTGGTCTTCCACCTCACCAAATTGAACGTATGCATAGTGAGTCTTTTGCATCTTGGTTTGCAAAACATGTAAGTTTGTGTTGTAATTGTCAATAAAGTTATATATTATGATTTTTATACATATTTTATCAATTTTTTCTTGTGTACTAGATCGAAAATACAAATCTTTCACAAGATGATCCAATATCAAATGATCTGAAATCACTTGCCAGAGGCCCGAATTTCATAGGGATACGATATGAAAAATTCATTTCCAACGGATTTAGGTTTCATACAAAAGAAGTGGAACGCAAGAGAAAAACTCAGAATTGTGGTGTAATTGTTCGGGCTACGACTTCAAGTTATTCAAGTATTAGAGATCAGAATCCAATATCAAGTGAACTTGATTATTATGGAATTTTGCAAAATGTGATTGAGTTAAATTACAAGGGAGGTCGAAAAGTTATTTTATTTGAATGTGATTGGGTCTCCAAAGGCAAACGACTAAAACTAGATGAGGATGGCTTTATGTTGGCCAGTTTTACAAATGTGAAGCACCATAATGAGCCTTATATTTTAGCATCCCAGGCCATGCAAGTTTTTTATGTGGAAGATCCAGTTGATTGTAATTGGCATGTAATTATCACCACTGATGCACGAGGACATTATAAAATGCAACCTATGGCAGATGTTGATACATACCTTCAAAGTTGTATTGGTAATCCTAAAGACGACAATGATCATGAAGAAATCGTTTGGGTTCAGGATGATGCTACAGGAGTTGAAATTGATGTTGATACATGATGAGATTCTGTTTATGATGAGATTTTGTCTAGCATGTGTAATTTTTATGTTTAATTAATATAATATAAAGTGATAGTAGGAGAGTGGATTTGCCATATATATGTTATTTTCAGTGTTCACTATAGACCTTTTATTTATCATATCAAAGGATATATAATTAACTTTCTTTTTATCTATAAATATAACATTTGCTCTTGATAGGAATGGCTTGTGATGGTAAAATTGTTGGAAAACCTCATTTTCAACATCAAGACAAGGCAAATACACAATCTAGAATTATGATTGCCAATCATGCAGCTCGAAAATCAAACATAGGTTAGAACTTTCTTACTTATAATTATGGTTATTTCATGTTTTATTTATCCTATATAACTTCCTTTGATAGGATTGACTCTTAAAAGTAAAAATATCGGAAAACCTCATTTCCAACTTCAAGATAGGGCAAATAATAAACCACAGATTTTGATTAGCAATCACGCAACTCAAAACTCAAAAGAAAGAGGTAACATCTTATTTTATATATACACAATTTATTGTTTTCTTTTGTATGGTTGGATTTGATGTTATCTATGTCTATTGATTCGAAAATCAAAAGTTAACTATTGATTTGTATGATGGCATTTGCATGATTGGATTTGCATGAACTATTAGTTACCATAGTGCTGCTTTCCATCAGAATGGATTATTAGTTACCATAGTGTTGCTTTCCAAGGTTTTTCTTTTGCCTTGTGCTGCTTTCCATCATCATGTAGTAGTAAAGTCTGCTTGTTGGTAGTAGTTGTATTGTTATATATGTTATTCAAGTCTATTGTGCAAGCCAAATTGAGAATGTTGTAACAACTTTCCTGTCCAGAATATTATTGATTATGATTTAAAATTCAAGTAAAAATAGTTATTTCATGCTTTATTTATCTTATATAACTTGTCTTTGATAGGAATGACTCTTAAAAGTAAAAATGATGGAAAACTTCAAGATGAGGCAAATACTCAACCACAGGTTTTGATTGGCAATTACACAACTTGAAACTAAAAAAAAAAAGAGGTAGCATCTTATTTTATTCATCAACAATCTATTATTTTCTTTTGTATAACTCTTATTTGACTTTGCTTTTATATGCTATATACTTTATTCAAGTCGATCATGCAAGGGAAATTGAGAACCTGGTAACTAGCGGAAAAGGTCAGAACGCTCTTGTTTATGATTTAAAACTCAAGTTGTTTATATTTTGTTCAAACAATACCTGTGCAGATTGTCAAAACATTCAAGGTACATCAAATAACCAAATAGATTAAGCTTCAAAGCAGCAATACAATGATGTACAAGGTATATATTAGATATAAAAATATATGAAACTTAAGAATTTTTTATTTCAAAATATTACGTTTCGATATAGTTTGGTATAATGGTTTTTCATGCTTTATTTATCTTATATAACTTGTCTTTGATAGGAGTGACTCTTAAAAGTAAAAATGATGGAAACCCTCATTTTCAACTTCAAGATGAGGCAAATACTCAACCACAGGTTTTGATTGACAATTACACAACTCGAAACTCAAAAAAAAGAGGTAGCATCTTATTTTATTCATCAACAATCTATTATTTTCTTTTGTATAACTCTTATTTGACTTTTGCTTTTATATGCTATATACTTTATTCAAGTCTATCATGCAAGGGAAATTGAGAACTTGGTATTTGTGTTTTTTTTTTGTCACAACTCATAACCTAAATATGTGCAAGAGCTAATATATTCATTTGGATTGACAATAATAGCTTCCAAACTTTCTTGTATTGCTTCTAGTCACTTACAGCACTGATATTTGCTTAAAAATGTCTAGATAAGTTTAGCAAGGAGCTTATAAAATAATCATAGAGTGACTACCAATATGTATGGAGGGCATAATCAGAAATGTGGAGCTTGACAATGGTAGAGCATGTTATGATCTGGATTTTTCCCCCTACTAGTTATAAATCCTCTTTCGGTGGAGTTAAGCCTATTTTGGACTTTTGTTCAGTGGAGTTTAGTTGGGGTTTGAGAGGTTGGGGCTCAGTTTGGTTGCTGGAAAGTAAGGCCCGATAAGATCAGTTTGGTTGTCAGAATATTTTCTGTGATTTCTGCAACCAACCACAGCAGCAAGGAATACGGCAAGAAGGCAGCTGCCTCCTTAGTTCAACACCCAAAACAGCAAGTTAGAGCTTCCTTTTAGGTCCATTCAATCCTCTATTAAGTAGAAACTATTTTCCTGTTGGTTGCTACTCGGAAAACCTAGAGGTTCCGCTGTACAAAAATTTTGTACAAAGGTCTGAACCTTTTCCTAGCTACCATGTGTTCTTTTAAATTCGCCTGCGGAACTTAACACGTTTGATCCAAAACTTAATCTATTCGTTCTTTTAGGTTTTGACTTGGGTCTCCTGCGGAACTTAACACGTTCGACCCAAATCACCTTAAGTTATTAATTCCATTAAATATTAATTTCCATAATTGGTTCCCAGTACTGACGTGGCGAGGCACACGACCTTCTTGGATATGGGAGCAACCACCACCGACTAGACAAAACCTTTTATGGAAAGATAATATTTAATTTCCTAAAATAACTTTAGGTTAACCGAAAAGAATAATCAAATCACAAGGGAAAGAAAAACAAAAGAACACTATATCGAAAACAAATTCGAAACTCTAGAATCGTATGCCTCTTGTATTTAGTATTATTTTCAAAAATAACTAGTATGATGCGGAAACAAAAATTACTAGTTATACCTTTTAGAAAGACCTCTTGATCTTCTACCGTATTCCTCTTCTAACCTCGGACGTTGTGTGGGCAACGATCTTCCGAGATGAGAAACCACCAAGCACCTTCTTCTCCTCCTAGCTAGGTTCGGCCAACACATAGAAGCTTCACCAAGGACGAAGAACAAAACACCAACCAAGCTCCAAGGGATACAAGCTTTCTCTCCTTCTTCTTCTTCTCCAAGTAGTATCTGGCCACCACAAAAGCTCCAAGCCAATAGAGAAGGTTCGGCCACCACCAAGAGGAAGAGAGGTTGGCCGGCCACAACACCAAGGAAAAGAGGAAGAAAAATAGAATAGAGTCGTTAGCCTTGAAGCCTCCTCTACCCCCTCTTTTATAATCCTTGGTCTTGGTAAATAAGGAAAATTTAATAAAAACTTCCTTAATTCCTTTGCCATTGAAAAGGAAAATTTATTTAATTAAAAATAATTTTCTTTCTCAATTTTATTTGGCCGGCCATATAAAAGCTACAAACAAGGAGAGTTTTAATTAATTAAAACTTCCTAATTTGTTTCTAGGAATTTATAAAAAATTTCTCCAATAATTTTTATCCCTTCATGATTGGTTTATAAAAAGGAAATTTAATAAATTAAAATCTTTCTTTTAACATGTGGATAAAAAGAAAGTTATCTCTAAAAATTAAAATTTCTTTTAATCTACAAATAAGGAAAGATATCAAATCTTTTCTTAATCTTTTGTAGAAACTTATAAAAGAGAATATTTAATTTTAAACTCTCTTTTAAATCATGAACATGGTGAAAAAGGAAAGTTTTCTTAAAATTTAAAATCCTCCTTTAAACAACAAATAAGGAAAGATTTCAAATTTTAAACTCTCTTTTAGACATGTAGATGATTTACAAATAAGGAAAGTTTTTACCAAAAATTAAAACCATCCTTTTAAACTACAAATAAGAAAAGAGATTAATCTCTTCTCTTAATCTTTTGTAGAAAGTTATAAAAGGAAATTTTTAATTTTTAAACTCTCTTTTAAAATCATGATATCCACATAAAAATTAATTTTAATAAAAATCCTTTTTAATATTCTAGTAGCCGGCCACCTAAGCTTGGGACCCAAGCTTTGGCCGGCCACCTACATGGCTCATCCACTTGGTCTTGGCCGGCCCTAGCTTGGGTTCCAAGCTAGCTTAGTCGGCCCCATTGGATGGGTAAGAAGGTGGGTATGCGGTGGGTATAAATCTCTATATACTAGAGGCTACGATAGGGACCGAGAGGAGGAATTGGTTTTGGTCTCCCGATGAAATTAAGCATCCCATGTTCGCCCCGAACACACAACTTAATTTCATCAATAATAATTCATTCCACTAAAGAACTATTATTGAACTACCGCACCAATCCCAAATTATATTTTGGGCTCCTTCTTATTATGAGTGTGTTAGTCTCCCTGTGTTTAAGATAACAAATGTCCACTAATTAAGTAAGTTACTGACAACTCACTTAATTAATATCTAGCTCCAGAGTAGTACCACTCAACTTCATCGTCATGTCGGACTAAGTCCACCTGCAGGGTTTAACATGACAATCCTTATGAGCTCCTCTTGGGGACATTCTCAACCTAGATCACTAGGACACAGTTTCCTTCTATAATCAACAACACACACTATAAGTGATATCATTTCCCAACTTATCGGGCTTATTGATTCATCGAACTAAATCTCACCCATTGATAAATTAAAGAAATAAATATCAAATATATGTGCTTGTTATTATATTAGGATTAAGAGCACACACTTCCATAATAACTGAGGTCTTTGTTTCTTTATAAAGTCGGTATAAAAGAAACGACCTCTAATGGTCCTACTCAATACACTCTAAGTGTACTAGTGTAATTATATAGTTAAGATAAACTAATACCTAATTACACTACGACCTTCCAATGGTTTGTTCCTTTCCATTATTATCGTGAGCTACTGTTTATAATTTATAAGGTACTGATAACATGATCTTCTGTGTGTGACACCACACACCATGTTATCTACAATATAAATTAATTGAACAACTACATTTATCATAAATGTAGACATTTGACCAATGTGATTCTTATTTATAGATAAATGGTTATACCAAAAGCTAGGCTTTTAGTATACACTCTAACATTTCCCTTTGGTTTATGATGGATTTGGAGTGTCTTGACCTAAGATATAATCCTCTTGTAGCCCTCTATATTAAAGGCCAACATACATGGAAAATCCAGCATGTTCTTCTGAAGTCATAACACAGTAGGTAAACTTTTCTTGTAGTTTTTATTCATTTGCTTCATGTAGGAGTAGATTCTAATAAATTCCCGCACATTTAATGTTTAATCATAATTACATATCAGTAAAACTCATTCAAGTATATAATCTAGCTTTATGTTTAGTGAATTCCATTAAAGCAGATTTGTGAATGATTGTGCAACTGCTTGGTTGCAGATTTGTGACAATACGAAGAATCATAATGTACTATTCATTAGCTATTATGAGGATTACTTATTTTAACATAACTTGCAATTTTCAATATGAGGATTAGCTTCAGAATCTGCTTGATTATAATTAAAAACTCAAGTCATTTATAATTTGTTCAAACAAATACTTGTGCAGATTGTCAAACATTCAAGGTGCATCAAATAACCAAATAGATGAAGCTTCAAATCAGAAAGATATTGAGTTACAAGCTTCAAATTATATTGTTGAAAATGATTTTATGGATAAAGAATTTGATCAAGGTAACTTGTGCGAAGAATGTAATAAATTATTTCACTGTATTTATTCAACCATTTATTTATCTTTTTTTTTATATATGTAGATAGTGAAAGTGAATCTCCTAATGCTAAAAAGAAAACTAGAGACCCTACATTTATGAAAGAAATTTGGGGTCGACCTAGTACGCTGCCACGTATTTATTGATTGCTACTCGGAAAACCTAATGGTTCCACTGTACAAAAAAAAATTTGTACAAAGGTCTGAACCTTTTTCCTAGCTACCATGTGTTCTTTTAAATTAAACTTGGATCGCCTGCGGAACTTAACACGTTTGATCCAAAGTTTAATTTATTTGTTCTTTTAGGTTTAGACTTGGATCTCCTGCGAAACTTAACACTTTCGATCCAAATCACCTAGGTTATTAATTCTATTAAATATTAATTTCTAAAATTGGCTTCCAGTACTGACGTGGCGATGCACATGGCCTTCTTGGATATGGGAGCAACCACCACCGACTAGACAAAGCCTTTTAAGGAAAACTAATATTTAATTTCCTTAAATAACTTTAGGTCAACCGAAAAGAACAATCAAATCACAAGGAAAAAGAAAAACAAAAAAACACAACATCGAAAATAAATTCGAAATACTAGAATCGCATGCCTCTTGTATTTGGTATTATTTCCAAAAATAACTAGTATGATGCGGAAAGGAAAAATACTAGTTATACCTTTTAGAAAGACCTCTTGATCTTCTACCGTATTCCTCTTCTAACCTCGGACGTTGTGTGGGCAACGATCTTCCGAGATGAGAACCACCTTTTCACCTTCCTTCTTTCTTCTAGATTTCGGCCACAATAGATTTCTTCAAGGATGAAGAATTCCGGCCACCACCAATGCTCCAAGGGATGCTAGAGACGAGGCTTGCTTTCTCTTCTTCTTCTCCTTCCTTGATCCGGCCACAAACAAGAGCTCCACCAAGAAGATAGGTTTCGGCCAACAAGAGGAGAAGAGAGAAATAGGGCCGGCCACCAAAACCAAAGGAAGAGAGGGAGGAAAAGAATAGAGGTTGTTCTCACATGAAGATTCCTCTACCTCCTCTTTTATAATCCTTGGTCTTGGCAAATAAGGAAATTTTAATAAAAACTTCCTTAATTCTTTTACCATGAAAAGGAAAAATTTATTTAATTAAAAATAATTTTTCTTCTCATTATTATAATGGCCGGCCACACCAAATCTCCAAGCAAATAAAAATTTTAAACACAAATTAAAACTTCCTTATTTGCTTCCGGAAATTTTATAAAAAATTTCTCCAATAATTTTTATCCCTTCATGATTGGTTAAAAGGAAATTTTATAAATTAAATCTTTCTTTAAACATGTGGATAATTTCCGGAAAGTTATCTCAAAAATTAAAATCTCCTTTCAATCTACAAATAAGGAAAGATATTAAATCTTTTCTTAATCTTTTGTAGAAACTAATAAAAGAGAATTATTAATTTTTAAACTTTCTTTTAAATCATGAACATGGTTAAAAGGAAAATTTTTATCAAAATTAAAATCAACCTTTTAATCTACAAATAAGGAAAGAGATTTAACTCTTCTCTTAATCTTTTGTAGAATCTTATAAAAGGAAAGATTTAAATTTTTAAACTCTCTTTTAAATCATGTTATCCACATAAGGAAATTTTTAAAAATAAAAACCTTTTATTTTAATTTGGGTCGGCCACACCAAGCTTGAACCCAAGCTAGGGCCGGCCACCTTGAAGCACCCATGAACCAAACTTTGGCCGGCCCTAGCTTGGTCTCCAAGCTAGCTTGGCCGGCCCCTATGGGATGGGTAAGAAGGTGGGTATAGGTGGGTATAGTACTCTATAATTAAGAGGCTACGATAGGGACCGAGAGGAGGAATTGGTTTTGGTCTCCCGATAAAATTAAGCATCCCGTGTTCGCCCCGAACACACAACTTAATTTTATCAATAATAATTCATTCCACTAGAGAACTATTATTGAACTACCGCACCAATCCCAAATTACATTTTGGGCTCCTTCTTATTATGAGTGTGTTGGTCTCCCTATGTTTAAGATAACAAATGTCCACTAATTAAGTAAGTTACTGACAACTCACTTAAATTAATATCTAGCTCCAAGAGTAGTGCCACTCAACTTCATTGTCATGTCGGACTAAGTCCACCTGCAGGGTTTAACATGACAATCCTTATGAGCTCCTCTTGGGGACATTCTCAACCTAGATCACTAGGACACAGTTTCCTTCTATAATCAACAACACACACTATAAGTGATATCATTTTCCAACTTATCGGGCTTATTGATTTATCGAACTAAATCTCACCCATTGATAAATTAAAGAAATAAATATCAAATATATGTGCTTGTTATTATATTAGGATTAAGAGCACACACTTCCATAATAACTGAGGTCTTTGTTCCTTTATAAAGTCAGTATAAAAGAAATGACCTCAAATGGTCCTACTCAATACACTCTAAGTGTACTAGTATAATTATATAGTTAAGATAAACTAATACCTAATTACACTACGACCTTCCAATGATTTATTCCTTTCCATCTTGGTCGTGAGCTACTGTTTATAATTTATAAGGAACCAATAACATGATCTTCTGTGTGTGACACCACACACTATGTTATCTACAATATAAATTAATTGAGTAATTACATTTATCATAAATGTAGACATTTGACCAATGTGATTCTTATTTCTAGATAAATGTTTATACCAAAAGCTAGGCTTTTAGTATACATCCTAACAATATTAAGATCCAATGTGATGGTATGGGACGTCCTATAGGATCAAGAAGAAATAAATTTGCTGATTTTTTAGGTACTTTGGCAAGAAATGGTAAATTTTGTCCAATTGACGTGGAAGATTGGCATAAAATGCCCCCAAAAAATAAGAAAAAAATGTTAGATGTTATAAAGGTAATCGAAATATTATTGTTTAATTTTATTATTAAATAATTTTTTATTCTTTGGGTAAATTGTCTAAATGCTTGTGTAGGAAAAGTATGACCTTCCTCCCGGAACAGAAAGTTGGACACTGCGTTCAATAGCAAAAAAATGGAGAAATTGGAAGGTAGAACTAAAAAAGAAGTATTATGATCCTGAGTTGCCAATGCAAGTTCTTCTAGAAGAAAGAGATAATAGAGCTTTTGTAGAGCAATATGTCAAATTAGTTCTTCAGTGGAATTCAGAAAAATCAAAGGTATATAACATTCTATCTATTTAGAAAATTTTCACTTTTCCTTTTGTATTTTGTATCAATTTTTGAATTAATATATTAGGAACGAAGTGAAAAAAATAAGACTGCTCGGAAGTAAAAGATAATGAATCAGACAACTGTAAGAAGATCTTTTGTTCAAGTGCAACAAAAATTGGTAATTTATCTTATTAATCTTATAATTGACATGCATTAGAATCTACAAATTTTTAACAATTGTAATTTTAGGGAAAAGAAAAGGGGTGACCTCCATCACGAGTCGAATTATTCCATGCTTGCTTCACTCATGCTAATGGAAGCCCCTCAAGCAACATTGTGGCAGAAAAATTGGTAAGTTACATTATAAACTTCATTTATATTACTTTCAAAGATATTTGTTTTCATCATGACTATGTATAAATTATGGCTTTTGATTTTTTGGTAAAGGCTGCAATGAAAGAACTAGAAAATCAACTTCTTGAAGATGAGGATGATCAAGTTGGTCAAAATGACATATTTGCTCAAATCATTGGACCAGATAGACCAAGCCGAGACGTATGTTTGGTGATGGTGTTAACCCATCTGATTTATGGGGAGAAGTTCCAAGCCGTAGTACATGCAACAGAATAGTGATGGAGCAAAAGAGAAAGTTAGAAAAAAATGGATGAACAAGTTAGAAAGCAAGGCCAACACATTGCAATGTTAGAATCAAAGATTGACAATCAATCAAACCAAAACCTTGGTTCAAATTACAACAGTATACAACACACAACATCAACTAGTAGTCCATTACTTCCTAATCCAGTTAGTTTATCTCTAAGGGTAAAGTCTTTATCCAGTTTTATTACTTTATTATTATATTGAGTTAGTACTTTGTTGATTCGGCATGGTCTTGGGGTTAAGAATATAAGTTAGATGCATAAATGCTTTTTCGTTGTTTATTTTGATATTATGTGTTATTTGACGTGCCATAATGAGTTAGAGTTTGCTTTCTTGTAAGCTATATATGTTTTGTGTGAGATTATAATTATCTTGAGTTAGCCATTTATTAATTTATTGTAAGCTATGTTTTTGTGTGAGATTTTTCAAGTCTTGTTTACTTTCTGCAAAAAATTCATTCTACTGCCAATTCACTTGTATTAATATGTTAGAGTCTGCTTTCTTCTAAGCTATATATGTTTTGTGTGAGATTATAATTATATTGAGTTAGTCAGTTATTGATTTCTAGTATGTGTATTATTGCTTATTGTGAGAAGTTGAGAATTCGGTTAGATTGAGCAATAATGTATAATCTTATGTAGCATAATTGTTGTTGTTGATGGTATATCATATTTGTTTTCATCATAACCTTCTCTTTTTGCATTGTTAGATTGGATGTTCTGTCTCGATAAAAAGTCTATTTGATTCGATGAAAATTGTAGCAAAAGGAGTTGTACGTAGCATGGATCCAAATACTGAAGTAGGAAGATAGGTGTTGGGACCAAATTGGTGCGAAATACAAGTTCTAGTTGTCCTAGAACACGAAGAGAGTTTGATTAGCCCATATGATCTTTTACAAATGTTTGAGGATGTACTTGGAGGAATGATAGCTTGGCCTTGTTATTTGGTATGATGTGAAACTTTTTAATGAACTAAAATTTATTATATATGTCCATCATGTTATGACACTTTTTAATTATATTTGCAGTTGACGGTTAATGAAGAAGACTTCTACTAGATGCATTTGGAGTTTTGTGGCACAATAGTAAGGTAAATGTTAACGTCAGTGTCTTTTAAAACTAATTATATTTGATGTTGTGGAGCTTTCCCGGCTTATCATTTGATAAATATTCACTAGTTCAAATTAAATTTTAATCTCTTTAGTTTATGTTTTTTTTACTTTATTTTATTTACACAAATATATGAATTTTTATTGTAGGTGACAAGAATATTGGATTTTGTTTAAGAAGCGATGGTTGAAGAATGAAGATGCACCACAAGTTTGGTTATGTTTTGCTTTAAGAGACTTGATTTTTTGCTAGTTCTTAAACTAAATACATTGGGTACATTTGTAATTGATATATAAATATTTTTTGATGTGACAAATTTATTAGCCTTATGGATTGGGAAATTAATGACAATTATTGATTAGCACTTTAATTTCTATTTTAAAACTTTTTATGTGTATTTCTGTTAATATGTTATATGCGTGAATATTATGTCATGAAAATGGATGACATATTTCATAATATATGTCATTTTTTATATCATGAAAAGAATCATCATAAATAACTATTAATGATAATTTTTAATGTCTTTATAGACTAATATAGAAGACATTTGTAAGTGTCATTAAAAATTACATAATGAAGCATTTTAAATTAACCTTATAAACTATCATTAAGGACATTTTTTATTGTCACTATAAATAAAATACAAAACATTTATAGTTGTCCTATTGAATGATTTTAAAGGACATATAAATTTGTCATCATTACTATAATAACAAGGCATGCATAAATGTCATTACAAATTTTATAGTGACATTTTTTTGTCACTATAATAGTTATTTATGACATTAATGGTGTGATTATTTTTATGCTATAGTGGCATTATGAAATGTCACGAGACTTTAGACGACATCACTATAGAGGACATTTTGACTTAATGTCACTATATTAAAAGTGTCGGTATAGGTAGTATATGATGTCACTTTTAAATGTCATTAAAAGCATATATTCTTGTAGTGTTATTATCAGAAATTATTCTTGTATCCAGAATCAACACCCACAAAGTAACCCGTTCAGTGTGAAGCGAACGCGGAATAGACAGCGTCCCAATGTATCCTCTCAGAGTGGTGACTTTACAGGAGGGACCCAGATGGTATCCAATGATATTAAACGGTTCCGTGGGCGAGTAGAGACCCGAGTGCATTAAAGGAGAATGACGCGGACAGCTCACTGCGACACGCAGCGGTTCTATCCTCCTCCGTCACTAGTTTACCCTAGTTATAGCCCTCGTTGCTTCTGCCTCCTCAACATCTCACCTCCTAGGGTTTTAAAAATCAAATAAATGTTTGTTTGTTTTCAAAATGTTTGTTTCACTAAAATGAGAATAATTTCACTAAAGTATTAATTATTCTATATTTGAGACTAAAAATAATAAGGGTCTAAGTGAGTTAAGCCGCTAAGAGTTATTCAGACTAAAAAAATTATCAAGTTGAAGCCCTAGCCCTATATCCTCTCCCCTTCCTCATCCTCTCCAGTTCATCCGTTCTCTATGGCGATCTCTTAGTCAGACCTTTCCATCTGTCTCTTCTCGATCCCTAGCTCGTTCCTCTTGATCGACCCCCCCCCCCCTTTTGTTTCGGCGTTTGCCTCATCTTCGGAAGTCATATCTCTCTCTCTGATGTGGCAAAAGGCGATTCGCTCGCCCCCAGCGCCCCCACCAACCCGTCCCTAGGTCAACATGGAGGAGGTAAATCACGGGTGACTACTAGCCATTAGTGCAAATGACCAAGACATGGGGGAGGTTATGCTCGGTCATGCCAAGTTTCAACCCTAAGACCTCATGTGGTAACACCCTATGTCTTAACCATCGCACCACCCCGAAGGGGCATATCTCTCTCACTGATGGAGTGCCAAGAGGAGGCCAAGGCATTGTAGAAAGAGTGTCTGAAGGTGGTCGTCAATGTCCGGCCGCTCATCACCGCATGGCTCCTCGTGGACTGCACCGATCGCGTCATTGTTGTTACCGAGGAGCCACAGTCGATATCTTTTGATTCGGACGAAAAGCATATTACTGTTTTGATGCTTTGTTGTCCGATCTCATTAATATGTTGTTGATTCTAGCATTAGTTTAATTTTTCTTGATAAGCTAGGCGAAAAGAATATTACTGTTTTGACGCTTTATTGTCCAATCTCATTAATATGTTGTTGATTCTAGCATTAGTTTAATTTTTCTTGATAAGCCGGGCAAAAAAATATTATTGTTTTGTTAATTTTTTTTGATAAACTGGGCGAAAAGAATATTACTGTTTTGATGTTTTTTTTTCCAATCTCATTAATATGATATGTTGTTGATTCTGGCACTAGTTTAATTTTTCTTGATAAATCGGGCAAAAAGAGTATTACTGTTTTGATGTTTTGTTGTCCGAGCTCGTTAATATATTGTTGATTTTATTGAACTCATATGTTTGACAGGTCTATTATGTTCGACCGATCTTTTACTCCCGAGCCTACCACTGTACCTCCCTCCTGCTCATTCCTTATTCCATCACGCTGTTTTCTTTTTACTACCAGGGTCATTTATCATAACTCATATCACCAATAAATCAGATTTAATTTATAAATAATAATAATAAAATGGTATCTGTGATTTAAGATTGAGTTTCAGATATTCATGAAAGATGCGATCTGTTATATTAAAAAATAAGATAAAATATTATATATATATATTCTCAATATAAAGGGTCTCTTATTATTAGAAATTATTCTTGAATCCAATCAGCACCCACAAAGTTACCCCTCAGAGTGGTGACTCTTACAGGAGGGACCCAGATGGTATCCAATAATATTAAATGGTTCCGTCGGCGGTTCAGTGCGACACGCAGCGGTTCTATCCTCCTCCGCCGCAGCCCTCGTTACTTCTACCTCCTCAACATCGCGCCTCCTAGGGTTTCCTGTTATTCACGTTCCTCGTTCAACCCGTGAGAAAGGCTCTGTTTGCCGTTCCAGACGAGAAAATCGGGAACGTATAGGCGCCGTAGCATCAGGTTCGTCAGGCCTTTAGATCGGACGTTTTCTCATGTTAAAATTTAACAACGCGCTTTTGCTCATGTTAAAATTTAGAATAACCTCTCGCCTCCTAGGTTTTCCTGATTTGATTCGATTTCTGGTTCAGTTTTTATATCTACACTATTCCCATGTCTATCTGTCGAATGTAGGAGAAGTTGCTAGGAAGAAGAGGCTACATCAGAAACAGCCAAGATGAGGATTATGATAAAGGGTGGTGTGTGGAAGAACACTGAGGATGAGATCCTGAAAGCTGCGGTTATGAAGTATGGGAAGAATCAGTGGGCTAGGATATCTTCCCTCCTTGTTCGTAAGTCTGCCAAGCAATGCAAGGCTAGATGGTATGAGTGGCTCGATCCATCTATCAAGAAGGTAATTTTCAAGTTCTATGTTATTTTTTCCCTTACTCTGTTGCTTATGTTGGAAACCTAGGCAAAACATGACAACCTATTGTTGTTGGAATGAATAATGTTCATCTTTCAATGGTTAACGGTTAGAAAAGTATCTCCTAACAAATAAACCCTTCTTTTGTATAGACTTGAATCCTCTTGATTGCTGGCTTTATAAGCCTTATATATTATACTAGTGGGATTGTGGGTATGTACATATTCACGGTTGTACATTCTAGCAATTTGCTAACAAATCGTGACTTCTTATTGTTTTATGGTAGCATTCTAGCAATTTGCCACTTGCCACTTGTACCAAGTAGCTTAAATTCATGTCTGCTAATTGAAATTTTGATTCAACAAAGTACAATGAATTATCCTCTACCTTTTATTATTCATTATTTTTGATAGATTACATGGAGCTCCTCATCCTAGAGCCTAATTACACATACACACCCTCTAGGTTAAAAATTGCATGTAAGATTGCCCCTGAATACCCAAACATTCAATATCAAAATTATGCTTCTTTGCTTAATCAATTGAAAATACAATACTGTAATATTTTGTACATTTGGTTTACTTAACACCTCACGTCACCTTGACATAGCACTGTGGATTATTTTCAAAGATTGTCATGGTATTACCAATTTATAATTCTTTGGTCTATGTGAATTTGTCATATGGTGGAACCAACATTTATTTCAAGTGGGGTCAAATCATATACCATAAAAGGAAAAAGTTATACAAGAATGAAATGCATGGTGATATTGAAGGAAATATTGATGACGAACCATTCTGTAATTTTTGTCTCAATAACTATGGTGCCAAAATATATAAATACCATTGCTATCAATTTATCTTTTATTGTTTTAAGCATATTGTCCATTGCCACTCCCTCAAAAGGAAAAAGTTATACAAGAATGAAATGCATGGTGATATTGAAGGAAATATAGATGACGAACCATTCTGTAATTTTTGTCTCAATAACTATGGTGCCAAAATATATAAATACCATTGCTATCAATTTATCTTTTATTGTTTTAAGCATATTGTCCATTGCCACTCCCTCTAATATGGCTCTGCCATTGACTAGACCATATTTGAAAAAAGTAGTGTAAAATGCTTTTTCTAATGGTTGGGTGTATTCAGTGATTATGTTACTTGAACTTGGATATGGATCTGTTACAATTGTATTAATCTAAGTGCCTACAAGGATTTTTCTACATCTTTTTACTTGTGATCAATAGAGGTGCTAACTGTTCACCTAGAATGTAGGTGTCATAGTATCAAATGTTTGACATGGGTGAAGGGGTAAATGGAAAATCCAAGTACCATATTTCAACAAGCAATATGAAAATTGGATCTTGGAGCACCAAAATGTAGCAAGGCTTTAGTACAAAGGAGCTTGCATAATGTATTTTTTTTTCATCAAAAAGAACTTTAATCCCACTTGTAGAAAAAAATTAATGAACCACCTTCAGCATTTGTAACTTTGAGTACTAATATAGATTTTTTGCTTTCCATGGGAAAAAATTATGCATTTCTGATAATCACTAATCAATAATCAATATTGTAATTTGTTTGTCATTTTGTAAATTTTAATTTTGATTTAATTACTTTGCTCTATTGAAAAAACTATCAATTGAAGCTCCTTTTGATTTTTCAGACAGAGTGGACAAGGGAAGAGGATGAGAAACTGCTTCATCTTGCCAAGCTCATGCCTACTCAATGGAGAACAATTGCTCCAATTGTGGGTCGAACACCATCCCAGTGTCTTGAACGCTATGAAAAGCTACTTGATGCAGCTTGTGCAAAAGACGAGAACTATGAACCAGGTGATGACCCACGAAAATTGCGCCCAGGAGAGATAGACCCAAACCCTGAGTCAAAACCTGCACGACCTGATCCTGTGGATATGGATGAGGATGAAAAGGAAATGCTTTCAGAAGCACGTGCTCGGTTAGCTAATACTAGAGGCAAGAAGGCCAAAAGAAAGGCAAGGGAGAAACAGCTTGAGGAGGCAAGGAGGCTTGCATCCTTGCAGAAAAGAAGAGAACTGAAGGCAGCTGGAATTTATAACAGACATAGGAAGAGAAAAAGGAAAGGAATTGACTATAATTTAGAAATACCCTTTGAGAAGAGACCTCCCCCAGGATTCTTTGATGTTTCAGGTGAAGATAGGTCAGCAGAGCAACCCAAATATCCAACCACCATCGAGGAGCTTGAAGGAAGAACGAGAGCTGATGTTGAAGCACAGTTAAGGAAACAAGATATTGCTAAAAACAAGATAGCACAAAGACAGGATACCCCTGCTGCAATTTTGCAAGCCAACAAACTTAATGATCCAGAAGCAGTTAGGAAAAGGTCTAAACTGATGCTTCCAGCACCACAAATTTTGGATCAGGAGTTGGAGGAAATTGCAAAAATGGGTTATGCAAGTGATCTTTTGTTAGCCAATGAGGAACTTGCTGAAGGTAGTAGTGCTACGCGAGCACTCCTTGCAAATTATTCTCAGACTCCAAGACTAGGAATCACTCCCTTGCGCACCCCACAGAGAACACCTGGTGGAAAAGGTGATGCAGTTATGATGGAAGCTGAAAATCTTGCAAGACTGAGAGAGTCTCAGACACCACTTTTGGGTGGGGAGAATCCTGTGTTGCATCCGTCCGATTTCTCTGGTGTCACACCAAGGAAAAGGGAAATTCAGACTCCAAATCCAATGGCTACTCCATCAGCCACTCCATCAGCTACTCCTGGGCCTGGTGTTACCCCCAGATTTGGCATGACTCCTAGAGATGGATATTCTTTTAGTATGACACCAAAGGGGACACCATTCAGGGATGAACTTCACATAAATGAAGACCTTGATGTGCGAGATACTTCTAAACTTGAGCTTCATCAGCAGGCTGAATTGAAAAGAAATTTACGTTATGGGCTAACCAACCTGCCACAAGCTAAGGATGAGTATCAGATAGGAATTCAACCCATTCCTGAGGAGGCTGAAGAGGCTGAGGAGAAAATTGAAGAGGACATGTCTGACAGAATAGCTAGGGAGAGGGCACAGGAACAGGCAAGGCTGGAGGCCTTACTCAGGAAGAGATCTAAAGTACTTCAGAGAGAACTTCCTAGACCACCTGCTGCTTCTCTAGAGATTATTAAGAAGTCGCTTATGAGGGGGGATGAGGACAGGAGCTCCTTTGTCCCTCCTACTCCATTTGAGCAGGCTGATGAAATGATAAATAGAGAACTTCTTGCTTTATTAGAACATGACAATGCTAAGTATCCAATCTCTGAGAAATCAGATGAGAAGAAAAAGAAAGGGACCAAACGAATGTCAAATGGTAAATTATCTGCAGTTCCTGAACTCGAAGATTTCGAGGAAGATCAGCTGAAGGAGGTGTGCTAATGCTTTTATTCTTTTTATTTCCTTTTTCCCCTGGTAACCTGATATAAAATTTCTAAACTTGATTTAGTTAGGGATGTTAAATTGGGAATTGTTTCCTTCAATTAAAAAATAGTTCAAGATAAATGTTTTGCTTCCATTTTAATGTCGCTATCAAACTGAACTATTTTATATTTTTGATACAATATTCTGTTTAGACATTTTTCTATGGTAAGTTGGTACAAAAGCATGATGATAATGAATATGCATTCTAAATATTCAAAGGAAAAGTAAAACAAGAAATCGCTTGGAATCACTGCTTTACCTCTGAATATAACAGGTGACAACCCAGCCCTGATTCTCATCAGGGGATTTCCCTGTAGTATTTTTTTGATCCTGAATGAATTAGTTTTTGCTCATGCAAGGTCCAGCAATTAGGATGATTTGTTGCATTAGCTACTGGCCTTATACCCTTAATTATAAATCTTTTGACCATTCATGTTAGCATCTTTTTCCATAAATAAACATCTATTGTTCTCAGGTTGGGTTCCAAATAAGAAAGCTGAAGGAGGCAATGGTCGATTTGCTGACACATTTTGATTTTCTCGCATGGAATTCGACCCTCCCTATTCTGTGGAACTGATAATGATAGCATGCTTGACATTCCTTTTTTTAGTTTTGCTTTTTGTTCCAGACCAATTTGTGTAGCAGTTTACTTGGTCATTGTCGTATGTTTTCTTTTTTGCTTCAATTTTTAGAAGCATGCATATCATTGTTTTCAAAATTGTTGTTGGTAACATTTTTGCAGGCTGATTCTTTGATAAAGGAAGAAATTCAGTTCCTCCGTGTGGCAATGAGTCATGAGAGTGAATCTTTTGATGATTTTGTCAAAGCCCGAGATGCATGCCAAGAAGATCTCATGTTCTTTCCTGCTCGTAGCACCTTTGGTCTTGCAAGTGTTGCTGGTAACAGTGAGAAACTTGCTTCCTTGCAAAATGAATTTGACATGGTGAAGAAAAGAGTGGATGAAGAAGCGAAGCGAGCCACACGTCTCGAACAGAAAATTAAAGTTCTCACGCATGGATACCAGGTATGCCAAAATCTTCAATTTGGCTTTCTTGACAATGCTTGTTTTGCCGCATCTACTTGGATACTTTTTTGTGCCTTTCTATTATTTTTTTTCTAATTATGCCAAGATCCTGCTGGCAATTATTTCTGAAGTAATTTGTAGTCAAATATCTAGGTGGAAAGATAAGAATTTGTGAATGTTAAGAACTATTTATGGAGATCTAGTTTTTTTTTTCCGGACACTTTTTATCATTTATTTGTTTCATTTTATTTTCCAAGTTAAAATAATAATTCAATTTGTTCCTGAATTGAGCAGACAAGGGCCGAAAAGTTGTGGTCGCAGACCGAAGCTACATTCAAGCAAATGGACACTGCTGCAACAGAACTGGAGTGCTTTAAAGTCTTACAAAAGCAGGAGCTACTGGCATCCACCTTAAGAGTTAACAGTTTAGTCGAAGAAGTCAACAAGCAAAAAACACTCGAAGAAAGTTTGCAAAGTAGATATGCTGGTCTATTAGCTGAGCATGATCGAGTAAAAAGGTTATTGGAGGAACACAAAATGCGACTGCAGCTTGAAGAAGAAAATGCTGCTAGGGCTCGAGCTCTTGAGGAAGAAGCAAGGTTATTGGAGGAACACAAAATGCGACTGCAGCTTGAAGAAGAAAATGCTGCTAGGGCTCGAGCTCTCGAGGAAGAAGCTGCTAGGAACTGTGCTCTTGAAGAAGACAAGGCAACAGAAATTGATGTTATGGATGAACTGCCAGACAAGAAAGATCAGCTCAATGCTGATATTACTGAAGCCGGCACTTCCGTTGAGGTGTCTGCTCCTCCTACCGAAACAAGCCAATTGACTGTGGAAACAATAGCAGAAACTGATAGTATGCGCGATAATGAGCAGGCACCTGCCGACAACTACTTGGAGGTCACCGGAGGAGCATCTCAAGTCATAATTGAAGAGAACGATAATGAGCAGGCACCTGCCAACAACTACTTGGAGGTCACTGGAGAAATATCTCAAGTCATTCAAGAGAAAATGATGGACGATGTTGGTGTTGAAAACACAATTGATGTTCCTCTTCTTTCTAATTCCACGGGCATTGAAGTTGTAACAAATTCAGAAGAAAATGATCAGACCATGCAAGATGTCAGTGATCAGAAAGCTGTTTCAGTTCCGGTTGTTATGGATGGCGGTGGCACAGGGGATTCAGCCGTGTCAGAGTGAAGTTGATATGGAGGATGCGAAAGTGAATCTGTGTGGTCATGTAAAGCATGATGCATTTGAAATAGCTGCTTCGATATGATTGCCTGTTCCGGATTCCATGATTATATTGCACGGGAGTGTACTATGAAGTCGGGTTTTCTGCGACCGACGTATTACAACTGGTAAAATTTGGATGACAGTAAGACACTAGGTACTGTATCTACTTGCGAACATTCCATGAATGATCTTTGTGTTGCTAAACTAGCAATTTACATCGTCTCTAGCTCGCCTCTTTGTAGATCTTTGTGGTGCCTTAGTAGATGAAATCATGTTCCAAATTGCTTGTTTACCTTGTTGCATTCATGGAGGTTTGTCAAGTACCGAAAAACATGTCCTTAGTCAATCTAGGTCAAGTTCTAGAAGGTTTTAAGATTGGAACCAAATCGACGAGTATTAGTCTTAATGTCATTTCTAATGCCACCCGAGAGGTAGGAGCCCTGGCTAGATTAGTCTCAATGTCAATTATATTACCACTCGAGAGGTAGGAGCCCTGGCTAGTGATGACATTTTCCTCTTAACCCATGGAGGATCCAATATGAAAAGAGTATAAAGAAATTTTTTAGATTCAATTAAATAATCAATTGATCGGGTATGGGATTTTTCATATTCGAGTATGTAGATGGATTTGATAGAATTTTGTTAATTTTTTTAATTTGATTTAGGTAGGAAAAGGTGAAATTATAACTTTAACGATACCTTTAGAATGTACTTCCACTATCTAGAAAAAAGGTAAAGCAGAAAAAAAATTTATAAATACATTATAGTCGAATGATGAATATCTAGATGACAACTAGCACCATAACGTCAGAGATAGTACATTCGTCACTCATAGCGCCGGAGATAGTACATTAGTGACTGATGTTACTTAAAGAATTGGTTTTAATGATGGATTCCTAGTTTTTCTAAAAATCTTAACTAAGTTTTAATCTTTAACAATTATTTTAAAATTTTATTTAAAAAAAATAAAAAAAAATAAAAATGGAGCATAAAGCTTGAGCACGATCCAACTACTACCTCTCGGCCGATGCTCAAATTAGGCCATGTCGATATAATCCAATTCAAGTTGGGTCTTAATTAGCCTGGCCCATTAAGCAAGCAATTCTTTTTTTTTTTTTCCGGATATTTAACTTTTATGGCGTGACTAATTCTGAGATGGACAGTTCAACCTCACGTTCTAACCTAAATAAATCCAAGAAATCTTCGTTGCTTAGGAAAGCATTGTATCTCTTAATACAACATCATGCCCGGGGGCAATAATATCACGTGTACTAATATCCTGTGGCCTAATTTTAGCCTCAATTAAAATAATTTATTAAATTTAAAATTGATTAACTTGTTGCTCTCGATAACTTTTAGAGAAATTTCAGACATATTTGTATATAATTGAAATTCAACATCTGTATTTTCACATCAGGAACGATAGACGCTGTATATCAGCAAAGCTCAATATAGCACAGGAATACTATCGTTATGTATTTTTATTATGAGAAAATCTAAAATAAATATGTGAAAACCTCTCCTATACTTTGGGAATTTCGGTACAGCTTAATGTAAAAATGAGAAAATAAGTTTCTGAATAATAAAAAAAAATGAGTTGGAGCTATGGAGGAGGCGCGAGGAGATGGTCATCCCCGAAGAAGTAGAGCAGGCGCTCGACGGCCCAGCTGGGTTCTGCCGGAGGCAGGGGCGGCGACTGCTGGACCGGGAGAAGGGCAGTGCGGCAGAGAGGGCAGCTGAGGTGCTCGTCGTGGTCGAGCCACCGGTCCAAGCAGCCTTTGTGGAACACATGCCGGCAGTTGGTCAGCTCCCACACGACGTCCCTCGCTGCCATCTCACTCAGGCACACCGCGCACGTGACTCCGACCCCAACGCCAGCGGACCTTACCTCCTCCGCCGTCTCCACGAGGTCCTCATAGGCTGTGACACGGAGGGCAGCCCTCACCGCTGCGGCGCGGCAGCGGGCTCTGGCCTCGGCCGCAGCGGCTGTGTCCTCCAAGTAGGTGGAGGGAGAAGGAGACGGCAACCACCAGGCGTGGCTGGGGAGGAGCAGCCACTTGAGGAGGAGAGCAAAAAAGAGGGCAGCCTCCTTAAGACACCGGACCAGCTCAAGCTTGGAGTAGCAGTACTCTATAGAGATGCTCATAGAACTGTGTGTTCTTGAGAAAGGAGGACAGAGAAGAGAGCAAAGGCAAGAAGGGGACTTTATAGTGGGAACTGGATGATCTCAGCAAAGATGCTTCCTTTTTCGAAGGAGGGGAAGAACAGACAGCAAGTCTAGAGCCAAAGGGTGGAATAGATGCACAAGGAGGAATTACAGAGGCACAAGACTGTCCCTTAATTAAATCAACTACTTTAATAATTGCTGAAGCAGTAGGAGCTGAATTAGAGTCAGAATCACTGCACCAAATTTGAGATGTGACATTTCGAGTTCTCCACAAGACTCTCCTTCTGTGACCACTAAGGCTAAAGTAGGATGGAAGGTGGAGTCCCAAATGGATTCCCTCAGCAAGATAAGATGGTCCTGATTCTTGGCATCTTATCATTGCCAATTGCCACCCTTTCATAGGGGGAACACTTCCCAAGGGGAAGCCAAAACGTGAAAGCAAATGCAGGGATCAAGAAAATCATAAAATAAAATAAAATAAAAACAAAAGGAAGTGCGGTGTTCACTTACTGGTGTAAGAGAAAAACAAAACACTAGTTTAATGAAAAGGAAAAGAGTTTGTGTAGCTACTGACCTTAATGCTGAAGTATGAAAATGGTTTACCTTCAATGTGAATCAACTGCAAATGGGGACAAAAGAAGCAGGCAAAGGAAGAAAGAAGAATGAGACGTATGTAATTGCCACAAAAAAGATGAGAGAAAAAAAGAAGGAAGCTATTGCATCATCCTCAGGATTGCTAACCTAGCAGTGATGGTATCAATGGAAAAGCATAAAGGAACGGTGATATCAGGAGATAGGAAGGCATAAAAGTGATACACGGAAAGGTGATATTTCTCTTCAGAGGACCTTATAATTTCACGGAATCATTATCATAAACAAGCCGGTCTATTATTCTACCCTATCTCTTATCCTATGGAACTCGATTATTCCATGGGATGGAAGGTGGAAAAGGTACAATTTGCAGAAGAAAATATCTGCCAAGCATCAAAGTTAGATGTCCACAAGACATGCTCAGTCGAGTCTACAGGAACCAGAAAAGAAGAGTTTCTACAATTCAAACTCATATCGAGACATTAGATATGCGAGCTACGGAGAATTCCATGAGAATAGCCAGCAACCATGACCAATGAGATAAGAGATACAACACCTGCTGGAAAGATCTTCCCGGACCTCCTGAAGCGAGAACCCATGACTACGAGGAGAGCTGCAGATAGACCTGGATGTGGAGGAGGCATTCAACAGAGGAAAGAAAGCATTAGTGTAGTGGAGACATGAGGAGGAATATTGACTGATGTTGTTGCCATACCTAGACCGAGAGATGAAGCGAAAGCTGGCCTCACTGGAAGTTGTGTGTACACGAAATACAGTAGCAAGGCCGATATCCCTCCTGCAGCCAACGACTTCTGACTGCCACCTTTAACATATCCCATGATTCCACCAACTGAGAGGGTGTCAATTAAAACAAAAAGAAACATCATCAATGCCTGTTACTGATCTTATACAATTCAGTAAGATGAGAATATAATGAAACCCAAGCAATGTTATGCGATCTAGTATAGTATATTTTATAAAAATAAAAATAAAAATAAAAAAATTATTAGTTCCAAACACTGCAAGGATCTGGACATAATTAATACAATGTCAGTTATTAGTTTCTAGGACTATAATGTCCAATTATTGGATGTTTGAATGGTTATCAATCTCATCTTCTGAGGAAAAATATTAACCCATCAAATCTAATTAGCCATAATAGCCAAACAAAGATTGCCTATGTTTGCCATGAAATCTCAGGATCTGGAAAAAATAACTCTCATGCCAAACAAGTCCATAATTATTTAAATGCTTCCATCAAAGGATCTCCATACTACATATCTAATCACATCCAAGATGGAATGTCGAATCATATACCATTAAGAATGATTAGACATGATGATGGACAAAATACTTCTTTAAAAGTTAAGAGAGGATCTAAGTGAGCGCTAAAATATAGGAAGCTCCAATGGCGATACAGTATTTTGAACAGTATGAACAATTATAACTTCCAAGTTACTTGGATAATATTACCCACGCCACAATTATAAACAATCAACAGGCTCCACCAATTACAAGAACCATCTCCAGGCAATGTTGGGAATATACTAATACGCATGAAGGACATCTAGAGTAGAGCAATTTACAAAAGCAAGATTACCCTCAGTTTTGCATTGAAGATATTTCCAAGGGGAGTGTACCCTTTTGAAAATATATATCAGCAATAAAAGTGGTGGCATTTACAAGAACAAACAACATTTGTTGTAAGAACCTAAGAAATCTCAAAAAAAAAAAAAAAAAAATGTAGGGCCAGCTAGAAACAAGATAGTGATCCAAGTCTGATAAAAATCCCCAATAGATTAGATCTATCAGGAGAGCAACCATAGTAGAGTGGAGATTAGCAGCCATTTATTGCACGAATGATGTAGCTTTTCCATGGTTCCCCCAAAGAGTATTTTCCTTATGTTGTGTTACCCCCGTCGATTTGAAAATAGAACAACAGAAAGCATAGATTATGAAGTGCTTTCCTCTGTTTAGCTTATCAAATTTTAAGAACAAAGAAGTTGCCACGAATCCCGTAGAAGCAATTTGCCTCCAAATCACATCTGTATTGTTTCAGATTCTGCACAAGCAATTTGGCTCCAAATCGCATCCATCCAAATCACATCTGTATTGTTTCGGATCATGGCAAGGAGCTTGTGCAGTCACGCGAAGAGGTTCCACTGGTAGTGGGGGAGCTCAGTGCGGCTGTGGGGTTTCCGCATCTGGATGGTGGGCCAATTTTGAGGGCAAGGCAAGCAAACCAGGAAGATGACGATGAGAGCAATTTCCCCTCTCCTTTTATCTCCCTCAACGAAGCTGAGGTAAATGAGGGAGGATTTTTCTTTCCTTTCTCTCTTCTCCTCTCATTCCTCTCCATTCAACTAGTGTCAACACATTCTTAAGATAGAAGAGTTGAACACAAAATAGAGATGGTCTCTTCAACAATTACTCCTAGTTTTAAGACCACCATTCATCACTTGAATAATATCTGGAAAGTTTATAAAAAAAATAGCTCCAAGGTTTCAAATGATGGACCAAGTAACACCGAACCTGATGCAATCGGTCTATTAAAAACGTACGTAGTAAATACAAGCATATGCTGCTCCAAAATAAAGTTTTACACGTTGGCCTAGGCAATCCAGAGAATAAGTTTTCTGGTGAAAAAGCAAAGAAATAAATTCTTCAACCCATAACAATATGTTCAAGAAAGAGAGAATAAAATATGTTTATTAAGTCCAAACTAGATCAATTAAATCACTATTGATTTAAACTTTAACAAGCTAAGGATTGATTAGGCAACATAAGACTTAAGCAACATTAGGCAAATGTAATGTGGTCATACACTGGATATATGCCTAGAGCAATTAATATGAGAAGGTACTTTATTGGGAAAGATCTATTGACATGCCAGCAGGTTCCTTTCCCCTTCTCTTTGTCCCCATTCTTTTCTCTAGTTGTCACATAAATTGAGCTTAGACAAAGCTCACAATTTTTTTGTTAGTGACCATAGTCTCAGTAAAATTCATCTTGACTAACTAACTAAACTAAGTAGGATATACATGATCAAGTAGATTAGTTCGAACTTAGAGGAGGTGAAGAACATTTATTTCATTCTCACCATTTAATCATCCTCATCATCAAGCTATGTTTGTCCCAAATATTTGGGGTCAGATACAGATTTAGACAATAGAACACTGATTGTCCATGCTTAACACAGCCCTCAATCTTTGTCATCCACGATCAGAACCGGCATTGACAATTTTATTCACCCACTTGATGCCCTAGGAATATTGTAAGTGCAACTACCTTCCAAAGTGACAAAAATACTATGTAGCAAAACCCAAGTAACAATTTTTCGTTTTATGTAGCAGCTCTATGCGCCAAAAATATATATGTAACTAGAATAGTCAAGGTTGCATTTACACCTCAATTAACTTTCAAGTTATATGCTATATGTGTCTTAAATATTGCAGTGTTACATTTCTCTATAACTGGGAATCAACCTGCCTAATAGGAACAAAACTCCTCACCAGTCTCATACAATTCATGGAAACAAATTGCAATAGAGCAGAGAACGAAACAAAGAACATGCACGCACACAAACTCAAATAACCAACTGATATCAGTTTGGAATAGTTGCATATTGATAGACATAGTGACCTAGGACTCGGACCAAATCATTAACTGATCCAAATCTCATGACTATAGTTTACTGCTAGAGTAAATCTGACTTATAAACTATAGCATTTATTTTGGTAAATCAGTGGACACCTGCAAGAAAAAACTGAACGAGAAAGATTTAAAGACAACAAAATGCCGCAAATAGAAGACGAGGTTCCACTAATAAGCTGAGTCTATTATAGAACAAATCGAAAAGAAATTCTGGTTGTAATATGCTAGATTTTAGGATATGTAGCTCCTGCATACAACTATTCACTTTCGCAGATTACACTTTCTTAGACAAAAACGATCAGATGAAATTACCTCCAACGAGGGCCGCATATGCCAGCGTGATCTTCTGCGACATTAACATCCCACTCGGTTTCTCCCCCTTCTCCTTATCCGCTCCCCCCTCTTCGCTCTCCTCGGAATCCCCGCCTCCGCTCTTACCGTTCCCCCCACCTGCGCCATCATCCGAGCCGCGATCGGACCCATCGGCGCCTCCTCCTCCATCAATTTCCACCTCCACCTCAATTTTTGCTTCGTCAGGCTCGGCCGCGGCGAGACGCGTCCAGGGTCGGGGAAGCGACGAGCGCGGAATGGGGGAGAAGATGGCGGCGGATCGGGAGGCGGAGCAAGCCCGAGGCGAGGGGTAGCAGGAGGCTTTAGCAGAGAGTGCGAAAGGGAGGCGGCGGAGGAAGAGAGAGGACTGGGAAGAAGCCGGCAGAACGGCGAGGGCGGTGATCACAGCCATCTCCGATCGGATGCGGAATGACGGCGAACTGGTCGAGCGCGGGTTTAAAGCAATCGGTCAAAGTTCTTTAGCAGTTCAGATCCGCTGTTTAACTCGGATCATGTTTTAGCATTCACCGAGGTTCTATAAGTGGCTAAAGTGTAAGAATGAACCCTACGGCCACTGAAGAAGGAAAAAAGATGTACGCTGTTTGGACATAGATGTTAATCCTAAATCTAACGGACCAAAAATAATGGTTCGTGGCATGTAAGCGGTAGAATGGCATTATCATCCGTCCATAAAATAACTAACGGTCAAGATTTCATCCAACGAATCGGGCCCATTGATAAGCAGGCTTAAATAAAGCGGCCCATCGAGGTCTCTCGCATCTTCGCCTCGGACCCCAGAAACAGAATGCAGCTGCAACCTGAAACCCTAATCGCACCGTCGATTCCTGGTCGCCACCCTCCGTCACCAATCGCACCGCCTTCAGATGGCCCGGCGGTCCTTCAAACCCCAAAAGCGGTGGATCCTCCTGATTCTAGACGCCGGGTTCTTCTCCGGGGCTCGTGGAGATGGCGGAGAAATCGCCGAGTTGCTCCTTGATCCGGTTGCTCTTCCTGTTCCACGAGGACGTCTTCTTTTCTGGCGTTCCTCTTTTGTCGCTCGGCGATGGTGCGCCGGATGTCTTTGGTAGCCCTGCAGCGTTTATGGCCTCGGCAGTGTCGATAGGGGCACCGCGCTCGCAGGGGACGATATTCTGGCGATCTCGGTGGAGTGAAGCTGAATTATTATCGATCCAACACGATTGTGAATCGAAACACGGTTACTTGAGCACCTATGTGCCAGCATTTTAGTAACAATATACAAAACTTGTCTCACTGAAAAAAATGGCCTGCAAACAACAGTAGTGCTCATCCTAGACTTAACATCTACCTCTCCAAATGCACTTGATTCCAAAGGTCATACGTCGATTTTGGTTAACAGATTTCGCTCTTCTCTTCCTCTCGGTAGTCTTTTGCTCGGCAGTAGGTGGAATCACTTTACACCAACTGATGCCATTAGGTCCTCGTACTCCGAGTCTGCCTCAGGTTTCCTTGCGGATACGGCATTGTCCTCTGCTTTTCTGGGTGCGGTTGAGATCGCTGTCGGTGAGAAAGGGTCGTAAATTTGACTACCTCCGGCATTTGATGGCATGCCGGCGACATAACCAGGCGGTTTGCCACCCAACTGCTGAACTGGAATCATAGGATGAGGCCTGTTTGGAGGATGCAACTGGCTCGGAGAGGTCTGCACGAAAGGAACAGATTGGCCTGGAAGATTAGGTGGTTGGGGTGGTCCTGGCGGAAAACTGGGAGCCATTGGATTTGGTCGGACTGTAAGGCTTGGAGGTGGCCTTGCTATAGTCCGATCAACTGGGAAGGGAGAAACTGGGGGAGGCGGTGGGCGCATTGGAATTTGAGTTGGGTTTGCTTGGCTAGGGAAGGCTTGAAGGTTGATGGAGTTGTGTAAAGCTGGCCTAAAAGATGGAGGCTGAGGCAAAGCACTGACTGGAAGAGTCATCTGTTGGACATGGTGAATATTGGGCCTCGGAGATGCCAAAGGAGCAAGATTTTGCGCACCAGGAGGTTGATATGTAAAATCACCAGAGATTGGACGTGGCGGTCTGGGTGCTACAACTGGTGGTTGAGTCTCCGGTGTTGCAGGTGAGCCGAGCAGCTGAGCCGGTCTTGATGATTGGGCGGGAGCAGATGGAAGAGGAATTTGATGTGGCATTGGAGCTGGTGGTCCTGGCAGCATAGATACTGGTCGAGGTAACATGGGAGGCATAAATGAGGGTGCCGCACTTGGTGTAGTTGGCAGTGGTACACCTGAAGAGAAGGGAACAGGTGAAGGTATTGAAACTGGTCCAGCCTGCGTGATTGAGGTAAAACTGGCACCCGGTTGCGAAGGAAATGGAGCAGGAGGAAACTGTGTTGCCAAATGCCTAACTGGTGAAGGTAAAGTGATAGTCCCACTGACAATGCTAGCAGGAGCATTTGGAACTGGAGCAACAGCTGGTGAAGAAACAACCGCTACAGGCCTCATGGGTAGGGCTTGGGGTTGCAACAATGGCCTCTGAACCAATGGAACAACCTGAGACCATCCGGAGTTGCCTGCAGGAGGTAATGCAGACAAAGGCCTACCAGGAAATGCTGCGCTAGGAACTGCAGGCACTGGTTGCGACGATAACAGTTGAGTCGGAGCAGGCAATGCTCCAGTAGGTTGAGTAGTAAATGGAGGCATGTGGGTAAGCATATTAAGATAAGGTGGAGGCTGCTGGCCCGAATGGTGTAGGTGTGGAGGTTGATTCTGATTCTGCTGCATGCCTCCAGGTAATTGAGGGGTAGAAGGTACAGCCATGGATGATGCACCGAAAGGACCGATTGGAAGTGCAGAAAAATGAGCATTAGTGTTGGGCAAAGAAGGCATAAAGCCGGAAATTGGTTGCTGTTGGGCATTAGGTGCGCCAACAAGAGGCCAAGGAGCAGCAAAACGTTGATATTGCAGTGCATTCGGTTGTGTAGGCAACAACATAGGGCGTCTGATACCTTGATTAACATCAACTGTCCCCAAAACCATTGAGCTTGAAGTTGTTTCTTTCAAGATTGTTTTTGTACTGTCTCCATTAATGGGTGAAGTCAAACTCGAGGAACTTGTTGCAGTAATACCCTAGAAAAAGAATTAAAGTGCAGAATAAGCACCTATGGATCATACAAAGAAATCAGAAAAAGAAATACACGAGCTCAAAACAAAATTAAGGCAGTAAACTCACAGATACAGGAGTGAGTAGCAATTCAAGTAGGGCAACTGCTGTATCGATTTTCTCGTATGTATCTGCAGAAATTTTAACGTGCAACTCCTCATACGCATCCAGAGCTTCAGTTTTGACAGAATAAGTAACTTCATGCTGAAATCATATAGACGGCATCTATCAACTAAAAAAAATGAAACAAATACAGCCCTAGAAAAATGGTACACTTGAACCTTAATCCCTCATCATAAGTCACCAAAATTTTCAAGGAATGTATAGTTTGAACTTTGTGGCAGACTAGATCAACTGTTATATACTTGAATAGAAACAAAGAACACCGCTTAGAAGGGAATTAAAGTTGTTCTAAAGGTATTAGAGTTCTAAGATGTGTGATGTTCAGGGTTTAGTCCAACATGGCTACATTGACATTTTATGTTTTGGAGTTTTATCATGAATATTATATATACCAGTATCAGGTATTCTTTATATTTATGTACAAGATCATATTAATTTTCCGTTCCCTACTCATGTCAGATATGGGTCGGGCATTAACACTCACAGTTAAGATTCAATATTTCCATGGATCACATGTAAAAGGAAAATAGAAATAGTTGTGTTAACTACTTGGATCTGCACCTGAGTTCAAATAACGTAGAATTTCCTTATCTTCTGTGGTATCAGTGTCTTCTCTCTTCATCATTAGGTTGCACCAATCCATTAAGCCAGCTTCTAAGCAGGCTTCTATAGTTCTGCCTGAAGATATGTGTCATCTCTCGACCAAATCTGCATCCCAAGACTACAGAGGTCGAACCTTCTTATTCCGACCAGTCACATCTGCTCTTCCTCCGTTGCTACCTATTTCCAGAAACAGCCTGCTTTTATGCTGTGACTTCCCAAGACACCAAGCTCTTTTACTTCCAAATCTCTCACTTATCTTAGGGTCCAGCAGATCAGAACCTTCTTAGCAGTTTGGCCTCAGCAATGGCTTTCTTCTCTTCCACTTATTAGTGAATAAAGGTTATTTCTTCACCCCTTTTAGATCACAGCTCTCAAATCAGATCAGATCTGAGAGATCCAAGAGATCCTGCCACTCCTTGTGTCCCTGTTCTTCTTCTTCCTCCAAGCAGAAAGCTTCCTCACTGGTCTTCATTCCATCCTGCCTTTAAACACATTAATGTTGTCATTTAAAACCAGCAGAACTAGTCTTCCCAGGCCATTTTCACTCTCCCTCTAATTTATTCTCCGTGCGGGGCATCCAATGCCTCCTCCATGTCCCATTGCTTATGGTTCTCTATCTAGCTTGGCTTTTAATTTCTTCTCTACTTTCTATGTCTACTGTCCAAAGCTGAGTGCAGATCTATTTGTGTTTGTTTCTTCTTTTCCTCCTCTCCTTTCTTTTTCAAAGATCAACTATGTTCTATTTGCATGTTGTATGTGCACTGCTTAACCTTGAAGAGTATATTGTCGTCCTCGTCTCTTAGGAAAAGTATTGTTTTCGAAATTTGCTATTTTCAGTAAATGGTCAAGCTGTAAATTCATCTTTTGATCCAAGGCCCTGGAGTGCTTTCCTTTTCATTTTCTTCAATTTATTGCATACTATGCACTTCTTAGGAAGAAACCACTTGAGAGACATAATCATCCCTTCCTCATCTTCTCTCTTTGTTTTCCTTCTTTGCCAATGCCTAGATCTAAGATTGAAGGAATTGATGCGAGTACACTCTGTCCAAAGCTTTGTTTCACTTTTATCGTACCTAGTTTATATTTTTTTTATAGGATCTTCTCTACCTGATATAACAAACTGGACATAACATAGATAGTATTGATGCTCAAGTTTAAAGGGAGGGTTAGAGGTATTACAGTTATTATGCATTTGGTGTTGTAGGTTTAGTTCCACAAGTATTTCCTACCAAAATCACACTAAGATTAACTAGAAGAAAGTTTTGAATATCTTTGAATGACAAGAACAAAGAAAAAACCTGCCATGCCAATCACGGTGACAAAAGGCGACTACACTCGGCCCCAGCGCGCCCTCGCCAACCCGTCTCAAGGCCAACACAGAGAAGATAAATCACGGGTGGCTACTAGTCTTGGAATAGCGACTGGCGCATGAGGGAGGCATTTACCTCGGCTATGCCGAGATTTGAACACCAGACCTCATGGTCGCAGTACCTCATGCGCTAGCCACTAGACCGCCCCGAGGGGACACTGCCATACCAATCACGAAACTAGAGAAGATAGCAGAGTAGCATGGATGACTGCTAAAATATCAAACTACGAATCGAAATAAAGATGCACGGACAATTCAAATACCAAAGCTAAACTGCTATGACAAATTATGAAAGGTACACAGGAAAAGCAAGAATCTAAAGATTTTATAGCCTGGAAAAAAGGAACCATATCAACACTGAAAAAATATATGTAGTATAACATATTATGGCTAGGTTAGCAAACCAATTTATTAAGTTCCATTGCTAGTAAAATGTCATTATTGTAATCACCTTATCTCTTGTGTCTTTTTTTGTTCCATAAACTCGTATTTTAGTTCCCGTCTCCTGTGGTGCACAAAAGAAAAGGAAAAAAGATAGAAAGATAGCAAATATTATATCAATGTTTAGAACACTGCTCAAAAGAATCACCATAACGTAATTCATACTTCTTCTAGTCGCTTCTGGGTATTGCTTTCAGGCCCCAGTAGTAGCTGAATAACATTATATCCTGGATGTGCACTGATCTTCAATCACCATAAGAAAGAGCATGCAAAAACACAAAAGATAACAAGTAATGGAGACAGATCACGGAATTGCTATTCTCTAACAAATGAAAACTTAATTATCCAGTACATCTTAAAATAGTAATAATAGGTAGGGATGGCAAACAGGTTCGTGTAGCCCACAACAAGGCCTAGAATGACATGGGTTGTGCCAGCCATGGCACACCAAAGACTGGCTCGTGCTGGGACAGGCCAGGCCTAGCCCATGGGTCAAACTGGACAGTTGCTGCTTGGCCTGCACGTCGTGTGTTCCATGCTGAGTACAGCATGAAGCTGTACCGGGCGTAGTCTAAAAGGACTGCCCCACTTCTTTACACAGTCAAAAAATGTGATTTGACTAGAAGACTCCCAAATTTTCAAAATAAAGGTTAGTTAGTTTGCGGGTATTTGGGTCAAATTAAGATTAAAATTACCATTTTACCTCAAAAAAAAATTTCTAAACTTTCCCTATAGATAATCCCACCCCTTATAAACAATTCACAATTCTCATTGTCAATCTCTCAACTCACAGCTTGCATTCTCTTCATTCTCATTCTCTAAATCCCTGATCTTTACCAATCTCTTTATTTTTTATTATTATATTATCTATTTAATGAAAGGGAGCATTGGTACAATGGTAAAGTTGCTGCCATGTGACCTAGGTCACATGTTTAAGTCTCGAAAACAATCTCTTGCAAAGCAAAGTAAGATCACGTACAATAGACCCTTATCCAGGACCCCACATTGGTGAAAGTTCGTGCATTGGGCTGCCCTTTTTATATTATCTATTTTATAATAATCTCCCTAATTCCTCATGAGGTCACCATCAACGTTGTAAGCATACCAGTTCCCTGATAGCGTAACTCTTTGTGTCGAGGTAGGATATTAATTTAAAATTTTTACTAATGCATTTATTTAGAAGAGTATTTTTTATCATATAGACAATTAATAATTTTTAAAATTTATATTAAGATATAATGGAAGGCCATGGTTTTGGTATTGGATAACCATGACTCTCTAGCTCTGAGGCTGAAAATGTTAGATGCTCTAGGATTTGCAAGTAAGGATCTCAACCTATTTTGTATCTGTGTCCATGGAAGATCCAACAAACTCCACCCATTGAATGGGTTGGGATCCCTGGAAAGGAGTTGATGTTCAAATTGGCCCAGGGTCCGGGGAAAAGGCACAATGGCACAACACAAAAAGCAAGCAAGCCTAACGGACTTGTGTCATGCCCAGCCCAGGCACAACCCATTGACACCACTAATAATAGGCACTCTTGGCACCATGCAAAATTTTATGTTTGAGAGGTTTAAAGATTGTCCACAACAAGGCTAACCCAATATTATTTTGTCCATCAAAATTTGCTATATTAAGGGGGTGTTTGGTTGATGGGTTTGGGAATGAGGGAATGGAATGATAGTAAAAGATAGTGTTTGGATTGTGGATTTGGGAATGACATTTTGGGAATGATTACTAGAATTATGGGAATCAACCAAACCCATATAACTTGATGGGTTTCATTTTCATTCCTATTCTCATTCCACCCTACTATCAAACTCATACCCATAGTCATTCCCATCATTTAACCAAACGCCCCCTAAAAGTCTTCCTCTAGTTCACCATAACTCTTACCAACTAAAATCCAAAAGTGATACTACAAAGGATTTATAGAATATTTACACGAAATGCAAATCAAAACATTAAAATTTAAGAATCTAACCCCATAAAACAACTTTTTGAAAAAGGTGCAAGTTGATAAAAGTATTGTTGGTCATATAAAACACAGAAGCTATCCACACAAATGCCTAGAACAGTGAATATGCAGCATGGTAAACAAAGAAAGCAGATGACAGAACCATCTAATAAACTTACAGGAATGGGAATATCAGTCTCTTTCAACAATGGTTTGTAATCAGAGGGAGGTTTGTAGGAAGGATTCAACCGAAGAATTTCACCTACAAATTCAGTATTTCAAATTTATAGAGACCACTTACAATGAAAATACAATTCCTCAGACACAAGAGCATATGGGAAAGAAATAAGCTGAGAAACAGAAGATAATTACCAATAACTTCTCGCCTTTCTAACTTCAAACGTTGTATCTTTGAAGACTGCATATTAATGTTGAAGGTTAAACCAATTAGTAATGAATGTAGTTATCACTTCCCAGGAGAGGTAACTAGAAAGGTACAGGGACACAATAATCAGTTTACATGTAAAATAGTGAGAGATTTTTAATAGCATAGCCTGAACATGTCTATGAAGAGAATAAGTAAAATATGCTTAGAAATAATCAAAATTATTTTCCTTAAAACAATATCATGTATTCTACCTCCTTTCCACTGGTGTGGCTGCCAGAATCATCATCCAAATCTTGCTTTATTGAGGAAGGACTTTGATCATCTGTGGTTTCCAGAACTCCAGATTTCAGTTGCTCGGTAATTTGCTCCAAACGAATCTGCTCAGGAAGTAATATCACTTAATGTAACCTGGAATTTGAAGCTTCTTATGAGAAACTTCCATCTAGTAGCTAGAGGGAAAATGAAAGTCTCCTGCTGAAATAGTTGAGAATTTTTCTGACATGTGGAATCATTATGTTTGCATGTATTTACATTGTGGCAGGACTCAAATAGCATCTCATGTACATGAGACTGTGCCTGGTATCACTTTAAACCAAATAGAGATATATAATAGTAAAATTTCTAATATTTTCACAAGAAGTATGAAAAAAACAATAATCAAAAAGTTAAAATCAAGCAAAGGGTTACAAACAATTATCTCAGTCACACCATACCTGATATGCTAGCACCCTTCCTTTTCTGACAGCAGCATCCAGTGTAGGATCAGGACCCCATTTGGTTTTTCTTTGAACTGATTTGGCTGTTTCTTCTTTAGCAGAACTACCATCTGATTTTCCCCCAGCTCGAAAGATAGGAACTAATGAACCAGAATGTTTATTTTTTGGTATCACAAATCCAGATTTTGCACCAAAAAAGGAAACCTTAGGACTGCTTGCTGAAACAGTAGACGAAGTGGGCATAGCTCCACTAGTTTGTGCTCGGCGTGGTTCGGTATTTGTTGGATCAACTTTTGCAGCCATCGCAATACTAATATCTGTCTTCTCAATGTAGTTAATTACTCTGCTGGTATCACACGTCTACAAGAACCACAACAAGCACTTCATCAAAATTGGAAATTGGGTCACTATCAAGCCTTTTTTCTCGGAATTGTAAAGAGATTGTCAAGCTATGCCAAAGGGCATCATCATACAAAACAAAAAAAATTAACAAATGTAAAACACTCCGAAATGAGATCGTTCCTCTTCTAACAATCAACGAATTACAAAGTAACAGGGAGAAAAAAAAAATCAAGGAGCTGCGAAATGACAACCTGAAATTGGCTATACTTGTTTCTGTGAAAACCTCCAGTAACTGATCGTCGAAGAGTTGTGATCCAAAGTCGACCGATCTGCTGTTTCTTTACCTGAGACCAAAGAGATCGAAGAGGGAGAGGAGAAGTTTAGGGGGAAAGGAGCAGAGTGAGGTAGAAGACGGAGAAACAGCGACGCGTCGATACTGCGGGAAGGGGGTTAGGGCGAACTCAATAGCTATTTGGCGATAAATTTCATTTAGCCCCTCACATTTTTTTTAATCTAAAGTTCCTCGAGCTGAAAATGTGTAATGATTATTTATTCTGTGACTTTTCCCATTTCTAAATTTTAATTTATATATTCTGAAAATGAAATTATAAATTTTTCATGAGTTAAATAAAGAAAAAGAAATAAAAGAGTCACTAATTATCAGAATCGTCTTTTAAAAATAAATAAATAAAAGTTAAAATAATAACCTAATATATTTCTCATGCTAAAAATATCCCTGACGAGTGATGTTGTAATAGCTGCAGCTTAACTATTATATAGTTTGTCAATATTTTTTATTTTTATTTTATTAAAAATATTATATGTTGAGCACTTTTATATCAAAATCTTTTTATTTTAATTTTGTCAAAATAAATAAATAAACGTAATTAAAATTATTTTACCTTAATTAAAATTAATTTAAAGCTATTATATATCTATACCAAGTTACCAACTATATAATAATCGTTAGCAATTATATATATAAATGTTATACTTTGTAATGACTACTATATAACTATTATAATAATTTTAAAGTGATTCTATTCAAGTTGAAATAATTTTGATTTTGAATCATTTTAACAAGCTTAAAATATTTTAATATAATAATGATGTACTAATTTGTATTAAGTTGAGTTATGTTGTAGCTGTTAAAATTTATATGTTATAGCCGCTATCATGTGCATGTTATAATAGTATTAGAATAAAGATATTTTTTAAATATAAGATATTATTTAAATATTTTAAAAATGAAATTCACACCAATTTTCTTATAATATCTAAATCATCTATTTTATTAAATTTAAATCATCATTTTTTTACTGTACATTACATCAATTATCTTAAAATTTTCATTATTTTTATTATTTTTATTATTTTAATTTTTCTTCCACTTTTTTTATTATTTTTTCTCTCTTCCTATATAATATATTTTTTTTATAACTCAATTGTTCTATTTTTTTTATTACTCAATTTATTCTCTTAATTTTTTCTCTTTCCTAAATTAAATGATATTTTAATATTTAAAAATGAATTACATTCCCTAAATTTAGAAAAATATTATTTATGAAATCTTAATTTAGGGAATAAAATATCCTAAATTAAATGATATTTGAATGTTTAAAAAATGAATTACATTCCTTAAATTTAGAAAAAAATTATTTATGAAATCTTAATTTAGGGAATAAATAGAATAATTGATACAAAAAAAAAATATTTAAAATTTAAGATATATTCAATGTTTAGGAAAATTGACTTGGATACTTTAACTGATATCATTTTATTTAATGCAACACTTTGTGTCTGTGTGTATATATATATACACACACTAGCCACTGCTGTGGAGGTGGTGCTAGTCTCAAAGACTAGTGCCTAATATCCTTGGTGTTGGTCTTTAAAAATGTACCATAATGGTGGCTGGTGTATTTAAGTTGTGGTGTTAAATTGTTGCATGCAATTAAAGAAAATAGAAGATAGACTTTTTATTTTAATTTAAAAAGAAAAAGATAAAAATTGTTGCATATATATATATATATATATATATATATATATATATATATATATTTTGGAAGGGGTAAATAATGGGGAACTTTGTCCTTGTGTAACGACCTTTTGCAAAGATTAGACATCTAATGAGATATTTTTTTATCAAAAATTGATCTCAAAATTTATTGAAGCAACTACTAATGCATGTACTAACTATACCAACCTATGGGTGCTATAAAACATCATACATGAATACTTTAAAGCTTTATTTGATAAAATAATTAAGTTAAATTAAGTCGAATCTAAAATAAATTCAAGCGGTTGAAAAAATATATATATTCAAATTTGATTTTTTTTATTAGTTTGAGTTTAATTGTTGACAAATTTATAATTTTAAATTTGTTTAATTAGTTAGTGAGTTTATAATATAAATTTGTTTCTTTATTTTATTTATTTCTTTATCATGATAATAATTTTATTAACAAAAATAGTTCACTTGTTCATAAACATTGTTTATAAATAATTTATAATTTTATTCATAAATATTTTATATATATATATATATATATATATATATATATATATATATATATATATATATATATATATATATATATATATATTAGACACACAAGAATGATACTGTGCATATTCTAACGTAAGAAACAGTGGGTAATATCTAATTTGGATGATCTGACGTGATTAAAATTGATTTTTTTTCCTCACATCAGCATGCAACTCTCTCTCTCTCTTGCATGCAACCAACTCTTTTCTCTCTAATACATGTAAGGTGATGTTGATTTGTATAAACCAGCACTAAAATAATGTTGGTTTCTACAAACCAACACCAACGCTAATTTGAAACAAGCATCAGCCCGTATCACATTGGTGATGTAACTTTTACAGTAATTGTTGGTACTACACAAAATAGAACTATTAATATTGACTTTAAAACAAATATAACTATCAATGCTACTAATAATGTCCTTCCTTTTCCCAATTGAATTCAGTATCATTAGATGAATGATTTCATTTTCTTAGACTTAGACCCCCTATTCAAATAACTAGAAACAATAATTTGTAGTTCACTCATAAAGGAACTATCATTGTCAACCTTATAAAATACTATAAGGGAAATATTTTAGGTTTATAAAATAAAGACATAATATATAGAATTTGAGTTTAGCAATATTAGATGTAATGGGACAATTATTCAGATAGGAGATGACGAGTTATCTGGACCACAAAGCTTTAAATATTTAGGATCATTTTTGTAAAACGATGGAAAGATTGAGAGTGATGTCTTACATAGGATATAAGCAGAATGATTGAAATAGAGAAGTACGTCAAATGTTTTATGTGACTGTAAAATACCTTTAAAATATATAAGAAAGTTATATAAAACCGTAAATAGACTTGATATGTTATATGGAACTGAATGTTGGACTATAACTCGACCACATGAGTAGAAGATGAGAGTTGTAGAGATGAGGATGTTAAGGTAGATGTGTGAACATACGAGAATGGACAAAATAAGAAATGAGAGCATTAGAAAGAAAGTCAGAGTTACATCTATTGAAAAAAAATTCTGAGAGACACATTTAAGATGGTATGGACATGTACTTAGAAGACCAATAAATACTCCAATTAGGTTATTGAAACTATGACAAACGAGGAAGAGGAAGACCAAAAAAGACTTGGTTAGCAATAATAAAATAAAATAAAATTTATTTAAATATAGATGATGATATAGTAGAAGATAGAGTTCAATGACATAAAAGGATTCATATAGCCGACCCTATCTAGTGGGATAAAACTTGGTTGGTATTGTAATATAAAAAAATATAGAGTAATGATCACCATTACTATCCCTAACAAAAAAATGTCATCAAAGATTAACCTCTAAATATTCCTGATATTAATAAAATAATCAACATTATTAAAACTATAATTATTAATACGATTCCAACTAGGAATTTTTTTCTCCATATCGTTTAGAATAGGTTGTTCATTTTATATCTGTATGTCTAGTACTACCAACACTATTGATCCGGCAGTAAGAATGGGGGACCCACTTTCTGAAGGGTCTTAGCTTGAGAACCGATGAAGGGCTGACTAAGCGGTCAATGGCCGAGCCGATCAGCCGGGTTGGTCCGAGCGGAGTTAGAGATAACCCATCCATGGGGTTGGGTGTCCGACGCCAAGGCAGGAGGATCGAAGGGCCGACCGGGAGACCGAACGGCAGGGGCCAAAGAGCCGAGCGGGCAACCCGCCCGGACAAAATAAGGGCGAGGGGACAAAAAGGTGGCCGAGCGGCCTATGCGCTCGGCTCGGGATATGGGATATCGGTAGAAGCATGTCTGATGATTAGGCCGTACACAAGATCGCACGATGGAGGATCTTGCCGTCACATCATGGAGAGGTTGATACAGTAGCAGTATGGCCTCAGGGACGCCTTTTCTGACGGATCCATATCTAGGCATGGCCCTTCTGACAGACCCATGTCTGGGCATGGTCAAATGCAGGTGATTGCTTTGATTGGCGCGCCCAGGCTTCGAGGGGTCTATATAAGGCCTCAATTTCTTCACCGGAGGTATACGTCTTCATCTTGAGGCTACCTTCTTGTCATTCCTCGCTGACTTGAGCGTCGGAGGACCGTCGGGGAACACCCTCCGGCTCGGTTTTGTTGCAGTTTCGCGAGCACTCGAGGATCCAGCAGCGCCACGTGCCCGGCGTCCGTTGACTCAGCGTTCGGAGAGGATCAAATTGGCGCCGTCTGTGGGAGCGCTCCCGCATCCGATCGGAGACAATGGACGAGGCTGGGCGACAACACACGGTGGCGCTTTCAGCGAAGAACTACGCCCTGGTCGAGATAAGGGCCGCCAAACTCATGGAGCAAAACAAAAGCATCCGCCGAGCGAGTGAGCAACAAGCAACATCTGCGTCTCATGGCCGAGCGGAAGCACCGTCGCATTCCATCGGGCCTTGTTTCGCACCCAAGTCATACCGGCCGAAGAGATAGAGGATCTTCCTCGGATGAAATGCCAAGGCGGGATGACAGGAAGGGGAAAGCTCCCGAGCGGACTCTCCCGAGCGGATCAATCGCCAATTTTCGGAGGTTATCCTACGAGACCCTCCGCCCAAGCACTACGTGCCTCGACGATCGGCGAATACAATGGAACAACGGACCGGGATGATCATCCGGGTAAGTTCGATAACTCTGCACCACGTACACGGATGGAGTAAAGTGTAGAGTTTTCCTTACCACCCTCTGGGATCGGCTCAGCGGTGGTTTCAAGGTTCTGGACGGATCCATCACGAGCTTCAAGGAATTCGAGCGGCCTTCCTCCACCACCGCGATGGTCGGCTATCAAAAGACAAGTGTCGACATTCGCCATCAAGCAAGAGCCGAAAGAATCGCTCGAGGCTATATTCTTCAACCAAGTTGCGATGGATATCCCAACGACCACATCGGAGCGATGATGAATGCCTTCACGCAAGGCCTTGTGGATGGGGACTTCTTCCGGTCGCTCATCCGAAAGCCGCCCGAGATTATGATCACATGCTACATCGGACCACGAATATATAAATGTGGAAGAAGCGCAAGCCGCTTCGGAAAAAGGAAACTCCAGAAGCGCTGCTCATGCCGAAGCAAAGACACCGCACCACCCAGGAGGACCGAGGCGAAGCAATTCGATCCCTCACGTCGGATCGCACGTACAAGAAGTGGCTGCCGCTCCAAGCCAAAGAAGAGGTGGACCCTATGTTCGCAAATTCCACCAAACGGATACGCACAACACGGGATTGCCGAAGCCTTCCCTTTGTGTCCAATCTGTTCGTGAAAGCCGAGCGGCGGTCGCCTCCCATCGGCGGAGGCGTGGGACTCATGAAGGCCGGACCCGCACCGGGGCGACACCAGACACCGATCGGCACCGATCCGAGGCGGGGAGAATCGCGGGCGTCTAGAGAACAGTCACGACCGTCCGCTCGGGAGGAGGAAAATAGAGCAATACCCGGGGCGAGATCAGCGTTATTGCTGGTGGGCCGGGAGGAGATTCAACCGAGCCGAAGGCGGGCGTCCGTCATTGCAGATCCACGTGGTCGTGCCCAAGAGCGGGCAAGTAGGCGGAAATCACTTCGGACCGGGGACTTAGAAGGAGTTGAAGTACCCGACGACGCTTTGCTCATTAAAGCGGTAATAGCAAATTACACCATTCACCGCATATTTGTTGACACGGGAGCTCGGTCAACATCATATTCAAGAAGGCGTTCGATCGGTGCAAATTGAGCCGTTGCCCATGACAACCCGCTCTACGGGTTTACGAATGTAAGTTCGGTCGGACAAATTCGGTAGCCACCTCAGGGAGAAGAGCCGCTCGGAGGACCGGGATTAACCCGTGGTGGTCGACTCTCCCTCATCCTACAGCGTCATTTTGGGACGGCCGGCCGGCGAATTCCAAGCGATTGTCTCAACCTTCCATCGAAGATAAAGTTCCCGTGGAGGACAAAGTAGGAGAAGTGCGGGAAGATCAGCTAGTCGGTGCTATATAGAGATGATCCGGGCAGAGGCTTGTTCCGCTCGGAAGGCTCCCGAATTGAGGTACACGCCATAACCGAAACCTCCCGCTTTAATTTATGATGAAAAGGTGGAAGTCCAGATCCATCCGACCCGATCGGAGGCCACGACTTTTATCGCCTCTGATCTGGGGGAAGAACAGAAGGAGAAGCTGATTCAATGCCTCCAACGAAATCATGATGTCTTCGTTTGGTCGACACATGAGTTACCTGGAATTTCGCCGAGCCTAGCGCAGCATGAATTGCATGTCCGACCGGACGCTCGACCAGTGAAGCAGAGAAAAAGGGACTTCAGCGCCGAGCAGAATGCCATTATTCGGGCGGAGGTGGAAAAACTTCTGAAGGCCGGCCACATACGCGAGGTGCAGTTCCCGAGCTGGCTGGCCAACGTAGTCTTGGTCTCCAAGCCGGGCGGCAAGTGGAGGGTCTGCATCGACTTTCGAGATTTAAACAAGGCATGCCCCAAGGATTTTTATCCTCTGCCCCGGATAGATCAGTTGGTGGACTCCACGGCCGGCTGCGAACTAATTTGCATGCTTGATGCTTACCAAGGATATCATCAAGTACCGCTCGCCCGAGAAGACCAAGAAAAAGTAAGCTTCGTAACGGCTGACGGCACATATTGTTACAATGTGATGCCGTTCGGATTGAAGAATGCCGGAGCCACCTATCAACGCTTGATGAACAAGGTTTTCAAGGAGCAGATCGGGCGGAATCTGGAAGTTTATGTGGACGACATTCTTATCAAATCCGTCCGAGCGGCCGATCTTTTCAAGGATATGGAAGAAACCTTCCGAACGCTGCGCAAATATGGAGTCAAACTAAATCCCCAAAAGTGTCTGTTTGGAGCCAAAGGAGGGGGTATATAGTGACCGAGCGGGGAATTGAAGCAAATCCCAGCAAGATTAAAGCACTGCAAGACATGCCGCCCCCAAGAAATACAAGAGAAGTGCAAAGGTTGACCGGTCGGATAACCGCTCTATCGAGATTCATCTCCAGAACCGCCGACCGGAGCCTGCCATTCTTCAAGATCCTGCGCAAGGCTACTAAATTCCAGTGGGATGAAGAATGTGACCGAGCATTTGAAGAGTTGAAGACATATCTTAATTCTCTACCAGTGTTAGCCAAGCCGGTCGGGGGTGAGTCACTTTATATGTATCTGTCGTCAACTGAGCATGCTGTAGGCTCAGTGAGGGCGAACGACGAAGAACAGCCGGTGTATTTTCTAAGCCACATTTTAAAAGATGCTGAATCTCGTTACACTGGGCTCGAGAAGTTGGCCTTTGCTTTAGTTCTAGCCGCTCGGCGCCTGCGACCGTATTTCTTGGCCCATACCATTATTGTCCGGACGAACAGTCCACTTGGAAGAGTGCTGTTGAATCCAGAAGCGTCCGGACGGCTTATCAAGTGGACGACAGAATTAAGTGAATTTGACATCCAATTTCAGCCCCTCGGCGATTAAAGCCCAATCCTTGGCTGATTTTGTGACCGAAGGCCAGAGGCGGAAGCTATGTGGAGAATATGTGGATGGATCCTCCACTCGGCTTGGAAGTGGGATCGGAATATTACTACTCTCACCTCAGGGAAGAAAAGATGCACCTATCCGTCGGCTAGATTACAAAGCTACTAACAACGGCGGTAGTGAGGCCCTCATGGCGGATTGCGGCGGCGGCATGTGGGAGCGGCTCGGGTGACACTCTATTCGATTCACGGTTGGCCGCTCGGCAACTTTCCGGCACCTTTGAAATCAACTGTGCGTTCGGCTCAAACTCTACGCTGAGGCCTTTGAAAAACTCAAAGCTACTTTCCAAGAGGTGCTTATTCAGAAGATCCCGAGCGGAGAACCAGGCGGTAGATGAGTTAGCCAAACTAGCGAGCTCAACGCCGGTCGCCGTTCAGCAACCAATTGAAAACGCTACTGGTGGCGCATGTCGATCGGATGCAAGGCCTCACATTTCCAAGTAGTGGAGGACACCTATTATAGAATTCCTCCGTTGGGCACCACACCATCCGATGAATATGCAGCCCGGAAGAAGAGCCGGTTGGTTCACACTCATCGGAGATCGACTTTACAAGAAAGCTTTCTCGCGCCTTTTGAAATGTGTAAGCTCGGAGGACTCGACCTACATCCTCCGGGAAGTACATCAAGGATCATGCGGGGTCATCCGGGGACGCTCATTGGCCAAGAAGATCCTCTTGGCCGGATACTTTTGGCCAACCTTACAAACAGATGCCGCTCGGACAATATCTACATGCCTTTCATGCCGAAGTATCACAACTTCTCCCACCGACCGCAGAGGAGATGAAGGCATCAACCATCTCATGTCCGTTCGATCAATGGGAATGGATATTGTGGGTCCATTTCCGATGGCGGCCGGGCAGAGAAAATTTTTACGTGGCGGTAGACTATTTCTCCAAGTGGGTGGAGGCCGAGCCATCACTGAACAAATGGTTAAAAAATTCATCTGGCAACACATCATTTGTCGGTTCGGCATCCCTCGCCGACTAGTGTCTGACAACGGGCGGCAGTTCACAGGGAAGATGTTAGAGGATTGGTGCAGAAGCTACGGCATTGAGCAACATTTCACGTCCGTAGCCTATCCTCAGAGCAACGGTCAAGCTGAAGTCGCCAACCGGGAGATTCTTCGTATTCTGCGCGCTCGGCTCGACCATTTGGGAGGGAGTTGGCCGGATGAAGTGCCGAGCGTCTTGTGGGCTATCCGAACGACGCCAAAAGAAGGGACGGGAGTCACACCGTTCCATTTGGTATATGGCGGTGAGGCTGTCATACCGGTCGAAGTCGGCGTTGAGTCAGCCAGGATCACAACGCCGAACGGAGAAACATGGAGCTGGACTTGGTAGAAGAGGAGAGGGCAAAGGCGTCCGTTCGGTGATGGCATACCGTCGTGGATGAAGCAAAACTACAACCGTCGCGTAATTCCCGGATCGTTCCAAGTCGGCGATCTTATCGGAAGAAAGCCGGTCGGCGACGTCGGCAAGCTTGAAGCTCCATGGGCGGGCCCTTTCAAAATCATCGAAAAGCTCAGCTCGGTATTATCTGGAGGATGAGGACGGACGGTAGGCCGAGCGAACCACCTCCAGCCTTCAGGCGGGGTGAAAGGTGTATCACTGTAAATCACCCTGTGTATTTCATTTTTCGACTAAATACTTGAAATGCAGAGATGAAAAGTCAAAAGAGCGAATATAAGGCATTATCATCGTACACCGAAGGCCCCCGAGCCGATCGGCCGGGAGGTTTGTATCCGAGCCGGGAGCTCGAGACCGAAGACCCCAGGCCGTTCGGCCGGGCTGCGTATAGAATATAAGCAGCATTCGAAACCGAAGACCCCAGGCCGTTCGGCCGGGCTGCGTATAGAATATAAGCAGCATTCGAAACCGAAGACCCCGAGCAGTTCGGCCGGGCTGCATACCAGTGTGGCAGGAAGGAAACCAAAGCCCTGCGCTGCTCAGGATGATAGAGGGAGGTTATTGCCTGGAGCGAAGGCCTGAGCCGGTCGGCCAGGTATATGGTTTTCCGAGCCAAGTGCTCGACAACGAAGGCCCCGAACCGCTCGGCCGGAGGTATACGGATCAAATTGGCGCCAAACGCTCTAGCAACGGAAGCCCCGTACCATTCGGACGGATATAAATTATCCGAGCCAAAATGCTCGGAGCAGACCCTGAGCCGTTCGGCCAGGAGTACGTTCTTGGGTAAAAGGGGCATAGGGATTATCCGAGCCAAGCACTCGAATAGGGAAGGCCTCCCTGCCGATCAGGTTCGCAAGCGAATGACCCGTGCTGTTCGGCCGGGCATAAATATTGTTCAAGCGCGAGATATGAAGGCCAAGGTCGCTTGACCTGGTAAGGAGTCAACCTCGAAGGCCGTCTAGCCCAGACGTTAAACCGTAGAGACGAGCCGGCGTCTATTGTAACACCCCAAATTTCATGATTTAGAGTTCTAAAGGACCTTATTAAAATCTAGAAATGTTTTAGAAAAATTCTAGAGATTTTTAGGAATTTATAGAGTATTTTTATGCAATTTTTGGAGTTCGTTTGATATTTTTACCAAGAGGAAGAAGTTTAAAAAAAAGAAGAAGAAAGAAAAATGTTGAAGTTGGGTTTTGAACCCAAGACCTCGGGCTTGACCCGAGTCTTAACCGAAGTCAGCCAACCAACTGAGCTAAGCAAGTTTTGTTTAATATATGGAACAAATGGTATTTAAAGAATTAAAGAATAGTTGGTAACAGAAAAATAATTAAAAGGGGGAAAAAGTGCGCAGCGGAGGATTCGAAACCGCAACCCTTGATTTGGTCCAAACATGGCTGACCAACTGTTCCGCGGTTATTTCATGAATAGATAAGAACATGTAATATTGTTAAGTTATAAAAGGACAAGTTAAGAGGGGGTTAAGTTATTTTCTTTTCTCTCCCGTAACCTAATTCCTTCGCCCTTTCCTCTCTCGCGCGCGCGACGGCGTCGGCGATCTTCGTGAGCGAAAACGAAGCCGAGGAAGCTAGGGCTTCTCCGACGAGCACCCCTCTCCGTGGAGTCTTCGTACCATCGGGCCCCTCTCGTCAAGAAGGAAGTCGGGAGCACGAAGAAGAGCCGGGATTGGGAGCTCACCCGAACCCTAGAAGCACTAGGAGGTTTCTCCTTTGGCTGTGAGTCAAGGAAACGAAGGTAAGTCGCTTACTCACCTGCAGTAGGATAGCTCCGGACTTCTATTTCTTTGGTGTTCCAAATTTGTTCTGAGAAGAAGGTTAGATTAGGGTTGCTGCCGTGACCTTCAAAGGAAGATTAGATTGTGTTTTTGTGTGGAGCACTATCTGGATTTCAATTGAAGTTCTTATGAATTTCATGTATGCCCTATGGTTTATGGGGAGTTTATTTTCCTTGTTTTCTTCATGCGAGTAAAGTTATAGATTAATTAGAGTTCCTTTATTTGTTATGGGAAGGATTCTGTGCAGGGATTTTAGTTAAAGGATGGTTGGTGTTACTTGCTGTTTGTATTCCTTATGATAGATTGTGAACAGAGTGGATTTTGAAATATTTTGAGCACGTTCCAACTATGACCTCTTAGTTGCTAGTATTTTCTATCTGGTTTACATACTGATTTGTGGGTGTTTTTAATTTAGTTTATTGGGTTATTAGTTCAGACATGGTGAGCATATCACTAAGGTTTCACTATACTGGGCGTGCACAAAATGAGGACTCAAATGATGACATATATGTTTAATTTTGAGCTCCTAATGTCTTTATACAAGTTTAGTTTTAAGTTCATATGCTTTGTTTGCATGAGCTATAGACTTGACCGTATAGTTCCTTGTTCTAAACTAATGCTGCACATGTAATGCTGTAGATAAGTATTTGAGACGAATAGCCTTAGTTTTAGTTTCTTTTTACAGCGTGAAATTCAACATTCTGCATTTTAGTTTGTTTTTGTGTTGAATTGTTGAGCAGGAATAAATCCTTTCGAAGATATTATGCGGGTTAGATTAGGTCAAGAAAGGAGATTAGATTTTATAAGAATAGTATGCAGATTTTATAAGTATAGCATGCAGATTTTTATAAGTATAGTATGCAGATTTTAGATAAGCTTAATATGCAGATTTTAGTTAAGCTTAGCATGTAGATTCATGTTAAGCTTTGTATGCAGATTTTTGTTTAAGCATTTTTAGAATTTGTTTAAACATTTCAGTTTTGTAAGAAGCATTCTTTTATAAGAAAAGTATAAGAAAGATAAAGAAGAGAAAGAAAAGGCCGAGGCCTTAAGTAGATCCTAAAGTCGAGACTTTAGGGATTTTTAGCACACAAGGTGCCTATTAAAATGCCAAGGCATTAAAAGAAGAAGTAATTAAGATTATAAATATTTTACTTTTAAGAAGAGGCTAGTACCCGACATCCAAGAGCTTGTCGTTAAACAAATCCAGGTGTCCAATTCCGAGGTCTTGGCCCTGGTAGACCGAGGTCTGCTCTTTTAGGATTGGTGGCTCGCTACCCCAACCTATTAGGGAACGCGCATAAGATGGTACTACGCCTGGGCCCAAGAAGAAGTTGATTATTATTTTGAAGTATTATAAGTATAAGCTTTTGAACTAATAAAACAATGTGTTTACAAAAGTTTACGAGCATTAAAGAATAAGTTTAAATAAGTGAAATAAAAGAATAAGTTTTTAAGTAAGTTTAATAAGAATCAGAAAGTGTTTAGAATTCAGTAAGTTAAATTCTTTATGCTAGCATGATAGTATAGACTTGTCTTACATGTTTAGCCTTTCAGTATGTTTCTTTACTATTAGAAGAGTATGAGTTAGCTTACTGTTATTTGCTATTTATGAGCATGAGTAGCTTTACATGTTAGCATTCAGTTTTAGCATGTTTTTATTTATATACATGCACATCGAGTTTTTGTGAGTTAGATAGCGCTTACTAAGCAAATTTTGCTTATAGACTACACTTCCTCTTACTGCAGATACAGGAAAGGAAAAGATATAGAAAGGAAGGCGACAAGGAGGTGATCGAGGGATGTGTGATGCCAGGACTATGGAAGCCTTGGGACTTAGTTTAAGAATTTATTAAGAACATATTAGATGAATCATTTAGTCTTCCGCTGTTAGTTAACTGTATGTTTTTATTTTGTTTCCGTTATTTATTACTTGCATGCTTTGATTTCATTAAACTGCGTGGTGATGTTATTCCTTTTGGTTGTGAAAATATATGTTCCAGCCGCCTGTGGCTGAGTATAGTTTGTTTGTATTGTTGATTTGGTCACCGGTACAGGGGAGACTCTGTCGAAATTTTTCGATAGGGTTTCCATGTGATTTTTAATCATACCGGTTAAGTAGAGTTAGTAGTTAAGTAACGGTCATCCTTAGAGAGTAGTAGTAGTAAGAAGGGTGGTCGTTACATCTATAAACCCTCCGAGCGGAAGACCGACGAGCACCGTCGTTAAAAATCGAGAGACGTGCCGGCGTCTATAAACCCTCCGAGCGGAAGATCGACGAGCACCGTCGTTAAAAATCGAGAGACGTGCCGGCGTATACTCCGCACCGACGAGCACCGTCGTTAAAGATCGAGAGCCGCGCCGATCGGCTATAAACATCCGCGCCGACGAGCACCGTCGTTAAAAATCGAGAGACGTGCCGGCGTCTATAAACCCTCCGAGCGGAAGACCGACGAGCACCGTCGTTAAAGATCGAGAGCCGCGCCGATCGGCTATAAACATCCGCGCCGACGAGCACCGTCGTTAAAAATCGAGAGACGTGCCGGCGTCTATAAACATCCGAGCGGAAGACCGACGAGCACCGTCGTTAAAAATCGAGAGACGTGCCGGCATCTATAAACCCTCCGAGCGGAAGACCGACGAGCACCGTCGTTAAAGATCGAGAGCCGCGCCGATCGACTATAAACATCCGCGCCGACAAGTACCGTCGTTAAAAATCGAGAGACGTGCCGACGTCTATAAACCCTCCGAGCGGAAGACCGACGAGCACCGTCGTTAAAGATCGAGAGCCGCGCCGATCGGCTATAAACATCCGTGCCGACGAGCACCGTCGTTAAAAATCGAGAGACGTGCCGGCGTCTATAAACCCTCCGAGCGGAAGACCGACGAGCACCGTCGTTAAAGATCGAGAGCTGCGCCGATCGGCTATAAACATCCGCGCCGACGAGCACCGTCGTTAAAAATCGAGAGACGTGCCGGCGTCTATAAACCCTCCGAGCGGAAGACCGACGAGCACCGTCGTTAAAAATCGAGAGATGTGCCGACGTCTATAAACCCTCCGAGCGGAAGACCGACGAGCACCGTCGTTAAAGATCGAGAGCCGCGCCGATCGGCTATAAACATCCGCGCCGACGAGCACCGTCGTTAAAAATCGAGAAACGAGCCGGCGTCTATAAACCCTCCGATCGGAAGACCGACGAGCACCGTCGTTAAAAATCAAGAGCCGCGCCGATCGGCTATAAACATCCGAGCGGAAAAATGAATATCAAAGTAAGACCGTGGAAACTACAAATATTAAAAAATTCAGGCCCGATTGGGAGTTGGCCCTTCGATACTCGGCTTTGTGGACTTCACGCAGGCAAGATACGTGCAAAGTGAGTAGGCTACCTAGCTCGGACCCTATGCAATGTGCAAAGCCGATCGGATGCGTGAAGGAGAACCCTTAAGAGCAGGACTAACTCTAAGTATCAACGTTAAGCAAACAGAAGAATATTATGGACAATGAGTAGGAAAACAAACAAAGGAGCAGCGTTTCTTTAAAAGAAGAATTATGCCGAACGGCACGCACAAAAATTTTACATCCGCCGAGCGGATGAAATACAGAAGGTACTCGAAATAACCCGCCTCACTCAGGGTCTTCAAAGCTGAAGAAGGCGTCAGGAATATCATCAATCATGGCCGCCAGGTCGGAAGCGGGAATATGCATTCCCTCGGGAAGGTGGCCCCCTTTCTTCAAGTATGTCACGGTGACCTTGACCGCTTCGGCGAAAGTGGAAGAGACGTTGCCACCGAATTTTAGGCCGAACCTCTCCGAGTGGAGGTATTCCTGGCGCGCGGCTGCTAAGCGGCTCGGCTCACCCTCTTTATATTTTCTGAATGCCGCGCGGGAAGCGGTTAAGGTGTCTTGAACAGCCTTCAAGTCCACCTCGGCCTTTGTGCGCTCCGCCGAACGGATCTCTCGCTCGGCATTCAGCTCGGCCTCTAGCTTCTTAGACTGCTGATCTAGGGCCCGGACTTCGACTTTCATTTTATCCAGATCAGCAATCGCTCGCCTCTTCCGGCCACTGGCGCGCTTCACGTCCCCGTCCCGCTTCTTCACCAAGTCTTGGTCGGGCCACCTCCGCAGCCAGATCGGCAGCCTTCTTGTTCGGCCTCGAGGGTTTGTTTCTCCCGCTCGACGGACCCCCGACAATTGAAGTTTTTCAGGAGACCCTCCCTCGGCTAGCCGACGGCTAGTGGCGATTTGCTCAGCCCAACTGTAAGGAAATAATGAAATCAGGAATCAAATAGTGGCATGGAGCAGAAAGAAAAATGAATAGTGGCCTGCTGCATGTTGTTGTCGCTGAGCTGCTTGGGCGTCATGAGGGCTACTGAGCGTCCTCAAAAGCTTGCAAGAGGACCCGTCAAGGTTATTTCGTGAACGGGGCTTGAGGGCCGATCGGCGGAAAATATTCCTTCGATGGGAATCGGAGGGTGGTCTTGATGGTTGGGTGGCCGGCCGGCGCTTCCCCAGCCGAGGACTCCCCTATGGTGGAAGTTTCACCAACCGATGTAAGCGGCGAGTCCGGGAGGAGAGTCGGTGGGCGCAGAGGCGATGTCACAGAGTCCCGATCTGCGGCAGGCGTGTGATCGGACGTAACGCCGATCGGCTCGTGTGGTTCCCCTCTTGGGGTGGCGGAGGACCGGAGTCTCTTCGACGTTTTCGCCGATCCGGCCTGGGGGACTCCCAGCTCGGCGGGAGCCGAGGAAGCAGATCCGCCTCAACCTCCGTTGAAGCGGATGGGGCAACATCTGTTTGGGGACCGCGCCCCCCCTCTCCGCATCCGCCGGGCGGCTGGGGGTGGCCGCCTCGATCTCCACGGCCTTCAGTTTCAGATGAGCGGTAGCTTTGGAGCGCCACATGACTTCAGCTGCAATAGGAGAAATTAAAATCAGTTAGATAAAAAAGGTAAAGGGAGTAAAGAGTCTCTTACCCATACGGTAGGGAAGATTGGCCCGAACGGGAGATAACCCAAAAATATGTAACACCCCCTTGAGCAGCAACTGGTCGATCTTGTATCGCTGACCAGACAACCAATTCGCTGCATGAAGATAGGCTGGATTGCTTCTGAACTTGCCGAGCTCCGGCTGAGTCGGCACAGCGGTCTGCCATTTGGTTCGAAATGTCGGCCGCTCGGGAAGTCGGATGTAGAAGAAAAATTCCTTCCAGTGCTTGTTGGAGGTCGGCATATTATCAAAAAATTTAAAGCCTATTCTACTCTGGAAAATGAAAGTGCCCAACTCGGATTGTTTGGGGTAAAAGAAGAAGTGAAATATTTTGGGGTCAAGTGGGATACTATGCAGCTTAAAGAGGACAACCACCCCGCTCAGCAACCTAAAGGAGTTTGGCACAAGCTGGCCGAGCGGGATGCGGAAATAATTACAAACCTCCAAAATGAATGGATGGGTAGGAAATCTAAGGCCGCCCTGGAATTGGTCTAGAAAAAAGCAAATGGTGCCGATCGGCGGGTTATGGGGCCGATCGGACGGGTTGGCTATAATTATTTCGTGGTCATCAGGGATCCCATACGTCCGAACAAGACGCCGAGCGCCCTCTTCATCAAACCGACTCTCCATGGTCATATACCAAGGGCCATAAACACCAACAGCGGGCTCAGAGGAGCTTGCCACCTCGGAGGAGCAATAAGAGGGCAAGAAAACAGAGGAACGGGAGCGAAAGAGGCGAAATGAGCAGGGAAAACCTAGTAAGTGAAGGAAGAAGACTCACTGAGAAGGAAACGGGCGGAAAAGATTAGCCGGAAACTGGGACTGGATCGTCGGGGGAGGCAGACGGAGGAAGCACGAGCAAGCACACGGCGAAGGGAGAAGACGGAAGCTTTATATTGCCAGGGTTGGTTGGCCTCCGCCGTCGGATGCAGGTCACGAAAGACGAGGCCTTCATCCGACCGTCTATTTCGAAGCAATCGCGTCCCATCGTACTAAGCATCGCCGCCACGTGAGAAGAGCCACGTGTCGCCTTGCCACTAGGCGCAATTAATGCGCGTCATACCGCGCATGCTGCGACTTAATGGGAAGGATTTACGCGATTTTCGAGAAGATTTAAGCAAGCAAACGTCCACGTTGAACAACAAGGCATCCGAAACGAAGAGCCGAGCGGCTGAATCCGGCATAAGGGCCGAACGGCTAAAAGGAAGATTATGGAAGCGGCTACCGCCCGCTCGGACACATATAGTCCAGTCAGTCGGACTCACTGCCTCCTTCGACTAGACTTGAAGGGAAGGCAAGTGATCCGGCAGTAAGAATGGGGGACCCACTTTCTGAAGGGTCTTAGCTTGAGAACCGATGAAGGGCTGACTAAGCGGTCAATGGCCGAGCCGATCAGCCGGGTTGGTCCGAGCGGAGTTAGAGATAACCCATCCATGGGGTTGGGTGTCCGACGCCAAGGCAGGAGGATCGAAGGGCCGACCGGGAGACCGAACGGCAGGGGCCAAAGAGCCGAGCGGGCAACCCGCCCGGACAAAATAAGGGCGAGGGGACAAAAAGGTAGCCGAGCGGCCTATGCGCTCGGCTCGGGATATGGGATATCGGTAGAAGCATGTCTGATGATTAGGCCGTACACAAGATCGCACGATGGAGGATCTTGCCGTCACATCATGGAGAGGTTGATACAGTAGCAGTATGGCCTCAGGGACGCCTTTTCTGACGGATCCATATCTAGGCATGGACCTTCTGACAGACCCATATCTGGGCATGGTCAAATGCAGGTGATTGCTTTGATTGGCGCGCCCAGGCCTCTTCGAGGGGTCTATATAAGGCCTCAATTTCTTCACCGGAGGTATGCACGTCTTCATCTTGAGGCTACCTTCTTGTCATTCCTCGCCTGACTTGAGCGTCGGAGGACCGTCGCCGGGACACCCCTCCCGGCTCGGTTTTGTTGCAGGTTCGCCGGAGCACTCGAGGATCCAGCAGAGAGCGCCACGTGCCCAGCGTCCGCTGACTCTTGGTTCGGACAGGATCAACTATCTATTGATTTACTTGACTCACACCTATATTCTATCTTCTCGTTGGAAAATACAAAATTCCATTGCTATTTGATCATAGAAATACCTCCTATTTAATGAAAATACAAAAAATTTGATGAATGATCATTTGACCTTAACTATCATAATTAAACATACGAATCTAAGCATTATAATTGTTAACTAACGAGGAATAAGTATTAAAATAAAAAATTATCTTTTTGTGGAAATTTAAAATATTATTTTAATATATGATAGAATCTTTTTCTCAACTTTTGTCTTTAATAGAAAGACACGACTTTTCGCATATGATGTATAAAATACCACAAAATTCAAACCAAAAAATTATGAAATGTTTCTATTTCAATAAATAAACAATTTGTTCTCATTTCTCAATCTCATTTATCATAGTAAACTACTAATGGAACTTACTCTATAATATAATTTGAAATTTAAATTTGTTTGAATAATTTCTCTAAGTTATAAATTTAAGTTAAAAGAAGAAGTTCTATTTGCTCAATCAATTATTCCCCTATAATCTTTTCTCTCTTTTTGTTTGTCCACAACTTCCTGTCAATCTAAACAAAAGAGTTCTAGTTTGACATCCTTCCCTTGTATTCTCTTTGTTTGTATATCTATTACAAAGAATAGGATACAAGTAATGAATTCTCGGCATCCTGCAAAACGAAAAAAGTATAAACAAAGCAATAAAAAGGGTTTGGAGATTTTTTATTGATCCACACACACACACAAATTTGGCACCTTTTACCAACTTGATGTTAAGAAATCCCCGCACCTAGAAATTCATTTCTTATAATTAAACCTTTTCAAACAGTTTCTTTTTAAGAACAAAAAAAAACCAAGAGCGTATTGTAGATGGCAGACACATGACATCTCTAGTATAATGGTCAGGGGTCAATTTTTAAGAACTGACAACTTGGATTTACCCCACCATGTACCGAATGTCTGTGTATCTGTATTTACCTCCCTCCATATCTATGGGGCCGACATTAGGGGGTTGTTAAAGTAGTGAATCTACTTTTTTTTAAGAACCAAAAAAACTTGTACCAAAATAACAAATGCAAACAAGAATAAACGTTGGACCCGTAATGGGTCTCGAAGCACTACTTTTGCATCTCACTAACCAAAGCCTCCCACATTGGGATTAGTTGTTGGTGGTGTAAGTAACATGAGATAGTTTTGATGTGGTCAACCAAGTTCAGTTAAGTCTTGTTGTATTTGATCTTTGTGTCTAAGTGTGCAGGAGCTTAGGAACACAAGAAGTTGAGCGGAAAACGCAGCTAGCGAGAAAGGTGACACTGGAAAGGAGCTGACGAGCTTTGTGCATCCGAGGGATGAGATGCTGCGAAAGAGTAGACCGGTGGATGAGAATAACGTATGTGGCGTTCGATGGACGAGGAGCCGAGAAGGAAGTCTGCTCGAGAAGAAGGTCAGAGTTGGGTTCGGATAAGCTCAACTCCAGTTAGTCGGAGAATCACCCAAGTGAAGAGATCAACTACTAAGGAGCTAATCTGCCACTTAGAAGGTGCCTTCTAGCCATGGAAGGCACCTTCGTACGGATAAAATTTGAAGGTGTTTTTCACCGTCAAATAAGATTTTTTAGGAGCTATAAAAAGGCTCCTAGAGCTAGGAAAGAAACAACAACTGTAACTACAACTCTTGTACTCTTTTCTAGTATATTTCTTGAGCTATCAACATTTGTAAGAGGCTTCTCCACCTGGAATGAAGGAGATCTACTAGTGCTTTTCACTGTCTTTGATTAACAACTATCTAAGCTGTAACCAAGTTAATTATGACATTCTTACATTTTTTTAAAGTTATTTAGTTCAGTTTTATTATTATTATTGTACTACTAATCAAGTCCAAAGGACGAGAAGGGGTTAGTTTTAATTTTATATGCAATTCACCTCATTTTGCCAATCTCATTGCGTCAACAAGTGGTATTAGAACTAGAACATCTTAGAAGGACTAACCACTGACTGAAGCATCGAGACGATGGCCGGATCGAGCATCTACTCGTCGAAGTTCAAGGGAGAATTCGCGTTATGGATTTGGACTATCCCAACTCCCGAGTCCAAAGGAGTCCAACTCTTCTTCCTCTGCCATCCCAACTCCCGAGTCCAAAGAACGAGAAAGGTCTTGATTTATTTTTTCAGACTATTCAACCCCCCTTCTAGCCGATCTACCCGGACCTACAGTGCCCACGTAGGTTGTTGCCCATCGTCGCTCTAGGTAATTGTGTAGGGTATTAAAATTATATATATTCAAGTGCCGAACATTGATCTTGTCTGAAATCGAGAAAGATGATGCGTTGGTTGAGTGATTTTAATGTTGATCGTGCGAAAGCTTCGAGCTAGAGGAAGATGACCCTGAGCGGTCCTCTGTGTCAAAAAGGAATGTAAAGGGAAGAAAACGTCAGCAATCGGGCCAGGGAGGGGTCCCCGACACAAGCACTCCGACGCTCAAGTTATGTGGTAGGGAGAAAATGAAATGTGATGAACAATATAAATGAACAATACACTCTAAGTTTGTAGTCTTGCGTATTGCGTCAATGAGACCCTTTATATAGTGCTAGTTTTTCTTTGTACATGAACATCGATGTATTTCCAAAAAATGACCAATTATTTTGACAACTTTTCTAAAATGGACCCATCATTTTTGTGCTTTGTGTGATAGAAGTTTTCACCGTACAAATTATATAGGGAATATTTCTTTGATTTTCCAACAATGATTACACAAAATACAAAAAAGAAATATTAAGTCATTGGGCTAATGAGCCATTAATATGCTGCAAAAGGTTGGAACCGCCAACCTAGCGGCCCCCTCAACCCGGCCCCACAAGTATGAGAGGGAGTAAATCACGGTGAATACGGGCCCAGCTATGACATGGCGGTCTCAGGTGTTTAGCACGGACAGATATTGATGTTATCGCATTTGCTGCCGCAGACCCTCGACCTCTCGACTCATGCTGCAAGAATCCATGTCATAACCAGTTGATCCCGCCCGTGGGGGCCTAATGAGCCATTAATATGCTTTGATGGTAGGTCGATCGAGTCCCCTCTAATGTCCAATAGGACCTCATTCTCGGAGGAGATCGGGTCGGCTAAGGAATGTTGACCATCTTGAGGACTTGACATTCGCTCGGACAAGGAATCCAGTCAAACACTAGTACGTCTAGTATATTCGATCAGACCGAGAGAATTCGGTTCTAAATTGAATTAAGACGATTTGAAATTCTATCGAGTCGGGGACTTGGGATCTGATCTAATAAAAAGTCCAATCAATTAAACTATTCGACCAAGTCATACAATCATACTAATCACGAGTGTTAATTTTTTTTTTAACTTTAACCACTACATCAATGAATCTTCTTGATTTCAAGACTAACTTCGGGTACGTATATTATTTGCATTATCACACCTAGTGTCACATTTACCAAAGCTCTCTTTCATGAACGAGTTTCTCTTACAGGTTTTTACAATTTCTATATTATATTAATTATGTCCATAATTGTTATAATAATTTTAAAATAAATATATTTTTAGATATTTTTTTTTTTATAATATAGTTTCTATTTGTTCTCTGTTAATTTGTTAATCCAGGTGAGTTATTATGTTTATTTTTAACTTTGTTTTATGTGAAACTATAATGTAATTGCCCTTCTTTTGAATAACGACCATTAATAATATTAATATATTAAAAGGATTCCAAATATCTAAAATATTTAATAATATCTATTTATTCGATAATGTTTTATATATATCAGTAAATAATACGATTAAATTAATATTTTTGTAATTCATAATAAACAAATATTATAAACTAATTTATTTTTATTTTGTTTAGTCTTCCATAATTTAAAATATGCATAAGGGATTTTATAATAATTTTAAGTAGGGATAAATATTCAATTAATTCAATTAATTTCATATTAATATTATATAATTTTTAATTATTTTTTAAAATAAATTTGATTAATTCTATGTTAATCGATATAATTTATTTTTAATTTAATTCGATTTTAACAAAACTTTAATTTGATTCCATTCAATTAACCAATATTAAATTAATTTTTAATTAATTCAATTATTTTATATACCGAATTAATCGAATATTCAACTTTAATTTTAATCATATTTTGAATTTGAATTCCAGGGTCGAAACAGAAAAACTTTTCTTTTAATAGAGGTGATCTCGTCATTTCACCTCGTTCCAACCCGGCGGAATAAATAGAGCCCCGACATGTCACGTGCCAACGGTCCCGATCTGGGTCTGGTCTCACGTGACGGCCTATTTTTCAAATTTGTCGAGCGGGCGTCCTTCCATTTCCATGGTCCTGTCCTCCATAATCAGACGCTGAGAAGAAGACTCGAGGCCGAATCGCCGAAGGCCCTAGGTCCTCCCCTTCCTCATCCTCTCCGGTTCATCCTCTCGGCGGCGATCTCTTTGCCGGACCTTCCCATCCGTGTCTTCATCCCAAGCCCGTTCCTCTCGATCGGCCCCCTTTCGCTCCGGCGATTGCGTCGTCTTCGGAAGTCGTATCTCTCTCTCATGGAGTGCCAGGAGGAGGCCAAGGCGTCACAGAAGGAGTGTGTGAAGGTGGCCGTCAATATCCGGCCGCTCATCACCACAGAGCTCCTAGTGGGCTGCACCGATTGCGTCACTGTTGTTCCCGGGGAGCCACAGGTCGATATCTTCTGATTCGGGAGAAAAGAAAATTACTGTTTTCATGCTTCGTTGTCCGATCTCATTTGCCGTTTAAGGGATTCATGATGGTAGCAGTTGCTTTTGGTGTTTTTCCTTCTAGTCCTATAAGAAGTGGCTCTAGCTGATACCTTCGTGAAATTCTATTTCATCATCCGAGCAGGCCCTGATCTCTTTCAGACGCAGCTTAAATGCTTATGTTTATGGCAGCTTCATTAATTGTGAATTTCAAATTTGCAGGTTCAAATTGGTTCTCATGGATTTACCTTTGATCATGTTTACGGGAGTTCAGGATCTCCATATTCCTCCATTTTCAAAGAATGTGTTCTTCCTTTAATAGAAGGACTCTTCCACGGATACAATGCCACCGTCCTTGCATATGGGCAGGTACTTCATCATTTTGTTATTGTAATAATTTTAATTTACTTTGTTTTCTTTTTTGAGATATATAATACTGTTTGTCTCATTTATAGACAGGCTCTGGTAAGACTTACACAATGGGGACGAATTATACTGGCGAAGGTAATTGTGGCGGTATTATACCAGAAGTAATGGAGACAATTTTCAGGAAAGTTGATGCTATGAAAGCCACTACTGAATTTTTAATTCGAGTCTCCTTTATTGAGGTATGCAGGTCCAGTCTGTCTTTTTTTTTTTGTTATGTAGAATTCTCTCTTTAACTTATTAATTGTGGATTTGTGATATTATGATCTTTTTTCACATTTGAATCTCTCACTCGAAACTATTTTCTTATTTAAGCTTTCTTTCTATAATTTATTTGTTTGATAGGACTTACTTAAAATTGTATCTTGGCAGATTTTTAAGGAGGAAGTTTTCGACTTGTTAGATCCTCAATTTCATGCTACTTCAAAAACTGAGAGCGCAGTTGTAGCAAGGCCAACTTCTAGAGCTCCCATCCAAATCAGAGAGACAGCTAGTGGTGGGATTGCCCTTGCAGGTGTTACTGAAGCAGAAGTGAGATCAAAGGAAGAAATGGCATCATATCTGACTCGTGGATCAATTGCTCGTGCAACCGCAAGTACAAACATGAATAGTCAGTCAAGGTTAGAATTCATCATATAGCTAATATCCAAGTATTGGCAATGTAATGTCATGTTTGGTCCCTTAATATTTTACTAATGATTTGTGATAAGAAATCCCCTGTGCTGAGGTAGGAAGGTTTAGCATAGTTTATGTAGTCAGTATATCTATTTAGGTATACTAGTTAGCTTGTAACATTATTTATATTTCTGTTGCTATCTATTCACAACTTGGTCAAAATGACTTTTTTTTTAAATTTATTTTTGAAGCCATATACTATAGTCCATAGTGAAAGATGATGAATCTACATGCTGTCAATCAACAAGTAATTGCTGTTACTTGATAAATCTAGTCAACTACAGCTTCATTGATTTGTATAATAATCCTTTAGAACCCAACAAATTTGTAATAAGGCTAATAAATGTTGATTAATGCATTAAAATTATCATGCTATTTTATCCTGGAAAGTCATGTTACTTGGTGCAAGAAATTTGCAACAAAACAACATTATATTAGCTTATGCATAGTTAGCTAGTAGGCTCTTTATTTGGCCTTTTAAAGTTAATTGGCATATTGTATCTTAATAATTGGTTTCTCTAGGAAATTAATGAACATGATTCATGGATCATGGATGCATTGATGTCTTCTATAGCTCATATTGGTCACACATTAATCTTATGAGTGTTAATTGGATTTTTCTTATCTATTCTCTCATGTAGTCGTTCACATGCCATTTTCACAATATACATGGAACAAAAGAAAGTTAGTAATGAATGTAATGGAATGGCTCACAATGAAGTAGCTGGTGATGACATATTACTTGGAAAGTTTCACTTAGTGGATCTTGCTGGATCTGAACGTGCCAAACGAACTGGGGCTGATGGACTTAGACTTAAAGAAGGTGAAGTATGCTATCTAATTTAAAAACACAATGTTCAGTGACTAATGCACCATATAATGTACAGGCATACATATAAATAGGGGTTTGCTGGCTCTTGGCAACGTGATCAGTGCACTTGGGGATGAAAAAAGGAGAAAAGAAGGAGGACATGTCCCTTATCGTGATAGCAAGTTAACTCGTCTTTTGCAAGTATGAAGCTTTCCCTCTTCAACTTTCTTATTTTTACTACTAGGCCAATGATATCAGTGTTCATGCCTTAGCCTTGAGTATATCACCACTAGCATATTTAGATAAATCCCAACATGCTGATGAGTCTACTTTGCTTATCCCTAGAAATCAAGGGCATTCCATCTTTCAAGTTGACATAAGATATCTAATCCTCACATACACAAGATACATGCATCCTGACATGATGTAGCTCTTTTTCAGGACTCTCTTGGCGGCAATAGCAAAACAGTGATGATAGGTATTAATTACAATTAGATCGTCATTTTTGATACTGCATTTTCCTATTTTCTTTGTTTGACTTGATGCATGTTTGATTGTGGCTAGCTTGTATTAGCCCTGCCGACTCCAATGCAGAAGAGACTATTAATACTCTTAAATATGCCAATCGTGCAAGGAATATCCAGAACAAAGCAATGGTACTTTACTTATGAAGGATAGTGGATTTAACAAATTAGAACACCACATGAATGGATCTTACTAGATCTTTTAATTGCAGATAAACCGTGATCCAGTTGCTGCTGAAATGCAAAGAATGCGTAGCCAATTGGAGCAATTACAAGCCGAATTGGTTTTTGGTCGTGGTGGAGGTGCATCTTTGGAGGAACTTCAGGTATAAAATGTCTTGCATGCTTCACAGAAATTATATCTGTGCTGATGATTGTACCTTCAGGTTCTTCGTCACAGAATATCATTGCTTGAGGCAAGCAATGCAGAACTCCGCCAGGAGTTGAAGGATCGACAAGTTTCTTGTGACCACTTAAAGCAATGTGCCTTTGATGCTCAGGTAAGTGTATGTTTAATCTAGCTTAATTTGTACGCTCTTTTGAAAATCCTGAGAAACTATGATGATATGATTGCAATTGCGACACATTTTATCTCATGTACTATACATAGTGTGTTAAAGTTCTGAGCATCTAATTACTGCTTTAGGATTTCACCACTGTTAAGGTGTTTGTTAACTCCTTATGGAATGTGTATTTTCCTCTTTATTTTTTTTTCCTGAAGAGAACTCTTTAATTTGGTCAGCTAGAAAAGGATAAACTAATTTTGAAGATTGAATTAGCTCGCAATGGAAAATCTTGGGATGAAATTGATGATACCGAAAACGATAAGGTTGGGGCAAGTTCAACTTTGTGATGATATTTTAAGACACTTGTTAATGTGCTTGTATTTGATACTTGTTAAATATTGAGCAGGAAATAGATCTTCTGAAAGGTTATGCTTCAAAAATTCAAGAGTTGGAAGCAGATTTGATACGGGCTCAAAGCTTATCTCGTCCTTGCAAAAATCTTATGATGGAATTTCCCACTTTGGATGAGGCAGGCCCAAGTTGCGATGCAAGAAGTTTTGATGATTCCAGTAAGTATATGTATGCTCTCGTCTAAGTCTTAGGCTCTTAATAACATATATACTATGAGATCCAACAATTTTAGTTTGTCCATGTTCATGTGCTGCATGGAACATAACTAACATGATGATGTAGTGAATGTCATAGTAGTGAAGAATGTTAAGTTTTGTATCAAAATGTGTTTTTTTCTTGTATGTGTCTGCCATATTTAAAATCTCTATTTAAAATTTACCACAAAATGTTACAGGTGAAGCGGAAGAAGAAGAACAGGAGAGGGACCACACCATGCTCCAACGTCAACTTGATAAGGAGCTTCAGGAGTTGGACAAACGACTCGAGCAAAAGGAGGTAATTCATATGTTGTTGATTCTAGCACTTGTTTAAGTTTTCATGATAAGCTTGGACAAACTTTTCGATGTCCTATGACCATAAGTAATATAAAATTTCTTAAAAAGGAAGAAAAGAAATGAGGATAGAGGAAGAGCAATTGCAGTAACCTGGGATATAAATTCAGATTATTATTGGCGTTTTTGAATGACAATATTAGAATTACAATCTTTGTCTTTCTTGGATTGCTTTACAAGTGAAAATTATTTTTACCTAAAATTGCACCATTTAGAAACTGGGTTGTCATCTTAGGGCATCCCCAATGGGAGATATTTGGAGAGAATATTTCTCAAAATATCCTCCCCTCTCAAATATCCCCCATTGGAGGGGATATTTGAAAGGTATTTGAAAGATTGTTTGTGCTTGGTGATTTCTCTTTAGTGGCATGCAACTGGGCCGCCAAAATGTGGGCAATGACAACTTTTTTATTTTTATTTTGTTTTGTTTTTTGTTAAATTCAATCGTTTAGAAAAATTAAAAAATGAATGTTGCCAACTTTTTATTTTTTTTAAAAAAATTCAATCAAAGTTTGGAAAAATAAAAAATGAACGTTGCCAACGTTCATTCTTTGGAATGTTGAGCAACGTTCGTTTTTCCCCTTATACCCCGTATATATAGATCATTTCTTTCATCTATCTTTGACTACAGAAAAACCATTGCAGATAAAAAATTTAGAGAGAAATGTATGAAATTCCGATCATTGTTTTAGGGATTTGTTCAATTCTCTAAATATCGACGAAAATCCTAGTGAAAAAAATTCTCAAGTTCGTCCTAATCTCCTCCATCCTCAATTTCCATTTCTCACTCAACACCTACCTAATTTCCAATCTTTTCCATACCCACTATCATATTATCATAATTTCCAAAGTTATCCTCGAACTCCGTTTTATACCCGTCCCCTGAAATATTGGCTACTTTGCCAATATTTCATGCAAGCTCCATCTCATGGAATTAATCCGCTTCCATCACTAGGATTTAATCAAATGAATCAAGAAGAGTCAGTGTTGATGCAACTGACAGGGATTGAGGTACAAAAACACCTCATGCAGTCCTCGATTCTCAATTTCCGCCATTCTCATTTGAAATAGGGCTTGATGATATTATTGTTAATGAAGCAACAAAGATAGACAATGAATCAGGTGGAGATCATAGCAAGTGAATAGTGTGGACAATAGCAGATGATAAACTCCTTGTAATAGCCTATTCAATCATGAGCGAAAATTCAGTAGTTGGTAATGCCTAGAAGAGTGGGTTTTTTTTGGAAACGGGTGGTGATATACTGCAATACCAATTGAGATAAGGGAGCTAAAAAGAGAACCGCGGATAAAGCAAAATCACATTAGGCTTCGGTGAAAAAGGTCGTGAATAGATATAATGAAATCTACAATAAATGATACAATGATCGACTAAGCGGATAGAGGGATGATGATTTGATGGTGCAGGCTCATGAAGAATACAAGGGTACTTTTAATCTACTTTCCAATATGAAAATGTGTGGAGGATTGTGAAAGATAGTCCGATGTACGCTCCTCAATCCTCATAGCGATGAGCTACAAAGAAAACAAGAACATCAGAATCATTAGGTGCACATATTGACTCTTCTAATCCTAACACAACTGTTGATGTGGTTGATAGAGAAGTCTGATCTCGTCCAATGAGATAGAAGGCAGCAAAGAGGAAAGAAAAAGAAAGAGTAGGCCTAATTGATGAATTAAATCAAGCTATGCAACAATCAGTAGCATATTTGGAGGAGTATAATAATAGTAAGAAAGTGGATCAACTCATCCAAAAATATCAACTCCTAAGAACCATCTAGCGATATGCGAACAACTGAAGAAAATACTGAACATGTAATAAATTTGTTTATTTTATCAACTCCTTGTTTATTTTATTAATTGTGGTTAGTAATTTCTATGGTTTATCATTATGTGTTTTATTAATTTAACATTGTTTGCAACTTTGTTTTTCAATTTAGAATTTTTAAAATATTTGTATTCCTATGGTATACTATTTTTTTTTTTAAATTTGTATGTCTTGTATTGCTTCTTTTTTTAATAAAATATTAATGTTAAAATAATTATATTAAATAATTTTTATATTATATTAAATAATATGTAAAAAATATTTATAGATAAATAATAGATGAAATATATTAAATTAAAAAATTGAAAAATATAATTAATTTTATTTAAATATAAAATTAGATAAAAATTAATAAAATAATCGTGGGATCCATAAATATTTGGTTGGTGAGATATGTGATTATGAAATTTGGGATATTTGAGAGTGGGATATTTAATGGTTGAGACTCATAAATATTTGGTTGGTTAGATATTTGATTGTGGGATTGGGGATATTTGAAAAGTGAGATATTTGAAGAGTAATGTGGAAGTGGAGACCACAAATATCTGAGAGAAATATCCTCTCCCACTGTGGAAGCTCTTAGATCCAAATTCTAAATGCAGTTTACCGAGCATGTAAAATGTATTAGCAACTTGTAATGTGAATCCATTCACTAACCAAAAATTGTTCTTTTGATTTGCAAGCTTGTTGATAATCAAAATCTTTACCAATAGCTTTTTTCTTTTGTTGCTAAAGGCGGAAATGAAGCAATACACAAGGCCTGATACAGTGTTTCTCAAGCAACATTATGAAAAGAAACTTTTGGAGCTGGAGCAGGAAAAGAAAACACTTATGGTAAAATCTATGTTTAACTCCTGTAGGATTCATTTTGTCTTGTCACTCTGCTTTCTTTTGTCACTGCAGAAAGAGATTGAGGAACTTCGTTTCAACCTTTCAAGTATCACATGTACTTCTGATGATGGTGCTCAAAAGCTTAAGGCAGATTATCTTCAGAAGTTGACTATGCTGGAAACTCAGGTTTATCAAGAATAAAATAGGTATCTAGTTAGCACTTATGGTTAAGTAATTTGTACATAATTTATTTGTATTTTGAAGGTATCTGAATTGAAGAAGAAGCAAGAGGCACAAACTCAATTATTACGACAGAAGCAGAAGAGTGATGAAGCAGCTAAAAAACTACAAGAAGAAATTCAGAGGATAAAATCTCAGAAGGTTTATATTTGATAACCATAAGCTGTTTAAAGATGTTTAGGATCTGTTGATTGCATGTCTAATTAGCTATGGCTAAGTAGGTCCAATTGCACCATAAAATGAAGCAAGAATCCGAGCAATTTAGGTCCTGGAAGGCTTCGCGTGAAAAGGAGGTTCTGCAGGTACTGTGTGGTTATGTTCATGTGTACTTACTATTTGATTTATTTTGCTCCACTTAATTGCTGAAAGTGGTCATTTGTCATGTATTGTAAATATTAAAGTACTCTTAACTTTCTGATGTCATGATTAGTGCAATACAATGCCTTCTAATGAAATCCAATATCTACTTTCATCAGCTTAAGAAGGAAGGTCGAAGGAATGAATATGAAATGCACAAGCTAGTGGCTTTGAATCAACGACAAAAAATGGTAAATATACTTTATATTAAGGTTTTATTTTATGAAAAATCAATTTTTTATTGTAATTCAAATGCACAATTTTATCTGGGCCGCTTAAAGGTCTTGCAAAGGAAGACTGAAGAAGCTGCTTTGGCTACCAAAAGATTGAAGGAACTGCTAGATGCAAAAAAGTCCTCTCGCGATGTGTCTGGTAAGTTCAAGCTTTCAGAGCTGATTGTATCATTCTCATTCTGTTACTTAGATATGTTGTATTGTATTCAGCTATGGGAAATGCAAACGGTCCTGGAATACAGGTACTAAAATGTAAATTAAATCTCTCTTTTTCATTCTGTTACATAGATCAACATGTTTCATTGATCTATGCCATTTTAGTACGCACTCTCTTAATCATTCTTATTTGTTGTTATATCCACCTTCTGATTCATGATTCTGTCTTAAAAGGCTTTGACGAAAACTATAGAGGATGAACTTGAGTTCATGCTACAAGTGCATGAAGTAAGATCAGAGTATGAGAGGCAGCTACAAGCGTAAGATTGATCTCTCTTATTTTTTACCAAAAAATCTCTTTATTTCTGGACTTGAGGTAGGGTTAAGAAATATATAATTGACAAATTTGATGCTCCTCTATGTTGTTTTCCCCTTTATTTCCAAAAGTATAACCAGGTTATGCTATCACATAGTACTTGGATAATCTCTGGATTAAAAACATTGTTATGCAAACTAGCTTTTTTCTCTAGACACTTGCTATGCTTTGACCGTGATTGACATAGTAGAAGGGCTATGATCAACAAGACTTTATATTGTTCAATATGGTGGTATTCTGTGATTTGATTAGGAATTTTCAGTTCTCTAGTGTAACCAAATTATTACTGTAAGGATTACTATTGTTCGTAGGAACTTTCAAGTAGGAATATTGCTATACATTATTGTTGGGTGTTCCAGTAACATAGTATGCTTCCTTTATTTTGATGAGAAATCATAAACTAGCCATCAAGCATATTTTATACTTTTTGCTAAAATTTGAAAAAGATCACCTGCATAAGCTTGGAAGATGATACTTGGGAAGTATTTTTAACTCTTATATTTTTGCTATATTCAGAAGGGCGGCAATGGCTAACGAGAGAGCAAAGCTTAAGGAAGAAACTAGTGACACTCCTCAAACAATGTCACCAAGTGCCAGAACTTCAAGGATTTTCGCTCTTGATAACATGTTGAAAACTTCATCCACTACTTTGGTCGCCATGGCTTCACAATTATCGGAAGCTGAGGAGCGTGAACGGGCTTTTAGTGGCAGAGGACGATGGAATCAAATTAGATCACTTGCGGATGCTAAAAATATGATGAACTATTTGTTTAATCTGGCATCAACATCAAGGTATGAAGACACATCATCCATAATAATTGAAGTTCGATTATACCTTTTGTTAAGAGAAACATTCAGTGACCTTTTAGAATTCATGTTGGAGTTATTTGTAAATGCATTTCCTATTCTCCAACCGTTTCCTACTATTTTGTAGATGTCAGTTGTATGATAAGGAGGTGAGTTACAGAGAGAAGGATTCTGAAGTAGCTGAACTCAAGGACAAGGTAGTCAAACTCAATATATCAAAGAGACAGCTAGAGGAACAATTGATGGTGACCAAGAACCACATGCAGGTTAATCAATTTTTTAAGTGTTTTTCCTATTTGAGTTTTGCTTGCTTGTTCATATATTATATATATATTGATCCCGTCCGGAAGTTGAGTCGGATAAAAATGGATCTTGATGTACTGAAGGTTGACGGAAAGTCGCTACGGCGTTCGATCTATCTGGCACTATCCGAAAGGGTTCACACGGGCGGATGACGAAGGCTGATGATCAGGATGATGACGCTAGGGCTCTGCGCATATTCAGACGAGCCCACGAGTCGTTAGAGACCAGAAACCAGGGAAAAGGTCTCCGGGTCAGACCCTCCGACACTCAAGTCAGATACTTTTTCCCCAGAAGCACAGAGAAAGGACGAAAAGTAAAGACGAGTCAGAAATGACGAGTGAGCGTACCTGTGTAAGGGACAAAACATTCCTTTTTATACCGCAACAGATTCTTCTAGAGTCTGACGGGTGTCAGGGAACGTCAGATGTCAGGCTTTGTCTGGCGGTGGGTAACACGTGGCGTCTTCTTATAGGTCTAGGAAGGAATCAGAGTGCTGTGAATACCCGACCATTAGCATATTTTCTGACAGGCAGTGATTATTCTCTGACAGGTGGTTACGATTCCTTAGACTGCTTGTCGCGTAGCGCCCGACCTCCTTCTCTTGTTATCCCTGCCCTGGCTCTTGGTATTTGCTGATCCCGACCTGTACGTTATGCTTATGCCGCAGGGCTAGAAGCCCGACCTGTATCCTTGTCCAGGTACCTTGTGCGACAAGGCTAGAATCCTTGACTTGTACGCTAGGTCTGTATACCGACCGACTTCTGTTCTCTGTAATCCCTGGTTCATATGTCCCGACCTGTACGTCCGGTCTGTACTCCGACCTACTTCTGTCTGCTGTTATCCATGGCTTGTATGTTCTGACCTGTACGCCCGGTCTGTATTCCGACATGCTTCTGTCTGCTGTTATCCATGGCTTGTACGTTCCGACCTATACGCCAGGTCTGTATTCCGACCTGCTTCTGTCTGCTGTTAACCATGACTTGTACGTTCCGACCTGTACGTCAGGTATATATTCCGACCTGCTTCTGTCTGCTGTTACCCCTGGTTTGTACGTTCCGACCTGTACGCCAGGTCTATATTCCGACCTGCTTCTGTCTGCTGTTACCCCTGATTTGTACGTTCCGACCTGTACGCCAGATTTGGACGCCAGAGGCCTTTTCTTCCGCAACTTTACCTAGTCTGTGGGCCCGGCCCGCAACTGTATCTGCCCTGTGGGCCCTGTGGGCCCGATCCTTAATTGCCCTCGAGGCTGGCTCTCGCCCTAACTGTGTTCTTGACCTTTGACTGCTCCATCAACGAAAACTTTGACCGCGACCACATAAGCTTGACTTCTGACCTCCACGGGGGCTAGACTTTTGACCATCCCATGGGCTTGACTTTGGACCACGTCAGTCGCATGACCCCCTCCTCATGCACCGTATCATATATATATATATATATAATATATATAACTATTATTAGATGATGCCGATTTAGTTCAGAATAACCTCAATTTAGTGTTTTTGAACTAGTTGCATAAATATTCTAAGCGATATTTATTCTTGATTTTTGTTAGTTCTGCAAAATTTCATGAAAAAACATGTCTTGGATATTATGGATGAGTTTTCATAACACTAGTTTTTTTCATCAATAAGCTCATAATTCTGTGCCCCTCAATTAGCTCAATTGCTTTACATGTTTTTTATTTTCTAAATCAAGTTTTTATGTTTCATATTCTCTTCTTGATGCTAATGGTGCTTAATATCTCATCTCTATTGTTGTTAACACTTTAAACAGAAATTAACTGCACAGACAAATAATAACAAGAAATCTGATGAAAACTCTGGACCCGTTGCCTGCATCTCTGAGGATGGAGATTCTTTGCCTACCAAGAACAAGGTAATTTTACTATCCATTGCTTGGTACTTAAAATTTCATTAAGTATTTATGCAGCACTGCTTTTCTACTCTCTACTCGTGCATACTAAATTTGATGTTCTTCCCTATTTGTTTCACCATTATTATAGAAAGAGGTCTAGTTTCCATCCGGTATTCCTTTCGTCAATTGTGAATTCTGGCTTACTATCTTCGCTTTCTTTTGACATTTAGATCATTTAATTGTCTGAAAAATCTATTATTCTGTTCAGAACTCACGTAAAGATAAGACTTTCAATCAAAATGTCAACAACCTGGATGATATGGATATATCAGACTCTGAGATGTCTTTCATATTTGAATCTGAAGCTGAGGCATCAGATGAAGATGCTTACGAATCCGACTTAGATTGGGTAGAATCAGGGAAGAAAAACCGGATGAAGCAATCACCAATCCATCAAACTCGAAAATCTAGACCGGATGAAAGTGTTTCTATTGCCAAATCTTCAGAGACTTCAAATGAAGAGGCAGTGACCAAGGATGAAGATTCTGGGCTCCATCCTTGCTGTTCTTGCACAAGAGGCTCATCTTGTAAAACGAAGAGATGCGAGTGCCGAGCTCTAGGGAGTCTTTGCAGTAGCTACTGCGGATGCATTCCTTCGAAATGTACTAATAGAGAAGATGGAGAAATGATGGTCGATGGGGATGAAATGTCAGTGGAAATCGGCAGAGTTCATAGCCATTTAGATGATGAGAAGAGAAAATTGATATCAGAAGGAACAAGGCTGCTGCAGAGTGCACTGAGCAAGAAACCAGATGACAATGAAGTCAAGCCGAGAGTGCCATTATCTGATATAAAGAATGTGGTAAAGGCCTTCATTTCCTTCATCCTTTTGCACTTATTTTTTCACTAGATTTTAGTGTTCAGAATTTCGAATCTTGTTCGATCAGGCTAACCAGAACCCGACCTCACAAGCCCGTCGCAAGAAATGGCGCAAGTCGACCGTTCAGCTAGTTCCAACTCAGCCTCTCCCATCCTCCTTGCCACAAAACAGTGAAAGCCAAAGGCATAGGGAAGATGTTCCTCCTCTGAGACTCCCCCGAGCAATGGAGTCGTTTCCGGTCGACAATAACCCTCCGTTCGGCGATAAGAACACGTCCAGAGCTAGTGAATTGGCCGCGGCAAGCGATAAAGAAACGACAAGAAGCATGATTCCTCGACGAAAATCATCCGACGAGAAAGAGAACCACATGCAGTAGACATTGTCGATCCAAGTTCTGATGCCTTTCTTCATCCACCCACTCGATGGATATTGTTGCATGCTGTCTGGGATACACCACGGCCTGGCCATCCTACGAGTCGTAACGATTATTTTGGATCTCGCAACTAGTTCATGTTTGATTCGAGCTTTGCAGGAATCTAAACCCATTGAAAAGCAGAAATCAAACGGCATTCAATCTTCTCCAAATGTGACATGAGAATATTTTCTAGATGTGTTTTGGATAATTACACATCGATGTATTTTTTTTATTTGTTTTCATGGAATTGTCTATTTAGAGAATGTCAAGATCGTTGGCATACTATGTGTTCAACATTTTCAAGAACGCTTAATTATCTATGTTGATAGCAAGCAAAGAGGAAAGGAGAGTTTTCGCGAAACATAAAATTATTATTGTGTAATTTTATGATCACAAATTTAAATCAAGAAAATAATTTTTACAATATAGAATAAATCTACATACAATACACTCTATAGCAAGCAAAGAGTTATGATAAAGAGTATTTTATAAAATATTAACTCATTCTTTAATATTTTTTTAAATACCATTTTAAGTCATCATCTAAATTATTTACTTTTCAATAAAGTGAAGTATTTTAATAAGTAAAAGTTAAAAGGAATGTAACATTAACAAAATTAATATCTTAAAATAGGCAGTCCTATTAGAACTAACTTCTGTTATCAATAATCATAATTAATGACGTCATAAATGAATCATATGAAATCAACTAGGCTTTCTAAAAAATAAAATTTTATCATTTTTTTTAAAATGAATTATTTTTAACAACGACCGATTTTATATTAATATATTTATATAAATATTTAAGTTAAAGTTATATTTTAAATAAATTTTCTTCGTAGTTTCCCCTCTCTGACTTTGTTAATGAAAAGACTTGGACCTCAGGGTTAAAATGCAATATAAGTACACTAAATTATCATTTAAATGTCCGTAATTCAATTTTTAATTATGACAAATTTATAAAAAAAATTTCTTCAAAAGAATCATATAATTAAGGGATGCTGAACATCAACTTTTAAATAATTCATCACGAACGTTTTTCAATTTATCTTGATAATTAAAAAACTATCATAAAATCAAATCTATCGTTTCAAATTCGACATTACTTGATTTATCATTTTAATAAAAAGACTTGGCTTGAGGCTTTCCGGTTAACGTGACAATTACTTAGGCTGAAATTTAATTAAGAAACTTTAATTCAAATACAGGGGAAAAAAATAACTTAAAAATATATAAAATATTTTCCTTTTATTTCTTCTTACATGTTTTAAAAATTTCAAATTAGTCAGTTTTTTAATGGAACACAGACAAAAAAGTTTCACATACAAAATGCGCATTTTAGTGATTTTATTTTTATTTTGTTAATGCAACTAACTTTCCTTCCAATTAGTCTGGAGGTCTACAAAGTTTCCCCTAGTTCCCTCATCAAATAAAATTGAAAATATGAGCGGACTCCTGACATGACAGTCCAACTGTTCCATTAGTTTGAGCATTGCGATTGTAAGGTGCCCTACATGAAAATTGAACTCTAGGAGTAGCTCACTGTATCTCTCTGTGCTCAAGACACTTTAGTGAGCGATTCGTTTATTCCCAGCGCCTCCGTCAATCTCTTTCTAAACCAACACGGAAGAGATAAATCATGGATGACTACTAGCAGGTGGCAAGACAGGGGAGGAGGTATGCTAGGACACGTCGAATTTTGATCCCAAAACCTCATGTGACAACACCCCATGTTTACCAGAACACTTTAGTCAACTTGCTAAAGGGAGTGACCAATATGTACAATTATTATTTTTATATAAAAATTGACTATCATACCAGTTCTTGTAACAGAAAACATATTACAAAAAATAATCAAAATGAATCTTATTTTGACAAATTGAGAAATATACATTTCAAATAAAAAAAAAACAAGAGGGAAAATCATCACAGGAACCCATGACTTCCAAGAAAAGAGAGTTCATTTGAAACTATCATTGCATGAATTGCATCATGAATAAAAAGCATACAACATAATAAGAAATTTGAACATGGATAACCTGATAGCATTATGATTCATATAAACCCATGCATTCAAACAGGCAAGGAATTGCATTTAGGTTGGAAGAGAAACATGGGATCGATTTGCTACACTAGTCGATGAAGCTGTTGCAAACTCATGTGACAAAACTCGGTAACGGAATGTATGATAAAAAAGAAGCATGGAGTAGATACAAGCAATTTATGTGGCATGCTGGGAATTCACAAACAGATTATGAGTTGCAGGGTGCATCGAGCACAGGTGCGTCCCGTACTAAGAACACTGAAGAAAGTAAAAGCACCTGACGCAGCAGCTCCGGTGGAACGGTTGGTAAAGAAGAAACATCCCGGCTGAGGAAGTAACTCCATCCGCCATGGCAGTTAAAATTTGTTTCGTCAAGAAGTTCACTTCACTCCTGAGAAAATGGTGTGATTGGGCTTGTGTATAACAGAGTGAAAGCCGATACAAAAAGCTTTTGGATCTGAATTAACCAGGAACATGGAGCTAAATCAGAGATAGGGTCTTGAACATTGCAAACATTGCATATAATAAAACAACTAACAATAACTCACGCTTTCAGCTGCTACGTATAACTTGCTCGTTCAGTTTCTAATTACCGCCAGGAGAGTTGCTTGTGGGCAGATCTGTCAGCTTCCCGTCCTCCTTCAGGTTCTTTCCGCTTTAACCCCCAAGCAGGAACAGTATGCATTCTTAACTGTTCATCTGAGAAACCCTGGGATGTTGCAGCTAAAAGATGTCTTGACGCTAAGGTCAGCCTCTCATCTTTACCTTCCACATCTATATTTCCTGGACCTGCATTTAAATCAAGGTTTGGTGTGATCCATCTCGGAGGATTGAAAGATCCACCGCTGTTACTACCCTCAGCAAGTACTGCTACATTAGGCCTTTGGTAATTGGATAAAACAATACCAGCAGATCCAAGTGGTAAAGGCATAGCTTGGAAACCTGAACCGGCACTGGATGAATAATCAGCAAAGGTTGCTAAACCACTCGAAAAGGAAGCAGCTGAAATTGGAAAATTAGGTCCAATAGTGCATTCAGCATATGGAAATGCTGGGGGAGAAAATCCCATTGGAAGAGCTGACGAAACCACCGGACCCCTGTAAAGGTCCCCCCCAAACAGGCCGCTAGGAGTATTTGGCTCAAAGGTTCTCTGGGCTCCTGAAGCTGCGACAAGTGGGTATGGCTGCTCTCTGTTGGACAGGAAAGATGGTATGGCAACAGCTGGATAAGGACTACCAGAGGGGAACCATGATGATGCACTTAATCCATTCGTGTTCATTCTGATGTTACTCACAGGAAAAAGAAAAGGCAAACCACTTGCACTTTTCAAGTTCTGGCTCCTAGTTAGAGATTCAGCAGTAACTTCATCAACTCCAGGCCCATTGTTCAAATCAAAGTTCCTTAACATATTAGCTTTTGTGTGCTGCAATTCTGTCGATGCAGGTTCATTAGCTAAAAGTGGAACATCCTGAATACGGGAGGTGCTTACTAAGGCATGGCAATTTTCTGTATCCTGATCAACTCTATTTAAATCAAACTCAAGTCTTTCAAAATTATGTGGAGTTGCATCAAGATTGCTCGCTGTCCCCAGTTGAGTGCCTCTGGACTCGAAAGAGTTGCAGACCACATCTTCAAGAATTCTCTCATCAGGTTCATTCAGATCAATATCAAGTAGTGTATAGCTCGGCTTCCCAGCAGACTGAGATGGTGATGACTCTGAACTATTGAGTGTCATCTCCATAGCTTTTCGTGATTCTGCTCTCCTGAAAGCACTAGTAGCAGCTGAGCCTTTCCATCCAGTTTCACCCTTGTTCTTGAGCAAGTTTTCAGGTGGTATAAAGGGTCCTTTTGCAGGTGCAGCAACTGTTATTTGAGCAGGTGAGCAATTTGACATGGGACTTGTAAAAGGAGACAGTATGGGCAAATGAATTGTAGAGGAAGTAACTGTTGCAACTGAAATAGCAGTCTCACCTTGGTATCCATCATCAGCAATGACGCCTTCATTCAGATCAAAGTCAAGTTTACTGGCAGAGTCTGATGCCGACATAACAACACATGAGGTTTTTGTAGGTGATGAGCCATAATCTTTAGCACCTTCTATAGCCTCAGATAACAGAGAATCTGCAGGTTTTGATAGATGCTCAGTTTCTTGGGACATACAACTCGATGGCTCTACCTGTTTGGCTAATCCCATTGAATTCTCATGAGATTGTTCCGTCTTATTATCATTGATGGCTCCAACAGTGCAGTTGGAGATGGTTGGTTCTCTTACTGATTCATCAATGTTAGACAGAATGGGTTTGTTATTCTCATCGTTACCATTCAACTCCATGTCACTGCATTCCATGTTATCAACCATACAAGTTCTGGACTTATCGTGATTTTCAGGAAACAGAACATCAGGAGTGTAAGATGAAATAACCACTTTACTCCCTTGCAAAGGTTGCTTCAGGTCATATGAAGTACCGATCTCAACCATCTCTTTAGCTGCAGTATGTGATTGGCATTCACCGCCGACTAGCTTTTCTGATTCTTCACAACCTGAAACAGCATTCTCAAGTTGACATTCATCTTTGGGAGGAACTTCAGAGGAACACGTATTGTTATTAATAGTTTGACAAGTGTAATCATCAGGCTTGCTTTTTTCTGCTAATAAGCTTCTTTCTGTAAGCTTGAAATCTGTGTGATGCTCTAGCACTTCTCTATCTTCTATCAGTTTTTCCTCAAGCTGAGAAGTTTCACCAATATCCTGTTTCAACACATCACATGACATGTACTCAGAGAAAGTTCCATCTTTTTCACCCTCCAGTTTCTTCTCCGAATTACTGCACAAGTCTTCAGATTTATGACACTGTATGGAGGCATAAAATTGATCATCCTGCTTGTTTGTCAATTTACTATCTTGTGCGGAAAGAGTAGTTTCATTATTTCCATGAAGAACAGTCTCATTGTTACATGCAACATCTTTATTAAAGATGATATCAACACAGTTATCTTGCTTATTGAAGCTTGTGTCAACAGATTCATCAGAGTGAACATGCCTCTGCATTGCATCACCATCACCTAACCTTGACTTGGGACAATGAGCAATGTCTTCATCACTTGATAATCTCAACTTGTCCTCTATTGATATGTCCCCCAAAGCTAGTGAGGCTTCGGGTGAGACAATATTATGATAATTTAAGTTAGACTTGGAGATTTCTCCAGCCGCTACACTGGCAAGTAAATTCATCCCAATATCATCTTCGGAGACCTTAGGTGTACTTGCTTCAGAATATTTGATGCAACTTTCAACCAAGGCATTCATAGAACTAAAAGAACTTTTTGTCCTGGGTTCAGATGAGGAAATCATCTTCTCATTACCAGATGGTGAACTTGTAGCTCTTACAGATTCTATATCTTTCTCCTTGGCACCCCTGGTTTGTTCATCGCCACCAGATGATCTAAGACATCTGGCTTCAAATGGAAGTTCATGGACATCATTGTTCTTCTGCGACTCTTTATTGCTATCGGTGGAGATATTAGACTGATGAGGATCGCTCCTTAGTTTCACTTTACGATGACTGTGCTCATATTTGTCAGATAAGCTGGGAGATGATGCTCTGCCACTTGTACTTGTGGGATCCTCGGTTGAACCTCCATTTGTACTTCTTGCAGGGCTTTGAACAGAGTTAGAAAGATTGACATTGAGCCTGTGGTTATTATTCCCATGATCTGGAATGAGCATATCAATTGACTTTTCACATCTAACACTTGATTGTGATGATTTTTCCAGTGTTTTAGCCCTGTTGAGACAGCCAGACTTTACTAGATGAGTTTCCTTCTGCACCCCAGGAACGAGTGTTCCTGCAACCACATTGCCAGATCTTCGATGATGTGTTGAACTACCAGCAGCCTTAGCAGCATTTAATGACCCAACATTTGAACTCTTTGAATCTTCCATCCGTGAACTCCCTACTGTATTTCTGTGATCAATAGAACAAGTCTGGCTATTGTTCTGGGATTGAATAGAACTACTACTCTTCTCATTCACAGCTACTGGCAGCATGTCGATACTCCCTGTGTTAGTGTTAGTAGCTACTTTGCAAAATGGGTCCTTCAGACCAACTGCAGAAGATATTACTGATGTTGATCCATCTGGAAAGGATCCTTTTAAGACTGAAGATGACTCGACAGAAGCATCCAAATGTCCAGGCTTATCAGACCAAGTTTGACTGTCAGAATTCTTCATAGCCACTTCTGGTGCTACAATGCGCTTATTTCCTGCTTGAGAAAGCTCAGAAGAACCTGGTTTAACTTGCCAAACAGTTTGGTTTGATGTGGTAACTTTTGCATCATTGATCTTGGTCATTTCTGCATCAACCCGTTTCTTCCAGGTGTCAATAAGACCCCTAGCTCTTTTCTGTATCTCAAGGTTTTTATGGCTTCGCAAATTATTCACTGATTTACCAATATTACAATTCTGAAGAGCACTAAGGTTCACTGGCAATTTCGCAAGCGCACGAAGAAGAGCCAAGAGGAGTTCCTCAACAGTTTTATCACTTTCCTTGGGACTATTACCATCATTAGTCTTAGATTTGTGAACTTCCTGAAGCCATTCATCTAAGATCAGTAGACCCCTAAGTTGAACAAACCTAATAAGACAATCATGTCGCTGAGTAGCTGTAATGACATCAGCAACCAGTGCACGGACAGTGACATCCATTGTCTTCTCTGTTTTATCAAGATGCATGAGATTCACCAATTTCTCAACCCCATCAGTGGTTCCAAGTCCACCTTTATCTGTAATTTTTACTATTTCCATCTTTACCATATTCCCAGCTTTAAAGTTAGAAGAATTGCCATCTTGCTTAGAGGGACACTCTCTCTTGATTATGTATGTACCCTGATCAATCTTGTCCCTCCTCTTTGCCTTAGACTGAGATTGCAGAGATGATCCAGCATTATTTAGACTGTCAGAAACAGATTTTAGCTGTCGACTGTTTGTTGGACCATCAATTGGCTTGGGTGAAACACCACCTGACTGTATTAACGCATGCATTTCCGAATGGGTTTTGTCCAAAAGTTGATCTACTTCCTCTGTTATGTTCCTATGAGGAGGCAATAATTACCAGTTAAACTAGTTAAAATGTCAAAAAGGGGAAAACAATTATTGCCAAATAGAACAAAAACAACAGAGATCGTGCAAACTCACATTGATATTTTCTTGATAAATTAGCCGCCACAAACACATGTTAGTAATGTCATAAATCCGTCTGCATACAAATGAAGATAAACCTCTGGCAACATGACACCCACCGTGAAAATGCAACGCAAAATGTATGAATCAGTGAAATCCACAGGACTCGAGTCCTTGATGAATGGGACAAAAATTGCTCACTTGGGACAGCCATGAGCAAATTAACCTATAACTTAATTGAAGGGAGTATTCCAACGCAAGGTTGTCAATTGCCATCTTGGACAAGGCCACACTTATTTGATTTTTTCATCTATCCTGCACGGAAAGGATTTATTAAAACTATGATGAAACATAAGAATAAACAAAAAGAACAAAAAGATGAGACATGTGACAGAAGATGGGCATCCTATGTTGATTTATTACCAAAAGGGCGTTCCACCTCCCTCTAAAATGACATAACTATCCTCCACTATAAATAAAGTAGTAGTTTATTCCCATTATTATCTCTCTCATATTTTATCCCACCTAAATCAGCACGGTTGTAGCAGCTATGGTTCCATAGCTGCTGCAATATATGGTTGCATAGCTGCTACAATATGGAAAAAAATTTAAGACTAAAATTGTTTGGAGTCTCCATAAAGGATTTAAACGATGTTCTTTTTGCACTTGAAACCTGGCCGTTACAGGTCCCACCCCATAACAAGTTGTAAATATTTGAACGAGTTTCGATTTGATATATTGTGTTCCGTGGTTCAGTTCGAGTCAAAAGTTATGCCTCTCAAAGTCTAGGGTTTAGCATTCAAGTTGCAACAGTTACGAAATCGTAACTGTTGACTCGGATTGAACCACAAAAGACACAATATATCAAATCGAAGCTAATTCAGAGATCTTCAATTTGATATATTGTGCGCCTTGTGGTTCAATTCGAGTTAAAAGTTATACTCTCTCAAAGTTTCTCCAGTATAAACGTAGGAACTATGAAACCGTAGCCGCTATAACTACAAGTTATAACTTTAAGAGATCATAACTTTTGATTCAGGTTGAACCACAACGTCATGTGGTTCAACCTGAGTTAAAATTTATGACCTCTCAAAGTTTAGGATTTGGTATTCACGTTGTAGCAGCTACGAAATCATAATATATCAGGACGTGACACATAATATATCAAATCGAAGCTCGTTCATAATCTATAACTTGATATGGGGTGGAATCCAAAACAATCAGGTTTCATGCTAAAAAAATATCATTTAAATCTTTTTTAAAGTCTTTGAGCAATTTTAGTCTTAGATTTTTTTTTTCAATGTTGTAGCGGCTACAGAACCGTAGCTACTACACCTCTGTAGAAGCTCAGTTGTAGCAGCTATGAATTCGTAGCTGCTACAATGCATTGATTTAGGTAGAAAAAAAATAAAAGAGAGATTAATGGAAATAAGCTGCTACTTTTTTATGTAGGACAATTGTGTCATTTTATAGGGAGTGAGGCGCCTTTTGATAATAAATCGACATAGAGCACCCCTTTGACGATTCGTTACAAAAGAGGCACCCTTTTGATTTTTGCCCTTAAATAATCACCATTGCCATTCAAAAATAGTGGTGAGCCTACCAACCATTTCCACAATTCAAGTTCAAGTTAAAGAGTAGTAGAGCACAATTAATTATGTCTCGAATAAGAAACCAAAGTAATAAACCAATAATTATCAAATACAGTTCCATTCGAAAACTGGCAAAAAAAAATAACGAGGTCAATCTTCATTCTCAGTCAATATGGATAATTTCAATAACAAAGACAAACTCTAACATGATCACACATACAAAGAAATATTACTTTCGCACCACAAAATTTGTATAAAATCATATAGGTCAAACAAAGTAAAAATTGCATACCCATACTGCAACATTTTTTTGAGTGACATAAAAGTTTGCATTACCTTTGTACCATGAAGTTTGTATAAAATCATAGGTCAAACAAAGTAAAAAATACTTGTCCATACTGCAACATTTTTTCGAGTGACATACTGTAACTCATGTAACATTTAAATAGTGAGATATTCTTGTAGATATACTAAAAACATCATTACTGTTTCCTTAAAAAAATTAATTGCAACTAAATAAGTATCTGCAGCAAATTATCTTGGATATATGATATCTGTCTAGTACAAAGACTAGCAACCAACTTTAACATGATACAAAAGTCTGAGAATATTTCGATGACCTAAGCCTAGTAGACCTATAGATGACAAAAGCTTTTCAAGAAAATTGTAACTGTTGGATCTGAAGAAGTGTATGCAAATTTTAAATTAGTAGCTACTAAGTCGAATCCGAACCCTCAGGGAATAACTAGAGACTTATGATGCAGCAACCAGAAAAGCAACTATGATAATAAAAGTAACGCCTAATCTCCAAAGACAAATTATGTTATATCCTAAGTTCATCTCCGCAATTTGAAAAAGGTAACAAAATCCATTTATTTGAATAAAAATCTCAATATATTTTGAAGGAGAAAAAATTCGATACTTTGCGCCAAAAAGACTCTCCTGCCTCAACGTTAAAGTTCTATATGATCCTTTAAGCACCAACAGAAAGTCAACTAAAGTAGAATACCCAAATAGCTATGCCTGAATATCTGTATCATACCAAAAACGACATCAATATGGCGCCTGGCGCATTTCAGGTCCAAAAAACACCAGCTGGATCGATGGTTGTATTAGCAACACATGATCAATCTCTCAAAAGCCCCAACATCCAAAAAAATAAAAAAGAAGAAGCAATGACACTTAAATTCCGAGAATCAAGGCAAAAGGATGGAAATTTCGTAAAGAGCAGCACGGACTGAGCAAAAACGAAGGAGGTGCGCACCGAATCAAAGGCTACAACGAGCTCCCCTGCACACCAGGCTGCCGTCCGGATCCGGCCTATGCGCTTCCCTACGCCGACGGGGAGCCTCTCGAAGGATTAGCCGGAGAAACTCTGATTCAGCTCGATGGCAATCCGAAATCGGCGCCGAAGGAGAAATCAAGAACAGCGATCCGCGAAGAGGCAGAGTATGGAATTCTAGGGATTGCGAGACAGAGGCGATGGGCGGACTATTTGGGTCGAGGGTTCCGCGATCTGACGAAAAAGTGACGAAATTGATAATTTGGGCAAATGGGAGGATCGGCAAGAAAAGGAAAGGAAGAAATATCATTTTGCCCCTCAAAGTTTCTGGAAACCTTTCTCTCGGCCTTAATAATTATAAAAGGGTTATTTTTTTAATTTAATAGTTTTCAAATATTCTATTTTAGTCGGATGGCAAAAGTTAGAGATATAGATTATAAAAATAATATTTTACGGATAATTAGAGGTGTAAATGAATCAAGCCCGTTCATGAATTCGTTTAATGAGACCTGTTAAGATAAATAAGTCAAACTCAAGCTTCATAATATTCGACTCGTTAACTTATAAACATGTTCGTTAAGTTCATGAATCAATTTTTAAATAAAAAATAATAATTTTGATATTAAATTTATAGATTTTACATTACATTTATAAAATATATAGATAAATATATTAAATTTTTTATTAGTATAAAATTATAATTTTTAATAAAAATATTTAAATATATAATCTAATTTTTAATAAATATTTAAATTTATAATTTATATTTATTAAACTCATTTAAGTTTGATAAGAATGTGAATAAATTTTGCATCATGAATATATTCGTTAAATAAAAATCTTGACTCGATTATAAACAAATAAAATTTAAATATTAATTTAGTTGGACTTTGTTACACTTCTACTGACAAAACTATCGTATAAAATAAGAAAAAGACTATTTTACCCCCATCAAATCACTCAAAGACTCTCCTGTCTCTCTATATATATAGTCGATAAACCCACTGAATGCTGCAGCGGAAAGAAAAACCCTAGGCGAAGCAGCAGCTATGGCGTCTTCCATTTTCGCTTCGCTCCTCCGCCGATCACTCCGCCGCTACCTACCCTCTGCCCCGTCCATTCCCCGCCGTCGTTTCCTATTCACCTCCTCGTTCTCTCCTGTCTCTTCCCGCGGAGCAATGCTGCAGGATCCTAAACTGCCCTCCTCTCTTCTCTGCTATCGATTCGCTTCCTCCAAGGTATCGGGAGATGAGAGTCTGAAGCGAGTTATTGATTCCGAGATTCAGTGTGCGCAGGAGGCACATATAAGTGGTCAGGTCGATCTCCCTGTCTCTGGTGTTGTTTTATTATGTTGGTTTTGACTCTTTTTTTCTTGGTGACACTAGACGATTCGTGGTGATGCAAATACGTTTTTTTCTTCTAATTTTTTAGATGCTCCATTGCATAGGGTATAGGTTTGGAAACGATATAGTTCAGATTAATTAATCCATGGATTTATGTATTTGTTTTTTTCCGACAAAGAAGAATCGTTTCATAGTTACTGAGACGAGGAAAATTGAAATTCTCGTTTTTTATTTCTTAATTGTTTTTTTTTCGTATGGTTTAATCCAAACTTTTGCAAATCTGCCGCATGTGAACTCTTGATTTCGTTTTCTTCAATTGTTTTTTAGAATTGATGCTGCCACGATTAGCATATGAAAAACAGTGGGAATGAAAGAACAAATTTAGAATAAGCACTTGATGGGTTATCTTTTTTAGTACTTAATTGATAAGTTTTGTTCTCTGTATTTACAGGATATTGACAGGCCTGAAGACTTCCCTTTTGAGATTGTTGATAATCCTGGTGATCAAGCAATTTTTCTTAAACGGGACTTTGCTGGTGAGAACATTCAGGTTGTTGTGCTGATGAACTTGGATGAACAAAATGATGTGGAGGAGAATGATGAAGATGATAACGACAAAGATGGCAATGAGAATTCTATGGAGCCTTCATTATCTTTGGTCGTGACAATTGATAAAGGAGAAGACCATTTACTGGAGTTCTGTTGCAGCCTTAACTTGGACAAAGTTGAAATTGAGACCATGGTCCTCAAGAAGCGTGATGATCCTGATGATCAAAGTGCATACCAAGGCCCTGAATTTTCGTAAGTTTCATTTCTTGTATTTATACTTGTTGTATCATGCGTCCTTGCTAAAATCTTGCATTTTAACCAAGGGAAAGAGTATTTCTTTTGAGATGTTAGTTTTACAAATATTGAACTATAGTGATTTAACCTTGTATGTGACTGTAATATACATACTGAAGCCACTTGAAACAATATATTCTACCACTGCAGGACGTGCCAAACTCGATAGTTTCAGCATATCATTTCTGATTAGTGGTGCTAAAACTGATAGAATTGGCAGCTGTTTGTATTTGTTGTCCTTAAGTTGGGTAAATAAGATGACTGATAAATGTTCAGATTTTCTAAGACAAAAAAAGTTAACTGGTTCTATTTTCTTGCAGGGATTTGGACGAGAACTTGCAGAAGGCGATGCACAAATACCTCGAGGAGAGAGGCATAAACAGCTCCCTCTTTGATTTCTTGCACGAATACATGTTGAACAAAGATGAGAGGGAGTATTTGGTGTGGCTAAAGAGCATGAAAGAATTCATAGCTTAGAACTTTCGTCTACTTCGAGTTATCCATAAGGCTGAGGGGATTCGGGTGCTCCCTCAGTTTGGTCTACTTGCGAGAATTAAAATAGTGTTTGGAGGTATTAAATCTCTTCCAATTCTGGTTTTCTAGGTCAGATTCTATTGTGTTATCCATGATTATGTGATGGCTCAACTTTGTATTTGATCTGAGAAAGAACTGTGTTTTTGGATATTCTCTGTTTCAGGCGAACCTCTATAATTCCCCATTGTTCTTGTTTGTACTATCCATGATTATGTTCTCCTAACAATTATCTCACTTACTTTTCTTCTTTATTTTAAAGTTTTGGCTTCTTTCTTCTTGTGCTTTTCCTCCATTTGGAATTGATACAAATCCATGAAACGACAGTATTCCTAAGTTAAATCATCATTTACGTGATGGAATAAAAGTGCTATCTTTTTCAACTCTTTTGTTTTTATCTTCACAATACAAGTAATCTACTCCAAAATAATCAACAACAACAAAGTAACAAAAAAATAATAATAATATTTTTTCAAAAAAATATGTTCCTTGAAGATTAAATGTTTCTTTCATATTCAACCTCAATTGTTTGTTAATTCGCAGCATCATATATTATTTTTATACAATAGTAAGTGTATCATTATTATTTAGTGTGGAGAGAGCGAGAAGAAAAGGCAAGTGTGAAATAATGAAATTATAAAGGTGTAAGGGACGAAATAAAGTATTTTTCCTTTGAAAATTGATCTAAAATAAGGGTTGAAATGAAATTTGAAAAAAATAATAATCTAAAATGAGATTTAGTTCTCTGGAACGCCATGCGGACGTCGGTCGACCCTTTATTATGCGGACTAACTGCCTCGTGCTCAGTCACCAACACCGCTATTTCCTCGTCGGCGTTCCAAGAAGAGAACTCTGACTCGTCGATGGGCGCTGAATCGACCGACGGCGACGACGGAGTCGTCACCGGCGAAGGCACCACGGTGTTCCGATGCACGACCTACTCCTTCCTCCGCACCAACCTCGCCCTTGCCCTCTGGCTCGGCGCCATCCACTTCGACGCCGCCCTCGTTCTCGTCGCCATCCTTTTCTTCCCCCTCCGCCTCGCCGCACCGTCCGCATCCCTCTCCTTCTATCTTTCTCTCTTTCCCCCTGGTTTTCTAGCTTATGCCGCTTGGTTGCTTGCTCCGATGCAGGGTCTTCGCCATTCTTCTATTCTTCATGGTGATCCCGATCGATGAAAGGAGTAGATCTGAGCGGAGATTGTCAAGGTTCGTGCTTTTATCCATGGATAATTTAGTTTTCAGTTTCGATTGGTCTCATCGTTAGGTTTCAAGTTTGTTTTCTTGTTCCTCTCCCGCTAATTGGATCCCTTTTTGGCTGTAAATGTGGTCAAACTTAAAACTTAGGTTTATTTGCAAGTACGCCTGTGGGTACTTTCCGATTACCCTTCATGTGGAAAACATCAAAGACTTCAGTCCAGATCAAGCTTACGGTGAGCTCTAATCCAGCTACTGTTCAGAAGATTGGCTATTGATGTGAATGAAGTGATACTGTTACTTCAGGCACTACTGTGAAGTAACTGAGTTCGGACATTTGTAGTTTTTGGATACGAGCCACACTCGGTGCTACCAATAGCTGTTTGTGCTCTTGCCGCTGACACAGGATTCATGCCACTGCCCAAAATCAAGGCTCTCGCGAGCAGTGCTGTAAGTTTTGTTGTTTCCTGATAATTTCCTTTCTTAAATTTTGGCACAATTTCTCTTTTTTATTGTCAGCATATGATTAAGTGTTTGCTTTGTGTCATGTTCACGGTCAGGTCTTCTACACTCCCTTTCTGAGGCATATTTGGACATGGATGGGAGTTGCTCCTGCATCGAGGAAGAACTTCTATTCCAACTTTGCTTCTGGGTACAGTTCCGTCATTGTGCCTGGTGGCGTCCAGGAGATGCTTCATATGGACCGTGACTCTGAGGTCCAATTCTGTACTTTAATTTCTACACAGAAATCTAATGTTACTTAATTTCTCTCTTTTATTTCATTTGGTAGATCATTTCTCTGATCAGAATAAATTTCATGGTTTACCATATCTCTAGTCAAAGAAATATGCAATGTTTTGAGTTATACACTCTAGTTTAAAATCATGCCGTATAGATCACAGATTAGGGGCTTGGTCTATGATATCTTGTAATTCATACTTAATCCACCTTCTAATTCACATATCCACGATCTAAATGGATTTTCTATATTGAGAAATAATAGTTTTTTAATACACCTTTGGCTGGCACCACTGTTCAGTTTTAGTCTATGATATCTTGTAATTCATACTTAATCCACAATTTTCCTTCCTTATTATTATGTTGCTGAGGTACAAATAGACAATTGTTTGAGTTTCACTTTCTTTAATCTTCATAAATTTGACACGATGTCTCCAATTCCAACTGCTAAATTATAGAAAAACTGATGATAATTAAAAGAATAGGATGTTGATTTTGGCTGACTGGTGAGAATGGCTACAGAGGTTGGCAAGCAACAATGACGTTGGGGTGGAGAAGAGCTGAGTTGATGGTATTGAATGCAGGGATAGCCAACCAGTTATAGACAAGCATGGAGACAGAGAAATGTGTTGGCTTTTATTGAATTGAATTGGAAATTAGGATTAGATCAATTTAAATTATGTGTTATAAATAATTTATCGTTATCTAGGTAACTAGTGTTTTTAAGAACCACTTGGTCTAATTTATATGCTACAAATACTAGCTTTCAGTTAATTGATGGGGTCAATATATATATAATAAAAATTCATGGGGTCAATTGATTCCACACCGTTTATCAGGTTACGTCTGTGTTGTGTTGTATATTTAGTTGTGTTTTTCGTTTCAATAATTGATTAGAATGGTTGGTGTAAATGTTGAATTCTAGTCGATGTACTTGGCTAAATTTGTGCCAGAGGTGATCTCAGCAAGTTCATCAGCGGTAGGATAATGGTAAAGTGATGAGGTGATCAACACTTCAAAATATTAGACTGTAGAGTGAGGTGGGTGACAATGATAGAACCAAAATATCTGTTTAGATGAATCAAGAATGATCAGTGATATCAAACTTTTTTCTGTATTATGCATTTATTGTATAATTGTTGATGCTTACATGTATATTTATCAATCATGTCATTTTTTTCCCTTCCTGAAACTCACATTACGTTGTTGTCAGTAAATGAACAACCAATGTTGTTTCTTTTGGTGCTTTGAGATAGCTAACTAGATCTATGCTAAAGCAACCTTTATTTTTTGGTTCTGTACAGGTTGCCTTCCTTAAATCAAGAAGAGGATTTGTGCGAATTGCTATGGAGATGGGTCGACCTTTAGTGCCAGTTTTTGCCTTTGGCCAGGTTTCATATTACATTTGATCCCAAAATTATACTAAAATGTCTACCACAATTAAGTTTCAGTGAGCTTGATGATACCAATATTGTTTTACAAAATGTTGATAAACAAAAAGGTGTTGCACTTGAAGAATCTAATGATACATCTCCATACTTGCATATCACCATTGCAAGTTAAGTCTATTTTGATTGCTGATTCTTTTGTAATTGGTGGCAGAGTGACGTCTATCGATGGTGGAAGCCCACTGGAAAATCATTTGTGAAGATAGCTCGAGCACTCAAGTTCACACCATTAATCTATTGGGGAAGATTTGGGTAACTAACATTGCCTAGTTTTTTCCTTGTTGGTACCAGAAATTTGCAACTTTCCCTGTTAGATCCTTTTTCTCTGTTTTTTCTTTCTGTGGTAGTTTTCTTATAGGCTTGACTGACTATTTTCATGTAGAACACCCATACCGCATCGACGCCCAATTGATGTAATTGTGGGGAGACCAATTGAGCTGGTAAAAAATCCCAACCCAACCACCGAGGAGGTAAAGTGTTTCATCGAGCTTTTCTCTTTGTTAGTGATTATTCATGCGCTGCATCAGCCCTTCATAGTTGAAATCATATCGAGTCCCAGTTTATGGTCTGGAATCAATGTTTTTACTGAACTTAGTTCATGATTCAACCAATTGAACCAATCAGCCCTGTTAAATTTAGTCATCACTGCAGTTGAATCAAAATTTTGACTTTTAACTGAAAAACTCCTATGTATCATTGGGAAATCCTCAATCTAGGGGGCTTAAGCTTGTTCTGTTCTTTTACCAGATCAATGAGGTTCACTCTAAATACGTTCATGCCCTGGAGGAACTCTTCGAGAAGTACAAGGGTAAAGTTGGTCGCCCCGATCTCGAACTCAGAGTCATGTAATATGTTCATCTTCCTCACCTCTTTTCTGAACTCTGACGAATTTTAAGAACATCCTAGTGAAGGTGAAGGTGACCGGGCCTTGTTACCATACTTCATGGCATCAGAAACATCAATTAAGAAGTTCAAAACTAGTCGCCAACTCATTCCCAATTAGGGAAGATAGATATGTTGCATGATTGGGATAGAAATTAGTTATATTGATTGTTCATTGTAATCACATGGTATGATTACAATGAAGTGGAATGGTGTTTTAAAGTTAATGACAATTCTGTTGCTGGATGGTTGTAATCGAGGGATAAGATTCATGTAGTCAGCCACAAATAGTCAACTCACTGAAAATACATTCATAATATATTCTGTTTTTCTCTGAATTTAGATGTGTGAATGTTCATCCTAATCATTTTCCTAAACATAATAGAGTTTAAAAAAACAATAAATCTTTTTCACCCTATTCCATTATTTTTGTTTTCCAGATGGAATCAATTGAGAATAGGTAACTGCAGAGAATTAAATTCCTTCTCTTGTATTTCTTCAAAGAAGATTAATATCAAACTTTATCTCTTGTCCTTTCTTTTCTTTCTTATTTCCATCCAAGTAATCACAAACATAAAGATACTTGTAGACTTGTAAAGGCCATTTGGTGCTCTCTTGCGCTTCCAAGTAGAAGTTCTTTTTTTTCTTTGACCTATGTCCTTGTCAACAATAGAGACCTTTGTTGGACTAACATAGGTAGGAAGAGAGCTCCTCTTGCCCTCTTTGTCCATTGACTTCATTGTCACGAAGAATTGTCTTCTCACCTATTTTTCTCATGTGAGAAGATTATGATGGTGCTAATGGAAATTGATGAATGGTGAACCTAAACCCTAATCAGAGGGCTTGGAATCTTCACTCTAATAGTCTTCACAAGAAGATTTAGAACACCTTCATTTCTATTCTACTCAACCTCGTGATGTGAGGTAAACTTTACTTTCTTCCCCGGAGGTGGTCAATTCGCAATGAATCACTCTCTTATTATAGCTTCTTTCATATGGTTCTTAATCTTTCATGTTTACCAAAATAAAAAACTAGTATATTAGAACCTGAATTCATCATGTACCAAAATATATAGCAACTACATAAACCATGACTCCGAAAACATGTTTACTAGCTGGGAGAGAAAAGAAAAAGAAAAAAAAAACATGACTAAACTTTTTTTTTTCTTTCCTTCCTATTTCCTCTCATTCTTGCTCACCCTTGGCTTCTTCTCTTGGTGAAGAAGGGTGGATTCTTCCTTCACTTCCCTTCTTTTCCTTGGCCTTCTGCCCTTCCTTCTTCTCCTTAGTCTTCTGCTTGCACTTCTCCTGCTGTAGATGAAGCTGTGCATAACTGGCTCCAAGGGACAACATGACTTCCTTTTTTTCTCTGATTTCTGTATGTTTTTGCTGAAGTGAGATTGAGCCACAGTAAGTATTTATAGCCTCTTCTTTTTAGTTTTCTTCCCCTATTTTTAATATATTTCCAGGTATAATAATTTCCTTGAGTGGATGAAACAACTGTTTACACCTACAAGTGCCCTTTTGACCTTCCTCAATTATATCAGAAGAATCATGAATCAAAAAACTCTACAAGTGTTTCAATACCTGATATTTATATTTAAAAGGGACACTGAATTGATGGATCATTGATTTGCAACTCCCTGCAATAAAAGGCAGGCAAATCAGCAGATGATGTTTCATTTAGTGGATTCGGGCTTGTATCATTATCAGAGTTATCTGTTGCTCTGAAATATCTTGTTTGGATAAGATCTAGTGACTTTATCTGAAAGGGAAGAAGGATCAATTTTATTTTTACGTCTCTTTAGATACTTTTTGTCGAGCAACACAGTTCATGTTCAGATAAGTAGCAGGCCATATTTTAAACTGATTCTTAGCCGAAGCTTGATCAGATCAGTGTTCGTTAACAATGTTTCGAAAGTTGTTAGGTTGTTCGTCTCTTATGCATTTTTCGAGTTCAGTTCTGATTTCTGTGAATTTTATTCCAGAATTTTGCTTCATAATTCAAGTTCTTTATAGTTTGGTTAGAAGTGTAGGGGTTTGATAACTATGCTGCATAAGTTGTTAACTCGTTCATCCTTCGATTATCCCACAACTTCAGCAAAGGTTCTTGCGACTTTCGACTGATTATTTCAGAACAAGTTTTTCAGTAAAAGCTCCTTTTTATTCAGAAGACAAGGAGCCATTCAAGTCCTTCAGTTTGCTTAAATATGAAGTGAAAGCTATCAAAATTGACGACCCGAGACAGTTGATTCCTTCATAGTTCTTCGGCAGATCGATCTTAATATCGTCTGAGGAAGTTTTTGAGCCTGTGACATGCTTCTCGGACACACTCCCTGCTGTTGAATGAGCTAACTCTGATAAACCCTTCCCCACCCGGGCCAAAGCCAGTCCCTGGCACAGTGATTATGTGGGTCTTCTCAAGGATTTCGGTAAACACATCCCAAGATTTCCTTCCAGGGAAGTAAACCCAAACATAAGGAGAATTAGTCCCCCCATAAACCTCGAGACCCATCGAGGCAAATGTGTCAGTTAACACCCTCGCATTCTCCTTGTAAACTCCGATCAGGTTCTTCGTAGCCTGCAACCGCGACTTATCGTAAGAGTTAGCATCGTCTCAATTCAAAGTTAATACTAGTTCATCATCTAGCTAACCTTGCGACCTTCATCGGAGAGGCATGCTAGGCCCCCTCTTTGCGCGATGTTGGATGCGCCGTTGAAGCAGGTGCAAATGATGCGGTCGAAGTCCTTGTGCACGGGGAAGCCATTGGAGTACGAGAGCTCGTGAGGCACCACGGTCCATCCGAGTCGGACACCGGTAAAGCCAGCTAGTTTGGAGAAGGATGAGATCTCTATGGCTACCTGAAACAGTAAGTTAACACAGCCAACGCGAAACTACAATGAAATTGAACTACCGAAAGGGGTACCTCTTTAGCGCCGGGGATTTCATAAATGGAAGTAGGACTGTCGTCTGAAATATAATCGGAATACGCAGAATCATACACAATGATCGAACCGTTCCTGGTCGCGACCTCCACCAGCTGCTCCAACTGCTCCCTGGACGCGGCATGGCCGGTCGGATTGTTAGGGGAGCAGAAGAAGATAATGTCGGTCCTCAAAACACCCGCGAAGTCGGGGAAGAACATGTTCTCCGGTCCACATTTCATGTACTCGATCCCGCCATACGTACCGCTGTGCCTCATGTATTCACCGGTCTGCCCGATTATGATGCTCGAATCGACATAGGCCTGGTAAGAACATTTATAGGTATGATTTTTTTTTTTTTTTTTTCAAAATAAGGAAGATTAATATAATGGTGATTTAAATTACAGGAAAGGTTGGATCTTGCACTGCAACTGTGGCATTGGATCCAAACAGCAACTGCAACAATGAGAGAATGATCATTGATGGTAAAAATATATATATATAAAATAAAAATAATAATAAATAAATAAATAAAATAAAAAGTGTTTTTTTTCTTTTTTGAAAAATAAGGAATTTGAGTGACCTGAATACGAGAGATGTCACACTGTGCTCCATCAGAGATGAAGACTTCAGTGTCTTTGATGCCCATGTCTTTGTAAATGGTTGCTGCAATTGCATTTCTCAGTTCCTGCAATCATATTTTCAATAAAATAAAATAAATAAATAAAAAATATACTTTATTTAAAAAATTGTGAAGCTTTAATCACCTTATTTCCTTGCTCTGCTCCATATCCTTGATACCCTTCCTTGGTGGAGAGCAGATGAGAATACTGAAAATTGGAACAAACTAAATTATCCAAAATATTAACCAAAATGGAGAACTATTTCTTTTTTTTTTTTTCTATAACAGGTGATCATTTTGATTATGATCTTTTTTTTTTTTTAATTAATCATCATAGTAAATCAGAAAGTGCATATGGATTCTGACGGACTGTCCAATGTCATAAGTTTTTTAAACTCACATTGTCTAAAGAGCTTGTCCTACCACTTATTATTGTACCAAAGCCTCTGAACAAATGGAGAACTATTTCATTTCATACTAAATGAAACTTAAGAACACCATAAATGAGCTCTTGTTCTCTTAAATTGAACTCTGTATTTTTTTTTAAAAAAAAAAAGTATCATTCAAAGCACACTTAAAAAATCCTAATATATTTTGTCTCCTCGATCAAACGAACAACAAAAATGAAAAAAAGAAACATGAGTAGAAAATTATTAGAAACATATATTTAAAATATATACCTTAGACATAGCTGATGCTATGAGCAGAGGAAGAGGCTCAGTTGTGTCACCAATCCCCAAGCTGATAATCTTGGCATTTGGATACTTCTCCATATGCGCTATTTGCTTCATTGCAATCTTTTTTTTTTTTTCAAAAAACTATTAATAATAATAATAACAATAATTATGAATAATTAATTAAACTGTAATTCTGAAAATGCCACCTCAGGAAACAGATAGCCATTTTGAAGCTTCTCCATGTTTGCATTGCGAGACACTCTTAATTGACACACTGTCCCTAAAAGATTCAGTAAAAGAAAAAGAATTATATGATAATAAAAACTAGTAGAAGAGACAAGAACAGGTATTAGTTTACCCATTTTGATTGTTTTCTTCATGATACATGAAGGCCCTGCCTTGAGATGAATTGACCTGATGAAGAAGAAGAAGAAGAATAATGAGCAAGAGAATAGGATTCACATTTTACGAACGGAAAGCAAGTGAGAGCTAGAAATGAAGAGTTGAGTTGAGTGATGTCACTTTGGCACAAACACACTGAACTCCATGGATGAAAGGGATGGTCGTCGTCGTCGTCGTCGTCGAGATCAGTGAAGAGTTGTTTGGAAGAAACTAATGCCTGAAAAGTTTCGATGTTTGCTCGGGTATTTATAAGGGGAGGGAGGAGAAGAAGAAGAAGGTGGTGAAGTGTTGGAAGTGTCATTTAAGGGTTTGACCATGGTGTTTAATATGACTTTGATTGGGTTGTGGGGGAATTTGGTAAGAGGTTCTTTTCGTGTACTTCATGGCTACTTATCTCTCGTATTCAAAACGGTCTCTTTGATTCTTTTTCTTAGTTCATTTTCATTCCAAAATCATTATAATAAAATGTGATTATGTTCATCCAGACACTCTTTGTAATCCGTCCCCAGATAATTTGAAGGAAGATAAATAACAAATCAACTTATAATCGACCATCAAATGATTAAAAGGATGAGAATATCATAATTCATTCAAGCAACTTGGGAACATAGTAAACCTTTTTTATTTTTTCTCGGATAACTATTTTTAATACAACTAAGGTACGATTAATTGATAGGGTTAAAGTTTAGGGTTTGCACATGTTTCATCTTGACTATTTAATGCATTACTTCTCCAGCAAGTTATCGAATTAGATGAAGTTTCAAAATATCTCAATCATATACTTGAATTTTAAAATTATCGAATCACATACCCTATACCCATTTTGTCCCTCTACATTTACTTCAATCAATTGCTACAGTATAATAATCGATTAATTTTTTTTAAAAAAAATAATCAATTTGTGTTAAAAAATTATTGTTCACAAGATATATTGTGTCAAATTAAATTTTGAGTGCATAATTAGTAGAATTAGACAAACACATAGGACTTGATTTCATGTCATTTTAAGTTCTCTAGGTCCATTAACTGATTTTAATCGAAACCGAACCAAAACCGATTGATGGATATAAAGAACTCAGAATGACATAGAATTATTTTATTCATGTCATCAAATATACATAATATATTACAAACAATAATCTTTTTATACTTAAATTTGTCAGTTTAAGAAAAAAAATTAATCGATTTATACCTTGCCAAAAGTAGCTGATGAGCTTAGAGAGTTCAAATATACTAATTATATTCATATTCTCAAATATCAATTTAATATAATATCAATATTAATTTTTTTTAAACGAAATCAGATTTTTCGTACATATTCGTGCTAAAAAAATCACTAATTTTAATATAGCATGTCAAATTAATGTTTGAGAGCATAAATATAATCAGGAGAACTAAACAAATATATAGGACCTGACTCTCTATGTTTGTCAAAATAGGATTATGAACTTAAAGAGCTCGAAATGATATGAAACTATGTCATATGTGCTCGTTTAGTTCTTCTAATTTTATTCATACCCTTAAACATCAATTTGGCAAACTATGTTGAGAGATATTTTAAACATGAATCAAATTTTAGAATTTAGAATTTAGAATTTATGACAACAAAAAATTCATTCTCAATCGATGGATAGATTTACCAATTGATGGATATACTTTAGCAATCGATTAGTAAATCTATAAGTAGATTGGGAATACTAAAGAGAAGTAAAATGGATATGAGGTACATAATTTATTTTGTACCTTCAGATTTATTTTGGTTGTTTGTGAGAAACTTCCGTAGAATTTGATCAATTACCTTCAAAATTGATTGATTCTGAATTAACCCCAAACGTATTCAAATACGTTTGGAAGAACTAATACCAATTCGTGTTTACTTGGTAAATCTTGTGTTTGTCACGGTATATAATAATTAATGCTCCAAGCATGTTGAATTAACTAGTCATATGTTTGGACTTCCATCTTCTTTTTATTTTAATTGACTTTCACTCGTCCAGTTCTTTCGTCATTCTTGTGGAATAATGTTCTACAAATGAATTTCCTAATTGAACTTCAATCTTCTTCTTCTTCTTCATTTTAGTTTACTTCTCTTTTGTCATTTCTCTTCCTTTAGAATTATATTTATTTTATTATATTATTATTTCTTAGTTATTTTTATGACGCATTTTGCTAAGCCGTTCATCTAGATTTCGGAATTTCACATATTTAACTTTCATAATATCCAAATCGTATTCTCAAAACACCCCTCCTCTCTCTCTAGCTCCATCAATTTACTAGTAGATTAGAGAATTCTGAATCATTACAAATAAAAAAAATAATGTATTTATGTAAATTTTCTTAATATTTATATTCTTGGATATGAATTGAGTGTAAATTGAAAATAGTAAATTAAATTGAGAGTACCTCTTTAAGTTTTTATTTTATTCATTCAAAAATTTAATACTCTCAATTTACGCTATCAAATTCATATCCGATGACATAAATATATTAAAAAATTTCCTAGAGTATATTAATTTTAATTTGAAATGATTCTAAGTTATCTAGGTCCATCAATCAGTTTCGTCAACCATGAATCTACACTATTTAAAAATTTAAAAATTTGATATTTTTTGAATTAGGCGAGTTTCAAGAATTTATTGATAGTGTTGGTTAGTGAGTATCATTATCCTAAACCTTATAATGAGGTTGTGACAAATTTTATCAAACTTTACAAGTTTAAAAATTCACTTATTTCAATTTACAAATTATAATATGAAGACATAAATATATTAAACAGGCTACCAAGAGTACATTAATTTTGATTTAGAGTGAGATGGAGTTCTCTAGATCTATTAAATAATTTTACACGAAATTTATTGATCGATCTAGAGAGAAAGAGGAGAATATTTCAAAAATATATGATTTAGGTATTATATATAAAAATTAGGTCAGAAATCTTAAAATATGCCTATACGGTTAAACAATATGCGGTTAGGTAAAAAAAAAAACAGCTGTTCTTATGATATTTTTATTTTTTTATTTATTATTTGTTTACTCATGTATTTAGATTTCCCTTCTTTTTAATAGAGTTGACTTAGCTTCCCTACTTTAGGACAAAATGTGCATCGATGATGAATGCATGCATTGTTATCAAATTAAAGAACCCTAAATCGATTTTTTTTAGAATATATTTCTTAAAATATATTATTCATCGACAATTAGTCGCTTAAAAGTCCATATGAATGACTTACTTACTTACTTTGGAGATCTTTAATTAGGGTTCACACCTGTCCTCTCTTTGGCGCTTTAAGTCAACTGTTTATTTATGGAAATTATTGATAGATTTGATTGACTTGGTCACCAAAGACAAATGTTTGTTTATGGAGAATGTTTCTTAAATCCGTAGTCGGTAGATTTTGTTGCTCTTTGGGGGTTGAACCGGCTCGGAATCCAGATGAATCAGGAATTATCCAATAATTTAAATTGACTAGCTTAATGGTCACGTTAATTATTCGAATTAATGGAGGTGATCGACACGTGCCAAATTCATAATACTAATTTTAAATCAATTAATTATGTTTTATTAAGTTGACTAATATTTTCTTCTTATTATTATTATTCTTATTGTATTCATAAGGTCTTTTGTGGCAAAAAGTCAACATCTCTAATTATCGTTTTGGTTAAAAGTGTGTTCCTTTGCTATAAAAAGTTAAAATGGCTATCCGTATAAATTTCCTATTATAGTAGCTACGGGTTAAAGTAGTTTTTACAAAATATAAAAAAAATAATTTGAATAAAATTATTATATACGAATCAAAATACTTAATCAAAATGATTTAAATTGGGTCAAAATCGTGTTAACACTATAATTATAATTATGGCTAAAGTAGTAAACGTACTAGTTATTATATTTATCCTAGTCACCCCTTATAATATGTCTCCGAGATAAAATTAATTTACATATAATTATTGTTCATAGATAATTAAATTAAATTAAATTAAATTAAATTAAAGTCCTCATTGTAAGATTAAGTTGGTTAGTACTAAACAGAGTTACTATCATAAGGTAAGAGTTCAAATCTTGACAAAGTTCAAGAAAAAATCCTCCTCCACATTGGTGAATTATAACTTCCCAATTTATCTTCTCACAGATGATCATGAGATTGACCGTGTGGAACCGCTGAGATGACGGATTCCCCCTTTTGTTATCATACCATAGATAATTAAATTAAAATAATTTAAATTAAATTTAAATAATTTTAATCCTTATATTATAGCTTGTATAATAATATTAAAATGAAAATATTTTCAAATTGAAGAATATGTTAAAACACTTTTTTTCAAATAAAAAAAAGCTCCTTTTAAAAAATAATATTTTCCGCATCTTTTATTCTAAAAATTTCTACTATTTTAATGTGTACCTAACGTAGACGAATGTTACAAAAATACAAATATTTTTTTTAAAAATATTAATACCAATTTATGAAAGATTTTCTCTTTCTTTTTTTGTTTTGTTATGCAAATTACACCACTACTTAAAACAGTCTACAATTTGGATAATTAGTTAATAACCCCTTAAAATTCCAAATGAGGGGTAAACTGAAAGAAACCATAGAAGTTGCTGAAACAACTGGCGTTAAAAATGACTGAACAATTTTTTTTTTCCTATCAGAAATCCAAATAATTCCAGAATCTATCATTTAACTGCAAAAAGAAACTGATAATGCATATGAATCCTTTTATAGATACCAGAAACATGTTTGCAAAAACAGACTGATATCTTAAAGCAGATCACCAACCTGGTGATCTTGAGCATTTACAACTTCTCAAGATCACAAATCTTTGGCCTATCGACACCGAAAATTGTAAATGATGCTACATGCTGTATTGTGTGAAGAAAAGTGACAAAGTTTGTTCAAAGAAGATAGCAAAAGGATGATTAGCTACATCTTCAGAACATTTACACAAGGACGTAGGGTTTACAGTAATAGTACAACTGCTGAAAACAGAGGATAAGGTAATATAAATGTAGTATCTTCAAAGTGTCGCGCCTATTGTCGATACTAGTAGTTTTTGTACCAGTCTCTTCGGTGGATGGTATATTGTCTTCAAAGGTTAGACTACAGAAGTCCAAGTGCCCTGAGCTGCTGAATATGCTCCGGTGGTAGTGGGGGCGGGCACCAATCAGTGCCCTCGCTGTCGACATCCTCCACGACGTACTCCTGTGTGCATTCACACATCAAGAAATAGCTATCCAGATTCGATAATCTCTCTGAATGCAACAGAACGAGGAGATTTTTTTCATTCGTAAATAAGTAAAAACCCAAACTTACTTTTGTTAGCATCCGCTTAGCAAGAATGTGATAATGACGCTGCCAAATTCTTTGGCCAACCATCGTTGCAACAAGAACACTATAGAATATGCCAATGACAGTGAAGAGCCCAAGAACAACTAGCGCTACGACAAAGAGCAATGGTAATCCGGCTTCACCAGCCCCTCCTAAGCATCCACATTCTCCTGCTGTACTCGCACAACTTTCGAAGCAAGTGGTACAGTCAGTCCACATGCAAAGCGTGCCCGGAAGATGACAGTCGGCGCACATTCTGAAAGAGGAAGAAGAGAACCTCTAATATGGAGAGATGCACGTCAACGGGAACAAAGGAAGATGATGTCCTAAATTTGAAAACTTTGAAAACCAAGGAAGAGAGATGCAAACCCTGGTTGACAGCAACAAAGACACAATTCCCGACACGGCTGAGCCAAATCATTTCGCACTCTTCGATCATAACAGGTAATAAAGCATCCGGACAACCCAAGCAGAGCAAAAAATAATAATGCCCCTACATTTGCAAGCAAGTACGATTAGGAAAAGCATAAACAAGAATCTGTCTCATCTAAAAGACCAAATATGAAAATGCTTATGGAGGAGATGTGTCTAACACACAAGTGAAAAGAGTTAAGAGCATGTGCTAAATTCAATTTTGATCATAGTGTGGTGAGATTCATTATCACCTGATATAGAGGGGGAGAAGGTCATAGAACCCTAAAATTTGACAAATAAGATGCAGCATGGTACAACCATTATCACATATATTCCACTATTTGAATTCATAGAACTACCTTATAAGTTGTGAAGAATTATTGGAATTAGAAATTTCCATATGGCGAATTATAATCAGGAGGCTATCATTGGAATCACAGTTGTTTGTGGTTCTAATAGAAATATCCTATTTCTTCTTTTGAACTCTTGATTTATGTTGTCGAACCATGGAAAAAAAACAAACAAGTGCCTAACTGTTGTGTAGAAGCAACAAATGAATCTTACGTCTTAAACCTAATGTCTGAAATGACTATTGTGCACTGTAAGATAATATCAACTGTCGATGCTGTTTCTCAACACAAGTAGGAGACTTCGACGTCCTGAATAGCTCTGTATACTTTATCAAGCATAATATTATTTAAATTCCTTTTGGTCTAGGTTTTCTGTGCTTTATTTATATAAGAAATAACTAAGCTTTTAGTTGAAACTTATGACATATTGAAACTTCAGCTAGATTTCCTCTTCATCGCAGAGAAATTTCATCTTGAAAGATGTGATACTGTTTAAGTTTATCATGGTTTAAGTAATCTCACTTCCATTCACAAAAATCGTGCTTTCGTTTTCTACAATTTTATAATCAGGTATTCCTTGGTTGACCTGACTTTCTCACAAGTTTCCAACATTTGTCTACCCAGCATTTCGAGCTAGTCAACCACAAAATCCTAAACTATAGAAGAAAGCATGTTGTTTCAAGGTAACACAAATTAACAAGAAAATTCAGATATTTTGTATGATATAGTTGTTACATATCACAAAATAAGATCCAAATGTTATATGTGCCCACAAATTATTGCGACAGATGAGATGAACTAACAATTTCATCCAATGTATTGCATTCAATCAACAATAAAAATCATAACAATGTTCAATAACAAGGACCAAAGTGGGACAGCATCTTTGTAATTCAATCAACAGATAAAATTATCATCAAGTGCTCTAACAGTTAAGAAGTTTACCACATATATAGTAGAAACTAATTTCATTGTCAAAGCCCCAAGCCAACCGCAACCAACTGTCTTGAGAGCCATCGATCAAATAGACCGCATATGCCAATGAAGAAATTATCTGCCTCAAATTTACAGATGATGATTTAGTGTTTTTTTTTTGTTAAAATTGTCTAAATACATCAAAAATGGCATGAAGAATCAAGTTTTACAAGTTGAACAGCTGCAAATATAACTAGCATATCCCTGGTAACAAAGAATCGGAACTTCAAGACTCTCCATTTCCTGTCTGCATGAACATGAACCCTCAGATAGTAAGGAGCCTTGCAAGTTGTGCAATGAGCAAATGCAAAACCTTCCTGAGAAAATGGAAAAAGACAAATGATTAGCTACCTTAGAACTGCATGTGTTTCACTAATTGATCTAAAGAATCAACAACCAACGATTCGCATCTGCAGCAAAGACTTCTAAACCTCAAAGCATAATTCCAGGCTCACAATTCACTCACCTTGACAGAACGCCAGTGGTCCAAGCATTCACGGTGGACGTATTTGGAAGTCCCCTTGCACTTGCATGGCGCTATGAAATCCCGTCCTGAAGATCCAAAATCCAATTTTTATTTTGATCGAAATATATTAATCACCACAGAACCTTGATCAACTCCGGAATTTTGTTTCAAAATCCAAGATGCAGGATCAAGGCTCAGTATTTTGTTGCAAGAAATTAAAAATTAAAAAAAAAAAGTAAATAAATTAAGAAGATGGCAAACAGTAGAGGCAAGGTAGACGACCGTCAGTTTCGAGGCAGATCCGGCACTGGAATTGCTCTCCGGGTCCAGCTTCTAGGTCGATCTCGTCGGGTTCGGTGACGGGGGCTGGCGCCATGAGAGCGGTAGAGCTCCCCTCCTCCGCCATGACCATTGACCGGATCCTCAGTGGATCTAACCGATAATTCTATATCTACAGATATAGATTACACAGTAACAGAGTACGCACTTCGATTCAACCAAATCAAGAAGAAGAAGAAGAGACTGTCCTCTTCCTCTCTTCTTTGGTTCGCTTCCAATCGGAGAGAAGTGGGAAGACGACGAATTAGGTAGGATTGGCTTAATGGGCTTAAACTTAAACAGGCCTAATGGGCTTTATATTTCAATAAGCCCCAAATTTTATCGGATTAATTACTAAATTTAATATAATAATTTTAACACATATTCATTTGATCCGGTAGTGAGAGCGGGCCCCCACTTTGCAAAGTCAACGCCAAGTGGAAGTCACCGGAGCAGCCGCCCATCCGGGGAGAGTGTGGTCCGATCGGACGGACGGCCGTAGACGGCCGGTCCGACCGGACTGCCGGCCGGCCGATGGAATCGAATACCCGGATGGGTCCGGCCGGCTCGCACTTATGGTTGGAAGGCACCCTGTCAAAGTCATAAAGCACCCCTGTTTATTAGTCTCCACAAAGCACAAGTAAACCACTGCGGATGTCCGGCCGGATGTTGAGGGAGCTGTCCGCCCGGACGATAAGTTTGGAGCAAGGGAAAAGGACAGGGGACTTCTTTCTCTGACAACCGGTAGGTTTCACGTGTGTGCCATGCTCCAAATCTTGTGACAGGGGATTCTGCTGTCCCATCAAGGGCATGCTTTGACTGTAGCGATATGGGTCAGGTAAGCTTTCTGACAGTCGCATACCTAGGAAATGACAGAGGACACGTATGCACCTTGGTACACGTGCCCAAACCCTTCACAGCTCTATATAAAGAGCCTCAGACTTCGCCGGCAGGGAGGGATATTTTTTGCGAGGTATTCTGAGACTTTGGGAGCCACCTTGTTCATCGTAATTTACCTGACTTGAGCGTCGGAGGGTCGCCTCCGGGAACCCCTTTCCCGGCCCGACTTCTGTGCAAGTTAGCCGGAGCATCGCGCCGCCAATTGGAGATCTACATCAGCGAGTCGGAGAGCACCACGTGCCCAGCGTCTGTTGACTTCTGGTTCGGACAGGATCAATTTGGCGTCGTCTGTGGGAACGCTCCTGCATCCGAACGGGAACGATGGACGAGGCTGGACGACAACACACGGTGGCGCTTTCAACAGAAGAACTCGATGCTCTGGTCGAGATGAGGGCCGCCAAACTTGTGGAGCAAAAACAAAAAGCATCAGCCGAGCGGCCGGAGCAACAAGCAGCATCTGCGTCGGGTGGCCGAGCGGAAGCACCTCAAGCCACCGTCGCATTCCATCGGGCCTTATTCCGCACCCCTGAAGCCGTACCAGCTCGGAGAGATAGAGGATCTTCTTCCGACGAAATGCCTAGGCGAGACGACAGAAAGGGGAAAGCTCCCCGAGCGGACTCATCTCCCGAGCGGATCAATCGCCAATTTTTAGAGGCTATTCTACGAGACCCTCTGCCCAAGCACTACGTGCCTCCGACCATCGGCGAGTACAATGGAACAACAGACCCGGATGATCATCTGGGTAAGTTCGATAACACAGCCACGCTCCATCAATACACCGATGGAGTAAAGTGCCGAGTCTTTCTTACCACTCTCTCGGGATCGGCTCAACGGTGGTTTCGGAGGCTGCCGGATGGATCCATCACAAGCTTCAAGGACTTCCGAACGGCCTGTTAGGATCGATGGACACGGCTAGAGAGGGGGGTGTGAATAGCCGCCCCAAATTCTCGCGTTTCTTTCTACAAACTAGGGTTAGCGCAGCGGAAATAACTAAATAGAAACGCAAAAGAAGAAGCAAACCTCAACACGAAGATGTAACGAGGTTCGGAGATGATACTCCTACTCCTCGGCGTGTCCGTAAGGTGGACGAAGCCTATCAATCCGTCGGTGGATGAGTCCCCGGATAACCGGCTAATAAATACTCCTTGTGGGTGGAGAAACCTCGCCACAAACTTTGCAACAGCAATACAGGAGTAGAAAGCAGCAAGAAGCAAAGTACAATACAAATGTATGAAACACCTTCGCTTACTTGCCTTCTCTTCGATTGGATGAAGCAACAGCTTCAAGCGACGCCTACAACAGCAGGAACCCACCCGAAAGGAAGCTCACGCGAAGCTTCAAGCAGAATCGAGCTCAGCAAACTCAAATCACAGTAGTAGAACTTACAGCAGCAAGAAAAAGAGCAAGAAGAAGACCCTTCACAGTAGAAGCCCTCAGCCTCTTATACCTGCATCCACCTGCGAAGAAGAGAAGACAGAAGAACTAGCGCCACTGAACGCTTTCTGATCGGTCCATGGACCGATCAGGAACCTCCTGATCGGTCCACGGACCGGTCCGCTATCGTTCGATCGGTCGTGGACCGATCAGGAACCTCCTGATCGGTCCATGACCTCTGATTTCTGATTTCAGTAGATCGGTCCGCCGACCGATCAGAAGATCGGTCAACAGACCGATCCACGACTTTCTTCTCGCGAGGTTGTGTTGCCTCGATCGGTCTCGGGCCGCATCGATCGATGAGCCATCGATCGATTCGATCGGTCACGACCGATCGGGCAACCGATCACCGGATCGGTCACCGCACCGATCCAAACTTCTCACCCTAAACCTAAAGGCTTCCACACCAACATCCAATCAACCTTGACTGTTGGTACATCATCCCTAGCATCCGGTCACTCCCTCGACTGCTAGCACTCCCGCTAAGTGTCCGGTCAATCCTTTTGACCCACTTAGACTTTTCCTTGCTAACTCACTAGGACTTTACCTAGCTTCACTTACTAGGATTTTCACCGGCTTCACTCACCAGATTTCCACCGCCTAACATCCCGCTTAGGACTTTCTCACCGCTCGCTTCACTCACGGGACTTTCCAACCGCCTAACATCCCGTTAGGACTTTCCCAGCCGACTTCACTCACCAGGACTTTCCACACTGCCTAACATCCCAGTTAGGACTTTCCCACTGCCTGGCTTCACTCACCAGGACTTTCCACACTGCCTAACATCCCAGTTAGGACTTTCTCACTGCATGGCTTCACTCACCAGGACTTTCCACACTGCCTAACATCCCAGTTAGGACTTTCCCACTGCCTGGCTTCACTCACCAGGACTTTCCACGTGCCAAGCTACCTGCTTGGACTTTTCCCCGTGCCAAGTCTCCGTACTTGGACTTTTCCAGTGCCAAGTCTCCATACTTGGACTTTTCGCGTGCCAAGCTCCCTGCTTGGACTTTTCCCGAATCAGGTCAACCAGGTTGCACCTACAATCTCCCAAACACCTATTCTTGTCAAACATCAAGAATACAACTCTCTTCTCGTCAAACATCGTCAAACATCAAAACACAACTCGAGTCAGGTCAACTCGAGTCAGGTCAACCAGGTCAACCTTGACCTAAGGTTGCACCAACACGACCTTCCTCCACCACTTCGCCAGCAGTCGGCGTTATCAGAAGACAAGCGTCAGCTTGTTCGCCATCAAGCAAGAGCCGAGAGAATCGCTCCGAGCTTACATCCAGCGGTTCAACAAGGTGGCAATGGATATTCCAACGGCTACCTCGGAGACGATGATGAATGCCTTCACGCAAGGCCTTGTGGATGGCGATTTTTTCCGATCACTCATTCGGAAACCGCCCCGAGATTATGATCACATGCTACACCGAGCCAATGAATACATCAACGTGGAAGAAGCGCAAGCGGCCAGGAAAAAAGAAACATCAACCGAAAGGGCACCTCCTGCCGAGCGGAAGCCCTTCTCCGCTCATCAACCGCCGAGGGGACCAAGGGCCGAAGCAATCCGCTCCCCTCGTGTAAGGTCCCAAGTACAAGAGGTAGCTGCCGCTCGAAGCAAGCCAAAGAAGAAATGGACCCCTATGTTCTGTTCCTTCCACCGGACGGATACGCACAACACAATGGATTGTCGAAGTCTTCCCTTCGTGGCTAATCCCGTTCCCAGGAAGGCCGAACGACGGTCTCCTTCCATCGACAGGAGGCAAAGGACCCATGAAGCCGACCGGACTCGCACCGAGAGGCGACATCAACAGACGCCCGATCGGCATCGATCTCCAAGGCAGGAGAATCGCCGAGCGTCAAGAGAACGATCTCGGCCGTCCGCTCGGGAAGAGGAAAATAGAAGCAATACTTCCCGAGGCGAGATCAACGTTATTGCTGGTGGGCCGACTGGAGGAGACTCCAACCGAGCCAGAAAGGCGGGCGTCCGGCAGCTACAGATCCACGCAGTCGGTTGTAGCCAAGAGCGGGCAAGTGGACCGGAAATCACTTTCGGGCCCGGAGACTTCGAAGGAGTAGAAGTGCCCCACGACGACGCTCTGCTCATTAAAGCGGTAATATCAAATTACACTATTCACCGCATATTTGTTGACACAGGGAGCTCGGTCAACATTATATTCAAGAAGGCGTTCGATCAGCTGCAAATTGATCGAGCCGAGCTGCTACCCATGACAACGCCGCTCTACGGGTTCACGGGTAACGAAGTGCAGCCGGTCGGACAGATCCGGTTGGCTACCTCACTGGGAGAAGAGCCGCTCAGGAGGACCAGGACAATAAATTTCGTGGTGGTCGACTCTCCTTCGTCCTACAACGTCATTTTGGGACGACCGGCGCTCAGCGAATTCCGAGCAGTCGTCTCAACCTTCCATCAGAAGATCAAGTTCCCCGTGGAGGACAAAGTAGGAGTACGTGGAGATCAGCTAGCAGCTCGGCGGTGCTATATAGAGATGATCCGAGCAGAAGCCTGTTCCGCTCGGAAGGCGCCCCGGATCGAGGTACACGCCATAACCGAGAAACCTCCTGCTTTAATTTATGATGAAAAGGAGGAGGTTCAGATCCATCCGACCCGATCGGAGGCCACGACTTTTATCGCCTCTGATCTGGAGGAGGAGCAGAAGGAGGAGCTGATCCAATGCCTCCAACGAAATCATGATGTCTTCGTCTGGTCGACACATGAGTTGCCCGGAATTTCGCCGAGCATAGCGCAGCATGAGTTGCATGTCCGACCGGACGCAGAGGAAAAGGGATTTCAGTGCCGAGCAGAATGCCATCATCCGGGCGGAAGTAGAGAAACTTCTGGAGGCCGGCCACATACGCGAGGTGCAGTTCCCGAGCTGGCTGGCTAACGTAGTATTAGTCTCCAAGCCGGGCGGCAAGTGGAGAGTCTGCATCGACTTTCGGGACTTAAACAAAGCATGCCCCAAAGATTTTTATCCCCTGCCCCGGATAGATCAGCTGGTGGACTCTACGGCCGGCTGCGAGTTAATATGTATGCTCGACGCCTACCAAGGCTATCATCAAGTGCCGCTCGCCCATGAAGATCAAGAAAAAGTTAGCTTCGTGACTGCCGACGGCACATATTGCTACAATGTGATGCCGTTCGGATTGAAGAATGTCGGGGCCACCTATCAACGCTTGATGAACAAAGTGTTCAAGGAGCAGATCGGGCGGAATCTGGAAGTCTATGTGGACGACATTCTTATCAAATCAGTCCGAGCGGCCGATCTCTTCAAGGACATGGAAGAAACCTTCCGAACGCTACGCAAATATGGAGTCAAGCTAAATCCCCAGAAGTGCCTGTTCGGAGCAAAAGGAGGGCGTTTCTTGGGGTACATAGTGACCGAGCGGGGAATTGAAGCAAATCCCAGCAAAGTGAAAGCTCTACAAGACATGTCGCCTCCCAGAAATACAAGGGAAGTGCAGCGGTTGACCGGTCGGATAACTGCTATGTCCAGATTCATCTCCAAAACCGCCGACCGGAGCCTACCATTCTTCAAGATCCTACGCAAGGCTACTAAGTTCCAGTGGGATGAAGAATGTGACCGAGCATTCGGAGAATTGAAAATATATCTCAATTCTCTGCCTGTACTTGCCAAGCCGATCGGGGGTGAGTCACTTTATATTTATCTGTCGTCAACTGAGCATGCTGTAGGCTCAGCACTTGTGAGGGCGAGCGGCGAAGAGCAGCCGGTGTATTTTCTGAGCCACATTTTAAAAGATGCTGAATCTCGTTACACCGGGCTCGAGAAGTTGGCTTTGCTTTGGTTCTAGCCGCTCGGCGCCTCCGACCATATTTCTTGGCTCACACCATCATTGTCCGGACGAACAGCCCACTAGGAATAGTGCTGTTGAATCCAGAAGCGTCCGGACGGCTCATCAAATGGACGACAGAACTAAGTGAATTTGACATCCAGTACCAGCCCCGCTCGGCGATCAAAGCGCAATCCTTGGCTGATTTTGTGACCGAAGTGCAGACGGAAGCTCTGTGGAGAATATATGTGGATGGGTCTTCCACTCGGCTCGGAAGTGGGATTGGAATATTGCTGCTCTCGCCTCAAGAAGAAAAGATGCACTTATCCGTCCGGCTGGATTACAAAGCTACCAACAATGAAGCAGTGTATGAGGCCCTCATAGCCGGATTACAGGCAGCACGGCATGTGGGAGCCGGTCGGGTGACACTTTATTCAGATTCACAGTTGGCCGCTCAGCAACTATCTGGCACCTTTGAAATCAACAGCGCTCGGCTTAAACTCTACGCTGAGGCCTTTGAAAAACTCAAAGCTAATTTCCGCGAGGTTCTTATTCAGAAGATTCCCCGAATGGAGAACCAGGTAGCCGATGAGTTGGCCAAACTAGCAAGTTCTATAACGCCGGTCATTATCCCGAAGCCAATTGAACAAGTATCTTTGGTGGCACATGTTGACCGGATGGAAGGCCTCATGTTTCCGGACGACTGGAGGACACCCATCATGGAGTTTTTGCGCTCGGGCACCACTTCTGCCGATCGGGAAGAATCCCAGCTGCTCAGGAGGAGGGCCGGTCGGTTCACACTCATCGGCGATCAGCTCTACAAGAAGGCTTTCTCTCGCCCGCTGTTGAAGTGTGTGAGCTCAGAAGACTCGGCTTACATCCTCCAAGAGGTACATCAAGGATCGTGCGGAGGACATCCGGGCGGACGATCACTAGCCAAGAAGATTTTGCTAGCTGGATACTTTTGGCCGACCTTACAAATGGACGTCACTCGGACAGTATCTACGTGTCTTTCATGCCAGAAGTATCACAACTTCTCGCATCGACCGACAGAGGAGATGAAGACATCAGCCGTTTCATGTCCGTTCGATCAATGGGGAATGGATATTGTGGGTCCATTTCCGATGGCGACCGGGCAGAGGAAATTTTTGCTGGTGGCGGTCGATTATTTTTCCAAGTGGGTGGAGGCCGAGCCACTAGCCAGGATCACCGAGCAGATGGTCAAAAAATTCATCTGGCAACACATCATCTGTAGGTTCGGTATCCCTCGCCGATTGGTTTCCGACAATGGGCGGCAATTCACAGGGAAGGTGCTAGAAGATTTGTGCAAAAGCTATGGCATCGAGCAACACTTCACATCCGTGGCTTACCCCCAAAGCAACGGTCAAGCTGAAGTAGCCAATCGGGAAATTCTCCGTATTCTGCGCGCTCGGCTCGACCACTTGGGAGGAAGTTGGCCGGATGAAGTTCCGGGCGTTTTATGGGCCATCCGGACGACTCCTAAGGAAGCAACGGGCGTCACACCTTTTCATCTGGTGTACGGCGGCGAAGCAGTCATTCCGGTTGAAGTCGGCGTCGAGTCCGTCCGGGTCCAATTGTACGATGAAGGCAACGCCGATCGGAGGAACATGGAGCTGGATTTGATTGACGAGGAGCGAGCCAAGGCATCCGTTCGGCTGATGGCATACCGTCAACGAATGAAGCAAAACTACAACCGCCGCGTCATTCCCCGATCATTCCAGGTCGGCGACCTTGTCTGGAAGAAAGTCAAACCGGTCGGCGACGTCGGCAAGCTTGAAGCTCCGTGGGCTCAAAATCATCGAAAAGCTCCGCTCGGGTGCGTATTATTTGGAGGATGAGGACGGTCGGCAGTTAGATAGGCCGTGGAGCGCGAACCACCTCCAGCCTTACCGGGCGGGATGAAAGGTGTACCACTGTAAATCATCCTGTGTACTTTTTTCGACTGAATACTGGAAATGCAGAAATGAAGAATCAAGAGAACAAATATAAGGCATTGTCAACAAGAAACGAAGGCCCCGCGTCGTTCGACCGGAGGTAAATTATCCGAGCCAAAATGCTCGACGAAGCAGACCCTGAGCCGTTCGGCCAGGAGTACGTTCTCCAAGCTGGGTGAAAGGTGCGCTAAATATAAATTTATATACTTTTTGGTCGCCTATGTACTTGCGATGCAGGAAGCAAAAAGATGAAAACACATTGAGTATTCTCCGCTGAGCGGCTTACCGTTCGGCAGGGGCGTATGGATTATCCAAGCCAAGCGCCCGAATAGCGAAGGCCTCCTAGCCGATTAGATTCGCAAGCAAATGACCCGTGCTGTTCGGCCGGGCATAAAAACTGTTCAAGCGCGAGATAAGTTATGAAGGCCAAGGTCGCTCGACCTGATAAGGAGTTAGCCTTGAACGCCGTCTAGCCCAGACGTTAAATCGTAGAGCCGCGCCGACCGGCTATAAATATCCGCGCCGACGAGCTCCGTCGTTAAAGATCGAGAGACGAGCCGGCGTCTATAAACCCTCCGAGCGGAAGACCGTCTAGCCTAGACGTTAAACCGTAGAGCCGCGCCGACCGGCTATAAATATCCGCGCCGACGAGCTCCGTCGTTAAAGATCGAGAGACGAGCCGGCGTCTATAAACCCTCCGGGCTAAAGCCCGTCTAGCCCAGACGTTAAACCGTAGAGCCGCGCCGACCGGCTATAAATATCCGCGCCGACGAGCTCCGTCGTTAAAGATCGAGAGACGAGCCGGCGTCTATAAACCCTCCGAGCGGAAGACCGTCTAGCCCAGACGTTAAACCGTAGAGCCGCGCCGACCGGCTATAAATATCCGCGCCGACGAGCTCCGTCGTTAAAGATCGAGAGACGAGCCGGCGTCTATAAACCCTCCGAGCGGAAGACCGTCTAGCCCAGACGTTAAACCGTAGAGCGTCGCCGACCGGCTATAAATATCTGCGCCGACGAGCTCCGTCGTTAAAGATCGAGAGACGAGCCGGCGTCTATAAACCCTCCGAGCGGAAGACCGTCTAGCCAGACGTTAAACCGTAGAGTCGCGCCGACCGACTATAAATATCCACGCCGACGAGCTCCGTCGTTAAAGATCAAGAGCCGCGCCGTCCGGCTATAAATATTCGCGCCGTCGAGCTCCGACGTTAAATATCGAGAGACGAGCCGGCGTCTATAAATGATCCGAGCGGACGAACCGACGTGCTCCGTCGTTAAAGATCGAGAGCCGCGCCGTCCGGCTATAAATATCCGTGCCGTCGAGCTCCGACGTTAAACATCGAGAGACGCGTCGGCGTCTATAAATAATCCGAGCGGAATATCGTCGACACTGCAATTATCCGTATTCTCCGCCGATATTGTTAGACCGACGCTAAGTTCCGCTCAGACTCGAGGTATAAAGGTTCTGATCGGCTTATAACGAGCGATTCTTGCTAGCAAAAAAGAATGATATTCGGCTAAACGGAAGGGCTGTGGAAAACACTTAAAGAATGCACCTCGAATGCCAGAGGTGTGATAGTAGACGAACGGGCAGCACAAGTATTAGCAAGGGGACAGTGCAAAAAGATAGAGTACACGAAAGGAAAGCATTTCATTGAAATTAAAACCTTAGGCCGAGTGACCTAAGTACAAAAAGATTCATGTTCAGCCGAGCGTCGAAATTACAAGAATTACTCGATGTAGTCGTAGAGGTCCCTCGGAATGTTGCTCAGGAGCTCCACCTGATCGCCGGCTGGAATACTGGTGGACTCCGGAAGAAGGCCCTTCGACTTCAGATAGGTCATAGTGGCCGTAATGGCCAAGTCGAAAGCTGAGTACATCCGCTAGCAAATTTTCTCCGAGAACTCGGGCGATCGGATATGGCTTTGTCGGAGAGCGGCAACTCGGCTCGGCTCGGCATACTGGTATTCTTTGAAGGTCGCCTGGGAGCTTGTGAGGGCCTCATTCAGATGTTCAATCTTCTCCGCATCGGCCAAGCGGCCTGCCTTCTCCGTCAGCTCCTTTATCTTCAACTCCAGGCCCCGGGCCTCCACGTTTTTCTTCTCCAGATCGGAGATGGTTGTGTTCTTCCGAGTGGTGGCCAGAGTTATCTTTGTGTCAAGCGACTTGACTTGTCGCTCGGACTCGGCTAGGGCGTGGGCCTGGTCAGCTGTTTTCTTCTGCTCAGCAGCCAGCAGAGTTTGAGCTTTCTTCAGCTCTTTTTGCAGCTCGGAGTAGGAAGGGCCTTGGGAGCCGCTCGGACCGCCTGCCGCCTGCAGTTGCCTTATCTCCTCGTCCGCCATAGCCAGGCGGCTGGAAACTGCTATCTCTTCCACCCATCTCTGAAGCAAGAAGGCGCAGTTGTTAAAAGCCGAGCGGAAATATTCAGGCAAAACTTCAAAAAACAAAAAAAAACAACAACAAACTTACCCCCGTAGCCGCTTGCATGTGGCTGTTGGCTAAGTTCCGGAGGGGGATCATTGCTACGCGCGCCCGAGCGTCGGCCCACATCTCGGCGAGGGGCCCTTTCAAAGTAATGGTGTGCTCGGGCACGGTTGGCCGGTCGGCTTCTGGTAGCAACTCTTCAGTTGGAAGATGAAGAGTAACCCGTATTGTGCGGCCGTGACCAGGGATCGCCCGACCGGGATCAGAAGCTGGCGCAGAAAACCGCGAATGGATGGTCGAGCGTTGGACTGAACGGTGAGCAGGGGGAGAGTGTCGACCGGAGTGGCCTCAACCGGAGCAGTCAGCGCGTCCCAGGAGGGTTGGACCGCGGAGGTAGCCGAGCGCAGCGGAGTCTCCACCCGGCGCCTCTTTTGCAGTGGCTGTTCCTCCTCCCGAACGGACCCTTCCTCGGGGGTCGTTGGTTCCCTGGAGGGGGTAGCTCCGCTGGCCACCTGCTGTTGAGAGGCCTGAGCGGCCGATTCAGCCTGGGTGCCGCTCTCTCCTTCGTGAGAACCAACCGGCTGAATACCCCGCGCCTCCATTTCCTTGGCCGCCGCGGCCTCCAGCGCTGCTGCCTTTCTCTTCAGAACGCCGGCCATCACCGAGTCCATGACGATGTCAGCTGCATGAAAAGAAGAAGAAATCAGTTAGCAATTAAAGCAAATGCCCAAGCAAAATTCTTACCGAAGCCGGTCGGAAGCGGGGTCCGTATAGGACTCAACCCAAAAATGTACATCACTCCCTCGTGAAGAAGTTTGTTGATGTCAAGCCGCAGACCGGCTAGTACATTTGCGGCGTGAAGATAATCCGGTCGGGTCTTGAATTTCTTCAACTCAGGAGTAGGAGGTAGACTGACCTGCCACTGGGTCGGAAAGTTTGGCTGACTGGGCATGCGGAGGTAGAAATAATAGCCCTTCCAATGTTTATTGGAAGTGGGTAGTTTATTGAAGAAGACCAGACCGGGCCGAGCTTGGAACATAAAGGTGCTCGGCTCGGCTTGCTTAGGGTAATAGAAATAAAAGAAGACCTCCGGTCGGAGGGGAATGTTGTGAATCTTAAACAAAACGACAACACCGCAGAGGAGACGGAAGGTATTTGGTACTAAACTTCCGAGCGGCACGCCAAAATAATTACAGACGTCTACTATAAAAGGATGTACGGGGAACCGCAGACCGGCGGTAAATTGGTCGCGAAAGACACAGAAACCGTCGCGCGGCGGTCTGTGTGGCCGAGCGGCGGGACCAGCTAGGCGAACTTCGAAATCCTCGGGGATTTCGAAATTGTCAGCCAAAATATCAAAATCCCGTTGTTCGAAACGGGACCGCATGGTAGTATACCATGGGCCTAGGGATTGTTCTTCGGGATGAGAAGAACTGGCCATGATCCGGACAGAAGAAATCAAAAAAGAAGTTTCAAAGACGAAGAAAAGGAGTTTCAAAGACTGGAGCTAGGGGAAGAAATGCGAATTAGATACCGGAAAGGAAGAAGGAAAGATCTAAAACCTTACTGAGGGGAGAGGGATCGAGGAAAGGCGCCGAAGAGCGTCAAAGGGCAGAAACAAGATCGCCGGAGCTCCAAAGCGCAGAGGGCAACAGTAGAGGTAACGGAGGTGAGTGAAGGTGAGAAGGAAACGAAGAATTTATAGGGTGAGGGTCGGGCGGCCTCCACCGTCGGATCCAGGTCACGGGAATCAAAGCATGCATCTAGCCGTGTATTTCGAATTGCTTCGATCACATCAAAATATCATGCCACCGCCTCCGTACTCTGATGGCATTGCTCCACGTGGCAGTCAATCATTCGGAGCATTTAATGAAGGTATGATCAACCTTGATGTCGAAGATTGGCGCAGAACGCGAGGAGATCCGGTGAAGGCCATTGATCCGGTAGTGAGAGCGGCCCCCCCCCTTTGCAAAGTCAACGCCGAGTGGAAGTCACCGGAGCAGCCACCCATCCGGGGAGAGTGTGGTCTGATCGGACGGACGGCCGTAGACGGCCGGTCCGACCGGACTGCCGGCCGGCCGATGGAATCGAATACCCGGATGGGTCCGACCGGCTCGCACTTATGGTTGGAAGGCACCCTGTCAAATCGGTGTTCCAACGCTCAGTGGAAAAGGTCATGGACCGAGCTGACCTTTTGACCGACCAAAGTCATAAAGCACCCCTGTTTATTAGTCTCCACAAAGCACAAGTAAACCACTGCGGATGTCCGGCCGGATGTTGAGGGAGCTGTCCGCCCGGACGACAAGTTTGGAGCAAGGGAAAAGGACAGGGGACTTCTTTCTCTGACAACCGGTAGGTTTCACATGTGTGTCATGCTCCAAATCTTGTGACAGGGGATTCTGCTGTCCCATCAAGGGCATGCTTTGACTGTAGCGATATGGGTCAGGTAAGCTTTCTGACAGCCGCATACCTAGAAAAGGACAGAGGACACGTATGCACCTCGGTACACGTGCCCAAACCCTTCACAGCTCTATATAAAGAGCCTCAGACTTCGCCGGCAGGGAGGGATATTTTTTGCGAGGTATTCTGAGACTTTGGGAGCCACCTTGTTCATCGTAATTTACCTGACTTGAGCGTCGGAGGGTCGCCGCCGGGAACCCCTTTCCCGGCCCGACTTCTGTGCAGGTTAGCCGGAGCATCGCGCCGCCAGTTGGAGATCTACATCAGCGAGTCGGAGAACGCCACGTGCCCAGCGTCTGTTGACTTCTGGTTCGGACAGGATCATCATTAAATACATTATATAATTTTTTTTAAAAAAAATTGAATGAATTAATATGTTAGTACACAACTTATTCCATTGTTATAGTTAAAAAAAATAATATCAATTATTTCATTTGTGACTAAGTTCACAATGGCTTGCAACCACCTCACCGGACCTCGTCGTTACGAGATCACTCACGACCGATATGAGCAACCTCACGAGCCACCCGATCGACCTTGAAACAACACTGTGAGAGATTATTTTCGAACGAGACAAGGCCATGAGTTTGAGTAAGGAGAGGAGAGTTCATTCCGTCCGATTCAAACCGTTGAAAAAAATATCAAAAAACTTGCAATGCATAAATAGAGAATCATGCTTTAAGATCAACAAAGAACTACATGACACTAATTCGATCATGGATGTTTGCGGTCGGAGCGGTTTTGGCTGCTCTTTGGATCAAACTTCAGCACTGAGGGCGCGCTCGATCTCTTCAAGTGACCGCCCTTTGGTCTCCATGACATTGCCGGCTATGTAAAGAACAGCAAGAGTGCATGCCACCGCGAATCCCAGATAGACTTTGTTGATTCCAAACTTGTTCACTACACTGAGGAAGTAGAGACCGATGATGAAATTGGAGACCTACGATAAAAGGATTCGAGTTAGTACAAACGGCTCCGACCGATCGACCAAACTTGTTGCATTTGTACAATTGAAGGCAAAGTTTGCATTCTATAGACTTGGCTACATTGATCCCTTATGATTCAGTTTGAGAATGGTGCACTAGGCGATGGAATTCTCTTACCCAATGCATACCGAAAGACAATGCGACTGCCTTAGCTCGGATCCTAGAGGCAAATATCTCCGGAAGGAGAAGAGCCGGTACCGGGCCAGCGCCCAGCGAAAAGGACAGCACATATCTGTTGCAATACAATTTAACAAAGTTGGAGCCACGATGAAGAAGTACAAAATCACGTACAAAAGGGGGAAGAGATGCGAATTCTACCGAAGTTCCATTCACTTACAAGACGGTGCCTAGGACCGCAAGGGTTCCTGAATAAGGAGCAAGTGCCTTCCATGAGAAAGACAAGGAAAGCAAAGACATGGAAACAGCCTACAGAAATAGAAATTACGAGGCAAATATTAGTGTTGGGAAATCAACTTCTGAAAAGAGTCATTTAAACAATCATATTTCAGGAGCATAACAGATTTAAGAGAAGCATTTTAAAGTTCCCTACAATGTTATGCATTTAGCTATTTTCATCTTGATTTCCTCTATCAAGCAATCATCATGGACTTTTAGAACAAGAACTTGCACATCTCAAACATTTTTCGGTGTATAGAGATAGTAGCATCGAGTTAAGTAGCTAGAAATGCTAGAAAAAATGTCTCATAACCATTTTGACCTGGGGAATCCAGTGATTATCTCCCACAAACTACAGTTATTGAAACAGCTACAACAAATTTATTTAGGCTGTGCGCGCTAATAGTAATAGTAAAATAAGCTCAAGACAGTTATATTGCTCCATAATGCGAGGAATCAATGGGCTAAACATAATGGCTATGTAACACTTTATCCGCTCAGAAGGGAGACATGAGAAGTTGGATGACAAATGGTGAAGCATGCTTTACTTTATACCTTAAATCGATGACAAGTTATGAGGGAAAACTAAATTTTGTTAGAGAACAAGTTAACCTTGGTGTTTGCAAATAGTAGCCATCGAACTTATCTTTCTAGAAACATTGTATCTTGTCAAAAATATTGCATCCATGAAGATAAACCAACGGAAAATACAAAGAGAGGACTAAACTTCCTAGAGTTAATTCAGTAACCTTCAGCCAAAAGTACATGATTTCTTAGATACTATAAAGTCATTGAACGACAACAATTTGAAGCAAGCAAAAACAGATTTTCAAAATGATATCAAATGTCTACTACTCCAAATTGCAGAAATAAACCAAGTCGAAAAAAAAAGTTGTTTCTAAGCTCGTGATACTTTAATGAGATCGATAATATAGACAAGAGAAAAAGGACTACCATTCCAGAAAAACTTGTTATTAGGAGGCTCTTCCTTCCTCGCTTATCCATCAGAGAAGATGCAACAGCAGTCCCTGTAACAATTGCATATTAATAGTGAATCATAGGTTATGCTGTGTGAATGACTTGAACTAGAAATTGTTGTGTTTACATTTAAACAGGAAACACATACCCAAAACATTTGACGCCCCAACAAGAGCACTAGCTGCGACATCAGAAGCAATTCCCGCACTGCGGAATACAGATGTAGAATAGTACACAACAGCATTTATCCCAGACAGTTGTTGAAACAAGAACAATGCGGCTCCAACGCTAACAACTGCAATTGGTAATGTGCTGAGAGAACTAGCTATAATAAATGATGCTACCATGAAGAAGCAAAGAAGAAAATATATATTACAAGAAAGAATGCTTGTAAGCCAGATGCAGAGGCTGAAATAGAAATTTTCTATGGGAAAAACATTATAACAGATCTAGGCAACTTAAATATTATCAAGAGTACCTTTCCTATAGCGCTTACTGAAAAGATCGAGCCAACCAGCATCTGGTTCAGTTGAACCTTCACCACCTGACCTGAACTCATACATAACATCAGCAACCTTTTCTTTGCCATATAGTTTCCTTATAGTTGTTTCAGCATGAGAAAGTTTTCCTTGCTGCAGCACACAAGATGACAAGAACGTTGGGTAAGCAACAGAGATTGATAATCACATTGCTTTAAGTCGAAATAAAAAAAAAAATGAACCTGAAACAACCACCGAGGGCTTTCTGGACAGAAAGCCATCCCTACTGCCATCAACACCGAGGGAATGATTGCAATGGTAAACATTGTTCTCCACCTGACGGAAGGTCAAAATTACATAAGAACACCAAAATATGGTCATAAGGAAAGATGCTTACACCATGCGATTCTAAAAGGACAAGAATGTAAATTAGATTAAGACTATCATGAAAGAAGTGCAATAACAACACAGTGAAAGAATAGACAAAATTAGACCAATTAAGATTATGATGACAATCAGTATTACCAAATTTCAGATGTATCTTGTCACAAATAGAAGAGGGTAAGGTGCCATCAAATAGACAATAAAAAGTAAGATGTTGAGGTATAAAGTAAGAACTTCAAGCAATTGTTTATCATGCTTTTCATAGTATAGTTTAACTTGTAAGGAACTAAGAGTTCTAGTTAATTCATGAGAAAACTCAACCTTTTAGTAGTTCTAATTTGTTGTCCAAGAACTTGGAGTATATCCAAGATTTGCAGTAATGACTACATGGATGAAATCAAGAGGGAAAAGCCACCTTTCAGCAGTTCTAATTTGCTGTCCAAGGACTTGGAGTATCTCCAGGATTTGCAATTATGATCTACATGGATTACATGAATATCACCAAATATTTTTTGTTTAATCAGGTACTAGACAAGAACATAAGACAAAACTATGCTAACATAGATACATGACCATAACAGCACAAACTAAAAAGCTTATCCTAACAGCAATGTTATAAAATATTAATTGGCTTTCCAGTGAATCATGGTGAGGATGCAAAATTAGCAAAGAAATTATTTGACTATGCAAAACTACTAACCAGCATCTAGAGCAATAAGTGCAGGTTGGTAAAAATTTAAAGATACACAAAAAGTAATATCAGATTTAATCACCCGGTTACCATTTTAAAGCATTAAAAATTGGGCAAATGAATTTTAATGAAAAAGAAATGGCACACTGAAAAGCAACTGTTATTTGATTTGGATGCAGTTATGGAACTATAAGGATCATCCAGTTTAGTTTAGGGTTGTCTGATATATTCAATTACTTTCTTCCATAAAATTTTCATAAGGTATGAACAGAAGCATGCTCCAATTGTCAACAATTATTTTGCTTCTTCAACTTAGTTACCATTCTAAAACATGAGAAGATAGGACTCGAGAATTAACACACTGATATGTTGTTAATTCTTTCGTTTTCCCTTTTAATATATGCCTTCTACGAGGGCAAGAAATTCAGTTCGTTGTCTGTGTAACAAACATTTCACAACTAGTAAATTCACCAAGTAAGTGACAAGAAACACATCCTTAACAAGATCTTAAACTTAAATAATTGAACTACAAATTTTAAGATGCTATGTGCCGCAAAACAGATACGGTGATAAAAAAAGTTACCATAAAGGGTTTCCAGCTAATGGCAATCCAGCTACCAATGCCACAAGAATTCCAATGCAAATGAAAAGCTGGTTTACTGATCCAAGAGCTCCACGGATTTCAGTTGGAGATATCTGAAAGTAGCAGGTGCAGTTTAGCCACATGACAGACACACCAATTTTTTGTAGTATAGTCATCAGAAGAGTACAAGATCAGGAACCTCGGATATGTACAGTGGCACAATAGCAGAAGAGATGCCGATCCCAATTCCAGTAAGCAGTCGACCAATTATCATTGTTCGTACATCCTGGGCTATTGCACTGCAAAATCTCCATCAAATTAGAGACAAAATCAGACAGCTAAGTTTCAGAGTTTTCAGTGTGTCATGAAACCTGATAAATGCACCAATTGCAAGGGGAATTGCATTGAGTTGAAAAGTCCGAGTCCGACCAAATTTATCAGCCAATGCACCTCCAGTGAAAGAACCTATTGTTGCACCAGCAAGGGCTATGCTAACAACCCAACCTGCAGGTAGATCAAAATGAAAGAAAGTTGAAGCTAATGAACTAGTAACTTAAATTAGTTGGCAAGGATCAGTTAAAGCTATTGGCGAGATTATCGAAGTCTACTAAAGCAAATTGCATTCAAATGAAATAAACAATGAAATCAAATAATATGATTACTAAGTAATAGAAAAACATGAACACACCTTGTACTACAGTATTTTCGGCGATTCCCAGGTCCTTTGCAAGATATTCGAGTGATCCATTTACCACACTGCAAAGTGAAGATGCAATAACAAAAATGTTAAAATCGGGATATCAAATTGAAATGTAGACATAGGAAAATGGCATTTCTTATAGTAAGGATTTTCATGCAAGTTCAGCTAACTAGCATAGGATTGGTTATCAGGATATACTGGAGAAGAAAAACAAGATGAAGAATTACATAATTAGTACTTTTAATAGCAGTCAGTAACATACGCAAGGTGGTATCCAAACAGAATGGCACCCATGCAAGCTACACCAACATACGGAAGCACATTCGCAGATGTTTTCTTCTGTAGTTTATCAGAGGGTAGATCCTCAAGCTCACCTGAGACCAGTCAAAATCATAACACTTGGCTATCGACACAGTCTTTAGAAAACAAATTGTAACTTTGCTAGTATGCTGAGTTTATACGATCCTGTTATCCCAAACAAAGGAATCGATGAAATGAAATATCAGTTCCATTATTTCCTACCGCACAAGCAACAAAAAGCAAGTTTGATGTATGATTCACGATGATTGGATAAGCAAAGAAAGAGAAGTAAATGAAAGAAAGTTCGATAGAACAAACCAGTCGCTTGGACTTTTGCGTATCGAGCTCTTTCTCTCGACCTAAAAATCCCTTCCACGCCGCTCTTCAATCGCGCCATCTCCACTCCGAGAGTGATCGAAGATCTGAGCGGCGAACTCCCACAGCAGAATCCAGCGTCTGCCATCGACGATCTGTTTGACCCCGGCCAGATCTCCCTGATCACGCCAAGACCAGGCGAAACCCTACGCAGCCTTTCACAGCCGCAAACGTCGCACTCTGCCACATGCCTCCTCGGCGATTCCTTGATTCCTTCCTGTTATACACAGAAGAGTTGACCTTGATAGGGACAAATTCAGCCACAAGGTACCAAAAAGATTACTCTTTTGATCGGAGTTTGACCTAGAGAATATGGAGGCTCGATCGAAGCTTTCAGAAACCAAAAAATGATCGATCTTTGAGCAGATCGATCTCCGGCGACTAGAGAGAGGGAAACAAATATTGAAATATATCTTTGTAATTAATAATGATAAAAAAAAGGCTCATATAATTACCCTTTTTTATTTAAAATACTCTTTTAATGAATCAATTTTTTAACCAAAAAAAAACTTTTTGATATTAAAAAGTTAATATTCTATTTAGAGTATCTATAAATCAATTTGTATTCATCTAAAATGAATGATTTAAAAATTAATTTACATTTTTTATCAAAATATTTTTTAAAAATATATATTAAAAATTGGGCAAAATTAAAAGGAATTCCTTTTCTTATTGAAAAGCTAAAGGAGCATCATTTTTTTTAAATCTAAAGGACATATCACCTTTGAAATAATAAAATTATCTTCTAATATAATAAAATCATGTCTCCCATCAAAATTGGATACATTACAGTAACTACGAAATTATACAATCATATTTACTATGATTTAATATTTACTATAATTAAGTTGTCACATAATTATAATAATTATAATTATGTAACTAATACATATAACAATTTTTTAACAACTACCATATGAAAAAAAAAATTTAAGATTAAATTGTTCGGAGTTTCTGGAATATTTTAAATGATATTTTTTAGATTTGAAATTGATCCGGCGGTTAGAACAGGGGACCCCCATTCTGAGATGCCAATGTCATGCGGGAGTCAAAAAGCCAGGTGGCCGACCGGAGAAGGATGAGCCGACCTCCCAGCCGGGCGACCGGTGAACAGCCGATGGCCAAAGTCGCCCCGACAGAAGTCGGGGTTCCGATGCTCAATATAACAGTAGCAAAGAGCCGAGCGGAAGGCCTAAGAGAATGTGATATACTGCTAAATAGTCCCTACATAGCACCCTACCAAAAATATCCCCAGCATATGGAGGCAAAGGGCTGGCCGGACGGACGCGATGTGAGTGTCGTCCGGCCGGCGCATACGTTGAGGGCTGACCGGACGGACTCCCCGTCCGGCCGGCCTACTGGACGCCCCGACCTGTGGTAGGTAAAGAAGGACAAGAACATCTTATGACAGCTGTCAAGTCCTATGGCTAGGCCATACTCCAAGTCTGACAACGGGGTGTTCTGTTGTCCCATCGAAGACATGCGTGGACTGCAGCAGTATGGCGTCAGGTAAGCTTTCTGACAGACACATACCGAGGTATGGGCTACGGACATGTAGGCGCCTCGGTGGACGTGTAGGAGCTCTTTCACCGCTCTATATAAAGAGCCTCATACTTCGCCGGAGGTACGCCATATATACAACTTTGGAGCCACTTTCCCCACTACTTGCTTGCCTGACTTGAGCGTCGGAGGGTCGCCGCCGGGAACCCCTTCCCGGCCCGACTTCTGTGCAGATGCGCCGGAGGTTCGTACCACCAGTCGAAGACCCACGTCAGCAAACCGGAGAGTGCCGCGTGCCCAGCGTCCGTTGAGTCAGCGTTCGGACAGGATCAATTTGGCGCCGTCTGTGGGAACGCTCCTGCATCCGAACGGAAGCAATGGACGAAGCTGGACGACCACACATGGTGATGCTCTCCGTGGAGAAACTCGACGCTCTGACAGAGGCAAGAGTAGCTAGGCTCGTGGAGCAACAGGAGCAAAAGGCTCAAGTAGAAGGATAACGCAGCAGGCCGCCTCCACCTCTGGGGGGGGCCGAGCGGCCATGGAGGACCGACCGGGAAGTTTCGCCATCCTCCTGGCCTTGATAAATTTCGACGAGTACATTGTATCCACCTCACTCCATGGGTATTCGGGAGTTGAGAAATTGAGTCAGATCTTATGCTGATCGGCAGGTTAGTTTTTCAGATATAGTTTATTTCGGGCATAGAATTCATCGTAATTTTCCGAAAGAAGGCCCGTGCCGTTCGGCCGGGCGTACATCATCGGAGCCAAAGGCTCGACAATGAAGGCCCGAGCCGTTCGGCCGGAGGTATAATAACCGAGCCCAGCGCTCGACGAAGAAGGCCCCGAGCCGTTCGGCCGGAGGTATAATAATCGAGCCAAGCGCTCGACGAAGAAGGCCCCGAGCCATTCGGCCGGAGGTATAATATCCGAGCCAAGCGCTCGATGCCGAAGGCCTCGAGTCGTTCGGCCGGAGGTATAATATTAGAGCCAAACGCTTGACGAGGAAGACCCCGCGCCGTTCGGCCAGGAGTAGAGTATCTGAGCCCAGCGCTCGACAAAGAAGACCCCGAGCCGTTCGGCCGGGAGTATGTTATCCGAGCCAAGCGCTCGACGAAGAAGACCCCGAGCCGTTCGGCCGGGAGTACGTTATCCGAGCTGGGGGAAAGGTGCACTAAATGTAAATTTATACACATTTCGGTCGCCTATGTCCTTGTAATGCAGGAAGTAAAATTATAAAGATGGCAAATATCTTCGCCGACCGGCTGTGTTAAAAGTAGTCTTAAAGGTCGTCGAGCTCCGACGTTAAAAATCGAGAGACGAGCCGGCGTCTATAAACCCTCCGAGCAGAAGACCGTCGAGCTCCGACGTTAAATATCGAGAGACGAGCCGACGTCTATAAACGTCCGAGCGGAAGACCGTCGAGCTCCGACGTTAAATATCGAGAGACGAGCCGACGTCTATAAACGTCCGAGCGGAAGACCGTCGAGCTCCGACGTTAATATCGAGAGACGAGCCGACGTCTATAAACATCCGAGCGGAAGACCGTCGAGCTCCGACGTTAAATATCGAGAGATGAGCCGGCGTCTATAAACGTCCGAGCGGAAGACCGTCGAGCTCCGACGTTAAATATCGAGAGACGAGCCGGCGTCTATAAACGTCCGAGCGGAAGACCGTCGAGCTCCGACGTTAAATATCGAGAGAGGAGCTGGCGTCTATAAACGTCCGAGCGGAAGACCGTCGAGTCAAAATCTCGAGCCTTATCGAGCGGATGAAAGGTGCACGAAGGTAACTCAGTTTTGCGTATATGCGAGTCGCCCGCGTCCTTGTAATGCAGGAAGCGAAATTAATTCAAAGGATGGCTAAGGGTTACGCCGATCGGCAGTATCGAAGTTAGCCGCGAAGACCGTCGAGCTCCGACGTTAAATATCGAGAGACGAGCCGGCGTCTATAAACGTCCGAGCGGAAGACCGTCGAGCTCCGACGTTAAATATCGAGAGACGAGCCGGCGTCTATAAACGTCCGAGCGGAAGACCGTCGAGCTCCGACGTTAAAAATCGAGAGACGAGCCGGCGTCTATAAACGTCCGAGCGGAAGACCGTCGAGCTCCTACGTTAAATATCGAGAGATGAGCCGGCGTCTATAAACGTCCGAGCGGATGGCCATCCACGTGATACATTCTGGCGGTAAGAGCCGACCGACGACAGAGCCTGTTCTTGAAGGCCAACATACGGCCGAGCAGCTCGCTTAGCAAGAATATATGGAAAACCTCTTTGAGGTAAGGTGCAAAGCAAAAGATGGTTAATAAGAATTGAAGATGTGAGCACGTGAACGTGTGACGTTCGCGCGCCGAACGACTATGCAGGCGCATGGCGAAAAGACATTTTCTGAAAACAATCGGCTTGAGTCCGTATTAGAGTATGAAGCCGAGCGGAGGGGTTTTAAAGAACACTTGAACATGACGAAAGTGTTGGTGCGGGTAGCACTAACGGTCTAACCCAGGTTTTGATGAATGACAAATAGGTTAAGTTAGTTGTGTTGTTGTCTGACACTTTGATCAAGTGTGCAGGAAAAGTCCAGACAGGTCGACGGGCTGACCGGATGTCTGGCACGAAGTCCAGCTAGGTCGACGGGCTGACCGGATAGCTGGCAAGAAGTCCAAGCGGGTCGACGGGCTGACCGGACGCTTGGCGAGAAGTCCAGCTAGGTCGACGGGCTGACCGGATAGCTGGCAAGAAGTCCAAGCGGGTCGACGGGCTGACCGGACGCTTGGCGAGAAGTCCAGCTAGGTCGACGGGCTGACCGGATAGCTGGCGAGAAGTCCAGACGGGTCGAAGGGCTGACCGGACGTCTGGCAGGTAAGTAAGGTAAGTCACTGCGAGGACGCGTTCCCGGGAAGGGAACATTAGGCGTCGATCCGGCTTAGATCCATTTCGGATATCTAAGTCGAGATCGTGACTAGATTCCGGTCTCGGAAAGACAGAATCTAAGTCATACTCTTTCTTATCCATCTATTGAACTTTAACCGTGCTAACTATGCTTTACAGATACATATTTGCCTCGGACTAACCCTATTTTGCGGAAAAAGGAGCTTTCTGGATCCGGGCGCCGGAGGATCCGGCGCCCGGAGGTCCGAGCGCCCGTTTTATCCAGCCAAGTCGTCGCCGCGTGGAGCATCATGGTTCGTGGCAATCGTCACGTTCTGTGCGCCTAAGGGATCCAGCGCCGGGACAAGATATAAAAGAAGCCCGGTAGGAGCTTCAAAGAAATCAAGTCTGCACTGAAAACTTACTTGCTGCTCTACGCTCCCGCGACGCCACGAGGCTATTCCGACAAAGCGCTTTCTTAAAGTCTAACTCTTCTTCTCTTGTCGGTATTTTTTTGTCAATTCTTGTACTTATTTGTAATCTTCATTCGAATTGATAGTGATTGCCCAACAAAAGTACTCACGAAGGCGCGCCTTCGAGTAGGAGTCGTCACAGTTCGAACGAAGTAAAAAACACCGTGTTCATTTTAGTTTTCGCTGCGTTTATACTCATCTTTATCGAATCGATATTCACCCCCTCTATCGAATCCAACGGTCTTACAAGTGGTATCGGAGCGGGCTTCGATTTGGTGCAACCACCAATCGAGCAAAGGGGGGACTTTTGAAAGAAAAATTAAATATCGTTTGTCTTTAAAATAAAACCTTACGCCTTTCGCTTTTTCCCTCCAAACTGTTTTTGAAAAATACATCGTCATCTTTTACTATTATTTAGTATCGACAAAATATTACATTTTCAAAATTTGAGATAATATTTTTATTAATATTTTAATAATATTTTATTATTTTTAAAAAAATTAAAATATTATTTTTTCCAGCACTGCTAATCCAAGACCAAGTCTTGGGATTTTGTCTTTGTTTCATTGTGTGCAAGAACAATGTCTTTTCAAGAAGGATGGAACCCCAATGAACCACCACCGTACGATGAAGATTTCAACTACTGGAGGCGAAGAATGGAATGCTTCTTAGGAAGCGTAGATATCGATTATATGCTAATATTGAAAAAACCTTCTCAGAACTCGGAACTGAATAAAAACGTAAGTAAAATTATTTGTAATATTTTACCTAACAATATCATATGCAGACTAGAAAAATACAAGAATGCATATGAGCTGTGGACCCAGTTGATCAAGCTTCACGAGACGCCAATGGAGCTAGAAGATCAAGTTAAAGTTGAATCCAGACTCGAGTCAGATCCAATGGAGAAGCCTGCTGAATTAGGGGTTGCGCTCAAGGTTAGTAATATTTACCAAAACACCCTTGCTAGTAGTAGTTTAAAATATGTGCATGTTAGTTTGGATATATCTGAAAGTATATGTGAAAATAGTGTACATGACAATACTTGCGAAAATACCCCTAGGATATTTTCTGATAAAACAAATATAATTAATTCAGAAAATACCCTAGGATATTTTCTGATAAAACAAATATAATTAATTTAGAAAATACAGAAAATCTGAAAATAATTAATAAATCTAAAATTCGAACTTAAACCTAAACAAATTTGAAAATTCAAACAAAAGGATGACAAGGTCAATATCAATCTAGACACAATTAATAAATTGTTTAATAATCTAGACAATATCAATCTAGAAAATTCTATCCAAACCCAAGATAATTTAGTTAACAAAAAATTAAATTTTAATGATAAGACTTATTTAATAAATTCCACTAATTATATCAACTTAAAAGGTAAAGAAAATATAAGGATAAAATCAAACACTTTGATAAAATCAAAACGGAAGTTAACAAACTTAAAATTAAATGTTAAAGATAACATATTAAACAAAAATAATCTAGAAAATTCAAAATTAACAATTAATAAAAAGTTAAAAGACAAACCCTTAAAGAAATATAATTCAAACAATTTAATTAACTCAAAATTAAATAAAAACCTAAACTTTAAAAATAAGCTACTAAAGAAAGATAAGTCAATTAACCCAATACAATTAAAATTGAAAGAAAATTTAAATATTAAATATACTCTTTTAAAGAAAGATAATTTGACCAATTTAATTAATTCAAAATTAAAAACTTAAATTTAAATTACAAATTAAACATTAAAACTTAACTAAAACTAACTCTAATTATACAAGAAATCTTAAAAATAAAAATCAACAATTTAGGGGGAGGCTCCAGAATAGCTGGCACCTCCAAAAATAATTTACCCGACAGGGTAACCGAAACAAACTTACCCGGTAGGGTACCCAAAAACCAACCTACCTGGCAGGGTAGTTAGGAATAGAATAAACAGGGACAAAAGTTTAACTTGACAAGTAGTACTGGTGAAGTTTTGGATGATAGTACGTTGGGGAAGCTTGGGCATCGCATGTCTAGAAAGATATGGCTTCGATCTGGTGCATTTGGCCAAGTGGAACTGACCGAAGCTACCCCTTACGGATCCTAACTAGGTAGACCAAGGTTTGGTACTAAGCTCCGTGGATAGGACTATTCGGAAAACCTCGAAGGGTTGGTTACTTCTAATGATGTCCAGGTGACTCACCAAGCTTAGAAGTTTATCTGAAAAATGCCTATTTGTTGAGACCAAAGTTAAACCTGAATCTAACACAAGTTAAACCAAACTCTATAATTAAATCTAATTCATCTCACAAAATTATAGGATTCCCTGATTGATAATCTAGATCGGGTGAGATGAATAAGGATTAAATTAAATAATTTTCAAATTAAAATTAATTTTCAAATTTCAAATTAAATTAAAATTAATTAAAATTAAATTTCGAATTTCAAATTAAATTAAAATTAATTTTCAAATTTCAAATTAAATTAAATTTAATTAAAATTAAATTTCAAATTTCAAATTCAAATTATAATAACTTTAAAAACCATTTTAAAAATTCTTTAAAAACCATTTTAAAAATTCTTTAAAAACCATTTTAAAAATTCTTTAAAAACTATTTTTAAAAATTCTTTAAAAACTATTTTTAAAAATTCTTTAAAAAACTATTTTAAAAAATTCTTTAAAAACTATTTTAAAAATTCTTTAAAATCTATTTTAAAAATTCTTTAAAATATTTTAAAAATTCTTTAAAATCTATTTTAAAAATTCTTTAAAAAACTATTTTAAAAATTCTTTAAAATCTATTTTAAAAATTCTTTAAAAAACTATTTTAAAAATTCTTTAAAAATTCTTTAAAAACTATTTTAAAAATTCTTTAAAAACTATTTTTAAAAATTCTTTAAAAAACTATTTTAAAAATTCTTTAAAAACTATTTTAAAAATTCTTTAAAAACTATTTTAAAAATTCTTTAAAAACTATATTTAAAAATTATTTTAAAAATTCTTTAAAAACTATTTTAAAAATTCTTTAAAATCTATTTTAAAAATTCTTTAAAAACTATATTTAAAAATTATTTTAAAAATTCTTTAAAAACTATTTTAAAAATTCTTTAAAAACTATTTTAAAAATTCTTTAAAAAAAAAAACTATTTTTAAAATTCTTTAAAAACTATTTTAAAAATTCTTTAAAAACTATTTTTAAAATTCTTTAAGAATTATTTGAAAAATTCTTTAAAAAACTATTTGTAAAATTCTTTAAAAACTATTTTTAAAATTTCTTTAAAAAACTATTTTTAAAATTCTTTAAAAACTATTTTTTAAAATTCTTTAAAAAACTTTTTAAAAATTCTTAAAAAACTCTTTAAAAATTCTTTTAAAAATTATTTTAAAACATTTTAAAAAATTATTTTAAAAACTCTTTTAAAAATCATTTTAAACGTTAAAAAAAAATTATTTTAAAACATTTTAAAAACTATTTTAAAAATCATTTTAAACTTTAAAAAATTCTTTTAAAAAATTATTTTAAAACATTTTAAAAATTATTTTAAAAACTCTTTTAAAAAATCATTTTAAAATTTTTTTTAAAGTTATTTTAAAACATTTTTAAAAATTATTTTAAAAACTCTTTTAAAAATCATTTAAAAAAAAAAACTTTAAAAATTCTTTTAAAAAATTCTTTTAAAACCTTTTAAAAATTATTGTTATTTTAAAAATTATTTTAACTTAAAAATTATTTCAAAAATTATTTTAAAAAAAAAAACTTTTAAAAATCATTTAAAAAATATTTTAAAAATCATTTTAAAACTAACTAAAAATTTTGTATCATTTTGAATGAAATTTTGTTAACTTAAAAATAGTAATAATAAATTATTTCTATAGATTATTTTCACTTTAAAAATTATTATTTTGACTTTAAACTCATTTTTAATCTTAAACATCATTTTAACCTTAAAATTAATTTTTAATTTGACTTAACTAAAAATTAAATCTTAAATTAAAACTTAATATTGAAATTAAAATTAAAATTAAAATTTTTAACTTAGAACTTGAAATTAAACTTAAACTTAAATTAACCACTAATATTAATTTAAATCTAAAATCAAAACTGAATCAAACATATGTTAATTGACATAAAACATATTATAAAAATCATTTTAAATTCCTTTTAAATGCTGTTTTAGTTATTCCTTTAAATTTTTTTTTAATAATCATAATTATAACTAACACTTTCGTTGACCAGCTCAATCAAGTAATATGAAATTTAAATTATTTCACTAAGTATTAAATTATTAAATCAAGTGAAAACTAATCAAGAAATTATTGATAATACTTAACTGTTATTGAATTAATAAAATCTTATCTTATTTAACCTTAAACTAAAGTTAAGCACCTGAATCTAAAATTAATTAATAATTGATTAATCAAATTCAAATAAACAGTTATACCAAGGATACAGAGATAATAATATATGTATTACTAAATTAGACAAATGTGTTAGGGCTTTGAAATTTAACACAACCAAACCTTAGTATTAAAGGGGAGATATTAAATTAAGGGGAGTAACCAATTCAGGGGGAGGTTCAATTTCTTTTAAATCCCCTAGAAAAATTAATAAATAAGGAGGATTAATAAATTAAAGGAATATCAAATTAAAGGAATATCAAATTCAGGGGGAGGTTTATTTTTTAATTATCTCCTTAAGCGTTATTTTTTAATCTTCTCTTTAAAATCTCTCTAGAAAATTCTACCTCATTTAAAAAAAAAAATTACTTTGAATATTTTTAGCAAATATTTTCAAACTTTTAAGTATCAAGTTCAGGGGGAGAAATTAATTAAAATTTTGTGTGTTTGAAAAATACTTTTTTACATCTATTTTAAAACTAACTTATTTTTAAAACACCAGTTTTCAAAAAGTTAAATTTAACTAAGTTTAATCCCACCTAATTTTCAAACCTGATTTGAAAAATTAACTATTTCCAAAATTAGCCTTAAAAATTAATTTTGGCAAAAATTTTATTTCTTGAAAAGTTTAATTTTTGCTTTGTTTGAAAAAATCGAAGTTGAAAAATTTACCTTTTTGAAAATTAAATGTTACTTAAACATAAAAAGTAAATTTGAAAAACCTGTCTTGAAAATTTCTACACGCTTGAAAAGTTAAACTTGATTAACTTTAACTTTTCAAAACTCAACTTGTCTACCCCAAGTCAACTTGACTATTTTTTTACTTGGTGTTAAAAATTGCACTTTTATCTTTCAAATTTTGAACCAAACTTAGTTATCTTTCAAAATTTGATTACCAGTTATAGTAAGTCTTCACTATGATTATTTACCTTTGTTCATTTTTTGATGAATGCCAAAGGGGGAGGAGGGTTAGGTGGTTAAGTTAGCTAAACCAATTTGAAAATACAAACTAACAAACTTTAAAACCACATAAATGCATGTTGTTTCTTGCATATGTTTTCACTAACTTAACCAGGTTGTCATTCTATCAAAAAGGGGGAGATTGTTGGTGCGGGTAGCACTAACGGTCTAACCCAGGTTTTGATGAATGACAAATAGGTTAAGTTAGTTGTGTTGTTGTCTGACACTTTGATCAAGTGTGCAGGAAAAGTCCAGCTAGGTCGACGGGCTGACCGGATAGCTGGCGAGATAGAAAAATTGTACATGGAGTATCGTAGCCAGGTCCAGAGTTAGCAGGGAGGGCGGGCGTTACAGGGAGTGACTGTGAGGACGCGTTCCGGGAATGGAACATTAGGCGTCGATCCGGCTTAGATCCATTTCGGATATCTAAGTCGAGATCGTGACTAGATTCCGGTCTCGGAAAGACGGAATCTAAGTCATACTCTTTTTATCCATCTATTGAACTTTAATCGTTCTAACAATCTGTTTTACAGGATACATATTTGCCTCGGACTAACCTCGTTTTGCAGGAAAAGGAGCTTCTGAAACAAGGTGGTCCGGGCGCCGGGAAGGGGGCGCCCGGAAGGGATCCGGGCGCCCGGAAGGCAAATTCATCCAGCCGAGTCGTCGCCACGTGGAGCATCATGGTTCGTGCAGCTACGTCACGTTCCAGGCGCCCGGAAGGGATCCAGGCGCCCGGGACAGCATATAAAAGAAGCCCCAGGTAGGAGCTTCAAAGAAATCAAGTCTGCACTGAAAACTTACTGCTTGCTCTGCTGCTCTACGCTCCTGCGACGCCACGAGGCTATTCCGACAAAGCGCTTTCTTAAAGTCTAACTCTTCTTCTCTTGTCGGTATTTTATTTCTGTCAATTCTTGTACTTATTTGTAATCTTCATTCGAATTGATAGTGATTGCCCAACAAAAGTACTCACGGAGTACGGGCCTTCGAGTAAGAGTCGTCACAGGCTCCGAACGAAGTAAAAAAACACCTGTGTCTATTTTAGTTTTCCGCTGCGTTTATACTCATCTTTATCGAATCGATATTCACCCCCCCCTCTATCGAATCCAACGGTCTTACAGAAAGAAATTTCTTGCCAAAACAAAAGTTACGAGAACGGAAAGATGATCAATTTACGCCCAACGCTGGGCAAACAAAAGAAGTTACAGCAAAAATAAGTTTTGCCGAACGACGAGGATACAAAAAAGTTGATAGAAAACACTCCTCACGCGTCAAAATAAAAAAGAGCGTCGGGAATGGCGCCCATCACGGTAGCCAGATCCTCTGGGGGGATGGTCAGCTCGGCAGGAAGGTGATCTTTAGTCTTCAAGTAATCCACCGCCGCCTTGATCGCCTCTTCGAAAGTGAGGGAAATCTTGTCGGTGAATTTCTCTCCGAAGTCGTCCGAGCGGACAAATGCCTTCCTCACTTCGTCAGAGCGGGCTGACTCCCCATCCTGATACTCTTTGAGCGCGGCTCGGGAAGCATCGTTGGCGGCCTGGAGATCCTTCAAGTCTCCTTCAAATTTGAGCAGATCGGGCGAGCGGCTCTCCTTCTCGGTGGCCAGAAGGGCATCCAGATCCTTGACGCGCTGCTCTAGCCCCCGATTTTCTACCTTCATCAGGTCCATATCATCAATGGCCTTGAGCTTCCGAGCGGTCGCGGTCTTCACTTCCTTGTCCCGCTGCTTGACCAAGGCTTCGAGGCGGGCCACCTCACTCGTCAAGCCAGAGGATTTACCCCGTTCGGCTTCCAGCAATCTTTTAACCTTCTCCAGAGCGGCTGTCGACTGTCGGCTGTCTCCCGCGGCCTTGAGCTTCTTCAGCTCGTCCTCCAGTTCGGCTAGGCGATTACTGATGGCAATCTGCTCCACCCAGTTCTGCGAGCAGATACGAGCAAGATAGGAGCTTGATCCAAAATAACCAACAAAGCAAAAGAACATACCCCGGTCGCCTGTTGTAAATTGCTGTCACCGAGCTGACTAGGAGTCATCATGGCAATTCTAAGCCGAGCATCCTCCCAAGCTTTGGCAAGAGGACCAGTAAGCATGATTTGCTGCTCAGGAACAACAGGCCGATCAGCGACCGCCATGTATTCTTCCGACGGGAGGCGCAGGACGGTTTTTATCAATTTCGGGCCGCTCGGATCACCTTTAGAAGCAGCAGCCTTACCGGACGGCTCACCGGTGGAGGAAGAAGGGTGGTCGCCCAACCGCCTAATACGTCGCAGTGTTCTTGGAGGACTAGAGGGCGGCACCCCAGAGGTTGCCCTTGGAGAGCCGAGCGGTGTCGGGGTACTCTCGATAGAGACCGTCCCAGATAACACTGGAGCTTTGTAGCCCCGCTCGGATTGCGGTTCATCGGATGGACTTGGTCGAGAGGTTGCCTCCGGCTGTTTGCGCTTCCGAGTTGCCAGAGGAATGTCGTCGGCCGAACGACCCTCTACCTCGACTTGAGCAGAGGGTTCTATGTCGCCCGTGGCCTTGTCGTGAGAAGCAGGGGCGTCTAAGGCTTCTGGGACAGTTTGGGTCCCCTCACCTTCTTCGCTGGCCGGACCAGCTGAAGCCGAGCCCCGCTCGACAATCTCCCTATCCTTTACCGCCTCAATATTGGCGGCCTTCAGTTTGAGCTTTTCGGTTGCCTTGGCGCGCCACATGACTTCAGCTGCAGAAGCAAAAAATAAATCAGTTAGAACAAAACAAACGGGAAGATAAAGGAACTTACTCATGCTGCAGGGCAGATCAGCCGGGGTAGAAGACAAGCCGAATATATACATAACTCCCGGGAGGAGCAACTTGTCAATATGATAACGCTGGCCGACTAGCCGATCGGCTGCATGAAGGTAGGCCGCATCGCCTCTAAACTTGCCGAGCTCTGGTTGCGCGGGCATCGCCGTCTGCCATTTGACACGGAAGGTCGGCGGCTCGGGGAAACGCACATAGAAAAAGTGCTCCTTCCAATGTTTGTTGGAGCTCGGCATGTTATCAAAAAGAACGAAACCTATCCTAGATTGAAAAACAAAAGTTCCCCACTCGGACTGCTTGGGGTAGTAGAAGTAATGGAAAACTTTGGGGTCTAGGGGAATGCCGTTCAGTTTGAATAGAATTATCACCCCGCTCAGCAGCCTTATGGAATTTGGAACTAGCTGGCCGAGCGGGATGCGGAAGTAGTTGTAGACTTGCAAGAAGAACTTATGGGGTGGAAAGCGTAGCCCGGCCAAAAATTGGTCTCGGAAAAAAAGAACGGTGTCGGGCGGCGGTTCATGAGACCGATCGGCCGGTGTGGCTAATACTATGTGGTGGTCGGAAGGAATGTCGTAGGTCCTAGCGAGACGCAACGCGTCCTCCTCGTCAAAACGGCTCTCCATGGTCGTGTACCATAGACCAGGAGCGCCGCCGGTCGACTGCGAGGTGCTAGTCATGGCCAAAAGACAAGAATGCGGGACCAAGAAGGAAGGTTCGAGCAAGGAATGAAAGGAAACCGACTGAATGAAACGATTAACAGAAAGAAGAAAACGTAGGGAGCGAGGAAAAGGGTCTTACGAGCGAAAGGGATGATCGACTGGGGCCTGGGGGTTGCCGAAGAATGGAGGAGCAAGGTCGTCGGAGAAGAAAAAGAGCAGAGGGGCGCCGGAGAAGGATGAAGAGAAAAATGCAGTGAGAAAAAAGAGTCGTGGGCTTTATATTGCCGCCCGAGAGCAGCCTCCACCGTCCGATCCAGGTTGTGAAGAACGAGGCCATCATCCAGCCGTTCATTTCAAACGACGGCCGTCCCATCAGAAGTGACGCCACCGCCATGCGCTGACAAAAGCAGGATCGCCACGTGTTAGCAGAATATAGGTCGCATTTAATGATCGCCCCTTACCGTGCGCATCCCACGTGATGGGCAGTAGGGGAGAGGATGGGGCATGGATTCCAAAGGAACACAAGGCATGGGCAAAGTACCGCCGAACGGATGGGCATCCCTAAGTCCGCCCGAGCGGATTAATGTATCGGTCGTTACTGACAGATCGGTAGTCCAGTCAGTCGGACTTCGCCTCCTTCGACTAGACTTGAGGGGGAAGCAAGTGATCCGGCGGTTAGAACAGGGGACCCCCATTCTGAGATGTCAATGCCATGCGGGAGTCAAAAAGCCAGGTGGCCGACCGGAGAAGGATGAGCCGACCTCCCAGCCGGCCGACCGGTGAACAGCCGATGGCCAAAGTCGCCCCGACAGAAGTCGGGGTTCCGATGCTCAATATAACAGTAGCAAAGAGCCGAGCGGAAGGCCTAAGAGAAGGTGATATACTGCTAAATAGTCCCTACATAGCACCCTACCAAAAATATCCCCAGCATATGGAGGCAAAGGGCTGGCCGGACGGACGCGATGTGAGTGTCGTCCGGCCGGCGCATACGTTGAGGGCTGACCGGACGGACTCCCCGTCCGGCCGGCCTGCAGGACGCCCCGGCCTGTGGTAGGTAAAGAAGGACAAGAACATCTTATGACAACTGTCAAGTCCTATGGCTAGGCCATACTCCAAGTCTGACAACGGGGTGTTCGGTTGTCCCATCGAAGACATGCGTGGACTGCAGCAGTATGACATCAGGTAAGCTTTCTGATAGACACATACCGAGGTATGAGCTACGAACATGTAGGCGCCTCGGTGGACGTGTAGGAGCTCTTTCACCGCTCTATATAAAGAGCCTCATACTTCGCCGGAGGTACGCCATATATACAACTTTGGAGCCACTTTCCCCACTACTTGCTTGCCTGACTTGAGCGTCGGAGGGTCGCCGCCGGGAACCCCTTCCCGGCCCGACTTCTGTGCAGGTGCGCCGGAGGTTCGTACCACCAGTCGAAGACCCACGTCAGTAAACCGGAGAGTGCCGCGTGCCCAGCGTCCGTTGAGTCAGCGTTCGGACAGGATCAATAAAATTTATAAGTTATTTTAAATTTTGAGAGATTTTTAAGTTGAGTCGATTTAGAATTTTCAGAAGGTCTTCATATTAGGATGGGATTCGAATTAAGATTTCTTTTTATAAAATTCTTATTTCAATATATCCAAATTGACATCTTAAAAAATAAGTTATTGCAAAAATATTACTCTTTTTATGAGTTTGACTGAATACGGAGGCTTTCATAAACCAAAATATGGTCGATCACCAACCAGAGAGATTCGGGAAAGAAATATTGAATATATCTTTGTAATTAATAATTACTAAAAATGGCTTAATCAAATTTTTTTATTAAAAAAACTTTTTGATATTAAAAATTTAATATTCTATTTAGAGTATTTATAAATCAATTTGTATTCATCGGAAATGAATGATTTCAAAATCAATTTTACAATTTTTTATCAAGATACTTTTTTTTTAAAAAAAAATGTATTAAAAAGTTTGTGGAATTACTCGATAAAAATAATCTCAAATTCATTATAAAAATTTTAATAATTTAAAAATCATTTATTTGATGGAAGTTAAGGGACTAAATTGACTAAACCTAAATTTCAAAGGAAGAACATTTAAAACAATAAATTTATTTATGATTAGATGCTTCAGATTTAGGAATAGATACGCGTTTACACGTCGGCGTGGCGGCGGCGGCGGCGGCGGAGGCGGACAGGAAGGCGACCGCCGTTCTCATCTTCGAACTCAGGTTCTCTCTCGCTCGCTCGCTCTACGCTCCGTTTACCCTCTTCTCTTCCTCTCACTCTCGTTGGACCCATCAGTCGAATCCTCTGCCGCTGACTCCTTCGGCGGAACTCAGATTTCACCTCTTTTTGCCTGGCGGTGTTCCGCCCCTTCGTCGCCCGACTCCCCCCCTTCTTTATTCTCGAGGGTCTCGTTTACAGTTTACTGTGCTCTATTGACTGCTCGAAGTCTTCATCTCATGCTGATTTCCGACTCACCACGAAACCCTAAAATTTCTATTTCTGAGATTTTCAGTTATTAAAAATGAAATCTTTCGACTACATTCCCTTTTCGAACAATCCATCCTCTAAAAAGTAATATGTGTTCATAACGTGCAAGCTAATAAAAGTATAGAATAACTTGTTCATCTTCAAATCATGATGCATATTTTTCCCCCCTTATTGATGTGTTCTTTGATACCCAATTATGTTTCTCATACAGGACCTTTTGTTTGGTAAAAACTTGGTGCTAGAATATGGACCCTGATGACTTCATTGGCTTTGAATCGTCATCTGCAAACAACAGTAATGGTGATCTCGGAGGATTAGAATCCAAGAATTTTGAAATAGATTCACATTCTAGATTATCTTACATGAAGAAAGATCATTTTTATTCAGAGAATGGTGACAATTCTGTGGGAGATGATGCTCGCGTGCTGGATATGGAGCTAGAAGATGGCATATATGCACAGACCCCAGTTCTCTATGAGAGAGCTGTGTTATTTGGTTCTTCAGCATTAGAACAGGCAGAGCAAGATACAGTCGCAGTCAGAGATGCTATGCTAACTTGTGGCGCTTCCAACAACCTTTTGATTGGTGAAAGTCGTATCCTCTCAGTGGTTATGCTTTGTCTTCCTCAAATACAAGTACTACATTAAGCATTTATTGACATTTGTTTGAACCCTTAATTGATGAAGGGGAGCCTTGGCGCAATGGTAAAGTTGCTGCCATGTAACCTTATGATCATGGGTTCGACTCATTGAAACAGCTTCTTGCGGTGCAGGATGAGGCTGCATATAATAGACCCAATAGACTGCATTGATGGGAGTTTCGTGCACCAGCTTGCTTTTGTTTGAACTCTTGATTGATTTCACATCATTGCCAAGAAAAAAATTAGTTTTTCCTTTCTTAAGGCAAGGTGAATGATATTTCTAGCGTAGAAGAAAAAGCAAATGCCCGCTTTGAGGCTTTGCTAACAAAGAACTCCATTTGAAAATGCCCCATTTCAGGCCCCCTCCCAGTCCATTGCATCCAATATCCTTCTCAATCCATCAAACAACTTGGTCAACTAAAAATTGTCAAGTTTACATTCTTGACAGCTTCTCCTCATAGTATACAATCATAATTTGTTATGTTTGAGTGTATTGGTATCATCTAGGTCAATTTTTACAAAATAAAAAAAAAAAGTTTCTGGCAAATTTTCAGTCCTTTAAGTTGTTTTGTCAATGGACTGAAAATTTGTGAATTTCACACCCTTGAAGCTTCTCGTGTGATTATAATTTAATATGTCTAAGTATATAGGTATCATCTAGATCAATTTTGGCACAATTTTGATACAATATATTAATTTGGCATGTATTAGTAGGGGCCTGATCTGGGTATTTTTCTCAAAAAGCAACATCGCTATCTCTAAGTTGCCTTGCTAATTCTTGTCAGATGTGTTTGTCTTCCCTAATTTAGAGTGGTAGCTATAACAGGAGTAAAAAGAGCTCGATCGAGTGATGTTGAGAAACAACCATCTGTGCAAGTAGTATTCAGCTCATTAACAAGGTTGGCATAGAAAAAAACGACAGAACCCTAATGCAATACATGACCAGACATGCAAAGCATGCTTCTGAAAAGCATAGTATCGGTTGTTTTTTCAATTTTTGTCAATAAATTCCTCATGCACTGTATCTTCTACTGTATGCAGAGATAGCAAAAGGAAGCTGGTGGAACTTATGCAGCAGTGGTCTCAATGGCAGGCACACAACCAGTTTTCATCGAGTGTAAGTCTTTCTATTTTGGTACTTCTACGCCTAAGTTGATATCCATTAGTATAAAGCATCTTTCTGGAAAGACAATCTGGATACGAACGGAGGCGGACCTTGTTCGTAAGATGAACTGTGAAAATTGTATGGCTTGTTAAATTACAAAAAATGGTCAACTGTTGGATCCACAAGATAAACACCTTAGTGAATATTCTTTTTGAGCAATCTCCATTAACATATTTCTTTTTTTATCCGCTTCAACTTGTTTCTTGTGCATCTGTATCATTTTCTTTATTCCTAGAGGATAAAAAATATATGTTTATCGATAAGGTGGTTGTTAGGTTTCTGGGAAGAAAAAAAATAACAATGTTTCTGATGAACAATGCAGTTTTTCTATGCTAGAGGGAGTAGAGAATAGTTTCGATTAAGCACTGAATTTGCGGTTCTTATACATTTAAAGTTTTCTTGCGCGTTTCTTGGCAGAGACCTGGAGATGAGTCCTTAGAAGATGGTGAAGAGACATATTTTCCAGCATTACATGTTGGCACTGAGAAGCCGAACACAGTGGTAAATAAGAATTAAGCTCTTCATAGTTGGTACTTATTATTAGCACAACCTAATGTGAACCATATGTAGTTGCATTAACTTGAGACTTTGTTCTCTTCCTATGTTTGAAACTCCAAGATCAGATCTATAACCTTAAGGGATCATGACATTCCTTTTAGTATCAAGTTTCTGTATTTAAATGATGTATCCTATCCATCGATTGAATTCATTTCTTTTCGTAGAAAAAAAATATAGCATATAGTACTAGGTTGATCATTTTGAATATACATTTCGATGTGCAAGATTGCCTTAAATACTGTCTTTGAGCTTCTGTATATGCTCATACTCTTGATTTGTAAGTTTTTGAATTTTGTTTCTTTTTTTCTTGCACGAAAGACATTTTGGATGGATAGCCAAGCAAGGCGAGAGGTTGATAAAGACAAAGCATCATTGGAAGCTGATGTTCCTTTCTATGATCGAGGGTGCACTTTAGGCTCGAATTCAGTTGATGGTTCAGGTGACCGCGAAGGGTGAGCGAGCTCTCTCTTTGAAATAAAATTTGTTATGAAATTATTGAAGCTGTACTACTTTGTTTATGAAGTTTCGCGCTTGAATGTCTATATGCATAAAAAGGGAAAGTATGTGTGATGAGCTCCTCTTCCTTTTTCAGTTATACCGCCTTGAACTGTAAGAAATGTAACTTTTTCCATGTTACTCATGCAGGATTGCGATTTTGGAAGCCTCCCGGTGTTTCAATTGTGGCTCATACAGTCACTCGCTCAAGGAGTGCTCAAAGCCACGTGATAATGAGGCAATCAACAATGCACGCAAGATGCACAATAGCTCAAGGCGAAATCCAACTGACCGTGCACGAGTTCGATATTATCAGAAAACTCCTGGCAAATTTGATGACTTGTGCGCCGGAGTTCTAGGGTCTGCAACGCGAGAATGCTTGGGAATTGGGGTAATAAACAATTCTACTTACTTCAGAGCTTTAGTGATGTTCTTCATATAGAAGATTCAATAAAGCACAAGATATGCTTGATTTCTGTTGCTGTTTTCATTTACCGACTATTCATCTGGATTACTCGTAACTGTTGGATTTTGTAGGACTTTGAAACTTAGCATCTTTTAATGCATTCAACCTTATAATATGCGTCGATCTTACACAGGAAAACGATCCGCCGCCTTGGTTACATCGGATGCGGGAAATAGGATACCCTCCTGGATATTTAGGTAACAAGTTATACTTTGAATTACAAGTAATTTACATCTAGCCAAGATAATTTTGTGATCGATGATGTTCGATGACATACAGCATTTGAATTATAAAGATATTTGTAAACTGATGAGCTTAACTAAGGCTTCTTATTATATATGATCTTATTAGAAATCGAATTTAGCTTCACTAGTGCCAATCTTTTGTTTACTAAATGCAAGCCTCCTTGAACGAACGGAAACAAGTTTTATTTGCAAGTTTGTTTTTTCATTTGAGAGTTTCCTTCGACTCGGCTTATTGTGAATTGGCATGTCTTGTTAGATGAAGATGCAGATGTCGACCAGCCTTCTGGAATCACCATCTTTGCCAATGAGACAAATCAGGAGTTCGAGGATGGAGAACTCCCGGAACGGAGTGACCCCGAGCCTCCACGGAAAAAGATGAGTGTGGCCTTTCCTGGAATAAATGCACCTGTACCAGACAACGCGGATTCTAGGAGATGGGGCATTCCATTCACTGGATCAGGTTCTAACTCATCGAGAAGTCATGTCCATCAATCCAACCATTCCTTGGACCACCATAGAGGGAATCACATTCAAGACAATGGCACGCCTGAAAGAGATCGAAGACTCTCTTCCTCCTATCCAGGTTATTCGCCACGGTACCACCCCTACAATCACAACTTGAGTTTGAGGAGCCCAAACTTCGGGAGGTCACTATTCGAGCAAGGATGGGGACATCCCTGTCCCAGCCCCCGCAGCCCATACCCTTGTACCCCAGCCCTGCTATCCCCTAGGGATCACTATCACTATCAGAGTTATGATCATCGGAGCAGCGAAGGGTCATTTAGATGGGAACCCGATTCTTCCTCGTTCAACAGGTATGACTATCGTTCTCACAACCACCATAATTGTAAGTGAATGACGCAGACGCCATTGTTGTATCCTTATCGATTGTTTGGACAGCAGACCATGAACTAATATTTTGATGCAGATTGGATAAAATCATCAGACTAATGTTAACATTTATGCCCTAATGAAGAAATTTATTAGTGTTGTTAAAGTTTCAACATATTTTCTGTTTTAAAGGATGTTCAAGTTTCACCCAAAATGTTTCTAATCAGTGAACCTTGGTGTATGCCTAGTGCTTCCCTTCGCTTAGCATTTGAACATCTATGTCGGTCGCATCTTCTATCTTGTCATGTGCTAAGTTAGCCCGATCATGTATAGAACAACTCTCTAGATTATCATTCTATATAAATGTTGTAGGAATGTGGCAGACCGACTAGTAGAATATTCAACATCAGCCTTCCTAGCAGAATACAATTGTCATGGTCTTGGATTCAAGATCAACCTTCCGCAAAAGGGTTTGAGAGGAGGAACCTCAAGGCTTCCATAAATTCTTTCTAAACAAAGATCCTACCGAAACTTTGAATCGAAAGTTAAATATCGATGCGAAGAGAGATTAATACGATTTTGCAAAAATAGCAACTTCTTCAGCTGGATTACCAGTCATTAAGCATCAAGCATCTGATCTATGCACCCGTCTCTTCTTTAACCTTTTGCTCCTCGGAGTCACTGAAATTTGGTGTCGTAGATGCTTATATAAGATTGGTTGAAACGAGCTTAAATGGTTATGGGGCCGATCGTGCGGAGTCGTTGGGTGGTAGATTTTACTTTTTACTACCATGGATCAGTATTCTATAATTTTTGTTTATATATATAAATATATATTCCTTTTGAAATTACACGGTATTTTATAGTCCAAGGTTTAGAGTGTTCGGGCTCACCTGTTGTATCTGCAATCCTTTAGGAATCGACTCTTGTATGCAAACATAATATTATGAAGAATGACAAGCTTGCCTATACTTCATTGTGGTTATTTCATCTGATGTTGTAAGAATTTTGCTTACATACATACAGATGAAATTTGCGTCAGCAGTTCTTCATCTCTTCAGGTTCTAAGTTGAAGGATGACTATAAGAATGTGCGCTAAAAAAGATTACTCAAGATAGATGAGGGTCTGAAGCTTCCTGCCAGTCATAGGCAATCTGTTGATTTAGTAGGTTGAAGAACATCTGTGTTTTAAGAACTCGAGCTGAAAAATAACTTTGGCATTTGAAAGTATAACAACACAGATCTAGTAGGTTGTATACAGATTGTGATTTGTGAAACAAGATCATTCTTTTAACAGATATGAAGATCACCCCACGCAAGTTCAATAAACTTAATTAGACAAAGATGATACAAACCAAACAATTCGCTAGTACAAAAGTTTCAATAATTAGTCGCAAGGCATAAAGATAATATTGCAGGACAAATGATCAAAGTAAATTCCTGGTAACTTTCAACCCTATAGAAACAATATCATCATGCCATATGAGCATCATTAAGCTCCGTTGGTCGAAACCTTTTCAGCTATCTATAAACTTCTAATGAGATACTGCTAAATGCCCCCAACCAATGTCATGTGGATGGATTTTCCGGCATAGGAATATGGACACCAGGCCTGGATTCCCATCCTCTCTTCTTTCTGTAGGCTTCAATTGTTTCCAATCTTACTCTTTCATGAAAAGCATCAAGAGGTCCTTTTGTGGATCTCTGCAAAAAAAAAAGGAAAACAGAACAACAGCATGTTGCATCAGCTCTTTCGGGTCTAAGTCAAATGCAAGCATAAGTTGACATTGAGCTCAAAATTCTACCTTGGGAACAGATAGTTTAGGCGGAGCTTGAACAACTTCACCAAACACTATCTCTTCGCGACCAGGAAAGTCCCGAACATCATCAATTTTAGGTCTTTTGTTTTTCTTCTTCTTTGCCTCTAAATAACTTGGAATCAAAGAAAAAGGCACATTTGAACATTGAAAAGTTTTTTAAAAATGAAGTCTTTGGAAATATATAGCTCCCAAGAAACCAATATGTACAGGGAATTTTAAAATGATCCCATTTTCTTCTAAGAAAATGGATTCATCCAGATTTAATAAAACTTAAGCAGTAACTTACTCTTTGCGCTTTTTCTTCCTTGAGACACCAGCAACTTGATCCATGTCTACAAAGCGTAGGTCCTTAGGCACCTTTCTTTTTCGTTTCTCCTTTTCCTCACCATTTAAAAATTGAGTTTTAATTGCATCATTACTATTTAAATGGTCTTCCTTTATTGCCGGGATGCCCTCTTTGTTTACAGAACTTGTTGTAGATGAAGACTCATTTTTGTACAATTTCTGTAATTACAGTATCAATTAAATTCAATAAGCAATCAACCCAACTAAAGTACAAAAGTTATTGCCGGAACTGCATGAACACTGAATGAAAGAATTCTCTAGGTTATAAAGATGAATTAGAAATTGACTAGGATTTGAAAAGAGCGATTTAATTTGCAGAAATATCTCATACAGAAATAACAATTTGAACTTGAAGATAATAATTCAATGAGTGCATTGGATTTTGGAGGAACCATATCACTGAATCCATTATTCGTGAAGAGTCAGGCCAAAATTAGCTATGTTGGATACTTGAACATACAGCGACATGTTAAAAGACATAATAAAGAAAGGTGGAAGGGAAACAAAGACACTTGGCTCCTTTTAGTCTCACATTGTGTTTCAAATTGATACGTAAATCTTCTTAAGATTAAATATTTAGACATAACGACCTACTATCTTGGTATGCATTTGGCTCCACTTGAGCTTCAAGATGGTATTGGAGTCAATCTCTCTCCACTAACAATATTGGGTACAAAAAGACACCCTTAATTTATCCGGTAGGTGAACTAGGGGGAAGGTCGTCTACCTCCAAAATTAGTCAAACAAAGCCCAGACACCTAGATTATCATTTTTTTAACAAAAAGACATCCTATAGTAGGTAAAAAGAATGAAGAAGACAAAAACTTCATTCCTCTAGTCTCACATTGCTAAGTGAGACTCCGTATGCATGCTTAACTATCAATAGGATATCGATAGGTCTTCCACCTAAGTTGTATTAGCATTTTTGCTGGATTGGACTGCTCTTGGCATTAAGATGGTATTGTTAGTCTCTCTAACGATGTTGGACTCGATATGTTAAAAGAGGCAAAGACAAAAGATTGGAGTTCTCAACTACCACGTTGCAAATTGAGACTTCTTGAGGATGCTCAAATATCATGCAGTCATACATCTAAAGTTCTTCGGTATTTTTGCTTAAATATCAATGGTCTTTACTAGCTTACTAATAGCAACATACAAACACACATCACTTGCCAAGGCTTCAATAATCAGGCATTATATATATATATAAGGGTTGCAAATGTCTAAGAACACACTTAAAATGGTAAAGCAATATATTTTTATCTTTTGTTTTATATATTTACTTGTAAACTGGTTCCATCAAGTAATATGGTTTGATTTATTATTCCAATCAATCTAGAACAAAAACCCTCTTCAAGTCTTCACTTTTAACAACTATAATACCAAGAACCCTGTCAACCAATATTTGATAGCCCATGCTGTAACAAATCAAACATGCTTATTGCGTACAAAAACCCTATGATACAAAGCTAGGGGAATAAAAATATATGGTGATGATAAAATCTTACATCAAATGCATAGGAATGTTAAAATTCAAGAAAAAAACAAATACAAAGATTTAACGCAAATTGATTACTAATCTTACCTTGTTCTTCTCAGAGACACAGTCACTTACTGGCTTTCTCTTCTGGCCTCCGCTGCCTTTGGACGTTGATGTGTGCCCTAAAAAAATAAAAGTGCTCAAAACATCAACAGGAAAGGGAAAATATGGAAGAACTAGTGAACGGCATGTGAGGTATTTGTGAAAAAAGCTGCTACCTTGCTTGACGGCAAAGAAGTTCTCGTTCCTGAGCTCCATGATTTTGCGGAGCTTGAAGGGAAAAACATCTAACTCTTTCAAGCTGGGAGGAGGAGGAAGCCGCGTTTCACCACCATGAGCGGCTCTGTAATTCTTCTCCCTCCGTCGCTGCCCCTTTCCGCCCATTAATGTTGCCGCCTGTTGCGCCACAATAAAAAACTAAGGCTCAGGCTGGATCTGGTGGCTCATGTCGTACGAGGAATTTCCAAAATAGCCTTTTCCTACAGTTAGCTAATTTATAAAAAGGCCCTTTAAAATTTTATTAAATGTTACAATTAAGGAGGGGAATAAAACCAAATCAACCCAAATATATAAAAATATTAATATTTAAATTTAAATTTAAAAAATATATGATATTTGAAAATATAAATGATTTTGACTGAACTTGAAATTCGAACTTGAGTTGAGTTCCAACTTTAATTTGAACATATCAAACTATTAGCTTGGAATGATTTAAATTCAAGTTCAGTTTGAATTATTCGAATCATAATTTGAGTAAATTTAAATTAAATTTGGTTTATGAATGACTCATAAATTCAACAATAACAATCAAGATTTATCCCATTAGATATAGTCAGTTATATGAATTTTTCTACGTCACTAAGCTCTATCCTCTGTTATATCATTATTTTAAATTTAAATAAATTTTATCTTATTTTATTATTGCTAACAAAATCTTTTTGTCTTCCTCTTTCTCGTTAATGTGTGTATTTATCATAGTTTCACATCGTCTAACTATAATATTTATTGGTTGTCTAAGTATGTACCATCTTAATCTTGTGTCTCGGAGTTTCCCTTCAATAGATAAAACTCCGACTTTCTCTCTAATGCTCTCATTTCTGATTCTGTCCATCCTTGTATGTCTATACATCCACCTTAACATTTTTATCTCTATAACTCTCATCTTCTGCTCATGTCATAACCCAATATTTAGCGTCATATAACATAACAGGTTTAACCATCGTTTTGTAGAACTTCTGTCACAAGGATATAATTGTCTGTAAGATCGAACAATACCCCTTTATGACAATATAGAAAACAATCAATATTAAACCAATTAAAGTGAACACAAACACCAACGTAATATAAAAACTCGATAATTTTTTAAATACCAATGTGTGTGTATGCATGTTCATATGATCATACTAAACTAAACACGATAACAGTTATACTATTATAATAAAAATTCAAAGATTCGACAAGTGAATTAAACCATAAACAAAGGCAGCAGAAAATAAATCAAACAACTCAAAAGAGAATCTAAACGAGTGGGACTGGATCTCTGAGCCACACAACATATTTTCTATCTACTAACCGGAAAGTAAGAGAAGAATAAGGGGTAGTGAATACAAATAACTTGGTAGATCGAAAGATAGTGCATTAACTACTTAGTGTAAGAAGATCAAAGGAAGCAGACTCAACTAAAATACTTACTAAAAAGTAAGAGCGTAAATATAATCAACTGTTAACAAAAGCATAAACAACAACATAACCTTCCACTAATCTACTCTATTAGGTATAGCCAATAAATCGGGAGTACATACAGTACATCCAAAACCTGCATATAATAAGTACATAACCAGCATATAACAAGTCCTAACTACACACAACAACATGCTACTATACATGGGTCTTGTGGGCAGTCAAAGTATATAAATAGTTACTATCTGCGGGAGAAATGCTCTACCACGGATGGTCTCGTGAATAGATAAGGTATATACGTAGCTATCTAGGTACGGACTCCACGCGAACTTGCTACCACGGATGTCTCATAGACAGTCAGGGTATATACGCAACTATCTAGCTATGGACTGCGAACTATGTTGGGTTGCAATGGTTGTAAACAAAGTCTCACATTGAAAAACACATAGATCATAGACTTATAAGGGAAATGTATCTCCATTGGTATGAGTCCTTTAGGGTAGAGCCCAAAAAACAAAACCATGAAAGCTTAGACCCAAAGTGAATAATATTATATCATTGTGGAGATATCTTAATTCTTTTGGTCATAATAATTGGTATTAGAGCCCGGACTGTCAGAAGGACTAATTGTCGACTGTACACAAGAGTCATGTCCAATCGAGTCATGTGGGTGGAATATTGACCTCTAATGAAGGAAGTGGGACTCCCATGTATAGACCATGACGACCAGACACCAGGTAGAGAAGTCCTAGTTGCGGCTAGGCAAGAAAGAGCTAGTGAGTCGGTTGGACTGAGTGGCAAGGAAGTCCTAGTAGATCGGTTAAACCGAGGGGCAGAGTCCTAGTGGATCACTGATTAGATAACATCAAGCGGATAGGCTTGAGGGGGCGGTCCTTCGTTTAAAGGGGATTGCTGAGTTGCAATGGTTGTAAAGAAAGTCCCACATTGAAAAACACATGGAAAAGATAATGAACTTATAAGGGAGAAAAGATATCTTATTGGTATGAGATCCTTTGTATAGAGCCCAAAAACAAAACTATAAGGGTTTAGGTCAAAGTAGAAAATATCATATCATTGTGGAGAATTAAGATAATTATATAATTAAATAGATAATTCTAATTAAACTCATGAATTACAGCATGTTAACCAATTAATTAATTAAACGAATTAAGATAATTAACCTGATTAATTTAAGGGCATTTTTTAATTAATCCCATGAATCTTAATTAACTATCTAATTAATCCATTAATTAAATTGGTTAAACCAATGCAATTTATCAGATAAATCAATTAATCAACATTAATTCATCACTTAGTTTGATTAGAGATGGCAATGGGCGGGGCGGGGATGGGTTTGTCATCTCCATCTCCATCTCCATCCTCGAATTTTATCCCCGCTCTCATCCTCATTTTTTCGGATTCGAGGAATCTCCAAACTTGAACCATCGGAGATCAAATCCTCATCCCCAGCCCCATCCCCGCTTTCATCCTAAATTAATTTAATATTATTATTATTTTACTATTAATATTAATATTAATACCAGTAATAATAATAATTTTATTATTAATATTTTAAAATTTTGTAATAATAATATTATTATCAATATTATTATTAATAATATTTTTAAAAATAATATTATTATATTAATAATAATAAGGGGGTGTTTGGTTGATGGGTTTAGGAATGAGGGAATTGAATGATAGTAAAAAAATAGTGTTTGGGTTGTGGGTTTGGGAATGACATTTTGGGAATGATTACTAGATTTATGGGAATCAACCAAACTCATATAACTTGATGGGTTTCATTTCCATTTCTATTCTCATTCCATCCTACTATCAAACCCATACCCATAGTCATTCCCATCATTTAACCAAACGCCCCCTAATATTAGTATTATTATTTTCGGGGTGGGTTTGGAGATGGGGACAATATCCCTATACCCGTCCCATCCCCGAAAAAAATCTCCGAACTTGTCCCTATCCCCAAATAAATCGGAATCCCCGTCCCCATTTCGGGTTTTACCCGCGGGGAAAATTGTCATCCCAAAGTTTGATTAATTAAGCAATCTAATCGTTAACTAAGCATAAACCCTAATCTAATTACCTACTGTTAATCAACACTCCCCTAATTATCTAATTAATAGACTAATTAAGAAACGAAAACCTTAATCAAGTCTTACCCACTGTTTGGCTACGGCAGCGAGCGTTGCGCTGATGACGGCGGTGACCGGCACCGGCGGTGGCTGTTGGGGTTCCGGAATAACTCGAATTGACGATGGTATGGCAGCGGCGGCCTCCGGCGACGTTCGCCGGCGAGGAGACCTAAGAATGGAGGCAGCGACTAGCACGGCAGAACGCAGCTGCTCAGACACAGCGACGTCAGGTGGTGGCGACGGGGGAGAAGAGGAAAGAGCCACCGGCGTTGGCTGCTCGCCTGGACGAAGGGGCTTCGCCAGTGGTCGGCCCGAGGTGGCGGCTGCGGTGACAACGCCGCGCGCGCGCGTGCGTGGTGAAGGGGGAGGACAAGAAATGGGGCACCAGCGTTAGCTGTTCGCAAGGACAGCGGAGCAACGCCGACGGCCGGCCGCAGGTGGCGACGCCAACCGATCGCGCGGCGAACGGCACCTCGTGCGCGATTGAGAGACGGCGGAAAGGAAGAAATAAAAACCTAGGTTTTGTTTCAATAACTAATTTAAATCTACTCCTAACCTAAATCAACATTTGAGGCTTTTTCAAAAACTAATCAATTTATCCTCGTAAAAATAAAAAAAAACATTTTAAATTCTAAAAATTCCTTATTAATTTCCATTCTAACTCCTTGAGGAGTCCTAAACGTTAGGGAATAAGCTCTATTAATCATAGGGTATGACAGGTGTTGTTGTAAATGAACTTTATTAGATGTCGATGATCTTCCAAGATATCTCTGAAGTCCATCATGCATGCTTGAAGTAAGTCTTCCACTATATGAATGGTGTGTCTCGTATGTTTGTCTGTCTAAGAGAGAAAATGTTGTACTAACAAAAAGTTTTGTACACTTGGCTCGTTGGAACTTTGCCAAGTGCTCCAAAAAAATTAGTCTAGCGGTCAGTAGAAAATATGCTGACTCGATTAATTGATCAATGATTATCCAAATCTATACACCTCCCAAAGTCCATTGTATTATGTTTCTATTTCCACTTAGGTATAAAAATCTTCTGAACTAAGTCTGTTGTTCTCTGAAACTCTTTGTGAGTTATGGGCTCACCAAGCATGTGTTCGCGGCTTCACTCTAATGTTCTACCTTCACTAGTTGCTACACCATATATCGAGCTACAAAGTTTACAAGGTCCTTTTTCATATCGTTCCACCAGTAGGAGTATTTTAAGTCTTGATACATATTAGTACTTCTCGGATGAACCGCAAGATCGTGATAGATCTATAGGATCGTTGCACTAGAGGAGGGGTGAATAACGCTCGTGATTTTCATATTTGTTTAAAAAAAACTTGGAGAGACAAACGACAGTGGAATAAAGAAAGAAAAAAAAATTGAAATAGAGTGATGGAAGAGAAAGTGTGATAAGAGAACATGAGAAGAGAATGTGTGATGGGAGAGATCGAGGAGAGAGAAAGTATGATGAGAGAGCAAGCATGATAATAAAAAATGTGGAAAGAGAGTGATGGGAAAGAAAGTGTAATGAGAGAGAAAGTGTGATGATAGAGAATGAAGAATGAGAAAGTGTGAGGAGAGAAAGTGTATGATGGAGAGATTCAGGAGAGAGAAAGTATGATGAAAAAAAAAATGTGATGATAAATAAGGAGAGTAAAAGTATAATGAAACAAAACAATAAGAGAGAAAGTGATATGAAGACAAATTAAACAAATATATTAAGGGTATTTTCGTCTCAAACTTAATTTTCATTCTCATTCCCATCAAAACCAAGGGAGGAGGTGAGTTTCATCAATACCCAAGTTTTTATATTTTATTCTAAAATTTTAATTTCATTCCCACCAACCAAATACAAGATTTAGGAATGAATCCATTCCTTCATTCCCAAATTCCTAAACCAAATGACACCTTAATCCTTCCTCATTGATGTTTTGTTCATTCTTTTAATAAAAGCTATATTTTTGTAAGTTTAAATTACTACTAGTAGTTTGTTTATTTCAGAAAATATTAGTTTGTATTCTATATTTTGTATAATATTGATTATAAATATTATATAAATAAATTCTAATATTATATATAATATTAACAAGGAAGAAGAATTTTATATGGAATTAAAGCATCATAATATAAAATTAACATTTCTTTTAAAACTTCTAATTTAAATTTAGAATCAAAAGCAAATGCAATTAAATAAATTTCAGAAATAAAATAAAAATATTTTTTCATTTAACTTTTATAGTTAATATATAGGAAGATAAAGATTTATTATTAATATGTTTATTTAAAATTAATATTATACTAAAAAAATTTTCTAAAACTAAATGAGTATTGAGATAATAAATATCAGAAAGTTATTCGGTTGCATCGTTAAATACTTTTAAAATTTCATAAATACTTAGGGATGACAATGGGGTAGGGTGGGGCCGGGTTTGTCATCCCCATCCCTGTCCTCGTCCCCGAATTCCATCTCCGCCCCCATTCCCACTTTTTCGGGTTCAAGAAATCCCCGAACCCGAACCAACGGGGAATCAAATCCCCATCCCTGCCCCATCTCCGCTCCCATCCCCAAAATTAATTTTATATTATTAATATTTTACTATTACTATTAATAATTTAAATTTTTTTAATATTAATATTATTATCAATATTATTTAATGACACTATTATTAATATTTTTTAAAATAATATTATTATATTAATAATATTATTATTTTTATTTTTATTATTTTCGGGGCGGGTTCGGGGATAGGGATAATATCCTCATACCCGCCTCGAACCCGCCCCATTCCTGAAAAAAAAAATCCTCGAACTCGCTCCCCTAATAAATCGAGGATCCCTGTTCCTGTTTCGGGTTTTTCTCGTGGGGCCCCGAACTCACAGAGAAAATTGTTATCCCTATAAATACTACTATAAATATTCTATTGTTGTGAAAGTAAATATATATTAGTATTAGTATTTTGTGTAAAAAAATAAACATAATAATTTTTATATTGAAATGAATCTTGTAATAATTGATCTGTTGAACGTATTGATACATCACCTGAAAATCTATTAGGTCTCATTCATTAGTTTTACAAAACCTACATTATTGTTCATTATAGATGGATGTGACCATAAATAAAAAATTACTGCTCTAATTGGTTTAATATGATTTTCTAAAAAATTTAATCCATGATATATACAACTAATAAGAAAAAATAAACCAACAATAACAGGTTGATAAATAAATTTTAGATTTTTATACAAGCAGTATTAGAACTAGTATTATCTAATAATATTGAAAATATTTTATAAGTTAATATATATTCTTCTAAAATTAAACATAATAATTGTACAATGTTATGAGCAGTATGTGATTTATCAAAAACTCTATAAGTTAAGATTTTTTTTAGATGTTCGAGTTATCAATCCAATGGCAAATCACGCTCATATGTGAATTTATTTGTTAATAATTACTTCAAATATTGGAATATCAAGAAACTTTATTATTTAATTTACTAAATTAATCAAGTAAATTATTATTTTTTTTACTAATTTTTTAATTGTACGAATAAGTGTTGTCCTAGGAACATGTTTAGCAGATGGATTAAAAGATTTCTTTATAAAAATTTTTAAATGTGTATTTTAGATCCAAAACAAAATGTTCTATTGAAACAAATTTAGCTAACGATGCTCTCAATTTATTATCAGAATATAAAAATAAACCGGAATCAGTACTACCTCTAATAGAAGTAAAATCTAGATAATTGTATTTAAGAATGGTCGAATCCATATTCCATTAGGTGCTTCATTTCAACGTGTCATCTCAATGACCCATAGCCGCACCGGTTTGAAATTTATATGAGGCATTGTAATGCTTACATTTTGCACGCAATTCTTCTGATGGAAGAGTGACCTTTTCAAAATATTTAGTGAAAATAGAAAATTTTAGAGGTGAAATTTTCCGAATCTTAGAAATAATTGCATCAATAATTCCTTGTGTTTCAGGTGTTTAAAGGTGCTCGATCTTATCATCGATGGATTGAATGTTGGGGCCCTCGTGCGGATTCACTATTTCCTTTCCCTTTCGATCGAGATGATGAACTTCCACGACCTCCTTCCATTGTAATTGAAAGTTGAAAATGAAAGTGTGTAGAAATGGAGACTTGGAATCGAAAACGTATAGAGAATGCGAAATTGAGAATGATATTAGAGAAGATGTGTATGGAAATGATGAAATGAACTCTCTATTTATAGAGTTTGGATAGTAACAAATACTAAATCATAGACATTGATTAAAAAAAAAATAGTTAAATGATCTTAATCGTTAAAAAACATACCCAAAAAAAACATCTCCACCCCCTCCTAACAGGTAGAAATCGACGGGTTCCAACGAATACAGAGCTAAAAAAACTTGAATCAATGGGTCAAACCGTGGTTAACCGATAGTCTGTCGATTTTTGGGGGTCTGGAACTGTAACTGACTCGACATCCTGCTGAGCCGTTATAGTTCGGCCTGGCGACCCAGGTCAACAAGCAACCAGCTTGTTGACCTGTTATGGATATGAGCTGGACCTGGTCTATTGTCAGGCCTAGATCCATTGCCCTTTTTTTCCCGTCCTCTCCGTGATCGCCAAAGAAATTTTAGTTTGTCCAGTATCAACTGTTGTTGTGAAGCAGACGTTCAGTGTTAGTGGTAACATATTAGATAAATGACAATAGATTTTGTCTTTCGACTCATTAGAAGCCCAACATTACTGAACGATTAAACCAGTGCCAAGAAAAGAATCCAAGGAATGTAACTTTCAAATGTTGAAGTCGAAGATTTTGATTTCGAATGAATGAATTCAACGAGAACAGGAACTGAAAGTGAGTAACAATGTCACTTTCAAATGTAAAAGGGTAAAAATATAAAAAAATTGCGTGGACTTTGATTTCCCTATACCCTAAGGGGATACATAGACAATTTAAATAAGTGCAAGATAATTTTTTAAATAAATTTTAAATTATTTAGTATGATAATTTTGAACCGTGACGAACCATGAACTGAACCCTGAACCGGTGGTTCTGAACTGTGAACCGTAACCATCTTCGATAGTTAAAGTTAAGGGTCGACTTGTCAAGAACCTTCAAATTATTAATTTTGAACTGTGGTTAGGATTAATCAATCTTAGCAACAAAGTTTTGTGAAAAATAAAAAAGGTCTCTTTTATTAGAATTGTCGCATAAGTGTTTTTTTTTTAATTTATTATCAAGGGATCAATTTCATCTCTCTATATTTTAATTTTCAAAACTACCTTTATCTTTAGCGTTATTGTAGCAACTACACCATTCTAACTACTATACAATTATAATAGTTATGATCTTGTAGCTATTGCAATATAATATTAATTAAAATTGATCATAAATAAACTATTTATATTATTACAATATAATATGATATTGATCATGTTGACTAATATTGACCCGTGTTAATTATAGATGATTCACTTATAGTATAAGAGCTATAAATTACAATTGTTATAACACAATGTAATGTTATTAATGTTGATCATAATTAAAGTGTTGTAATATAATATCAACTAGTAATGATCAAAGATAAAGTACTGTTACAATAATATTAGTGTTGTTGATTATGATTGAATTGTATATATTGTAGTATGTATGAACTATAACTATTACAATAAAGTTTTTTTATTTTGATAGTATCTATTTTGTTGTAGTAGTTATGAATATGTGACTGTTACAATACTTTTAAAAATAAAGACAATTTCATAAAGTAAAATGTATAGAAGTACTGAAGAGGGATGGGATGTCCTTGTGATTTTTATCCAAAATTACATTCAAAACTTCTATAAGAAGAATTGTTATTATGTTGTTCATCATATGAAGTTCATATTATAGAAGGTAGAACAGGTCATTTAGTCGGCAAGATTAGCTATGAATCCGATGTTGAAATCGAAGGTGATGTCATAAAATATGATACTCAAATAATAATTAAATAATAAGTATTATTGGAATAATAACCATATTGAATTTTCTAGAAATTTTTCAGGATTTAAACGGAGTCCATATGACTCGTTTAAGGGGATGGATCTATTGGGTTTAGAGAAAGCCTGTTTGGAATAATCTAAGTGGGAGTTGATTGAGAAGTTAACTTAGGGTTTAATTAATTAAGACTAAATTGAAGTTGTGAGTATAAAGCTTGATTTTCCTTTAATCTCCTCATTCACCCAATTCCACCTCTCCCGATCCCTCTCTTCTCCCGATTCATCGCCGACCTCTCCCCCTCCTCTTCGTCACCGACGTAGATCCGACCGCCGCCCCTCTCCTGATCTGCCTCGTCGCATCTCTCGATTACCGATGCCAACCACCCCCTTCCCAGCCCTAACCGCGGACACCAAGCATTCGTCGGGAGCTGAGCACCCAATCTCACCTTTTCGGTCGAGCCCTAGCTCTCGATTTCTACCCCACGCACCCTCGCGCCATCGTCGATTGTCTATCGGCGAAGCCATTATCATGTTGTCGTCGTCACCAGAAATCTGCTGCCCGATTTGTCTCCTCCACATAGCCAGTTCTTCGAGTGAAGGCAACCCGGCGCCACCACCTATTGCTTATGATCCATCGCCACTGATCTTCTCCCATCGCCCCATCATCGTTGTTCTGTTGTCACTACTCCTCCTTCGGCCAGATGCTGGTGGCTATAGGCAATCACAACGACTAGATTGCTGCTTGATGGATTTTTTTCCCTTAGTGTTTTCACCACTGTTGTGATCGTGTGGTGGCTACCACCGAAGAGATGGGACAGTGATAAGCTGACGTTGCTGGTTGTGGTGAGAGCTACCACTTGTCCATTTTTGGGGTGTCGATCTCTCTATACGTCGGTGCCCTGCGACTGTTCGTCGGTGATCCAGAGCTTCGACCACCTATCTAGCCATGAACCACCACCAACCACCGTCGAACTAGGTAAGAATTAGGGTTTATGTTGGGCTTAACTAAGTTTGATCGATGAGTTGGATTAATCAAAGTTAATTACTAATTAGGATGAATTAGTTAGGGTTAATTGATTTAACTTAGGATTTATGTTAGCTATTTAATTCATGATAGAATTGGCTAATCTTTGTGGGTGTTTTAGGGCACTGATATTAGACGAGCACTTTGACATGAAGATAGTTTTTGCGCGGTATATAGAAAAAGGCAATACTTCTTTCTGGCCTCTATAGTTCTTTGTGTTGGTGCGGTTAGCACTAACAGTCTAACTTAAGTTTTGATAAATGACAAAGTAAGTTAAGTTAGTTTCATTGTAATCTAACACTTTGACCAAGTGTGCAGAATAAGCCCAGCTAGATCGACTGGTCGACCGGATAGCTGGCGCGAAGTCCAGACGAGTCGACGGACTGACCGGATGTCTGACACGAAGCCCAGCTAGGTCGATGGGTCGACCGGATAGCTGGCACAAAGTCCAGATGGGTCGACAGGCTTACCTGACGTCTGACACGAAATTCAGCTAGGTCGACGGGTTGGCCTGATAGCTGGCACAAAGTCCAGATGGATCGAAGGGCAGATCGGATGTCTGGCAGGTAAGTTGAGGTAAGTCACTGGAGGGGAGTGACTGTGAGGATGCATTCCCGGGAAGGGAACTTAGGCGCCGATCCAACTTAGAACCATTTCGGAACTCTAAGTTGAGATCTTAACTAGATTCTGATCTTGATGAGATGGAATCTAATTAATACTCCTGTTTAATTATAAAATTTTTGTTAACACTTTGTTTTGCAGGATATATAATTTGTATTTGTGCTTCGGACTAATGTTTTCTTGCAGGGAGTTAAAGTTGCTGGAAAACAGAGGTCCGGGCGCCTGGAAGGGATCCGGGCACCCGCAAGTCCGAGCGCCCAGAATGCAAACTTTATCCCCTCGCCGCGTCGCCACGTGGAGCTTCATGATTGGCCAAGCTACGTCACACTCCAGCGCCCAGAGCCTCCTATATAAGGAGGATGCACCTTGGAGCAAAAACACAACTCACAACAAGATCTTTCAACGCTTGCTCTGTCGTGCTGTGCTCCTACGACGCTGCAAAGCTACTCCGACAACAAGTGGCTCAAGTTTTTCTTTTCAGTGTTGTCGGTATTTCTTTCTAATAATTCCTGTACTTAGTTTTTGTAATAATTTTGACATATTCTTGTGATGGAGTGATGCTCTCACATTTGATGATCTATTATTGTATATCATACATGGTTATACTGTCATATACATTGTCTAAGTGTTTTGAACAGATTTGTTGTTGATCTTTAATGAGTTACTGATCATTATACTGTTTGTTGTCTAAGTGTTTTAACATGTCAGGAAAGTTCATCTGACACTATATCTTAATAGGGCATACATATCTCTGACAAGATAGTAGAATTGCTTTCGTCATACGATTTGCCTATCGATCATGCCTTGTGTCAGCGACACTATCTCCCAAAAGGATGTTAAGAGATACTGCAGTGGTCCCGTTACTTGGCCGAGCAGGGTAGCCGCTCGACCGGGACTCCGCTCCGTTGATGGTCAGGTCCCGCTACTTGGCCGAGCGGGATAGTCACTTGGTCGGGACCCCTCCGCTCTGTCGACCTCAGGTGCTCCTCCGTGCGATGACTGTGTAGTAACATGCACCCCTCCGTTCGGCTAAGCTATCTGATCTCCTTTGGCATCCGACTATTCCGTACTGAGCGTCAGCTGCCTTACGTATCATCCAGAGCTAGACATGTAGTTCGCTTGGACACGTCTTTGCGTCGGTCGAGTCCTATCTGTCCTGACTTGCCATCACAATTGTCCTCCATTCGATAGCTTTGACACCTAGGCATTGGTCCTCCTGACTTTGATCTCCACCTTGGCAGTTGACCTCGTGTCAAGTGGGCCTCCCTCTATCACCGCATCAATGCTATAGATATTTTGTATTTAGTTTTGGTATTATGTTATGTGTTTTGTATATGATTTTAAGTCTTGTGGTCACTTTTATTCAGTTTGAGTTTTATTGTGGTGTTAGTCATGCCGACATATAGTTAATCTATTATGTTGTGTTATTTTTATGTTTTGTTTATATCTTCCATTGTATTTTGTTTCAGCCATATGGGTTGTTTATCAACTGTGTGGTTGTGTTTACTTCCAGTCAAGTGAACGGTTTATAAACTGTATGATTGTTTTTACTTTCAGCCGTGTAAACTGTTGATAACTTGTGAGTAGTCTTGTGACATTATATACATGTTTCATTTGTCATTACTATAGGGGAGGCAGCGTCCGATTTTCGTCGAACAACCTTATCCTCGGGGTGCGACAGATGCATCATGCATATATATGTAAGTTGTCGTTCGTCTCCTCTATTTATATGCATCATTAGTGTGTATGATCCAAAGAACAACTATTCGCAACTAAATGATCCAAGATCATACAAAAGAGTTTACGTAAATCTTGATACAAAGCTATATCGCTAGCAATTTTTAGATATCACGATACAAAGGTTGGAGAGACCAAAGGAAAAGGTATTAACAGATGTATGAAAGAAAGTAAGTGAAGTTTTTCTTCTACTTCCCACCAATCTTTTTGCAAAAATCTAAAATCCCATTATTTTATATTTAAGTCCTAAAAACCATTATTTTATTTTCTGAAAATTTATAAAATTATGATTGTACATGTAATTATAAGAAATATATTTTTATTCAATAAATAATTTCAAACTACAATGAATAATTTTAAAAAGATTAACTTTTATATAGTGATCCTATCCGTGCGTTGAGTCGATGAAAACTGGGGACGTGACGTCCTCTGCTGCTCCCGGGTGATCTCCGCAACGACGTAAGCCTCCGATGAACCTGCAACGAAACCGGGTCGGGGAGGGGTTCCCAGCGACGACCCTCCGACGTTAAAGTTAGGCGATGGCGAAAAGAAACAGAGGCAGAATGGAGACTGTGGCTACAGTAGATGAGTAGAAAAATCATACCTCCGTCGAATTCCGCGGGTCTTTATATAGGACCCCGGAGAGGCGCGTGCACACTTCCCAAGGCGTGCACATTTTTCAAAGCATACCTCAAAATGGTTGTGTCAGAAAAACATGTCTGACGCCATATCGCAATTGTCCGAGCATATCTCTGCCGCAGCAGCGGAAACTTCTTCCGTACGATCCTTGGTACGGCCCGACCGCCGACCATGCTGCTTGTCGGCGACAGGTATCTCGAGAGTGATATCACTAGCTGCCCCTTTTGTCCTCTTCTAAGTCCTTTGTCTCTAATTGGGTCGGACGGGCTGATCATTCGGCCTCCCGGGCGCTCGGGTATACACGCACCTTGGACCGGGCGAGACGGCCGTTCGGTCACATACTCGGATGGGGCACTAGCTAGTTGTTCTGCAGTTCGGCCGAGCAGCTTGACTACTCGGCCTAGAGGTTCCTCTATAAAGGAGCTTGTGAGCGTCAGAAACTTGACCCAAGGTCGAGGTGTCTTCCTGCTGGCCCGGAATCTACTCAGGCCGGTCAGCCAGGAGACTTCCTCCCCACTCAGCCGTACTTTTGACTCTCCCGTGTCATTGACCCCTTCCTCCCGGATCATATAGCATTTTAATTATTTAACTAAAATTTTCATAAAGTAGATTAGAAGATTAATTAAGTTACTTAGCCAATGGTTAAGTTTGTTTATCTAAATGAATCAAATAAACTAGTCAATCGAGATACAAAATCTAATAGGTCATTAACTCAAGTTGTTGAGTTAGTCTAAATAAGTTGATTAGATTAGTTAGATCGAACAATCTAGATGGGTTAGTTAAGACCGTCGATATTGTTAGATCAAACATGTAAGATGAATTGGTTAGGATGATTAAGTTAGTCAATTTAATTGGATGGAATGAATTAGGCAAGTCAATTAGATTTAACCGGTGCAAGGCTGTCTCAACTATTGTTGAGGCCTTAGGCAAAAATAAAAAATATTTAGATTTTTAATATTTTTTAAAACAATTAATTTTAATTTAAAATATAAAATTTAATTCTCTAATTTTAACTAATTAATTTTTTTATATTTAACTTTTCATAATTAAAATATTTTAATTGATAAAATTATTAAATTATTTAATCTTTTTATATGTAAATAAGGCTTTATTAATTTTAATTTTGAAAATTTTATTAAGCTATACTAACATGTATTGTTAGTTGTATTGTATAAGTTATCTATGTAGTGAAAAAAGAATTTAATTTTTTACAAGGTTTAGTATTTTGAGTATTAATTTTAATTCTGAATTTATTATTTTCTAAAGTATTACCTTCTAGCAAAAATTCATTTATTTTTTTAATATTTTTTTTAGTTTTGATTTTAACATTATTTATTTTTTTGGTTTTTTCATGTGTTTTTCATATCCATAATCAATGTTTAAAAAACGAAAAATACTTCCTTGCATCGAATAAATGAAACAATACCTACTTTCTTAGTTTTTATTCCAAAGAGGAATAAAAAAATAAAAAAATAAAAGACAATGGACAATGAGGGAGAAAATGAATGTCCAGAGTATCATAGGCGATGGAGTAAACAAAAAAAAAACCGAGTAATGTCGAGTTTGGAGCCGATTCGGTCCTATAAAAATTTTTCATTAGTCATCAGAGTAAATCGGGAAGTACTTACAGGGTAAATCAGGAAACGCTTATAGCGGACAACTCAGGAGTCCAAAATCTTTTAATTCTATACCCCATTTGAAGAAAAAATTCTTATAAATTTATCATAGTTAAGGCTCAAACCGTGAATATCTGAGTGACAACTTAAATATTTTATGGTTGCACTATGAAATAGAAGAACATGGAATCACTATTTAAGAGAAAAGATATGAAATCATCCATGGCCACAAGAGCCCACGTTTTTGATATATGAATAAGAAAAAAGATATTTGTTTTTAAAAATAAAATATATAATTAAAAAAATCAACCATAAATAAAATTAAAATATTTTAAAATTAAAAATTGATGTTTTTTAAATTAGTCTAAAATTAATAATAAATACTTTTTTAAAAAATAATATAAATAATATTACAATATAAAAAATAAGAGTCTTAATTTATTAGGACCCTATGCATTCCCTATGTTTTGTTTGGATCTTCTGTCCTCAAATTTTTCTATCCTCGTGTCTCCTTATCGATCGGATGGATCAGATTATATCTCAAGAATATCTTATACATTACGAGAATATTATACACATCTTAAGAATATTATAATGTCTTGAAATATAATTTGATCCACCTGATCAATAAAGGATACAGCACAAAAAAAAAAAAATTAGAAACGAAAGATCCGAACTGCCCTATGCTGGTCGGCACTGGAACTGGTGATGTGATGGGTGAATCTCCAACTTTGACATTTGATTACACGAGACAAAAGTCAACGTTTTTGGATTGTGATATTTTTGAAGAAGAAAAAAATCATCAAAAACCATGAATCCACGGCGTTTAGGCTTCATTAATGGTTATTAATGTCAAGCTTATTTGCCACTTATAATGGCTGGCTTGTCCATCCGTTTATTCATCTTTACCTAAGTACAAAAAATAATAAAAACTCTTTATGCAGAAAACACCCTATGAAAATCTAAAAATCAAAAGGTTCAAAATCATGCTGCTGAATTTGTCACATTTGGAACCACTGAACAAAATCATCAAATCAAAACCAGTCAGATTGTGTTTCCTGATTATCTTTTTTTTCTTTTATCTTTTTTTTTTTTTTTATTTTATTGTATCCTTATGAGCAGCCCCACGAGCATAATGCAATAGAAAAAACACTCGAAAATCAACTTCTAAATGTGTATCCAATTGGTGAATCAATAAAAGATCATCTACGCCCCGAAGGCACGATACAATGATGAGAGTTATGATAAGTACTTATACAACTAAAAGTTCAATTTTTACACCCCTGGGATAAGATTAAGTTGACTAATGCATGGTAGAGTTATTATCGTAGGATAACAATTCGAATCTCAACAAAAATGAGAAAAAAAAATCCTCCTTCACACTGATAAATTACTACTTAATTTATCTCTTCATAGACCCCGTGTGAGATTACTAGGATTGATGAATTCTACCTTTTTGTTACTAGAGTTCAATTTTCGCACCATGTAGGACACTTCATATGCCCACTGTACTTGAATCAGAACCGGTCGCTTTCAAAATAAATCGTCTACCTATTATAAAATAAAAGAAAAACAAAGTTTAGGAGTATGTTGGAGATATAAATAAAGTATAGGGGGTCAAGTGAAATGTTACCATAATAACTGATTTGGTTGAGCGTTAAACATTCCACCGGTTTCCTTTGAATAATCCTCTCTCTTCCTATTTCTTTCTTGAGGCAGAGCCGGGGCCGGAGTTCGTCGTCTTCTTCCTGATGCGCCAACTTTTTGAGACTCCGATCCTTGCGATAACAGCAACGAAGGACGCCTCACCGATCGATGCCGGATTTCTCGTTCTCCTTCGTTTTCGACGTTGAATCTATCGTCGGCAGATAGTCAGATGAGGTTATGGGTCAAAATTCTACCTCCGGCGATCGCCGCCGCGGCCGCTGTTTTTCTCTTCCTAATTTTATGGCGACGACGGCGAAACAGGCGGCTGCTTTCCGCTGCGGACACCCCGCGATTGCCTCAATCGGCAAGCAAGGCCAGAAGCCAGAGCCTCCACGCCGGCATCGCCAAGCTACAGTTCGCCTACCGCTCCAGCACCGGCCGCAAGGCCAGCTTCCTCTTCCACCACCTCCACTACGACCACGAACTCGCCGGCGAGGCACCGAGCCGGTTCAACTGGGAGGACCACCCGCGGCTCGAGGAGGAGGCGGTGGAGCACGGCTGGTCGCGCTTCGTGTTCGCCGGCTGCCGGCCGCAGGACGCCGCGGCGCAGGGCAGTGGAGATGGTAGTGGCGGCGCTGTGGATGCGAACTGGGAGGTGCTGCCGGGGTCGTCGGAGTTCTCGCAGACGGTTTGGCTGCGTCCGAGAGGGAGGAGGGGCAGCCCGCTCGCTCTCCGTGGCGAGGGAGCCGCTGCCACAGCGAGGATGCTCCTCCCGCTACCCGGCCCGCGGCTCGGCCTCTCCTCCTTCCCGCAAGAAGCATACTTCGAGGTCACCGTCCTGTGCCTGAAACCAACGCCTCCGCCGCCGCCGCCGCCGCCGCCGCCGCCTTCCGGAACTAGTAAGCGAACCAAATCCACGGACGCCGGAAAGGAAACCGATTGCGCCAAGCTGATCGCAGAAATTTCAAATCCCTTTGCAACCGATCAGCCTCCAACCCAACAACCCAACGCATGCGCCAAAGAAGAAGGGCAGAACACAACTCTCTCCTTGGGCCTCGCCCATGGCGGAGCACTTCCCAGCGGATCATTCTCCGGCACATACCCCGGCTCCATCGGCTTCCACTCCAATGGATCTGTCCATCTCGACGGTACGCTTACGATCCCCAAATTGAAACCTTCCCTCATCGCCTACTAGATCTAGGTTTCCAAAAGGGGGAAAGTTTTGCAGGAAAGAAGCTCATTTTCGAATCGGAGAAAGCGGAGTGGGCGGAGGCGAACAGGGTGATCGGCTGTGGGTTCGATCAGAGGAAGAAGAAGGTGTTCTTCACGGTGGATTCCCAGCTGGTGCACGTCGTCCACTGCCACTCCGACATGTACAAAGCTCCGCTGTTCCCGGTCCTCGGATCGAACGCCGACGCCATGATCCTGGTCAATTTGGGGCAAAGCAGATTCAAGTACCAGCCGGCGAACGCGTCCAGGACGCCCAATCCTTGCTTCGTCCGCTCCTCCTCCGTCAACGCCGCCGCCGCCGCCGCCATCAGCGACGACGATAGCCTGGAGCTCTTCTCCATGGGGAGGATCGACGCGCACTGGTTCGACGCCGCTAAAAAAAGCCAGAGCGCCAGCAAGAAGAGCCAGACGGTGGATGCGGATGCCGATTCCGATCTTTTCGAGATCTCTTTGCAAATCTAACAAGATCAATTAATCAAGAGTCCAAAGAACAGAACAAATTCATACAAAAAGCGGAAGAAGAGACAGCAACCAGAATCACAAAGATAATAAACAACAACTAAAAAATTGAACAAAATGCTTTCTTTGTAAAGATACAAACTGACACTGAGAGTGGCATCACTCTTACATTGGTTTTAAGAACTGGCCCATGTATTCACCAACCTCCTGTAAACTGGATCATAATGAGCACACTCAAGGTATAGCAATTGCGATTAGAGTGGGTGTTATCACCTTCTTAGTTGAGAGAATTGTGCCATTACTTTATTTATTAAACTCAACAACTTGCTAAAAATGCTTAAGGCCATGGTAATAATAGCTCACTTATATAAGCTTATAAAGTTTCTTTATTAACTTAAATCCCACATCTTAAAACTAAAGCAGGGTGTCATGCAGTCATAAATACTAAGACTTCATAAAGAGAGATAACAAGATGAAAGTTTCAGGAACTTACAATATTCTAATAAACAAACATGTTTGAAATTTTATATCATTTTATTATTCCTATTTGTTGATGATGTAGTCTGCAGTTTTATTTTATTTTATTTTATTTTCATTATTTTAAATAAAAGGTTGTTTAAAATTATCATGAAGTTGTTAGAAATTTTGAGACAGCCAAGTCATATTTTTTATAGATAACAAATCTTGTTTCGAATCTATGATCATGTGTTGAGGCATCTCCAATTTAATAATACTTTCCTCTTTACAAGTTGGGTTCAGGTTTTTTTAGCAGCACAATTAGTTCGTGCTGCATCAATTATGTTCAAGATAATAATAATCATGTTAAAGATGACTATAGCTAGAAAAACTAATCCAAGGTTTCAAAATATCATGATAAAATACAACTAGTGTCAAGCAAGTTAATGTCATATTCACATTTCAACATGTAATGCCTCACATCAAGTTTAATTAAATATAAATAGAAAGCATAAAAGATCAAATCAGAGACGAAAAATTATTTGATTACAACTTAAATAATTATTAATCTAGATATTGAAAGCTCAATTAAAATTTCCTTTATAAAACCGGAGTATCTTCTTATAAACTTTTGAAGCTTAAAAATAAATTAGAAAATAATTACATAGTGTGTTATTGAACTCCTAGTTCTATGGTGATATTTATAGCGTTTTGAGAAAAAAGGTTACCGATAGTAACATGGCATTGAGGTGTCTCAGATCATTTGGAGGCGCCTCTAACCGAATAAAACTTTATCTTCAACTCAACGATAGCCTAATGGTTACTCTTCAATGGAGGCGTGTCAGATTAGATAGAGGTCCCCTGACTACTATTCATATGAGACGCCTCCAATTGACTGAGATGATTTGAGTATTGCTCATCCGAAGCGCCTCAATCCAACTAAGGCGCCTCAGGTCTAATCTGTTGCAGCTCTTCTGCTGAGGCATTCGAGACGCCTCCAGCCAAGTGATGCGCCTCGGGTCTTCATAGTCAACATCCAAATTAACTATTTTTGAGTCTCGTTCGCTTGGGTGATCTCAGTTGTCCGGAGTTGAGCTCAGCCGAACTCAATTTTGACATTCTCCTCGAGCAAACTTCTTCTCCGACTTTTCGAGGGATATGTCGCATATGTCCTTCTCATTCAATCGGTATACTTCTGTAGCTTTTCGACGTCTCTCGAAGACACCAAGTCCGTTGACTCACATTCTATGTCATCTTTCTTGCTTGCTATATTTTGCGATCGACTTTCTGTATTCCTAAGTCCCTACTCATAAGGTATCAAATACACAGGATCTAACTTAACTCGATTGATTACATTAAAATTATCCTGAGATATTTACAAACTCATCTCAATATTTTTTTATATTCAGATATTATCCACAAAATGCGACTATTACGTAGTTAGTAAAAGTAAAAATGCAATGGGTTATCCACAAAATATGATTATTACAGTAGTAGTTAATAGAAGTAAAAATACAATGAGAAAAATACTCAAATGTTTCAGAAAAAAATATCATTTACGTTTTTTTTTAACGTATTAACAGCGTGATTAAAAACTTTTAATTTAGAATCGAATATCATTCGAGCTTCTGCTGGAGCTGTTTGACTAAAGTTTCAGAAAATATAGCTGTAGGAATATGCACTTATCTTGGAAGAGGACAATCATTTGCTTCAAAAATTTTATTTGTAATATTTCATCGATATCAGCTGGAATCCCAAATTATGGATAGGAAACCAGGGGAATCCCGAATTATAGAATTAGGGATTTTAAACTCCCAATTCTAATTCAGACATAATAACAATTCAATTTAATCGGTTTAACCGATAATAATTTTTGAAACTGATTTTTTGAATTAAATGAGTCAAACTTTTAACTCATAAACCATTTCTCACCCCTATAAATAACAATAAATAATATCATTAAAATTGAATATAAATTTTATATGAATAGGCAATTTACTATAAATAATTATCTCTAAACTTTTATTATTTTATCTTTTTATTAAAATTTATTGAAAATTAAAAATTGCAATTATCCAACCAAAAATTAGATTGAGCTCCTTTAAATCTAACAGTGTAAAATGGCACAAAAATTAAATTGTGTCCCTTATTTGTTTTAAGTGAAGACCATCTTAAACTCAACAAGACATCCTATTTTTATCTAAAAATTACTCTCGCTATAACATTCATTTAATTAAAATTATTCTATCTTATAATAATTTTGCTTAAGAGTGTTATAATAATATTAGAGTAGTTTTAATCAAATTATAATAATTTTAATAAATTAAAATGATTGAACAATATTAGGATTTTTCTAATCAATATTGAAGTCGTTTTAATTAGCAATAAAGTAATTTGAATTAATATTGAATAAATTTTAATTAAAAGTACTCTATATTATAATAATTTTAATCGAAATTATTACAATAAAATTGTGTTAATGATATTTTTAAATGAAAAAAACAAGACATCCTGACTATATTTGGTTCAACTTAGAATAATGAAAAAAATAGTACTGCAACTTTAACATTGTTTTTAGATAACCTTTAGTAATATGAAAATATTTTACATTTATTGCAATCTTACTCTGCTGTACAAAATGACAACGTTGCTCAAGGACATATCAATAACAAATTTAAAATACGAGGGCAAAATAGATCTGTCATTTACCAAATCATCCATCGTCAAATTTAGAATTCAAGTTAAATGATTGCTAATTTAACCTAAACTATCCAAAGACTGTTACATGATTTGATCACTCTATCATATCTATTTAAAATGTTGATGGTTAGCTTCTAGAAGTGTAGAAATTATATACTAACTTATACTTAGTCCGTCGCGCTCGATAATATTTATTTAAAATATAATATATCATAGGGTCTTTGTAATTATTTTGCTCGTTGAAAATTTATTTTAATTAAGTTATTATTCAAAAAATTAAAATTAAAATGATATAAAATCACTATTATACAAGTTAGCAACTTATTTTTACACCGTATAAAAGTTAGTATTTAACTTCTATGTTAGCTTTTATGATCATGATTCAACTGAAATATAATAAGTGTCATGTAATCCTATTAATTGTTTTACTTATTAAATTATTATTTAAATAAGTAAAATCAAAATGATATAAATTCATTATTATAAAACCTAACATGTACCTTTTATATTGGGTAGAAGTTAGCAATTAAGGGGGCGTTTGATTAGACTTAATTTAATATAGCTTGTAATATAATTTATAATGTAATGTAATCATTATATTACTATATTTGATGTATGTAATATTTGATTACAAGAGTGTTATTTGATGTCTAATATTTTTTATAAAAAATATAATTTGTATTATTATAAAATGATAAAAATATCCTGCAATCTCTGCTAAAGGCGACGATCGATGGCGACAACTGCCGCATTTATGCCGGAGTCAGAGGTGGCGGGCGATGATGGTGGCCGACAATGCCTGGAGGTGGTGGTAGTCGGCGACGGTGGCGGCAACGGCGTTGGTGACCGGTGGCGGCGGACAGCGGCGATGGCCGACAGTGCCTGGAGGTGGCGGCGTTGGTGACCGATGGCGGCGGACAGCGGCGGTGGTCGGTGGTCAACGGTGCTTGGTGGGTGAGGGTGCCTTGAGGTGGCTCTCGACGGCGGCGACGACGGCCGGTGGCCACCGACGATGGCTGACAGCGCCGCCCGGAGGCGTTGGTTGGCAGTGTCAGCCGACTGTTGGCTGACGGTGACGACCAATGGTGGCACCCAGCGGCCGACGCCGCCAGTGGAAGCAACGTTGGGGATCGATTGATGCCAAAAATATAGTAAGGGTATAATTTACATTTAAAATTTTAATTAAAAAATGATTTTATAATATAATTAGATTATATATGGTTGACCTTGTAATTAGATTATAAAATTTTATTATCTTTTATAATCTAGATTATATTATATTATAATTTTAAAATTATACCAAATAAAATAATAATTATTATAATATAATTTTGATTATATTATAAAATAGATTTCATCTTACTAAATATAGCATAAAAGTTAAATATAAGTTTTAGTGTTGAAGTTAGCAATCAACTTTCACATTACAGAAGTTATATGATGGACGCCCTTAATTTTTTTCCCCCCTTTTCTGATTTAGAAATTCATGCAGTGTATTTTTAGAAATAAATACACATATGAGGTTTAATATATTATTTTCCACGAATTTAATTATTTGTCGTTTCGATTGCACCTTTAAAAGCAAATCCATCCAGAGATGCAATTGGCTGGCCAATCACCCAACAAGAAGGACCCCGCAATCCACAAATGTAGCCTGGGCCCCTCCGACATCGCCCATGCCTCCTTTCCCTTTCATCTCCTTTCATGCAAGAAAATTTTAAAAAGGCACTTCAAAGTTGTAAAATAATTTTATTAAAAAGTAATAAACATTTGGTAGCTAAAAGTTTCCTAGATGGACAAGTTTAAGCAACCAATTAATTAAATAAATTAATTTAATTTAAAATATAAATTATAAATTATTTATAAATAAAATTTATAAATCATATTTACTAATAAAAGTCTCATAAGTCAAGCTCTCTATATCTTACATTTTATCAACAATAAATATTTCAAAAGACATTTTAAGAAAATGTAAAATATCAAGGGACATTTTTGAAAAACTACCCACTCCACTCTCCACATATGAATCCCTCTCCCGTCTCTCCCCTTCCTCGTTCCTCTGCTTCCTCTGTTTCCCTTTCCTCATGGAGAAGTGCCGGTCGTTCCCGGAGTCCTCCTCCGCTTACTACTCCACCTCGTCGCCTGTCGCCGGAGGAAAGTTAGGGTACGAGAACCGTTCCAACTCCTACAACTTCAACGGGCCGAGTGCGGCGACCGACCCGGAACAGAAGCGCAAGCGCCGGATCGCCGCCTACAACTCCTTCGCCATGGAACGCAAGCTCAAGTCCTCCCTCTCCCACAGCTTCAAGTGGATCAAGAACAAGTTCTCCGACGCCCTCTACGGCCTCTAAATCGCCTTCGCCGTTCATAAATACGCGTGCGGATTGTTTTCCCTTTTTTTTTTTTTTAGGGTTTTGCGTCGTCCTGTTCCCGGATGATCCGCCGCCTGATCCATCCCAAGGCGAACGACCGATCGGATCATGGATGGCGTTGATGTTTATATTTAGGATCGGATCCGTCGATGCCTTTCGATTCATCTGAAGGCAAACAAATGATCTGGTAAGAGTTGATGTCTGTAAATTAGCATCGAGTCTGGTGTTGCTTTTGGGTTTCGGTGTTTAAAATGTTGATCTCTTTGGGATTTGCCATGCAATCTCTCTCTTCTGTCTTCCCTCTCAAGAACTTGTTGATTTCTGGCATGGAAAACTCTTTTTCCTCAAAAAATTCCGACTATTGTTCTACTTTTGTAACTCTTTAAGTTTTGAAATTATCGAACTTCTGAAATATTCACTGTCGGAGATCGACCGGACCGCCTACGACAGCCGACGGTCGGTGTCCGACTGGAGCACCGCCGGCGATCTGGCGTAGCACCATCGGCAGCTGGTTGTTGATGTCTCGCTGGAGTTGACAGCCAACAGCTCAGCGATGGGTAGAGTAACTGCTGGAAGTGATGAATATCGAATTAATTTTTAAAAATAAATAACATAAATGAATTTTAAACGTAAATTCATCATTAATATTCTTTCCTTTTAACTACTAAATTAATCACTCGTATTAAAAATTTATTCATTAATTTTATATATTTTAAATATATTAAATAATATTGGCAGAAGTATATAATTTTGATAATTCATAAAAGAAGAATACTTTGTCGAATAAAACTCAATTGAAAATTTGAATTAATTAGTAATTAATTTACATATTATTTCTATTGTTTTTTAAAAAATTGCTATAACCTACAAATATGCTAAATTCATTTTTAAATAACAATGTGTATATATTTATTAAAATTAAAAGTTTAAGAACGATTATTTATTTTTTATTTGAACAAAATAGTGAAGTCAAATTGCTTCTTTACATAGTCATCGGCTCACTTCGGGTGGTCCGGTTCTTCATCTTCAACTGTTCGATGTTGATCCAACGGCTATGCATGTCAACCCAATGGCGTTTTCTGCTCAGGCGGTTAATGCGATCATCTCTGTAGAAGATCCGCATCTCTGCGATCGAAGGGGAAAGCAAAGTCGGGACTGCGAGCAGCGACCGCCATGGCTTTGGTCTCTCGTCTCCTCTCACGATCCCGTCAGGTGCTCCGTCTTCCGTCCCCTCTCCCTTTGTAGTTCTCCGTCTCGTCTTCCGTCCCCTCAAATTTAATCGATGCCGTTTGAAATAGTATTTGATGTTGTTCGAAAATCGATGAGATAGATATTGAGGATGTGACGTTCTCGTTGATCTCCTGTGAGCTTCTTTCCGATCTACAATACAAGTGACGTCAATGTCGAGTCAGGGAAGGGATCCCGACGATGACCTACGCTTAAGTTAGTCTCCGGCAAGGAAGAAGAAGCAAAGAGCAGAGCAACAAGAATACTGTAACGCAACAGTAAATATCGTATATCTCTGTCGATACTTGGACTTTTTTTTTATAGAGCTTCTGTCTTCCAAAGACGGACACGCATCTTAAAGCTTTCCCTAAAAAGATCTGTCAGTAAAATGTCCCTGACACAGTAACTTAACGAGCCGAGCATATCTCTAAAGGAACAGTGGAAGTTTTCGGCATACGATCCTCTGTCTGACCATGTCATCTGTCAATGACACTAGCTTCCAAAAGGATGTCAAAAAATAACTTACTGTGTCTGTTGCTCGACCGAGCGGAATAGCCGCTCGATCAAAATTTTACTGTCCACATATCCTGTTGTTGGGCCGAGCGGGATAGTTGCTCGGTCGGAAGTCCAATGTCCGCATGCTCTGTTACTGGGCCAAGCAGAATAGCTGCTCGACTAATGTCGAGTCTGCTGCTAGGCCGAGCGGAAGAGTTGCTCGGCCCAATTTCTGCATACTGTTCACTTGAGTGTCCTCTTATTTGAGCGTCGGGTCCTCGGCTCATGGCCGAGTCAAAAGTGATATCGGATCGGACATTTCTTTTCTCAATCGGGACATGCTCGTTCGATCGATAAATGACTTCAAAGCGTTGGCCGCTGACTTCCTTTGATCTTCACAGTGATAATAGGATAGGACTCCTCATTATCACCGTATCAATATTAAGATCCGGTAGAACCGGCGGATCTAGTCCAATTTTATCCCGAGAAGCTATATCTGAATATTTTTTCTCCTGTTTGTTATTATTTACGTGGTTCTAGTGTTTGGGTTTGATCTTTCGAGGTCTAGGAGCCCTAGTTGTACAGTGTACCAGACTTACCAATACTTCTATATTTTATGGCATAGTCCTTGATTTTGATCTATTTGTATTGTAAGTTCGTGCCTTCGTGGTTGGATCAATAGCGCTTCTGCATTCTGTCTTTGTTGCGCTAATGCTGCTGAATTTTTTTGCATAACGTTCAAAATTTACGTTCTTTACGACTTTTGCATGATCTTAGTCTGATAGATCGATGTTTTTAGAATAATTGAGAATGCTAAGTAGATTTGTGTGCTAATTAGGTGTAAAAGGTATGAAAGGAAGGGCTGTAGAAAGAGATCAAAGAAGACTTTTGTTAATGCAATTAAAAGTAATTTAAAATATTTGAACAGTACCAGTGATATAACTTACATAAATTTTAGCTTTGGAATATATATGATCTATATAGATGACACAAGATAGGCTGGCACGAAGATGATGATGACTAAATAGAAGATATGATTCTGCACTAGTCCTTTGTAAACCTAGAGGAATATTGGCCTTGCTAAAAGGAATGAGATAGGAGAGCTCTAGTCTTTAAAGATAAGAATTGATACCATGTTATAAGGGCATACAACCAAAATGATATGTTTTAATAATTGATTTATTAACTTCCTCAGGAGACCTGCTGGATGCAAATACAATCAGAAATATTTTTAAAATGGTTTGACTCTAGCTTTATTCTTTTAAAAGTTTAAAGGCATAAAGATGAAATATTTTAATTTATTTATATATGAACCAAACATCTTAAAAAACAGTTGAAAATTAGACACAAACTTGCCTCTTATCATGATTGATTAGGGGTTGTTAACTAGCCTTATCTTTAACTGTATAGGAGTGGATTGAATATACTTATTTCAAGTATTTATCATACGAAATTGATAATCTGTGTGTTGTAATTTTGTCAGAATTTCTTTTTGAGTGTAAAGATAATTTTCATTTTAATTGATGTGTCTTGGTACTTGTTGCTCATGATCAAATGTTTGTGTTGGAAGAGATTTTGAAGAGCAACTTTTACGAGGTGAAGAACAAATTTGATGTTGCCCCAGTGTGCTTCTGCTTTGGAAATAAAATATCACAATTGATCCTGATGATCCAGCTGCTGTCTGCCAGTATGTTAAAGTCATCAAAACTATTAAGGGAAAAGTAAGTATTTTTCTTTTGAAAAGCTATTATGTGTATACCAATTCAATGCTCCTTTGAGTGCATTAATTTCCAGTTTTACCTTTTAAAATAATTGAGTGGTATGCTGTATTTGATTCACAAGTTTTGGAATTAATTGAACCTTTATTCATTCATATTAAATAGGGTTGTTTAATTCGATCTCATATAATTTTGTTCTACACCAACTGAAAGAACACTGATCCCATCCAAAAGCGACAAAGGAGGTAAGCTGAGAATGTGCCTCTGTTGTTGGCCAAATGTAGACTTCTCGTTGTCTTGTAACACAAGGAACATTAGTGTTGGGTCAGGGAAGGGGTTCTCGGTATTGGTCCTCCGACACTCAAGTCAATGATCGATTTATAGAGAGAAATAGTGAAAGTGAACCATAGCAAAGAGCGTGTAAAATTATAGAGTACAATATACCTTCGTCTGTAGATGGAGACCCCTTTTTATAGTGTCACTATTGAGTTTATGCACACATCCCAAAGCATTTGCACACTTTTCAAAATATTTGTAAGAAATGACAGGTCATAAAGTGATTCTAACACCTTTCTTTAAAAGGACGCGCAAATCTATGTGATTGGATAGGCGAGAAGCTTCTAAAGTGTAACTTACTTGCAGGATATTCTCTATCCTTTACAACACAAACTTCCAAAAAAAAGTACAAAACCACATATTCGTGGGGCCCGTGTTAGGCCGACCGACCATCACTTGGGGGTGACTAATGGTTCGGCCTCACGACTTGCCTTTAACGACTCAGTTCCCACTCGACCACTTCCTTGATTATAAAGGAACAACGTGTCCAATCAGCACACATCCCCGATCGGCTGAAGTTGCAGTCGAGTCACTCAAGGATCAGCCATGAGGATGACTTCCTTGTCCTGGGTTTGTTAGTATTAGTCTTAGTACCAATTATGAGATGATTGTAAAAGACTCCTTTTGTATCATATTTTATTATTAATAAAAGACAAAGTTAGTTATTATATTTATTTCAATTCAGTGTCGAATGAATAAGTATAATAATGTCCTATAGTACGAGGTTCTAATCTACAACATATCAATTGGTTGAATTGATAGTGAGATATTGTAGATATATATATAACACTACTCTTAACTATTCCTAGTCAAACATTAATATGCGAGGACAATATTAATGCGTTGAGACTAGCATGTAGGTCAACGGATGACTTAATTTCACAAGTCATAGGTATGAGATATCAGGTTGACACATGGGTATATATTAGAGAATATATACTGAATGACCCGCCATGAGAATGTTTCATGGATCATTATATGAGTATCATAAATATTTTTATGTGACTATTGATATGAATAGTCCTTAGACTTGAAGTTACTACAGTTCCCTACATAAGACATTGTAAACTTTGGTATCGATAAACGTCACCTGTAACAGGGTGGACTATAAAGTTGATCACTAGATAAGCAATAACTTATGCGGAGGGATGTGAGTGATATGGATGAGATCTATCCCTTCGATATGACGGAAGTGATATCTGAGAGCCGCTCCTTGATTACTAGAACACAAGAATGCATGACGATGCTCAAATGAGTCAATATGTGGTATTGAACATATTTGTTTTAGTGTGTCTACTTAGAGAATACGAAATACAAAGATTGATAAGAGGATGACACGATCTATGCCTCATTAATCAATCTAGATATCAAGGATAGAACGACCAAGTCATACAAGATAATAGCCACGGAAAGATTAAGTCGGATCTCGATATTATCGTCACTTAGGTAGCAATGATGACTTGCTAGATGTCACTCATTGTTTATGTATCTAAAATGTTAATTTGGATACATTGTCAATGTTACGAGAACCTATTGGGTCACACACAAAGAACAAGTTGATTTGAAGATGAGTTCATATGATGGATCATTGGATTAAATCTAATCTAAATTAGACTCGTTGAGTTAGATTCAATTGGATCTAATTATTGGATTGAGTCTAATTCAAATTATATTCATGGAGTCAATATGGATTGTTGTTCATGAAGTCAATTTGGATTGATGAGGTCAAATGAGTTAAACTCATTGGATGAACTCGAATTCACCAAGGAAGGGGAAAGATCAATTTTGAATTGATCATGTAAAAGAAGATGAAAAGGCTTTTCATAGAAGACATCAAAGGCTCTTCATGAAAGATAACTAAAAGTTATTTATGAAGGAAGAACAAAAGGCAAAAGGGACTTTTGGTATTCCATTAGGGATACAAAAGGTGAATTTCAGCCAATGAAGAAGGGTGTTCATTTGGTCTTCTTCCCATCTTCCTTCCTCTCTTCTTCTTTCCTCCACCGAACCACCTTGCTTGGTTGCTAGCACAACCTTAGGTGGTTTTCTTCTCCAATCCTTAAGTTCGTGAGACAGACGAGAAGCTTATTCGTGTGGATACCATTAGAAGCACGAACATGTGATCGTACAAAGATCCTAGCTGTCGGGAGATCGAGTACATGCATCAAAGGTATAACTCCCTACATCATGTAGAAACCTAGTATATGGTTTTCTTTCACATGGATCTTCTGGAGGAACTAGATGTTTTCCGCTACGTTTTCGCGTGTTTAGCGCCCTAGTGCCTTACAGGGTCAAGACACAATATCTGATCGAGCGGGGGGACCAGTCGGGCGTGAGCGTCCGACCGACCACGTTACTCGTTTGGGCATGCCCCTCTTATTGTTGATACCTTTGACCTTTTCTTGACTTTCACTGCTATGTTACCCGTTAACAAAGTCCATAATTGCCATTGATCCTGTCCGAAAATGGTGAAGAATGCTAGCTGGGGATGTGGCTCTTCGGTTGACTGTGCGAAGACTCCGCTTCGATCTGTAACACAAAAAACGTCAGTGCCGGACCAAGGAAGGAGTCTCCGACATTGACCCTCTGACACTCAAGTCAGTCACTGAAACAGTAGAAAGATAACGGAGCAATCTAGTAGCAATGAGAGCACAAGCACAAATAACCTGTAGCATGTACCTCAACCGGTACATGAACCCCCTTTATATAGTGTTACAGTAGGTGACGTGCATGCTTCTCAAGATGTGGACACGTTTTCTCAACTGTCCTATGAAAAGATCTGTCAGAAAAGTGTCTCTGACACCATACGTTAACAGGGCATGCAAATCTTGGATATGACAGTAGAAGCTTCCGTCGTACGATTTGCCTGTTGACCATGTCCTGTTGTCAACGGCATTATCTCCCAGAAGGATATTATGAGATATGGGAGGGTCACACTACTTGGCCGAGCGGGGGAGCTGCTCGGCTGGGATTGCCCATCCGGTCGATCTCAGCTTCTCTTCTCCGTAGGACCTCGGTTCGGTAGATTGTTTCTTGTTCGACCGGACATGTGCTCTGGTTGGCATAACATTCGCTTGGTCAATTGTGAGCATCTGATGTTTTTTTCGCAGTGACCCTGGTCGGACGAGCGATCTACTCCGATGAACCTCTTGGTTAATCGGACCCTTTAGGCCCGATTGACAGTTGACATCGACTTTTGCTTGGTCCATTTTTGGTGAGCTCGTTGATTCCCTGGTATTGATCACCCTGACTATGACCTCCACGTCGACTGCTGTCTTTGCCTTTGACCCACACTTGTTGACCCCTTTTATCACCGCATCAGCCATAATCTGTAATGCAAGACATGACAATTTCTCTGTTAATCACCATGTCGTTTGGTTGATGCTTCACTGCTACCAAAATGTGACAATCAGTGGTATTTTCTTTCTGACGAATGCTAATTTGTTGCTTTATTTCATTCAAGCAACTAGATGTTATCAAAAAATTTATAAACCAAAAGCTTTTGCTAGATTAGCACTTGTGGTTTTCATCACCTCGTTTATGAACGCTTATGTGTAACATTAGTATTTCAGATTTCAGTTTATCTGATGATAGTGAATCATTCCTTATCAACACAAGTACAAAACAATTTGTTTCCTCAGGAGAGGCCTTGACGATCTCAGTACCAAAGCTTTGATGTTGGGATCAAAATGCCAAGAACATGCCCTGCTTTTAGCTGAATTTGATTAAATTAACAAAAATTAAGTGCACTAATTTCATTTGTTGCTGCTTATGATGCTTTTCATTATATTTTCGACAATATTTGTGTTACCTTGATTTTCTGAAATTTGAATCAGACTGGGGAATTAAGAAGGAGGACCTTCCGAAGTATGAAGAACAGTTGGAACTCCAAATTGTTAAGGAGGATCTGAAAGGCCTGAAGAAAAAAATGCAATCTATTACTATGGAAACTCAGCTCAAAAGGTCTGAATGCTCCCTCACTTGAATCTCTTTTATTTTTTCAGTGAACCATTAATACTTAGTTTGTTTGTAGATCACTATCACACCCTTTAAACTAGGTCGTAAATAAATTGAACATTCGTAAATAAGTTTGTTGTTCGATAATTTATTTATATTCGTTAAAAAATTTAAGTTAATTTTGAATTGATAGTTTGACCTATCCGAGACTCGATTATGTTCCGTTATCAAATAAATTTGAATATAAAAAATTTGACTGGGCTGAGGGCTCGTTTGCCCTACTTTCAACCGCCAATCACGTAACGTGCCGTTGTCGCCCAACTAATCGATGACTGTCAATGCGGCGTGTTTCTCCATCTCCAACTAACTACAGTGTTCACAGACAGCGACCTGTCCGAAGTCTCCAAGGATAATCACACGAAGAAAAAAAGGAATTATTTTGATTTTAAAAAAGGGAAAATTAAGGCTGAAACGTTGGTGAAATCGACACGATAATACGCAAGCCTGTGCTGGGGAGGACGGATTTTCGGTGGCATGGTCGTAATAAGATGCAAATGTAAGGGCCTTTTCTATCACAGTAAGTCCACAATCGCTTCCCGCCCAAACTTCCACTTTATGACATTCGTACCCCTCGCTCGTTTACCTATAAATACCCTGCCGGAGTTGTTCTATGTTTGCCACAATCGATAGCTGGTTAGCTACTTAGCTACCTAACAAGGTATTAAGAAATGGCGTCATCTTCTAGAAGGTCCGCTGGATCGGTTCTTCCTTTCCAGCGATCGGTGTCGCCGGCAGGAGGCCGCGCGGGATTCGCGTCGTCGTCGACCAGCCTCTCTGCTCGCTCTCCACCACCAGCACGTCCGCGTGGCCGCTGCCGGATCTGTGCTCTCTGCTCCCCCCGTCCGCTTGTCCTCCCTCGACCGATCTGCGTCTCCCGACCGCTTCCTGGCTGCGGCGGCCGCCGACCGATCTGCGCCTGCTTGACGCACCTGCCTCTGCTCCCCCTCCACCCACCCCGGATCCTTCCGCTGCCACCTCCAGAAGGGGCTCGCCTCCTCCGCCGCTGCTTCGCCGTCGAATAGGCTCAACGCGATGCGGTCGGCGATGGCGAACTCGCTGGTCCGGATCGGGGCGGTGGAGGGCGAGTGGGTGAAGCGCGCCCTCATCCGCCCCTCCTCCCACCAGCAGCGGCGGCGGACCGCCTTCCAACCCCGCCCCAGCCGCCTCTCGCGGATGTCCAATGCACAAAATGCCTAAATCTCCGCCGTCCGATCCGCCGATCTTGAATCAGGTTCGTTGAGAAACTTCGAGAAACACTCTTTCACTCTTCTCCCAGCCAACATTGCCGGTTCCGACGGCGACCGTCGGATGCCAATTCGGAGCATTTTTTATCCCTTTTTTGGCTTCTTTTTTTTTGTAAAAAAAAGGGCAGGGGAAACGGATCTGGAATTGATCCGGCGAACTGAGCCGTCGGCTCTGTACATAATCTCATATGACCGGCGTCGATGCTTCGCCGATGGAACAAACACCGGAATATGAACTGACATAAACGCTTCCGATAAAAGAAATCACAACTCATTAAAATTCATTCAAAATTAATCATCGGGAACTAATTAATTGATGAACATTAGTCGGATAATGATGTGTTTGTGGTTGTTAGCTGCAGTGATCGGAGCAAACCGCCGTCAGCTTCGTTATATTCCCGTTATGCTTCCTCTTCGGAATCCGTCGCCGTTGCCCATCTGTTAACGCGTCGTTTCCGTGGTGCATTTCTCCGTGACGTCATTATTCAGGTAAATTAATCATTTCCTGTGCCCTTTATTTTTCTATTTTATTTTTTAAAATATTTTATTTAATATAGACATGGTATTTTTAATGTTCGGTAAATTACAAGATCAGTTATAGCTACAACAAACTTTAATAAAGAAACAAATAGTTGATTTTAAAAGAAGTTATTAATCTCAATCTATTTAATTCAGGGAAGAATTTGCATCAGTAAATACCCACTCCATATTTTTTATAAGTATTTTACATTTGGAAAAAGGAAGAAAATAGAGTCCTTTAAAAAAAACCGAAATACGTTGGTAAAGGCTTAAAGTATATATAATCTTTTAATGTAATAGTACTCATTTCAATGTCTCAAAATGAAATGGAAATATCTAAATTTTACCTTCCTTTTAGAGATTTTGTTATAGGATATTAAGTAACAAGTATAAATTTGTTGAGAATTGATCTATATTTATTAAAATAAATCTGTCAGGGAAAATTGTAGAATTAATGTACTTAATAGAAATTTATTACATAAATCAATTAATTTTCGTGCATTAATCCGCTTTTCTAATGATGATTATGATTCATTTATAATGCACTCGTTAGAATAACCTAAACCTTTTAATTTTTATTTCATTTCAATTTTATCTAATTTAACCAAGACATTCTGTTTCAATTTATAAAAAATATTCTCATAGTTTTGTATTTATTTAGAAAAATATATAACTTTTAGAGAATGTAATTGACTATTTGAGAAATAATGACACTTCTTTCTCAAGACTCTAACATATTTGTTATAAAATTGAAAAAAAATTGTATTTATAGAAAAAGTTAATATATAATGTCAACACAACCTTTATAATTTTCATTATTGATATTTTAACTGCAGACAATATTCTAGTGGAATTTTAAAAAATATTAAAAGGTTATTTTAACTAAAAATATTTAAAAATTATACTAAATTTAATTTTAAAAAAATTACTTCAAGTTGGTTCCATGCTTTAGAATCCCAATAATTGAAAGTGGATTCGGAATACTTTAAAAGGCAAAAGCAAAAGGAACCTTGTACGGCCATCAACAATCCACTAACAAAGTAAATTCTATCATTTAATTTATTTTTAATTTAAATATTTCTATCATAAATGACTTTATTTTAGTGTTTACTTGGCATACGACCCATAGTAAACAGCATCCCAAACAACTAGGAATGATAATTTTCTTCAAACCTGTTGGAGTATGAAAATGTGTGTGTGTATATATATATATATTAAAATTATTATTATAAAAAATATTTAATTTTTTAATAGGTATAAATATTAAAATGGATATTATCCGATTGATATGGAACAGAAAATATAAAATCCGATTTAAATCCAATTTATTATCATAACAACACCCATAAACTCGAGTAGCATTACCATCGCATTATTTACTAAACCACACCATTTATTATTATTACTAAACCACCCGATGGCAATTCTTTTTAAATTATTATTATTATTATTATATACGATTTTAAATTTTTACAGAATTCTTGAAAGTTTAACTATAAATAGTATTTGAAAAGCATCAGCCTGGATCAGGGGCACCGATCTCAAAGCGGAATTGAATCGGAGAGGAAACCAAGAATTGGGGGAAAAGACCTGCCTTTCAATTTCTCCGACGAGCCCATTCGCCGTCCATCCCCGCCGACGGGTGCGATTCTCCGGTAAGCCCTAGCCCAGCGGCGCTGTACTTACTGTTGCTGTTGTTGTTATTGTTAGTACTATAGGCAGCCTCCTGGTCCATCGATTGGTCGGCGGAAGGGCGGTGGTGGGCGGCGAGAGCGAGGGTGCGGTCGCCCTCGGCCTCGCGGTAGCGATTGAGGTAGGCCTTGAGGGGGACGACGTAGCTGTCGAAGCCGAGGGTGGACATGGCCCAGAGGAGGTCGTCGCCGTTGATGGTCTTGCGCTTCTCGCGCTGGCACTTGTCGGAGGCCTCCCCGGTGACGAAGCTGATGAACTCCGAAACGCACTCCTGCACCGTCTCCTTCGCCTCCTTCGAGATCTTCGCGTTCGCCGGCAGCGACCGCTTCATGATCCGGCTCACGTTGGCGATCGGCAGGAACCGGTCCTGCTCCTTCGGAGAGCTCGATCCGCCGCCGAGCACAGCGTCCGACTCCGTCTCCGACAGGGCTTCGCCGCCTCCGCCGCCCCGGTGGGCGCTGCGTTTGCCCTTCATCGACCAATTTTAGGGATTTGACGGAGGAATGTGGGGGCGAGGGTTTGGGGTTTTTAAAAGAAACGAGAGGGAACGTGGAACACCCTTTAATCCCCAAAATTTTATTTATTTATTTATAAAATTATTATTATTTTTTAAAAATTATTTATTTAAAAACTCCGTCCGACCACACCACAACACAACTCGCGAGATTGGTATCTCTAGAGGCTCATGAGTGACAATTGTCACCCTTTTAGCTGATTTTAAGAGTCTCTAAGAGTTGTATAATGATAATTTGTAGGTGAACTTAAACATTAATAAGTCGATTATTTGACCATAAGAAGGAAGTCTACGATGTTTCTATAGAGGAAAGGCAAGGCGAGAGACATATGACAAGGACATGAAACCAAATTGAAGGCATCAAATGGCGAAGGACAAAAAGTTAGATTCCAAATGGGACAACAACACTTTATTCCTTTCTCCACAGAGCCTTTCATTGAGTTTGCATTCCTGAAAAGAGGGAGATTAATTAGGCAAAAGCATTTTAACTAGATTTGATGAGTAGAAATAAGCCAAGGAATAAATGACTATCAATTTATACTTCGAATAGAAGAAACTGAGAGTCTCAGCAAAAGTTTTATCTATGTAATACCCCTTATTTCAATGTTGATGTATTGACACGGGTGGAGTCAGGTTCATGGCTACTCGGACGGTAGCTGAGGGGCGCAATAGGATGAGAAGGAGATTTACGTGGGAAAAAGGAAAAAGAGAGAAAAGGAGGAAGGTAGCCCAGGGTGACGACATCGATGTCAACACTTATAGCCTATGTAGCCTTGGGTGATAGTGTCAGCATCGATCTTAGTGGCACACGGCCTGAGATCAACATGGATAGATCACTTGAGCTGGTTCCATCATTATGTATTGATTAGTGTTACAACATGTATACGCTATCAAGTAGTTGATACAATGTTGTTTTTTTTTTATTTTCAGTACTAGTGTAATAACTACAAAATTGCTACAATATGTAAAACTTATTTTTGCAACTATTATAACATGTAACACTTAATACAATACTATTATAGTATTGTAGCGGTTATTTTATAGTTTTTTCTATTGTTTTAAAATGACTTTGATGAAATTTAAATAATTTTAATCGTTGTTAATTTTTTTAATATAATATTATTTAGAATTTAAAATTTATGTTTTAGGATTTAAATATAAGGGTGTATATAATAGCTACTCGGTAGTTGCTAGAACGCGAAAAATCATGAATTTCACTTTAATCGAATTAAATTGTACACTCTAAATCTTATATATGTTATAGCAAATATATAGTAATTTCTATACATTCTTGTAGTTATTAATAGCTCAATAAGAGATATTATGAGGATAAAACATATAATGGTGTGTTCTTTTTTACTTTTTATATATATAAAATAGATTGAAGTAAAAAGTGAAGTTTCACTTTTGTGACTCCAGACAACCTCACATTCTCTTAAAGGAGAAAAATTATAAGAGTACATGTTTTAATATAGTAATCCTATATTTTTTTCATGATTTATATAAGTTGAGATGTCATTCTATTTTTTCGCCAAATTAACCTATGTGTATTACGTTAGATTGAAAAAAAATTGTAAATCTAATTAATTTCATTAGCTAGCTTTAGGGATGATCGATTTGATTCTATAAAATTTTTCTACTGATAATAAGGATAAATTAGAAAATATATATGATGATAAATCTAGAAGTACAATATATTTTGATTATATGTTTTATTTAGAATTTTTTTTATAAATATATTATAATTAAATATTAAATTATGGATGTCTCAATTTAAATATTGTATTATAGTACTATATCTCCGGGGGTTTATCACGTTAGATTGGCGGTTGATATGGTGGTGATGATGACTGTGATGGACTAATTGTGTAGTCAACGTTGCCTTTGTTAGATTGTCGGAGGGAATCCAACCAAAAGATCCTATTTAGATGATGTCGGAACAGCTCTTTGCCATTTTTTCAAAGTGATTTAAAGTCAAAGACGGCATTTGATTAAAAGACAAAAGAAAAATAGAAGATAAAAAAAACTCATGTTGGTAACAGAACAAGTCTGAAATCACCTGGTCGATATAAAAATTAAAGAATAAACAAATAGGTAATCGGAAATAGGGATATAAAGGAGTCCAATCGTTTGTGAGTCGACCGGCTCGATTAAAATATGACTCGAGCTCAAAGTTAATATATTAAAAAAAAATTAAACTTGATCTCATAATTAAATATCAGCTCGAGCATGTAGAGTCCAATTCTAAGTGCTCGAATGAACTTAGCTAGAGTTGAGCCCATGGGTGGAGTCACCTTAGGGTTAGGTTGGACTCTAGCCCTATCAATTTTAGAAAAAAAAAAAAAAAAAAAATCAATCCTATATTTTTTTCCTTAATTATTTCATGTTTCCTGTTTTCCCCCCACGTACACTTTCCATTAAATTAAAATTTTAATTTTGTTTAATTAAAATTTCAAAACACATGTCAATTTATTATGAATTTTAATTAAATTAAAATTTTATAAACTCCATGCACGCTACCCCCTTATTTTTCCTCTTATTCGTAGAGTAGAGCCGCAAGTATTGTCGTCCCCCCACCCCCTTATTTTTCCTCTTATCTGTAGAGCCGTAGGTGCGAAAGACTTTAATTTTGATCATCTTTTTCCATCACTAGGTTTGACTTTCAAGTAGATATGTTTTTCTTTAGAATGAATTTCCTTCAAGCAATCGAGCTTCTTTCTCGGGCGGCGTGATCTCTCAATTTCTTGAAGATCTTTACATTATTATTCACATGATATTTTATATTCATGTCCTATATATATATTCGGTAGCAACTCGACGAGTACAAGCACGACATCCCTTCTCTAGAATAACACATGATATCGATACAACCATTGTCATAGGTATATTTTCTTTTGATATTATCTGTACGAGACAACTACTATTTTTTTCTTTTAATAAATTGATTAAATTTATAAATAGATTGATTAATTAATTTGATTAGTTTTATTTATATAATTATTTTTTTTCTTTATTGTTTGCTTGATATTTAACAAGTAGAGCTTCGTATCATGTTATATTAGATTGATTATTAAGGAGTATTTTTTTTATTGATGATAATTTCTGTATTTAATTTATTCACTTTAATATAGCAAATTCAAGGAATGAAGAAAAGAAAAACTATCAATTCATTTTTTAAAGTAAAAGAGTAAATACCGACAAGTCAAGGGCATTCTCTATCCAATACTGATATATCAAATTCCAATGATTAAGTAGATATTAGTTCTCTTGAGCCTAATCTAGTATTACGTACTCCGATATGGAAATATCCTGTTAATCAGAGAGATGAATCAGACAAGCTTATATTAAAATAGGGGCATATCAACCTATTAAGAATGAGTATCCATTGACCAAATTCGAAAGTTAAAATCGACGATTTCAAAGTCATGAGTTTAAAAGTTTTCTTGGTTAGAGTACTCTCCTTCAAAAGATGTTGCATTTTGCTTTTCATGTTTCTTGTTTGAACACGAGCATCCTCGCAATTCTGCATTTACAACGAATGGATTCAAATATTAGAAGCGAGTTAATGATGAGGATAGATGCACATTTTTTATGCATATAGGATGCAATACTTCACCACATAATAATGCTGTGGAATATCTTGATAATTTGATGAATATACCTAGTTATATTGACAAAGTGATAAATGCACAATCTTTAAATGAAAAGCAGAAGAACAGATTGCGGCTTATAGCAACTATTGAAAAACATTCGATGACTCACTTTGCAAGTATGTGCATTTAGAGGGCATGATGAGTCTCCATCTTCTAATAATAGTGGAAATTTTATTGAAATGATAAAATTTATAGCGAAAATGAATGAGAGTATTGGGAGCATCATCTTAGAGAAAGCTCCAAAAAATGCATAGTACCCTTCACCGGAAATTCAAAAAAATATCTTAAATATTCTTGTCAACCAAGTGAGAACCAAGATTTGTAAAGAAATTGGGGATGCGAAATTTTGCATTTTAGTTTATGAAGCAAGAGATACATCTAACAAGGAGTAGATGATTATTGTATTGAGATTTGTGGATATTGATGGTTTTTTACAAGAGCGATTTTTCACGATTGTACATGTAATTGATACAACTACTGCAACACTTAAGAAAGAAATATATGATGTTCTTGGTCGTTATGACTTGCATATTCACAATATATAAAGACAAGGATATGATGGTGCTAGCAATATGCGTGGTTCTTGGAATGAATTACAAGCTCTTTTCTTAAAAGATTGTTCATGTGCATATTATGTACATTGTTTCACTCATCGACTTTAATTAGCATTAACTGCAGCCGTTGAAAAGAGGTATCCATTTGGTTATTCTTTTCAAAATTGAATTCAATTTGTAATCTCATTAATGTATCTCCTAAACGTCATGTTGAGTTATATTCTGCTTAAAAAATTGAAGTTGCACATATGATAGCTACTGGTGAACGCAATACCGGTAGAGGATGTAATCAAATTGGAAATTTACTAAGACCTGGAAAGACTCGTTGGAGTTCTAATTTTGAATCAATTTGTTGCATGATTGATATGTATAGCTCTGTGATTAATGTGTTTGAAAAGATGGTGGTTGATGGGTCTTCTAACTCCATCCGTAGTGAAGCTAGTGGTTTGTTGATTGCAATGAAGTCTTTTGATTTCATATTCATATTACACTTGATGCAAAAGATAATTGGGATAACAAATCTGCTTTGTAGAACATTGCAAGAGAAATCTCTAGATATTTTAAATGCAATGGACTATGTTTCAACTACTAAAATTTTGCTTCATATTTTGAGAGAAGAAGGTTTTGTTATTCTACTTAGTCATGTGAAAGAAGTTTGTGCCAAATATGACAATGAGATACCCCATATGGAAGCTCGTTATAAATCTGCCACAAGTTGTTCTTGTTAACAAAATAACTCAATTACAGTTGAACACCACTATCGATTTGATGTATTTGTTGCTTCAATAGATTTTTAAATTGAAGAACTTAATAGTAGATTCAAGGATGAGATAGTCGAACTTCTTAAGTTTAGTTATGCGTTCGAACCTAAAGAAAATTTTATGTTTTTTAATGTTGATCACATTTATCGACTTGCTGAGAAATTCTATCTTCTTCATTTTGATACACAAGATTTGCACCACTTGAGAATGTAATTGGATAATTATAAGTTTGATATTGTTGGCTATGAAAGATTTCAAAATTTATCAACTATTTCTGAATTATATCGAAGATTAGTTGAAACAAATAAGTCGGGAACCTACAATTTGATTGACAGGTGATTTTTTTTTCTCATTTGTTATAGTTTATACATTATAATTATATCATTTACTTATATATTAAATCTAATACTTTTATTTAATTGACAGGTTAATTCGTCTTATTTTAACTTTTCTCGTTTCTACAGCAATAATGGAACGAGCATTTTCAATTATGAAACTTGTTAAAACATCACTTCATAACAAGATGGAAGAAGAGTTTTTAGTGGATTCTATGATCATCTATATTGAACGGGAGTTGATTGATAAAAATGATAATGATATAATAATTAATGAGTTTGATTCTAAAAATAATCAAAGAACACAATTTCAATAGCATTTTTTTATCCGATACTTTAATTTTGAATATATTGAATATTAGATACTATTTGATCCTGTCCGAACCGGGATCAATGGACGCTGGGGATGTGGCGCTCCCTACTGTATCCTCGAGTGCTCCGGCGAACCTGTAACAAAACCGAGCCGGGGGGGGGGGGGTGTCCCGGCGACGGCCCTCCGACGCTCAAGTTAGGCGAAGGAATAAGAAAGTGGCTTAGAAAATGTAGACTTGTGTACCTCCGGTTGAAGAAATGGAGGCCTTATATAGACCTCTCGAAGGAGCCTGGGCACACCAATCGAAGCGATCACCTGCTTTCGACCATGCCTAGGTGTGGGCCTGTCAGAAGGGCATCCATAAGACCATACTGCTACTGTATCAACCTGTCCGTGACGTGATGGTGGGGCCTTTAATAGTGTCATCTTGCGTACAATCTAATCATCATGCCTTTGCTGACATATCATATCCCGAGCCGATCGAATAGGCCGCTCGGCTAACCACTGTTCCCTCGCCACGACTCCGGCCGAGCGGACACCTCCGCTCGGCCATTCGGCTTCGGTTCTTCTGCTTTGGCGTCGGAAACCCAAACCTTTGGCTGGGTAATCTCTGGTTCCGCTCGGACGGGACCCCATCTGTGGGTCCCCCATTCTTACCGTCGGATCACTTGCCTCCCCTTCAAGTCTAGTCGAAGGAGGCAGTGAGTCCGACTGACTGGACTGTGTGTCCGAGCGGGCGGTCGTCGCCTTATCGCTGCTGCTGATATCCCTTGAGCCGTTCGGCCCTCATGCCAAATTTATCCGTTTGGCTCTTCGCTTTGTATGCCTTGGCGCCCAACGTGGATGTTTGCTTGTCTAAATCCTCTTGAAAATCGCGCAAGTCTTTTTCATTAAGCCGAAGCATGCGCGGTATGGGCGCATTAATTGTGCTTGGTGACAGAGCGCCACGTGGCTTGTCTCTAGTGGCGATGACGCTCCGTACGATGGGACGCCCTTTGTTTTGAAATGAACGGTTAGATGATGACCTCGTCTCTTGTGCCCTTCATCCGACGGATGAGGCTGAGCGGTCTCGTTTGTATAAAGCCCTCGTTCTGGCCTTCACGTCGCACTCTCTGTTTCATCGCGCGTCCTCTGCCGAAGCTGCCTGCTGCTAGCTTACTCCGGTGACTCCCCGTGCTTGCTTTCCAGTGGTTTTCGAGTTCCTGGGCTTCTTTCCTTTGATATTCCCTCAGTAAGCTTCTTCTCTTCTCTCGTCCCCTTGTTTCCGAGTATTGCTAGGCTTCCTTCCCTTATTTAGTCATGGCGTGCACTTCTGCACCCACTACCGAGGTTCACGGTCCGTGGTATATGAGTATGGAGAGTAGGTTAGATGAGGAGCGCGCCCGGCGCGTTGTTAGGACCTACGGGATCTCGCACGACCATGAAATAGTTGTAGCCGGCCCGACCGACCGGCCCCATAACCCGTCGATCGGTATTATTTGTTTTTTTCTGGACCAATTCCAGGGCGGCCTTAGATTTCCTACTCATCCATTTATTTTGGAAGTTTGTAATTATTTCCGCATCCCGCTCGGCCAACTTGTGTCGAATTCCTTTAGGCTACTGAGCGGGGTTGTCGTCCTCTTTAGGCTGCACAGTATCCCACTTGACCCCAAAATATTCCACTACTTCTTCTACCCCAAACAATCCGTGTTGGGTACTTTTTTTTTCCAAAGTAGAATAGGCTTCAAATTTTTTGAGAACATGCCGACCTCCAACAAGCACTGGAAGGAGTTCTTCTTCTATATACGACTTCCCGAGCGGCCAGCATTCCGAACCAAATGGCAGACCGCTGTGCCGACCCAGCCGGAGCTCGACAAATTCTGAAGCAATCCGGCCTACCTTCATTCGGCAAATTGTTTGTCCGGTCAGCGGTACAAAATCGACCAGTTGCTTCTCAAGGGGGTGTTGTACATTTTTGGATTATCTCCCGTTCGGGCCAATCTCCCCTACCGCATGGGTAATGACTCTTTACTCCCTTTGCCTTTTTTGTCTAACTGATTTTAATTTCTTCCACTGCAGCTGAAGTCATGTGGCGCTCCAAGGCTACCGATCATCTGAGATTGAAGGCTGTGGAAATCGAGGCGGCTACCAAAAAAGAACTCGCCGAGCGGGGTCTTATCCCCAGCCGCCCGGCAGATGCAGGAGAGGGGGGGACGCAGTCCGCCCCTGAAACAGAAGTTACCCAACCCGCTTCAACGGAGGTTGAGGCGGATCCTGTTTCCTCTGCTCCAGCCGAGCTGGGAGTCCCCCAGGCCGGGGATTCACCACGGGAAGTTCGGCGGAAACGTCAAAGAGAGTCCAGCCTTCCGCCGACCCCAAAGGGCGAACCGCAGGCGCCGATCGAGATCGCTTCTCCAGATCGCACGCCTTCGCAGATTAGGACCCCCGTGGCCTCGCCCACCACACATCCCTCTGGTTCTCCTCCACGGACTCGTCGTCGCTTACGACGGTTGGGCGAAACTTCAACCATAGGGGAGTCCTCGGGCCAGGCGACTGCGGCTGAGGAAGTGCCGGCCGGCCACCCGACCATCAAGACTACCCTTCGATTCCCGTCGGAGGAATAGTTATTGTCTGCCGATCGGCCATCAAGCCCCGTTCATGAAATAACCTTGACGGGTCCGCTCGCCAAACTTTTCGAGGACGCCTAGATTCGGGTGACCCTCATGACGCCCAAGCAGCTCGGCGATAACTACATGCAGCAGGCCACTCAGGTAGGTTCATTTTTCTTCCTGTTCCATGCTACTGTTCGGTTCCTGATTTTATTATTTCCCTTACAGCATTGGGCTGAGCAAATCGCCACTAGCCATCGGCTGGCCGAGCTGGAGGATCTTATGGAAAAGCTCCAAGTTTCGCGGGGTCCATCGGCCGAGCGGGAGAAACATGCCCGCGAGGCCGAACAGAAGAAGGCCGCCGACCTGGCTACAGAGGTGGCTCGACTTGGAGGCTTGGTGAAGAAACGCGACGAAGACGTGAAGCGTGCCAGTAGCCGGAAGAAGCGGGCGATCGCTGATCTGGACAAGATGAAAGTTGAAGTCCGAGCCCTAGATCAGCGATCTAAGGAGCTGAAAGCCCAACTAACTACCGAACGGGATGGGCGCTCAGCTGAACGCACTAAAGCGGAGGTGGACCAGAAAGTTCTTCAAGATTCACTAATTGCCTCCCGGGTGGCGCTCAGAAAGTACAAGGAAGGGGAGCCGAGTCGTCTGGCTGCTGCACGTCAAGATTACCTCCGCTCGGAGAGGTTCGGCCGAAATTTGGCGGCAGCGTCTCTTCAACCTTTGCCGAGGCCGTTAAGGTCACTATGGCCTACTTTAAGAAGGGTGGCCACCTTCCTGCGGGAATGCACATTCCCGCCTCCGATCTGGCGGCCATGACAGACGACATTCCGGACGATTTCTTCAACTTCGAAGACCCCGAGTGAAGAGTGTTCCTCGTCTATATCTTGTTTTTGCGTTTCTTACGCCCAGCGCAACTTTTTGTACTTGCCGTCCGGCATGCTTTCCCTTTAATACAATTAAGTCTTTGCTTGCGTCTTCCTGATCCTTATCCATAATATTCTTCTGTTTGCTTAACGTTTATGCTTAGAGTCAGTCATGCTCTAAGTGTTCTCCGTCACGCGGCCGATCAGCTTAACCCATTAAACAAAGTCCGAGCGGGAGGGCCTACTCGCTCTGCACGTATCTAGCCTGTGGTTTCCGCGGTTTCTTATTCTCTGATATTCGTTCGTCCGCCCGGGGTATTTATAGTCGCCGGACCGACTCTCGATTTTTAACGATGGTGCTCACCGGTTTTCCGCTCGGTTTCCATAGACGCCGGCGCGGCTCTCGATCTTTAACCACGGAGCTCGTCGGCGCGGATATTTATAGCCGGTCGGCGCGGCTCTCGATCTTTAACGACGGAGCTCGTCGGCACGGATATTTATAGCCGGTCGGCGCGGCTCTCGATCTTTAACGACGGAGCTCGTAGGCGCAGATATTTATAGCCGGTCGGTGCGGCTCTCGATCTTTAACGACGGAGCTCGTCGGCGCGGATATTTATAGCCGGTCGGTGCGGCTCTCAATCTTTAACGACGGAGCTCGTCGGCGCGGATATTTATAGCCGGTCGGCGCGGCTCTCGATCTTTAACGACGGAGCTCGTCGGCGCGGATATTTATAGCCGGTCGGCGCGGCTCTCGATCTTTAACGACGGAGCTCGTCGGCGCGGATATTTATAGCCGGTCGGCGTCGGCGCGGCCCTCGATCTTTAACGACGGAGCTCGTCGGCGTGGATATTTATAGCCGGTCGGCGCGGCTCTCGATCTTTAACGACGGAGCTCGTCGGCGCGGATATTTATAGTCGGTCGGCGCGGCTCTCGATCTTTAACGAAGGAGCTCGTCGGTGCGGATATTTATAGCCGGTCGGCGCGGCTCTCGATATTTAACGACGGAGCTCGTCGGCGCGGATATTTATAGCCGGTCGGCGTGGCTCTCGATCTTTAACGACGGAGCTCGTCGGCGCGGATATTTATAGCCGGTCGGCGCGGCTCTCGATCTTTAACGACGGAGCTCGTCGGGCTTTTAAGCCTAATTTGGACAACGTTACCTGGCCGAACGGCACAGGGTCTTTGGAATTGAGCCTTTGGCTCGTACAATATACCTCCGGCTGAGCAGCTCGAGGCCTTAGTCGTCGAGCGCTTGGCTCCGATAATTTACCTCCGATCGAACGGCACGGGGCCTTCGGATAACCAACCGTTCGGCTATGAACACAGAATGCCTTGGGAATAATTTGTTTCCTGCGATAAAAGGAGTACAGCTATTTTGAATTTACACAAAATAAAGCAAAAGCGCACCTATCACCCAGCTCTATATGGCTGTAGGTGATTTGCACTCCATGGTCGATCCAGCATCCGACCTTCCGCATCCTTGAGGTAATAAGCACCCGAACGGAGTTTCTCGACCACTTCAAAGGGTCCTGCCCAGGGAGCTTCCAACTTGCCGACATCTTCGACCGGCTTGACTTTCTTCCAAACTATGTCGCCTACTTGAAAGGCTCTGGGGATCACGCGCCGGTTGTAGTTCTGTTTCATACGTTGCCGGTACGCCATCAGCCGGACGGACGCTTTAGCTCTTTCCTCTTCGACCAAGTCTAGCTCCATGCTCCTCCGTTCGGCGTTATCTTCATCATAATTTTGTACCCGAACGGACTCCACCCCAACTTCAATCGGGATGACTGCTTCGCCTCCATATACCAAGTGAAATGGAGTGACGCCCGTTCCCTCCTTTGGTGTCGTGCGGAGAGCCCATAGGACGCCCGGCAGCTCGTCTACCCAGTTGCCTCTTTCATGGTCGAGTCGAGCCCGTAAAATTCTGAGAATCTCTCGGTTGGTTACCTCGGCCTGACCGTTACTCTGGGGGTATGCCACCGATGTGAAGTGCTGCTCGATGCCATAACTTTCGCACCACTTCCCGAGCAGCTTCCGAGTGAATTGACGTCCGTTGTCGGGGACGAGTCGTCTTGGGATGCCAAAGCGGCAGATGATATTTTGCCATATGAACTTTTTAACCATTTGCTCGGATATTTTTGCAAGTGGCTCGGCTTCTACCCATTTTGAGAAGTAGTCGACCGCCACCAATAAGAACTTCCGCTGCCCGGTAGCCATGGGGAAGGGTCCCACGATGTCCATCCCCCATTGGTCGAACGGGCAGGCCACAGTTGATGCTTTCATCTCATCTGCCGGTCGGTGGGACATGCTGTGATACTTCTGACAGGATAGACAATTTGCAACGGTCCGGGCAGCATCCTTTTGAAGTGTTGGCCAAAAATACCCGGCTAGCAAAATCTTCCTGGTTAACGACCGTCCGCCTGGATGTCCACCGCACGAACCTTGGTGCACTTCTCGAAGGATGTACTCGGCATCTTCCCAGCTGACGCATTTTAGGAGAGGACGAGAGAATGCCTTCTTGTAGAGTTGATCTCCTACGAGGGTGAACCGACTAGCCCTTCTCTTCAGTAAATGAGCTCCTTCCCGGTCGGAGGGGGTAGCTCCCGAGCGCAAAAATTCCACAATAGTTGTCCTCCAGTCGCTCGGGTATGTGATGTCCTCCATCCGATCGACATGTGCTACTAAAGATACTTGCTCGATCGGCTTCTGAGAGCCGACCGGGTATAACGCGCTTGCCAGCTTGGCCAATTCATCCGCCACTTGATTCTCCGCCCGGGGGATCTTCTGAATAACCACCTCCCTAAAGTTGAGCTTAAGTTTTTCAATAGCCTCCACGTAGAGCTTGAGCCTTGTACTATTTATCTCGAAAATCCCCGAGATTTGCTGAGCAGCCAACTGGGAATCTGAATAGAGGATGACCCGGACGGCTCCAACGTGCCGAGCGGCCTGCAATCCAGCAATAAGGGCTTCATATTCTGCTTCGTTGTTGGTCGCTCGGTAATCTAGCCGGACGGAGAGCTGCATCCGCTCTCCTTGTGGGGACAGCAAAACTATGCCAATTCCGCTCCCGTGTCTAGTGGACGATCCATCCACGAACACTTTCCACACAGCTTCGGGTTCCGGGTCCTGCACCTCCGTCACAAAATCGGCTAAGGCTTGTGCCTTGATAGCCGAGCGGGGTTGATATTGGATATCAAATTCGCTTAGCTCGGTTGTCCATTTGATGAGCCGTCCGGAAGCTTCTGGATTTAAAAGCACTCGTCCCAACGGGCTATTGGTCTTGACGATAATCATGTGCGCCAGTAAATAAGGACGAAGTCTCCGAGCGGCCAGGATCAGAGCAAAGGCCAACTTCTCGAGTCCGGTGTAGCGAGTTTCAACATCTTTCAAGATATGACTCAGGAAATATACAGGTTGCTCCTCACCTCCCGACCGGACTAACGCTGATCCCACTGCCTGCTCGGTTGAGGATAAATAAATGTGCAACGGTTCGCCGACAGCTGGCTTGGCCAGCACAGGTAGGGAGTTTAAGTACGTCTTCAGTTCTTCAAAGGCCCGATCGCAGTCTTCATTCCATTGGAACTTTGTAGCTTTGCGGAGGACTTTGAAGAACGGAAGGTTCCGGTTGGCAGTCTTGGAGATGAAGCGTGATAGCGCTGTAATTCGACCGGTCAGCCTCTGTACTTCCCTCATGTTTCTGGGCGGTGGCATGTCCTGAAGAGCCTTCACCTTGCTAGGATTAGCTTCAATACCCCGTTCGGTCACAATATAGCCCAAGAAACGTCCTCCTTTGGCGCCGAACAAACACTTATGAGGATTTAGCTTGACCCCATATTTTCTGAGTGTACGGAAGGTTTCTTCCATATCTTTGCATAAAGTGGCCGCTCTGAAGGATTTGATGAGGATGTCATCTACATAGACCTCCAGGTTGTGTCCGATTTGCTCGCGGAAGACCCTATTCATCAATCTTTGATATGTTGCTCCGGCATTCTTCAGTCCGAACGGCATCACCGTATAGCAATACGTCCCGTCCGGTGTAACGAAGCTAACTTTTTCCTGATCCTCCGGGGCGAGCGGCACTTGATGATAGCCTTGGTAGGCGTCCAGCATACATATAAGCTCGCATCCGACTGTAGAATCTACGAGCTGGTCGATTCGGGGCAGAGGGCAGAAATCCTTCGGGCAAGCTTTGTTCAGATCTCTGAAGTCGATGCACACCCTCCATTTGTTGCCCGGCTTGGAGACGAGCACTACATTTGCTAACCAGCTTGGGAATTGAACCTCCCGTATGTGGCCGGCCTCTAAGAGCCTTTCTACCTCCGCTCGAATGATAATATTCTGCTCGGCGCTGAAATCTCTTCTCCTTTGTTTTACTGGCCGAGCGTCCGGCCGGACGTGAAGCTTATATTGGACTATGCTAGGGGAGACACCGGACAGCTCATGCGTCGACCAAGCGAAGACGTCATGATTCATCTGGAGGCATTTGACCACTTCCTCTTTCTGTTCGTCCTCTAGGTCAGCGGCAATAAAGGTTGTAGCCTCCGATCGGCTCGGATGGATCTGAACCTCCTCCTTTTCATCATAAATTAAAGCAGGAGGTTTCTCGGTTATGGCGTGTACCTCGATCCGTGGAGCCTTTCGCACGGCGCTGGATTCGGCTCGGATCATTTCCACATAGCATTTTCGAGCGGCTAACTGATCTCCTCGTACTTCACCGATTTTGTCCTCGACTGAGAATTTGATCTTCTGATAGAACGTCGACACAGTAGCTCGGAATTCGCTTAACGCCGGTCGCCCCAGTATCACGTTGTAGGAGGAAGGGGAGTCGACCACCACAAAATTTGTTGTCCTCGTTCTCCGGAGCGGTTCTTCCCCTAAGGAGATAGCCAGTCTTACTTGTCCGACCGGAAGAACCTCATTGCCCGTGAACCCGTAGAGGGGGGTTGTCATGGGCAGCAGCTCGGCTTGATCGATTTGTAGTTGATCAAAGGCCTTTCTGAAGATGATGTTGACCGAGCTGCCAGTGTCAATGAAGATACGGTGGATGGTGTAGTTGGCTATCACCGCTTTGATGATAAGGGCATCCTCATGCGGCACTTCAACTCCCTCAAGATCCTTGGGCCCGAAATTGATCTCGGGTCCGCTCGCCTTTTCTTGGCTGCAACCCACCTCATGGATTCTGAGCTGCCGGGCGCTTGCCTTTCTCGCCCTGTGTGAATATCCTCCGGTCGGCCCACCCGCAATAATATTGATTTCTCCCCAGGAGGTGTTGTTTCTGTTTTCCTCTTCCCGAGCGGACTGCCTAGGTCGCTCATTGGACCTTCGAGAGCGATATTCATGCCTTGGAGGGAAACGCTGTTCGGGAGATCTTCTATATGTTCGCCGACCGGACTCTAAATGCCGCTGCCGGCGGCCGGGTGAAGGCGATCGACGAGGGCCACCCCGTCGTACGGGATGGGTGATTGAAGGCAGGCCCCGACAGTCGCGGGTGTAGTGGGAGTCAGTATTATGGAAAGAGCAAAACATTGGGGTCCATACCCTTTTTTTCTTCATCTTTGACCGCTTGGCCGCTACCTCTTGGACCACCGGGGACTTCACATGATGTGCCCGGGATGCCTCAACTCTTGGTCCTCTTGGTGGCTGATGGGCAGCGGGCTGCTTCCGTTCGGCATGGGCCGGACATTCGGCATGAGTTCCCTTCCGCCGGGCAGCCTCCGCCTCTTCCACATTTATATACTCATTCGCCCGGTGTAGCATGTGGTTGTAGTCTCTGGGCGGTTTGCGAATAAGCGCGCAGAAAAAGTCCCCTTCCGCGAGGCCTTGCGTGAAGGCGTTTACCATTGTCTCCGAGGTGGCTGTGTGGATGTCCATCGCTACCTGATTAAATCGCTGTATATACGCCCGGAGAGATTCTCTTGGTTCTTGTTTGATGGTGAACAGGCTGACGCTTGTCCTTTGATAACGTCGGCTGCTCGCAAAGTGATGAAGAAATGCCTTTCAGAACTCCTGGAAACTATTGATAGAGCCGTCTGGCAGCCTCCGAAACCACCTATGTGCAGATTCCGATAGAGTGGTGAGAAATACCCGGCACTTTACGCCATCGGAGTACTGATGCAAGGTGGCGATGCTGTCGAACTTCCCCAAGTGGTCGTCGGGGTCGGTCGTCCCATTGTAAGCTCCGATCGGCGGTGGTGTATAGTATTTTGGTAACGGATCCCGATGTATGGCTTCAGAGAACTGTCGGTGAACCTGCTCGGGTGGTGCGTTCGCTCGGGGAGCTTTGCCCTTCCAATGATCCCGAACGGGAGGCTCATCGGATGAAGATCCTTGCTCCCCGTGAGCGGGCGCGATTTATGGGGGAGTACGGAAGAGTGCCTGAGGGAACTCTCCTGTTGAAACATATTCCGGGCGGTCTGCTTGCGCCGCCCGGCCTGCTGAAGCCGAGGTTGTTTGCTGTTGCGCTCGCTCAGCCTGTACTTTCTCCTTTTGCTGCGCTACTGTCTTGGTTGCCCTCGCCTCGACTATAGCGTCAAACTCTTCTTATGAGAGTGCCACGGTATGTAGTCTTCCAGCCTCGTCCATTGCCTCTGCTCGGATGCAGGTGCGTTCCCACAGACGGCGCCAAATTGATCCTGTCCGAACCGGGATTAATGGACGCTGGGGATGTGGCGCTCCCTGCTGTATCCTCGAGTGCTCCGGCGAACCTGCAACAAAACCGAGCCGGGGGGGGGGGTGTCCCGGCGACGGCCCTCCGACGCTCAAGTTAGGCGAAGGAATAAGAAAGTGGCTTAGAAAATGTAGACTTGTGTACCTCCGGTTGAAGAAATGGAGGCCTTATATAGACCTCTCGAAGGAGCCTGGGCACACCAATCGAAGCGATCACCTGCTTTCGACCATGCCTAGGTGTGGGCCTGTCAGAAGGGCATCCATAAGACCATACTGCTACTGTATCAACCTGTCCGTGACGTGATGGTGGGGCCTTTAATAGTGTCATCTTGCGTACAGTCTAATCATCATGCCTTTGCTGACATATCATATCCCGAGCCGATCGAATAGGCCGCTCGGCTAACCACTGTTCCCTCGCCACGACTCCGGCCGAGCGGACACCTCCACTCGGCCATTCGGCTCCGGTTCTTCTGCTTTGGCGTCGGAAACTCAAACCTTTGGCTGGGTAATCTCTGTTTCTGCTCGGACGGGACCCCATCTGTGGGTCCCCCATTCTTACTGCCGGATCACTATTATTTTATAATTTCAAAAAATTAATAATTATTTTTTTATATTTTTAAATCAATTAATTTATTATATTTTAACGATGCCCCAAGTAAATTTAGATTTTGACTATGTTCCTAATTGAGCCAATATAAATAGAGCCGAGCTTGAGCTGAGACGGACTCGAGCTCGGATCGTACCACCCTAACCGGAAAGGAACAATTAATTGATAATAATATAAATCTTGTCTAATAAATCTTGTAATGGTTTTTCCAATCGACACAAAGAAAAATAAAATTAAAATCCAAATTACAATTTATTTGCACTAGAATAAAACTAGGAAATGACGACTAATATTAAATTCCTATTTCTACTGGAATGAATTAATTCCTTATTTTTTCCTTCTTCAAATTAATTAATTGATCGCTAAATCGTAAGGCTGACGGAGTGCTTTAAGCTCCCCACGTGCAGCACGTGCGCCCCCAGAGCCACCTTCCTCTCGCCGTTCTCGTCCACCAAGCTCATGTCCCGGCAGACCTCCACACTGAACGCCACCTCCGCTGCGCCGCTCGGCTCGACGAACACCTTCTCGAACCCCATAAGGTGCTTCTTTGGCGCCCCGTGTACTGGCGGCGGCGTCATGAAGAGGAACACCGTGTGGGAGCCGCGCGCCGCGCCGGCGTTGCGCACCTGGAGGCGCAGGTCGAACTTGAGTGGGCCGGCGCTGCATCCGGAGTCGGCCAGCGGGACGGAGAGGCAGCGCTGAGAGTGGCAGGCGTGGGAAGCGTCGAGGGGAACAGTGACCAGCTTGGGGGCGGAGATGAGGTGGTGGGTGAAGTTGCTGTAGCTGAGGCCGTCGCCGAACTTGTACACGGTTTCGCCGGTGTAGAACCGGTAGGTCCGTCCGGGGTAGCCGGTGCTGGGGTCCGGCCGCATGCGCATGTCGGTCATGTTGACGGAGTCGGCGAAGGATTCTGGGTACCACGTCACCGGCAGCCGTCCACTTGGATTGAAGAATCCAAATATGACGTCGGCAATGGCGGCGCCGCCGGCCTCGCCGGGGTACCCCACCCAGAGAATGGCGGAGATGTTGTGGTTGCTCTTCGCGAAGGTGATGTCGAAGGGGCCGCCGGACATGATCACGAGGACCACCGGGCCCTTGGCCACTTTGGCCACCTCGGTGATGAGCTCTGTTTGCAGCCCGGGGAGGAGGAGACTCACCCGGTCGAAGCTCTCCCTCTCTATGGACTGGTCGGCGCCCACGACCAGAATGGTGGCGTCGGCCTTGGAGGCGGCGTCCGTGGCGGCCGCCAACTGGAGGCTGCTGCCTTGGCAACCCACGTCGGCGCAACCCGGCGCATACAGGGTGTTCTTGACGTTGGCCGAGAGACCTTGGAGCGGAGTCGTGTACTTGCACGGCGGCCCTGAAACAATCGATCAAAAATCAAATTTTTAATCTTTCACCCCCAAAAAATCGAATTTTTAGCAGAGAAAACGATTCCGTCGATGAAATCGCCGGAGAAAACAGAGCGCACACCTGCATAGTTGCCGATCATGGTGACGGTGACGTTGGCGTTGGGGCCGATCACCGCCAGCGACTCGACGGCGGCGGCGTCTAGCGGCAGCCGCTCTAAGTCGTTCTTGAGCAGGACGATGCCCTGGCGGGCGGCCTCGCGGGCGAGCTCCTGGTTGGCGGCGGAGCACACGTCGTCACGGCCGAGGTTACCGTACGGGAGCTTCCGGGGATCGCCGTCGAAGAATCTGAGCCGCATCAGCACGGCGAGGTTGTTCCTGATCGCCTTGTCGACGTCCTCCTCCTTCAGGTGCCCGCCCTTGATCGCCGCCAACGTGTGCTCCTTTAAGAAAGTCCCACAGTTGAGATCGAGCCCTGGACAAAACTCCACGTTAATGCCGAAACCCCGAAATCCTCCTCCCAAAATCACCGAAACTCCATTTAAATCTTTAAAATTAACCTGATTTGATCGAGATGGCTGCAGCTTCCTCAGGAGTCTTAGTGTAATGCTGATCATAGTAGAGAACACTCACCGAATCGCAATCCGAAACAATGTATCTGCAAGCATGAGTTCACTGTCAGCTTCATGAACTTGAATTGGAGAAGGGAAGAAGATGAAGAAGAGAGAGACCCATTGAGTTTCCAGTCTCCTCTGATGGTGCCGGCGAGGAGGTCAGGGTCGGCACAAGTAGGTTTTCCATTGACTTGGTTGTAGGAGCACATCACACTCGCCACATTGCCGTCGATCACACAGCTCTTGAAGGGGGGCTGGAAGGTGTCATCCATGTCCTGCTTCGTCACCTACAAAAACAACCCCAAAGAGTTTCAGTCACAGCCCAATCGATCAGATCACAAACCTTGAGCTTGCAGTCATATATTACCTTAGCATCGAAGGTGTATCGTTGGATGCCTTTCCAGTTATCGACATCGTAGGCAGTGTAGTGCTTGCAACAAGCAGCGACCTTGAGCTTTTCGGGGTCTTCGTCGTCGGTCTCCTGCAAACCCTTCACATAGCCAGCGGCATACTTACTAGCTAGGAAAGGGTCCTCCCCGGGGGTCTCCTGCCCTCTCCCCCACCGAGGGTCTCTGAAAATGTTGATGTTCGGGCTCCAAAACGTCAGCCCTGCATGACCTAGATTGTGCATTGCCCTCGCCTCGGTCGACACCACCTGAGAAACAAACAAATTGTTTGCAAGACGCGATCTTGCGGATGTTTGACGGTGGAAGTTAAACTTGGGATTTAGCAGCATTGAGTAAAAATGTCACCTTTCCGATGGCTTCGAAGAGGGAGGCGTTGAAGGAGGCGGCGGTGAGGATGACTTGGGGGAAGCTGGTGGCGCCGGGGATCAAGTGGGAGAAAAACGTGGCCGGACCGACGTCGGAGACGCCGTGGAGGGCCTCGGACCACCACCCGTATTTCGGGATCCCGAGCCGCGGCACCGCCGTCGCATTGTTCACCAGGTTCCCGATCTTCTCCTTCAGCGTGAGGCGGGGCAGCAGATCCTCGACCCGCTCGTGTGCCGAGAGCGATGCGTTGCAGAAGGGGAAACCGGCGAGGGTGGCGTTCGCCGCCACGTCGCAGGCGAAGATCGGACCGGCGGTTACGTCCCCGGCCGCGGCCGCGCAGACATTGGGCCGCAGGGCGCCCAGCAAGCACAGCGCCGCCAGGAGTAGATCCAAAAGGTGCGATTTTGACCGCTCCCCCATCTCCCTCCTCCTCCTCCTCCTCCTCCTCCTCCCACAAGCAGCGGCGGCGGCGGCTAGGTCACGAGCTCACTCTCCGCACAGACACAGAGCGCGTGAATACTTTGGATGGCGAAAGGGGACTTGGGTACGCTTCCCTACTCCGCCATTACCGCAGATTAACACAGTGGTTACTGCTACACTAACCTTCGCTGCAATAATCCAACAAAAATCTCGCCTTTATAAGAAAGGGCGCAGATCGGACGCAGCGAGGATTTCGGTGTCATGGATGGCGACGCGGATGATTCGATCGGATTAACAGGGAGAGATAGAGCTTCGACTTTATCCCAAACTCTGTTCGACCGCGCTGCAATTGTTAATTGGCTGATTGAGTCGGATAAAAATCCTTTTTTTTTTTGTTTTTTTTACTGGAATCTCAAAAAACTACACGGATCTTCGCGATCGGTGAGAAAAGGAAGATCAAATCGAGGACGGACGAAATGGCAAGGCAAGGCGTGAGAATAGAGAATTATGATCCAGAGTGGAGTAGCCGCCATGTAAATTGGGAGAAAGATACCGAAATGGTTGTTTCTGAACTAACTAAATTTTAAGAAGGGGAGTAGAGGGGAAGGAACATGTGATTACTAAGTAATTAATTGATTAAAGATGATTAACAGTTAATTAATTAACGGATGGACATTTTGTTATAAAGATGATTAAGTGTAAATCTTTTGGTATTACAATATTTTACATGTAAAAATTAATTTAAATATAGTTAGTAAAAAGTGTCTTTTAATTTTAATTAAGATATCTAGCTCTTCAAATAAATTAATTCTTAAGAGCTGAAATAAGGTAAATTATAAAATCTTCGTGGAAGCCCATCTAAACAATTAATATTCTTAGAATTGTTATCTGACTGGGAAAAAAAATTTACAATGCGTTACAACTGAAATTTACCCTCAATGCTGGGTAAAGTATTTGAAAGACCTAATTACTATGTCATTGTCCATGACTAGTAAAAAGTATTTTTGATATACTTTAGTGATAATGTTGATCCAATTATACAACAATATTTTTTCAAAATGAAAAATAGGACCTAAATAAATAAGCTTGAGTAGATGGGTTCATGAACACTATTCATTAATAATTATTATTTTAAATAAATAAAAAAATTCAAAATGAATATGCAAGTTTTTATTATTAAGTTTAATAATCAACTAAACAAACTTTAAATGTAAAAATTTAATGAGCGATTGACTTAAGAATATTGGACTGATGCATCACTCACTATGAGCGTTTCCTTATTTACTCTGAAGGTCAGTAAAAAATTTTTGTGGGACCAAACTGATCATCCTAGGATTAGTCGACGTAAGCTGGATACCCAGTGCCAATAAAAAATTATAAAAATTTTAAATAATCAAATAAGTTTGAATTGAAATCACTATTATATAAACGAACCAAACTTAAACCAAACATAAACAAAGCTCAAGCTCATAAAAAAATCAAATCAAGTCTAAATAATTATTTTAACGACTTGATTCATTTTAATCTCGATTTTACTTAGCTCGAACATCATAAAATTTAACTTAACTTGACTTGTTTATTGCCTATGCCACAAGCCAATGTGATGATTTTGAATTGGGAATTAATATAATAGTATTGGCACATGGAGGTTTAATTGTGTCCTATCCTTACCTTTGGACCACCACAGCTATTTATTTGATCCAACTAAATTTATTGTTTAATAGTTTTGTATTTAATAGACTTAAGTAAAAGGGGAAATTGGTTGGAGGAGATAAAGATAGAATATCTAAGCAAAGATGACCCACCTTTAAAATAAGGGAGACATTCTAATTTAGAGTCGATCGAGTGAGCTATAGCACCCCTAACTAAAGTCTAACTAAGGATTTAGTAAAGTCGATGGAGTGAGTTAGCACCCAGGAGAATCTAGATGGCATTGTATGAATCTCATAATCCTTTTAGGATCTTGATTGTAGGGTGCATTAATTCACTTTGATGATTATGTTTGTTATGTTCTTAAACTATTTTATCATACTTTACATGATATCAATCCATAGTTTTCTTGTTCACTAGCTTGTCCATCAAATGGAAGAAAACTAAGCAAGCTAAAGAACAAAAGGCATCTTCTATCTCCTGAAATGGAGGGGAGCATCTAATCGAAGGGCATCTCCTAAACCCTAAGTGGAGAAATTGCTCATGGAGCACTATAAGTCTACAACTCCCTACTCAATGACAAAAGTAGTGTGGTCTCATGCATTGTCTCCTTCCACTTCCTAAAGTTTTGTTAAAATAGACAAATCATACCAACTAGCAATGATTAGGGTTTTCAAAACATTCATGCCTCTAACCACCAAGTTGATAGAATTAGGGTTCTTGAAACACCAAACCTCTAAACATCGACACCTCTAACCACCAAATCGGTAGAGTAGATCGTGTCATGTTTAACTCTAATTTGAATGAGACCCCTTTAATAAACATGTGAACATCTATATGTAGGACATGAAATGAATTAATACACAACTAATTATTCCATTAATAAATTAATTTTAAACGAGTATTATATAAATAAATAATGCTAGATCAACAAATTACATTGAGAGCACATTTAAGCATTTAGAATTAGAAAAAAAAACTATTATCATTTTTGTTTTGTTATTTCATTAATAGAAAAAATTATTCTCACTTCTCAAAATTACTACAGATAAAATATTTTTTAACTTAATCATAATTGCTTCAACTTATCAGAATCACACAACTTGATAATGATATTTTTGGGTTAAAAAATAGGACGAGTTTTGATGTTTTTGAAAAATTGGGGGTGCCCTTTTAATGAAAATGATAATAATAAGTACTTTTTGATACAAACAATAATAAGCGGAATTTTTTATTTATGCCATATGTTAAATTTAAAATTTGATTTATTTAATAATTGCTTAGCGTAATTTAAACTTATTTTTAATCATAAAATTATCTTTTTATGTATAATAATAACAAGAGATATTGAAAAAAGTAAATAAATTCTCAACTAATAACATAATTTCATTTTACTCCAAGATAAATTAATTACTCTAAAATAGAAGGGTACTTCTCATTTCAATCTTAAAACTTCAGACATCCGACATTGCAATGAAAAAAAAGGGGGCAAATTATAACTTTTTTTTCATTTGATAATCCAGAACAACCAATGTCTTAAATTTTCCATCTCATTAAAGGAAAATATTTACAATACTTCATAGTTAAGATTCAAACCATAAGTGCTTAGAAATTTATTTAAAACAACGTTTTAAATTTTTCATCTCATTGGAGGAAAATATTTACAGTACATGGTAGTTATGATTCAAATCATAAGTGCTTAGAAATCAATTTAGGGAATATTTGGTAAAACTTCTACAGAACACTCTTTAGATTTCAGTTACATGGAAATACTTTTGAGTGTTTACGAATGTTAAATTCTAATTTTGTTTTTATAATGTTTACTCAAAAACTAGAAGTAAAAATTTGATGTTTTTCCTTGCTTCTGCTCTTTTATTTATGATTTTTAATTAAAATTAAAAGTTAACATTTATGTCCTTAATAAATTTATTATTTTATATAATTATCATCACATTTATGATCTTAATAAATTTATGTTTTTATATAATTACTACCACACTTTTACAATATTTATTTTTAAATAATATTTTATATTTTATACAATTTATATTTCTAGAATTTTTATACATATTTTTATGTATTTATATAAATTTCATCCTTTTTTATTTTTATTTTTATTTTTATTAATTTTATATATTTTTTCATTGTAAAAATAATAATTTTGATAAATATTTAAAATATAATAATAAACTAAAGATAGCTCAAACACTCCGTTGAGCATCTTACCGTTGCACTATGATGCGAAGCACGAATTATAACTTCTACATTATAAAATTAATATAATTCTGTAAATTTTGATGAAAGTTAAGGGTGACTATTGATTTGGGCTTGAATATACAAGAATGTTGCCCCCAGGACGTAGCCCAGACGGTGGGCGCATGGTATCTCTGACGTAATAGTCAGGGGTTTGATTCTCAAGAACTGACGACCTGCGGTTTACCCCACCATACGCCTATAGCCTGTGTACCTGCATGAACCTCCCTCTATATCCGTGGGACCGGTACTAGGGGGGCCACTAAGGTAACGGATCTACCTTTGAATATAGAATAATGTTGGATAATTAGAATTTATTAGTGTTTTTGTAAAAGTAACATTTAGTAAATTACTTTAAACCATATACTATTATTTTTTTAATTTTACTGAAAAAACCTTAGCAAAAATTAAACGAGCGATTTTTTTTATTAAAATTGTCAAAAGAGCACTTTTTCATTTATTATCAAAATAATATCCAAAACTAGGTCAGCATATGTTTTTCTTATAATTATACTATTGTTGGAATGACTATGGTTCATAATTACTATTAACAGTTAATATCCCCAAATAAACGGAATGCATATATCATCTCTAAGGTAACAATCAAAGATCAATTTTTAAAAACTGACCATTTGAAATTTATTTTATCATACACCTACAACCTATCTTTAGGGCCGGTTTTATATAGCGTTAAGTTAGCATATTTATCTTTTATATATTTTTTTTAATTCACAGCTATTATAATATGAACAATTTCATTATATATATATATATATATATTAGCATTCCAATTTTAATCAATGCTAATAACACTATACTATAACTAGTAGCTATAGTTCATAGTTGTTGCCCCGAGACTATGGTGTAGTAGAAAGACGTCAAGTTATCATTCAGGCACCGATCGTTTGATCCTTAACTACGATATATTTATAGAATTTTTTCTCTAAATGGAATGTGCAACCTTGGGATGTCGGGCTTTTGGACCACCAGTCATGAGTACTTCCTAATTTATTTTGGCGACCAATGAAAAACTTCCGTAGGACCATGTTGGTCGTCCCAAGTTCTGTGTTATCTAGTTCATTATTTTCTTTACAATTCATAGTTGATGCCCTCAGGGCTACGATGCAACGGAAAGAATCCAAGTTGTCACTCAGGCATCCACGTTTTGATCCCAACTATGACATATTTATAGAGATTTTTCCTCCGAATGGGACGCGCAACCACGAGATGTTGAGCTTTTGAACCGTTCATCACAAACACTTCCTGATTTACCATGACGGTCAGGGAAAAACTTTCATAGAACTGGACCGGTTTTCCAGGTTCAGTGCTACCTGGTTTATCATTTTTTATAGTTCATAACTGTTACTGATATGGTGCATGTTTGCGGGGTCAGTAAGATGATGTAGTTAGAAGTCAAGACCACGGGACGGTCAGAAGTTAAGCTTACGTGGAGGTCAGAAGTCAAGCCTACGTGGAGATTAAAAGTCCAGCCTTCGTGGCTGGTCAGAAGTCAAGCTTACATGGCCAGGGCCAAAGTCTCAGCTGACGAGGCAAGTCGGATAATAATCAACCTCAATAGTGATCAGGAAGTGGATCCACGGGCCAGGTATAGCTAAGAACTGAAGCCACAGGCCGACTATAGTTGAAGGGGGATCCCCAGGCCGGGTATGGCGAAGGAGTGGGTCCACAGGCTAGGTAAAGGCGCAAAAGGAAAGTCTTCGGGCGAAACAGTAAACGAATATAGGTCCGGGAACAGACCTGACGTACAGGTTGGAACGTACAAGCCATGGATAACAGTAAACAGAAACAGATCGGGAAACAAATCGGTCGGGCAGGCCAAAATGGATAACAAAGGATAGATACAAGTCGGGAACAGATCGGTAGTACAGGTCGGAACGTACAAGCCATGGATAACAAAGGATAGATACAGGTCGGAAACAGATCGGTCATGCAGGTCGAAACGTACAAGCCATGGATAACAAAGGATAAATACAGGTCGGGAACAGATCAGTCATGCAGGTCGGGACATATAAGCCATGGATAACAAAGGATAGATACAGGTCGGAAAATAAACCTGATGTATAGGTCGGGATGTACAAGCCATGGATAACAAAGGATAGATACAGGTCGGGAACAAATCGGTCATGCAGGTCGGGACGTAAGCCATGGATAACAAAGGATAAATATAGGTCGGGAACAGATCGGTCATGCAGGTCGGGACGTACAAGCCATAGATAACAGTGGGCATAAGCAGGTCAAGGAACAAACTGGTCGGGCAGGTCGGAACGTACAAGCCATGGATAACAATAGATGGAGACATGTCGGGAAACAGATCGGTCAGGCAGGTCGAAGCGTACAAACCATAGATAGCAGTGGGTAGAAGCAGGACAGGAAGTAGACCCATCGTCCGCAAGGGATTGGAGCAGGTCGAGATGCAGACCTAGGGTCCAGGTACTATCGGTCAAACAAGCCAAGGAATCGCAACTACTCGTCAGAGAATGTCAGAGAATAATCAGTATGTCAGGGAATATACTAACAGTCAGGGTTCATTCCCACTTTGATTTTGTTGTCAGCCTATCAGGAGAAGCCACGTGTCATTCACCGCCAGACAAATCCTAACAACCGACATTCCCTGACACTTACCAGGTCCCAGAAACATCAGTTGCAGTATAAAAAGAGATGCTTTGTCCCTTATGTAGGTATGCTCACTCGTCATTTCTCACTAGTTTTTACTTTTCGTCCTTTCTATGTGCTTTCTGGGGAAAAAGTACCTGACTTGAGCGTCGGAGGGTCTGACCCGGGGACTTTTTCTCTGGTTTCTGGTCTCTAACGACTCGTGGGCTCGTTTGAGTGTGCGCAGAGCAGCAGCGTCATCGTCCTGGTTATCTTCCTTCGTCAGCCGCTCGTGCCAACCTTTCCAGGGGGGTACCAGGTAGATCCAACGCCTCAGCGACTTTCCGTCAACTTCCAGTACACCAAGGCCCGCCTCCATCCGACTCAGCTTCCGGACGGGATCAGTTACAATATAAATATTTTATATTTGGTCCACATTGATAAATATTATGTTATAATAATAAACTCAGTTAAACTTATTGATTGAAGTAACTAATCTAGTCCTACGGAATTTTTCCATCGACCACCAAAGTAAATTAAAAAGTGCTAGCGACGGGACGGCTAAGAAGTCCAATATCCTTTGATTGTATACTTCATTTGAGAAAAAAATTTCTATAAATTCGTCATAGCTAAAAATCGAATTAGAAATATCTAAATGACAATATAGATATCATGGTTTTAGACCATAACTTGAGGGCTAAATATTATGTTATAATGGAATCATAGTTGATGATTTAATTTACGATTAATACTCCTCAATATTATGTTGTAATAGTTATTATATCATAAATGCATTGAATATGTACTTATCAATTCTAAAGTCATAATGGTTATAATTACAAAGCACTTGTGATCTTCTAACTCTGCCAAAATTATAAGTAATTTCGAAAAGTTAAATGTGTCCGGACAGAATTAGGTGTAATTTTAATAATAAATGAAAAATAACTCCCCTTTCCCCAAAACCTTTCTAATCATAAGAGTTAGGGATTTCAAAATCAATGAATATGATTTGTTTTAAAGAAAATAACAGTTAGGCGTGCTTTTAAATATTTATCAATTATTAAAACAAAGTTGTTGATTTAGGTAGATAATGCACACTACCCTTATCCATTAATCCATCGAAACTTGTATTGTGCACTTAGCCTTTCCCTTCGACCTTTTTTCCCCCTTTTCTCCACCAGATTAACTTAATTTAAAAAAGAAGCCTTTGATCATACTTCTAAAGAGAACTAAAGACAATTATCTATACTCTAATACATCCCATTTGGATTTCCTTAATTTAGATTATTGAGGAACACTTTATTTTGCACTAATATCATTCTTTTATTAAAATTTTCACTGGTTAAAGAAATAATCGAAAAGTCTTTTCTTTCCCCCATTTTTTTTTTATGTTTTGGAAGATTTTCCTTTTTTATTTTTATTATTATAAAAAAACAATCAGAATAAAATATTTCTCAATGGAATGAACTATTTTGTTAAGAGTGACAAAAAGAAAAGTACATTCCTTTTTCATTAAAATAAAATAAATTATATTTAAATATAATTAAAAAGATTTATCAAATCTAATAATATAAGAAACCTTCGTCCCTAATCCCTTTCGTGAGATAAAGACTTTGTATTTATTTTGAGTAAAAAATAAATAAAGAGAATTTTAGGAAAAAAAATATATATTTTTAGTAAATATTAAAGTTAGGTGTATGTTTAGTATTTTTGACTGGTATGGTAAATTATCTGGCAAAAGTTTACTATTTTTGAATCAACAGAATTTAATAAAAAAAAGGAAATACCAATTATTATTTAATCCTTACCATTTTAATACCCTTGTCATATAACCAAATCAAATATGATTGCATTGCTAATTTTAGCGGACTCAGATCTCCTAATTCCTAATTTCTCACCAGGGATCCTCTGGTCCGCAAATTACGAATTAGGAGATGGTCCACTACATGTGAACCTTTGATTTAGATAGACCCCACCTATTTAAAAATAGAATCCATCCAAATCAAAGATCCTCATCAGTGTACCATCCCTTGATCCGTAATTTATGGACGAGGATCTGCTCTCCTAATTTCTAGCTCCCTCTTCATCACTTCTAAAATAACACATTTTAAAATTATAAATTAGTGTTAAACTAGGGATTAAGGATCAGGAGATTTGAGTTAAATTTTAGGATTTATATTCGAACCGAGCTTGTCTCATTATTATTCGATTTTTGATAAATACAACTAATATTTTTAGTTATCTAGTTCTCAAATTTAAGAAGATCAAAATCGCTCGGCTAAATTGAGTGGGACATTAGTATTGTTAATTTTGGTATAATAATAATATTAATAATTAAGAGGTAAGCATTCATAAATTACTAATAAAAGAATAAAAATTTCCAAACGAAAAGACATCGTTACGAAGGAAAACTGACTACTCTATCGTTATCTCTTTTGGGCTTTTCTACTTTTAATTCCACAAATTTTAATAATTGCACATCTCCACTTTCCTACACGATAAATTCATTAAATCCACAGAACTCTCCTTCCTCTTCCTCCAATTCGGCCATGGGCAAGTTCTCCCTTTCCTTCCTCCTCCTCTTCCTCATGGCTCTGGCCTTGCAGAATGGCACCTGCAATGCAGTAGCCCCAAGGAAGGCGGTGGGCATCTACGAGCTCAAGAAGGGCAACTTCTCGGTGAAGGTCACCAACTGGGGCGCCATCATCACCTCTGTCATCGTCCCTGACTCCAAAGGTTTCACTCACTTCTTCTTCTTCCATTCGATCTCTCTGAAAAAAATCAGAAACAACCAGGCCCATGCTTCTTTTTTCTTTTTTTTTTTTTTCTTTTCCCTCCTTTTCCATGCAGGAAATTTGGCCGATGTGGTTCTTGGCTATGATCGACTTGGTCCATACATTGTAAGAATCTGCTCATGCTTTTGATGAGTCGAGCGAAGATAATTATGGTGATCCGGGTCTTCTTCTTTTTCTCTTTCTTCAGAATAATTCGGTTTACTTTGGAGCTTTAGTCGGAAGAGTGGCGAACAGGATTGCCGGGGGCCGGTTTGTTCTTAATGGAACTGTGCATAAACTGTACAGGAACGATGGAAATAACTCACTTCATGGTAAGGAAACTGAAATTGCAAGTTTTTGGATCGTTTGTTGTGATTAATGATGATGATTTCTCTGTTCGACGTTTCAGGTGGACACAGAGGATTCAGCCGTGTTATTTGGACGGTGAAGAAGATAGTAAGGGGAGAGTTCCCTTCCATCACCTTGTACTACCGGAGTTTCGACGGAGAACAAGGTATTGTATGAGAGTAGTGTTGACGACCACGACGATAATGGCAATGGTAATGAATTTGAGGTTGCAGGGTTTCCCGGCGATCTGGACGTTTACGTGACGTACAGTATCTCCGGCGACTACCAACTGAGCGTGTCGATGAGGGGGAAGTCGCTGACGGAGGCGACGCCGGTGAACTTGGCGCAGCACACGTACTGGAACCTGCGGGGCCACGACGGAGGCAGCATCCTGTCACACAGAGTCCGAATCTTCGCCTCCCGGATCACCCCCGTCGACGCGGACCTCATCCCCACCGGCGAGCTCGCGCCGGTCCAGGGCACCCCGTTCGACTTCCTCAGGCCGGAGACGGTGGGGTCGCGGATCGACCGCGTCCCCGGCGGGTACGACATCAACTACGTGGTGGATTCGTGGGAGGGGAAGAGGTGGCTGAGCAGGGTGGCGACGGTGACCGCGGAGGAGACGGGGAGGAGGATGGAGCTGTGGGCGGATCAGCAGGGGGTGCAGTTCTACACGGGGAACTTCTTGAGAGGGGTGAAGGGGAAGGGAGGGGCGGTGTACGAGCAGCACGCGGGGCTGTGCCTGGAGACGCAGGGGTTCCCCGACGCCGTCAACCACCCGAAGTTCCCGTCGCAGATCGTGGCGGCGGGGGAGGAGTACCATCACAACATGCTCTACCAGTTTTCCTTCTGAAGGCCAGCGGCCTGGCCTGCTCTGATCTGCCCTGCTACCTCTTCTTGGGCTCATCGATTTCTACCGAGGGCCTGCAGACGTTTAGCCCAATAAGGCCCATTCATTTTGTCAAAAGCATAAAGTTATCTAGCAGCACTCATCTTTCTAAGTTTGTTTCTTAATGCCTAACCAAACAAACAGCAAAACCCACCCAGTTATGCACTCTACTTTTCAAGCTACCAAATCAAATACTAAAATACTCCCTAGTCATCTGTCTAACTGCCTGCCGAGGCAGCCAGGCCAAGAGTTAGCGTGAAATCAAGGCCTCTTTGTTGTTTGTGACAATTTCATAGTCGACTCAGAGAAAAGGGAGGAGCAGTCGTGGCCCAACAAGGCGTTAGCGGCCATGAGCAGCCAGGGGGAGAGCAGTCGGATCGAGGGGCGGTGTGACGGACACGTAGCAAGTGGAGGATGCACAGCGCGCGTCCTCCGCTGTTCGCGGCTCCCTGCTATACATGACAAACACAAATTAAAGCTCACCATGTGGACTTGTTGGGCAAGTTGACATGAAGCTGACCCATCCAATTTGGCAGCGGCAACAACACCACCAACAAAGCGAGCGGGGTGTGTCGCAGTAGCACCGCGTGCAGTGCAGTACAGTGCGGTCGCCACCATTCTCAGCGCGCTAATTTGTCACAGCACTCGCTCGCTCACATGGGGTGGTCTCTTTCCATGCTCGTTTGGTGGTCGCCACCGCTCCACTCCATGTGGAACGCGTCACATGGTCGCTCGTACACGGCTTTGTCCTTCGTACCCAAATCAACCCCAATTTTTACCTCCTTACTCAGTCGCACCAAAAGGACACCTCCTTTATATAAATTATAAAGGTAAAATTTAATGACAAAGGTAAAATAAAGTTGGGAGGGCGGGGACAAAATAAAATCTCCTCCTATTTCTCAGGGAACCGAATCACATGATCTCTTTAAATGGGCCAATGGCCCACGAGCCGTCGGACGGGTCGCCATCGCGAAAATTAGGGAGTAAATGAGGCCGACTCATTCACACGGCGACTACGCAGCCATTAACCGCGTTAACACGTGATTAGATACTTAAGACGGAGATTAGCGGGCCCCACTGCGTATAAGACAAACGGGGAATAATGAGAACGAGGTCATCCATCCGCGACGCCGACACGGAGGCGACAGGATCACAAGGCATCTCTGGGGACGAGTGTTTCGCGATTTTAATACAAACCCCCCACGAGACTTAAGCCCCCTCGATTAACATTAAAGAAACAGAGCCAGGCTAGAAGGTGGGTCGCCGGACAAGAACACGTGGAGAGGCAGAAGCGCGTGGGCCATGGGAGGGAAACACCGCCGCATTGGCGGAGAAGTCGGGTGGCGAGTTGGGTCGGGTGAGGAGAACTAAAGGGAACATCCCGGACCTACGCCTTTCTGTCGATTAGCTTCCATTGGTTTCTTCTCTTTCGTTCTCACTATAAAGGTCGTCTTCCTTCGCCACCGCTTTCCGCCCCTTCCCTTCTCGTTCTAGATTTAAGATGTCGAGCCGGAGGAACAGGGTCTCGGAGGAGGAGATCAATGAGCTCATCTCCAAACTTCAGTCTCTCCTCCCGGAAACCCGCCGCCGGGGCGCTGGCCGGGTAAGCAGCCAAAAGTGCATGCACACAATTATCTACGTAGTTAAGGTACGAGTATGACAGAGCATTGCATTATCTACTAACCTCTCGGATGGAGCAGGCGTCCGCGGCGAAGTTGCTGAAGGAGACGTGCAGCTACATCAGGAGCCTGAACAGGGAGGTGGACGACCTCAGCGACAGGCTCTCGGGGCTCATGGCGACGCTGGACAGCAACAGCGCCGAGGCGGAGATCATCCGGAGCCTGCTCCCCTCCTGATTCAAATTCCTGATCGTCAGTTAGGACTTACTCCAGACGTAAAGATATATGTAGTGTACGTACCTCTGTTCTGAAAGCTTAGGAGTTAGGACGACGAAGCTAGCAGCGATTTTCCTTTACTCGAAGCCTGATTCGAGTTGTTTTCTCTGTAGACAACCGACCGACACATCTGCTTAAAAAAATCAGTAATGCTTCCCATGTAATCGAGGTTCGAGATGTAGTGTCGTATTTTACTATCCACTGTCCGTCTCTTGTTCTTACGTGTGCAGCAATTCTGCATTCTTCCTCTGCTCTAACTCCTATGTTCTGAGTCTTCTGACTGGACACTGGAGCAATTTGGGGGCGTCAAGGACGCCTGTTAAGTCAATGAGAACTTGAAGTCTTGAACACATTGTGGACGCATGAAAGGATCATTAATGGCAGTCGAATTTTGTGCAGTTGAGAGTTGAGAGGAGGATAAGCTCGAAGCGACGTGAATGCTGGCATAGCCGAAGCAGGGAGAGGAGACGAGACGTCGACGTCGAGGTCGCATACGGAGAGGACGAGTGGGCCCAGTGGGCGGGCCAACTGTCCGGCTGATGAGAGGGTTGTAGTCCGGTAGTTACGGAGTTAGTTGAAGTAGCAGTTGAGGGCAAATGGACAAACAAACGAGTAAAAAGGCAAAAGAAGAGGGACATGTTTATATCGATAAATTAGCACAAAAAATATTTACTTGTACGATAACACAAAAAAAGAAGGGGAAAAAATTCCAATTTTCTCATCGCTGGGAAAGAGACAACAGTGAGCTTCATACGATTCGTAGGAGAACTGAAATTTTTTTTGTAGAAGTTGATTTTTGAAAATTGAATTGCGGAGCGCATTGAAGGGCCTGTTGTTGATAAAATTGGTACAATAGAAAAGCTTAATGAGTCTAATCAAATTTCAAAAACAAGTTTTCTCAAAGAGATTTCGTGAGCGAATCTGATCTTCTGGAAAAATTTGTTCGAGCTAACAGATCCGGCGAAAATAAGGCGAAGAAGCAACAGATGGATCGCCAAGGCCAATGAGTCTAATCAAATTTCAAAAACAAGTTTTCTCAAAGAAATTTCGTGCGCGAGTCTGATCTTCTGGAAAAATTTGTTCGAGAAAACAGATCCGGCGAAAATAAGGCGAAAAAGCAACAGATGGATCGCCAAGGCCAATGAGTCTAATCAAATTTCAAAAACAAGTTTGCTCAAAGAAATTTCGTGCGCGAGTCTGATCTTCTGGAAAAAATTGTTCGAGAAAACAGATCAGATGACGAAGGAACAGAGGAATGAGCGAATCGGAAAAGGGAAGAACAAAATAGGGTAAAGTAACGAAGGGAAGGAAATAAGACGATGGAGATCGAGAAAGCGAACCTAATCCAGCCGACCCATGGGCTGCCGTGAGGTCGCCGAGGGGGAGGACTGCGCCGCTGCTGGCCCGAAACATAAACCAGCATCAAGGCAGAAACCCGGATCCGCCGCACCTGGCTGTGAACCCAAAGCGCCCCGTGGCTCCTTCTCACGCCGGCCAGCGGCGACGGCCTTCTAGGGCTTTCCAGACACGCAGATCGCCGCCCTCCTCCGCCTTCTCTCTCTTGCTAGGGCTTCGAGCTGCGCTCGAACCAGTGGGCGTTTAAATAGGAAAGCCCGCGCGGGTTTTCTGCCCCGGTACACGTGGACTCGAAAAAAGCATCCACGTGTCCCGAAGCACCTTCCTACGCCAAATATTGAGAGGAAATAAAATAATTCTGCTCTCACACAACGTAAAAACGGTTTCTTCATAGTTTCGTTATGAAAAACAGAGAAACAAAAGCGTTCTCCACAGCCAGAAATCTTGAACTTTTAAGACGAATGAGGAACCCTAAAACTCTTTTTTAACACAAATGAACAACCAAAACAAGCAGACGCTAAGAAATTCCATTTCTGGATCAACCGATCAAGTGGATTATGCATCTTCAGCGGTGATTGTTCCTTTTTCACTGACATAAATGCCATCCAAGAATTTCCTGATGTCCTTGTTCTTGACATGGCATTTCTGAGGAGCACAAGGGGAATAAAGTGAGGAGGGCACTCTAGGGATCGATTGCTTGTACTTAATGCGCAGTTAGATGACTGACCTGGTTGATCAAGGCTGCGGAGCGAGAGACGAGTTCAACATCGTTGCCCTCGAGGACAAGCTCGTCCTTGACCTTCTCGGACCGGAAAATTTTAACCTCTTCAAGCATATCAACTTTACGAACCTGGAGCATTTTTAAGATCACGAACCGATATCATAGGCAAATAAATGGTGACTATGGGGGTGTATAAAGGAAAATTCAAAACACCCTGACAAGTAACAGAATTCGAATCAATGAAGACAACATTTAGGTAGAAACATATATAAATGGTTGTCGTAATCAGCAAGCCATGCTAATCGTAACAATCCGGTAGTGGATTTGATCTTCATGATAGTAACACCAAATACTCTTAAATCAAGTTTAACTAAGCTCACTAATTCATTAAGCCTCTTATTTGCAACACTAACTGATTAAACTTGTCTAAAAACAGAATACGTTTTCATATTTGAACACGCCCAAACCATAATATACGCAAACGAGGATAAAGATAATTAGTTACTCATATCCATGGGAAAACGATCTTGAAGGAAAAAGGTTAAACATACTATGTGGAAGCTAAAAAAGAAAGAAAGAAAGATTGGATCATGAATGCATAGAAAAAGTTTCCAATCGACGAGCATGAATCAAATAGTTATGCATATGGAGCACTTGCAAAAAACAGCAAGTATGAAACATTTAGAAACACTAATGATTTCAAATCAATAGTATGGTTCTTTCCTGAGTGAGCATTGTTCGATTTGGATATTTAGGGACATAGGGAACAGAGAATGGACAATGAATGAAAAAAGAAGGGTGCATAGGATGGTCTTGAAAATAATTCAAGAATGTCAATGCAACATCTAAGCTAAAAGGAACAGCATCATTCCACATCCTTGACTAAAAAAAAAAACTAAAGAGTTCAAAAATTGTCAATCATGATATAATCAAAGAAGACCAGAGCAGCGGTAGTTTCTCCTAGTCCTAAAATACCAAAATCATTTGCCATATCGATACTAGGATAATTCAATGGTCAAATAAGAAATTTTTGAGAGAAAAAAGATTGAGTGATAACTTTGCAACTAACTAATAACATTGAAGAACAACAAAAGCCACCACACTATAGACGGTTATTATGTCAGAAAAGATGTGGAGCAGTAGATGAGTGTAGAAAAACTAGAACAGGCAATATATGCGTCTATGATCTTCACAAATTGCCATGAACCAAATTGAAATGCCTCCTATATGCATCTATAATCTTCACAAATTGCTGTGAACCAAATCGAAATATCTAATATGTGCATCTACCATCTTCACAAATTGCCACGAACCAAATCCAAATGTCAAATATTTGCATCTATAATCTTGGCAAATTGCCATGAACTGAATCAAAACGTCCAATATATGCATCTATAATCTTCGCAAATTGAAGCAATTTTCCATGAACCAAATCGAAATGTCTATATTTCCGTAGCTAACCTAAAACATCTCTCGTTGCCCACTCTCATGACCTAGTTTTCTTAAAAATACAAGGAAAATTTCAAACAAAAAAAAAACGTAAAGCTTGATTGGACGTGAAACTAGTCATGAAATAGAGAAATAAAACTACACAGACTATAAGGATAACAAAAAAAGATCGGACCTTTTTCTCCCCAAGGAAGTTCCTGATCTCAATGCAGCTGTTGTTGGGAGTGATGGAGGCGTTGATGGGAAAGTGGGCATAGACCAACCGCATTTTGTAGCGGTACCCCTTTGTGACCCCCGTGATCAGGTTATCGATGTGGCTTAAGGAGGTGCGGATGGCGGCCGTAGTTTTCCGAGATCCGAACCAAGCGTCCACCTTCAGCTTCTTCCCGCCCTCAATGAGCTCGAAGTCGAGATTGAGATGCTTGAAGTCGCGGGTGAGCTTGCCACGCGGGCCCTCCACCTCCACGATCTTAGCGTTCACCTTCACAGTGACGCCCTCGGGGATATCCATCGTCTGAGAGGAAAGGATGGTCTTCATCTTCGCCGGCTGTCTCACGATCCGCCGCTGACTCGAGAACGAACGAGTATAGAAACCCTAGTCCTTATATCATGTGATCGTTTCATTAATCTAGGGTTTGACATGGTGACTCGTCTATCACCGCGAATCTTAAAAGACACGTGTCGGTTGGTAATGGGGATTCCGGCTGCCAGTGAGGTGGATCTCATGATCCACGATCAAATTCCATCGAACGGTCAAGATCTCGAGGCCTTCGCTGGAGTCTCGTCCTCCGCCTCGACGAATTTTGTTAAATTGATCACTAATTTTGTACTTAAGGTATTCAACCTCGGTCAAACCTAACGCTTAAGTTTGGCTGATTCTCTTTTCATGAGTTTGAGACCGTTTGATTAAATGTTATTGCTCTCGGGTAAAACTTATTTAATTGTTTTGAACCATTCTTTTATATATTTACAATGTTCAAACTAAAAAATTTAAAGATTTTATCTCTACAATTCGTACTTTTCACAATTGAGTTATAGTATTCAAATTTAAAAAAAAAAATAAAAATAAAAATAATTTAGACATTTATGGGATATAATAATATGACTTTCTAATTAGATTATAATATTCATTAAAAAATTGTAAGATTTTATTTGTAGGGTTAGAGTGTTTAAGTTTAAAAAATAAAAAAAAATTAGGCATTTCCAAGGCATAATAATATATTTAGAGTTTATATTTGAGGAAATATTTATTTTTTAAAAAAAATGTCCTGCAGGGTATCAAAACCCTATACACGTGTGAGAATATTATTCTACACACTTTATGTTGTACCCTTTGTGAGCTCTTTGATTTTTTTTTTTTTTTTTGAAATTTTTTTATACTTAATACTAAATAGCATAACCGCAAGTAAAGAAAATAATAAAATAAAAAAATTGGGCTATGGATAGCCGCACAAAGGTGCACACTGTGCATCGTCCTGGATAACAATTTCATAGAGAGGAATGTTGTCCTACACATCTTATACTGCACACTCCATAAAGACCTCAATTTTTTTTTGTTTAATATTATAACCCAACTCCTAAACGCTAAAGGTAAAATCTTAAATAACTTAACAGTAAACAAAAAAAGAGACGACACACAATTGCTCGTTGCCTAGGATAATAACTTTGTATAGAGGAATGTTATCTCACACACTTTATGTCGCACACCTTGTGAGCACCTCAACTTTTTTTTTTTACTTAATATTATAATTTAACCTCTAAATACTAAATGGCTTAACCACAAGCAAAAAAAAAATAAAATAATAAAAACAAAATGGGCGATGCATAGTCGTGCAGAGGTGTGCAAGGTGTGTCGCCCGGGATAACAACTTCATATAAAGGAATGTTATCCCGCATAGCTTATGTCATAGACCCATAAGTAACTCAATTTTTTTTTGTTTTATATATATTAGTGTTGTCTGTGGGTCTGGAACGTGAAGATGGATGACGTCGAAAAATTATTTGTCATCGTCATGGTCTCGAAGGATTTCAACGAACATATTATATTCTCCCCTCTCTCCATGAGTATTCGGAAGTCAAGGAATTGACTCAGATCCTCAGTCGGTCAGCAGGTCAATTTTTTCATTATATTCTCTTTCAATCGTAGGATCCGCTAAGACTTCTTGGTTAGAGAGTAAGAGCCAGTGGCGTATCCATGAATATAAGCATGGAGGGGCGATCACGATCTGAGCTGAGCGCAGTCAATTTTTACACGGGAAAGGGGCGGTATCCTCTATCTTCACTAGTGAAACCTCATAATACTACGGGTTGCACTACCGGCAAGGAGCGGCGACTGCCGATGCCACCCCCCTTGTGGATCTGCCCATGGTAAGAGCACAACTCCCCGATCAAAGATTAGGGGCACAACTTCTCAATTAGACACTAGGGCACAGCTTACCGATTAGACACTAGAGGCATAACTCCCCGATTAGACACTAAGGGCACAACTCTCCGGTCAGACACTAGGAGCATAGCTCCTCGATCAGATACTAGAGGCACAACTCCCCGATTAGACACTAGGGGCACAGTTCCCCGATCAGACACTAGAGACACAGCTCTCTAAGGGCCTCACTCTTCGATCTGGGACTAGGGGCTTGGCTCCCCGATACAGTATATTACTACAGACTCTACACCCTCTACCATGGGGTTCTGCACCCTCTTACGGCTACAACTTTCACACCCTCCACCCATGGGGCTCTGCACCTTCCTATTGTTACGGGCTCTGCTTCATCCTATTGTTATAGGCTTTGTTCCCTCATATTGCTATAAGCTTTGCTCGCTCAGCCGGTCAGTAGGGCTCAAACTATTCTCTCCCTGACTTCACGGGCATTAAGGAGTCAATGGGACCGAGTCGAATAAACAGTCGAGCAGTGACTATAAACTCTTGTTTGCGTCAATCAATAGTCGAGCAGCGACTATAAACCCTTATCTACGCCTATCATAGTCGAGCGGCGACTATAAATCCTTGTCTACATTAATCAACAATTGAGTAGTGATTATAAACTCTTGTATACGTCAATCAACAGTCGAGCGACAACTATAAATCCTTATCTACGTCAATCAATAGTCGAGTGGCGACTATAAATCCTTGTCTATGTCAATCAACAATCGAGCGTCAACTATAAATCCTTGAGTCAAAGAATATCAACAGTTGAGTAGCTTATTGAGGTATTTATCTTCCCCGTTCGGGATCGAGCAGTCTTCACTGGTCGCGAATCAGCTTATTGAGGTATCTATTTCCCCCGTTCCGGGTCGAGCAGTCTCCACTGATCGGGGACCAGCTTATTAAGGTATCTATCTCCCCCGTTCAGGGTCGAACAGTCTCCACTGGTCGCGGACCAGCTTACTAAAGTATCTATCTCCCCCGTTCAAGGTCGAGCAGTCTCCACTAGTCTCCTCATTCAGTGCTCTTGTGGTTACAGCCATGATGAAGTATATGGTGCCCCAATCCTTCACTTATCATGGAGCTACTAAGTGAGTTCTTGGGCAAGATAGTCCGAGAGAGCTAAGAAAGAAATTTAAAATTTCATGTTGATGAACCTTTACCTTGTTTGCAAGTTGAAGTGTAGTGGAAATTAAGTTTGAAGCACACCTTAGCACTACTCGAGCAGAGTTGAAGGGAGGGAGCAAAAAGGCAAACATGGTATGTAAATCATGATTCATACATAGTCAAGTTTTGTGTTATTCAAGCTCGTTTGATAAGGTAACCAAGTTTAAAATTAACCAAGTCATTAAAACAGTTGTTCAAACTTGGCTTGGTCTCCTGTTTACTGCCGAGAAATTGATGGTGCAATGATCCTTGGGTCAAGGTTGACCAGTTTGACTAAGCTTGAGTGGATTTTGAGCTTGAGCTTTGATGTTTGGATAATATGTGAGAAGAGGTCAAGTAGGTCAAGATTGACCCGATACTTGACAATGTAAAAGAGAGAAGTCAAGTAGGTCATGTAGGATTAGATACTTGACTCGAAAAGTTCTAACTTGAGGGTTAGACAAGGGAAAAGTCCTAACTGTAGTTAGGCAAGGTAAAATCCTAACTCAAGTGTTAGGCAAGAGAAAAGTTTTAACTGGAGGTTGGACAAAAGAAAGTCTAAGTGGATCAAAAAGAATCGTACGTTGACAAGGTTAAAGTCCTAACTAGAGGTTAGGTAAAGAAAAGTCCAAGTGTGTCTAGAAGGACCGCATGTTGATAAAGAAAAGTCATGTGGGTTAAGGAAGACAACACACTGACAAGGAAAAGTCCTAATTGAGGTTAGGCAAGAAGAAAATCCCAGTGGGGTTAAGGAGGACCACACTTGGTGATTGAAAGTCCAACGAAAAGTTGGCATGAGATGGAAAGTCTAAGTGAGTAAAAGATTAACTGAACACTCAGTGAAAAAGTCCCAACAGGTCACGATTGACCAGAGTTGGGCAAGAGAAACCTAGACTTAGATTATGCAAGTTAGGGTTGGGCAATTGATTGGGTAATCAATTGGGCTAAAGCCAATTGATCAGGTGATCTATTGGAAGCATTTCTTTACGAAACAGAGAGTGTTTGGACCGATTGGGTAATCGATCAAGAGCTATGCCAATCTATCAGGTGATTGATTAGGCGTGTTTCTTCAAGACGAACGGTTGGTTTTGAATCAATCAGGTGATCGATTGAAGCCATGTTAATCGATTAGGTATTCGATTGGGTTAAAAAGTTTGCGACAAACAGTGGCTTCTAAATCAATCAGGTAATTGATTGAGAGAAGTTTGCGAACAATTAGTGAATAGTGGATTTCATAATCGATTAGGTGATCAATTAAGAAGATCTGTAATCGATTGGGAGAAGCAGAAAAGAACCGTTAAGAGGTTTGGATGGCTGGATTTGATCAGATCTGATGTGGTAATCAATTGGTTGGCAGTAAGGCTAATCGATTAGGAGACCTAACTCGTGGAAGGCGTAAGCAGAGATTCAAATCACAACTTTTCTTCTCCACTCCTCATCGTTGGTGCTTAGGTTGTTGAAGAGCGGTGTTATGACACTTTCCAAGCTTCAAGAGGCATCTACAAGAAACAAGAGATCAAGTAAGAAAGATTTTCATTTGTATTGTATATTTACTTCTTGCTTTTATTAAAGTCTTGTCGTGAGCTTGTACGAGGTTTCTCCACCTCCGGATTGTTTCCTTGAAGGAATGTTTTTCATAGTTAAGTGTGTGGATCCTTGGATTAGTCACCTCAAGGAGGTTGATACCAAGTAAATCCTAGTGTTAGGAATTGCTTTGAGTTTTCCGCTGCAATAAATTATCAACGAAGCGATTTGAGCTAATCACTCGCCCCTCTAGCTCCAAAAATGTCCTAACATTTACAAGCTTGAGCTTGGCTTGAACTTGGTTCATTTAGATGTTATCAAGATCTTAATTTGATCTTCTTTAGTTGTTTGACACTTTTACATCTTTAAGCTTGCTTGATTTGCTAATGAGCATGATATTTCAAGCTTGTATATAAGGGTTGTAAATGAACTGAATGTTCATGAACGAGCTTAATGTTCAGCTTGTTAAGAGCTTGTTTATGTTTGTTCAATACACATAAGATCAATTAAATGAACAACTCATTTAACTAAGTGAACAAGCTTGAACAACTCGTTTAACTAAACAAACAAACTTGAACACATATGTGTTCAGCTTATTATTGTTCGTAAACAACATTGGTGAACAATATTTGCGAACCATGTTTATCAATAAAATTCTTATCAACTTAGTAAATAAATAAAGAAACTTTTAAAATAAATAAATAAAATTGTATTATCAAGTTCAAGAACTAACCAAAGAATTAAACAAAGTTAAATTGAAAACTCGATAACATTTAAACAACCCAAGCTCAAGTCAAACTCAATACCAAGCTTAAGCTCATTAAAAAGAAGTCAATCCAAGCTTAAACAATCATTTTAATGGCTTGGTCTATTTTAGGTTTGGCTCGACTACCTTATCAAACGAGCTTGAACACCCACATAGTTTGGATCAGCTTGGCTTGTTTACATCCCAATGTATGTTCATTTAGCAAACTTCTTTGCTGATGAACATGATTCACAAGTTATGTTTATGATCATTGTTCATGAACATTGTCCACTAACAAATCACAATCTCTATTTATGGACATTAATGAGCTGAACGCATTTGTGTTCAAACTTATACATTTAATTTAATGAGTTGTTAAAGCTTTATTCGTGGAGCTTGTTTCTAGTATCGTATTATGTTGGATGATATAGGAGTGAAGTATCTCTTTTATGTTATTGTCTTTCCAAATCCTAATATAGATAGGAAAAGTCCAATACTAGTTCGAGTTTGCTCAGTATGCTAGAAGGACCTACCTTTCCAACTAAACTATGGTTTAGATGATCATTCTTATGGGCACTAAAAAATCGGCTTCACTAAACTACAATTGAGGAAAGATAGAGAAGTATATTCTTTACATATTTCCGGTGACAATTCTAATAAACTGTTTTTCTTCACTGTTTATGATTGACTGTTTGCTATCCTACTTTCCTTGATTTGTTGTCTAATCACTAAACTTATAATTTGGCTGTTTGCTTTCTACTTTCTTTGATTTGTTGTCATAATACAGAGCATGTAATTCTCATATTCACTGGTTTTGCTTCCCATTTTTCTTAACCAGAAATTGTGTGCTTCCTTAACCACTTTTCTCAGCTTTCTGAAGCCACACCCAAGGCTTTTTTCAGTAGTGTTATACGTATTTTGTTTCAAACAAACGCCTATCTTGTAAATCACAATCTCTATTTATGAACATTAATGAGCTGAACGCATTTGTGTTCAAGCTTATACATTTAATTTAATGAGTTGTTAAAGCTTTATTCGTGGAGCTTGTTTCTAGTATCGTATTATGTTGGATGATATAGGAGTGAAGTATCTCTTTTATGTTATTGTCTTTCCAAATCCTAATATAGATAGGAAAAGTCCAATACAAGTTCGAGTTTGTTCAGTATGCTGGAAGGACCTACCTTTCCAACTAACCTATGGTTTAGATGATCATTCTTATGGGCACTAAAAAATCGGCTTCACTAAACTATAATTGAGGAAAGATAGAGAAGTATATTCTTTACATATTTCCGGTGACAATTCTAATAAACTGTTTTTCTACACTGTTTATGATTGACTGTTTGCTATTCTACCTTCCTTGATTTGTTGTCTAATCACTAAACTTATAATTTGGCTGTTTGCTTTTCTACTTTCTTTGATTTGTTGTCATAATACAGAGCATGTAATTCTCATATTCACTGGTTTTGCTTCCCATTTTTCTTAACCAGAAATTGTGTGCTTCCTTAACCATTTTTCTCAGCTTTCTGAAGCCACACCAAAGACTTTTTTCAGAAGTGTTATACGTATTTTGTTTCAAACAAACGCCTATCTTGTAAAGCTTTCAACTCATGTGAACTCCATTCTACTTGTCACCCATAATTGATGCTGACTCTGATATAAAGGATTCAGTAATGTGTTACTTGAAGAGTTCCTTTCTCATCTGCCTTTACAGAATCCATGCCAATTGGAGCTTAGTAGACAGCTTGACTTTTACCAGCTGCTTTTTCATATCACTGATTCTTGCTGCTTTCTTTTAGAGTAGATAATGATACTTTCCATCAGCTTTGCCTTCTTATACTATCTCTTTTCCTTTTGGTCCTGTAGAAGCTCCCTGTGTTAAACATACATGCTTGTTTCCTTTTAAAATACATGTTTGTATCATAGTTTTCCTATTTTTTCCTAATAAGTAGAACTTTTATTTTCTCTATGCTCATATATCAACACATCCATTTTAATACTCTCTTCTCTAATCTCTCATCTTCTAATAGTATGATCAATTCATAGTCTAACATTCAACTTCATATAACATAACAGAATCTAAAACCGAGGTGAAATGATTGAATTTCAAATCACATAAAATGGATCTAGAATGCACATTCAGGTGCGCTTCTGTTCCTCATACATTAAGAGCCTTTGAGTACATTCTGAATATCAATTTCACACTTTCAATGTCCTTAACATATCTTTCAGCATATCAGTACCACCTGTGTTAATTTTGGCACAATTTGATACAATGGCTATCGAGTTATTTGGTAAAACCAACTTCAGCAACTGTAAATTCATAAGTTGCAATTAAAAAAGGTGTTCTTTTTTCTAGTTCTTGGCAGGTTAACTTGAAAATATCGGAAATTAATTTTGTGAAATTGCAGAGTGAGAAATCACTCACCCAATGGAGATGATGATCATGCAGTTTCAAACTTGGAGATAGCGGCCAAAAGCTGAGGCATCATGTGGAAAAAGCCAAAAGTTTGGCCATAACAAGAAGAGGTGGAAGTTAAAAGAGCAACTGCAGGGGTCCATCATCATGCTATTTCAACAAAAGCAACTCCTCACTGTCAGCCTTTGCTTACATGAGTAAGTAAGTAGCCTTGAGAATAATTTTTTTTTAAAAAAAAATAAATGCCTAAAGTAGTTTTAAATGTGATTTACTTCCTCTGCGTAATCTCGCGTAATCTGGGATGAATGTAATCATCTTAATTGCTACTATGTTTGATGAAATTTAAATTTATGTAAAATTATTAGTGTTAGGGTAAATTTATAAGTATCTTAATTAATTGAAATGTTTTCCCCTGTTTTTTACAAATATATTGCGATTGAAGAGTGAAATCGATCAAGCAATTAAAGAAGAATTTAAGTAACTCCATAAGAAAAAGTAAAAAAAAATTGGAATCGCATGCGAATTAATTAAAAGACGGCGGCGAAATTATTACGTACGATCGCAGCAGTGCTCAATTTACTGGCTCGACGGCGGCGAGTTGGCGTTGGTCGGCGGCGGCCGGCCGTACGAGTTGAGCGCCGCCAGGATCCCCATGTGCGGCGCCTCTCCGCCCGCGTGGCTCAGTTGGTGAGCAGCTGTCTGCAGCACCGCCGTGGGGGACGCGGCCGCCGGCTGCGGGAAGTTCATGAAGTACTGGAGCCCGCTGGGGGCGGCGCCGGCGGTGTTTGGGAATGGCCAGATTGATGGTGATGGGTCAGGCTCAGCAGTGGTAGCAATGATGGTGGGTTGTTGGTTGTTAGGGTTCGCCATGGCCATCCACACTCTGCCAGGCTGTCCGTAACCGACCGCCATGATTGGATTCTGTGGCGGTTGGTGGTGGCGACGCCCCACCAACTCCTCCTCCCACCGCCGCTTCCTCGCGTTCGCGAGGTCCGCGGTCTCGGACCTCACCGGCTCTGCAGATTCAGCAAGAGCGCTGGAGGTACTGAAGCTGAGAAGCAGGGGAGGAGCAGAGGAAGATGGAGACGTCTTCGTCGTCCCCGTGTAGTCCAACTCGCTGTGGAAACGGAAGGCGTGGCCGGAGAGCGGCGCGACGGCGGCGACGGAGGAGGAGAATGAGTTTGGGGCGGAGAGGGAGGAGGAGCAGGAGCTGCGGAGAGAGATGTTGAGGGAAGTGAAGTTTGCAGGGATGGTGCCGGTGCCGGTGGCGGCTATCACCGCCGGCTCCGCCTGCTGCAGGAGCCACTCGATGGTCTCTCCTTCGGACTTGTGGCCGAGCTCGCGGGTGAGCTGGAAGACGCGGGCGGCGCAGAGCACCGGCATGCGGATGCGCCGCCCGCGGCCGTCCACCTTCGTGTGGCGGTCCTTGGCGGAGCTCCTCTTCGAGGGCGGCTTGATCCGCGTCGCCTCCGCCGGCGGAGGCGCAGTATCATCGCCGTTGCGGGTGTCGTCCATCCGCGACGGGAAGGAGGAGGCAGCGTCGGAGGTGGAGCACGACTCGACGAGTTCCTTCTTCTCGAGGAGCTGGAGCGGCCGGAAGCTGGGCCGCCGGGGAGCCTCGCCGCCGGGATCCATGATACGCGCGCACTTCCTCCGAAACCCAACGCCAGTGAGAATCAGATCGCGCAGTAAGCGTGAAATATAAAATCAATAAAATAATTTATTATTTTTTATATTTGGTAAAAAAAATGCTAATAATATTTATTTATTTTCTGAATTTTATTAATTTAATGGCAGTGAGTCTACTGTCACTGACTGACTGGCCCTGGCACTTGGCTCAGAGTCCACGTGTGCTGCTGCTCTCTATCATCCAATCACCTGCGGCAGCGAAGGTGGGACCCTCTTGATGATACCTCCGGATATATTTTTAGAAAAAAAATAACAATCAATCAATCAATAAATATGATAAAAAAAATTAAAAGGGCGCCGTGAGAAAAGTGCTTCTGTTTTTTTTTTTAAATATAAAATAAATGAACGTCACAACAATCATTTATTTTATCCTGAAAAATACTTTTTATCCAATATTATTGTGTAACTAACGGTAATTGCTATATGACGTACAAGCTATCCAATAACAACTGTGATATATAAAAAATTAAAAATCAATTGTTATATGTTATAACAGTTGCAATTATCTTTTACACAGTCAGTTGTTTTTTTTTTAAATATAATGAGTGTTACCAAGTTTCTTTACTTTCTTTTATTTACTAAAATATTATTTTAATTGAGTTATCATTCTCTAATAAATAAAATTAACAAAAAATGATAATATTATTGAGCTAGCAAGAAGTTACTATACAAGTATAACTATCTATTAATTTCTACACAATTAATCATAATTAGATAATATTTATTATTATTTCCAATAAATAAAATTAAAATAAAATAATGACAGCAAGTCCGGATCCAGGATTTTAGGTTAGGAGACATACTAAATAATGAAAATAATTATTTATATGTTGTATAATGCCGCATGATAAAGACGGCAGGAGAGGAGCTAGAAGGTGTCTACAAGTAAGTGGACGAAACTGATAACAGAGTTGGGGTCTTGGGGAGGTTTCGACCGCTAAAGGAGTAGAATTTGATGGACATGACCAAGTACCAAAGGAGTATAATTCATATAAAAATAAAGTGAACAACCCGTGAACGACTCACAATTCACCTAATGAGGAAAAATCATCTCAATTTAGCCGAAATATATGAACACGCGAAAATATTCAAAATTCTTCTTTATACGCGAAGCAAATGCTATGAATTTATATAAACTTATTTTGATTACTCATCTAACGTAAAGAATCTTCCCTATAACTAAAATTCTATGAAATAAATATGACGTTTGTTTCTTCATTAATTTACTTAAGAAGTTTTATATTTCTTACACGTATTGAGCCGAAACTCCTTCTTGTATCATTGGGTTTTAGATAAATTATTTCAAAAAAATTTATTCTCATAATTTACACTCTTAACATTCTATTTGTATTCTCTTTTTAGGAAAATATTATAAATTCCCCTATAATATCTTTTAATTATTTTCTAACACCATATGCTAAAAAAACATTATGACAATGATCATTAATATAATATAGTATAACTTTCATCGATATATAATATAAGCAAATATATGTAATTAAAGAAACATCATATGATAAACAAAAGTTATGTAACAGAATAAATTATGTGATAAAAAATATAATTTTTTCGCCCAGTACCTCCATCAGTCTGTCCCTTAGATCAACACAGAGAAAATAAATCAAGAATGATTACAAGTCATTAATACAGATGACTAAGATATAAGAAAAGATATGCTAACGAATATGAACAGATATAAATGGGGGCGGACATAGACAGAGCCGGGGGTCACAGCCCCTCGGGTCTGATTGTCCTGAATGACAATATTGTAAAAACTAACAATAAATTAAAAAAACAGTGGAAAATATTTTAAATAGTTAGGGTGCCCATTTGATTGCCATTTTTTTTATTATAATGAGATAAATTAGGTATAAAAAAAACTAATATGTAACCTTGTTTTTTTTGTAATCTCTATTACGATAAAAAAAACACCTTTTTGTAATCTCTATTACGATAAAAAAAATCTCTGAAAATATTCTGGAAAAAAAAATCTAAATCGAGTTTTCATCCATCCCATCCCCTTCGCCTAAAAGAAAAAGAAAAAAACTAATTTGATTGATTTAGTTTATCAAATGGAGAAACAAAAGCAATGAAATTAAAGTGCATCTTCAACTTTTTTTTTTAATATCTAAATTGTGGACTTAAATTTTATATTTATGTATCTATGTTTCATTTTATCATTCCTTACTCTTGCTGCATCACCAATCAATTACTTAAACTTTTTAATCGACTGTGTCAATTGATTGCCAAAAAAAACTATAACGATGAGGAGTGCAATAAGTTTGGCTACAAGTGTTTTTGAGATGCCCCAAACTTAATATTTCAATCCATATTTGAGGGCATGATTAAACTTAATTAGGAAGATACAGGAAGTATAATTAACTTGCTTTGAAGTGTTTTTGAGGTTCATAATGCTATCGGCGAGTTTTGCCCACGATTCGATGATGACTTTAGAAACTTTAGAATCATTTCAAATTAGAACCATTACACTTTTGAAAGTCTCTAAATGTAATCATGTCAAACCTGAATTTTACCGTTTAAATTGAGAGCGGTAGATTTTTAAAAAATTTACCATCTTGTGACAATTTATTATAAACTCATTAAAGGACCTATGTTCATGTACTCACTCATCAACATGATCAAAGGATTTATAAGATTCTTCTAATTATTTAGATTATGTCAAGATTTTAAAATTTTAAATAATATATGTTCATCAATAAATTTTGATCAAAATTCACTGATGACTTTAAATGTCTCAAAAATACTTCAAATCAAGTTTACTGTACTCTTTGCATCCTCCTGAGTGTAATTATGTCCTTAGATAGATTTCACAATCTACATTGAGAGATGCAAGTTTTTGAAATTAATATGACCTTGAGATATTTGATCACAAATTCATTAGAAGATCTAGTCCTGTTACACTCACTCATAAATACTACCAAATTGTTCATAAAATTCCTCTAGTTGAGACTATGTTGAGATTTTAAAATTTTAGATATTATAGCATCATTAATGAGCTTTGGTCAAAATTTGTTGATAGTCTTAGACACTTCAAATCAAGCTCATTGTACTATTTGCAAATATGCCCTCAAACATTAGAATATTAAGATTGGGATATTAAATTCGAGACACCTCAAAACACTTCCAACTAAGCTAATTGCACTTCTTACAATTATAGATTTTTGAGAGTTGATTGACACATTCAATTGGAGTTCATAGATGGAGTATAAAAGCGTATAAATCGATTGGGACAATCAACTATTCATATAATAGTTAATTGGTGATGCATCAACAATCGATCCTGGGTGAAGGAAGAGTATAATGGAAATAAGACTTATTTTGGTAAATATAGAACTTAGGTATGTAATTTGATATTATGAAAAATTGACTACGCGATTCAATAAATTACCCTAGTTGCCCTAACTAAATTACACACAAAAAAAAAAAAAACAATATTCCTTACCTCAATAATCTCCCATCATGAGGTATCTTCGTATCACATTTAACATAAATAAATCCAACACAAATCAACCGAATCCTCATTCCATATGCTAATCTAGTCCTAAAACTAGATTTACCATTGCAAATTAATAAACCCTTGGGTTCATTTTGAAAACCCTAATGATTGTATGACATGGCCCTCCTCATAAAGGGGTTCCCTACCCTTAACCGACCAAATTAAATGCACTTTGCCACATTACTACCCCTCCATTAATGAAGAAATGCATGAGAATGTGAAAGTTAAGGAGTGCCTTAACTTTGGGGGCCCTCTCTTCTCCTCTCTTTTGGGGGTGTTTGGTTCCTAATATAGGGTAAGGCTTCAGACACACCACATGGAGAACCTCCAAATTTAAGCTTGAGGTTGATGCTTTCTTCTTTTGAGCTCACAAGTTATTCTCTCAGGTGTACTATTTCCCTTCCACAATTAGGGTTCTACGCTCCATGCATCTTTTTGGACATAGTTCAAGCATTCACAATTTATTTATAATACTATGGCCTAAGCATAATTCATAAATATATATGTATTCAATTTGTTAATATTTATCATAATCGATTTCCCAAGGACACACTTGATTTTCATTTTATCCATCTCATCAATCATTATGGTGCTGCATTCAAAGAACATCACTATAGTAGTGTTGAATTTTTAAAAAAATCACTATTGCAGTACTGCACTTCAAAAATAAATACTACTGTGGTGCTAATTTTATACTTCACTAAAATGATATTGTTTTTTGAAATGTAATATCATTGTGGTGCTATTTTTTGAAATACAACACAAAAATAATATTATTAATGCAGTATTATTGTAGGATCACATATCTCCTAGGTTATTTTTTTCGTAGTTCAAGGGATATATCACTCGTATTTATGATCGGATCACGATCGTGATCCGAACCTAAATTGTTGCGATCCCTTTTTGAGTTCACCGTCTCCGGTAGGTTATAGTTTTTGTTCGGAGCGAGCGACCAGAGGTCAATCAGAGGCCTCCGGTGGTGGATAAATAGGCAGGTTACTGGGCGTCGAGCGAGGATGTCCTTCGAGCGGCCTTCGGCCGACCGTTCCGAACAAAAACTATAACCTGATGGGGACGATGAACCGAGACAGGGATCACAATCATTTACGGTCAGATCGCGGCCACAATCTGACTACAAATATAAGTAACACATCCCTTATACCATAAAAAGTGGTCCAAGAAATTTTACTTCTTATTGTAGTTGGTGGGAAAGGTCCCGACGATAGATTTAGCCTGCTATGTCACGCCATATATTTTCAATTACTATAAAAAAATATTTATCAAATCGTATATTTGTATAAATTGACATGATTAATTATGAAAGTAATTATCAAATAATTCACCATGAAATTAATATTTATAATATCTAACATTTCCTTTGCAAAGAACATTAATTAAAAGAAACCATCGTGCTTTGGTGATTGGGACTTATATTGGGCTCGGCCCAATTGCACAACCTGACCTGGGCTGGAGATATAAAATTCGCATCTCTAATTCTCCTCTCCCTCGCCTCGCCTCGCCTCGCCTCGCCTCTTGCCGCCATGGCGTTCAAAGCTCTCGCAATCTTCGATCGGGTTTCGCCATTCCTTCCCGATCCACTCACGTTGCGTGACGGCTTCCAAGAAGCTCGTTGCGAGGTAGCGCGGCCGGTGCTGTGCTCGCTCTCCACGCGATTTGGGGCTACATGGAGTTTGAGCACGCGATTGATGCTATGAACCATCCAATGGCGTCGACCTCAGCTTAATGGAGTTTTATAGGTGCGGCAATCCTCTCTCTTTCGTTCTTTTTTTTGTTTTTGCTTGTGCATGCGAAGACAGATTGAAACATTAACTTCTCTGTGATAGATTAATTTTGGCAAACAAACAGAAATTTCCTTCCCATTCTGCTTTGTCTAATCAACTAAACTACCTGATCCTGTCCGAGTCGCTGAATCGACGGACGCTGGGCACGTGGCGCTCTCCTCTATTTCCGGCCAGCTGCACCGACCTCCGGCGAACCTGCACAGAAGTCGAGTCGGGGAGGGGTCCCCGGCGACGACCCTCCGACGCTCAAGTCAGGCAAGCAGACAGCAGATATGAGGCTCCAACATGCGAGAGAGTGTACCTCCGGCGAAAGGTGAAGACCCTTATATAGGGCTGTGAAGAGGCATGTGCACTCATACCGAGGTGCACACGTGTTCTGTGCCATACCTTAGTATGGACTTGTCAGATGAGCTTGCCTGACCCCTTACTGCTATAGTCTGAGCATGTCTCTGATGGGACAGTGAGCCCATGCCCTAAGATCCTGCGTATCACCTGCTATCAGAGGATGTTTCTGTCCTTGTCTCCATGCCGAGCGTCCGACCGGTCGGCGGTTTCCTCACGTCCGACCGGTCGGACGTGCTGATCCGCTCGGGAGTTTCCTGGTCGTGTGCTCGGGACTGTTCGCAGTGTTGATACTTTATTCTTTCGGCCGAGCAGGCCATCCGAATGGCACTGCTATACTGTTCATCATGAGCGTCGGAACCCCGACTCCCCGCCGAGGTGTATCGCTTCCGCTCGGAAGCTTCCGCCGGTCGTCACCATCATAATCAGCTCGGCCAAGCTTCTGGTTGACCTTTTACCTTTCGACCTCCTCGTGGCATTGACTCTGCTAAATGGGGTCCCCCATTCTTACTGCCGGATCACTTGCCTCCTCTTCAAGTCTAGTCGAAGGAGGCGATTAAGTCCGACTGACTGGACTGTGTGTCCGAGCGGGTGCTCGTCACCCTTTGTTTTACAAGTAATCCACAGGCCGCTCGGCGTGTGCGCCAAATTCAGCCGTTCGGCGCTCGCTCAGATGTGACTCATGCGGCCTGCCGTAGTTGCCGCCTGTCCGAATCCCCTCGGGAACGGCGGCAATCCATTCCATTAAGGCTGCGCGTGCGTGGTATGGTGCACATTAAATGCGCCAGATTGCTCAGTGCCACGTGTCGACCATCGCGTGGCAGCAGCGTTACTTATGATGGCACGTCACCGTTTGAAATGGACGACCCGATGGCGTCCTTGTTTCTCGTGACCTGCATCCGACGGACGAGGCTGACCAGCCTCGTTCGCATAAAGCCTTCGTCTTCGCCCTTACGCTGCATTCTCTGTTCAATTGCGCGTCCTCCGTCGAAGGTGCCCACGGCTGCGTCGTTCCGTCTGTCCTAGTTCTTGCCTTTTGGTGGTTTTCTGCTTTCTGGTGATCCTCTCCGTTCATCTTCCCTTAGTAAGCTTCTCCCTTCCTTTCGTTCGGCCTTTCCCTTTCGCGGGGAACTCCTTTCGTCCCCTTGCTTGCGAACTTTTATCTGTCCTCCGTTTCCGAGTTTCTTTCGGCTTCCTTCTTTCTTTTTCTTGGTACTTTAGTCATGGCGAGCACTTCCGTACCCGTTGTTAAGGTTCACGGTCCCTGGTATATGACCATGGAGAGTAAATTTGACGAGGAGCGCGCTCGGCGTCTTGTTCGGACGTACGGGATCCCGGACGACCATGAAATAGTGGTAGCCGACCCGACCGACCGGCCCCATAACCCGCCGATCGGTACCATTTGTTTTTTCTGGACCAATTCCAGGGCGGCCTTAGATTTCCTACCCATCCGTTTATTTTGGAAGTTTGTAATTATTTCCGCATCCCGCTCGGCCAACTTGTGCCGAATTCCTTTAGGCTGCTAAGCGAGATGATCGTCCTCTTTAGGCTGCACAGTATCCCCCTCGATCCCAAGATATTCCACTACTTCTTCTACCCCAAACAATCCGAGTTGGCACTTTTATTTTCCAAAGTAGAATAGACTTCAAAAGTTTTTGATAATATGCCGACCTCTAACAAGCACTGGAAGTAGTTCTTCTTCTACATACGACTTCCCGAGCGGCCAGCATACCGAACCAAATGGCAGACCGCTGTGCCGACCCAGCCGGAGCTCGGCAAATTCAGAAGCAATCCGGCCTACCTACATGCGGCGAACTGGTTGTCCGGTCAGCGGTACAAGATCGACCAGTTGCTTCTCAAGGGGGTGTTGTACATTTTTGGATTATCTCCCGTTCGGGCCAATCTCCCCTACCGCATGAGTAAGGACTTTTTACTCTCTTCGCCTTTTTTGTCTAACTGATTTTAATTTCTTCCATTGTAGCTGAAGTCATGTGGCGCTCCAAGGCTACTGATCATCTGAAATTGAAAGTCGTGGAAATTGAGGCGGCTACCAAAAAAGAACTCGCCGAGCGGGGTCTAATCCCAGCCGCCCGGTAGCTACAGGAGAGGGGGGGACACAGTCCGCCCCTGAAACAGAAGTTACCCAATCCGCTTCAACGGAGGTTGAGGCGGATCCTGTTTCCTCTGCTCCAGCCGAGTTGGGAGTCCCCCAGGCCGGGGATTCACCACTGGAAGTTCGGCGGAAACGTCGAAGAGACCCCAGCCTTCCGCCGACCCAAGAGGGCGAACCACAGGCGCCGATCGAGGTCGCTTCGCCAGATCGCACGCCGTCGCAGATCGGGACCTCAGTGGCCTCGCCCACCGCACAGCCCTCTGGCTCTCCTCCTCGGACTCGTCGTCGCTTACGACGGTTGGGCGAAACATCAACCATAGGGGAGTCCTCGGGCCAGGCGACTGCGACTGAGGAAGTGCCGGCCGGCCACCCGACCGTCAAGACTACCCTTCGATTCCCATCGGCGGAATATTTATTGTCTGCCGATCGACATCAAGCTCCGTTCATGAAATAACCTTGACGGGTCCGCTCGCCAAACTTTTCGAGGACGCCCAGATTCGGGTGGCCCTCATGACGCCTAAGCAGCTCGGCGATAACCACATGCAACAGGCCACTCAGGTAGGTTCATTTTTCTTCTTGTGCCCTGCTACTGTTTGGTCCCTGATTTTATTATTTCCCTTACAGCATTGGGCCGAGCAAATCGCCACTAGCCATCGGCTAGCCGAGCTGGAGGATCTCATGGAAAAACTCCAAGTCTCGGGGGGTCCATCGGCCGAGCGGGAGAAACAAGCCCTCGAGGCCAAACAGAAGAAGTCCGCCGACCTGGCTACAGAGGTGGCCCGACTTGGAGACTTGGTGAAAAAGCGCGACGGAGACGTGAAGCGCGCCAGTTGCTGGAAGAAGCGGGCGATTGCTGATCTGGACAAGATGAAAGTTGAAGTCCGAGCCCTAGATCAGCAATCTAAGAAGCTAGAAGCCCAACTAGCTGCCGAACGGGATGAGCGCTCTGCTGAACGCACTAAAGCAGAGGTGGACCAAAAAGTTCTCCAAGATTCACTAATCGCATCCCGAGCGGCGCTCAGAAAGTACAAGGAGGGGGAGCCGAGTCGCCTAGCAGCAGCGCGCCAAGAATACCTCCGCTTGGAGCGGTTCGGCGAAAAGTTCGGTGACAACGTCTCCTCAACTTTCGCCGAGGCGGTCAAGGTCACCATGGCGTACTTGAAAAAGGGGGGGCACCTTCCTGCTGACCTGAGCATTCCCTCTTCAGATCTGGCGACTATGATTGACGATATCCCGGACGCCTTTTTTAATTTTGAGGACCCGGAGTGAAGCGAGTTCTTCCAAGTACTTTCAGTATTTCATCCGCTGCGGATGTAAAATTTTCGTACGTGCCGTTCGGCATAGTTGTGTTCCTTGTATTTTTGTTTGCCCTTCATTGTCGTCTCTTGTCTGTTTGGTGCTTATTCGTAGAGTCAGTGAAGCTCCACGTGTTTCCCACTAGACGACCGATTGGGTCAATCAATTGACTCGATTTCCTTGATATCGTTTAGCGATTGGCTATACTGTTTGCATTTAGTGAATGCGAAGTATTGGCAAACCGATAGCCGATCGGACTTAATTAATCTAGTACTTGCGAACGCTCGTTATTTGGCGTCCTTAGTTCCATCCAGTAAGTTCACAATCGCGGGTCCGACGTGGATATTTATAGTCGATCGGCGCGGCTCTCGATTTTCAACGACGGAGCTCGTCGGCGCGGATATTTATAGCCGGTCGGCTCGATCTTTAACGACGGAGCTCGTTGGATATTTATACCGTCTCTCGATTTTAACGACGGAGACGGTCTTCCACTCGGAGATTTATAGACGCCGGCTCGTCTCACGGTTTAACGTCTGGGCTAGACGGTCTTCCGCTCGGAGAGTTTATGACGCCGGCTCGTCTCTACGGTTTAACGTCTGGGCTAGACGGTCTTCCGCTCGGAGAGTTTATAGACGCCGGTCTCTACGGTTTAACGTCTGGGCTAGACGGTCTTCCGCTCGGAGTTAGCCTGACGGCTCGTCTCTACGGCTTAACGTCTGGGCTAGATGGTCTTCCGCTCGGAGAGTTTATAGACGCCTGCTCGTCACGGTTTAACGTCCGGGCTAGACGGTCTTCCGCTCGAGAGTTTACAGACGCCGCCTCGTCTCTACGGTTTAACGTCTGGCTGACGGTCTTCCGCCGGAGAGTTCTGACGCCGGCTCGCCTCTACGGTTTAACGTCCGGGCTAGACGGTCTTCCGCCGGAGAGTTTATAGACGCTGGCTCTACGGCTTAACGTCTGGGCTAGACGGTCTTCCGCTCGGAGAGTTTACAGACGCCGGCTCTACGGTTTAAAGTCCGGGCTAGACGGTCTTCCGCCGGAGAGTTTATAGACGCTGGCCCCTACGGTTTAACATCCGGGCTAGACGGTCATCCGCCGGAGAGTTTACAGACGCCTCTGCATTTGTTAACGTCTGGCTAGACGGTCTTCCGCCGGAGAGTTTATAGACGCCGGCTGCTCTACGGTTTAACGTCTGGCTAGACGGTCTTCCGCCGAGAGTTTACAGACGCCTGCCTCTACGGCTTAACATCCGGCTAGACGGTCTTCCGCCGGAGAGTTTATAGACGCTGGCTCCGTTTAACGTCCGGGCTAGACGGTCTTCCGCTCGGATATTTATAGCGGCTCTACGGTTTAACGTCTGGCTAGACGGTCTTCGCCGATATTTATAGCCACCGTCTCTACGGTTAACGCCGTGGCTAGACGGTCTTCGCCGGATATTTATAGCCGTCATGCCTACGGTTTAACGTCTGGGCTAGACGGCGCGGATATTTATAGCCGGTCGACGCGGCTCTACGGTTTAACGTCTGGGCTAGACGGTCTTCTGCTCGGATATTTATAGCCGGTCGGCGCGGCTCTACGGTTTAACGTCTGGGCTAGACGATCTTCTGCTCGGATATTTATAGCCGGTTGGCGCGGCTCTCGATCTTTAACGACGGGACTCGTCGGCCGTCGGTCTTCTGCTCGGGGATTTATAGACGCCGGCTCGTCTACGGTTTAACGTCTGGGCTAGACGGTCTTCCGCTCGGAGAGTTTATAGACGCCGGCTCGTCTCTACGGTTTAACGTCTGGGCTAGACGGTCTTCCGCTCGGAGAGTTTATAGACGCCGGCTCGTCTTTACGGTTTAACGTCTGGGCTAGACGGTCTTCTGCTCGGATATTTATAGCCGGTCGGCGCGGCTCTCGATCTTTAACGACAGGACTCGTCGGCCTTTCAAGGCTAACTCCTTACCAGGTCGAGCGACCTTGGCCTTCGTATCATATCCCGCGCTAGAACAATATTTATGCCTGGCCGAACAGCACGGATCATTCGCTTACGAGTAAATATATAACCCTCCAAGCCGATCGACTCGGGGGCCTTCGTTAGTCGAGCGCTTGGCTCGATTATTATACCTCCGGCCGAACGGCTCGGGGCCTTCATTGGTCGAGCGCTTGGCTCGGTTATTATACCTCCGGCCGAACGGCTCGGGGCCTTCATTGGTCGAGCGCTTGGCTCGATTATTATACCTCCGGCCGAACGGCTCGGGGCCTTCATTGGTCGAGCGCTTGGCTCGGTTATTATACCTCCGGCCGAACGGCTCGGGGCCTTCATTGGTCGAGCGCTTGGCTCGGTTATTATACCTCCGGCCGAACGGCTCGGGGCCTTCGGAATTGAGCCTTCCAATCGAGCTCTTGGCTCGGCTAATACACTCCCGGCCGAGCGGCACGGGCTTCCCATCGAGCTCGGGTCTCGGCTAATATTCTCCCGGCCGAGCGGCACGGGAGTTCTTAAACTACCAATCTATGAGCAACAGGTAATTGAAAGAACTGACCTATCGATCGGCACGACTATGACCCAATTTCTCAACTCCCGAATACCCGTGGAGTGAGGAGCATACGTTATACTTGTCGAAACTTATTGGCCAGTTGTCTCGCCTGATGAAGACCCCTTTGTCGGACCGATATCGGGGCAGGAGTTGCTCCCACCTGAGGGCCGATTGGACCCTTATTTTGCTCCCATTTCTAATGTTTCTCCGGTCGGTCCTCCTGGGTCGATCGGATATCTGCTCAGCTTGAGCCTTTTATCTCTGTTGCTCCACGAGCTTAGCTGCTCTTGCCTCCGTTGGAGCGTCGAGTTTCTCCTGGGGGAGCATCACGGTGTGAGGTCATCCAGCCTCGTCCATCTATTCCGCTCGGATACAGGCGCGTTCCCACAGACGGCGCCAATTTGATCCTGTCCGAGTCGCTGAATCGACGGACGCTGGGCACGTGGCGCTCTCCTCTATTTCCGGCCAGCTGCACCGACCTCCGGCGAACCTGCACAGAAGTCGGGCCGGGGAGGGGTCCCCGGCGACGACCCTCCGACGCTCAAGTCAGGCAAGCAGACAGCAGATATGAGGCTCCAACATGCGAGAGAGCGTACCTCCGGCGAAGGGTGAGGACCCTTATATAGGGCTGTGAAGAGGCATGTGCACTCATACCGAGGTGCACACGTGTTCTGTGCCATACCTTAGTATGGGCTTGTCAGATGAGCTTGTCTGACCCCTTACTGCTATAGTCTGAGCATGTCTCTGATGGGACAGTGAGCCCATGCCCTAAGATCCTGCGTATCACCTGCTGTCAGAGGATGTTTCTGTCCTTGTCTCCATGCCGAGCGTCCGACCGGTCGGCGGTTTCCTCACGTCCGACCGGTCGGACGTGCTGATCCGCTCGGGAGCTTCCTGGTCGTGTGCTCGGGACTGTTCGCAGTGTTGATACTTTATTCTTTCGGCCGAGCAGGCCATCCGCATGGCACTGCTATACTGTTCATCATGAGCGTCGGAACCCCGACTCCCCGCCGGGGTGTATCGCTTCTGCTCGGAAGCTTCCGCCGGTCGTCACCATCATAATCAGCTCGGCCAAGCTTCTGGTTGGCCTTTTACCTTTCGACCTCCTCGTGGCGTTGACTCTGCTAAATGGGGTCCCCCATTCTTACTGCCGGATCACTACCAAAGGAGCACAATAGTGGTCATGCATAGATTAACGTCTCAAGGGATGGAAGAAGACATAGTAGCATTGAAAAAAGAAGAAAATGCTATACAAATATTTTCTTCGCCCACACTTTCATTGAGAATAAATAGGCCGTTCAATTGCAAAATTCGGAGGTCAAAATGAATCACATAATGTAGGAATTACACACAGAAACTTTTCTGTAAACCTTTTCATAACGATGTACTTAGGCTAGCTTGGTTATTAGTATGTGGCAAAATGTGGCTCACTCACCTCAGTGTTCCTCAGCTCCATAGTGAGATGAACAAAGTAAATCACGGTGACTGAGTGACCTCTCTAGTTGAGATGGATTTTATTCCCCAAGGGATTGTTTCCTTGAGGATTTGATCCGTACTCTCATGTGATAATCTACCATCTAAGTACCAACTCGGCTATACTTGTAAGGGCAATTTGGTTACTAGTATGGTGACAAAAGGTGATTCGCTCGTCCTCAGTGCCTATGTTAGCCCGTCCCAAGGTCAACATGGAAGAGGAAAATCACGAGTGATTATTAGCCTTGAGCAGTTGAATAGCGCATGAGAGAGGACAGATAAACTTGGTTATTAGTATGGAAACACATCATAGGGAGGAGGGTAGGAATTACTGAATCACTCATGTATTTTGTGTTATTTTTCTCAATCTCTTTTCATCTTTTCCTAATTATCCATCAAAGTAAATCAAAATTAAGCTTTATAAAAATTTCGAGATTAAATTTTCATGATAATCCCAATTATATGAGGTTTGCTATATAAATTTCTATCTCTTTATTGAGCTATATGTAATCTTGTATAATACCTAATATTTAAATCAGTTAAATTATTTTATATTAACTTCTTGTTTTTTAAAGTCTCCCTTTACTTTTATATTTTTTTACTTTAATCGACTCAATTTTTCTTTCTAAGTATACAATCTATTGTTAACCTTTGAACATATTCATACTTTATAATACACACACTATGTTTAGTAGAGTCTACAAGATGATACTAGCTTAGGCATAGGGATCCACATTTTCAACTTAGATCTGTCAATTTGCGCCCATTGGGGTAAGGCGCATGGTAAGGACTTACGATGGGTAACCTAATGGCGTGAGTTCGAAACTCACCGGATGAAATATACACCCGCAGTTTCTCGAATTTCTCACATGCCTAGGCTACTAGGGTTTAACATGTTGTGTTTCCCAATTTATCTGATGGTGATCCTTACAAGTTGGGTTGTTCATCTCAAGGTTAGTCCTGGATTAACAAAAAAAAAAAAAAAGGCAGTCCGGTGTACGAAGCTCTCGCCATGCGGGGTCCCGGGGAAGGATCCATTGTACGTAACATTCCCTTGTTTTTTGCAAGAGGCTGTTTTCAGGATTCGAACCTGTGACCTTTTGGTCACATGGCAACAACTTTACCGTTGCGCAAGGCTCCCCTTCAAAAAATAAGTATTTGGGTTGGGCTAAAGAAAATGCCGAAGCATTATATATTAGAAGTATTAAAAGATAACAAGTATTTTACTTTTATCAGTGGCACTGTGCTGGACTCTCAGTTGTCCTTGGGTTGGGCTCCCATAGTCGTCCCTAGGTTTAGATAACATAGTAGTAACGGTACAGCCGACGGTCGACGGTCGACGGTCGACGACCCGAGGGTCACCAAATGGGCCGCCAAATGGGTCGGGTCGTTACAAAAGTAAAAGCACAGTTGTCGGGCCCAAGAGAAGTTGATTATTATTTTGAAGTATTATATGTATAAGTTTTTTAACAAGTAAAGTAAGTTTTACATCAGTATAAAAGTATTAAAGAAGAAGTTTTTAAATAAGTGAAATAAAAGAATAAGTTTAGAACAAATGAAGTAAGTTTCATTTTGTTTTAAAAACAGCTAGTTGAGTTTTCTTTTATGCTAACATATTATTTAGATTAGCTTATTGTTCTTTGCTATTAGAAGAGCATGAGTAGCTTTACATGTTTAGCATTTCAGTATGTTGTTTCTTTTACTAGTAGATGAGCATGAGTAGTTTCCCTTTTGAGCATTCAGTTTTAATTTTCAGTATATGTACATGCATATCGAGATTTTGTGAGTTAGATAGCGCTTACTAAGCAATTTTGCTTATAGATGCATTTCCTCTTACTGCAGATAAAGGAAAGGAAAAGCTATAGTAAAGGAAGGCAACAAGGAGGTGCGGATATATGTGTGATGCCTGGACTATAGAAGCCTTGGGATTTAACATAAGAATTTATTAACAAAGAGTTGAGTAGAATGTATTGGATGAGTGATTTAGTATTCCGCTGCTAGTTAATTGTATGTTTTGAGTTCTCCCAGAGTTTTAGGAATTACTATCAACATGTGTGCAAATGTTAGTTAAGTAAAGTTAGTAGTCCAGTAGCGCTCCGCCCTCACAGCCCAGTAGTAAGAAGGATGGGGTGTTACAACTCTAGTACTCCAGTCTTTTTCTTTTAGAAACCTTTCCATTCTCCACACAAGACATAAATCATAGCTCATTAACAGTCAATTGTAAATATAGATTCTTAATACAAGACATACTTCCCCGTACCACACTGGCAAACCATACTGAGGTAAGTCGGGCAGCCTTGTGATAATATAGGCGCATTTTTAGGTGCAGCAAAATAGGATAACAATATCAATATGTTAGAGCAAATCTATGCTCCTCGACTCAAGGGCATTTGGGTCCTCCTCTCTGGGTCTTCCAGTTGTTATAACAAGGGCATTCTCCTTTGTTGCCATAATAGCCTGAGGGCACACAGAGGCACTTCATGCAACACTTCTGACAGAAGAACATGCATGGCTTGTGGTACTGCGTCTTGGAGCACCTTCTTGAACATTGTGATGGACACTCTGTTCGAGAACATTTAGCACTTAAAAATCCAAAAAGAAAGAAACTGACACATCTAGTCGACCAATGAGTCTGAAACATATTGCATCTTCTTCTTCTATTAGAGTTTCAACTGGATCTATGCATTTCAGTTGATCTATTTTAAGTTTTTTAGTAGATCTATCTAATGATTTCAACTACCCTGCTTCTTTTGTTGCTGAAGCAACCAATATTACACTAGAAACATTTCTTAAACTTGATTTATAGGAAGAAAACTTAAGAGAACTTACGATAGATCCTGAGGGATCCTTGTCCATTCAATGCCTGACAAAAATCGTTACAGAAATAAGTATAGCTACCTACTCCAGAAAATGGGTCTGGTGGAAGCAAATATTATTACCTGCATGTATTGCTCTGAAGAACCTTCAGTAGCTTTAGCTAGAACCTGGAACAAGACAACTAACTTAGGAAAACTTTTAGTTGTGTAGAATATGTTTTGGTAAGAATGGAAGGTCACCTTGTGGCTGGAACCAGCCACGGAAATGGCTAGCAGAGCAATGACAAGCACAATAACAAGCTTAGCCATGGCCATTGTGCTTCCCAAGCATAGAGATATCAATAGATAATGGAGAGAAGAAGTGATATGATGGGAAGTTGCAAAAGTGTTCATATTTATAGATTAGATGGAGGAAGACATGAGTCTTTAGGAAATGATAAAATAAAGTGAAGTGGCATCAGAGAACTCACCTAGTGGACAATGGAAAAACTAGGGTGCATGTGCTGGTATCAGTCCGGCACATGATGGAAGGCCAAACTGTGTCCAACTGCTCTGCCATCGCATTATTATCGCATATGGGTGGTCAGGTGGACCCTACTTGTCTCTCATTTTTAATAGGCAATTAATAATCTTTAAAAATGCCCTTTAAAAGCTTATTAACTTTAAACTGTCTTTTAAATTTTTTAGTTCACTATCAAAATGTCTTATCTTCCTAAATGAGTGATTGAGATGATAATTTATAAATAGGGTTATTGACAGCAAAATGAAAATCCCCGGTGAGTGTAATGTCAATGAGAGTTTCAAGTGCATTTTGAAAAGTAGGAGACAATTTAGAAGTTATCCTTGCCAATATACTTGTTGCCATTGCTGTAAGATCATGGCCCTGTAAATCTCCCTCAAGGTGTGCATCATTCTCATCCAAATATGGACTCCATTGATTCCATCGTGGGCCCCTTTGATGTTGAGACACTTCCACATGCTCATAGTTCACCTTTTTTTCACATGCTTGTAGTTTGTCATAACAACACAATCAGTGTTTTGCTACCTAGCTATTGATCCTTTCTTGTGGTGCCTGGTGATGTTAAATAAGTTTTATTTTTTTTTCCTGTAATTTTCAATATAGTTTAGTTTTACATAATGATAGCTAAAATTGTGAATTTCTTTCATGTTTATGGTGTATACGAGCACTAGAGAGGTGAACTTTTTATTTCTCTAGAAAAAGGTTAGAAACACTAAAGCTTTCTTACACAAAATGTAAGATAAAATATGAATATTGATTTGGTTAATTTTTATTGTGCTATTGTTCTTATTTTAGAGGGAGAAATATTTCATAAGTGGATTGCCATCTTTTTATGCATTTTTCCTTGTTCATATATAGTGGAGAATGATGGAGGTGATCCGAAGGAGACCGCAGTAAACTTTGTTGCTCTGCAGTAGTACATGAATGCACTAATTAGCTCCCGGCGCTCTTTAATTTTGCCGACTCTTATGATATCTCCACATGCAGTGGCCACATGAACATGCCCAAAGTTGCAGGTTTCAGACGACTCCTCTTGTTTTCTCTCACTATTCTTCTTCTTTTATTTTATTTTTCCTTTTCATTTACGATTGTTCTTACCACCATCCGGCTTTCACAAAGATCTAAATTGATTCTCTTACCTTTTACAGGCTGCACTAAGGGTGACCATCATTAATGGGTTGAAAGCTACACAGGTTTTGTTATGCCTTTCATTACTGTTCCACTTGTCTAGTTTAAGTTTTGAATTTTTAATAAAATAGTATTGCAAATTTGCAATCTTTTTTCTTTCATGATTAATCTAAATTTATGACATGAACAACATTTGATGTTCTAATATTTTTATGGTTCATCCAACCAAATGTTCATCAACCACACAATATATCCAGTTTATTTAACATCCCCTTCACTATAAACAAGCTTATCCACTGAATTAAGTGATTGTCTAAATTTATGGAATTCACTTTTAATATTTGTACCAGGTCTGAGTCAAGAATAAAAACTTAGAATAAATTGAAAAAAAAAAATAACAGTTGCAATTCCAAATCTACAATGGGTTTTGGCCCTTTTCATGTTTTGAGATGAAGATTGGCCCTTTGAAGCCCATTTCTTTAGCAGCATAACCATATTTTAATTGGATACTGTGTTGGTAAAAAAATTATCGAGTTGTAGAAAAAAAAAATCTGTTGGAAAGGAGAAAAAGATATTTTGTAGTAGAATTAAGAGTTTTATTTCCCACATATTTATAATCAATTTTGATATTGGGCTAGATTCTTCCACACCAAAGTGGGTTATTATTCAATTCTCTTTAAACTAAAGAGGTAAAGATGTTCGTGCTCTTTATTAATTGACTTGATAGTTCAACTAGAAAATTTATTGTTATCCACACAAAATGCTCACAAGTTGATGCCTAGCTCAAGTATCTCAACTCACATGTTGTGCTTTGTCTAATAATAAGTGTTAGACTTAGCTTAGTTCTAAGTTCCATCCTTAGTAGTCTATTTTTTAAAATTATTTCTTAGTGCTTTTAGTCCATTTTATGTCTTAGGAATAATTTTTTTTAAAAAAAAAATCAAAATATTTACATATCCTTTTCTATTTGCACCTCTATTTAGAATAATCCAAGGATTTATGTGGAAGGACTAGTTGAAATAACTCCATTATGTTGCACTTAAAGAGTCATCAAACAAGATCCTTTCCCTTCCTTGCAAAGGATTTACTTTTCAAGAAAAAAATCCTTCGAAGTTTTTGGAAAAAAAACACTTAGATTTGATGTATGATAAATTATAGGCCATCTCTCTCTATATATATATAATTTTTCTTGGTTGAGAAAATTCTAGGATCTTTTTTCTCATGAATAAGCTTTGAAGTGTTCCCATATATGGGCATGTGAATTATTATCTTAAATTTTGCACTTGTCAAAACTTTCATTCTTTATCCTTTGATTGGGACCATTTTAGGCAACGAATTCCAAGGCCTTGTTCTAAATTCCTCCACTAGCCACCCAATCCCTCTCATACATTCACTAACAACTCCCTTAACTTAGATAATTAATTTTTTTTCCCCACTAACATTCACTAGCATTTACACCAATATAATTACACTTACACATGAAAAATCAATTACTCCCAACAACTCATGTGCCTCCCAATTATGACTTTCCTTTCTCCTATTTATTGCATCTCCCTCCTTTCCATCAAGTACTAGGTCTTTCTAGCGATTATCTAAGTATTTAAGAGTCAAATTTTAATTATGATGTGATGGAGGGATTTTTCTTCAATGAGATGATAACTTTAAGAATATTGAGTGTTTGGATGAGTTTCTGTGAGTGTTTCTTGATTTATCCTAGTAGTCGGTAGAAAATTTTTATAAAATCAAGTTGGTTTTCTTTAGAATTAATTGGTTTAAAGAGTTAGATACTTGAATTATAAAAAAAATCTTAAAATTTTATACCCAAAGACTTAACTCAGTTAGCATCCAACTAATAGACTTGCGTCAATGGGTAAGTATTTGATCATGATTGTAGTAAATAATCCTCCTACTTAGGAGATCACTTATTACCGGATTTATCTCTCTTTTGAGTTTTCATAAGTTCTTAACTTTTGTGTTTATTTTATCTCCTAAAGCACTTAAAAGAATAATAAAAAAATTTAATTTAAATTTTAAATAAGACGAATATTTTAAAAGTCAGATATTTGAATGCGTGTAAATTGTATTATGAATTTACATGATAATTGAATTAGAGGCTGGCAAAGAGTTTAGACGTTTGAATTGTAAAAATAAATAAATAAAATTTTACTTGATTTATATCATGCTTGGTTTTACTTTTTGTTTGAAGAAAATCATTTAAAATTACCTTTCAGAATCATTCATGCCAACCTTCCACCTATCAATGATTTTTAATTTTTGTATGTTTCTGAAATCTTACTAGTTACTTGAATGCTTAGATTATTGTCATTAGGTAGTGAAATTAAAAAATTAATATTATTTTTCTAAGTTTATTGCGATTTTGAAACTCATCAAATATTTGCCCTCTTAGTTTGTTTATGGGCATTTCATTTGATTAATTTTCAGCCCCACTGGCAATGGTAAGTAATAGGATGAACTTCTTAAATAATAAGTGTTTCAATTTTTTTAAGATATATTATATTCAAGGAGTTTAAATTACTTATAGTACTTAATCATTCTTCAAGAATTATTTATATTTTTTAATTTATCCAGATAATTAATGAAAACTTTTGATAGTAGAAACTCATTACTTCCAAAATTAATTTGATGAATTGGATACTGGAGTATAAAAAAAACAAAATTTTTTAACTAATGTATCTATTTAAGTTTTGATGATTCACATTGTTTGAAAAATAAAGGATTAAAATAAAAAATGGATTCTTTATTATCATTTTAATCATTAAAAAACACCTTTTTCTTAAATATATCCTTTTTTACTTGCTCAAATGTAATGAATGTCAGAGTAGTTGTGATTAATAATTTTGTACAAAATTGGTATTAAATTATAAAATACTCTTTTAATATATATTCTTTCAATATTTCATTCCGAACAACAATAATAAATTAAAATTATTAAATAAAATTATTTATTTATTTTTATAAAAAGTTTAAAATCATCATTCGAATTTAAAATTGACAGCATGTGGCTCTCCAAGTGCCACTACCACTTGTTAATTGTTATCTCTCTCCTCCTCTCTAATTATTTACTTTTATCCTCACTTTTTATCAACAATTTAATTTCTCATCCCTTTCTTCCTCTTCTTCTTTAATCCATCTTCCTCTTTCGCTGCTTCTTCTTCTTCTTCCTGTGGACTCTGTGCTCAATCTCATCGCGTTCTCATCTTACTTTTCATTTTTCTGAAAATTTGGGGTTTTATTGTATATTTGGATCGAGCTCATAAACTAAGCCAAAAACCCGCAGCTGCAGTTTAGAAACCCTAGCTAGCTTTCGGCATGGAGCACGGTCCCAAGGCCGCGGCGGAGGCCGAGGGGAGGCCCAAGCCCTTCTCCCTCCCCAACGGCGCCCTGCGCAAGCAGCACCATCATATGCACCTCCCGCCGCCCGCCGCTGCCGAGTTCATGTACCGCGAGTGCCTGAAGAACCACGCTGCCAGCCTCGGGGGCCACGCCCTCGACGGGTGCGGCGAGTTCATGCTCTCTCCGAACGCCGACCCCGCCGACCCCAGCTCCCTCCGCTGCGCCGCGTGCGGCTGCCACCGCAACTTCCACCGCCGGCTCCCCGGGCCGCACCGACGCGACGGCGCCGAGGATGACCGCGACGGCACCGAGGACGACGAGGAGGAGGAGGAGGACGACGACGAGGACGATGATGGCGATGAGGTGGAGGGAGAGGGAAAGATCCCTCAGCCGCACCACCGCGGATCGCGCTCTCCGCCTCCGCCGCTTTTCCACTCCGCCCCCCACATGCTCCTCGCCCTCAGTGCCGGCCTCCACGGCGGGCCCTCCCCGATCCCCCTCCCCGCCAGGCCCGTCGCCGTCCCCTCCGCGTCCCTCGCGGCCGCCGCCGCCGCCGCCGCGCAGCCGCGGAAGAGGTTCCGGAGCAAGTTCAGCCCGGAGCAGAAGGGCCGGATGCAGGAGCTGTCGCAGCGTCTGGGGTGGCGGATGCAGAAGCGGGACGAGGGCCTAGTGGAGGAGTGGTGCCGCGAGATCGGCGTAGACAAGGGCGTCTTCAAGGTCTGGATGCACAACAACAAGCACACCTTCCTTGGCCTCGCTCGCCGCGGGAGCAACACCGGCTCTAGCGGCGGCGCCCAAACCGAAAGGCTTAGCCTTGGCACCAATGGCGACGACAGCCACCACATCGGCAGGGACGAAGCCGACCTTGGCACCAATGGCGACGGCCGCCACCACATCAGCAGGAACGACGACGGTGGCAACGGCCATGTGGTGAACGGTTCCTTCGCCTCCTCTTGAGCTGAGCTGAGCTCAGTTTCCCTGTGCTAATACTGATGTTGCTGCTGTTGTTGTTGCACTAGTATCGACTGCTAGTTATCAGTAAGTAGTTCATGCATGCTTAATTTAGTGCTCTTTCAAGCTTCTCCTCTGTTCAGTATTAACTTTAGTTTAGCTGCTGATATTAAGTAGGTTAGAGTATAATGAAGAGAGAAGAGAGGAATCCAAGCATTATGTTTTAAGGTTGCTAATGCTTCTTTTCCTGTTTTTCAATAAAAAAAACACCTTTCCCCCCATGTTTGCTAGTGAATGATGATGTTTTAGAGAATTCAATAGATTGTATTAGTTTTTGAATTCTTGCATGTCTTCAGTACTGTGTTCTTTAGGTTCTACCAATGAAGAACTAAAATGAAACTCATAAATGCATTTATGGCCTTTTAGAGGTTAAGTTTTTTAGGGTTCTTAGTGATCACAAACTTGAACAAGGTGCTTAAATAGTTAATCCTTTTGTTATACTTGCTCTAGTGTGAGAATTTGTGATCTACTTTCTCATGAATCTAATTTTTTTTTAGCCTGCTTACCTTATCTCATTAAAAAATTATCTAGGGATCCCCATCTGGTTCAAGAACAATCATTTGGACAATATATTAATGATGTATAACAAACGTTTAGCCGCAATTAGCATAGTGGGAATAAATTATTCAGTCAAGATGCCTAATCAATTACATAATCCTATCAATCAAAACTATGTTATTCTTATCAAATCATCTTCTTGGAATTTGGAAGTGGGAATATTTTATTATCTAAACAGTGAGCTCTTTCCTTCATTAGCTGAAACCACCTAGTGCTTCCTTGTCTCTTTTGTGTTCCTTGCGGAATATAATAAACATCATGGAAAGATCAAAGATGCCTTTCTGCTTCTAATTTAGAGCTTGTTGTACTGAAAGGGTGAAAGCTACATCTTAGATACTCTGATGGATTAATATAGTGCTACACTTTCTCTTAAATCAGCATGTTCCATCTTGACTACTTGATTATTTTAACTTTTACCTCTTTTAAGTTATTTTTTAGTTCTAAAGGTTGAACTTCCACTTCAGAAATATTATTGTGTTTGAGCTCATATCAGTAACTTTATTGGTTTGCTCATAAATAACTTGATTTATCTGAGATTAGTTTTTTTTTTTGAATTTGTTCCTGTTGATCAATTTCAGTTTCTGACACATGCTTTTTCTTGTTTTCTGTGAAACTTTGAACTCTAAATTCAAATAATTACTTCTACTGGAGCAAACACCTAAGAACATCTCTTGTATAGGATTCAATTTTAGAGTTCAAATGAATTCTGAATTGAAGGAGAAAGCCAAGAAGAATGTGACTCCCATAGAGATAAATGCTAATCCAACAAAATTGTCAGATTTGTGGTCCTCTTCCATAATTATTAGTTCTATATGCCCTTAAATGACAAGGCATGTCATCTGTTGTTTATTTGTTTCTGAATTCTCCTCATAAATTAGCTCCTTGCAACTTGTTCATTGTGCTTATTAAAGATCTTTGTCCAGGGTTGGTAGGGTTGATGAGACCTCTTAACACACTTCATCTTCATTGATTTATTCTTATTTCTTATGAAAACTAGGGTCAAACATTGAGAATCGAATTGAAGTAATTATCTATCACTCAAACTAGGTGCATGTTATTAAAAAAAAGTGGTCCCCTCATATGGGTCTAGTGGTTAGCGCATGGGGTATTGTCATAATGAGGTCTGGGGTTTGAATCTCGACAAAGTCGAGGTAAATACCTCCCTTATGTGCTAGTCACTATTCCAAAGGCTAGTAGTCGTCCGTGATTTACCTCCTCTGTGTTGACCTTGGGACAGGTTGGCGAGGGTGCTGGGGACGAGTGTATTCGCCTTTTTGCCATAATGTTATTAAAAAAAAAAGTGTCCCCTTGGATGGGTCTAGTGGCTAGCGCATGAGGTGTTGCCACAATGAGGTCTGAGGTTCGAATCTCGACAAAGTCGAGATAAATACCTCCCTTATGTGCTAGTCACTATTCCAAAGATTAGTAGTCGCCCGTGATTTACCTCCTCCGTGTTGGCCCTGGGATGGGTTGGCGAGGGTGCTGGGGGCGAGCATATTCATTTTTTTTTTTTGCCACCATGTTATTAAAAAAAAGTGCATGAGGTATTGTCACAATGAGGTATGGGGTTTGAATCTCGGCAAAGTCGAGGTAAATACCTCCCTTATGTGCTAGTCACTATTCCAAAGGCTAGTAGCCGCTCGTGATTTACCTTCTCCGTGTTGGCCCTGGTACGGGTTGGCGGTGGCACTGGGAGTGAGCGTATTCACCTTTTGCCACCATGTTATTAAAAAAATCCAACAACTAAACTAGGGGTGCTCTGGTTATGACGTTTTTACCCATTGACTGAGATGCCAAGTTCGAGCCCCCACCTGCGCAGGCTCTTATCAACCAAGTGGTACTGAGGCTCAAAATCCCTTCGAGAGTTTTTGGGATATGGGGCCGTGAAACGGTGGGCCTAGTCACTATAAAAAGTTTACCATATCTTAGTTTTAACAACTGAATTAGGGGTGATCTGGTTATGACGTTGTTATCCATTGACTGAGGTGTCAAGTTCGAGCCCCACCTGTACAGGCTCTTATCAATTAAAAGTCCCCAATTTGGAGCCTGTTGACTGAGGTCGCCGCATCGGCAGTAGGATACTCTTATCAACCAAGTGTTACTGAGGCTCCTCAAAAAGTTCCTTCGGGGGTTTCTGGGGTATGAAATCGTGAAGCGGTGAGTCCGGTCACTTAAAAAAGTTTACCCTATTTTAGTTTGACCCCACAGGTCATCCGAGATGGTAAGTGGTGGTATGCTTGTCACATGAGGTCGCAAGATCGAATCGCAGGGTTATCGGGGCGTAAATCCACGGACCCTGTGCAACTCATCCCACCATCATTTGTCTTTTCAGTTGTCGTGATTTACTTCTATCGTAATGACTTGGGGTCGGATGCGATAGGGATGCTGGGAGCGAGCGATTTCATCTTTCTTCTGCCGCGTGTTATTAAAAAAAAATATCCAGTGTTGTTAGTTAAATCATTTAAGAAGTGGGAACTTTGTGACTTGTTTTTTTTTTCTTGTTTTTTCCATCTTTCCTTGATCATAATTTTGGAAGACTATAATCTCTCTCTCTCTCTCCCCCTCTCTCTTAGTCAGTGGTTATTAAATGTTAACAACTTATTTAATGTTGAGGTTGTTTATTTTTTTGGAGTTGAGTGCCTTCTTCCCAATGCTATCCAACCTTGAAGCTTACTAGAATAATTATTTCTTAGTTTTTAATTTACTTTTTTTAAAAGAATTGTATTGCTACTCATTTTCATGCCTTTTGTATGGCATGCTTTTGTATGGCATGCTTTTTAAATTAATTTTTCATAGATAAGGATAGAAGTATTTTTCATCTAAGTCCAAATTTTGAGCGCTATTAATGTCACTTTCTATCAATTAAGTGATATAAGAGCCAATGACCATATTTCTTTGAGTTATTATTTTCTACCTTTTGGAAAGATCAAGGACTTTTATGTAAATAAGTTCTATTAAGGATAAGATATATGAAGAAATTATATTCCTTTCCTCTTCTTTGGTACTCATGAAAAGGTACTTTAGGCCATAAAAAGATCATGCATCATCTACTTTACTTAATAATTAATTTATGTTAATGAGAACCACAATAATTAGTAAAAAAAAATGGTGTTTGATTAATTTACTCATCCTCATGTCCCTTCAATATTTTAAAGATTTTTTTAAAAAAAAATTGGTTCTTTATGAAATTAATTTGAGAACTTTTTTTTCATATTGGGTCTTATTTTTCAACTTATGAGATTATTCATTTCTTATGAGCATTAGGTCAAGCTCATCAACTTTTTCTCAATATTTTTATGTGATTTAACAATAATTTTAAAGAGTATGATGGCTTAATTTTCAAAAACTATTAAATATTGATAGCATTTTAATGCTTTTTAAAATAGTTATAGATGCATCTTTCCAAGTGTCTAAAGTGATTGCCACGAATCAAATCTACAATAAGATTCTTGTTAGAAGATGAAAGTTTGAAAATTAAAATTATTTTTAAAATAAATAAATCAATGAATGAATGCAAATAAGGTTGAAAGATGATAAGGATGTTATGTCTATCTTAAGGTGAGTCGAAAGGGTTAAGTTGATTCACTCGTCACTTTTTCCTTTTGTCCTTTTCTTCTTTATTTATACTCCTAAACAAATGCATATGGGGAATAAAAAAGTTTTGAAGAAATGGCAAAAGTAATTTTTTAAAGATTTCGATTTTATAATTTTTAATTTTGAAATCATTTTTTGGGAAAAAAAGAAAAAAAAATCATATTTTTTTAAAAAAAACAATCAACAATTTTCATGCATGCAGGGTTCAATGAATGGAATATATCCTAATAATTAATTATTTTTTATCAGAAAGCAAAAGTATTTGCTTTGATTTTTCGATTTTTTTTAATTCGTAAATTAGTTATACTTCTTTCTTTTATAAAAGCCATTTGATTTTAAGAAAATACGATGATTTTGCAACTTTATTAGGCGTGAGTGAATTTGAATTTATGAAACAATTATATATCACAATTAAAGGCTAACCGACTTAACCTCAAGCTTAATCACAAGCAATCTATCTTTTTAATGATTGTTTTGGTGCGTCATTAACGTGGCATTTAATCAATTTACTTGTCCAAGTTGAGAGGAGATTCTCTGGACCGTTTTTTATGATCTAGAGGATGTTCTTTTTTCATGCATTAATAGGGATGTATAGTCCCTATCTATTTTAGAGCATCCAGATTAATTATCATATTCAAAAATTTTATTTTAAATTTTAGATAGGAAATTTAAAATTTTCTGCATCAGTTATTTTATCCTTTCTTTAAATTTAGATTTGATGAATAGTAATTTTCTAAATTTAAGGAACGAAACCTCTATTCTAAAATAAAATAATATTTTTTTAATCTCTCTCCTTCAACTAAATCTCTCTTTTCATTCATTCCATAAATATAATAAGAAAAAAGAAAATAATAATAAAAAATTAAAGATGATGAAAATTTTAGAATATTTAATATAGTGTGTAATAAAAATTAATTATTTAAATTTAATAAAATAAATCATTTATTCTAAATTTTAAATATAATAATAGAAAATTTGATATAAATACTCTTACAATTTTAAATATAATAATAGAAAATTTGATATAAATACTCTTACAAGTGGAGACTATACAACCCCACTAATATATGCAAAAAGAGCATTCTCTTGATCCACGTTTGCTTAATGACTTGATCCCACATTTATAACTTATTTATTAGTTTCAATAATTTTTTTAATATTAATTTACATTAATAGCTTTCTTATCTTTTAATTAAATAAATTCCATAGGGCCAACCACGACCCTACTTATTTATTTATATCTAACATAGATAAATTTATGTGATTTGATCAATTTATCATGCAACTCTCATTTTCTTCATGCAATTTATTTACGAAAGGAATAAAACAAAGACGATAAATCATGTTGCAGTAAAAATAAAATAAAAAAGAAAAAGGAAATGCACGGTAGCGAGGAGGAAGTTCTCAGTCGACATTTACAAAATCAGATGGAGATAAAAAAAAAAATATGTGAAGAAATGAAATTTAGTCGAGTAGAATGCTACATATGAAGTTACATCTATGACTCCGGCTCTGGGTCTTGGTGCGGAGTGGCCGGCGAGTCGGGTGCTAATGTGAGGTGCAAGCCTCTTTGTCGACCGGACTGCAATATGAAGGCCAATTCAGTCGCTGCCAAAGCCGCTGCTTCCTGCACATCAGTTGCAATGGCATATGAAATTTAAATCTAATAGTAAAATAAAATATATAAAATTTAAATATAATAATAGATGTAATAAGATAATTATTGAGATATACGATAACAAATTAGTATAACTGAAAACATTCAAGGTTGTTTTTGCAAAAAGATAAGGAAAAAATGCTCAACTCTCTAATAGCAAGCTATTCTTCCCCCTAAGTACTCATATCAGAAAAAGTTTGCCCCTCTCTCTCTCTCCATACAAATTTTTCTTTGCTCCAACTCTCTATGCACACCGATTTATCTAATTACCCTTCATTTTTTATAGGTACAAAAAATCTAAAAAAAATATAATTCTTTCTAAATCTAACATATTTAACTAAGATCTAACATATTTTCTATCAAATTGAACACGACTCTTTTTCTGCTTACCAATTGATTGAGAACTCATACCAATCCATTGGCTTAGGCTGAATAGATTGGTTGGTTAGACGGGAAAAAAATCATACTCAATTTAATAAAAAATATACTCGATTCTAATTTAAATGGACTAAATTTAGAAAGAATTATACTTCTTTTAAATTTTTTTTACCTATAAAAAATGAGGACAATTAGATAAATTAATATCCGTTATGTTTCGTTAGGGAGTGAGAATAAATATTGTCTAACATGGAGACTAAGGATAAAGTTTAAGTTGGTCGGGGATTTTATGACCATTTACCAAAAAGATAAAGAGTTAATAAAGATATTTTATATAAACAAATGAAGGATGACATATTTTTTGTGATCATAAAATATCTCTAAAAGTTAATATTGAACTATGAAATGAGAATGCAAGTATATATGCGTATATTAAGCGTATATTAAGATAGATCTATGGACAAGAGGATAATCAGGATAAGAAACATTAAAAAAAAAAGTTGCACATTTTAAAAGAAAACTCTAAAGACCTGTTTAAGATGATAGAAATATATATTTAGATGATCAATAAATATCTCAATTAGACAATAAGAAACCATAAAAAGTACACATTAATTGAGAAACAAGCCAACCAAAGAGGACTTGATTAACAATGATAAATCAACATAAAATTCATTTAAATATATAGACGAAGATATACTAAGGGATCAAGGCCAATGAAACTCCACTTAGTGAGACAGACATAATTGTTATTGTTGTATTCTTTCTAATAATTAACTTTTGGTCAGAGGTCTTTGGTTACAATAGGTTCTTGGTATCTTGCAAGTGCACTTGATATTCAACTGATCTGTAACTTATATCTAGTTGTGTCAAATAATCATTTGGTTTGTTCTGATGGAATCGAAGCTACAGGCTCCGGACCAATCAGGTGTGGCAGCCTTAGATCTAGGATCCCATCACTCTGGGGTAGTGCTGGAACTCAGATGACAAAGAGTTGTTGCGATAAAAAGGATTAACATTTAGCAACTGTACAAATTCTTGTTGTGACTTACCAACAGTTGAGAAAGATTATCGGTATACTGCATGAACTTTGTTTTGCAATTCAAAGATATGACATCCATGCTAAAAAGTTTAGAAGTTTCTGCCAAATATTGTACGTAGTAGGGTAAAAGAATTGGAGAGTTCTGACCTGTCTTTGACGCCGGCGTTGCAAGATGCTTATAGCCCAAGCCATGACATAAAATGGCAAGAGAAATCCAGCAGCCCGTAGGAGAAAAAGCTGAAAACAATCACTGGATAACATCAACACTCAGAAGAAGCTAGATTGAAGAAAAGTATATTAGATTGAAAGTTTGACATACCGAAAAGAATGCGGAAGCATCATCCTCATCTCCATTAGCATTGGTAAGAGACATTGCATGTCTCAACAACAAAAGAGCCATCAGCTGAACCAGATATTAGAAAAGAAAAAAACAAATCATATGCTTGCAAACAAAATTGACGGTTTATTAATGTTTTGTATTAAAAACAATGCATAAGGTTGTGAAAAAAATAGATAGTTCTATAGAAAGGAGTTCCTAGATAGAGAAATTAAATCAAGATTAAAAATGAAAATCAGAGCTCCTTAATGCTGCTCTGTATCTGATCCTCTGAGAAGTAAAAGTGTGCTACTGATTTCCTACATTACTCTTGTGCATCTATATTTTTCAGATCAACATAGTGACCATCTACTCTATCATTACAGAAGACAATCACAAGATACCCCAAAAAAAAGTAATTGTTGATTAAAACATCATTCAAGCAGATAATAAAATTCAAAATGAAAATAGGTCACAGAAATTTAATGTGCACTAAAATTAAGACAGCACTAGTGTGGTTGTCAATCGGTTGCAACAACTAGATACACTGAAAGGTATTAAGATAATGTGATGCATGAAAGCAGTAAGACTTGCTAATTCTATGTCAACTATAAGCTTACAATAAGAGCAGCAGAGCGGCAAAAAGCAGCACCACTGGCATTGGTAGCATACTCGTCGTATTCATCATCAACAAGTTGGCGGCGTGCTGCTGCCATTGCTAAGACCCGAGGGTCATGAAAATCCAAAGGAGAACCTGCAATTATCCAACCACCACTATTTGGAAGAAATGGTAAGAATATGGAAGTCAGCACAAGATAAAGGAATATTTAAGAGAAACTATACTTGATGTCTATTCTGGTCTCATCAGGAGTGGCATGTGGTGGCGCTGTGTACCCAGGTTTATATTGCTGCAAACCATGGAAAAGGGCTTATTATTATCCACCTAGCCACCATCATCAAGCTATGTAAGTCCCAACAATTCAAGTTGGTTCATTAAAGTAGTTTTGGAATTAATGTGTGCTACTGACATAATTATTCTTTCACAACAAGTATGGAAGCACTTAGTCGATACATATTAGCACTTAAAGAAAATCAATGTGTAACCAGGGCCAAGATGGAATGACAGAATTTTTGGCAGAAAACGGCCTAACGCATGAGCAGGTTAAGGTTACCTCACATCATATGATCATTAAAGTATTGTGCATAAAACCTGGAGAACAGGACTTTAGAGACTTTCTATGCTATAGAATGTGATAACAAATGAAACCAATGAATTATTATGTCAAAAAAAAATATAAACTGCAATGGATTTCTTTTTTTTAAAAAAAATGTCATTATAAGGACACAATATATTCAATTGTATAATCCTTTAAAAAGGAGATAGGATAATACTGAGAAACTACCACCAGAACTGGGACTCACCTCATGGCAAATCTCACAGGTTATATCACCCTTCTCATTGCACCAACGCTGCACACATGCCCTATGGGCGTACTGCATAAATGTAAAATTTCAAGAACGTAAAATTCCAAGAACTTCTTAGAAATATATAAAACAGCCAAATCATAATCATATAAAACAATGTGAGAAATAAAGAAAGTAAAAAACTAGTTGCTTTAACTATAGATATAGTGTCAGTAAAATGCAGGATCATTGTACTAATTGAGTCATTTTAAAATATTTGGATCAGTCTATTCTGATAAAAAAACAAAGGATTATTCCAACATCATGTCAGTGTAAAGAAGTAGCAAAGTAGGGAGCAATCATAATACCTAAGTTTGAAGATACAAAAGGTTGCAAAATTTCAGAAGAATGATCTCACTCAGCTGAGCTTTAAGTAATAACAGATCTAGAAAGGAGGATCGTGGATTGGAGTACAACTTACATAAACACATTCGTCTGTTATTAGGAGTAGCTTTAAATTATTATCACATGTAATGGCTCTATGAGATTGAAATGGTCAGAAACAAGGAATAAGAGCAAGTGATGTACATCTTCTGTTTCTATTGCAATCTAGATAAGGCCACTAAAACAAGTTATCCTCAATTGACTATTTCTGGCATCCTTTCTTGTCCTACATCTGTCTTTTGGTTCCAACCGTCCTAATCTGTAAGGCTCCTTTGAACTATGATCCAACTATCCGCTTGAATGATGTTATGAATGCGTTCATTCTCAGTGATTAGATCATTGCATCAAGAGGGACCTAAAATCAGCTTTCACAGAATAAGGAGGAATTTGTCTTGAAGCATTGAATGCTGAGGGCTCAATTGGACGATCCACTAGAGCCGGAAACTAACTATCCAATGCGCAGTCTAGGTGGGTTAGACGAGAGACTCATCTTTCAACATCAGCTTGAATACCCTCATTGCTGTCTACTACAACTTTTGCATAAGCCTTTCAACTGACTATGACAAGATTTGACTATTAAACTCAGAAGATTGTACTTGACAAGATTTGACTATTAAACTCAGGAGATTGAACTTGACTTGGAACTGGATCAAGTTTCCTTTGACACCGTGCAAGGCTGGCATGTTTGTCTCATTCCTAATTTGAATGAAAAAGCATTTAAACAATTCCATAATAATATCAACTGCCTTGAGGAAAATAGAGTAAAAGGAAAGAGGTTTGCTACAAATTCTGAGGCCCTCTAGATGAAAAGTTGAAAATTAAGAGGACAAAGCACAAATTAATCTACACTAAATGAATTAGCCACCTTAGGAATCATGATCAACAAAGTATCACAGGGAGGGGAGAGTGACCAGATGTGGTTGTGAATAGGAATAACTTGCAAACCGTTTTGATTTTCTTAATGTTGACCAAGTTCTTTGAGATAAAATTTTTTTCTTGGCATAGTCTAGCCATTTCATAAATATATTTAGAGAAATGAAACTCATCTCACTCGTATCTCACTTTGATGTTTGTAAATTTTTCTCTTTTGTATTATGTTATGCCAGAAATAGACTCTTGCAATTCAAGACAAGACTACATACAATAGCCCTCGCTGGGACCACACATTGGCAAGAGCTTCAAGCATCGGGTTGTGCCTCCAAGGGTGTGGCGCAGACGGTGGGAGCATGACATCTCTAACATAATAGCCAGGAGCTGATTCTCAAGAACTGACGACCTGGGGTTTACCCCACCATGTGTCTAATGTCTGTGTACCTGCATTTACCTCCCTTCATATCCGTGGGACCGACAGTAGGGGGTTGTTAATATAGCGGATCTATATTTTTTTTTTCATGCATCGGGTTGCCCTTTTTATAGCTTACTTTCTTCTTTAGAAGTAAAAAATAAAAGGAAGAAACTTCTATGAAAAAGCAGAAGAACACAAGAAAAATCCAACTATGTAAAGAAGTTATTGCGTCTATATTTCACCATCCAAGATATTAAATGATATTAGTCATCTATTAGTAGTTTGGAGGATTATAATCATGATTGTTGGTTTCCAACTAGTTGTTTTTGCATTTTTGTGACTTCAATGCAAGAAGAAAGTAATAGTCTTGATTATATGAAAACAATTTTAAGGAGAAAGATAATTAATAATCAACTCAACTTTTGACAAATCATCTTACCATAAAAACCTAAAAGAAACTTGTAGGAAAATGACAAATCATCATGTCATTTTTCTCACGAGTACTTGGAATTCACGCCCCTCTAGAGTACTATCAACTATGTGAAGCTATGTAACTAGTACTAAATATTCAAATTAATTAAATCATTTTTGTGTTGGCATCATGCAATTTTCACCCAATTATTTAGAATTGGCTACATGAATCTTTTTCCTCTATTAAACTCTATGTTTCAAGTTAATTAAATCGCCTTTGCAATCATTTATCTTATTCTACTTCTTACATCTTCTATTTGAATATTTTTAACTCTTCTAAATATAAAATTCATTAGTTTCATTTAAACACGTCTATACCATCTCAACAATTGGCATTTCAGCATCTCTTGAAGCTACAACTAACTCCTCTTGATTGAAGGAGAACGAAACTAAAATCGGTAAGATATATTGAACCGCATGGCATGATTAAAGAATTCAAATCAAGAAAGCAAAACGATCAAAATTTACAAACCTTCAGACTACCACTGCAAGCACATGGGGCCTCTAAGTTCTTAAGGTGATCCTCCTCTTGGCAGATGCGGCAGTCTACCGTCTGAATAAGAGGTTCTTCTTCCTCGGAAACCTTGATATTCTCCTTTCCTTCCTTTTCTTCCCCAGAGACGGCACCAGATTCCGAAGATGGCGTCAAATCCTCCTCTCTTGCTATCGTTTCAGTAGTTTCGGGTGCGATCAGGCGGTCAACATGCAACATAACATGATCGCCCATTACCTTCTTTCTTTAAAACCAAAATTCCTTCTTGAATGTTCCTGTTAAGCAATCATTCATAGAATTCACCAAACCCGATAAAAAAGGAATTAGTTTGTTAATCAATAGCCAAAGTCCGGAAACCAAATTCACAAAACCATCATATAGAAACGTATGTTTATATAAAAATTGTTTCCGCAAGTGCTCATCAAGAAGCAAAGGACAGCGAGGAATCGAACAGCAGCAACCTAAACGCAACCGCGCAAATCGAGCAAAAAGAAAAACACAACGAAGGAGCCATATAGAGCACTACAGATACCAAAACCTAATCGAGAGGAAGGAGGAGGAGGAGGAGGAGGAGGAGCAATCGCAAACCTGTCGACGACTTCAGAATCGAGGCGTGGACTTCGTCGAGAGATCGTCGATGGATTTGGGGCAAACCCTCTCTTGTTGTTTAGCTCTTTTATATGCAATTAATTCCATCGGCTGTCTCAACTAGTGCACCGCGGTTTCCTATGAGAGACTTTTGTACTCGAAATTTCGTGCCCAATTTGTACTGCGTTTTCTATTGGAAACAATAGTGGTCCAGCCCCTGTGCCTGATGGGTCGATTGGAACGCTATAGAACCGTGAGTATCGGAAAGGAGCACGAAGGCGATGAATTGACGGTGCCGTTAAGAGTTGACGGCGACTTTGGCAGAGCCGTTGCCGCGCCGTCCGAGACGCGTTATGCGACCCGCAGCTCACGGCTCTGACAGTGGGAAGTGGGGACCACCGAGGGGCGGTTGAAAGGCGCCGGGCCGGGTCCATGAGCCGGAGCAGGCGAAAGTCGGAGGTTCCATTTTATATGATATTTTTTCTATATTTTTATAACCCATAAACTATTATTATTATTATTATTATTATTACAACGACATTGTTACGTTGTATCATAACAACATCGTGTATAATTCACCTATAAAAAAATGTTTATCCCTAGGATGGGCTAAGTTGGTATTGTCTGACTAAGTTATCGCCGATAGGTAAGGATCAAATCTCGGTATCGTCGATAGGTAGGGGCCATCGATATAGGAATGATCCTCTAGCGTATATGTTTCCCACATAAACGATCTTAGAGCAATCATAGATTGAATTTTAGTATATGCAAAATACATTACAAGTCACTGATCCACCTATATAAAAGATCATTATATTGGACAAAATCCTTTATGAATTAATTTTATTTTATATCACATGGACCGTCTTGATGGCTCAAGTGGATATTATCATTTTCTACCACAAACTATAGCATAAATTTAAAATAAAATTTATGCACATTTAAATATTTATCTCTATTTTATCATTGGATTCGCCCCATATTTAATATTATCTTATCTGATTAATCAATTTACCATCGTAACTATTACACAGTGATAAGAACACTCGGTGACATATTTAGAGAAATTTTTCTTCCAAATGAAGTTTGCAATTAAGAAATGATAGACTTCTAAACCGCCCATCCTAAATAATTTTCGATTTATTTTAGGGATCAGTAAAAAATTTTAATGAGATCAAATAGACCATCTCAAACTCAACGTTATCCAACAGATTAATCATTTATATTTTACCATCAGATTACTTCTTAAGTCTAAATTGATCTGTTATAATATAAATCTACTTTAATTAAATAATCAATTGATCAAATAACGTATTTAAAATTATGAAATTATCTACCGTGCACGTAACTTTTAGATTTCTACCTATTTGTTTCTTATTTTATACTTCCATCATTATAGTGATATATTTAAAAAAATAACACCACTATAGTATTTTATTTGTGAAGCCGGGAAATACCAATTGATACGGTGATTAAGAGCCACTTAGCTTTGTTATCATGGTAGAGGTCAAAGTCAATGGATAGACGGTGTTGATCGGTGAGATGGGTTATATGTCGATCAGGGATTAAGTATTGACCCACTGTCTTCGACACAGGGAGTAATTAAACCGACGCTCAAAGAGCGTGCAGAAACCGAGCCGAGCGGCTTCTCCGCTCGGACTAGCAGTAGACTCAACATCAACTGAGCACGCAAACGGTGAACTACCTTCTCGCTCGGCCCATCAATCGAGCATATGGACAATGGGCTTCCGGTCGAGCAGCATTCCCGCTCGGCCCGACAATGGACGACACTTGGACAGCGGACTTTCAGCCGAGCGGTTATCCCGCTCGACGTGACAGCAGACAGTGCAAAGATAGCAGAATTCTGGCCAAGCGGTCATTCCGCTCGACCAAGCAACAAACACAGTGGAATATCCTTTGACATCCTTTTGGGAGCTAGTGCCGCTAATAGGCGGCATGGTCAGACAAAGGATCGTACGACGGAAGCTTCCACTGTCATTTCAGAGATATGTCCGACCCGTTAAGGTACTGCGTCAGAGACACTTTATTGACACATCTTTTCAGGGAAAGCTTTGAGATGTGTGCTCACCTTGGGAAGCATGCATGCGCTTCCAGGGCTCTATATAAAGGGGGTCTAAGCATCTACGGAGGTATGTTTTTCTCGCAATTTCTATTGTTGCGCTACAGTTCTTGCTCCTTCTTGCTTCGCCGGAAACTGACTTGAGCGTAGGAGGGTCATCGCCGGGGCCCCTTCCCTGGCTCCGCACTGACGTTGCTTGTGTTGCAGGAGGTTGCGAAGTTCATCGGAGGTTAGTAGGAGCACCACATCCTCAGCATCCATCTCTTCGACTTTCGGACAGGATCATATTTGACACCGTCTGTGGGAACGTCACCTGAATTCGAGCCGAGAAGATGGAAGACGCTGGATGACTAACCGCCGTGACGCTCCCTCAAAAGGAGTCGGAAATGCTCGTGCAAGCACGGACAACAAAAATGATAGAGCAATAACAACAACAAACGCTAGCCGATCGGCCATCACCGCAGCCTGCAACATCGGCAGCTGATAGGCCTCGGGGTAAGAAGACCGAGCGGAGCAACCCTCTGTATGGGGGCAGAACTGAAGGCCGACCGACATCGAAGGGGAAACACCACCCGCGCCGATCCCCTTCCATCGAGCTCTGTTCCAAACCCCCTCGGAGATAGCCCAAGCACATTAGGAGCAGGAATCATCTTCCGACAATGCGCTCGTTCGGGATGCGTGGAAGGGAAAAGCACCCCGAAGCGCCCCGTCTCCCGAACGGATCAACATGCAGTTCTCAGAGGAGATCTTACAAGATCGTCTACCTCGGCACTACACCCCGTTGGCGATAGGGACGTACAATGGATCGACCGACCCAGATGATCATTTGGATTGATTCAACAATAAGGCTACGCTACACCAGTACACGGACAGAGTGAAGTGCAGAATCTTTCTCACGACACTCTCCGGATCGGCGCAACGCTGGTTCAGAAGTGTAAGAAATTAGAGCGCTAAACACGCTTATGCGAAGCGGAAATCATCTAGTTCCTCCAGGAGATCCATGCAAAGGGAAAGAAAAATATACTAAGGGGGCGTTTGGTTTAGGGGAATAGGAGTGGGGAATGGGAATGAGAATCATTGATTGCCATTGTTAATGTTTGGATTATGGGAATAGGAATACAAATAAGGGAATGAATCCTTGAAATTGGGTAATAGCTCTTCCCATGTACCTCCCCTTCAATGAGTCATTACCCCATTTTCATCAATCAAAATATTCCCTTATTCCAAAAATACCCTTGACCTAAAATTAAAAATTTCTCCCTTAATATCAAATATCAAAATATATTTATTTATTTTTCTTTCATATCACTTCTCTCTCCTTGTTCTCTCTCATCATATTTTCTCTCTCGTTATTTTATCACACACTTTCTCTCTCCTTAATCTCTCCTATCACACTCTTTTTTCTCATTACACTTTCTCTCTCATCATACTTTCTCTCTCCTCAATCTCTTCCATCGCACTCTCTTCCTTCTTTTTTTCTCATCATACTTTCTCTCTCATCATACTTTCTCACTCCTCAATCTCTCCCATCACACTCTCTTTTCTCTTTTTTTCTTATCACACTTTCACTCTCATCACATTTTCTCTCTCCTCAATCTCTCTTGTCACACTCCCTCCTTTTTTTCCTCAACACACTTTCTCTCTCATCATACTTTCTCTCTCCTCAATCTCTCCCATCACACTCACTGTTCTATTTTTTTTCCTCATCACACTTTCTCTCTCATCTTACTTTCTCTCTCCTCAATCTTTCTCATCACACTCTCTCTCCTCATTTTTTTCTCATTATATTTTCTCTCTCTTCATCCTCACCCATCATACTTTCTCTCACATCATATTTTCTCTCTCATCATGCTCTCTCCTATCACACTCTCTTTTATCATTTTTTTCATCACACTTTCTCTCTCTTCATTCATTGGCATCACACTTTCTCTCTCATCATACTTTCTCTCTCATCATTCTCTTGCATCATATTTTTCTCTCACATTCATCTTTCTCTCATATATAATTTTTTCTCATATTTTCCTTTAAGGGTAAAAAAAGAAATTTTGATTTATTCCGATAGAAAATATGCAACTAACCAAACATTACTTTTAAGAGTGATATCCATGCTCATACCCATTCCCATTCCACAATACAATGATTCTCATTTCGATTCCTATTCCTAGGAATGAACCAAACGCCCCCTAAGTTTTGAACAACAACATGATAGTGTAGGATCATAAGGAATTTAGATATCTATATAATTGCATGATATTGTCCACTTTGGGCTTAAGCCCTCACGGTTTTGCTCTTGGACTCTACCCAAAAGGTCTCATGCCAATGGAGATATCTTTCTCTTATAAACCTATGATATGTTCCATGTGTTTTCAATGTGGAATTATATTTGTAACCATACAACCCCAACAATCCCCCTCTCAAACAAAGGACCACAGACTTCCCACGTCCGATCCTCGACCTACCAGGTCTTCCTGCCCCTCGGTCCACCCGACCTACTAGGACTTCCTTGCCTAGCCACAACTAGGACTTCCTGCCTGGTGTCTGGTCCTCTTGATCTGAACATTGGAACCCTCACTTTTTTTGTTCGAGGTCAATATTGTACCCACATGGCTCAATTAGACCATAACACTTGTGCACAGTCGGCGGTTAAACCTTTTGGCAGTCTGAGCTCTGATACCAATTATAGAATCGAAAAAAATTTAGATATCTCCACAAAATCAGTGTTGTAGGACAAGAAGCCAGAGCGGAATGTTGCTCGAGAAGGCCGAAATTGGGTTCAGGTGAGCCTTATTTCGATTGACTGAAATCACCCAAGCGAGCGGAACCGGAGCGGAAGATCCGGATTGAGGCGAGCAGCACCGGAGCAGAGGGCCCGGATTAAAAGTCAACTAACTAAGTTGACTTTGGTGATTCGAGCGTCCGGAATCTGATTTTAATCGGACCACATTTGTCGCGATCTGTTGCATAGGGGATAAAATTTTATCCCCCTCCCAGGCGCCTGGAATCCTCCAGGCGTCTCGACCAAGGTTATAAATACAACCTTGGTCCAGAAGCTTTTTATTCATTCAATTCAACGAGTAATTTCATATTCTACACTTGTGCGCTTCTCTTGTTTAGCTAAACTTCTTATTTTTGTACGTCAGTGTTGTAAGAAACTTCTCCATCTGAAGGAGATACTAGTACGATTCACTCCTTGGTCCTCAGGGCATAGCACAGATGGAGAGTGCATGGTTCTGTGGTCGAAAGGTCAAGGGGTCGATCATCGGGGTGTCACTGTCTGGGGTTAACATCTCCACCATACACTTTCCACCTATGTACCTGCATTTACCTCCCTCCATACCCGTGGCACCGGCTCTAGAGGGGCCGCTGATGTGGCGGTTCCATATTTTTTTTAGTACGATTCACTCCTTGGATTAACAACTTCTCCGGTTGTAACAAAGTAAAAATTCTTGTGCCTTTACCTTTTAGTTTTTTGTTTAATTATATGCAAGTGCTATTTTAAAAGTCTGAGAAGGGTTTTGATTTTATTTGTGCAGGGCTATTCAACCCCCCTTCTAGCCGGTCCAACGGTCTCAACAAGTGGTATCAGAGCAAGGACGCTTCAAGAGGACTAACCGTCGATCGAAACATCGAACAAATGGTCGGACCGAGCATATATCCACCGAAGTTCGAAGGGGAGTTCGCCAGCTAGAAAAAGCGAATGCAGGTATTTTTCAAAACTGACTTTAATTTACTTTTAATTATGAAATTTAGTTTTATAGTACCGGAGGGCAAAGAAAAATACCAGTGGACGAAAAAGGAGCAGGCCGACTACGTGGCAAACGACAAAGCAAAATTTCATCTGCTGAGCGTCCTTCCGCCACAAGAAATTAACCGGATCAGCAACTACAACTCAGCAAAAGAACTATGGGAAAAGTTCCTTGAGCTGCATGAAGGGACGTCCGAAACCAAGCTCGTAAGATGGAATTTACTTCGCAACCAGCTCACCAGCCTAAGACTTGAAGAAGACGAAACAGTTGTGCATCTGCACTCGAGAATTAAGGAGCTTATCACCGAACTGTCGAATATCGGAGAAAAGGTAAGTAACCGAGATTCACTAAGGTACACACTCAATTCATTTCCTATAAATACTAAATGAGCATCACTAGTAGATGTCTTATATATCTCTAAGGACTTAAATCTATTTCCTTAGAAGAATTATTTTCCACGTTTGAAGTGCATGAATCGAGATGTGCAGGTACGAAGTAGCCGAAGTACAACGTCGCCCTAAAGGCATTGAAAGACGAACAAGACTCATAATCCTCTCTCGACGATGAAGAAATGGTTATGATGGTAAGGCGATTTAAGAAATTATGTAAATATAGAAAAACTAACCATCCGCAGGGTAGAAAGAAAAGGACAATTCGATGCCATCACTACAATGAAGAAGGACACGTCAAAGACAACTGCCCCAAGCTAAGGAACAAGAACAAGGACAAAGGAAAGAAGCCTGTCTGAAAGAATGAGCACAAGACTCTGAAGGCGACGTAGGACGATATGTCGTTCGAATCAAAAGTCGAGACCTTCTCCGAACTTGCATTAATGGCAAGTCATCAAGACGAGGACTACGATTCAAGCTTGCCCGAAATGAGCATCGAGAGCATCGATGAAGGGGGAGCTACGTCGGAAGAAAGCAGCAGTTCAGGGGGAGACACGGATAACGAGATTGACAAGGTAAGTCAGGTACGATCCCTTCCTCCCGATAAATTATTTAAGTTTATTAAATTATTAACTAAAGATTACTGTAAGTTAGAAAAAGAGATTAAAAATTTAAAAGTAATTCTTGCTAAATCTTGCCCATTGGAAGAATTAGACAAATTAAAATTAGAAAATAATAATTTAAAAATACAAGTAGATAACTTAAAAAATCATGCATGTTCACAAAATATAAATTTTAGAAAATACAACAATCTAAATTGATATTTTAGATATCATAATGGACAAATTAGAAATATTTCAAAAAAGTATGTCCCCAAAAAATTTTTAGTTAATCCAGTTGGTTGGAACCTATACTGGGTTCCAAAGTCTTGTTTAACCTGAACTCTAAATTAGACTTAGCGTTTTCAGCGAGAAAATGTAAACGTTAAATTTCTTTATGAGACTTTGTTTAAGAAAGTGGTTATTGCTTCAATAACCAAGAAGGCCTAGTGCCTCACCACTGCCTGAAAGCCAAAATATTGAAATAAAATGTTTAATTAACTTACTGATAAAGCATTAAAATTGAAATTAAATAATGCTTTAAAAAAAAATTTTAATATTTTTTTTCTAAAAATTACTTAAAATTCTTTTTAGCCGTAGAATTTTTAACTTATAAAAAAAAATTCTCTCCTTAATTTTTTTTTAGAAAAGTTCTCAAAAATATTTATGCTTGAAAAAAAAATTAAAATTTTTTTCTCGCAAAATTGTCTAAACTTAGAATTTTTTAAAAAAAATTTCTCTTACTTAACAATTTTTTTCCAAAAAAGTATTGAAATTAGTTTCAAAATTTTCTAAGTTTTCAAAATTATTATCCTTAGATTTTCTCTTGGTACCCCATTTTTTTATGTGATCAAAGGGGGAGAAGAAAAATATTAAGTTTAGGGGAGGTAAATTATAATTTTTTATTTTTTATTGCAATATTATTTTGTTTTACTTTTATGTTTATTTACCCTAACTTAACTTATGTTACTCACATCAGAAAGGGGGAGATTGTTGGAACCCCAAGGTTATTTTGATGTGATCAACAAGTTAAGTTAGGTCCTGTGGTGTTTTAACCTGTCTAAGTGTGCAGGAACTTAGGAGCATAGGGAGTCGAGCAAAAGACATAGCTAGCGAGATGGATGGCAGGGGAGAGAGAGTCGACGGGTTCGGTGCGTCCGAGTGACGAGGTGCTGCGAAAGAGTACGTGGGCGGATGAGAAAGAAGCACGCGACGTTTCCGAGGGACTAGAAGCCGGAGCGGAAGGTTGCTCGAGAAGGATGAAATTGGGTTCAGGTGAGCCTTATTTCGGTTAGCCGAAATCACCCAAGTGAGCGGAGTCGGAGCAGAAGACCGGACTGAGGCGAGCAACACCGGAGCAGAGGGCCCGGATCAAAAGTCAACTAAGTTGACTTGGGTGATCCGGGTGTCTGGAACCTGATTTTGATCGAATCACGTTTGATCACGATCCATTGCGTAGGGGATAAAATTTTATCTCCCTCCCAGGCGCGTGGAGCCTTCCAGGCACCTCGACCAAGGTTATAAATACAACCTTGGTCCAGAAGCTTTTCATTCATTCAATTCAACGAGCAATTTGGGTCTGATCGAACAATTCCGGATCGAAAAGATATATTTCTCTTATAAACTCATGATCTTTCCCATGTGTTTTCAATGTTAGACTATATTTGCAATATTGCAACCCCAACAGAAGGTTGTTGCCTCCGCTCGGCTAGCGTGGATTTGTACCTCCTCTTTTTCTTCGTATACCAAGGTAGGGGGCTTATCAGTGATTGCATTCACCTCTAGCCGTGGAGTCTTCCGAGCGGCTTTCGTCTCAGTCTTGACCATCTCCACATAGCAGTGCCGAGCGACCAGTTGGTCGCCTTTGACCTCACCCACCTGATCGTCCACCGGAAACTTTATCTTTTGGTAGTAAGTTGACACCATCGTCCAGAACTCGTTGAGGGTTGGTCGGCCCAAAATAACGTTATAGGCCGATGGTGCGTCCACCACTATGAAGTTGGTGGTCCGGGTCCTCCTCAACGACTCTTCTCCTAGCGAGATGACCAACCTTGCTTTGTCGATCGGCAAAACTTCGTTGCCTGCGAATTCGTAAAGTAGAGTTGCCATGGGCAGCAGCTCGCTTCGATCAATCTGCAGCTGATCGAACGCCTTCTTGAAAATGATGTTCACCGAACTTCCCGTATCGACAAAAGTCCGATGAATAGTGTAGTTGGCGATCACTACTCGGATGATTAGAGCATCATCATGTGGGATTTCTACTCCCTCCAAGTCTCTAGGACCAAAGCTGATCTGGGGGCTTTTGGCCTTCTCCTTGTTGCATCCTATGGCGTGGATCTCCAACCGTCGAGGGTATGACTTCTTAGCTCGATTGGAGTCTCCACCGATCGGTCCTCCAACTATCATGTCCATCTCTCCTCGGGAAGCATTATTCCTATTTTCTTCTTCCCGAGAGGATGACCTATTTCTACTACAAGAAAAACTCTCATAGACATCGGTGGAACAACAACAGTTTAAGTAAATTCCGATGTCTTTGAGTATTTTACACCGATTTTTTTTTCAAAAATCGATGTCTATGAGTGAAACATATTTTCGCTCATAGACACGATTTTTTTAAGTGATGTCTATGAGCATTTTTTTTCGTTAATAGACACCGATTTTAACAGTAATTTTTAAAATTCAATATTAATGAACCAAAATAAAATAATTTAATTTTTCCACCTGCTAAAATTTATAATACTTCACAAAATTCCTCCTAAATCTAAACCTAGAAAAATTTATTAAGAGAAAGTGGAAAAAAAATAAGAAAGAAATGGACGACAACGACGACCGGGGTGCAGATGCCGGCTGGGACGCTACTTCTATGTCCTTAATTTTATTAAGAGAAAGTAGAAAAAAAATAAGAAAGAAAGTCAGAAATATTAGTTAAAAAATTATGTCTGTTTGTAAAGAAACGTATCGTGGGTATTTTAGTCATTTTATTTTTGTATGTTTATCCTATAGAGCCGTCCCTCGCTTTACGCATATGAGGCCTGCTTTCCCCCCTCCCCTGACACCCTCCTCACCTCCTGGCCCATTTATTTTTTATTTATTTATTTATTTTTTTTAACTTTTATACCCCCTTATTAAAGTGTCCACGTTTTTTTTACAAATTTTTATTTCTTTTTAATCAATTTTTTATCATATTTTTTAAACAATTTTTTTAATCAGTTTTATTCTTTTTTAAATAATTTTTTATTATATATTTATAATATTTTATTTATTTTTTATTGTAGATTTTCACATTTCACACACTCTCTTCCAGTTCCATCGTATTGTTTACCATTATACTATTTTTTATTCCATTTATTTTTGTTTTTTTATAATTTTATTATTAAGTAATTTTTCGACAAGAATATCATACTATTTTTATATTTGTAATATGAAATCGGATCCTATGTCCCCATTTTTCTCTCTCCCCGTGTTTCACTCGTCGCCTCCAGCCCACTACCGATGACCTCTTGTCGTCTCCGCGACCAGAACTATACTCTAGGGGGAAGGTAAACCGAGGGGGATCGCCATCGACACGATCGATATCGGAATCTGGCCGAATTTGTGCAGGGACTCAGATCGACGGTGAAGGAAAGTCTGCTATGATCCGACCAAATTTCGACACTGATCGCATCAATGCGATCCACTACGTTTACCTTCCCCCTTGGATATCATTTTAATCGAGGCGACGACCGAGGGCCGTCGGTAGTGCCGCCGACGGTGGGCTGAGGCAATGAGTGGGAACAGGGACATGTGATATTAGAATAGAGGATTAGATCTCTTCGTAGTCTTTTATTTTTTTAATAGTAAATTTTAGGGGTTATTATTTATAAAAAATTTAAAAATAAAATATGGATAAAAAATAAAAAAATTGATGAAAAAAATAATAAACAAAATTTATTAAAAAAATAAAACTAAAGAGTAAATAAAATTGGGAAAAATTAAAGAAGTAAATAAAATTAGGAAAAAATAACTTATTATTTAAAGAAGGAGGGGTTAAAAGGTCATTTAATAGGGGAAAGAGAGGGGGTGGGCTATGAGGGGTGGGAAAAGCCATTTACTTTCATATTCGAAACCCTAATCTAAAACCTCAACGCCCACCCGTCCGCCACAGCTCCTCGTTCCCCTGAAACCAAAGATGGGGAAGAAAATGGGAAGGAGGGCGAGGAAGTTCGCCAAGAAGAATCTCCAACCCGTGATGAAGCGGAAGCGCAAGCTCAATGCTTTGTTCCAGAAGAAATTCGCTCCTCGAGAAGGTATATCCTAACCAAAAGGGTGCATCTTTTCCCATTTATTTGTCCACCTGCTTTGTTATATTGGACTGATAGTCTGATAGTGTTGTTATCTTGTAAGTTTTTCAGGGTCATGTAAAAAAGAAGCGTTAAGCTTATTTTTTCCCTCTGTTTCCTGTTATTAGTTTATTTAGCTAAATAGCTGGTATCTTTTCGACATATTTATTGTTGCTAAAGTGGTTATCTATCGTTGACAGCAAACAGCGACTCCCCTGAAGAAAGCAAAAACTTGAAAAATGATATGCAGACTCCAGTGTATGAAAATTTCCCTAAGAATGTGAATAGATGATACTGTGTTAGTTCATATTGTGTGGGGTTTTGTTGTGTCAAAACATGTTAAAATTTTACGTTTCTCCTCACTCAGAGATTCAGAACAGGAGATTCTGGATGGAATTGTTTCCACCAATCCTTTTGGTGATTTATTTACTAAGGAAGAGGATGATTCTGGTGCGGATGTTTCAGATAGTGATGGATACCTCTCTGAGGTATGCGAATTGGACCCTCCTTGAATCTCACCATATTAAACTTTACTGAAGTTGATTATTTTTTTACAATAATTGTCAAGGAGCTGGATAATTGTTATTGTAGGCCTAATCTAGATCTTTGGATGAGTTGGTTATCAGAAATAATGTAATTACTGAATAGAAAATTAATCCTTTGTTGGTTTTTTTGGCCCATTTCCATTTGTGTATCAGATTTTTTCCTTTCTATGTCTGTTTTGTTGCATCATTGACATTTTTTCTATACATATATCTCAAGTTTGTTCAAGTCTATAATCAAAATTTATACTCACGTTCTAGTTGAGTGGATTTCTCTTGTTCACAAATTTGTTAAATATTCATAATGTAGATTTCAAATTCCCACTGTTATGACTAGGTTTTGGACACTATGAACACTAGAAAAAAGGCCAAATCAGCACGTGATGATGATAAGTATTCACACACAAATGCAAAAGACAAACAACAAGATCAAAAAGAGGGTGCTGAGGATAGCCAGGACATAGGATTAGATGGGACGACCCAAACAACAAGATCAAAAAGAGGTCGTACACAAATGAATAAGCTTGTTGTTCAAAGGGTTCATGGAGTCAAACAAAGTGTGAAATTTAATGAGTATGGACAGCCAGTTGGCCAAAAGGCTTCTGAATTGCAGAGTTTTATTGGTGTGCTTGCTCGGGAAAAAGTTAATATTAATTACCACTCTTGGAAGCAAGTGCCGAATGAAGTTAAGAACATGATATGGGAATCCGTCAATGTAAGTAACATGATACTTTCTTATGTGATGCATTTTTTTCAACTTTCTTATGATACTTAAGATATTTGTTTGTGTAGTTGACATACCAACTGGACCCAAAATGGAGGAATGGGTGTTTGAGCTCTGCAAACAGCAAGTGGCGTCAGTATAAAACTCACCTCACCAGGACATTCATCCAACCAAATAAAAATAATCCGAAGCTTCTCAACAAGGTACCTCAAGGGCATTGCATTTCACGTGAAGATTGGAGTAGTTTTGTGATTAATCGGATGTCTGAAGACTTTATAGTAAGTTGTTTAAGGTGGTCTTTTTAAACTCTAGTTGATATATGTGGTTATAATTCATCTATCACTTTGTAGAGGAAAAGTGAACTACAAAGTCAAAGAAGCAAGGCAAACTTATACCCTCATCGTCTTTCTCGAAAAGGATATGCGGGTTTGTCTGAAGAAATAGTAAGTATTTAGTTAACATTAAATTCCTACTTATGGTTGTTGTAGTTGGTGTTGAGTACGTTAACTTCATGCGGTTTTTTGCTTACAGTCCAATGTTTTATGTGATGACGATGAGATAAACAGAGCCATCCTCTGGAAGAGAGGGCGACTCAACAAAGCAGGGGAATTTGTTGGCGATGAGTTGAAGCAAACAGTGAATAAGATTGTAAGCAAAAGTATACATAAATTGCTTATTTTGTACATATATGATATATGTATATATTTAAAGTTATTGTATTTGGATGCATGATAGGATGATTATATTGTCCAAAAGAAGGATGGTAAGCTGTCCTTTACCAAACCATTTGAAGATATTCTCACGAAGGCCTTGAATTCTAACGAACATGGTGGACGTGTGAGAGGCATAGGAGCAAATGTCACTCCATCATCCTTCTTCAAGGTTGCTAGAGGGAAGGTGCAAATTGATAAGGATGCCTATGATAAGCAACAGAAAGAGTTTAAGGAGGCAAAAGCTATGCTTTCTGAGCAAGGTGAAAGAATAGAAAAATTGGAAGCAATGATGTTGAAACTATCTGGTCGAGAATTTGAGAGTGAGGAGAAGGGTAGTTGCTCAGTTAAACCACAATGCCTCCTCGATAGAAAACCTGAAGTTGAACGTCATAGGCGCCTCTCAAATGAAGGCTTAGAAGAACATGATGATGATGATGATGATGTGATATTTATTGAGAAGGATTCGACTTTACAGGTTAAATATATATTTCACATTGATATTATTATCTCATCGTTAGTATCTAATGAGGCTTGTAAAGCACTATATGTTGATGATTCATGAATTGTTTGTCTTATAGGGAAAAACAGTGATGTTGTTATTACAGCCTAACGACAAGACTGTTGCATATGGGACAATTGTCTCTGTTAATGGACCTGACAACTTTATTGATGATGTTCCATTACCCGTGAATTGCATGAGGATCGCCATTGATAAAGCAATTGATCAATCAGCACCACTGCCTGTTGCAATCCCGTTTGCATGTCAGAGTATTGGGGATGCTGTAGGTGGCCATGTGGCTTGGCCTGTACACTTGATCAACATGCGGGATGAGGTAAATGTGATAAAGTGTTGTCTAAATTTTGTGTACATTAAAAGTATGTCACATATCTAATATATATATGGTTGCATCTAATATGTAGAAGACCAGGAAGAAAAAAGTTGACAACAGAAAAGAGAAGTCTAAGTTACAATGGTCCAATGTGCCAAGACCCTTACACATCTTATATAGTTATTTTCAGCGTCTTGATGAAACAGAGAATGTGATTTTGGAATTAGTTCCTGATGTATTTGGCATGGAGCGCACAGTCCATGTTAATTGCGATGACATATTTCCCTTTTGTGAATTGAAGCCAATCACAGACACTTGCATAGTTGTGTATATGTGGTATGCTTTCGATCGAATTGGACTTTATTTATTTGTTTCATTAATTTAGATTTCATCATTTTTTGGGGATATTTTCCAATTGTAGGCATCTATATAGAAAGATGCAGGAAAAGATGTTGCTGCAGGATTTCAGATTGGTGGATCCAGTGCCTGTGGAGTATGTACCATCAAGAAATCAGAATAGAGATTTCATCCAAGAACAATTGAATAAAAGGGCTTCTTACTTAAGTAGTAGGCTAATTGGTACCTCAACTGGTCAATTGGTTGTTGTGCCATGCAATGTTGGGTGAGTAAGAATAACATTATATATCACTCTCACTTGCATATTTTGAGAACTTGCAAGATGCATATATACACTAATTATATTTCTTTGTGTAGTTTTCACTGGATTTTGACTATCATCAATGTTGAGAAGGAGATTATTTTTTTGTTGGATCCTCTTAGTCACCGCATTCGTGATCAAGATTGGAAATATATTGTCAACATGTAAGTTTTTGGCTTCTTTTCTTATCTTTGTTGAAACATGTATGTATTTTGATGTGGCAATACAATTTCCACGGGTTATATGCATGAAGGGCCTTGAAAATGTATAATGCGGAGGTGGGAAGGAAAGGGAAAAAACAACCAACATGGGTAGTTGTCAAGGTATGTCCTTTTGATTAGCAACTGTTTCACTATCCTTGAAGGAGTTATTCTAATATTTCTTTTCTAACATAGGCTCCTCAACAACCGGATGCGGAGCAGTGTGGTTTTTATATCATGCGATATATGAAAGATATAATTGAAAATTTTGGAGTTGACCACAAGGATTCACTTCCAGCAATGGTAATAATACAAATTCATATTTGATTTGATTGATTATGAACTTCTCTTAGCTTTTCCCTCATTATATCAAATCTTGCTGTTGCTGTGCTTTTCCTGTGGTGCTTGATGTGTTTCTATGTAGTCTTTGAACTTCTCTTATGTGAGATGAACAAGTAGATAGATCCCTTTTAGATATTCGTTGCTCCAGTTGTTGCGCTTGGGGTTTATGATCTGATCTTTCATTTGATTTCCTCTAGTTCTATAAAGTTTATGTCTGGTTGAAAGAACAGTCTTGAATTTGTCGAGTTTGTTCTTAGAAATGATTTCATAAGCCTAGCTCGAAGAGGATACAGTTTGAAATTCGTGTTGACTAGTTAGCATTTTATGCCATGAGACCATGGAGAGATGTCTTGGGACTAACCATGTGTAGCCATTATGCTTTAGAAAATGTTATTGTTTTACAGTGGAATGAGATGGTTATGCTGAGTACCCGTCATGGGAAATTCAAGATAACAAGCAATATTTAATTATATTTTCAAGAATAGAGGAGAAATATGTAGTTTATCAATGTGATATATCTTGATGTCTAGTTATGTTTCTTATGTTATTATGTTTGTCTAGTGCTTGTATGGAGGTGCTCAGAAAAGACCCTAGTTAAGAGAGTTGGATCGTGGAGCTGATATCATTGTTGCTACACCAAGACGTTTGAATGATATTCTGAATATGAAAAGATTGAACCTCCATCAAGTACTGATTAATTAAATTGCAACTATGAGAAAACTTTGTTGCAATAATTTTTGGTTTGGAATATATTAAGTTTCCAGGAATGATAGATCTATCACTATATGATGTGGTTGAGATAAATGATGAATGCGTCTATTTTTAAGCATTCAAATTAGTCATCTTGTTACCTGGTGCTCTTACTACTTTTTCAACTATGATTTTTGATCTTGGTTTACTAATATATTATTTATGTGTTTTTACAGTTTACAAATCTCAAGTACTCCAGAGTTGAAATTGATGAAGTGCGGTTCGAGTGGGCTGAATGCATGCTAGATTACATTTGAGTAGGAAATGTATTTGATTTTTGAAAACTTTGGATGATGCATGCATTTGCATGGAATGTAAATTGCGGATATTACCTTGATGTGTACAATATCTATTACCTTTTGATGTTGTAAAAAGAATATTTGTGTATTTTATGAATACTGTTGTTAGAAGAATATTTATGTAATTTGTGAATATTTGTGTATTTTATGGATACTGTTGGAAGAAGAATATTTGTGTAATTTGTGAATATTTGTGTATTTTATGGATACTGTTGGAAGAAGAATATTTGTGTAATTTGTGAATATTTGTGTATTTTATGGATACTGTTGTAAGAATAATATTTGTGTTGGTTACATGAATATTGATTTGTTTGTATATTATCGGTTTTTCACTGTTTCGGAAATCGAATTTGTGTCGTTAAACAATACTGATATTACATCGATTTTTCATCGTTGCAAAACCGGTGTCATTAACTAATATTACATCGGTCATATACCGCTGTCAAAACTGGTGTTATTAACATATAATATTACATCGATTTTACACCGTTGATGAAACAGTGTCGTTAAGTGATACTACACCGGTTAATAACCGGTTCGAAAATCGATGTCGTTAAGTGATACTACACCGGTTATAACCCGATGTCTAAAATGACAGTCCTTTTACATCGCCTTCATAGACATTGGTCGAAAATGTAATAGACAGCAGTGGAAAATCGATGTAGGGTTTTTCTTGTAGTGTTCGCTTTGCTGGCGCCCGGGAGAGATCGATGCCCTCCCTTCGCTGATGGTGATGGCGCTTGGACATCTTCAAGTCGAAGTCTACACAGATGCAGACTGGGTAGGGAGTGTTATGGATAGGAGATCAACATTAGGCTACTGTTCCTTTGTTGGTGGGTACCTAGTTACGTGGCGAAGTAAAAAAACAAAATATGGTAGCCAGAAGTAGTGCTGAAGCAGAATTTAGAGCTGTTGCCCATGGAATCTGTGAGGTAATGTTGATCAAAAGAATTCTTGAGGAATTGAAGTTTTCTTTTTCAACTCCTATAAAGGTTTATTGTGACAACAAAGCTACTATTTCCATAGCTCATAATCCTATTCTTCATGATCGCACAAAGCATATAGAGGTGGATAAACATTTCATCAAGGAGAAAATCAACACTGGAGTAATATGTATGACATATCTTCCAACAAATGACCAATTAGCTGATGTATTAACGAAGGGACTACACAAGAAGCAATTTGATAAGCTTACTAGTAAGCTGGCTATGGAAGATATCTACAAACCAACTTGAGGGGGAGTGTTGGAAATCCATCATTAAAATCAAAGATATACAAATCAGGAAAAATAGGAAAGGATCATTTGTCAATTATTAGCTTTAATTAGTTTCCTTATTTTTTTAATTTTCTTTTCATTAGTTTCCTTTCTATTGTAAATTCTCTCTATAAACAAGAGAGTCGTGTACCTATTCTTTTGTATAAGAAATTATTTCTTCTTCATTTTCTAAGTGTTTCCCTATGAAAAACCTCCAGGCAAGGATGTTGTTTTTGCATTTATTGCATTGTAGGGATCATAGCATGTTATTTTGAAGAAGTTGCAAGGTTTCTTGCGTTTTGTTTTCTACACTAGATGGTTAGTAGTATACGGATTTGATGTTATGAGCATGTTGTCTCAAGGTCGTGCTTCCTTCGATTTCTACGATGAAATAAAGAAGCTTTAAGGTTCTCCGTTTGCTATTGCATCAAAATTTCTCCTACTAGATGACTGAGGGAGACATTGCTATTCTGCTGGGAATGTATTGGGGGGGGGGGGGGGGCGGTTTGGGTGAGGGAGGAAGGAGGAGGTTGGGGTTTTTATGTGCTGTTTGGGTGAGGGAAGTAAGCTGAGGTTTTGGGTAGATTCGACTGATGATCGAGACTGATTTGGATGAGGGAAGAGGGCTGAAAATCCGTGCTGTTTGGGAGAGAAGTAAACTTAGATTTTGGACAGATTCGACTACTGATCGGGGCGGAGTTGGATGAGGGAAGAGAGTTGGAAATCTGTGTTGTGGGTAGTGGAGGAACATCGGAGCTAGGGTTTTGTTGGTGGTGTTCAGGTGCAAGGGGAAGTGGGTGAGAGGAGGCGTCACAAGGTGAGGTTTTGTGTCTGAAGAGGGAATTGGGGAGCATGGGGTAGGGTCCTCAAACAATATTTCTATTTTAGTTACTTTCCACGTATACTAGTTGTTTTTGGTTATTATGCAAGTAAACTTTATATACTCTTAGCAATGACTTTCTATGCATGAAAAGTGAAAATGCATTGTTTAATAATATGACCTGCATGAATTTATTCAATGCGTTAGGGAATCTTGTTTAAGAAGGATATGGTGAACCTTACCAAAACAGAGGGGTTAGGAAATCTGGCTTAAGAAGGGTCCGATAAACTGTACCAAATCAAAGGGGTTAGGGAATTCGGCTTAAGAAGGGTCCAGTGAACCTTACCACTGGTATTAGGGTAAAAGTTTAACCAAACGATCAAATGTTGAGGTAAAAGAGGCCCCATTCAATGATACGAACTCATCTAAATATTTTGACGTTGAAAGTTAATGTTTGATGTTATTTTATTAAAGTTGAAGGTCTCTAGGACTAAATGTTTGATGTTATTATTGTATTTACTTTTTGCTTGAATTGTATTCTTGTTGAGAGCTTGTACGAGGTTTCTCCACCTCTGGAGTGTTTCCGTGAAGGAGTTATTTCATAGTGGATGTGTGAGAGAGGACTGGATCTTTGGATTAGTCACCTCGTTGAGGTGTATACCAAGTAAATTAAAGCGTTAGCATTTTCTTTAAGTTTTCCATTGCAAATCATCATCAACGAAGCGAACGAGTTAATCATCCCCCTCTAGCTCCCGGAGTATCCCAACAATACTTATATTATACGCAGAGTTCATGGTTTGAAAAGTCCAATGTGGTACAACACAGTTGAAATATATCATTCTAGTAAATTATCAAAAAAGTTGATACTGATGATCAGCAATAAGAAATCTCTTCTATGTTGCGTCAATGAATATTGTATTGTGCTTACACTTGACACATTGTCGCACAGACGTGCAAATGATTTCTTAAGGCAAAAATGTCCTCTTATATTATGTGAATAAAGTGTCCCTTCAACCCTTACAGACACCCATCTAATTAAAGGCCTGTATTTTGTAACATTAAATTCAAATTACTAATGATAAAATCGTTTTTTTAGTTTTCTTAATACAAAACACTATTAATCATCACCAGTTTCTTCTAGGTGGTTAGTGGAAATATTTTAATAGTTATTTTCTCAATTGTACAAGTATTTGGTTTGAGCCTCTACATTCCTCTTAATTTTGGGTGGAAATGGTTATTTTTTACCATCTGCCTAAAGTGTTTTGCTGAAACTAATGATCTCATTCAACTGCTAACATTCATGTAGGAATGGCCTGATGAGAAGTACCCCCCAGGCTCATGGTCCAGGATATGCAGTGCCCCATGACATTGTAGAATCAGTGTGCAAGCAACACAAAGAGGGAATTTTAAGGGTATCAGCGTTACTGTATAGATATGACTTTTTTTCTTGAAATATTGAAATACTATTGTTAGGACCAAAGGAATTTAGATATCTGATATTGCCCACGGGCTTAAGTTCTTATAGTTTTATTTTTGGGTTTTACCCAAAATGTCTCATACTAATAGAGATATTTTTCTCTTATAAGTTCATGGTTTTTTCATGTATTTTTAATATTGGACTTTATTTGCAACATTGCAACCCAACACATGTTTCTTGTTATAGGGCCTTAACCTGCAGATGTTCAAGCTAGAGGACATTGCAATGGGCATATGGATAGAAGAAATGAAAAAGAAAGGATCAGATATTAAATATGTGAATGGAGAAAGGATTCATATTGGTGGGTGTGAGGCTGGCTATGTCCTTGCTCATTACCAGGAATCTTGGGAAATGCTAGCTATGCCTGTGGCAGAAATTTCAGGAGACAAAACGAGCAAGATGTTGCGGGGAGGAGGTTGGTTTGAAACAATGCCATCTCGGCTTGAAACTAAGAGGCCAGTTATGTTCTTGCTCATTATCAGGAACCTGGGAAATGCTATACCTGCGGCAGAAATTTGAGGAGACAAAATGAGCAAGATGTTGCGGGGAGTAGGCTGGTTCGAAACAATGTTTTCTTGGCTTGAAACTAACACTGCATTCTTTGTGCAGGGAAATTTACTAAATTGGATGGAAAGATGATGATTCTTGTACCGGTTGCTATTGCCTAAACTAATCCCCTTCGATGGTTGTGGATTTGCAGGTTTCAACATGGTTGATGGTTGACTAACCACATGATTCAACTGGCTGATGTTTCTTTGAGATATTGACATTATAAATTTCTATAACTATGATTTTAGAGTGGCGTTATTCTAATCACGGGAAGAGAAAGAGAGGTTGCTGCTCCAGTTAACATTATTTGAGAGGGAAGCTGCTTATGTAGTTGATAGTTGAATGGAGAGAGACCACAATGGTCGTACCTTTCTTGTAAACATAATTACAGTAAATTTCCTTTATTTTTAAAGGAAAATTCACAAAGGTTAATGATTTCTTGGATCTACAATGAGGATGCCATGATTTCTCTGGTTCATTTTTGATCATCAGCGTTTAACAGGTTACTTAGTCTCTCTTGATGACATGATGATAAAAGATGAATACATTCGTTCATAGCATTCCTGTCAATCCGTCCTAAGGTCAACACAGAAGAGGTAAATCACGGACAGCTACTAGTCTTTGGAATAGTGATTAGCACATAAAAGAGATATTTACTTTAGTTTTGTCGAGATTCGAACCTTAAATTTTATGATGATAACACTTCATACACTGGTCACTAGATCCATCCGAGAGGACAAGTTACTTAGTCTCTCTTGTGTGTTCTTGAAGTGTTCATGTTGTCTTATACCATGTTCATCATAACTGAATCAACGCAGCCAATAATTATTTGTGTGCTTCTCTACGCTACTAAGATTCAATGCTACTCACCTGTTCTCTCTTGGGCAGCAACTTGGGTGTGTTACTTATGTTTTCAAGTGGATTTCCAGAGAGCACCAAGTCTCGGTAACACAAACTCCACCGCCACAAGTACCCCGGATCGGATCTTCTAGATCGCTTTTTACGATCTAGAGAATAGTACTTTTACATGTATTAATGGGAATGGATATCCCCCATTTATAAAATAAGTGGGAATCATTCATTCCCACCAATACATACAAAGGGATCATTCCCTGAATTGTAAAAAGCGGTCCAGAGGATCTACTCTCCTAGTACCTACTTGTACGGAGCACAGATTTCTTGGACCACTTTTTTATGGTCCAGGGATGTGTCACTCGTATTTGCGGTCAGATCGTAGTCGCGATCCGGCCGTAAATTGTTGTGATCCCTTCTTGAGTTCACCATCCCCACTAGGTTATAGTTTTTGTTCGGAGCGGACAGCCGGAGACCTCCGGTGGTGGATAAGTGGTCGGGTTACTGGGCACCGAGTAAGAGTGTCCTTCGGACGGCTTTCGACCGCCCGTTCCGAACAAAAATTATAATCTGGTGGGGACGGTGAACCTAAAAAGGGATCACAATCATTTGTGATTGGATCACGACCACGATCCAATTATAAATAAGAATGACACATCCCTAAATCATAAAAAATAGTCCAGAAGATCCCCTTCACTTGTATGTTATAAATACTTCGCCCAACTTATTTCTTTCTAGAATAAATCTGGAAAGAAATATAGTGATTCCTTTTCAAAATAACTCACTATTTTTTTTTAAAAAAAAATATTCTTTAAAATATACATTAATGTCAAATATCAGTAGTAAATGAGTGACTTGAATTATAATATTTTAAAAGTTATTTGTGACATGTTCTATTTAAAAGATTAGCCTATATTGATGAGTAGCTAATTCGATTTGAATTGAACCGGGTTGTTATTTCGGCCGAATTTGTGGTTCGAATCGGCCTAGAAAAAATATCTTTTCCCACTCCTGCCCCTCTCAATTATTATCATCAGGATAAGATCCGCTGCGCCACTACATCCGGGGTCCACTGGAAAAAATATTGTCCGTGGGTTGAACCCAATCAAAAATTATTAGTAGTGGTTCCGAATGGATATCCAATCGGGAGACGGGTACTGACATGAGTTGATGACATTTGAGTTCCGCCTAGGAGAGTTCCGAGCTCGTTCAAAACGCTCGCCGATCGGAATGGAAGGGTCAGTTAGAGACGTAGCACTACTTTGGAGGCGGCGAGCGATGGCGGCGGAGGGAGAGGAGTCGTTGGCCGCGGCGACCGCTGAGGACGGCCTCGAGCGGCTCATCCGAAACGCCTTGAGCGAAGGGGAAGAAGGTAGGTCGCCTCGCTTCGTCCAGCTCATCCTTGGAGTGACGGGTTCGCCGCCGCAGGAAGCGGCGGACGATTCCCAGCCGGCCGATCGGATCGTGCTCTTCAACCCCGTGACTCAAGGGATGGTGGTTCTGCGGGCGGACGCGGCGCTTGTGGCGGAGTTATTGTCCGAGAGCAGAGTGGGTGGAGGCCTGTCGCCGGCGTCCAAGGCGTCGATCGAGGCGATGAGGACGGTGCGGGATGTATTGGGTGAGGAGGAAGAGTGCCCGGTGTGCTTGGACGGGATGGATGGCGGAGGAGACGAGGCGGTTGCGGTGAGGGAGATGCCGTGCCGGCATCGGTTCCACGAGGTGTGCATCGTGAAGTGGCTGGGCATACGCGGGTCGTGCCCCGTGTGCCGATTCCGGATGCCAGCGGAGGACGACGCCGGATCGAAGATGGTTGTTGGCGAGGGGCGCGGAGAAGCGGAGGGCGACGAGGTGGAAAGGAGTAGGAGGAGGAGAAGTGGGCTTTGGGTCACCATCATCTACAGCGGAAGCCGGAGGAGCAGACGCAGCGATCTCGATCTACCCTCCTCGTCTTCGCCGGAAACATCAGAAGACGGTGGCGTTGGAGAGATGTAGTCAGGTAGGTCAAAACCATTCTTTTCTTTTTCGTTTCCCATATTTTCTGTGCTTTTCGTTGGAATAAAGAGGGATTTTGTTTGTGCACAATCTAAACCAACCTCATCTTTCGATCCGTTCGAACCATTCTTTTCCTCCCTTTCTATTTGAATCATTTTGAAGAAATCTACCAATCTTCTTCCAACCATAACATCGAACTGTTAGATATTCTTGTTGGATAATTCACCGTGCTTGGAATTTTGCTAACAAATCAATGTCAGACTGATGTGATTTCTTGTTTTGTTCTTTTCGATTGGATTCAATGGAATGATAACGATTGACAACGAACCATTTGAGCTTCTTGTTTCTCGCATCAAATTCTACTCATTCCATATCCTACTAATAATTCGCCAGCACATTGCTGTGTTTGATTATTCATCATATGTTCATTTCATATTTTTGTCTATTATATATTACATTTAAGCTCTGTAAAAAATTATTATAGATCTGTAGCTTTGCTTTCATCTTCCTTGCCCTTGTGCAGTACCTTGAAACAGGGCACTTCTCTCCATCCCCCACTTGCGTTATGTTCCATTACTTCACTGCTGAAGCACGGCCCCATAACATGATAAAATTAGAAGCAAGTTTGCAGCTAAAGGGTAAAGCTTCTGAACAAAGCTTTTAAAGAACACAAGATGAATCAAGATTTCATCTTTGGTCCAGCGTGAATAGGAGGAGGCAACTTGGTAGTAAAGAATCTGTGTTCTCTACTGTGGTGCGCGCACACACAGAGTGAGAGAGTAGTAAAGAATCTGTGTTCTCTACTGTGGCACAAGGAATAATTGCTGAAACGGGGAAGAATAAGTGTTAGAAAGGGGAGATGCCATTGGTGGGACGGCACTTTCACAAGAGGATTAGCCAATGGGGGGTGGAAGGTGAAGAGGGAGAAGCTTGGGACGTTTAAATGGACTTGGAGTGGAGTTATGGACCAGTGGAAAAAGAAAGCAGGGGGGTCTTAATGGTGCTTTGGGGTGTCCTAGGATTTGACAAAGCATGGCAGGAGCAGGAACAGTGGGAGGAGAAACCTACGAAAACTCTGTTCTTGACAAAGATGGAAGAAGGGTGCAATTGCATAGTACTGCAAATTCATGGTTTTGTACTCTCTTTTTTTAAAAAAAATTAAAAGTGTTATTTATTATTATTATCTTAATTTGTTGGAGTTGTTCATCCCTGTTGGTTGAGGCATTCCTTAAACTAAGATTTAAGAGTTGTGAATATAAGCATGCAAAAATCATTGACACTTTGCTATCGTTTATACAGATGGCTGAGAAACATTTGAAGAGTATTGAAGATGAGAAAGGGATTGCAGCAACTACATAGGTAATATTGAAAATAATGAAGTGAATAGCTTTGTTGAAAGGCTTATGCGCTTTAGTTTCCAAGGCTTCCGATTCGATCAATTTTTCTATATCTATTTGTTTGAAGGCACTAGGGGTTTACAGTCAAATAGAGTGTTCCTAAGGCTTCATTGTTCATCTTGCTCTGTGTATCTGTGTAAGTATTCTTGTAACGATAACTTTTAGATTCGGAGTTCCGCAAAGCACATCTAATGTTTCATAGGCAATGGAGGGGCCCATTTGAGACTCTTTTGATAAATCCAACTTTTTAAGGTTACTTCAAGGAAGCGGGGAGGAGCGACCCATGATAAGGTAGGGTCAAGCTAAGCTCGACTAGACTAGACTATACATTGAGTTTTAGGATTTGGATCTTTCAACCTGTTTAAACTTAGCTCATATCATAATATGTTTTTAGTTTTCCACCTGACGAATTTTAGGATCACCCAATGTTCTGGATTAGGCCAACCCTTTTGAAGTTGTATTGTGTTTGGATCACATTTTTTTTTTGTGTTTGAGCACAGAGTTTTTGGTCCATAAAAAAGTGAATTGAGGGATGAACCATTTATAATTACAGTCAAATCGTGATTCGATCATAATTGGTTGCGATCTTTTTCTAGGTTCACTGTCCCTCTCAAGTTATAATTTTGATCTAGGCGGGTGGTCGGAGGTCATCCAAAGGTTGTCCCCCGTTCGGCGGTAGGCTGTCTAATCATTTGTCCATTGTTGGTGGCTTTTGGGTAGCCTTCGGCTACCCATCCTAATCTAAACTAGATCCTGGGGTAGACGGTGAATTCAGAGAGGGATTGAAATAAATTGTTATCATATAGTGGTCATGATTCGATCACAATTATAAGTGATCACAATTATAAGTGGTCTATCTCTGATTTTTTTTATTTAAGGAGAGGATCCCCTTTTTTTTAACATGTTTATCAAATGGTTATATTTGAATTAGTGTTAAATGAGTGGTTTATTAAGACTAACAATATTCGTTAACCTGAATCGCCAATCCTTTGGACAATTGCTGACATAACTGATGATTGAATGCATACAACAATCATCTACAAGTCAAATACCTAGGCATATGATGCATTGAATGCATCAAGTCACCAAGACTAGATGATAATTTCTCACTCATATAATCTTATGATAACGATGGATAAAAATCTCATTATGGTTAAAAAATCTCATCATGATTTATCATAATCTTTTGGATTAACTGGTGGCGATGATAATGAATTGTCTATTGATGCGGGTTATAGTGAGTGGATTTAGAAGATGATGTGATAATTAAAGTTAAGATGATGTGACGGTCAAAGTCCAGATAGAGGAGCATTTTGTACTTGGTTTTGTTGATCGCTCAGTCCTAAAGTTCTCAGGTTTTACCTGCACAGCCTTAAAGCAGGACGCTCAGATCGACAAGGTTGACTGATTACAAACCCAGTCGGATATAAGGATTCTAGGATTTTATCCTAGAACTAAAAAAATAATACGCTTGAGCGATAAATGGTCAGACGGGTTCAAAAGAGCTCGGCTGGAAGAAAGGCCGACCGAGCTCTAAGCACTTAAGCCTTCTAAAAACTCTTTATGCTTGTATGGACCGGATGAAGGCCGGTCGAACATAAAATTTTCTGTGTACTTTCGTTCGAGCAAAAGGTCGGTTGGGCTTAGTGCCCTTAGCTTAGTAAAGTTCTTAATTAATATACAACCAGCCGGATAAAGGCCGATCGAATAGAAGGCTTTATGTGTATGTCCGATTGAGCAAAGTCTGACCGAGTTCAAAAACACTTAGCCTCACAAAGATCTTAATAAACGATCGGTCGAATAAGGGTTGGTTGAACATAAGATTTTATGTGTACATCCGATCGAGTTCAAAGACACTTAGTCTCACAAATATCTTAATATACGATCGGTCGAATAAGGACCGGTCGAACAAAAGATTTTATTTATATACCCAACCGGATCCAAAGACGCATCCTGACAAAATCCAACCGGACCTAAAGACATAACCCCACAAACACCTATACAATCGGTAGTCATATTTTTCTAGGACCATACATGATTTAGTTTATTATTTCTATCTATCTATTTTGCCCTAAACTTTATTCTTCAATGTCTCATTCTTTTACACTATCACTTGTAATGAAAATTTCAACTACTTTAAAGAAAGTCTTTGGGATAACGAAATCAAGTGTTTATTTCAAAAAATATTATTTTGATATGCATAATTATGATTAACTCATTATCATAATCTCATTATGATTAAAAAAATCTCATCATCATGATTTATCATAATCTATTGGATTGACTCGATGGTGATGATAATGAATTGTCTATAAATAGTGGCTTTGAGATTCCTAAACATACACACTTTCAGACATTGATCTACTATTAATATTAATGGCTCGATTTGTTCCTTTTTTCACGTTTAATTATTCGTCATGTTAATTAAGCTTAAAGAAATATAATCTTAAGCATTTAAATTTTTATCATGTTTAGGTAAAGCATGATACTTAAGTTTTCTTCCAGTAAAATATGGTTGGGAGCTCACAATTAAGTGACAGTAAATTGTATGGTCGATTAGGGCCTCCAGGGCCATCCTAATAATTTTTGTGGCACTAGGCTAACAAATTATTTGGGGGCATTAATATATTTTTTAAAAAATAATTTTTATATAAAATATTATTAAAGATTTTAAATTTTATTAGTAAAATTTAAAACGACAATCCGTTAGAAATTAATAGTCGTCCACTTCATTATTAATAAAATTTTAAAAAATATTTTTTTAATTTTAAGCATAATTTATTAGAAAAACAATATATTTAATAAATACTTTTAATTAACTAAATACAATTAAAATTCACCAATAAAATGTTTAAAAATTTACTTAAATTTAATAATGAGTGATAAATTATTATATGTTGTGAAATTATATAAGCAATTATATATCAAAAGGAAATATTACTAATCTTTTCTCTTTCCCTTCCCTTTTTCTTACTCTTATACGAGAAGAATATATACATATGTATTTATGAGTATATAATCATCTTGAAACTCCCATGCTCATATGTTTACATAAATTAGAAGGTTATAAGAGATGATGGGTTATTAAGTAACGAGGAAGTTTATGGAATATTAGGGTTACATGGACATTTACATATATATGTTATTTTATAATATTCCCCCTTGAATATCTGTAATTAAGAAATTCGCCTTATTAAAACCTCATTAGAAAAAATCTGATTGGAAAAAAAACCTAATGAGGAAAAAGAGTACGTCATTCTGTAACCGTGTTACTATAAATTTACTGAATAACATAATATGGTATACTGAGAATTTACTCTCCCTGTTTGAAATATCATTTGAGGTCTCTGAACCGCTGTATTCCAATAACATGTACTAATTTCTCAAATATTGTTGTAGATAATGCTTTGATGAATAAATCTACCAAGTTATCGCTAGAACGAATCTGTTGAACTTTAATATCGTCATTCTTTTGTATATCATGAGTAAAGAAGAATTTTGACAAAATATGTTTAATTCTATCCCCTTTGATGAATCCTTCCTTTAATTGAGCTATACATACTGTGTTGTCTTCATACAATATTTTGGAATTTTCTTATTAGTAGCTAAATCATATTTTTCCTTAATATGTTGAATCATTGATTTCAACCAAACACATTCCCGACTTGCTTTATGTATTGCTAGTATTTCTGAATGATTCGATGATGTAACAACTATGATTTGCTTGGTAGATTGTCAAGATATAGCTGTTCTAGCATATGTAAACAAATAACTAATCTGAGATCGACTTTTATGTGGATTAGATAAATATCCTGCATTTGCATAACCAATTAATTCTGAAGTAGACATATTAGAATAAAATAAGCCTAAATCGATGGTATCTTGAAGATACCTAAATATATGTTTAATTCCATTCTAATGTCTACATGTTGAAAAAGAACTACATCTTGCTAATAAATTTATAGCAAATACTATATCTGGTCTTATATTATTAGCAAGATATATTAATGCACCAATTGCACTTAAATATGGTACTTTATGACCAAGAAGGTCTTCACCATTTTCACTAGGTCGAAAAGGATCTTTGTTCACATCAAGCGATCGAACAACTATCAGAGAACTTAATGGATGAGCTTTATCCATATAAAATTATTTTAGAACCTTTAGTGTATAAGTTGATTGATGGATAAAATTGTATCAGCAAAATGTTTAATTTACAATCCAACACAAAACTTTATTTTTCCTAGATCTTTCATCTTGAATTCACTTTTGAAGATATCAACTGTATATATAAGTTCTTCAAGACTTCCAATGATACAGAAATAATGATTGATCCGGCGGTAAGAACAGGGGACCCCCGTTCTGGGGAGTCAACGTCATGTGGAAGTCAAAGGGCAGGTGGCCGACCGGAGAAGGGTGGGTCGACCGCCTGGCCAGCCGACCGGTGTCTAGTTGATGGCTAAAGGCGCCCTGGCGGAAGTCAGGGTTCCGACGCTCATTGGACAAGATCGCAGAGCCGAGCGGATGACACGCTTGACCGAAGACATGAGATAGCATACTGCTAATAGGCTCCACAGAGCACATTACCGAGAATCTCCTAAGTAGACCACTATATATGTCCGGCCGGACGTAAGGTGGAGGCTAGCCGGCCGGACGCCCAGCAGGGAGTAGGGGGAAAAGGACAAGGGACATCTTTTTCTGATAGCAGGCATGTTCCACGAGCAGGCCATACTTCAAATCCTATGACAGAAAGATCCGCTGTCCCATCAGAGACGTGCTCAAACTGTAGCAGTATGGTGTCAGGTAAGCTCCTCTGACAAGCCCACACTACGGTATGGGAAACGACACGTGTGCACCTTGGTATGTGTGCACTCGCTTCTCCACAGCCCTATATAAAGGCCCTCACCCTTCACTGGAGGTACGCGATATACGATTCTCGGAGCCACTTTCTTGTTGTCGAGCTTTGCCTGACTTGAGCGTCGGAGGGTCGTCGCCGGGAACCCCTTCCCGGCTCAACTTCTGTGCAGGTTCACCGGAGGTCCGTGCGGGTAGTCAGAAGATCTACGTCAGCGACTCGGAGAGCGGCACGTGCCCAGCGTCCGTTGATTCAGCTTTCGGACAGGATCGATGATAAATTTGATCCATCCTTTTTTTTTATAAAAACACATGGACATATTGGATTATTTTGATATTTATGTTGTACCAAATAATCACATAGATGTTTATACCACATATGTACAAATTGCTTCAATCCATATAAAGATTTTTGTAATTTAATGGAATAAATATGTTTAAAATTTGAACTTGATGTTTCTTGCATCGTGAGTCCTTCAAGGATTTTCATATAAATATCATTGATCCTATCCGAACGCTGAATCGATGGACGCTGGGCACGTGGCGCTCTCCGAACTGATGACATGGCTCTCTTGACCGGCCGTATGGAGCTCCGATGGACCTGCAAAGAAGTCGGGCCGGGAAGGGGTTCCCGGCGACGACCCTCCGACGCTCAAGTCAGGCAAGAGGAAAATGCAGAGGTGGCTTCGAATATCAGAGAATGCGTATCTCCGGCGAAATGTGAGGACCCTTATATAGAGCTATGAGGAGGCTTATGCACACATACCAAGGCGTATACGTGTCCTCTTTCCATACCTCAGTATGGGCTTGCCAGAGGAGCTTGCCTGACACCATACTCCTACAGTCCGAGCACCTCTCTAATGGGACGGCAGAACCTTCTGTCGTAAGATTCTGCGTATGGCTTGGCTGTCGAACATGCTCGTTGTCAGAAGATGTTCCTCGATGTCCCCTTGTCCTTTGGTCCCTTCTCTCCCCGCGCCGAGCATCTAGCCGCTCGGCAGTCCCATCACGTCCGACCGGACGCAAGCACTGGTACGCTCGGGAGATTCCCGTTCGTGTGCTCGGATGAGACTGTTCACGGCATTGTTGCCTTATGCCTCGGCCGAGCGGTCCACCCGCTCGGCCCGGTGACCTTGTTCACCATGAGCATCGGAAACCCTACTCCCCGCCGGGTTGTCTTTGATTCTATTCTGACCCGTTCGGCCGGTTGACCCGAACCTTACCCGATCGGCCGAACCTCATCTTGCCCTTAGACTTTTGACCTCTACGCGTCATTGACTTCCCTCAAAGGGGGTCCCCCGTCCTTACTGCCGGATCACTTGCCTCCTCTTCAAGTCTAGTCGAAGGAGGCGATTAGTCCGACTGACTGGACCATCAGTTGCGCCGAGCAGCGTCTATATGCAACTATCCTCCGCTCGGCCCCCACGGGGGCAGCTATAACGTCGGTCAACGCCAACATTCCTCGGATCTCTTCGAAGTTTGTGCCAATCTCGATCATTAAGGCCGGGCACACGCTCTGTGCCTCGTTAAGGCGCTTATTAAATGCTCTCCAGTGGTGAAATACCACGTGGCATTGCTGCCATCATCGTACGGCGACGGCGCCACGGGTGACGAGACCGAGGCGGTTTGAAATGGACAGCGCGATGCGTGCTCCGGTTCTGGCGGAGGCCGCTCGGGCTCAACCCTATAAAGCCTTCGCCTTCTCCGCCTTCGCCGCATTTCTGCTCTCGCGTGCCCAGAAGCTTCCTTCGGCGTTTCAGTGCTCCGGCAGCTTCGGTTCTCCCTTTTCCGGCGATTCCGCATTCCTCATCGATCCTCATTCTTCTCTGTAAGGCTCTTCTTCTGTTCTATCTTTGGTTCTCGTGCTTTCCTTGCGTTTCTTTCCCGAGTTTTGGTTCTCGGGGCACTGTTTCGTTTTCCATCTTCTTTCTTCTATCCTCTGCCTTTTGTCTTTTTTGGTTTCGTCCGTTCGGACAATGGCCACTTCCTCTCAGCCCCAAGACCAAGCTCTCGGCCCGTGGTATACTACCATGGAGTCGCGCTTCGATCGGCGCGACGCCGATATTCTGATGGATAATTTTGACATCCCATCTGACTTCGAAATTATCTTACCCACTCGCTCCGCTCGGCCACACAAACCGCCGCACGGAGCTTTTTGTGTTTTCCGTGACCAGTTCACAGCCGGTCTGCGATTTCCAATTCATCCCTTCATCGCTGAAGTTTGTAATTTTTTCGGCATTCCGCTCGGAAGCCTAGTTCCTAACACTTTCCACCTTCTATGAGGAGTTGTCGTCTTATTCAAAATCCACAACAATCATTATCGAGTTTTCCATATAAATAAGTTGTTACTATATCCATCAAATACATTTCAAGCTTTTCTTGTGCTGTCATACAAAGAAGATACCTAAGTGTGATTACATCTACTATAGGGGAATATGTTTCTTCATAATCAATACCAGATTTTTGAGAAAAATCTTGTGACACTAAATGAGCTTTATATCTTATGATTTTATTTTTCTCATTTCGCTTTCGTACAAAAATCCATTTGTATCCTATAGGGGTTACACCTTTTGGTGTTTGGACTACAGGTCCCAAAATCTCACGTTTGCAAGTGAGTTTAATTTTTCTTTAATTGTATCTTTCCATTTTGGCCAATCATGCCTACTACAATATTGTTCAATAGATTTAGATTCTTAATCCTCATATTTATAAATAATATCTAGCGCTACATTGTATGCAAATTTATTATCAATAACTAATTTTGATTGATTCAATTTTTTCCCTGTCCTAATATAATTTATTGAGATCTCTTCATTATTTTCAAGTATTTGGACCTCTTCTAGAGTTTTATTAATAGTTATGTCAGTAGTCTCTATAGGAGACCGAGCCTCTTCAAAATGAACATCGTGATTAGTTGCTCTTTTTCTTTTTCGGGGATTTTTATCTTTTGTACTGATTGGTATATCACACTTCAGACGAGTAGCCGTCTCATTAATTGATTGTCCAATTTGTACATTAATATGAGCCAGAGCATTAATAGCTAATATATGTGACTTAGTCACTTCTTTCAGATCAGTACATGCATCATGCAATTGATTTACAATATTTTACAAATGTATTATTCTTTAAACTTTAAGTTCACATTGATTTGTACGAGGATCAAATAGTGATAATGATGCATGCCAAGTGGCTTCTTTGGGAAGCTCTTTATTTTCTCCCCTTAACTTTGGAAAAATTGTTTCATTGAAATGATAGTTGGCAAATCGCATTGTAAAGACATCTCCCGTCATTGGTTCCAAATATCTTATAATTGAAGGAGAATCATATCCAACATATATTCCCAATTTCCTTTGGGACTCCATTTTAGTTCGTTGTAGTCGACTAATTGATACATATATCGCACATCCAAATATTCTCAAATGGGATATATTAGGCTCTTGACCAAAAGGCAATTGTAAAGGGGAGAATATATGATAACTAGTTGGTCTGATACGTATAAGTGTTGCTGTATGCAAAATAGCATGTTCCCAAAATGGATATAGGGAGTTTAGTTCTTATAATCAATGGTCTAGATATTAACTGAAGGCGTTTAATAAATGATTCAGGTAAATCATTTTATATATGAATATAAGAAACATGATGTTTAACAGTTATCCCAATAAACGTACAATAGTCATTAAATACTTGGGATATAAATTCACTAGCATTATCAAGATGTATTTTCTTGATAGAGGGTTCTGGAAATTGTGCTCTCAATAGAATTATTTGGATGAACAATCTCGCAAACGCTAGGTTGTGAGTTGATAATAAACATATATGTGATCATCTTGTAGAGACATCAATTAAAACCATAAAATAAATAAATTGTTCACATGGTGAGTGAATAGGCCCACATATATACCTTGGAGGATTCGATTTCATCTTTAGATGGTAAAGGCTGTATAATAAGTTTTTCTTGAGAACAAGCAGCACACGAGAATTCATTAAATTGAAGAATCGTCTGGTTCTTTAATGAGTGTTCATGTGAATTCTTGATAATTGTTTTAAATATTGTAGAACTAGGATGTCCCAACCGGTCATACCAAAGTATAAAATCATTTGAGTTCGTAAACTTCATGTTTACTGTTGCATTTATTTCTACCGCATATATTAATGTGTAGTACAACCAGATGAGAAAGCGAGTAATCTTTCATATACATGTTTCTTACCCAATATTAATTTTGTTATATAGAAATATTCAATATTTTCATCATGTGTCTTAATGTGATATCCATTTCGGCAAATATCTTTAAAACTTAGCAAATTTCTTTGAGACTTAGGAGAGAGCAATGCATTGTCAATAACAAATTTTGTTCCTCCAAATAATGATATATTAGCTCTTCTAGAATCTTCAATAATATTTGTACTACCAGATATTATATTAATATTACTTTCTGTAAGTACCCCGTGGTAGTTTTGATGTGATCAACCAAGTCAAGTTAGGTCCTGTTATGTTTTGATGTCCTGTGTCTAAGTGTACGGGAAGTCGAGTGAAAGACACAGCTAGCGAGAAGGACGGCACGAGAGAGAGTCGATGGGTTTGGTGCATCCGAGGGATGAGGTGCTACAGAAGAGTACGCTGGTGGATGAGAAGGAAACGAGCGACGGTTCCGAGGGACGAAAAGCCGGAGCGAAAGATTGCTTGAGAAGGTTGAAAAATGAGATCGGGTGAACCCTATTCTGGATGGCCAAAATTACCCAAGCGAGCGGAGCTGTAGCATGAGTCCAGACTAAAAAGTCAACAGGAAAGTTGACTTCGGTTTGGGCGCCTGGACCAAATCCAGGCGCTTGGACGGTTCGGACACTTAGACCAAGTCCAGGCGCCTAGATCACCTGAGCGCCCCCTGGGCGCCTCACCCAGCGGAGGCCATATCGACACCGTCTAGGCACTCTAACGTCCGGAACCCTTCTGGATGCTCGGAACCCTTTCGAATGCCCGGATCAAAAATTATCGAAACTCAATGTGTCGCGATCTATTGTGATCAGGATAAAATTTTAACCACGGTCAAGCTCCCTGATTAGGCTATAAATATAGTTCTGATCCTAGAAGCTAAATACAACACTTGTAAACGATCTACTTTCAGTTTAGCTTTGTAATCGAGTGTGTTAACTACTGTAAGAGTCTTCTCCGCCTGAAGGAGACTTTAGTAGGTTTTTTCAACGTTTTGGATTAGCAATCTTCTAATTGCAAACCAAGTAAAATCTCTGTGTCTCTCTCTTTATAATTTACTTACTATTTTTGTACAAGTCTTTATGTTAATTAAGCTGTAAAGTTCGAGAAAGATATTTGTTCTTATTTCAGGCTATTCATCCCCTCTAGCTCTCCGCAAGGGACCAACACTTTCGCCCATTTTTAAATAAGAAAAATATTTTTTCTTTCTGAATACAGAATGTGTCATAGCACTATTAACAAGACATACATCTCCATTATTAAATCCAAAAGTCATGATATTCTTCATTACAACAACAAAAATACATAATGAGAGATAACTAAAAGATTACTAAAGAAACATAACAGCAAACGATCTAATTTATTTTAAAATATTTGATCATCTTAGACGTTTCCATAAATATCTTCATTTTCAATCAAATTGTCTATTACTCTATCATGATCTAAAAAAAAAAAAAAAATCAAAAACATCCAAATGTGTTGTCATAGAAGGACCAAGAAGTATGTTATTGTCTTGAAATACAACATTTGTCTCTATATCTTTTGCTTTGCCCTATAAAGAGGCTTGGCAGAGATCAGTAAGGTATTTTAGCGTATGACAAGTATGTAACCAATGTCCTTTCATGTCATATCTATAACATGATTTTTTTTATTTCTTTTCATCATTATCTTGTCAACTTTAAACCCTTTTATCATTGTCATTTATCCACTTTTGGTGGACATTATACCATGATTTTCTTGAAATCGATCATTTTCGTGTCTATGACCACGGCCACATTGAAATTTTTGTCTGTGCTGTTATTTATCATTTGTACAATTTATCTCATTCACTTCAGGGGATGGACTAGCACCAATTGGGCGGGTTTCATGATTTTTTATCAAAAGCTTGTTGTTTTTCTCAGCCACAAGAAGATATGTAATCAACTCATAATATTTCCTGAAACCTTTTTATCTATATGGTCGGTGTAGGAGCATGTTAGATGCATGAAAGGTAGAATATGTTTTTTCCAACATATCTTCATCGGTAATTTTTTCATCACATAATTTTAATTTTGAGCTGATTCTAAATATAGTTGAGTTATATTCACTTACATATTTTAAATTTTGTAAACATAAATGAATCCATTCATAACAAGCATTTGGAAGATTCACGGTTTTATAGTGGCTATACTTTTCCTTCAAATTATTTCATAGCTCAAGTGGATTTTTATATCGTCAAATATTCGATTTCAATCCTTCATGAAGATGATGACGAATGAATATCATTGTTTTTGCACGATTTTGTAAAGATTTCTTATTTCCATCCTTGATGGTGTCTCCATGACCCATAGCATCCAAATGAATCTCCACATTCAAAATCCATGATAAATAATTTTTTTCCCCGAAATCTCAAGTCACAAACTCTAACTTTGAAAGATTGGACATAGTGAAAATTTAATACAAAGAAAATTAAATTATTAATAATAATTATCATGCATCATATATATTTATTAATAAATGATAAAACATGATATAATCAAAAAATAATTTTATAACACATAACTGTAAAATATTTTTAAAATATCATGCAAATAAATAACTAACTAATAGTTAATTGGACAATATCTAACAAAGCATAAAGGAACGGTAAATTTAATTTCTTGATATGTGAATAATTTATATATAAATAAATCTATACATTTTTCGATATTACCTATAGCGCTGGAATTAAAAATAAAATAAAAGTAAATATAAGTAATTATATATGAAATGGAAATATTATTATTAATTCCCTTAATATATACATGATTATTTATAGGTATATAACTATTTGAACTTCCTTGCTTATTATTTACCTAAATTAGGAGGTTATAAGAGATGATTGGTTATCAAGTAATAAGGGAATTTAAGGAATATTGGGATGTTATAGACATCCACGTACATATATTATTTTACAACATTATAATATTATTAATATACATTTTAATTATTATATTTAATTTTTTAATTTATCAATTTTAACTTATTGTGGATGCAACAGAGAAATTCTACTAACAACTCGTAAATTTATAGAGTGGTATAATAATATCGGTATAAAATGATAATAAAGAAGTAAGGGTACAATAATATATAAAAATGATGATGAAAAAAATCAGAAAGAAATAATTTAATATAATATTAAACATATTTTTAAACTTTTAAAAATATATTTAATTATGATCGGTCAAAAACTAAAAATTACGATCAATAAAATTTAATTTCGATTAATAAAAAATTAAAAAGTGGGATCAAATTTAATTTGATTAATAAAAAATTAAAATTACGTATCAATTTATTTTAATTTATAAGTTTAACTATTTATCTGATAATTTTTTAGAAGAAATAAATTAATAATTATATTTTTATATAATAAATAATATATATATATACGCACACATATGATTGAAAGGACGAGCTAGGCGTAGGCGATCGTGACACATATGCCAAGGAGCCATCCCTATTAGGGCAGTCGTAGCCACGTGGACTTAATTAGAGTTTGCCCTGTTTTGGCGACACAGCTCTGATTCGTGGCGATCGGCCATGCTTGGGCAGTTATTCTGACCGCAGTTTCATAAATGCCTCCACATGATTTCACATGCGTTTGGTCACGAGCTACCTTTTACACGTAACAATATTTCTTTACTCCGGAAAAAAACAAAAATTAGAACAGTCGTATCAACGATCTTCTAAAGTGTCAGATCTCACAAATATCATATAGGAAGAGTTAAATTTAAATTCATAGGTGGAAGACGTATACCAAGGATTATCATAAATAGTGACATTCTAAGGATCCATCTCTATCTATACTATTCTGAATATATTATTATATATCTATCACAAAAAAAAAAAAATATAGAATCGTCACATCAGTAGCCCTCCTAGAGCCGGTCCCACGGATATAGAGGAAGGTAAATACAGGTACACAGGTGGAAAGTGCATGGCGGAGACGTTAACCCCAGACAGTGACACCCCGGGGATCGACCTCTGAATTTTTAAGCCACAGAATCATGCACTCTTTATCTGTGCTACGCCCTAGGGACTATTATATATCTATCATAAGCTTGGCCATAACCTTGCTCGATCGCTGGCTACTGTGAATGGAAAAAAAATTACTGGTTATTTTTCTTTCTATGATTGACTGTGAGACCGATTAAATACTATACGACCTTTTTATCCTATGCAATAGGTATTGTTCAAAATAGTAAAAAGAATATTCATGATTTATTTCTTTATAAATAACTATGTGACCGTAGATATCCGGAATCAACCGATGACTTTTTGCTATCATCAATGGATACAAATATCGAAAATCCACGGTCCAAGTTCCCTTGAAATTAAAAATTATTTGTACATGTTAATTATTTGCTTTAACAGTAGTATACATGATTTATCTTATTTGAATATGATATCAAAGAGAGAGGAGATTCTGGACTGTCTGTCCTGATCTGCTTGATCTTGATAGATGGGGCCATCAAATCTTATTAATATAAATATTGGACCAAGGATTGGTCCAGTATTTATCGATTAGAGGATCCTATCCCTATGATCTCAACTTTATTTCTAATAACATGAGATCTAATTCATAATTCAAATTTAACTTTGCTTCAAATTACGATACAATTGTAAAACGTTTCCACAGTTAGTTAGAGATGTACGAGTTAATTTTTAATTTTGATGCACTGTAAAATTAATTTTAGAATGAGTCGGTTCGAAAAATTGAATAATTAGATCAAAACGAAAACAGCACCGACTAAAAAATTATATAGTAGAGATCCTCTGATCTAGAAATTGTGGATTAGAGAATGATCCCTTACACGAGGACTCTCGATTTGAATAAATTCTATTTTTAAATAGATGAGATCCATTCAAATCAAAAACTTAAAAAGTAGATCATCCTTTAATCCGTAATTTACGGACCAAAAAATCTTTCCTTAAAAACATAAGTATTACATAAAATAATACAATCTTTGGATGTTTGCAACAATGTCGAGGAGAGGGACGAGAGGCGCGAGCAGAGAGCCTCGGCGAGTCCCTGAGCTTGAAGAAGATCGCGAGCCCAAGCCTAGCTTATTCCCCATTATTCTATCCAGGCGGATGTCAAGCTCTCATTAATGGAGGTCGAGGGAACTTGAGTTCCTTCGCTTTTAAAAACTTATCATAAACACGCGTGTTCAGGAAGGAGGCGAGAGAGACGGTGTCGAGTATTAAATAAGACATTGAATTGGTCCTTTTCAACCATCCTTAATCTTTGTTTACAAGTCCATATATACGTTCGGAGAGAACAGTCATTATGCACATCATTAGTCTTCCACTAATCACAAGCACTAATGAGTAATGTCCTTTGTCGCCTTAAGAAATTATGTCAGTGTTGGAATCAAATTTACACGTTGAAAAACTAAGGAAGATATGATGGATTTAAAAAGATATAAAATATCTCATTAGCATGGGCCAGATCCTCTAGTCCGTAAAAATTTGATCAATCCCTGGTCCAATTTTTACATTGATGGGGGCAATACCCCCACCTGTTAACATGTGAGGGCCAATGTCTCCCACGAACCCCTTGTCCTGGTCCAGGAGCGGACTAGTACAAGGGGACCAGAGGATCTCATCCCCATTAGCATGAGATTTTTTTTTTTTAATATAATTTTAAAAAAAAATTAAGTCTAAAATAGACAGTATCATATAATTATAGATAAATGTGAATTTTATTTAGATACAACAAATGGTATTAGAGTCATGGTCTAAATCATATATTATGTGGAATGACCTTAAATGAAGTTGCGGGAGACCGGAAATAGGTCAGGATGTCCGAATGCTTACGGAGAAGGCCTGAAAATAGATCAAAGTGATCAGATACTTTCAAGAAGGTCTGAAGCATGTCAGAGTGACCAGATGCTTTTGGGGAAGCTCCGGAGCAGGTCAGAATGATCGAATACTTGCGGGGAGGTCCGGAATAAGTCAGAGTGACCGGATGCTTACGAGGAGATCTGAAATATGTCAGAGTGATCTGATACTTACGGGGAAACTTGGAGCAAGTGAATAGTGACTAAATGCTCATAGGGAGATACGAAGTAGATCAAAATTGACCAAACCCTTACATGGATGCCCCGACAATCAAATTAATGGTGTTCTTCATTTTGAGTGGAGAATTATTATGGATATAATCATAGTTCCATATTATAAAGATATGGAAAAAATTATAAATTAGATGTAAAATATTTTCATTGAGATAAAATATTTTAATAAAGTCTAAAAATAAAATCATAAAAATTTAAATATAAATAAATAATATTATACCATCCCATTTGAGATTCTTTAGATAAATCCAACTTTTAAGGTTGCTTCAAGGAAGCGAGGAGGAGCGACCCATGATAACGTAGGATCAAGCTAACCTCGACCAGACTATACACTGAGTTTTAGGATTTGGATCATTAACATACATTTTAATTATTATATTTAATTTTTTGATTTATCGATTTTAATTTCATTGGAGGAGAGTTTTATTATTATATATGGATGCTCTTAATAAAATTATATTTATGAAAAATATTAATTATATGCCCAATAAATATTTTAATTTATCATGCAAATAAATTAATAAAAAATTAAAAATTATTGATAAATATTAGTTAAAAATAATAAATTATTATTCATCCCATCTAAATATTAATAAAATCTGACTTTATTAGCATAACATTAAAAATTATCGATTAAATCGATCATTAAAAATTTAAAATTACATGGCAAATTTAATTATGATATCAAAAACTAAAAATTACTTTGCACCTAAACTTTAATTTCTAATAATAAAAAAAAAATAAAAAGTATGATCAGACGAGCTAGGCATAGGCGATCGTGACACATATGCCAAGGAGCCGTCCGTCTGATGGGCAGTCGTAGCCACGTGGACTTAATCAGATTTTGCCATATTTTTGGCCACACAGGTCTGATTCGTGGCGATCGGCCATGCTCGTGCAATTATTCTCACTTCATAAATGCCTCCACGTGATTTCACATGCGTTTCGTCACGAGCCACTTTTGCACCTAACAATATTTCTTTGCTCCCGCAAGCTTGCCCATAACGTTGTATAGGTTATAAATGAGTCGAAATTTTAAAATATTTAAATTTATTTAATAAATTTATGTGTTAGTATAACGAATTATGCAAGATTTTTTATTTTAATTAATCTTATATATTGAATCAACGTAAATAAATCTTATTAAATCGAATATCAAATTTGTTGATAAATATTTGATTCATTTATGGTCCTGCCCGTTCGATCGCTGGCTACTATGAATGGAAAAAAATCATCACTCGTCATTTAACTCTCTGGAAACTTAGGGGGCGTTTGGTTTAGGGGAATAGGAGTGGGGAATAGGAATGAGAATCATTGATTACCATTGTTAATGTTTGGATTATAGAAATAGGAATAAGAATAAGGGAATGAATCCTTGAAATTGGGTAATAACTCATTCCCATGTCCCTCCCCTTCAATGAGTCATTAACCTATTTTCATCAATTAAAATATTCTCTTATTCCAAAAATACCCTTGACCTAAAACTAAAATTTTCTCCTTTAATATCAAATATCAAAATTTATTTATTTATTTTTTCTTCGTATCACTTCTCTCTCTTTATTCTCTCTCATCATTTTATCACACACTTTCTCTCTCATGTCACACTCTCTTTCCTCTTTTTTCTCATTACACTTTCTCTCTCATAATACTTTCTCTATCTTTTTTTCATCATACTTTCTCTCTTATCATACTTTCTCTCTCCTCAATCTCTCTCATCACAATCTTTTTTTCTTTTTTTTTTCTCATCACACTTTCGCTCTCATCACACTTTCTCTCTCCTCAATCTCTCTTGTCGCACTCCCTCCTTTTTTTTCCTCAACACACTTTCTCTCTCATCATCTCTCCCATCACACTCACTGTTCTCTTTTTTCTCATCACACTTTCTTTCTCATCATACTTTCTCTCTCATCACACACTCTCTCTCCCCTCATTTTTTCTCATTACATTTGCTATCTCTTCATCCTCTCCCATCATAATTTCTCTCACATCATATTTTATCTCTCATCATGCTCTCTTCTATCACACTCTCTTTTCTCATTTTCTCTCATCATACTTTCTCTCTCTTCATTCTCTCTCATCACATTTTCTCTCTCATCATTCTCTTTCATCATATTTTTTCTCTCACATTCATCTTTCTCTCACATCTAATTTTTTTTTCTTATTTTCCTTTAAGGGTAAAAAAGGAAATATTAATTTATTCCGATAGAAAGTATGCAACTAACCAAACATTACTTTTAAGAGTGATATCTATGCTCATATCCATTCCCATTCCACAATACAATGATTCCCATTCAGATTCTCATTCCGATGCTCATACCAAATGCCCCCTTACAGTTCATTCTCTTTTAAAAACTTATCATATACACGCATGAGAACATTAATGATGCACATCATTAGTCTTCCACTAATCACAAACACTAATGGCTAATGTGCTTGTCACTAATGACTAATGATTAGTCTTCCACTAATCATCGCTCGTCATTTACTTTGATGATTGAATAGGATTGGACGGTCTATCACATAATTAATTGAGTTATAAAATTTAAATATCTGGTATAAAAAATAATGTAACTTATAAATAATCTATTGAGATTCTATTATTCTATCCCCTATTCTCAAACTTTTAAATCAAAACCCCCTAAATTTTACAGGCTGAATGATTATTAAAATATATTTATACTTTTCAATTTATGTTGATGGCCGTAAAAATTTAATTAATTGGACAGTAAGAATAGTAGGGCAGGGATCTTTAGTCCAAGATTTCTAGATCATCCTTGATCCCCTATTCATTCATTAGTTGGATGAATTGAATTTAATCTATTTAATAGATAGGGTCCAGTTCATCTCACCAATAAATAAATAAGATTTTTTTTTATTTAAAATTTTCTGAATCATAGAATCTGGCCTCAAGAATAACATGTGGTAGGAAAAAAAAACTCATAAACAATATGAACATGAAAAACGTGATTCATTTTAAAAATATATTTTCAATAATAAGATACGAAAAGACAAACAGTACAAAAATATTAAAATCAAAATCAATATAAAAAACATGAACGGTACTTAAAGATCAATAATTGACACAATATTTCTGTCATAAAAAACAAAAGGTGAATAGATACCAGATCTGACTGCAATCTAGTTTTTTAATTAATAAATAGTTTTAAAAAAAAAAATAATAAACGAGTGATCCGGTAGTGTTTAATGTCCCATACACGTTACGTTACGTTACGTTACGTTACGTGTCTTATATAATAAGATAAATATGTATAAATTATATAAAAAAAATACTTATAGTTAAATACTTAAATAATATTATTCAGTATGATTTATTTGGTAGTGTTTAATGTCCCATACACGTTACGTTACGTTACGTTACGTGTGTTATATAATAAGATAAATATGTATAAATTATATAAAAAAATACTTATTGTTAAATAATTAAATAATATTATTCAGTATGATTTATTTTATAAAAAATGTAATAAAAAAATAAAATAAAAATTAAGTTATTAATTACATTTCAAGTTATATAACGAGAATATCTTATATATGTCATTGAAGAACCGATGAGATAATCGATGAGATACAAATATATAGATAAATATAAGTGTAGTTTTTTTTTTGAAGAATTGATAAAATATAAATGGATTGATATAATTGTGTCGAAGAATCAAAACAAATAGATCAATATACTGTGATATAAAAAAAAATGATAAAAAAGAGGAAGTTGTAGTAAAAATTAGAGAGAGAAGAGGAAAAAATGATGAACAATCGAGGATTGAGACAGTAAAAAAAAAGCGATAAAGATAGTAGAAATTATGTTATAATTATATGATTTGAGAAGGATAAAAAGTTAGTAAATTTTGAAATTATTTCTAATGTAAATAGAAATATATAGGTATATAATTTAAAAATTATAGATGTGTGTCTATGTTAGACTCGGGTCTATTAAGACCCTGGTATGATTCGTCATCCACGCCCGGCTCAATTTTAAAAAATTACATTAGGCTCGATGAGGTATGACCCAACATTTATCATTTAAAGAAGTGATAAAAAATAAATTAAAGCTCTTAGTTGGGAGTTCAATAATTGGCATCCTATAAATATCAAATGAAATGTTAAATTCAACGTTTATTTTTCATCGAAAATAACTCATTGCTAAATTTGTGGGAACAGCTATTCCATATTTCGCAAAAGAAATTTATTGCTAACTAGTAAATTAGTAAATTTGAGCGACTTCTATTTTTGGGGACAAAAAAAATACAAGGTGATTTATTAAAATAGAATTCCATCCTATTAAAATAATTATATGCCAAAATAAGTGTAACCTATTTTTTCCCCCTAAATTAAATTGTCATAAGTAGAACGAATCAACTGATTACCAAGTCGGATTACAGCAGTAGATGAATCAACTTATTTTTTGCCCCCTAAAAGTTGTATATCATGGTATGATTGTGGTAAAAGGTAAATACGCTCGCCCCTAGCGCCATCGTCAACTTGTCCCAAGGTTAACACGAAGGAGGTAAATCACGGACGACTACTAACCTTTGGAATAATGACTAACACATAAGGAAAGTATTGTATATCATCGTATGATGATTCTTAGGATCATGGGTCATCTCTGTTTTTCATCATCTATTAAAGTGGAAGTCTTAAGAAAAAAAAATTAAGAATTGAAGGTTCGGATTACAATAGTAAAGGAGTCTATTAATGATTGGGTTAAGATAGTAGTAGAGCGATATATTTAAGAATTCTTCTCTAGCATTATATTCTATTAATAAGACCTTCTATTTTTCCAATGCTGGATGATTTTGACTCGTAGGAGACTCAAGATTCAAACGTTACTAATAAATAGCTTATATTAGTTGTGTGCGCTGAGTTTTTTTATTTATCACTCATAAGAAAATGTAAAATAATTTGTTATTTTTATAACTATATGCATCTCTTATTATATTGAAAATAGTTTTTTTATTTATCACTCATAAGAAAATGTAAAATAATTTGTTATTTTTATAACTATATGCATCTCTTATTATATTACAAATTTTCAAGAATAATGTGGATAAAGGTATATTTTATTATCATGAGCAAATATTCAAATTCTTATTAAAGTATTATATATTTTTGAAATATGTTAAACTTGTATTGATGAGTTTTTTATAATTTTCTGATAAATAAGTGTTGACTTTGTGTGTATCTAGCTTAACTTTAAATTTGAGTAGGATTATTTCAAAATATAAAATGTAGTGAAATTTAAATCAAGTGTTTGTGTTTTTTTAATAATCTATCGTATTGTATATGTTGCAAGATCGGATGATGAAATGTGACTGGTTTTATTTTTTATCATGATCGTGTATTGGATTTGAACTTTATGTTGGTATAGTTTTTCATGGGTTAAAGTTGATGAGGTTGACTAAGCTTGAGTTTTAATTTTTGATAATATAAAAGGAAAGAGTCAAATAGGTTACGGTTGACCAAATATTTGATAATTTATGAAGATTGCTGGTACAATTGTCTATATGGGAGATTGAAGGTCAAAGGTTGACTAGGAGTTAAGTAGGTCAAGGTTGACCGGATTCTTGACTGTGGAAGTCCTAACTGGAGGTTAAGCAAGGGCAAGACCAACAGATGGTTGACAAAAGAAGAAAAATCAAATGGGTCATGGAAGACTAAACACTTAGTATGGAAAGTTCTGGTGAATGAAGTCAAACAATTAAAAAGTTCTGGTAAATGAAGCTAGACAGTTGGAAAGTTCTGGTGAGTGAAGCCAGCAGTTGGAAAGTACTAGTGAGTGAAGTCAGGTAGTTGGAAAGTTCTCATGAGTGATGTCAAGTAGTAGGAAAGTCTTGGTGAGTGAAGTTAGACAGATGAAAATTCTATTTCTGCTACTATCTCTCAAGTTTCCTTAAAATGTGAAAAAGTGATATACACTATTCATCCTCTTTAGCGCTTCTTAAATCCTATAATAAATTTTCTAATTTCTCCTTTGTCTTCATTCTATCTTTTACAACCGTTATTATTTAGGTGATAAAAAATATGATTTATTTTGACTTTTGTCCTATTCCTAAAAAGACTTTTATTTAATTCTTGATAAATAATAATTATTAATTTGGCCTCGTTATTTTTATTTTATAGTAATTATATTGAGTTTTGTCATTTTGTATGTGTTTTTTTTTTATTTATTTTTTTTCTCACAAATGAAGATGAGTTAATGACAAGAGCATGTTGTTTTATTTTATTTTTTTTGTTTTTTTTTATTTTTGTAAAAATTATTTTCTCGATGTTTCATTTAAATAATTATTTTTTAAAAAAATAATTATTAATAAATAGATTATTTTCTCGATGGATACGAGATCTGACTGCAATCTAATTTTTTAATTAATAAATAGATTATTTTTTTAAAAAAAAACGAGTGATCCGGTAGTGTTTAATGTCCGTACACGTTACGTTACGTTACTTGTGTTATATAATAAGATAAATATGTATAAATTATATAAAAAATACTTATTGTTAAATAATTAAATAATATTATTCAGTATGATTTTATATAGAAATATATAGGTATATATTTTAAAAATTATAGATTTGTGTCTATGTTAGACTCGGGTCTATTAAGACCCTTGTATGATTCGTCATCCACGCCCGACTCAATTTTAAAAAATTACATTAGGCTAGATGAGGTATGACCCAAAATTTATCATTTAAAGAAGTGATAAAAAAATAAATTAAAGCTCTTAGTTGGGAGTTCAATAATTGGCATCCTATAAATATCAAATCAAATGTTAAATTCAACGTTTATTCTTCATCGAAAATAACTGATTGCTAAATTTGTGGGAACAGCTATTCCATATTTCGCAAAAGAAATTTATTGCTAACTAGTAAATTAGTAAATTTGAGTGACTTTTATTTCGGGGGACAAAAAAAATACAAGGTGATTTATTAAAATAGAATTCCATCCTATTAAAATAATTATATGCCAAAATAAGTGTAACCTATTTTTTCCCCTAAATTAAATTGTCATGAGTCGAACGAATCAACTGATTACTAAGTCGGATTACAGCAGTAGATGAATCAACCTATTTTTTTACTAAAATTTGTATATGATCGTATGATTGTGACAAAAGATGAATACGTTCGTCACCAGTGTCCCCGTCAATCCGTCCCAAGGCCAACACGTATATGATCGTATGATGATTCCTAGGATCATGGGTAGTTCCTGTTCTTCATCATCTACTGAAGTGGAAGTCTTAAGAAAAGAAAATCAAGAATTGAAGGATCGGATTACAATAGTAGAGGAGTCGATTAATGATCGGGTTAAGACAGTAGTAAAGCGATATATTTAAGAATTTTTCTTTAATATTCTATTAATGAGACCTTCTATTTTTCCAACACCGGATAATTTTGATTTGTAAGAAACTCAAGATCCGAACGCTACTAATAAATAGCTTATATTAGTTGTATTGACTTAGTTTTTTTATTTATCACTCATAAAAAAAAATGCAAAATAATTTGTTATTTTTACAACTATATGCATCTATTATTATATTACAATTTTTCAATAACAAAGTAAATAAAGGTATATTTTATTATCATCATCAAATATGATCAGATTTTATAATTTTCTGATAAATAAGTTTTGACTTAGTGTGTATCTAGCTTAACTTTATATTCATATATGAGTAGGATTATTTCAAAATACAAAAATGTAGTGAAATTTAGATCATGTGTTTGTATTTTTTTAATAATCTATCGTATTATATTTGCTGTAAGATCGGATGATGAGATGTGACTGGTTTTTTTTATCATGATCATGTATTGGATTTGAACTCTATGTTGGTGCAGTTTCTCTTGGGCCAAAGTTCATCAGGTTGACTAAACTTGAGTTGACATGAGCTTGAGTTTTGATGTGTGATAATATGAGAGGAAAGAGTCAAATATGTTATGGTTGACCAAATATTTGACAATTTATGAAGATTGCTAGTACACTTATCCATAAGGGAGATTAAATGTCAAAGGTTGACCAGAAGTCAAGTAGGTCAAGGTTGATCGGATACTTGACTGTGGAAGTTCTAACTGGAGGTTAAGCAAGGGCAAGACCAATGGATGGATGGCAGAAAAAGAAAAATTAAGTGGGTCATGGAAGACCAGACACTTAGTATGGAAAGTCCTAGTGAGTGAAGTCAGACAATTGAAAAGTCCTGGTAAGTGAAGCTAGACAGTTGGAAAGTCCTGATGAGTGAAGGAAGCAATTGGAAAGTACTAGTGAGTGAAGTCTGGTAGTTGGAAAGTTCTAGTGAGTGATGCCAGATAGTAGGAAAGTCTTAGTGAGTGAAGTCAGACAGATGAAAAATCTTGGTGAGTGAAGCTAGACAGTTGGAAAACCCTGATGAATGAAACTAAGTAGTTGAAAAGTTCTGGTGAGTGAAGCCAGACAGATGGAAAGTTCTAGTGAGTAAAGCTAAACAGATGAAAAATCCTAGAGAGTGAAGTCAGACAGTTAGGAAGCCCTAATGAGTAAAGTTAGGCAGGTGTGAAAGTCCTGGTGAGTGAAGTTAGATATTGGAAAGTCCAAGTGAATCAAGGTTGACCAGATATTTGGTGAGCTAAAGTCCAAGTGGGTCAAGGAGGACAGGACACTTGACACAAGGAGAAAAGTCCAAGTAGGTTAAAGGATTAACCAGACACTTGGTGGAGAAGTCCCAACAAGTTAAGGGTATGTGACAAGATGCTAGGCAATGAGGAGTTCTAACAGGTCACAGTTGTTCGGATATTAAACAAGGAACCCTAGGGCTTGAGTTTATTATCTAGGGTTGCCAAATCGATTGGCTCCAGGTTAATCACTTAAGACTCAAAATCACGAAAACAGAAGCTTGAACCTTGAGCGATTAAGGTAATTATTTAAGAAACCTTTTGCGCATTCTCCCGATCCAGCAGGAGGGAGTGAAATCGATCATGCTAATCAATTTCGCCCTTCTTAAGCGATCAGGGTGATCGCTTAAGGTTCTTTCTGTGAAGAAACAGAAATATCGGTAAGTGATTAAGCAAGGTTACTTAATCGCTTACGACCCTATTGCAATCGAACAAAAAGGGGTGTAATTGATTAGGGTAATCGATTGGGGTGATCTCTTAAGGTTCGAAAATATAGTCGTCCTACAGGTTGCTGACGTGGTAATCGCTTAAGCATCTCCTTAAGTGATTAAGATACCTGAAGAAACCCTAAAAAAGGATTTTTCGTAATCGTTGTGCGTAGAGTTCTTCTCCCACATCTTTTCTGCCATTGCCACTAGATTTCTTAAAGACTTAGAGGGAAGTGTTGTTGCATTTCTAAGATAATCAAGAGGTGGAAAAGAAAGAAGAGAGCAAGTTAGGGTTTATTGTTATAAATCTTGTAAGATTTCATTTGTTTAGCTTCTCATTTTCTTCTTGTTGTATTGAGAGCTTGTATGAAGTTTCTTCACCTCCAAAGTGTTTCTGAGAAGGAGTTATTTCATAGTGGATGTGTAAGAGAGGGTCGGATCCTTGGATTAGTCATTTTATTGAGGTGGATACTAAGTAAATCAAGACGTTAGCGTTTGCTTTAAGTTTTCCGCTACATATCATCATCGATGAAGTGAGCGAGCTATTAGTGTCCCAACACTCTGTGTTTGTTTTTATGATGGAAGTATTCAAAATATTTTTAATTCGAACTATTTATTAATATAATGAATGTTGAATGTTTCATTAGTTTGTAACCGTGTTGATTTATTGATTGTGAATATTGACGCACCTGATGTTGATATCGTTGATGTGATATATAAATAAAATTAAAAGCCCAATTTGAGAACTACTGTTAAAATGTTACTTAAAATTAATGACGGATTAATTGAATATTATTTAAAGAAAATCTAGATTAATTGATATCGTATTGATAGAAAATATACTAGATTATAATTTAATGTAGTGAAAGGATTTATATTCATTTTTAGACTTTTTATACTTAAAATATCAAGAGCAATTAGGTAAGTATATTAGAGTAGGGAGTGAAAATAAAATTTTTTTCCAATGAGGAGTACATGCAAAATTTTATTTATCAATGGGGAGTGCATCCAAATTTACCCTAAATTCTATCAATAATTATCTAGAGAAAATAATTTACGTTACTGATGGTAACCAAACTTTTAGCTGAAGTTTTTGATCTCATTATTTGCAATTAGCGATTGGAATTCAATTGTTAAACCTGATTATTCTGGTAGTGTACCACGTGGATCATCGATTAACATATAAAATAAATTAAAATAATCAAGATTTTTTTAAAAAAAATAATAAATTTCTAAATTAACCCAATCAAAATTTCGAAATAATTTTATTTCAGTTGAACTATTTTGTTTTTTTATCAATGGCATTTAAAGCAGAGCTCTAGATCATATGCAATCACACATGGAGAGACAGAGTCCAAGGACAAGGTCCAGCACTCCAGCTCCGTAATAACCGCTCTCTCTCTCTCTCTCTCTCTCGGTAATGTTTCCCGGTAACGTCCATGGAGACAGGACTTTTCCACGGCACCACCGCAGGCCTCTCTCTCCGATCCTCTCTCTCATCATCTCCCTCGTCAGCTGCGGCGCCTCTATAAAGAGAGTACTACTGCTCGAATCGATCGATCGATCCATCATCCCAAAGCACATTGCCATGCACATCTCTCCTCTCAACTAAACATGGACAGCAAGAAAACCACACCTCCTAGTAAACTAGGGTTCAACAGAGGCTCCTGGACTGCCGCTGAAGACAAGATCCTTCTAGACTATGTGGCAGCTCATGGCGTGGGCAAGTGGGGGAAGGTGCCCAAAACTACAGGTCGATCGTCACTCTTATAACGATTGAGGTAATTCTGTGTCTCTATTTGGTTTTTGGGGTTTTGCTTTAGGTCTGAATCGGTGCTCGAGAAGCTGCCGGCTTCGATGGCTGAACTACCTCCGGCCGGACATCAAGAGGGGGAACATATCGGAAGACGAAGAGGACCTCATCGTCAGGCTCCATAACCTCTTGGGAAACAGGTGCTCATCATGTGTACATACATGTTTGTATGTTTGTGTTCATTAATTCAGGTTAGAACTTGGCTTGCAGATGGTCTTTGATAGCCGGACGACTGCCCGGTCGAACAGATAATGAAATCAAGAACTACTGGAACACCGTGTTACAGAAGAAGGTCAAAGTCAAGACGATCAACGACAAGATCAAGTGCAAGAGCTCGACTCGCAGGACGGAGCTGAGTACTCCGTTAATTAATGAACATGGCAGCTGTACTGGAAAGGAGCGCATAGAAGCGGTACTAATCAATGAAGATGAGATATTGGATGCTTCTTCCTCGCTTTCGGTCGGAGATCGGGATGTTTTTGAGCAACTAGCGAGCTTCGAGACCGACGGGCTATGGCCGAGGAGCATTTTCGACTTCGAATTCTTCTTCGAGCAAGATGCCGGAGTTTGGGGAGGTGATGATTCCCTAGCTAGTGTCGTTTGGTGGTGATTTGTTCATGTAGCCATGTGCAATTTCATCCTCAAACATGTGAATAATGATCTTATTGTGCGAATAAAGATTCCACTCTAGCAAGTACAACAAATTGATTGATCATATGGACGCATAAATAACAACTAATTCACTTGTAATAAAATTGGATTTTTTAAATTAATTTTGATAAGTAAAAGTAATTTTATTTTATTTTGTAAAAGTTTTATTAAAATTAATATAACAATAATCGAATAAAAGTATTTTTGTGATGAAAAAAATAGGACGAGGTATTATTTGGATCTAGAATTATTGTGAGAAGGATGAAAAATCGAAAAAATTTATATCATTCTTAAGTTGAGTGAACAAGGGATTCTATCTCGGTTTTAATTTAATTCATCATATAAAAATAAAAAAGTTAAAATCCTATACTATATTAAGATGGAATATTTTTTTTGATTTATCAATTTTCTAAATAATGTTTTTTTGGGGCAATAAATGAACGGCTACGGCACACTATATTATTCTGATATTAACGGTCCGGATTTCTCGATCTTTTGTTCATCCATCTTAATCGTCGATTTACCAATTATTCATCCCGACCGTACGATCTTTGGGCTAAACGCCATATTTACCATTTCTAGGGTTGCGTCGAAAGCGTGCGGAGGAGCGTTCACCGGGAGGCGGCGGAGCGGCGGAAGTGCAATTTGCAATGGCGACGCAGATCAGCAAGAAACGGAAGGGTTTGCACCACTTCCGATCCGAATTTTCTCCTTTTAACTATGTGTTTTTGGTCTCCGACTCTAAGTCATTTGTTTGAGCGCCCGGTTCCTGTTCGATCGGTGGTTTAGGTGAAAAGGGGAGAAGAATCAGGAAGGCGACGCCGATCGGTGGTGCAGAAAAGATTGAAATTTGCTGAGAACGGCGTTGAGCTCGGGCTGAATCGCCGCGCTATTAGCTTCCTTCTCGGCGGCCTTGCTGTTCGAAGGTCGGTACTCGTTTCGTCCCTCGTTTCAAATCAAAGAATGAAAAATCTCCTCCTCAGCTAAAAACCCTAGTGAAACAAAAACGAACGCACATGGTGAACAATGATATCTCCAATCCCCAAACCAAATGCCATTCGACCACTGGGAAAACAAGGGCCTTGAAATGCAGATCTACGGAAAAGTTTCGGGACGAATTCATAGATCCCGACAGAAACGTATTTCTCAAGCAGATCTGCAGTGTAAAACCAACAAAAGAAATCAATGCTCACTCGTACCGTCAGTAGCTGCAGTGACGAAGCAGAGGACGACGAAGGAATTGACGCAGGGGTTGAATTTGCATTTCGAGTCCTAGATAAATTATGAGAGTTCGGTCTCCATAAATGATTAGGGAAAGGCGATCGATCTATCACACATTCAACACGTGCCTGGATTTTGTGGTTGACAACCATGGCCGTTAATGCCCATGGTCCCAAATCGGTTACTTAAATTCTTTTGATTTTTTATTATTTATTTATTTTTATTAATATTTTATCAGAAGAAAACAAAAAATTATTTTAGAAAATAAATTTATTTTGATAAATATAAAACTTATATGCGTGGTTTAAATATAGGTTAATGGGAGAAAAATTTCTAATCACAATTTCCACTTTACATATGGTTTCCACGTTAAAAAAAAAACTTAAGTTTTGTTTACTTTAACTTGTATTATCTAATTTTTCCTCATATGTTTAAGTAAAAAAATTTAAAAATAAATATAATTTTTCTTAAATTCAACATTTTAAATTATAGTTTCTATTAAAATTATCTTTTATATTTTTTGGTTAATTGAATTTTTGTTAAATTTAGTATTTTAAATTAAAACCGAATATATTTTTTATTAAATTAATTTTTTTTTCTGTTTAATATAATTTTTTTCTAAATTCAGGTATAATTAAATAAATTGATGTCCATTATATTTAATTAGAGAGTAAAAACAAATGATTTTTGACTAGAATTTTATATAAAATTTAAATTATGATTGAATATTTTCCTTTATTTATTTATTTTTAGTTGACTACGTAATATAGTAAATTAGCTGTGAAATATTATTCTAAAAAGAATTTTTAATTATTACTTTAATTAACACAAAATCCACAAAAGCCATTACACGCCATAAAACCATGCTTTCGTACAAAAATATTAAAATCAAAATAACTAATTAACACAATATTTTATGTCATGAAAAACAAAATCCTATAAATTAAACCGACATCAAATCTCTTTTGTTTAATAAATAAATGGGCTGTTTTCTCTAATGTGGCACTCCATGCATTAGTCCTTTATATACTAGTGTGATCGTACACACGCAATAAAGTGTGATCGTACACACGCGTTGCGTGTGTAATATAATAATATATAAATTATTTAGGTCTTTAAAAATTCGAATTATTTGGATTTTCTAGTGTTTTCCCTATGAAAAAAATTATTTTAATTTAATATTATACTTATCTTAATAAAAGAAACTAAGAAAAGTATATTTTTAAAATCGTCGGCCTAAAATATTTATAAAGCTTCTTTGATCATAGTGTTGTCAATTCTAAGATGTGGGACTAAAGAGAACTATATTTTTTATATAAAACAACCAAAGAAAATTACTAATAAACCTTGAAATTATTTTTAGTGTGAATAGAAAAAAGGACAGTAACGTAAATTCATTTTAGGCTTCACCAAAGTTAGTTAGTAAAGGGGGGAAATTTTTAATAAAATAGTAAGATATATATATATATATATATAGAGTTGAATCTCAACAATTCAAGTGAAATCATAAATATAAGACGTTGGCTATCATTTATTTGGTGACAATGGAAAAACTTTAATGTGGTCATGCTGATACTGAGTTAGTAAAATAAAATAAAATAAAATAAATGAGATGTGAGATTTAATGTTGATTCCCCATGAAAACAACTCTAAATTTGGATCAACAGCTATTCCATTTTTGCCAAAGAAAATCATTAATATGGTGGCCCCATAATAGCCAACTAATAAGTTTGGCTATTCCAATTTTCACCATGCATTCTCCATCAAGATTAACTAAGGGACACAATGAAATGACTAACCTATCATTCCTAGTATTTGCCAAAAGAGCTACTGTATCAGCAGAAAGAGCATGCATATATTGGACCATCAGCATGGAGAAAATATTCATTCCCAATAAACTTGCCAGGACTTTCTTCATACCTGTGGCTTTTATCAACAGAGGACATCATTTTTCTCGGAAGAGCCATAGCATAAATACCAAAGTTTGAGACTGAAAGAAATTATTGCTGCATCTACCAGTTAATATTTGGTTTTGTGATAACTCCTAAATTTCCTGATTAATCTTGTTATGAGATTGAATCCATCCCATCCATACGATGTACAATAATGATATAAATATTAAATGAGATGTGCGATCCAACGTTGATCCTTATTCCATTAATATGGGATAGCCAACTAACAAGTTTGTATGACTATTCTATGATTATTAAATTTTGAGGGAAAAAACAACCAAAAGGTGACATCAAAATAGAATTTCATCTTATTAAAATAATCATAAGCCTAAATAAGTTCAACCTATTTTTTTTCCTAAATTAAATTATTTAGTGAGATTCATAAATTAATTTCTATTTTGAAGTCAATCGAGTTGACAGGGCCAGTCCGGATTTATAAGCTAGTCGAATCAAGTAGGCCAATAAAATAAAAGAGAAGGAACCAAAACCAAATCTAGCCAGTTGGATAGATCAGACCAAGTTTCTAGCTAGCGGTAACAAGCATGACATGAGCAATCCCCACAAGGACAAGACCAATGATCACTGAGCAATCTCTCTGTATCTTTCTCTTTGACGTTAATAGAAATGAAGATTGTCCTCGGGGCATAGCATAGCTGGGGGTACATGATTTTGTAACCGAAAGGTTCAGAGTTCGATCTTCAGAGTGTCATTGTCTGATATTAATGTTCCGATTATGCGCTTTCAACTATGTATCTATATTTATTTTCTTCTATAACTGTGGAATTGACTCTAGGGGCGATGACGTGATGATTCCACATTTTCTTAATGGAAACGAAGACTTTTCCACGGCGCTGTACTTCAACGAGATAGAATGCCCACTTCAACCACCGTAGCCCTCTCCCCGATGCATCTTCATTGCTAGCTATAAAAGGACTGCTCATCTCGGTAGCTGCAGAGCATCGGCCATGCACACCCGGCTCTCCTCTCAATTAAACATGGACAGCAAGAAAACCTCACCTCCTAGTAAACTAGGGTTCAACCGAGGCTCATGGACTGCTGCCGAAGACAAGATCCTGCTGGATATTATGTGGCAGCTCATGGCGTAGGCAAGTGGGGGAAGGTCACCAAAGCTTCAGGTCACAATTCATTCATCTCTCGACATGTCCATTTAATTATATAACGATTAGCTAATTCTGTGCGTGCATGTCTCTGATTGGTTTTGGCGTTTTGCCTTAGGCCTGAATCGGTGCTCCAGAAGCTGCCGGCATCGATGGATGAACTGCCTACGGCCGGTCATCAAGAGGGGGAAGATATCGGAAGACGAAGAGGACCTCATTGTTAGACTCCATAACCTCTTGGGAAACAGGTGGTCATGTGTGTTTGTATGTTTATGGAGTGCACTTCTCGCTAGCCATTTAAGTTGGAACGACGTTAAAACTTGCAGGTGGTCTTTGATAGCCGGGCGACTGCCCGGTCGAACAGATAATGAGATCAAAAACTATTGGAACACCATGCTGAAGAAGAAGCTCGACGTCAAGTCGGGGACGGCCACGGCCAAGTGCAAGAGCTTAACTTGCACGAGTGAGTCGACTCCATTAAGTGAACATGAGAGCAGAAAGGAGTGCACAGAAGTAGTGCTGATCAATGATGAAGACAAGATACTAGATGGTTCTTTCTCACATTCGATTGAAGATCAGGATTTTTTCAAGCAGCTAGCAAGCTTTGAGACCGACGAATTCTGGCCCAGTGGCATTTTCGACTTCCAATTCTTCCAACAAGATGCAGGAATTGGGGGAGGTGCTGATTCAACCGTGTATTTTGGTGGTGATTTGTTCATGTAATCATGTGCAATTTCATATCCTCAAAACACATGAATAATGATCTTATTGTTTGGAAGGCTTCTTTTCTTGATTAATTGAATGTTTAAAGTTAAGTTTACAGGTGAAGAAACACATAAAAACTCCATAAGATATGAACAACTTAAAGCTTACTTGCTCTAAATTTTAGTAACTAATTAGCCACTACAAGAAAAACGTCATTCAACAACACTCAAACGACAACGGTTTTATACCAAATCGTTGTCTTTTTGCCTTTTAACAACGATTTTAACAAAAATTGTTGTCTTTTAGTAATTTTTTTTGGCCTATGACAACGGTTTTTAAAAATCGTTGTCTATTTATGTTTTTTTGGGGATACGACAACGGTTTTTAAAGGGTACGACAACAGTTTTTTAAAACTGTTGTCTATGTGCACTTTTTTGGGATTACGACAACGGTTTTTAAAACATTGTCTATTAAGTGTTGTTAAATGCGATTGTTTTTTCTTTCGCCACTTTTTCTCCTTCATCATTTGTCTGTTTTACGCCTTGTTTTTTTCTGTCTCTTTCCCAAAACCCTACTCTTCGCCGCCTTCTCCTCACCGCCCTCTTCGTCGCCTCCCCCTCACCACCCTCTTTGCCGCCTCCCTCCTCACCACCCTCTTCACCGCCTTCTTCGCCGCCTCCCTCCTCGCCGCCCTCTTCGCCGCCTCCCTCCTCACAACCCTCTTCGCTGCCTCCTTCCTCGCCGCCCTCTTCGTCGCCTCAACTTTCGGCCTCGCCACCTCCTCCTCGCGACCTCTACTTTCAGCCATCTTCACCGCCTCCTCCTCGTCGCCTCGACTTTCAGCCATCTTTGTTGCCTCCTTCTCACCAGCGTCTCCTCCTCGCCACCTTGACTTTCATCCATCTTCGCTGCCTCCTCACTAGTGTCGCCTCGACTTTCTCTGCTAGTGTTTCTTTAATGCCTTCTCCTCACCATTTACTAAAGAAGACGCCTTCACTGATGTGGTAATTCTTTCTTTTTCTTTGTCAGTAGGTCTGAGTTTAGGTATGAAATGAATGTCTAATGGGCAGCTTAGACAACTATTAGTGCAAAACTTCTTAATGATTTGTTGACTCAAGTGTGCGGATTTTTTTTTTCTTCCGTGATTAAACATAAGATTGTTTCCATCTCATATGTTAATAACTTAATTTCTATTATGATCTTTTTTTCTTTGGTTTTGACCCTTTTTGCAGGGTTTTAGTGATGTTCAAATTTCCACACTGAAGTAAAATGAAGCATTGACAAGAGAGAGGGAAAGGGAGATTATACAGGTAACATATTTTGAAACATTTGGATTGCCTGGGTCAGTAAATCCATCTTATTCATTTGTGGCTTGGTGTTATGAGGTTCAATGGCTATGCGTATTAGTATCATCTAAATGTTTCAGGACTTTATGGATAATTTTTGTTAAAGGTTGTAGAATCAGTGAAGAAACTTGTTCAAATCATGATAGATCTCTCAGTCCTTGTCATAGATCAAGTAAGTTTTTCTTTTGATACTTGGTGACCTGGAGTTTATGTGGATACCATGCATCATGTTATGATACATGTGATATTAACAGGGCACCATGTTTGATGGATTGATTACAATGTACATAATGTTGCAAGTTCAGTGGAAGATGCTTTAAACAGTTAGAGAAGGTTCTCTCTCTTATTGCTTCTTTTTCTTTTTTTGTCTTATGCTTTGTCCTTTGTCATTCTTTAATTGCCTAGATATCTAAAAGATGTGAGTTGGTTATGTTAGTCATAGAAAATATTTAAAAATGACCTCTTTTTTGTTGGTTATTTGCGATTATGAAGTAAATTTTGGTTGATGCCCATGAGCCTAATGGAGATGAATAGATAGTGACCCTTTCACTTAAAAAGGTTATGGAACATATACCTTGGTTAGTTCATGCTCTATGCTTTTTATCATGAGCAAATATTTGCTCGTGCATCTCTTTTTATTGTTCTACTCATTTTCACATTCTTGAATCTTGACTTTATATTACACGTTTATAAGTTTTATCAGTTGCCTAACTCTTATGAATTGCCATTTTATTAGTGTTCTTTTTCTCTAAACAATGATGTCTTTTTGGAAGTAATGGCATTATTGTGCATCAGTATTATCTTAGACTAGAGAAAATAATTTTTTGATGTCACCAGTCAGAACAAAAACAAAGATTTCAGTGTATTGTTTGCTTTACTCACCAGCCTATTAGAAAATTGAGTGCTCTATTAACTGCTGCTATATCATATGGTAATCTTGTAGCTGGCTCAAACCAGATCCCTAGTAAGGTAATTCCAATATATCCCCCTTGATTTGGCTTTTGCACAAGAACAACACTATATTTTTGATACACCCTGAATAGCATTTAGATCATTCAATTAAAAGAGAAACTAATGCTGAAACCTGATATTTCTTTCTGTATAGGGAGACTGCTGATGCATGGGAAAGCAAAAGGTTATGACCAGCTACATATGGTTCAACAGATGAATTCCCTTTGCTGCAATTGAGGCCAAGGGAAGAGGCCAAGGAGGAAGAGCAGTGATTTGGTGGAAATATTCCCAGATCATGGCCAAGGATGGGTTCAATGTTTGGCTCATTGACAGTGATCCAGTATTTCACTCTATCCCCAAACTCTCTAAAGCACACATCAGCATAAGTAGTGAAGTCCTCTTTGCATCACAATGGACACTATCTTAGACATTATTCGAGGAGATGCAAATGAAAGGACTGTAGTAGAAATGTACACAATCTTTGGGCTCAAGAGTCCAGAATATTCATCTTCCAAAGATTGGGGGAGGTCAAAGTGAAGAAGAGTGACATGAGGTTCAATTCTTGCCGGCCAAACACAGTTTGGTAAACTTGTGACTGAAAATTATTAAGGTATGATCACTATTCTAATTGTACCATATTTCTTGAGTTCATTGATCAAGTTATTATAATACTGCACCCCTTCTGGATTAACTGACCCTCTACCATCTGCAACATGGCACCAATTAGAATCATGTAATGCTTAAACTATTTGGTCAGGAAAATAAATTATTGCAAGGTGAATGCCGACTAGGAATGACTTTACTCCAGGAGATAGAGAATCTGTAGGCATCCAGGCCCATGTCATGCATCAACTTCACATCTTCCTGCCAACAAGAAAAACCAAAATTTTTGTATGCCTACAATTCACAGGATTGCATAATTGCCTAAAAAAAAGAGCAGAATTAGATACTTGTTTTCCACCAATGTGCATAGTCATTCATAAAAAAGAGCAGATGAAATTGTTATCACTTGTCTTTAATGATCAACTAATGCTCTTCACTCTTCAGTCCTTACTAAAATGATTAAGATATTCTAAAGTTAGATTTCAGCCTGATGAAGAATGTTCTTTGTGACTGTACAATAGTGCAAGTAGAGCAATTAAATGTGCTAGTTGTTGTAAGATTTTTACTGAAAATGTGTGATAATACATATAGTTTGTCAGGAGTAGGTTTATTTGCTGAAATCACTCATTTTACAATTTAACAACATTTAGGAAGTGTTGGTGCAAGGTGCACCAGAACCAAACCTGAGTTTTGATGTTGTCAAAGGTTCAAGTTAAGGCTTGTTATGATATGATATTTGGCTAAGTGTGTAGGCTATTTACTCAATCAGGAAAGCCCTAGTCATGGCCAGACTGTAAAGTCCAAACAGGTCTGGAGGACCTAACGTTTGGTAGGTAGGTTGAGGTAAATAACTGGAGGAGCGACAGTGAGGTCGAGTTCCTGAAGGGAACAACGTAAGGTCGCTGATCCAACTGAAGAAACCGGGAAGGTTTCCAAGTTGAGATCAAGACAGTCCTAACTGTTATACTCATGCATATTACTATTATAACTGTGCTAACTTTGTTTTGTAGTATATTCTTGTTATATCGAACTAACTTTGTGTTGTAGAATCTTATGACCCTTTGGACTTCAAATGGTCATAAATTTTGACTCAGAACTCAGAATCAGGCTCTGTCAGCGGCCATGCGACTAGCACTCAGAAACCTTCAATTTACCAAGGGTTCAGTCGACTGAACAGGAGGTTCAGTCGACCGAAAAAGGATTTTTATCAGTCGACCGAACAAAGGTTCGGTCGACCGAACAGGCAAAAATGGCAAAGCAGATCAGGATAAAAAATATGGCATCACAGCATGATCGGTCGACCGAAAATGAGGTTCGGTCGACCGAACCAATAAAATCATTAATGGAGCATTAAGTGCGAATCTTGGCGAGAAGGGAAATTCACTGTTCGGTCGACCGAACAAGGTTATCGGTCGACCGAACCATTAAAGATCAGTTAATGCTCGAAGATCAGATCTCAGCGAATCTCAATACAGAAGGAATGGAGCAGGTTCGGTCGACCGAACCCAGGGATCGATCGACCGAACGTCGAAGGTTCTTATAAAAGAGAGCTCGAGGTCTAGGGCTGAGGTAGACTGTTTGGGTTCGAAGTCAATCTCTGTGCTAGCTGCTATTGTTCGTGCTACTGCTCTATAACTCTTCTACACACAAGCAAGTGCCGACCGAGCTTCAACTTTCACATACTGTCGGTATACTTTACTTTTGTATTGCACTTAAACTCATATAAGATAGTAGGCTTGTTACTATCTTATATTATTATATTTTGTACGCATTACTTCTTTCCGAGGTTTTCGGGAAGAAGAATCTTAGTGGATTGCTCATCGGTGCAGTCAAGGACCGCGAGCCTTCGAGTAGGAGTCGAGCTAGGCTCCGAACGAAGTAAACGAACTTGTCTCTTTATATTTTCCGCTGCTTACTCAAATTGTTTTGAAATACGAAAAGAAAACTTTTTAAAAGAGCGCGATATTCACCCCCCCTCCATCGCACTTTATCGATCTATCAATTGGTATCTGAGCCTCGTTAGCTCTGAAATTACTTAACCGTTTTTCATAGCACTTTTAAAACTTTTTCTTTTCACTTATTCCTTTTCTTTTTCTTTTAGAATTTTTTTTCTTATATCTTTTTCCCGCACTACTAATCCCAAGACGAGAGTCTTGGAAATTCTTTTTGTTTTTCAACTTTTGGTGCAAGAACAAATGACACAATCTGAGGGGTATTCGACCATGCGTCCTCCTCTATTCGATGGAAGCGATTTCTCATACTGGAAAAAGAGGATGGAAGTTTTTCTCAAAACAGACATTGATCAATGGCTCATTATCCAATGCGACTATACATCACCAGTCAACAATCCAGAGGAATGGACAGAAGAAATAAAGAAGAAAGTACAAATTGATTCAAAGACACTCAACACTTTACAATGTGGATTATCAAAAGAAGAATTAAAACGAGTTGGCTCCTTCGAGAATGCAAAAGAGTTGTGGGATAACTTAGTCAAACTACATGAAGGGACAAACGAGACAAAGGTAATAAAGCGTGATCTTTTATTAAATTCATTACTAAATATTAAAATGCAATATGGTGAGTCGGCAAGCCAACTACACATGAGGATTAAGGACATCCTTAATGGACTACATATCTTCGGCCATCAACTCGAGAATCGTGATATCATCAGGTATACACTTAACTCATTCCCTCGAAACTCCTTATGGACATCTATTATAGATGCCTATAAAGTTGCGAAGGATCTTTCCATTATTAAATTAGACGAACTATTTTGTGAATTAACATTACATGAGCAGACTAACTTGAGTCAAGCCAAGAAAGGGTTAGCTTTGTATGCAGGGCCAAACAAGGAAGCTAAGCTCCGAACAAAACCAGAACCAAAGCACTTGAGTCATATAGCATTTATGGCAAAGACTGAAGAGTCCGAATCCAAGTCTGAAGATGAGTATGAATCAGAGTCTGACGACGAGTCTGAGATAAGCCATGGATTTGCATCAGTTTCAAAAGGACATGATATGGTAACTTTTAATTCGAAGTCTGAAATGTTGAAAGTAATTAAATGCTTGTTTAAAAAATTAACAAAATCCGAAAAACAAAATAACTTGCTACTTAAGGAAATAGACCACCTTAAGAAACAAGTTAACTTGAGTAACTCGACTAATCAAGTTCAAGTTGGAACTTCGACTCAAGTTACAAAACTTGAGGAAGAAAATTCCAACTTGAAAAGACAAGTCGAGCAACTCAAGGAAATGTTGAAAAAGTTTGAACTGGGATCCAAGTGTCTAAATATGGTACTTGAGTCGCAACGAGCCGTGTACAACAAATCAGGACTTGGCTACAACCCTAAACAAACAAACAAATCATATTTGTCTTTAATTAGTCAAAAAGATAGAAGTCAAGTCCAAGCATGGGTCCAAACAAAATTTTTAATCAAACAAATTGAACCAAATCTATACTTGGTCCCTAAGAGTCAAATCCATTACTTAGATAGACCTTATCTAAGCTATGACTCAGGGGGAGCAAGCAGAAAAATAATACAACCAACTTGATTAACTAAACTAAATACCTAGGACTATGTTTATTTCTTCTTAGAACGGTTAGATGAAAAAGGTTTACCAAACCCTATAACATAGCATCGGAATGGATTGGGATGATAGTACGTCAAGGAAGCTTTGTCGAAGGCATGTCTAGGCTGAATATGGAATTCTACCTGGTGCACTAGACTTAGTGGATCTGACCGAAGCTACCCCAGTCAAACATGGGCTAGTTAGACCAAAATTTAATATTAAGTTTTTTGGGCGGGAACAGTTTGGAAAGCCTTCAGCAAGTGGTCTAATGATATCCAAGTAGGCCGTATGCCTCGCCACTGAACTGAAAGCTTATCCTTAGGACGTCTGCTTGATTAACCCAAAGCTAAGTTTGAATCTAACTTGGGTTCAATAATCTTTCTCGAATAATTAATTATCAAACCTAATTCAAACTTAAATTCAAAATTAATTATCAAACCTAATTCAAACTTAAATTCAAATCCACCCTTGGCCAGTGGATTTTTGCCTTCCCCAGGATTCGAACTATAGACCTCCAGGATAAGTACTAGAGTTTATGAATCCTGGTAACCAAGTGAGCCGCACTCCAGGATTCGTTACACCAGTTCACTTGGGCATAGCCCCCAGCACCAGTTTACTTGGGCATGCCTTCCAATACCAATTCACTTGTGCATGACTCCCAACACATATTCACTTAGGCATGACTCTTAGCACTCATTCACTTGGGCGTGGCTCCCAGCACTAGTTCACTTGGGCGTGACTCTCAGCACCAATTCACTTAGGCATGACTCCCAGTATTGATTCACTTGGGCATAGCTCTCAGCACTTATCCATTTGGGTATGGCTCCTAACACCAATCTATTTAGGCATGGCTCCCATCACCTATTCACTTGGACATGACTCCTAGCACATATTCACTTGGGCATGACTCTCAGTACCAATTCACTTGGGAATACCTTCTAGCACCGATCCAACTGGCATGACTCCTAGCACCAATCCACTTGAGCATGGCTCCCAACACCGATCCACTTGAGCATGGCTATTTTACAATAGCCACCACCGCAAGCTCCGACGACCTATGAAATGTATGTAATCTTTGAGCATGGCTCCTATCCTACGCTACATCTCTGTCGAAGCTTGCGGTGGCTGCTGCCGCCAGTCACAGGCTATCACCGGGTGTCATCGGTCGTCGGCCGTCGCCGGTCGTCGATTGTCGGCCGTCACCGGTCGCCGGCCGTCGGCCGTCGGGCGTGGCCGGTCGTCGTCGGTCGCCGTTCGTCATCGGTCGCCGTTCGTCGTCGGTCGCCGGCCATTCATCGGTCGCCGGCCGATCGCCGGTCGGTCGCCGGCGATCGCCGGTTGGCGGTTGCCGGTCGCTGGCGGTCGTCGGCCGCCGACCGCGGGGAGGCGGTGGTGGGCGGCGGGCGAAGATTGGCGGCGACAGACTAGGGGTATATTTGACATTCAAATTTTTGTTAAAATGTGACCTCGTAATGTAATCGGATTACAATGTGTTTGTTTTGTAATCCAGATTACAAAACTTCATTACATTTTGTAATTTAGATTACATTACATTACAAGTTAAAAATGAAACCAAACAAAATAATCAACTTTGTAATGTAATCTGGATTACATTACAAGGCAGATTTCACCCTACCAAACGCAACCTTAAGGTTTTGTGTTAGGCCTGAATCGATGGCCGAGAAGCTGCCGGCCAGCATTGATGGCTGAAGTACTACTTGCGGCCGGACAATAAGAGGGGGGACATATCGGAAGACGAAGAGGACCTCATCGTCAGGCTCCATAACCTCTTGGGAAACAGGTGGTCATGTGTGTTTGTATGTTTGAGTTTAGAGTGTATACCTCTAGCAAGTCATTCAAGGCCATACAACAGCACAACTTGCTCGGCTGGGTCAATTCTATTAAGTTAATTGAACATGATAACATAAGTAATATCGAACCTAGAGCTGTCCATCTAAGTCTCACAAAAGTTTTCTATTGATCATCAAGATAAATCAAAAAATACTCTTGATGGACAATCTAAAAGTCTAGCATTCCATGATTACATATCCATTTGAAGAAAAAATTCTAGAAATTGAATCTTGAATATTTGGATGATAAGTTAACGGCCTTCCGTTTGGCTGAGTGCACAGAAAATGATCCAAGATACTATAGATGCTTCTTCCTCACATTGGATTGAAGATGAGGATATTTTCAACCAACGTAACTAGCAAGCTTTGAGACCGACGAACTCTGACCGATCGAGAGGCGTTTTCGATTCGATAATTCTTCGAGCAAGACGTCGGAATTTGGGGAGGTGCTGATTCTGCAGTGTCTTTTGATGGTGATTTATTCACGTAGCCATATGTGCAATTTCATATCCTAAAACACATGAATAATGATATTGTTATTGTTTAGAAAGTTTCTGTTCTTGATTAACTAAATGTTGTAAGAACTAAAGAAACACATGAAAACTTCATAAAATTATGACTTTAAACGTACATATGAACAACTCAAAGCTTACTCGCTCTAAATTTTAGTAATTAAGCATTGTTATATGGATTGTCAATAAGTTCGATCTGTATATATTCTCATCTATAAATCTATTAATATGCATGTTTGTTATGATCACACAAAGCATTAATTAGTCTCCCAAGTCCATATTTTTTATCCTCACTGTAATTTCTTTCTAATATTTGTTTTTTATCATTTTCATTCACGTATGCTCTTAAATTTACTATAATATTCTCATCTCTCGCTCATAGTATGGTCAATGGTGTAGTACTCATAAATTTAAGACAAATTGGTAAACAATGAAGCATTGGAGCTAGGGATGTAAATGAACCAAATAGTTCGTGAGTTATTCAGATCTCGATTCGGTAAAAAACTCGTTCAAGTTCATTCATTTAGTTTATTGAGCCAAGCTAGAGCTCGATTTTGAGCTCGACAGTTTTATCGATCCGAGCTCAAACTTAAGGATATTCGGCTTGTGAGCTCACGAACATGTTTGTTTATAGACTTGCGAGCTCGGGCTCGAGCTCGACTCGTTTAAAGGGCTTAAGCTCGGCTCGTTTAAAAGGCTCGAGAACATGTTCGTTTGTAGGCTTGTGAACTCGTGCTCGAGCTCAGCTCGTTTAAAGGGCTCGAGAACATGTTCGTTTATAAGCTCGTGAACTCGGGCTCGAGCTTGGCTCGATTAAAGGTCTCATGAACATGTTCAATGATGTGTTGAATTTGGAAATTTAATATAGTAGTTTGGGATGCTCAATGATGCGTTGAGTTTATATTATTTTAGTTGTTAGGTTTGTTTAATATTATTCAAATGAGTTTTCGAACTCGCTTAACAAGCCTGCAAAATGAGCCTTAAAACAAACCTTAAAACGAGCTCTAAATGAAGTCCGAAAATAAGCTCAAGCTCGCTTAACGAATTAGGCTCGTTAATTATGATAATCAAGTTAATAACGAGCCAAGCTCGAACTATTCATAAACTTAATAATTCTAAAACGAGTCGAGCTCGAGTCTTGTAATAAAAGTTCGATTTAAATTCGAGTTCGAATATAACTTAAATGAGCCGAGCTCAAATTTAATATTGTTCGGTTCTCATTTACCTCCCTATTTGGAGCCAAACACATGTTTAATTGGCATGGTGGTTATCAGTTCCTCCTTACCCAAAACACCGAAACGTGGTTTAAGATCGACAATGTAGTATGGCATATATATATAGTGTTTGTAGGGTTTTGACAATCACATGATGCGAAGATGTGTTGCTCTTGGAAAGCTCGTAGTTAGTTAGTGATATTTAATAGAATTCAATAATGAAATGAATATTAAATGAGATATCTGAGCTTAACTCAATGTTGAGCAAATAACTATTCCACTGTTGGCACTAAGTTTGTGTGAATATAAAACTATTCCACTAGGCAAAAAAAAAAAAAAAAAATTATTAATATGGTTTCTAAAAATCTAGATAGTTCAATTTTAATATTAATGTGAACTAGACATTAGAAAATTCAAATGGATCAAGATTGATTGGATATTTAGTGTTTGGATGCCTAAGTGAGTCATAGAGGACCAGACATTTAGCACAAGATGGTAAGTCTAAGTGGATCAAGGTTGACCAAACATTTTACACAAGGAGAAAAATCCAAGTGGACTAAATGTTAATCAGATACTTGGCACGAGAAAAAAAATTTAAGTGAGTCAAAGGATTATATTGACCAGATACCTAGTGATGAAGTCCCAGCAGGTCTAGATTGATCGGATGCTAAGCACAAGGAAGTCCCAACATGTCACGGTTAACCGGATGCTGGGCAAGGGAACGCTAAACTTGAGTTTTAGCAAGTTAGGGTTAGCCAACCGATCAGGTGATCCATTGAACTAGGTCCCAATGATCTGATCGATTGGGAGAGTGCTGTGAGTAAAGATAGCCCAATCGATTAGTTGATCGATTGAGATTACGCATTTATCACAAAATAGAAGGCCCTGAATCGATTGGTTAATCGATTCAGGCATTCCCGATCGAGTTGATCGATTGGGGAAGTTTCTCTTGTGATAACGTAAGGCAACCTAAATCAATTGGTCAATTGATTCCGGGATCTTCTGCGAGAGCACAGAAGGCTTCTTGATCGATCAACCAATCAATCCAGCTGCTCCCAATTAATTATCCGATCGATTGGGAGATGACGGTTGCATAGGATGCAGAGTTTGGACAGCTATGATCGCTGGGATCTGATGTGCAATCGATTGGGAGTCCTAAAACGTAGATATAAAGGCAATGATGAGTTCAAACTCAACAACTCTTCTGATATCTTCTTCTCAGATTCTCACCGTTGGTTCTTGGAGAAAAGTGCTGCTGCATTTCCAAGCATCAAGAGGCGTTTCCAAACAAGAAGAGAGCAAGTTAGGGTTTCATTGTTGTAAATCTTATAAGATTTCATTTGTCTAGCTTCTCATTTTCTTCTTGTTGTGTTGACAACTTGTACGAGGTTTCTCCACCTCTGGAGTATTTCTGAAAAGGAGTGTTTTGAGAGAGAGGGTCAGATCCTTAGATTAGTCACCTCATCTTGAGATGTATACCAAATAAATCCTTGTGTTAGCATTGGGGAGCTTTGCTTCGAGTTTATTCGCCACAACAACATCTACGAAGAGAGCAAGCTATTCACTCCCTCCCCCCTCTAGCTCCAGAGTGTCCCAACAATGATGTCTTGGTATGTGATAGGGCACACAAACATGGTAGTTGTAACTCATAAAAAATACTTAGATTTTCATCTAAGTGTCATTAACTAATTACTATGCCAAATTCACTATTTGACATATTCGGCCGTATATCCCATGAACGTGCCAAAACCTTACACATGGCACACTCTTGACTTATATTCTATGTTGCCAATTTGATCAATTTCAAGACTTTAAATTTCATTTGGCACACCATACACTCTCTAAGAGTAAAAATCAACTTTCCATTTTCAAAATGTCACAATACTTTGAAATTGCTCTAAAATGTCAACTTCACTATGGTTGGGTTAACAACCCTACTAATTAAGGTTGACACACTCTATGTTCATTTAGTGTGAGGTGATCATACTCTTAGGAACCTAATATCTATTGGTGCTCCTTGGGTATAATAGGTATTCACTAGGGACTAGAAACCTTCTTAATGACTCTCCTAGACTTCTTAGTCATGCTAATCTCTTTGAGGTCAACACTAGGAATAACTTTCAGTCTTTCCTTATAACCTTGACTTGACTCATACGCCTAGGGTTAGTTCTATAACTATATGAAACTCTATAGTATGAGATCATGTTTTCCTTGGACTTAGGTTTGTATCTTAAACTTTTTTTATCCTTAGGTGACTTTTGTCTACCTAAGCCTAGATCTTGCGGGTTGAACCCTTTAACTTCATTGGTCATTTTCTTAAGAGTCTTTCTAACTTATCAAGTCTTTTTCAATCTTTAAATCACTAATCCTTTACTTATCATGAATATCTTGAAGATTTTTCTTTTTAGACATATATCTAAATTGGTTAGAGTTCTTGTCTAAATTATTTTCTATCTTTCTATCTTAGGTAAGGTTGTTCTAGTGTGATATGACCTAAAATTATCGTTGGATTTTTTAAGCATCCTATTTTCATGATAACAAGCATTAGGATGATAAAATCTATTTCCAACATGCTTTTTATCATGACTCAAAGGAATTATATTATTAAATGATACATTGAGTTTGTTCTTAGAAGTTCCCCCTTGATTTGAGCTCACTTTTGCTTTCATTTTGATGCTTCCCCTTTAGAGATTGATTCCGATAATATCCTCTGTGGTTGCATATGATGCACATAATATGCTCTTTGCCTTTACGTATCAAGGGTTTCACGTCATTTAGTTTCTCCCTCACCTTAGGTGTCAACTTAGTCTTTTTCTTTATCAATTTAAAACACTCACTTTTGTAATAATTTTTTTCCCTACACTTAAAAAAAATAATATGATCTTAATTTTTAACAATTGAAATTGTTATACCTTCATGAGGCGAGCTATTTCTGCTTGTAGAGGTGGCAAACTCTTCTTCTACATTGACTCCAAATGTCAAGGTTTCTTCTCGTTCTAGTGTCAATGACCTCTCCCCCTCAATCCTTGAGGTGAAGTCTTTTTCAATTTCATTATCGGATGTTGAGTACCTCTCAACCTCCTAATTTTCAGGTTCTTGATCTAATAAGTCTCCCTCTTGTAGGCGTAATCGTTCTCAAATCAAGGTTGACCAATTTGATTAAGCACGAGTTGGCTCAAGCTTGAGTTTTGATATTTGAAAATATGTGAGAGAGAAGTCAAGTAGGTCAAGGGAGGACCGGATACTTGTCCAAAGAAGTTCTAACTGGAGATAAGGCAATGGAAAATCCTAAATGAGGTTAGGCAGGGTGGAAGCCTACCGAGTGAATAGTCCTAATAGAGGTTAGGCAAAGAAAAGTCCAAGTAAGTCAAGGAGAATCACACGTTGCCAAAGAAAAGTCCTAACTATGGTTAGATAAATGAAATCTCTAATTGAAATTAGGTAGGGTGGAAGTCTACCGAGTGACTAATAACTAGAGGTTAGGCAAGAAAAAAACCTAAGTGGGTCAAGGAGGATTGCACTTGATGATCAAAAGTTCAAGTGGATCAAAGGTTGACCAGACACTTGGTGATTGGAAGTCCAATGGGAGTTAGAAAGGGAAAGTTTAAGTGGGTCACGGAGGACCAGATACTTGGTGAAGAAGTCCTGGCAAGTCAAGTTTGACCAGATTTTAGGCAACGAGAAGTCCCAATAGGTTAAGATTGACTGGATGTTGGGCAAGGAAACCCTAGTTTCAGATGAAGTGAGTTAGAGTTGGACAAACAATTAGGTTAATCGATTGCCCCTAAGCTAATTGATTAGGACAATCAATTAGGAGATTTTCACGAGAGAGCGGAGAGACTGGAATTGATTGGTCAATCGATTGGGTTAAAGTTTAATTGGTTGAGCCAATCGATCAGCCTATTTTCATGAGAGCACAAAAGGCTGTGAATTGATTGAGGCAATCAAGTAAGCCTTCTCCAATCTTTTTTTTTTGAGAGAGAACGGAGAGTTTGAGAATTGATTGGGCAATCGATTAGGTTACTTTCTCTCATGAATAGAATGCTTCTAAATCGATTGGGGCAATAGATTAGAAAGTTGTCGAATCGATTGGTATGGATCACTGATCGATTAGATATTCAAGAAAGAGTCGTTCTGTAGGTTTGAACAGGCAGATCCTAAGCCTAATCGATTGGGAAGAGTCGAAGAATCCTAGAAAAGGGTTTTTGTGGATTTTTCGAAGAACAATAATTCACGCTTGTTCTTGAGTTTTGGACAACAAGTGTTGCTGCACTTTCCAAGCATCAAAAGGTTGACCAAAGCAAGAAAAGAGTAAGTAAAACAATGTTCATGTTGTAAACTCATTTTTGATTTCTTTGTAACTTAGTTTGCGTTTCTTGTTTGTATTTCCCATGCTTGAGCTTGTACGAGGCTTCTTCGCCTCTTGAAAGGAGTTTGCATAGTGTATATGTGAATACCCTTAAATTAGTTACCTTAAGGAGGTGAATACCTTAAGTAAAATAAAGGGTATTAGCATTGTGAAGATCTTCACTTCAAGTATCCGCTACAAATTATCATCGAAGAAGTGAACAAAGCTATTCATCCCCTTAGCTCTTTATATATCCTAACACCTCTTTGAATTCATTTTCAATTGGCATTGAGGTTGGATCTTCATGAAGCTTCATTAGTTTTGTCCATAATTCCTTGACATCTTGATATTCATCTATCTTACACAAAATATCGTTAGGTAAAATACTAACTAGTAATTTAGTTACCTTTTCATTTGTTATAGACTTTTGAACTTGTTCCTTATTCCATTTGTTCATCCGAAGAAGTTTTCCTTTTGTATCTCTCGGAGTTTCAAATCCTTCTATTAGAGCAAACTACTACTCTATATTTATTATTAAGAAATACTTCATTCTTGATTTTCAATGATCAAAACCTCTTAATCCAAATGGTGGAAGTACTCGGATGCTATATTCGAATCCATCTTAGGGTTCCATCCCAAAATTGATGCTCCCTTTGGTATTGGTTTCTTTCGACGGTCGGTGCGATAACTTGTTGCTTTCAAAGAGCTCAAAATCACCCATTCTTCTTCTTTCCTCTAGCTCGTGCTTCTTCTGGCCATTATTTCGATGAAGAGCGGATTTGCTCTGATACCATTTGATAGGACACTTGAGAGCTAGGGGGCATGAATAGCTTCAATCACTTCTTCTAATCTTTATCATGTTCGTTGTTTGAATTGCACAGTGAAAACCTTGATTCAACTTTGGCACCACATGCATAGCACTTGAATTTTATTTGGTATTTACCTCCTTGAGATGACTAACCCAAGGATCCACTCCTCGCTCACAGCTTCCACTAAAAATTTGCTCCTTCTCGGAACCCTTCCAGAGGTGGAGAAGCCTCTTCAAGCTTAATCACAAGAATACAACAAGAAACAAGAAAGTAAAGACAAATATAATCGAAAATGACTTCACAATCAAAATCTTGTTTTGTAGCTTGGAAATACCTCTTGTTACAATCAACACTACCCTCCAAAACCCCCCAGGAATTGGCAACGAAAACTCCTCGAAGCCCCTCCTTTAAAGCCTTTAGGTCAAGGATTATTTCCACCTATTAGTAGACTTATCTTACCTATTAGTCGATTAATATAGTCTCTGATCGTCGAATGATCTCTAAATTTTTTGAAATCTATCTGATTTTGTTGATAATTTGAATATTAGTTGACTGATATAACCATCAGTCAACTAATTGAACTAGTCGAATCAAACAAGAGAATCTGACTCACTTATGTTCAATTGTGATCTGCATCAGTCGATTGATATCAACTATTAGTTGATTGATGTCATCAGTTTAGTCTAACAACCGAATCGACTTGTTTCTGTTCAGTTTCTAAAACTATCAATCGACTGATCAAACCCATCAGTCAACCGATTTCATCAGTTGAGTCTAGCAACTGAATCGACTTGCTTCTGTTTGATTTCTAAAGTCATTAGTCGACTGACACCTGAGTTTGACAAACATAGATCTCTGAACGAGCTCCATTTCATAATGAAAATCACCTCATTCTGATATTTGAGTCAAAAGTTATGGCAATTTGAAGTTTGCTCTGTAGGAACTTCCTCATTTCATGTCAACTCATTGTTGGACTTCCAACCGTCAAATGTTCAATCAATCATGATCCACTTGGACTTTCCATCTTATGCCAAGTGTTCAACTCTCAATTAAACCTACTTTGGACTTAACCTAATTCCAAACTAGGTTTGCTTAGTTTCGAACTAGATCTTCCACCCCTTAGCCCCTCTAGGACTTCCATTACCCAGTTCTCAATTAGGACTTTTATTGCTTAGTTCTCAGCTAGGTTTTCTACTACCTAGCCCTACTAGGACTTTTATTACTCAGTTCCTAACTAGGTCTTCCACCGGCTAGCCCCACTAGGACTTTCATTGCCTAGTTTTCAACTAGGACTTCTATTACCTAGTTCTCAACTAGGTCTTCCACCACTTAGCCCTACTAGAATTTTCATTATCTAATTCCCAAATAGGTCTTTCACTGTCTAGCCCCACTAGGAGTTCCATTGCCTAGTCCTATTAAGACTTTTCCTGCCTAGTCTTACTAGGATTTGCATTACATATTAATCAAACATTAAAACCCCAACTCGAGTTAACTTACGCTTAGTCAACCTCGATCAAAGGTCGATTACACCAACAAATATCGCCCTGGGCATGATGTGTTGGTAAGACACAAAGATGAATCTTATATAATGAGTCAAATTTCACATTGAGCATTTCCAAATGCTCACAAACTTTAAACCACTCGTGATGTTGGGGTGTCATGCCATGATCCACCTCTACTTTCTAGACCTAATGATCAATTTGTAGGATTAGATCATTCATCTTTAGAATTAATCGAATAATGAAAATTGAATATCTACCTTAATCTTAATAATAATAATAATAATAATAATAATAATAATAATAATAATAATAATAATAATAATACACCAAACCTAATTTTTTTAATAAATAAATGGATTGATTTTGGAAAAAAAACACTTTTGATTATTCTCTTAAAGTTTTTTAAAAGTACTATTAAAACAAATTATATGGCACTCTAAAACGTTGCGCAACTTAAAAAAATATTTTTAGAGTGTATCCAACTTGCATCTATCATGACCACTTGTTGGCTTGCACTCATTTATTATTTTTTAATAAAAAAAAATACATTTTAAAAGAAATTATAAATGTGAGTTCATGTTAGATTAGGACCACATGTGTGAATTGATCTCTATTTATATCCACATATCCCTGGCATCTGAATTGAATTTAGACGCTCGTGCGGGGTTAAATTCAAGTAATTGGATTCAACCAAAACGCCTGAATTCAAGTAGAAAGTTTTTTTATTTTTTATTTTTTTAGAGGTATATTATATCTATTTAGATTTAAAATTTAGGGACAAAGTTATAATGAATTTGAGTAAATAAGATATTAAATTTTAATACTAGTAGAGTATATTATATATATTTAGAGTTTAAAATTTTAAGTTTAGAGATTAAATTATAATAAATTTAAATTAATAAGATTTCTTCTCTATAAAAAAGCAAAAAATAAATAAAGGAATGCACCTATCTTTCCTTTTAAACAAGATAATGTGACAAAAGGTGATTCGCTCGCCCCCATCGTCCCCGTCAACTCGTCCCTAGGTCAACACGGAGGAGGTAAATCATGGGTGACTACTAGTCATTAGTGCAAATGGTCAAGACATGGGGGAACTTATGCTCGGTCACATCGAGTTTCGACTCCAAGACCTCATGTGACAACACCTTATATTTTAATCATCGCACCGGCCCGAAGGGACCTTTTAAACAAGATAATGCCCGTTGTATTAATGAACCATCCCTTTCTAAATCAGAAAAATATAACGTACTTTCTTTCCTTTTGACTCCCTTAATCAACCATCTTCTTCATCCCATTCAAACAAACTCCGATAGTTTAACCGGTGTACGTGGGTCAGAATTGAATTCTGATCGTACGTGAAAGAATGGTTCAAAGTTGTCGGCGTGAGCATTTGAAAGAGCGTTAGAGATCTTTCATGCGGTAGCTCCATGAACAATGAGCAGTCCCTCTCTCTAACGTCCATGCAGGCGCTGTCATCCGATGACGACGCCCAATCCAGCAACCGCAGCGTTCATTATTTTAGTTGGCCATTTTTAATATAATTGGTACGATCTGATATTTTAAGGGTGCAATTGGTTGGGTTATCATTCATCATTTTAATTATTTATGGATAATTATCAACAAAAAGTTCTATATAACTTAAATAATTGATGATTTTTGAGTAATTATTCATATCTGATACAACAATAATAAAAAAAGATAAGTTATTTTCTATTTTTATTTTTTGAAAAAATGAAAAATGAGTTTAGTTGGTAGTTTTCATATTCGTTTTCTAAAAAAAAAAAAGAGAACATTTTCTAATAAAATAGAAAATATAGAAAAAATTATTTTTCAAAAAATTAAAAAAATATGATTTTTTGAAAATAAAAAGTCGCTTCCTAAGATTTTTCCTTAATTTAGATATTAACGAAATATACTAAAAAAAAGCATGTACTAAAAAATGTAAAATTTATAAAAAAATAAAAATAAACGTAAAAAAAGGAAAACGTAAAGTTTAAAAATAAAAAAACGCAAAGTTAAAAAAAATAAAAAAGCAAAGCATTAAAAACAACGTTAAAAAAAAAAAGAAAATGTAAAAAAAAATTGTTAAAAAAAAAGAGAAAAACGTAAAAAAAAGGTTTAAAAATGTAAAAAAAGGTTAAAAAAACACAAAAAAGGAGAAAAGCATAAAATTCAAAAAAACTAATAAAGTTTAGAAAAAAAAAATTATATTTAGTTGGTTTTGTAACACAAAATAATATACAATAAAATATTAAATTAAATTATACATTAAAACTTTTAAACAAATAAATTTTCGGCACATTACTTAAATTCAACCAAATAATATTAAATTATATTTTATTTCTTATAATCTTAATTATATGATTATTTGATAATCAAATAACTAAAATTATATATAATAATTTAACCAAATTAAACTCACCGTGTATACGACAAGATGGGTTGATTTTGGTGTTTCTTAATATGGATAGTTGAGATAAAATTCCATTGTCATCCATTATAGAATTCAATAATGATAATCATAAATTTATTATAATGGGATAGCAATTAACTTTTAACGGACGTATATTCTTAAAAAAAAAAAATCCTTTATCTCTTGGTCACTTAACAAGGGACTAATGTGAATAAACAATTGCTACCAAATCAATATTAAATGAGATTGTGAACTTCAACGTTGTTGTCCACTCTATGTGAATAAAAAAAGAAATCTATTGACATGGACCCCAAAAGTAGCCAACAACAGTTTTACTAAAATTGAAAATTATATTATTTTTTTTAATAGTTTTGATTAAAATTATTATAATAATCTTAAAATAAAGATATTTTTAAAATGAAGACAAAGAATTATTATGAAGAAAATCTTCATTCACCTATACTTCGAGTTGTCTTTCATCTATCTCTAGATATTTGTGTGTGTAAATTTTAATTATTTAAAATTTATTATTGTCTCATTGTACATTAATTAATAAATTAACATTAATTTAACACAAGTAAAAAAGGTTAAAATCCTCTTCATAATACCATTATACTAAAACTTCTCTAAGTAATTGTTGATATTATAATAAATATAATTTACAATATTACGACGGAATGTTTTTTTGATGATTTATCAATTTTAGATAATTTATTTTCTTTAATAAATTGTACTTAAAATATTAAGTTAACATATTTTAATAGATGTTAGATTACGTTAAAAAAAGCTTTTAAGATTTAAAACTAATTAATGTTTTTTCCATTAATTTACTGGTCAGGCTAATTCATTGAAGTTTGAATTAATTAGTTTTTTTTAATTGGCTTCACCGAAATTTTTACCCATTACTATGATAAATCCAACAACAACACAATAAATAGCGCAACTAAAGGGATGAAAAATATCTTGATTATTTCACAGTAAATAGTCTACTTGATGAAACTATACAATAGAAAATCTTAATCATTTCATAAGTACATGATTAACTCTATTATTCCTATTTTTCTAGGACCATACATTATTAATTTTACTATTTCTATCTTTTAGACCATACATCATTAATTTTCTATGCTCCTAGAAAGATACATGATTGGTCCTCATGGGCTATTCGAGCTCTTACATGATAGAGGCGTTGCCACGTAAAGCCCGAATTTAATCCTGACTAGTGCGTGTTCTTGGAACACAATAATCGAGGTATAATCGAGTCGAACCGAGCCAAACTCTTAAATGTTTGAGTTTGACTCATTTATAATCGAACTGAGCTCGAGCTTTATTTAACAAATATATTCATGACTCAAGAGCTTATTCGAACTTTTATCGAGATTAAACGAGGTAAATAAATATAAATTATAAATTTAAATATTTATTAAAAGTAAAATTATATATTTAGAGAAAATCATAATATTCTTATTAAAATTTATAATTTTATTCTAATAAATAAATTTCATATATTTGTCTATATGTTTCATAAGTAGTGATTTAGCCGCTCGTGATTTACCTCCTCCGTGTTGGCCCTGGGACGGGCTGGCTGGGGTGCTGGGGGCGATCGTATTCGCCTTTTGCCACCAACAAGTAGTGTAAAATTTATAAATTCAATATCAAAATTATTAGTTTTTTATTTAAAAGTTGACTCATGAGTTTAACGAACATGTTCACTACCTAACGAGTCAAATATTGTAAAACTTGAACTTGGTTTGTTTATCTTAACGAGCATCATTAAACAAGCTCAAATGAGCTTTTATCGAATTGAATTTCTGCTAGCTCATGAGCAACTTAGTTCATTTACATTCCTCTGTATTCCCTTCTGTCAGGTGGCTATTCGGTACCATGATTTACCATTGTAATACAATGTGGAGCCGGAGTGATGAAATATTCGGGATAGACGTTATCATCTTTTGACACATAGGATAATAGATGATTAAAAATAGTAAAAAAAATCAATAGTTAAATATGAAAAGTCATATAATTTTAAATTAGGAATCCTTTACACCGCAAAATCACTTTTTAGTACAAAAATCTTCAAATCAAAATCAATATAAATGTTCGTGAAATCGTACTCGGGTCAAAGTTGACCAATTTGACTAAGTTCAAGTTTGCTCAAACTTGAGTTTCGATGTTTAAGAATATGTGAGAGAGATGTCAAGTAGGTCAAGTGAAGATCGGATACTTATCTGGGAAAGTCCTAACTGGATGTTAGGCAACAAAAAGTTCTAACTGGAGATTAGACAACGGGAAATCCTAACTTGAGGTTAGGCAATGAGAAGTCCTAATTGGAGGTTTGGCAATGGAAAACACCTAGTGAGTGAAGCTAAATAGTTGAAGTCATAGTGGGGTTAGGCAGGAAAGACCTAGTTGGTAACTAGGCAATGGAAGTCCTAGCGGGGCTAGGCAGTGAAGACCTAGTTGGAAACTAGATAGTGGAAGTCCTAGCAGAACTAGGCAAGGAAAAAGTCTAAGTGGGTGAAAAGTTGACTGGACACTTGGTGATCGAAAGTCTAATGGGAAGTTGACACGAGATGGAAAGCTCAAGTATGTCAAAGGTTGATCAAATACTTAGTGAAAAAGTCCTGACAGGTCAAGGTCAACTGAATGCTAGGCAACGGGGAAGTCCCAATGAGTCATGAATGACTCTAGGATTGGGCAAAGGAACCCAAAACTCGATTTATGGGTGTTAGGGTTGGACAATCAATTGACCCAAAGTAATCAATTGAGGCAATCAATTGGAAGCTTGTTTCTTGAAAACAAAAGGTGGACAAATCGATTGACCTAATCAATTAAGCATTGCTGAATCGATTCAGATAATCGATTGGCAGTAGCTGCTCTCACGAACAAAGGATGCTGAATCAATTGGGAGTTTGCCTAATCAATTGGTAAAAGTTCGTGAGTGAACAGAAGGTTTCAGAATTGACTGACAATTGATTAAAAGTCGCTGAATCAATTGATATGACTCACTAATCGATTAGCCAAGCAAAAAGAGTCAATCTACAAGTTTGAATGGTCGAATTGTGACGTGACAATCGATTTGTAAGTCTAATCAATTACTAGGCGGAAATCGTTTCGAACAACAACATATAAAGAGGAGTTCATGAAGATTTTCTCATGCTAGTACTTAAGGATTTGGAGGATAAGTTCTACTGTAATTCAACACACCAAGAGCAATCTAAAACGACGAGCAAGCATCCAAAGAAAAAAAATTCATTGTAAAGTGTTGTGCTTTCATTTTCCATTCATTTTTGGTGTTGATTGTATTTTGTTCTTATGAGAATAGTTTGTACGAGGCTTCTCTGTCTCTGGAAAGTTTCTAAGAATGAGGTATTGTTAGGAGATTGTTGGTGCAATCGTCCTCGGGTCAAGGTTGATCAGGTTGATTAAGCTCGAGGGGATTCAAGCTTGAGTTTCAATGTTTGGAGAATAAGTGAGAAGAGATTAAGTAAGTCATGATTGATCAGATACTTAACAATATGTGAGAGAGAAGTTAAGTAGGTCATCAATGACCAGATGCTTGATTGAGAAAGTCCTAATTACGGTTAGGTAAAGGAAAGTCCAAGTGGATCAAGGAGGACCGCACGTTGGTAAAAGGAAAGCCCTAACTGTGGTTAGGTAAGAAGAAAATCCAAGTAGGTCAAGGAGGACCACACTTGGTGATTGGAAGTCCAATGGGAAGTTGGCAATGGAAAATCCAAGTGGGGCAATGGAAAATCCAAGTGGGGCAATGGAAAATCCAAGTGGGTCAAAGGTTGATCGGACACTTGGCGGTTGTAAATCCAACAATGAGTTGGCATGAAACGAGAAAGTTTCGATATAGTAAATTTTCGAAAGTCATAACTTTTGACTTGGATATCAAAATGAGATGATCTCAGATGTGAAATGGAGCTGGTTTAGAACTCTACACTTTTTACTACTTACCAATAGATTACGAAGTAGGTAATTGATTGGTTCGTGAAGCATAGTGTTGGTGCAGCGGGGACCGACAAGAGGGGGGTGAATTGCCTGCAAGTAAAAATAACCCTCCTCAAAGCTTTTCAACTATTAAAATAAAGCAACACTTAATAACAAAACAAAATGACAGAAAAGAAATAAAACTCAGAGTTTTAACCTGGTTACAACCAAGAGGGTTGTTAATCTAGGGCGATGAAAGGCGCAGTAAGAAAACTCCTTCTCTGAAGACGGAGAAGCCTTTTACACTTTGAAAGCTCACTAGTTGCTTAAACAGAAATTATAGAGTTGCTTTTTCATATGAATTCGTTCTTACTTCTAAAGCTGCCCGAGACCCTCTTTATATAGGGATTCTCGAGCTTATCAGATTACCTGATCCTTCGGAATCAGGTTTGACTCGAGAGAGTTCGGTCGACCGATCCCCATGTTCGGTCGATCGAACCTGCTGTACCTGCCCAACTTTCCGTCCAGGTGCAGTCTCTGTGGATCGAGCTCAGGTTCGGTCGACCGATCCTTGTGTTCGGTCGACCGATCGGCCAACGGTCTTCCTCTGCGTTGACCCGATGAAAAATGCTCGACTCAGTCTCTGGATAAACTTGGGTTCGGTCGACCGATCATGAGGTTCGGTCGACCGATCACTTCACCGCTGGCTGATGTGATGCTGACGTGTCACCAACGGTTGATTTCGGTTAAAGAAGGGTTCGGTCGATCGATCAATAGGTTCGGTCGACCGAACCGTTGACAAGTCAACTCCCAGTTGACTTGCTCCGGTTCGGCTACTTGGGTGATTGTGGCCATCCGGAATAGGGCTCACTCGAACCCATTTCCCGGCCTTCTCCTCGAGCAGGTTTCTATCTGGCTTCTCGTCCCTCGAACGCCGCGCACATTCTTCTCGCTCCACCGGAGTACTCTTCCACAGCTCTCTCGTCCTTCGGACGCACCGAACCCGTCGGCTCCCTTCCCGTGCCGTCCTTCTCGCTAGCTGCGTCTTCCGCTCGACTTCCTGCGCTCCTAAGTTCCTGCACACTCAAACACAGGGTTCAGACAAAACGCAGGACCTAACCAACTTGGTTGATCACGTCAAAACTGTTGGGATAGAAAAGTAGCTAGAGGGGGGGTGAATAGCTCGTCGCGTGCTTCGTTGCTTGTTTCTTCAAGGATGTGCAACGGAAATACAAAGAAACAAAAGCATATAACGCTAACAAATGGATTTTACTTGGTATCCACCTCACAAGAGGTGACTAGTCCAAGGATCCACACACACACACACACACTCCACTATGAATAACACTCCTTTATGGTAACTACCAAAGGCGGAGAAGCCCTACAACACTCTCAATACAAGAAGAAAGAAAGGGAAACAAAACACAAGCAGAAGCTTACAAGTTATGCATCAAAAACCCTAACCCTAACTTCTTGTTGTTGCCCACCTCTTGATCTTGGATCACTAGCAAACCTTGCTCCAAGAACTCTTCAAGAACTGGCGGTAGAGTGGAGAAGAAGTGTGGAGAGCTGCTGGAGAGGATCAGAGATGAATCGTAAAGTCTTTGCTGAAGGAAACGCTCGCCTGCAGCTAAATATGACGCCAACGGTCGGATCCCGATCGATTGAATTGCTCCCAATCGATCGGGGAGGCTTTGGATCGATCAACCGATCGATCCAGAGCGCATCTGTGCTCTCTGGAATAGCCTGGATCGATCGACTGATCGATCCAGGGCTTATCGCGCACAAACAGCAGCTCCCAATCGATCCACTGATCGATTGGGACCTCTGGATCGATCCAGAGGGGTTCTGTTCGCGGGGACTCACCCGATCGATCGACCGATCGATTGGGCATGATCTAATCGATCGGCTAATCGATCCAGATCTGCTGGATCAATCAGCTGATCAATCCAGATCTTGGTTTTTGCCCAAAATCAAGTCCAAAGCCCCCTAAACCAACATCTACTCAACCATGACTTGTTGGTACATAAAACCTAGCATCCGGCCACCCTTGACCAGCTAGGACTCTCTCACCAAGTGTCTGGTCAATCCCTTTGACCCACTTGGACTTTTCTCCTCTTGTCAAGTATCCGGTCAATCCCTTTGATCTACTTGGACTTTCACCAGATGTCTGGTCAACCTTGACCCATCTGGATTTCCCCGTGCATGGCTTCACTCACCAGGACTTCCATTCTGCCTGGCTTCACTCACCAGGACTTCCACCTAGCTTCACTCACTAGGATTTTCACCTGGCTTCACTCACCAGGACTTTCACCTGGCTTCACTCACCAGGATTTTCCTCTGCCTGACTTCACTCACCAGGACTTTCACCTAGCTTCACTCACTAGGATTTTCACCTGGCTTCACTCACCAGGATTTTCCTCTGCCTGGCTTCACTCACCCGGACTTTCACCTAGCTTCACTCACTAGGATTTTCTATTCTGCCTAACTTCCCAGTTAGGACTTTCCCAGTCAAGTATCCGGTCAACCTTGACCTCTTCTACAACCAAACTGATCAGACCCTGATCAGAGGGGAATTGCTCCAAACAATCTCCCCAAATGAACAACTGCACCTGCATTTGTCCATATCATCGAAGTCTTGTATTGTCAAACATCGAAACCCAAACCAAGACTCAAGCTTGGTCAACCAGGTCAACCTTAACCTGAGGGATATTGTACCAACAATCTCCTCCTTTTTGATGTTTGACAATACCACATTTAAGTTAGGCTAATCCCATAGCCTCAACCTTCTTCATGCCACTAGGTAATGAAAGCATAAGATAAATCCTTCATTCTCCTCCCAAGAGGGCAAACTCCCTCTAGGTAATGAAGTCCTAACTTAAACCTTTCATTCTCTCCCTATTGACACACATCAACAAATGCCCCATCTTTGAAAAACTCTCCCCCTGAAGAGTTGCTTATCGTTGTTCACAACTTCACTCGTTGTAATCAACATGATAATGAAAGTCCCATACCCTTCATTATCCTTAACCCTACATTCTCCCATTAATGTAGTCAAATGCCCATCCTTGAGCATTTTTAACTTAAACCACTTGAACAATGAGGATATCCATTCCCCATTAAAGTTCAAACGCTCAACCTTGAGCATGTTCTGAAAAGAAGGTTAGCCACCTTCCAAGGTTCATGGAAAAATAGTTTTCATGTCTTTAAAGAGTCCCTCTCCCTAAAGACATGGTGGTAACTTCTGTCATTGCACCAACAATGACTTGGAATCCCTAAACCTTTAGGAAACCCAAATTTAGAAGTTTTGAGGTTCATAAATTCAATAATGAAATCAAACCTCAACCTAAACTTCAATTTAGTCTTCCTCAACCAATCCATCCTTGTTTTCAACATGAAAACACCCTTTTTATGTATACAAATGTATTTTGAGGGGTTAGGAATGGTTTCCTAGACTAAACTTGGTTTGGAATGCTGAAATCAGGCTTTCCCAGCCAAAATCAGCATCTTCAATCGATTGAAGTTGGGTCCCAATCGATTGAACTGTCTTGAATCGATCCACTGATCGATCCAGCGAGCTTCTGCTCGCGAGATTTGCCTTCTCAATCGATCGCCCGATCGATTGAGGCACTCCAATCGATCGGGTGATCGATTGGAGTTCTGATAGTTGCTGAAATTTCATTTCAGTCAACTTCAGAAACCCCTAGAAAATTCTACAAAAATCTAAAAATTGTGAAAATTTGTGTAGACACTATTTAGGGCATATATTATCATGGATAAATAGTTTTCTAAGAAAATACTTCATATTTTTAAAAATTGACACAAACTAGAGAACTTGCAAAAATTTTAGTGTTTTTCTCTAGTTTGTGCTCAACTATTCAATGATGATCACTATCAAAAGATAGTCTTTATCAAGGTTTTCCAAAAACATTTTAAAATGATTTTCAAAACCAATATCCCACCATGTTCCTTGGGCTTAATGCACATGACTTGTACATTAGCTTTTCCAATGATGGGAAAACACATACTATGTGTTTTGATAAATTTAAAACTCAAAAGAATGCACTAAATCAACATCTTGAGTTTTTTTCATCATCCTAACATCTCACTTGTATCTAATGTGCACTAAAACACATACAAGTCATCTTATAGGTCTTTGTGAGATATAAATTTTGGTTTTGCCCTAATCTAGGGATCATGCATATCTATCTAGACATTTTGAGTGGTAAACATCCACCAAGGATGTTAATTGTTAATTCCACTTGTTTATAAATGTCTTTTGTCCTTAATTTTAAGGAAATAAACATAGTGCATGATAATGTTATGACATACATCAAAATGAAATAATTTTCAAAAGAAAATTTCTTATAACTACATGATGTATGTATGTCATGACATGGTATTTTTTGTTTTTTTTTTCATAATAAAATGTGAATGCAAAAATAATCATGATGTCATGGCATATAATGGGCAAACAATCATGGCAAGATTTAGCATAAATAAAATATACCTAGATTATCTATCTAAGTATCCTTAAGCACATAGCTAATCTTAAAACTTAAATCCTAGATTGTCTAATTTCCTCAAAAAAATGCCAAAACCCAACTTAGCATTTCTTTAATCTCTTGAATTAATTTATGCCAATTGAAATTAAGCATATTCCTCAAGTGTTGGCATATTTCATTTTTCTACAAGAGTAGCACACTTTAAACTAAGGCTTAGATTTGCCTTAAATTACTAAGAAAATACCAAAATCCCAACTTGATATTTCTTATGTTTTCCCAAATTGTGCCAATTAAGATTAAAATTAATATCTCCGGAATTAGGCACATTTTACTCTTCCAAAGAGTAAATGATAAATCTATTTCATTTTCAAAGATTAATAATAACCTTGAAAATGCTCCTTGAGTGTCAACTTCATCATGATTAGGTTAACTACCCTTTCACTTAGAGTTGACACTCTCTAACCCATCTATGGGGTAGAGAAGATGCTCATAGGAACCCAAAACCTATTGGTGCTCCTCGGATGCTCTAGGTACTCACTAGGGATAACCTTCCTAGATACCTTTCTAGTGACCTTGTTTGGCTTCTTAGAAGCCTTGGTCACATTTTCTAGGTCAACCCTAGAGATTGCTTCTCTTGTGACCTTTTTTGTGACTTTCTTGGACTTCTTAGAAGTCTTAGTCACATTTGTTGCAAGAATACTCTTAGGGATGACCTCCCTAGTATTTTTGGCTTGTCCACTAGGCCTAGAGTCGGTTCCATAGCTATATGGAACCCTATGGTAAGTAGGTACATCCTTTTTAATTTTAGATTTGTATCCCAAACCTCTATGACCCTTGTTGTCCTAAACCTAGATTTTGCTCATTTTTCCCTTTAAGGATATTTTCCATCCTTTTTAGTGTCTTTTCCATTTTATCAAGTCTTGACCTCAAGACTTGATTTTCTTCCCATAAATCCCTAGATTTTGGTTTTTTATTTAATCCTTAAGCGTTTTTATTTCTAGGCATATAGTTATTGATCTTAGTGTTCTTGCCTAGATTTTTATCTACATTCCTAGCCCTAGGTTGAGAGGTTTTAGCATGAAAAACTACATGATTTTCCTTAACTTTATCATGCCTCCTATTTTCATGGTAAATAGCATTAAAATGATATAAGTTAGAACTAGCATACTTTTTATCATAATTTAAAGGGGTAGGCTCAATAAAGGTTACCTTTCTTTTTACCTTGGAGGCTCCCCCTTGAGTTGAGCTTCCTCCTTGAGCCTTGACCACTTTCTTCCCCTTAGGACATTGACTCCGGTAATGCCCCTTTTGATTGCACAAAAAACACACAATGTGCTCCTTGCTCCTTTTTGTTCCGGGGATGATTTCCTTGGGCTTCTCCTTGCCCTTGGGTGCCACTTGGCTCTTTTTCTTGGCCAAGTTGGGACACTTGCTCTTGTAGTGCCCATTCTCCCTACACTCAAAACATATAATATGATTTTTGTTATTTATTAAACTATTTATACCTTATTGTGTAGGGATGACACTTGGTCCTCTATGTGATGTGCATGTAGAGGCTTCCTCTTGATCCGATAGTGATGCTCCTCCATTAGATTTGTCTTGACTTGTGGAGGTGGAAGCTTCTTCATCCCTTCTTGACCCGGATGTGGAGACTTCTCCTTCTTCTAGATCCAGTGTCACCAAGAATTGCTCCCCCTCAATCCTAGAGGTGGAGGTTTCATCATCTTGTACATGGAACAAGGAGTATGCTCCCTCCTTGTTCTCTTCATTGCATTCCCTCGAAGATGAAGCTTCTTCTTGGACTTCTTCTTCGGAAGTTGAGCATCTCTCAACTTCGGAGTCCTCCTCTTGGTCTTGCTCCAATGGGTCACCCTCTTTAGATTTTTCTTGGATCAGTACAGTGGAGGGGATCTCATGGATTGATGCCAATTGGATCCAAAGCTCCTTGGCATCCTTGAACTCTTCAATTTTTCCAAGAATGTGGCTAGGCAATAGATTGACCAAAAGCTTGGTCACTTTATCATTGGCCTCACATCTTTGAATTTGCTCTTGGCTCCAATTGCTTTTCTTGAGGACTATGCCCTTTGAATTTCTTGGAGCCTCGAAGCCTTCCATTAGAGCAAACCATTGCTCTATCTCCACCATTAAGAAGTTTTCGATCCTTGATTTCCAAAGATCGAAGCTAGTAGATGTGTACGGTGGAGCCACCCTTGTGTCAAATCCAAGTCCATCTTGGAATTGCATCTTGAAGTTGAGCTTCTTGAATTCTTTGACTTTGATGAATTTGCTCCAACTTCTTCACCCACTAGCTTTGCTTGTTTTGTTTGCCCCTTCCGGCGATGATTCCGGTGAAGAGCGGCCTTGCTCTGATACCACTTATTGGGACCGAAAAGTAGCTAGAGGGGGGGGTGAATAGCTCATCGCGTGCTCGTGTGCTTCGTTGCTTGTTTCTTCAAGGATGTGCAGCGGAAATACAAAGAAACAAAAGCATACAACGCTAACAAATGGATTTTACTTGGTATCCACCTCACAAGAGGTGACTAGTCCAATGATCCACGCACACACACACACACTCCACTATGAATAACACTCCTTTATGGTAACTACCAAAGGCGGAGAAGCCCTACAACACTCTCAATACAAGAAAAAAGAAAGGGAAACAAAACACAAGCAGAAGCTTACAAGTTATGCAGCAAAAACCCCAACCCTAACTTCTTGTTGTTGCCCGCCTCTTGATCTTGGATCACTAGCAAACCATGCTCCAAGAACTCTTCAAGAACTGGCGGTAGAGTGGAGAAGAAGTGTGGAGAGCTGCTGGAGAGGATCGGAGATGAATTGTAAAGTCTCTGCTGAAGGAAACGCTCGCCTGCAGCTAAATATGACGCCAACGGTCGGATCCCGATCGATTGAATTGCTCCCAATCGATCGGGGAGGCTTTGAATCGATCAACCGATCGATCCAGAGCGCCTCTGTGCTCTCTGGAATAGCCTGGATCGATCGGCTGATCGATCCAGGGCTTATCGCGCACAAACAGTAGCTCCCAATCGATCCACTGATCGATTGGGACCTCTGGATCGATCCATCGATCGATCCAGAGGGGTTCTGTTCACGGGGACTCACCCGATCGATCGGCCGATCGATTGGGCATGATCCAATCGATCGGCTAATCGATCCAGATCTGCTGGATCAATCGGCTGATCAATCCAGATCTTGGTTTTTGCCCAAAACCAAGTCCAAAGCCCCCTAAACCAACATCTAGTCAACCATAACTTGTTGGTACATAAAACCTAGCATTCGACCACCCTTGACCAGCTAGGACTCTCTCACCAAGTGTCTGGTCAATCCCTTTGACCCACTTGGACTTTTCTCCTCTTGCCAAGTATCCGGTCAATTCCTTTGATCTACTTGGACTTTCACCAGATGTCTGGTCAACCTTGACCCATCTGGATTTCCCCGTGCCTGGCTTCACTCACCAGGACTTCCATTCTGCCTGGCTTCACTCACCAGGACTTCCACCTAGCTTCACTCACTAGGATTTTCACATGGCTTCACTCACCAGGACTTCCACCTAGATTCACTCACTAGGATTTTCACCTGCCTTCACTCACCAGGATTTTCCTCTGCCTGACTTCACTCACCAGGACTTTCACCTAGTTTCACTCACTAGGATTTTCACCTGGCTTCACTCACCAGGATTTTCCTCTGCCTGGCTTCACTCACCAGGACTTTCACCTAGCTTCACTCACTAGGATTTTCTATTCTGCCTAACTTCCCAGTTAGGACTTTCCCAGTCAAGTATCCTGTCAACCTTGACCTCTTCTACAGCCAAACTGATCAGACCCTGATCAGAGGGGAATTGCTCCAAACAATCTCCCCAAATGAACAACTGCACCTGCATTTGTCCATATCATCGAAGTCTTGTATTGTCAAACATCGAAACCCAAACCAAGACTCAAGCTTGGTCAACCAGGTCAACCTTAACCTGAGGGATATTGCACCAACAAAAACTACCACGGGGTCCAACACATAGTATAGAAGGTGCATTAATCGATTGGATAATCAATTAAACTCAACCCAATCGATCAACTAATTGATTAAATCCACTCAATCGTGATAAGCAGTGACTTTTGAATTGATCAGGTAATTGATTAAAGTCACTCAATTGATTAGGTAATTGATTGGGAGAAGAAGTTTGTGATAAATAGTGAATCGATTAGCTGATCGATTGTGAGAAGTTTGCGAGCAAGCAGTGGATTTCTAAATCAATCAAATGATCGATTGAAGCCTCGTAATCGATTAGGTAATTGATTGAGAGAAGCAGAAAAGAGTCGTTGCAAGATTTAGATAACTAGATTTATTTGGATCTGATGTGGCAATCAATTGGGGGTAAGACCAATCGATAAAAATAAACGTAAAAAAATGTAAAATTCATAAAAAAAAATAAAAATAAACGTAAAAAAAGGAAAACGTAAAGTTTAAAAATAAAAAAAAACGCAAAGTTAAAAAAAATAAAAGAGCAAAACATTAAAAACAACGTTAAAAAAAAGAGAAATTGTAAAAACAAAGAGAAAAACGTAAAAAAAAAAAGGTTTAAAAATGTAAAGAAAATTAAAAAAACACAAAAAGGTGAAAAGCATAAAATTCAAAAAAACTAATAAAGTTTCGAAAAAAAATTATGTATAATTAGTTTTGTAACACAAAATAATATACAATAAAATATTAAATCAAATTATACATTAAACTTTTTAAACAAATAAATTTTCGGCACATTACTTAAATTCAACCAAATAATATTAAATTATATTTTATTTTTTATAATCTTAATTATATGATTATTCGATAATCATATAACTAAAATTATATATAATAACTTAACCAAATTAAACTCACCGTGTATACGACAAGATGGGTTGATTTTGGTGTTTCTTAATATGGATAGTTGAGATAAAATAAATTCCTTTATCTCTTGGTCACTTAACAAATAACAAGGGACTAATGTGAATAAACAATTGCTACCAAATCAAATATTAAATGAGATTGTGGACTTCAACGTTGTTGTCCACTTTATGTGAATAACATATTTTAAGTTAACATATTTTAATAGATGTTAGATTACGTTAAAAAAAAGCTTTTAAGATTTAAAACTAATTAATGTTTTTTCCATTAATTTACTGGTCAGGCTAATTCATTGAAGTTTGAATTAATTAGTTTTTTTTAATTGGCTTTACCGAAATTTTTACCCATTACTATGATAAATCCAACAACAACACAATAAATAGCGCAACTAAAGGGATGAAAAATATCTTGATTATCTCACAGTAAATAGTCTACTTGATGAAACTATACAATAGAAAATCTTAATCATTTCATAAGTACATGATTAACTTTATTATTCCTATTTTTCTAGGACCATACATTATTAATTTTACTATTTCTATCTTTTAGACCATACATCATTAATTTTCTATGGTCCTAGGAAGATACATGATTGGTCCTCATGGGCTATTCGAGCTCTTACATGGTAGAGGCGTTGCCACGTAAAGCCCGAATCTAATCCTGACTAGTGCGTGTTCTTGGAACATAATAATCGAGGTATAATCGAGTCGAACCGAGCCAAACTCTTAAATGTTTGAGTTTGATTCATTTATAATCGAACTGAGCTCGAGCTTTATTTAACAAATATATTCATGGCTCAAGTGCTTATTCGAACTTTTATCGAGATTAAACGAGGTTAATAAATATAAATTATAAATTTAAATATTTATTAAAAGTAAAATTATATATTTAGAGAAAATCATAATATTCTTATTAAAATTTATAATTTTATTCTAATAAATAAATTTCATATATTTGTCTATATGTTTCATAAGTAGTGATTTAGCCGCCCGTGATTTACCTCCCCGTGTTGGCCCTGGGACGGGCTGGCGGGGGCGCTGGGGCGAGCGTATTCGCCTTTTGCCACCAAACAGTAGTGTAAAATCTATAAATTCAATATCAAAATTATTAGTTTTTTATTTAAAAGTTGACTCATGAGTTTAAAGAACATGTTCACGATCTAACGAGTCAAATATTGTAAAACTTGAACTTGGTTTGTTTATTTTAACGAGCTTCATTAAACAAGCTTAAATGAGCTTTTATCGAATCGAATTTCAACTAGCTCATGAGCGACTTAGTTCATTTACATTCCTCTGTATTCCCTTCTGTCAGGTGGCTATTCGGTACTGATCCAGCAGTAAGAATGAGGGATCCACTTCCTGAAGGGTCTCAACTTGAGGACCGAGGGCAGGCTGACTAAGCGAGCCGAGCATCTGGATAGGTCCGAGCGGAGCTAGAGTTAACCCATTCAGGGGCTTAAGTTTCCGACGCCAAGGCACGGAGATCGAAGGGCCGAGCGGGAGTACGCTCAGGCCGAGCGGGAATCCGCTCGGCAGAAATATGGGCGAGGGTAAAAGGTGGCCGAGCGGCCCATGCGCTCGGCTCAAGATCTGGGATATTAGCAGGAGCATGTCTGATGATTATGCCTCACACAGAATCGCACGATGGAGGATCTTGCTGTCACATCATGGGAAGGTTGGCGCAGTAACAGTATGGTCTCATGGACGTCTTCCTGACAGATCCATATTCAGGCATGGCCCTTCTGACAGACCCATACTTGAGCATGGTCAAAGGCATGTGGTTGCTTTGACTGGAGCACCCAGGTTTCCTCAAGAGGTCTATATAAGGCCTCCATTTCTCCACCAGAGGTATGCGAAATCTTGGTTTGGGAGCCACCTTTTTGTTATTCCTCGCCTGACTTGAGCGTCGGAGGACCGTCGCCGGGACACCCCTCCCGGCTCGGTTTTGTTGCAGGTTCACCGGAGCATTCGAGGATTCCGCAGGAAGCGCCACGTGCCCAGCGTCCCTTGACTCCTGATTCGGACAGGATCAAATTGGCGCCGTCTGTGGGAACGCTCCTGCATCCGATCGGAAACAATGGATGAGGCTGGACGACAACACGCGGTGACGCTTTCAACCGAAGAACTCGAAGCTCTGGTCGAGATGAGGGCTGCCAAACTAGTGGAGCAAAGACAAAAAGCGACAGCCGAGCGGCCGGAACAACAAGCGACATCTGCGTCCGGTGGCCGAGCGGAAGCACCTCAAGCCCCGTCGCATTCCATCGAGCCTTATTTCGCACCCCTGAAGCAGCACCAGCTCGAAGAGATAGAGGCTCCTCTTCAGACGAAATGCCCAGGCGGGATGACAGAAAAGGGAAAGCCCACCGGACGGACTCATCTCCCGAGCGGACCAACCGCCAATTTTCGGAGGCCATTCTGCGAGATCCTCTGCCCAAGCACTACGTGCCCCCTACGATCGGCGAGTATAATGGAACAACGGACCCGGATGATCATTTGGGTAAGTTTGACAACACAGCCACACTCCATCAATACACCGATGGAGTGAAGTGTCGCGTCTTCCTTACCACTCTCTCGGGATCGGCTCAACGGTGGTTCCGGAGGTTGCCGGACGGATCTATCACAAGCTTCAAGGATTTCCGAACGGCCTTCCTCCACCACTTCGCTAGCAGTCGGCGGTATCAGAAAACAAGTGTTAGCTTGTTCGCCATCAAGCAAGGACCAAAAGAATCGCTCCGAGCTTACATCCAGCGATTCAACCAAGTGGCAATGGATATCCCAACGGCCACATCGGAGACGATGATGAACGCCTTCACACAGGGCCTTGTGGATGGGGACTTCTTCCGGTCACTCATTCGAAAGCCGCCCCGAGACTATGATCACATGCTGCACCGGGCCAACGAATACATAAACGTGGAAGAAGCTCAAGCAGCTCGGAACAAGGAAACTCCAACCGAGCGTGCACCTGTTCATGCCGAGCGGAAGCCGCAGGCCGCTCAGCAACCACCCAGGGGACCAAGGGCTGAAGCAACTCGATCCCCCCATACCAGATCGCACGTACAAGAAGTGGCTGCCGCTCGGCCCAAGCCAAGGAAGAGGTGGACCCCTATGTTCTGCTCCTTCCACCAGTCAGATACGCACAACACGAGGGATTGTCGAAGCCTTCCCTTCGTGACTAACCCCGTTCCCAGGAAAGTCGAACGACGGTCTCCTCCCATCGACAGAAGACAAAGGACCTATGGAGCTGACCGGACCCGCATCGATAGGCGACATCACCAAACGCCCGATCGGCACCGATCCCCAAGACAGGAGAATCGCCGGGCGTCCAGGGAGCGGTCCCGACCGTCCACTCGGGAGGAGGAAAACCGGAGCAATACTGCCCGGGGCGAGATCAGCGTTATTGCTGGCGGGCCGACCGGAGGAGACTCCAACCGAGCGAGAAAGGCGGCCGTCCGGCAGCTGCAGATCCATGCGGTCGGCTGTAGCCAAGAGCGGGCGAGTGGACCGGAAATTACTTTTGGGCCCGGAGACTTAGAAGGGGTAGAAGTGCCCCACGACGACGCACTACTCATTAAAGCGGTAATAGCAAATTATACCATTCACCGCATATTTGTTGACACAGGGAGCTCAGTCAACATCATCTTCAAGAAGGCATTCGATCAACTACAAATCGATCGAGCCGAGCTGCTGCCCATGACGACCCCGCTCTACGGGTTTACGGGCAACGAAGTTCAGCCGGTCGGACAGATCCGGCTAGCTACCTCGCTGGGAGAAGAGCCGCTCAGGAGGACCAGAACAATAAATTTCGTGGTGGTAGACTCCCCATCATCCTACAATGTCATTTTGGGACGACCGGCGCTCGGCGAATTCCGAGCGGTTGTTTCAACCTTCCACCAGAAGATAAAGTTCCCCGTGGAAGACAAAGTAGGAGAAGTGCGTGGAGATCAGCTAGCAGCTCGGCGATGCTATATAGAGATGATCCGAGCAGAAGCTTCTTCCGCTCGGAAGACCCCCCGAATCGAGGTACACGCCATAACCGAGAAACCTCCGGCTTTAATTTATGATGAAAAGGAGGAAGTTCAGATCCATCCGACCCGATCGGAGGCCACCACTTTCATCGCCTCAGATCTGGAGGAAAAAAAGAAGGAGAGGCTGATCCAATGCCTCCAGCAAAATCATGATGTCTTTGTCTGGTCGACACATGAGTTGCCCGGAATTTCGCCGAGCCTGACGCAGCATGAATTGCATGTCCGACCGGACGCTCGGCCAGTGAAGAAGAAAAAAAGAGATTTTAGCGCCGAGCAGAATGCCATAATCCGGGCGGAAGTAGAAAAACTTCTGAAGGCAGGCCACATACGCGAGGTGCAGTTCCCGAGCTGGTTGGCCAACGTAGTCTTGGTCTCCAAGCCGGGTGGCAAGTGGAGGGTCTGTATCGACTTTCGAGACCTGAACAAAGCGTGCCCCAAGGATTTTTATCCTCTGCCCCGGATAGATCAGCTGGTGGACTCTACGGCCGGCTGCGAATTAATTTGCATGCTTGACGCCTACCAAGGATATCATCAAGTGCCGCTCGCCCGGGAAGATCAAGAAAAAGTGAGCTTCGTAACGGCCGACGGCACATATTGCTACAATGTGATGCCGTTCGGATTAAAGAATGCCGGGGCCACCTATCAGCGCTTGATGAACAAGGTATTCAAGGAGCAGATCAGACGGAATTTACGGACGACATTCTTATCAAATCCGTCCGAGCGGCCGATCTTTCAAGGATATGGAAGAAACCTTCCGAACACCGCGCAAATATGGAGTCAAGCTAAATCCCAAGTGCCTGTTCGGAGCTAAAGGAGGGCGTCTTGGGGTATATAGTGACCGAGCGGGGATCAAGCAAATCCCAACAAGGTGAAAGCACTGCAAGACATGCCGCCCCAAGAAATACAAGAGAAGTGCAAAGGTTGACCGGCCGGATAATTGCTTTATCCAGATTCATCTCCGTAATCACGACCGAGCCTCGCCGCTCTTCAAGATCCCGCGAAGGCTACTAGGTTCCAGGGATGAAGAGTGACCGAGCATTTGAAGAGTTGAAGACATATCTAAATTCCCACTGATCGCCAAGCCGATCGGTAGTCATCGATATGTATCTGTCAAATCGAGCATGTCAGAGGCTCAAGACTTGTGAGGGCAAGCGCTAAGAGCAGGTGTATTTTCTGAGCCATATTTTGAAAGATGCTGAATCTTACACTGGGCTCGAGAAGTTGGCCTTTGCTTTGGTTCTCGGCGCCTTCGACCGTATTTCTTGGCCCACACCATCATTGTCCGGACGAACAGCCTCGGAAGAGTCCTGTTGAATCTAGAAGCGTCCGGACGGCTTATCAAGTGGACAACAGAATTAAGCGAGTTTGACATCCAGTACCAGCCCCGCCCGGCGATTAAAGCCCAATCCTTGGCTGATTTTGTGACCGAGGTATAGAGGCCAGAACTGGAAGCTCTATGGAGGATATATGTGGATGGGTCTTCCACTCGGCTCGGAAGTGGGATTGGGATATTGCTTATCTCACCGCGAGAAGAAAAGATGCACCTATCCGTCCGGCTGGATTACAAGGCCACCAACAATGAAGCAGAGTATGAGGCCATTATAGCCGGATTACAGGCAGCAAGGCATGTGGGAGCCGGTCGGGTGACACTCTATTCCGATTCACAGTTGGCCGCTCAACAACTTTCTGGTACCTTTGAAATCAATAGCGTTCGGCTTAAGCGCTACGCTGAAGCCTTTGAAAAACTCAAAGCCACTTTCCGAGAGGTCCTTATTCAAAAGATTCCCCGAACGGAGAACCAGGCAGCCGATGAGTTGGCCAAACTAGCAAGTTCTATAACGCCGATCGCCATTCAACAACCAATCGAAAAAGTACTGCTGGTGGCGCACGTCGATCGGATGGAAGGCCTCTCATTTCCAAGCGATTGGAGGACATCAATCATAGAGTTCCTCCAATCGGGAAAAATACCTTCCGACCGGGACGAAGCCCAGCTGCTCAGGAGGAGGGCCGGTCGGTTTACACTCATCGGAGATCAGCTGTACAAGAAAGCTTTCTCGCGCCCTTTGCTGAAATGTGTAAGCTCAGAGGACTCAGCGTACATCCTTCAGGAAGTACACCAAGGATCATGCGGCGGTCATCCGGGAGGGCGCTCGTTGGCCAAGAAGATCCTTTTGGCCGGGTACTTTTGGCCAACATTGCAAGCAGATGCCGCTCGGACAGTATCTACCTGCCTTTCATGTCAGAAGTATCACAACTTCTCCCACCGACCGGCAGAGGAGATGAAGGCATCAACCATCTCATGCCCGTTCGATCAGTGGGGAATCGATATTGTAGGTCCATTTCCGATGGCGACCGGGCAAAGGAAATTTTTACTAGTGGCGGTAGATTACTTCTCCAAGTGGGTGGAGGCCGAGCCGCTCGCAAAGATTACTGAACAAATGGTGAAAAAATTCATCTGGCAACACATCATTTGTCGGTTCGGCATCCCTCGCCGACTAGTGTCCGACAACGGGCGGCAGTTCACAGGGAAGATGTTAGAGGATTGGTGCAATAGCTACGGCATTGAGCAACATTTCACATCCGTAGCCTATCCTCAGAGCAATGGCCAAGCTGAAGTCGCCAACCGGGAAATTCTTCGTATTCTACGCGCTCGGCTCGACCATGTGGGAGGGAGTTGGCCAGATGAAGTGCCGAGCGTCTTGTGGGCCATCCGAACGACGCCAAAAGAAGGGACAGGAGCCACCCCGTTCCATTTGGTATACGGCGGTGAGGCCGTCATTCCGGTTGAAGTCGGCGTCGAGTCCGCTCGGATCCAGTGCTATGATGAGGGCAACGCCGAGCGGAGAAATATGGAGCTAGATATGGTCGAAGAGGAGAGGGCAAAGGCGTCCGTCCGGCTGATGGCATATCGTCAGCGGATGAAACAAAACTACAACCGACGCGTCATTCCCAGATCATTCCAAGTCGGCGATCTTGTCTGGAAGAAGGTCAAGCCGGTTGGCGACGTCGGTAAGCTGGAAGCTCCATGGGCAGGTCCTTTCAAAATCATCGAAAAGCTCCGCTCGGGCGCGTATTATCTGGAGGATGAAGACGGTCGGCAGCTAGATAGGCCATGGAGCGCGATCCACCTCCAGCCTTATCGGGCGGGGTGAATGGGGTATCACTGTAAATTACCACGTGTACATTTTTCGACTGATTACTGAAAATGCAGAAATGGAAAGTCAGAAGAGCAAAAATAAGGCCGGATCATTCGAGATCGAAGGCCCCCCGAGCCGATCGGCCGGGAGGTTTATATCCGAGCCAGGGGCTCGAAATCGAAGGCCCCCCGAGCCGATCGGCCGGGAGGTTTATATCCAAGCCAGGGGCTCGAAATCGAAGGCCCCCCGAGCCGATCGGCCGGGCTGCATGCTATTAGGGCTGGATGGGAAACCATAACCCTGCGCTGTTTAGGACGGCCAGGTACATTTTAGCTGAGGCTACCTCGGAGAGGATTATATACGAGCCAAGCGCTCGATGGGAAGGCCCGAGCCGCTCGGCCGGGTATATAGTCTCACTTGAAGACCGACGAGCACCGTCGTTAAAAATCAAGAGCCGCGCCGACCGGCTATAAAAACCGCGCCGTCGAGCTCCGACGATAAATATCGAGAGACGAGCCGGCGTCTATAAATAGTCCGAGCGGATGAGCCGTCTAGCCCAGACGTTAAACCGCAAAGCCGCGCCGACCGGCTATAAAAACCGCGCCGTCGAGCTCCGACGATAAATATCGAGAGACGAGCCGGCGTCTATAAATATAACAAGCGGAACGAATATCAGAGTAAGAAACTGCGGAAACTATGAATATTAAAGCAGTCAGGCCCGGAGGGAGGTTGGTCCTCCGACACTCGGCATCTGCTGACTCCACGCAAGCGGGATATGAGCCGAGCCGATCGGACGCGTGAGGGAGAAAGCTTAAGAGCACGGCTGGCGAAAATTTTTCAAGCTTTGATGTTAAGCAAACCAAAGGATATTATGGACAAGAAGTGAGAACGTTTCCATAGAAGAAAAATTATGCCGTACGACACATACAAAAAGTTCACATCCGCCGAGCGGAGGAAGTACAAAAAAGTGCTTAAATAATGCACATCACTCCGGATCCTCAAAATTAAAAAAGGTGTCCGGGATGCCGTCGAGCATGGCCGTCAGTTCGGGAGATGGGATGCTAAGGTCAGCAGGAAGATGCCCCCCCTTCTTGAAGTACGCTGTGGTGACCTTGACTGCCTCGAGGAAGGTTGAGGAGACGTTGCCGCCAAACTTTTCGCCAAATCGCTCTGAGCGGATGTATTCTTGGCGCGCTGCAGCTAGACGACTCGGCTCCCCCTCCTGGTATTTTTTGAGCAGCGCCCGGGAAGCAGTTAAGGAATCTTGGAGGGCCTTCAAGTTTGCTTCAGCCTTTGTGCGTTCGGCCGAACGAACCTCCCGTTCGGCGTTCAGCTGGGCCTCCAGATCCTTGGATCGCTGACCTAGCGCATGGACATCCACTTTCATTCTGTCCAAGTCAGCGATCGCCTGCCTCTTCCGGCTACCGGCGCGCTTCACCTCTTGGTCACGTTTCTTCACCAAGCCCCCTAGCCGAGCTACCTCAACAGCCAGGTCGGCAGCCTTCTTCTGTTCGGCCTCCAGAGCCTGTTTCTCCCGCTCGGACGTGGAACCTTCCGATACTTGGAGTTTTTCCAGAAGGCCCTCTAACTCAGCTAGCCGACGGCTAGTGGCAATTTGTTCAGCCCAGCGCTGTAAGGGAAATAATAATGTCAGGAATCAAACAATAGCATGACACGGGAATGAAGATGGGTTTACCTGAGTCGCCTGCTGCATATTGTTATCGCCGAGCTGCTTGGGCGTCATGAGGGCCGCCTGAATCTGGGCGTCCTCGAAGAGCTTGGCGAGCGGACCCGTCAAGGTTATTTCGTGGACAGGGCTCGACGGCCGATCGGCGGATAGCAAATATTCCTCCGATGGGAATCGGAGGGTGGTCTTGATGATCGGATGGCCGGACGCCGCTTCTGCAGCTGCAGTAGCCTGGCCCGAAGACTCCCCTATAGTGGAAGTTTCGCCGAACCGTCGCAGGCGACGACGAGTCCGGGGAGGAGAACCAGAAAGCTGTGCCGGTGGCGACGCCATAGGGGTCCCGATCTGTGATGGCGTGCGGTCGGGCGAAGTCACGCCGATCGGCGCCTGTGGTCCCTCCTGGGTCGGCGGAAGGTTCGGGTCTCTTCGACGTTTCCGCCGCACCTCCAATGGGGGATCCTCGACATGCGAAACGCCCAGCTCGGCGGGAGCCGAGGAAACAAGATCGATTTCCGCCTCCACCGCCGCAGAATCGGACGAGGCAGCTTCTGTTTCAGGGGCGGACTGTGCCCCTCCTTCTCCTGTACCTGCCGGGCGGCTAGGGATTAAACCCCGCGCGGCGAGCTCCTTCTTGGTGGCCGATTCAATTTCTACAGACTTCAATTTCAAGTGAGTGGTAGCCTTGGATCGCCACATGACGTCAGCTGCAGTGAAAGAAATTAAAATCAGTTAGACAAAAAAGACTAAGAGAGTAAAGAGTCCTTACTCATGCGGAAGGGAAGATTCGCCCGAACGGGAGATAATCCGAAAATATATAGCACCCCCTTCAAGAGCAATTTGTCGATCTTGTATCGCTGACCGGACAACCAATTCGCCGCATGAAGATAGGCTGGGTTACTTCTGAACTTGCCAAGCTCCGGCTGGGCCGGCACGGCGGTCTGCCATTGGGTTCGGAAGGCTGGCCGATGGTGAAGTCGAAGATAGAAGAAAAACTCCTTCCAGTGCTTGTTAGAGGTCGGCATGTTATCAAAAAATTTAAAGCCTATTCTGCTTTGGAAGATAAAAGTGCCTGGTTCGGATTGTTTGGGGTAGAAGAAGAAATGAAATATCTTAGGGTCGAGGGGGATACTGTGCAACTTAAAGAGGACGACCATCCCGCTCAGCAACCTAAAGGAATTCGGCACAAGCTGGCCGAGCGGGATGCGGAAATAGTTACAAACTTCCAAAATGAAGGGATGAGTAGGAAACCTGAGGCCGCCCTGGAATTGGTCTAAAAAGAAACAAATAGAGCCGGTCGGCGGGTCATGTGGCCGGTCGGTCGAGTCGGCTATGATTATTTCGTGGTCATCAGGGAGCTCATATGTCCGAATGAGGCGCCGGGCGTGCTCCTCATCGAATCGGCTCTCCATGGTCAAGTACCAAGGGCCCAGAACGCTAGCAGCGGGTTCGGAGGAACTTGCCATCTCGGAAAGGAGAAAAAAATAGCAAGAAATCGAAGGAAGGGAAAGGAAAGGGGCGAAATGAGCAGGAAAGACCTAATAAGTGAAAGGAGAAGACTCACAGGGAAGAAAACGGGAGGAAAGAATCACCGATGAGGTGATCGCCGCCTAAAACCAGACACTAGATCGCCGGAAGCCGCAGCAACGGAATGAAACAGAAGGCAACGCGCGAGTGAATAGGCGGCCAAGAAAGGGACGGAGGCTTTATACAGCCGAGGCCGGTTAACCTCCACCGTCCGATCCAGGTCACGAGAAACAAGGACGCCATCGGGCCATCCATTTCAAACGGGCGCATCCCATCGTATGTGACGTCGCCGCCACACAAGGATCGACACGTGGCGCTCTGTCACCCAGTGTAATTAATGCGCTCACGTCGTTCATGGTCCCACTTAATGGAGAGGATTTGCACAATTTTCGAGGAGATTTAGACAAGTGAACATCAACAGGGAGCGACAAGACAACCAAAATAAAGAGCCGAGCGGCTGAATCTGGCAGAAGGGCCGGTCGGCCCCAGTGATATTGTAAGCTACGAAAGAGCGGCGACCGTCCGCTCGGACACATATAGTCCAGTCAGTCGGGCTCATGGCCTCCTTCGACTAGACTTGAAGGGAAGGCAAGTGATCCGGCAGTAAGAATGAGGGATCCACTTCCTGAAGGGTCTCAACTTGAGGACCGAGGGCAGGCTGACTAAGCGAGCCGAGCATCTGGATAGGTCCGAGCGGAGCTAGAGTTAACCCATTCAGGGGCTTAAGTTTCCGACGCCAAGGCACGGAGATCGAAGGGCCGAGCGGGAGTACGCTCAGGCCGAGCGGGAATCCGCTCGGCAGAAATATGGGCGAGGGTAAAAGGTGGCCGAGCGGCCCATGCGCTCGGCTCAAGATCTGGGATATTAGCAGGAGCATGTCTGATGATTATGCCTCACACAGAATCGCACGATGGAGGATCTTGCTGTCACATCATGGGAAGGTTGGCGCAGTAACAGTATGGTCTCATGGACGTCTTCCTGACAGATCCATATTCAGGCATGGCCCTTCTGACAGACCCATACTTGAGCATGGTCAAAGGCATGTGGTTGCTTTGACTGGAGCACCCAGGTTTCCTCAAGAGGTCTATATAAGGCCTCCATTTCTCCACCAGAGGTATGCGAAATCTTGGTTTGGGAGCCACCTTTTTGTTATTCCTCGCCTGACTTGAGCGTCGGAGGACCGTCGCCGGGACACCCCTCCCGGCTCGGTTTTGTTGCAGGTTCACCGGAGCATTCGAGGATTCCGCAGGAAGCGCCACGTGCCCAGCGTCCCTTGACTCCTGATTCGGACAGGATCAGGTACCATGATTTACCATTGTAATACAATGTGGAACCGGAGTGATGAAATATTCGGGATAGACGTTATCATCTTTTGACACATAGGATAATAGATGATTAAAAATAGTAAAAAAATCAATAGTTAAATATGAAAAGTCATATAATTTTAAATTAGGAATCCTTTACACCGCAAAATCACTTTTTAGTACAAAAATCTTCAAATCAAAATCAATATAAATGTTCGTGAAATCGTACTTGGGTCAAAATTGACCAATTTGACTAAGTTCAAGTTTGCTCAAACTTGACTAAGTTCAACTCTTAAAATAAAGCAACACTTAATAACAAAACAAAATGACAGAAAAGAAATAAAACTCAGAGTTTTAACCTGGTTACAACCAAGAGGGTTGTTAATCCAGGGCGATGAAAGGCGCAGTAAGAAAACTCCTTCTTTGAAGGCGGAGAAGACTTTTACACTTTGAAAGCTCACTAGTTGCTTAAACAAAAATTACAGAGTTGTTTTTTCGTATGAATTCGTTCTTACTTCTAAAGCTGTTCGAGACCCTCTTTATATAGGGATTCTCGATCTTATCAGATTACCTGATCCTTCGGGATCAGGTTTGACTCGAGAGGGTTCGGTCGACCGATCCCCAGGTTCGGTCGACTGAACCTGCTGTACCTGCCCAGCTTTCTGTCCAGGTGCAGTCTCTGTGGATCGAGCTCAGGTTCGGTCGACCGATCCTTGTGTTCGGTCGACCGATCGGCCAACGGTCTTCCTCTGCGCTAGCCCAATGAAAAATGCTCGGTCGACCGATCACTTCACTGCTGGCTGATGTGATGCTGACGTGTCACCAACGGCTGACTTCGGTTAAAGAAGGGTTCGGTCGACCGATCAATAGGTTCGGTCGACCGAACCGTTGACAAGTCAACTCCCAGTTGACTTGCTCCGGTTCGGCTCCTTGGGTGATTGAGGCCATCCGAAATATGACTCACCCTAACCCATTTCCCGGCCTTCTCCTCGAGCAGGCTTCCGTCCGGCTTCTTGTCCCTCGAACGCCGCGCACGTTCTTCTCGCTCCACCGGAGTACTCTTCCGCAGCTCTCTCGTCCTTCGGACGCACCGAGCCCCTCGGCTCCCTTCCCGTGCCGTCCTTCTCACTAGCCGCGTCTTCCGCTCGACTTCCTGCGCTCCTAAGTTCCTGCACACTCAGACACAGGGTTCAGACAAAACGCAGGACCTAACCAACTTGGTTGATCACATCAAAACTACCACGGGGTCCAACACATAGTATAGAAGGTGCATTAATCGATTGGATAATCAATTAAGCTCAACCCAATCGATCAACTAATTGATTAAAGCCACTCAATCGTGATAAGCAGTGGCTTTTGAATTGATCAGGTAATTGATTAAGGCCACTCAATTGATTAGGTAATTGATTGGGAGAAGAAGTTTGTGATAAATAGTGAATCAATTAGCTGATCGATTGTGAGAAGTTTGCCAGCAAGCAGTGGATTTCTGAATCAATCAAATGATCGATTGAAGCCTCGTAATCGATTAGGTAATTGATTGAGAGAAGTAGAAAAGAGTCGTTGCAAGATTTAGATAACTAGATTTACTTGGATCTGATGTGGCAATCAATTGGGGGTAAGACCAATCGATTGGGAGCCCTAATCGGCGGATATAAAGGATTTCACAAGGATTCAAATGATCTTCTTCTTCTCCGCTACCCTGCTCCAATTCTTGAAGTGTTTTGGAGATAAATGTTGCTGCACTTTCCAAGCATAAAATACAATCGATAGCAACAAGAGATCAAGAACAAAGATCCTTCATTGTTGTATTTATTTTCTTATTCTTGTTGTATTTCTCGTATTTGCTTGCATGAGACTTTCATAGTGTACTGTGAGTGAGGTGAGTAGACCCCTATATTAGTCACCTCAATGAGGTGGATATCAAATAAAATAAAGGGTGTTAGTATTGATTCAAGTTTTTTGCTGCAAATCATCATCAACAAAGTTATTAGAGCTAATCACCTCCCTCTAGCTTTCGAAGTGTCATAACAGGGATTTCTTAGTGGATAAGATCGTGAGAGCGGGACCCTTGAATTAGTTACCTCAAGGAGATGAAGACTAAGTAAATCAAAGATATTAACATTGCTTCAAGTTTTTTTTTGCTATCATTCAAGTTCTAAGAAGCAAAGTGAGTTATTCACCTCTTACAGTTCTCTATATATCCTAACAATAAAACAATAAGTGGTACCTAGCTTTTTTATTATTATATTTATTTTAGTTGACACAAGGTATCCAACCTATGCCGACTAATTTTGAGGGTGATAGGTTTGACCTAGCCCCACAGAAGTTTTTCAAATAAATTGAGAAGCGCTCAAGTGGTCTATCAATCCAGTATTCTTAAGTCAACAATCTATTAACACTATAAGGAGAACTGTAGTTAGTGACCGAAATTTTGATTCCTAATTAGTCGCTAAGTGCACTTAGGGACTGATTAGCGATCGAATATTTTGGTCGCACCAATTTTGGTCGCCAACGTCATTTTAACAATTGATATTTGTTTCAAACTCTAATTAGCGACGAAATCTAATTTCTGTTGCTAAAATTAGTGACAACATTAAAGTTAGGTTGATAATTATAGAAATACAAGTTAATCTCCACCGCTAACATTAGCGACATAAATAATATTTTTATTGTTAATTTATGATAATTTAGCGATAGAAAATTTATTTCGTCACTAATTTTCTAAAAAAATTTGCTGACACCTCTCCTCTTTAGAGATTTCATCCCGTTTACATATCATAAACAAATCGATACACATTCACATCCAACGTTCACATTAAAATTCAAACACACACATCCAACGTTCACATTAAAATTCAAACACATTCCCATTCACATTCACGATACATTTGAACGGATCATGTAAACACACTCAAATCAATACATGATACATTCACGATATGCATACATTAATTCACAAACCACACTATCAAATTTATAATACATTCACATTCACGATATATGAAATCTAAAGTTATACATGGTTTAAACACAATATAATTCAAATTCATTACATCCCAACTCAAATTTAAAATACTAATACATCATCACATCTCATCATTACAGTAAGTATAATACCATAAGTTATTCAAATAAGCAAAGACATGATTTAAACTATACTACATTTACTATTTTGAAATAATATTTCTTATATCTAATCTAAATTTTATAAGAAAATACAAAAATTTATCCACACAAGTTTAACATACTTTAAAAATACATATCTTAATAATAGAATATAGATTCAAATCTAGTTTTTCAAGCACTAACCTTTTATCTAAATTGTTATTGAAAAGATGTAATACAATTATAGCTACAAAGATGTGATACAATTAGAGTCGTATACATATAATATCAAAATTAATAAAATTATTTTTCATGTATTATGAGTGATAAATAAAAAAAATTAAGTTGAAGGTCAACATACCTCAGAAGACTACTCCTCAAGAGCGTTCGAGTTGTGACTTTCCTATGAGTTAAAACCATGCGATTGGAAAATTTTGAGTCTGGCAGTCTATGAATTCTTGCTTTGCCTCTCTATTAACGTCTTCACCTGATCTTCCATCGACTGCTCACTACTGACCTGACACCGCTCTAATGATGTGACCCGATCCCTTAAATCTTGATTTTCTTGTCTTAATGATTGCACTTCAGTAAATAAAGAACTCGGGCGACCCCTGAGCCTAAGAGTCACCACACGATCATATTTGACTTTCGCCTAAGAGCTAAGGCTGTAAAAGGAGTTCTTTTTTCCTTCCACCTACAACGTTAAAATATATCTCATCTAGTACATTGTCTATGGAGTTTGTAACTCCCCTCCCTCTATGGTAGGTTGAGACGCTTGAGCAACTCGATCAATGATTTCATCCTATGTAACAAAATATTATGAATATTTAATATACAATTAATAAAGCTAGTAATGGTTAAATGTGAACGATAATAATATTTAATATTTAAATTCTTATGTGTATAACCTTTGATCGAGTATCGACAAAAGTATAATCTTTTTTTATGTGTATTACGAAATACCTCCCAATAAGTGAGACGTCTCTATAAGATTCAACCTGCATACATAAAATTTTTTATAAAATAAAATAAGTTCATTAATAATAAACAAAGTCTAATATAACTTTATAATAGACTTATCAAATTTATTACGTCCTTACAAAAGATTGTGATATGGTCGTATACTTTGTGGATCTGGTGGTCAAGCCAACAACCTTAGTATTTCTATTGTTTCAAGCAGTTGATGCATTTTGCTATCATTTTTATTGGTGTAGGGAGCATTATATAATCAAACTTGATTTTGATATTAGTAAAGGTTCAAAATTAAGATTTCTTGTTAGCTAACGATGTTAATTAAGTATGCAGAAAAGTCCTAGTTGAGGCTAGGCAAAGAGGTCATGGTCAAGTGGGCTGGGTAAAAAAGGTTGAGCGGACTGGATAGAAGTCTTGGCAGATCGAGAACATCGAGCAGAAGCCATGGGGGTTGCGGACACTAGGCGGAAGTCTAGGCGAGTTGAGGATCGGACGTCTAGTGGTAAGTCCCGGAGGTTAAAGATAGGTTGCTGAGCAAAAGTTTAAACATGTTTGGAGGACTGGATGTCTAGCGAAAAGGTAAACTCTCCCGAGAGGAGTAGGCGAGGATGCGTTCCCCGTTGAGAGAACAGTAGGTGTTGGTTCGACTTAAGATTTCAACAAAATCAAAAGTCAAAACTAGATAATCCTGAGACTATCCAAATCATTATATTATGCCTATTTTTCTAACTTTGTGATGCATAAAATCAAAGATGGAAGTTGGCTGAAAAAGTGATTTCCAGGTGTTCGAGAAGGGTCCAAGCACTCAGAGTCCATGTGCCTCTAAGAGCCTCTAGGCGCTCGGGTGAGTTAACATCCAGCTATGTGGGCAGAAGAGTTGGCATGCTCCTATTGGCTTGCACACATCAAAGTCCAAGTTCCCGGGAGTGGTCTAGGCATTTGGATCTATAAAAACTTTAGCGAATAGAGTTTCACCAACGAGACATCATATCAGCCTAATGGAGGCACCTGGGGACTTGTCCAGGAGCTTGAATGAACCTATAAATCTAGCCTTCAACCAGTAGCTTGAGGATATCATTCTCTACAACTTCCATTCTTACATGTTGCTCTAAAAAGCTCTCCACAATGATGAAACGTTCCTCCAACGACAATGCTCAAGTTTACATTCTTTGCAAGATATCGGTATACATGTTCGTTAATTTTCATTTCATTATTTGTAATCGGTGATTTTTGTAATTGACAAATCTATAGTGGATTGCTCAACGAAAACATTCAACAAGTATAGACCTTGGACTAGCAGTCGCCGAGCTGTGAACTAAGTAAAAACAAAGTGTTAATATTGCTTTCTTTGTCCTTCTCTTAATTCTCTTTCGCATTTTCACGATCATTTTACGAAAAAGTAAAAAAAAAAAAGACTTGCGTTATTCGCCCCCTTCCTCTAGAACGCTTTTCAATCCTCTAATTTTTTGCAGTCCAAATATTCTTCCATGCATCCCAAAACTCATCTGGTACATGGGATGACCTTATTCCCTTTGGTCATCACTTGTATAATAAGTTCTTGTATAATTTTGTATAATAATTATTCCATATTTTTTTTAAAATTGTATCTCGTGTCCTTACTCCCAAAAATATTTTTTTACAATAATATCAAGAAAAATAGTATAAAAGAATATTATATTATTCAATATCAATAATATTCAAATTACTTATAAAAAATTTTCGATAATAAAAGTCTTGAAAATCTAGGATTACATGTCTCCATGTAGTATTAGATGTGCACTGACACTTTTTAAATTTATTACTAATATTAACAACCACACTGTGGTCATCGAAAGTAAAACAGGATGCAATTTTTTCGAAAGAATTAATAAAAGATTAGAATAATATGGCTACCCTGTACAGTAATATCCACGCGATATGATTATATATGTAAAATAATAACGCACGCACATACCAAATAATAATCAAATCAGAATAATAATATCTTAAAGGTAGAATTAATGAAATTTATATGTAAAAAGTAAGCATCCATAACTGAATCATTAACCTCAATTCTAAAATTTAATCATCATTACAAAGTATATGGGTGCACAAACAAATATTTTTGATGAACTAAATGAATATCACAAAAAATAGAGGCCTCAAAGCGTGTCCACATGGCCAAGACTGCATGTGCATTCGAATAGGGTTGTATGCATCCTAGCAACCCGAATAGGGCTTACCTCATGATCGGCTGAGCTCATGGCCGGTTGAGCTTGTAGGACATCCCAACTCGTTGAGGCCTTGGGGCCAAGCTTGAGGCCATGGTCGATCGAGGCCCTAGCCAAGGCCTCATGGCCAGGGTTGAGACTACCGTCGATCGAGGCCTCGTAGTCAGGGCTGAGGTTGTGGCCTGCCAAGGCCTTGCGAGTGGTTGAGGCCTTGTAGACCGGTCGCAACCAACCGAAGGCTACGGTTGGGGTAGACACCGCAACCGACAGATGCCTCTTGGCCGCAGCTGGCCGATGCCTCTCGGCTGCAATCTGCCGATGCCTCTCACCCGCAGCCAGCTGATGCCTCTTAGCCATAGCCCTGTCAATGGAGTTAAGGGGAGAGAGGTGAGGGGATTGAGGAGCTTAAGTGATGAGAAGAGCAGATCGTGCAAGAGCAAGAGAGGAGCGGGTTGAGCCGGAGAGATTGAGCGGAAAGGAGAGATGGAAGAGGAGAGCTGATCAGGCACATGGGAAGAAAATTTTCCCAAACTGAAATCCTAATTAAACTCATTTAATTAGCAACAGAGATAAATTTCCGTCACTATTTAAATAGAATAATTAAAAAAATTAGGTGAAATTACTCAAACAAACGATGGATTTTTTTTTACATCACTAATTAAGATTAGCGATTGATACGGGTTATGATAGGTCGGCTTGACGAATGAAAAAGGAGTCGGGATCAAGAAGAATAGGAGAAGTGTATCGCCAGGCGAATGTATAATTAATAAGATAATGAATGACCAATTAAAGCCACTTAGCCTTATAAGAAGTTCTTAGTATATTACCGGCCGAGTGAAGGTCGAGCGAGTACCCATGTGACTACACATGCTCGGTCAGGCAAAGCTCGACCGAGTGTAAAGACAGTTAACCTTATAAGAAGCTTTTAGTATATTACCGGTCGAGTGAAGGCCGAGCGAGCACCCATGTTCCTACACATGCTCGGTCAGGCAAAGCCCGACTGAGTATAAAGGTACTTAGCTTTATAAGAAGCTCTTAGTATATTATCGGCCGAGTGAAGGCAAAGCGAGCACCCATGTGCCTACACATGCTCGATCAGGCAACGCACGACCAAGCGTAAAAGCACTTAGCCTTATAAGAAGCTCTTAGGATATTACCGGCTGAGTAAAGGTCGAGCGAGCACTCATGTGCCTACACGCGCTCAATCAGGCAAAGCCCGACCGAGCATAAAGGTACTTAGCCTTAGCCTTATAAGAGCTCGTGGTATATTACCAGTTGAGTGAAGGTCGAGTGGGCACCAATGTGTGCCTATACGCTTTTGGTCAGGGAAATTCTGACCGAGTGTAAAGACATTTAGCCTTATAAGAAACTTTTAGTATATTACCAGCCGATTGAAGGTCGAGTGAGCACCAATGTGTGCCTACACGCTTTCGGTCAGGCAAATCCTGACAGAGTGTAAAGGCACTCAACCTCATAAAGTTCATAAACATTCTCGATTGAAACATGCTTAGTAGGAGGTATTCTCAATATATACATGACCGACTTGAACGATCGATCGAAACTTGCTTGACAGAAGTAAATAAGTATGACAGCATGACAAACTTGGAGGAAATATCTTCTAGAAGCTTCTTCAGTTATAATGACATGTTCATATGCATATCTCATCATAAATATGAGTCACAAATGGTAAATGAGGTACATCTGGGGTACAAAAAGGATAAAAAGATTATTGCATGAAGCTCAAGAGATTACTTCATCTTCTAACAAACTCTAACAAACCGGGGACTACTTCATGACTACGGAGGTCACATGAGGTAGTATAAAAAGGGGAATCCTCTCCGTTGGTAAGGTACGTAAGTTCTAGCATCTAAACTCTGTTTCAAAGTACTTTAGTTACAGTCCTTCTTCTTCTTCTTCCACCCTTGAGAGAGAAACTGACTTGAGCATCGGTGGGCCTAGCCAGGGATCCCCACCCCGGTTTTAGGTTACTAACGCTTTGTTAGTTTGTCTCGCTGTGCGCAGGATTGTGGAGAGGTTCTTTTAGGTCTCCAGGAGGCTATCTTCATCAAGGATCGTCGTTCACCGGAGCCAGCGCATCATTTCATAGATTTCAGACAAGATCAAATTTAACGTCGTCTATGAGAACAATTCACCTGAATCTGAAACTACGAGATGGAGGAGGCTGGAAAACTTAACATTATCACCATATCGCAGGAGGATCTGGATTTGCTCATCCAGGCCAAGGCGCAAAAGCTTTTTCAACAACATCAAGCCAATACAGGAGGTACAATGCCTATAGCTCCAAATCTGGCTATATCCACAACTGCTCAACCAAGAGAAAGAGGGATGGAGGAAGCTGATCCGACCCATCTATTCCCTGCTCCTCTCTCCCCAACTCACCGTCCTAGAGCATTCTTTTGTACTCCTTTAGAAAGGGGGGGGGGGGGGGGGGGGGGGCGAAGGGACGTTCTTCAGGAATCCTCTGAAGAAGCACTGGTGCGTGATAAGCGTAAGGCAAGATGATGGCTAGTGATAGCTCTCCGGAACGAATCATCAATCCATTCTCTCAGTGGATGTTGGATGATCCGCTTCTAAAGCATTACCAGAATCTGAATATTGGAGAATATTCAGGAACAACTGATCATGATGACCATTTGTTGAAATTTGAAAATGGTGCTTTACTTCAACAATTTTATGATAGCGTTAAGTGTCGAATGTTTCTTACTATGTTTGGAGGAGCGACGTAAAGTTGGTTCAAGCAATTATCGAATAATTCTATTTGGCGCTTTAAGGACTTTCGCAAGGTATTTCTACACCATTTTTCTAGCAATCGGAGGTATCACAAGACCCCCGGAGTCTTTTTTTTCAATCAAGCAAGGACCTAAAGAATATATCAGAGCTCATATTAAAAGGTTCAACTAAGTAGCTATCGATGTCCCTACGGCTACCATGGAGATATTGGTAAGCGTCTTTTCTCAGGGGCTTAACGATAATGATTTCTTTAAGGATTTAGTTAGGAACCCTCCTACCAATTTTGATATTTTAATCAAGCGGGCTTCGGCGTTCATCAATATGGAAGAAGCTCAAGCTGCTTGGAAGAAGGACACCACTACTTCCACACCTGTTCCTGCCATGGTACATCCTGTTGGGCCTATTCAGCCTCCTAAGTGGTCTCGGGCATATCCACATTATTGTCACCCAGAACCTCAACCTCAAATAGTACAACATGTAGAGGTTCCTCAACACTTTCCTCATAAATGGTGCACATATCATCTGACAAGTACTCATAATACTGAAAATTATTTTGCTCTAAAGAATCAACAAACGGGTAATACCCGCTACCGTCGACGTTCCCCGGTTCCAAATCACCGGCAGTATCCATGACAGAATAACCCACTTAAGATCGAATATCAGCCGAGCGGATCACAAGCAGAAACATTACCTCTCCCCGTTGTATAAGCACAAACACCAGACCAAGTACAATCAGAGCAACCATCAACTCGACAAGAAGATAATCGCAACAACGCTGCTCGAGGTAGCATAAATATGATAGCTGGAGGACCCACTGATGGTGACTCCAATCGGGTGAGAAAATTGCACGCTCGGCGATTAGTAATTCATGTTGTCGGATGTATACCGAGAAGGTAGCAGAGCTAGAAATCAGTTTTGGGCCCAGAGATCTAGTAGGGGTAGAAGTACCCTATGATGATGAATTAATAATTAAGGTTATTATAACCAATTACACTATTTCTCGTACTTTTATTGACACCGACAACTCTATTAATATTATCTTTAAACAAGCTTTTGATCAGCTGCAGATGGATCCAAGTGAACTTCAGCCTATGGTTACTCCATTATATGGGCTCACAGGTAATGAAGTACATCCACTGGGTCAAATAAATTGGTCATATCTTTAGGGAGGAGCCCCTTATGAGGACACATCGATCTTCCTTTATGGTGGTTGACGCCTCGTCAGCTTATATCTTATCTTGGTTCAACCGGCCTTGAATGAATTCAGAACGGTTGTTTCTACTTTCTATCAGAAGATAAAATTCCCTACGGATGACCAAGTGGGGGAAGTCAAGGGAGATTAAATAGTAGCACGTAAGTGCTATCTAGAGGTTGTGAGGGCAGAAGCTAATGCCGCCCGAAAAGCTCAGAGGATGGATATCAATGCCATCCATGAAAAATCGCCCACCCTTGTATATGAGGAGAAGGAGGAAGTGCAGATACAAATCGGCCAACCGGAAGCTACTACCCACATCGTGTCCAATCTTGCTCCTGATCTCAAGGAAGACTTGGTAAAGTGCCTAATGAAAAATAGCAATGTGTTCGCCTGGACACCTAAGGAGGTGAAAGGTGTTGCACCAATAGTTATGGAGCACACTCTTCATGTATATCCAGATGCCTGACCGGTTAAACAAAAGAAAAAGGACTTCAAATCCGATCAGAATAAAATTATCAAGGAATAAGTGGATAAATTGTTGGATGATGGATATATTTGGGAAGTACAATTTCCAAGCTGGCTGGCTAACGTTGTTTTGGTTTCTAAGCTAGGTAATAAGTGATGAGTATGTATTGATTTCGGGTAACAAGGCTTGCCCGAAGGATTATTATCCTCTCCTTCGTATAGATCAAGTGGTGGATTCTACAGCTGGATGTGAATTTATTAGTATACTGAACGCCTATCAGGGGTATCACCAAGTTCCACTCACTAAGCAGATCAGGAAAAGGTTAGCTTTATAACTGTTGAAGGTACTTATTGTTACAATGTTATGCCTTTTGGTCTAAAGAATGCAGGAGCTACTTATCAGAGGCTCATGAACAAGGTTTTTCAGAAACAAATTGGAAGAAACATGGAAGTTTATATGGATGACATACTTATTAAATCTATATGGGCTTCTAGTTTATGTGCTGACATAGAAAAAACTTGTAGGACCTTGAGGAGGTACGGACTCAAGTTCAATCCCAGCAAATGTTTATTTGGGGCCAAGAGTGGAAAATTCCTAGGATATATGGTGACCGAGCGGGGAATAGAAGTCAATCCCGGCAAAGTAAAAGCACTACAAGACATGGCCCCTCCACGGACCTTAAAGGAAGCACAAAGATTGATAGGGAGGATTACCTCCCTGTCTCGCTTCATCTCTCAGTCGACCGATCAGAATCTACCCTTCTTTAAAATACTCCGACGAGCAACTAAATTTCAATGGGATGAGGACTGCAACAAGGTGTTTGAGGAGTTAAAAGAATATTTGTCTACTCTCCCTGTATTAGCTAAACCAGTAGTAGGAGAGACCTTGTGGATGTACTTATCAGCCAACGAACATACTACTAGTTCTGTATTAGTGAGGCATGAAGAAAAAGAACAGTCACTTATGTATTTTTTGATCCATTTATTAAAAGGAGCAGTATGTTGATATACGACCCTCGAGAAGTTGGCTTATGGATTAGTTTTAGAAGCTCGGAGATTACGTCCTTATTTTCTTTCACACCTAATTATAGTATTGACTAATAGCACTTTGGGTCAGGTACTCATTAACCCAGAAGCGTCCGGGAGGTTGATCAAGTGGACGATCGAGCTTAGTGAATATAATATATAGTATCAGCCTCGGATGGTCATCAAGGCTCAAGTTTTGGCAGATTTCATAACAGAAATATCAAGTCTAGAAACAGAGGAAACCTGGATCATCTATGTGGATGGATCTTCTACTCGACAAGGTAGTGGAATAAGGATTCTTCTTATATCTCCTAGAGAAGATTAAATACAACTATCTGTTAGATTGAATTATAGAGCCACCAATAATGAGGCCGAATATGAAGCATTGATAGCAGGCTTGTAGGCTGCTAAGCATGTGGGAGTTGCTCGTGTGGTAATTCATTCTGATTCTCAATTAGCAGCACAACAATTAACAGGTAACTTTGGAATTAGCAATGAACGACTCAAGCTATATGCAGAGGCATTTGACAAATTAAAAGCTGAATTTCATGAAGTAAGTATAAAAAAAAATCCCTGAGCAAATAATCAAGCAACAGATGAATTAGCTAAATTAGCTTCTTCCATTATACATTGGAATTTGGATAGACTAGTGGAACAAACATTATTAGCATCTTGTGTTGAGCAACAGGCCAATCTAGAAATCCAAAGTGATTAGAGAACATCTATCATTCTATTTTTAGGGCAAGGAACTCTACCAACTGATGTAGAATTGTTGGTGCAGCGGGACCGTCAAGAGGGGAGGGGTGAATTGCCTGCAAAATAAAATAAAACCCTCCTCGTACTTTCAACTCAAGAATAATAGCAACAATAATAATAAGAAAATAAAATATAGAAAAGCAGGAAGACTCAGCGAGTTGACTTGGTTACAACCAAGGAGGTTGTTAATCCAAGGTGGTTGAAAAAGTGCACTATGGTCTCCTTCACTGTAGGCAGAGAAGCCTTTTTACACACTAAGTGTTGGTTAGTCCTAGGAAAATTGTACCGGTTCCACTATACAAAAAATTTGTGCAAGTGTCAAATCTTTCCTTAAATAACCTATTGTGTTCTTTAGAGTTAAATTAGGAATCACAAACGGAACTTAACATTATTGATTCCAAATTTAACTTATCTGTTCTTATTAGTTTAAACTTGGATCGCAAGCAGAACTTAACACTATTGATCCAAACCCACCTACGTTATAAATTTAATTAAATATTAATTTCCAAAATTGGCTTCCAGGACTGCATGGCGAGGCACATAGCCTTATTGGGTATGGGAGCATCCACCACCGCCTAGACAAAGCCTTTTAAGGAAAGCTAATATTTAATTTTTCTTATATAACTCTAGGTTTAGCCAAAAAGAACAATCGAATCACAAATTCGAAAAACAAAGAAAAATACAAACACGAATTACTAATTTGAAAAACTAGATCTAATGCCTCTTGTGTTTGGAATTCATACAAAGAAAAATAACTAGCATGATGCGGAAAACAATTGCTAATTATACCTTTTCTTTGCAAGCTAATGACCTCGAGATCTTCTGCCGTATTCCTCGCCTCGCTTTGGACGTCGTGTGAGCGACGATCCTCCAAGATGAACACCACCCAAAGAGCTTTCTTCTTCCTCCTCTAATATCCGGCCACCACCACCACCAAGGAAAAGAGAGCAAAGGGAAAGGAGAGAAGAGAGAGGGGCCGACCACACCAAGAGAGTCTCCACCAAGAGAATAAGTATTGATATCTCATGAGGTCTCCTCACCCCTTCTTTTATATTACTTGCCCAAGGCAAATAAGGAAAGACTTTTAACAAAAATTTAAATCTTCCTCATGGTTTTCCTTTTCCCTTTTAATTTTTCCTTTTCTTTCCTCTTGATTGAATCAATCACCAAATCATGGATTGGTTTTAATTTTGATTGGTCGGCCCCTTGCTTGGGCACCAAGCAAGGTGGCCGACCACCTCATCAAGGAAAAGGAAAAATAATTTTTTTTATAAAATTTTATAAACCCTTATAAAATTTTACAAACTCTCTTCTAATTTCCTAAAGTTGGAGTTAAAAAAGGAAAGTTTTAAAAATTAAAACCATGTTTTAAAATTTAAAACTTCTATTATAAAATTTCCTTTTTTAACATGGTGATAGAAAATTTAAATTTTAAAACTTCTCTTCCTTTTTTTCTTAAACCATGAGGATGGTTAAAAAAAGGAAAGTTTTAAAACGTTTAAACTTTCTTTTAAAACATGTGGCCTAATTCAAATAAGAAAAGTTTTTAAATTTAAAATCTCTCTTTTACAACTTGTAGATTTCTACAAAGAGAAGATTTTAAAAATTTAAAACACCCCTCCTTATTTGAATTAATGTGGTCGGCCCCCTCTTGCTTGGGTACCATCTTGCTTAGGTACCAAGCAAGGGGCCGCCCCCTTAAGAGGATAATGTGGTCGGCCCTTGCTTGGTTATCAAGCATTGGGTCGGCCCCCTTCTTGGACACCAAGATGAACTTATATTTGGATGAACTTGAGACTTTAATGAGGCTACAACAGGGACCTAGAGGAAAAATTGGTTTTGGCCTTCCGATGAGCTTGAGTATCCCATGTTCGCCCCGAACACACAACTCAAGTTCATCGATAATAACTAATTCCACTAGAGAGTTATTATCGCACTACCGCACCAATCCCAAATTACATTATGGGCTCCTTCTTATTATGAGTGTGTTAGTCTCCCTGTGTTTAAGATAACGAATGCCCACTAATTAAGTAAGTTACTGACAACTCACTTAATTAATATCTCAATCCAAGAGTAGTACCACTCAATCTTATTGTCATGTCGGACTAAGTCCACCTACAGGGTTTAACATGACAATTCTTATGAGCTCCTCTTGGGGACATTCTCAACCTAGATAACTAGGACACAAATTCCTTCTATAAACAACAACACACACTATAAGTAATATAATTTCCCAACTTATCGGGCATATTGATTTATCGAGCTAAATCTCACCGTTTGATAAGTTAAAGAAATAAATATTAAATATATGTGCTTGTTTTTATATTAGGATTAAGAGCACACACTTCCATAATAACTAAGGTCTAGTTCTTTTATTTAGTCAGTACAAAAAGAACTTACCTAAAATGGTCCTACTCAATACACTTAGAGTGTACCAGTGTAATTTATTAGTCAAAATAAACTAATACTTAATTACACTACGACTATTTTAATGGTTTGTTCCTTTCCATCTAAGTCGCGAGCAACTGTTTATAATTTATAAAGAACCGACAACATGATCTTCTGAGTGTGACACCACACACCATATTATGTACTATATAAATTAATTGAACAATTACATTTAACAAATAAATGTAGATATTGACCAATGTGATTCTTTTATTTCAAAAATAAATGTTTACAAAAATTAGACTTTTAGTATACATTCCAACACTAAGAAAGCACAAAAGTTGCTAGGAATTGAGTACATAGTTAAATGATTAATTTTCTAGCTCCAGGGGTCTTTATATAGCTCCTGGAAAACTTATCTCGAGTCTTAAGGGCGCCTCCAGCCGAGTCAGCGGATAAAACTTTATCCGAACTCGAAACAGTCATCTAGACTGGGTTGAAGGCATCTCCAATGACCTTGAGGGTGCCCTGGACAAGGTTGAGGGCGCCCTCAAGGCAATGAGGGTGCCTTCAAGTCTGCAGGTAGCACATGCACCTTCAGCACTTCATTGAAGGTGCCTCCAGCTTGCTTTTATAGCTCCTTTTGACTCCTTTTCTTCTTTCGAAGCTCTGATTGCTTGGGTGATTGCGGCCAATCGAAATAGGGCTCACCCAAACCCAATTTTCGGCCTTCTCCTCTTGCAGGCTTCCAACCTGGCTTCTCGTCTCTCGAAAGTCGTGCATATTCTTCTCGTCCACTGGTGTACTCTTCCGCAGCTCTTTCGTCCTTCGGACGTACCGAGCCCGTCGGCTCCCTTCCCATGTCATTTTTCTCGCTAGCTGCATCTTCCGCTCGACTTCTTGCACTCCTAAGCTCCTGCACACTTAGACACAGGGATCAAATAACAAACAAGACCTAACCTAACTTGGTTGATCACATCAAAACAACCACGAGGTCCAACAATCTCTCCCTTTTTGATGTGCATCAACTCAAGTTCAAGTTAGGAAAAAAACAGACAAGTAATTTAAAGAAATTACTAAACTAACATTTTCAGCAAAAAGGTTGCAATAAAAGAATTTGCAATACTAAGTAAAGAAAATTTAAAAAATATTAACTCCCCTAAAATTCCCCCCTAAACTTGTACCTATCCCTCCCCCTTTGATCATATCAAAAAAATGGGGTAATAATTTTCAAATAAAAATTTTCTAAGTAACAGTTATTCAAGTTTTAAAATAATCAATTTAAAAGAAAATTTTTCTTAAGTTTTTGCAAACACAAATATTTTGGAAAATTAGAAAAACATTTTCTAATTTAGGCAATTTTTTAGAAAATTTTGTTGAGAAATTTCTAAAAAAAATTGTTTAAAGCATTTTCTAATTTCTATTTTCATGCTTTATCAGTAAGTTAACTAAACATTTTATTTCAATATTTTGGCTTCCAGACAGTGGCGAGGCACTAGACCTTCTTGGTTATTGGAGCAACAACTACTTTCTTAGACAAAGCCTCAAAAGAAATTAATTGTTTAATTTTTCTTGCTGAAAGCGTTAACTTAGAAAAATTTAATCTAGAAAGGTGTTTGGAATCTAGTATAGGTTCCTTCCTACCGGATTAATCAAAAACATAGGGGGTACATAACTTTTAAGAACTTTTCTAAGTTGCCCTTGATGTTTTCTAATATACCAATTTAACTTTTCATAAATTCTAAGTTTTGATTTTGGAAATTTATTTAAGCATGCATTATTTTTCAATTTTTCAATTTCAATTTTTAATTTTTCATTTTTTGATTTTAGATTATCGTACATCTCAAGAGGGCATGCCTTTGCTAAGTTTAATTTTAATATATCATTTTCTTTTTCTAATTTAACTAAATCTTTTGTAAGCACTTTAATAAACTGAAAAGACTACTTAGGAGTTAAAGAATGTACCTTACTTACCTCTATTTCTGATGCTCCCCCTTCATCGCAGCTTTCTTCTTCTAATGATCCTCCCCCTTCATCTATGCTCATTTCTGAGCTGGACTCATCTTCTTCTATTTGATGGTTGGCCATTAGTGCTACTCTTGAGAATGCTTCGACTTCTGATTCCAAGGATAACGATTCATCCCATGTAGCCTTCAGACTCTTGCGCTTCGAGGACGTCGGCCTTTGAGACTTCTCCTTGTCCCTTTTCTTTCGTTTTGGGCAGTCATCTTTGATGCGCCCTTCCTCGTTGCAGCTGTAGCATCGGACCATCCTTCTATTGCGCTGATGCTTTCTCGACTGCGATCTAAATTTATTAGTCTTAATAAACTTATTTAATTTTCTTACCCATAACACCGCTTTAGTTTCATCGATCGACACTTCGGAGTCGGGATCACCCATCTTGGCTTGTAAGGCAACACTGAGATCTTATTTCTCTATTTGTTTCGGCTCTACAATTCGAGACTTGTGAAGTTCGAAAGTGGAAAATAAATTTTCTAAAGTACTTACCTCAAAGCCCTTAGAGATGTAGTAAGCATCTACTAAGGACGCCCACTCTGAAGTTCTTGGGAAGGCGTTGAGCGCATACCGGATAGAATCTAGGTTTGTTACCGATTCTTCGAGATTGGTCAGCTGAGTTATCAGCTCTTTAATTCTCGCTTGGAGTTGCGCTACCTTTTCGCCATAGTTCATCCGGAGATTTGTCAGCTGAGTCCGGAGGATGTCGCGCCTTGCTATTTTCGCTTCTAAGGTGCTTTCGTGGAGCTCCAGGAATTTTTCCTAGAGGTCTTTGGCGGAGTCGTAGTTTCCGATCTGACTTACCTCCTGGGGCGGTAGCACACTGAGCAGATGGAACTCTGCCTTTCTGTTGGCCACGAAATCGGCTTGCTTCTTCTTCGCCCATTGGTATTCTTCTTTGTCCTTTGGAGCTGTGAAATCATATTTCATAGTTATAAGAATATCAAAATCTGTTTTAAAAAATCCCTCCATTCGTCGTCTCCATGTAGCAAAGTCTCCGTCGAATTTCGGGGGATAAATACTTGTTCCAGCCATCGTCTTGATCTTTGTTGCTTCTGACGGCGGTTAGTCCTTTTGAGGCGGTCTGGCTCTGATACCACTTGTTGGTGCAGTGGGACCGGCAAGAGGGGAGGGGTGAATTGCCTGCAAAATAAAACAAAACCCTCCTCGTACTTTCAACTCAAGAATAATAGCAACAATAATAATAAGAAAATAAAATAAAGAAAAGTAGGAAGACTTAGTGAGTTGACTTGGTTACAACCAAGAAGGTTGTTAATCCAAGACGGTTGAAAAAATGCACTATGAATCTCCTTCACTGTAGGCGGAGAAGCCTTTTTACACACTAAGAAAACACAGAAGTTGCTAGGAATTGAGTACAGAGTTGAATGATTTATTTCCTAGCTCCAGGGGCCTTTATATAGCTCTTGAAAAACTTATCTCAAGCCTTGAGGGCAACTCCAACAAGGTTGAGAGCGCCTCTAGCCGAGTCAGCGGATAAAACTTTATCCGAACTCGAAACAGTCATCTAGATTGGATTAAAGGCACCTCCAATGACCTTGAGGACGCCTTGGACATGGTTGAGGGCACCCTCAAGGCAATGAGGGCACCCTCAAGGCAATGAGGGCACCCTCAAGGCAATGAGGGCGCCTTCAAGTCTGCAAGCAGCGCAGGTGCCTTCGGCACTTCGTTGAAGGCGCCTCCAGCTTGCTTTTCCAGCTCCTTTTGACTCATTTTCTTCTTCCGATGCTCCAATTGCTTGGGTGATTGCGACCAATTGAAATAGGGCTCACCTGAACCCAATTTTTGGCCTTCTCCTTGAGTAGGCTTCCGACCCGACTTCTCACCGTCGAACATCGCGCACGTTCTTCTCGCCCACCGGTGTACTCTTCCGCAGCTCTTTCGTCCTTCGGACGTACTGAGCCCGTTAGCTCCCTTCCCGTGTTGTCCTTCTCGCTAGTCACGTCTTTCGCTCGACTTCCTATGCTCCTAAGCTCCTGCACACTTAGACACAGGTAGGGATGTAAATGAACCAAACGGTTCGCGAGCTATTCGGAGCTCAATTCGGTAAAAAGCTCGTTCGAGTTCGTTCGTTTATCTTATCGAGTCGAGCTCGATTTCAAGCTTGACAGTTTTATCGAGCCGAGCTCGAGCTTAAGGATATTCGGCTCGTGAGCTCGCGAATATGTTCGTTTATAAGCTCGCGAGCCAAAAAATGAGCTCTAAAATGAGCAAAAAAAATGAGCCTTAAAATGAGCAAAAAAACGAGCTCTAAAATGAGCTCTAAATGAGCCCTAAAACGAGCCCGAGCTCACTTAACGAGTTAGGCTCGTTAACTTTGATAATCGAGCTAATAACGAGTCAAGTTCGAACTGTTCGCGAGCTTGATAATTCTAAAATGAGCCGAGCTCGAGCCTTGTGATAAAAGCTCGATTCGAGCTCGAGTTGAGTTCGAGCCCGAATATAACTTAAACAAGCCGAGCTCGAGCCTAATACTGTTCGGCTCGGTTCAGCTCGTTTACATCCCTAAACACAGGGATCAAATAACAAATAGGACCTAACCTAACTTGATTGATCACATCAAAACAACCACGGGGTCCAACAAGAACAAGCTAGGTATTCAAGAAAAGGGCAAGCCAGTATAATATGATTGGAGATCATCTATATAAAAGGGTCTTCTCTAGTCGTTTACTTAAATGTGTTAGATCAGATGACATGCAGTATATCTTACAAGAGATGCATCAAGGCTCTTGTGGTAGTCATATGGGAGGTCGATCTCTTGCTAGAAAGATATTATTAGCTAGATATTTTTGACCTACTTTACAAGTAGATGCTGCTCAACTTGTGAGAACATGTTTATCTTGTCAGAAACATCAAAATATTCCTCATCATCCCACTGAATTATTGAAGACCTCTATAGTATCTTGTCCCTTTGATCAATGGGGCATGGATATAATTGGGTCTTTTCCTCTTGTACCTGCTCAAAGGAGATTCTTATTAGTAGCTATCGATTATTTTTATAAATAGGTAGAAGTAGAACCATTACCAGAATTACTGAGCATGCAGTTATTAAATTTCTATGGCAGCATATTGTTTGCAGATTTGGTATTCCACACAAAATATTTTCTAATAATGGAAGACAATTTTAGGGTAAGAAAATTAAAAAATGATGTTCTGATTATGGCATCACATAAGATTTTATCTCTGTGGCGTATCCACAAAGTAATGGACAAGTCAGAGTGACTAACAGGAAAATTATCAGAGGACTCGAAACCAAATTAGATCATATTGGTGGTAGTTGGGTATATAAATTACCCAGTGTATTATGGGCATATCATACCACTCCAAGAGAAGCCACAGGATTACTCCTTTTCACCTGATTTATGGGGGCGAAGCAGTGAAGGCGCTGGAATTCCATTCTATTTCAATTTCCCTGTATAAAAAATTGTACAAGAACAGAACTTTTCCTAGCAACCCACATGTTCGATCAATCATGTGTTTGATCAATCAAGCAAGTTCTTAAATGATCAAAGCACACCTTGATCGAAGTACAAGATCGTTGGCCTCTTGTGTTGGTATTCCAAAAAATGATACAAAGAAAACTAACTAATTACGCAGCGGAATTAAGAACTAGTTGTACCTTTTTTGTAGCTAAAGACCTCTTGATCTTCTGTCGTATTCCTCTCCTCTTCTTGGACGTCGTGTGGGTGATGATCTACCAAGACAACACCACAATCCTTCTCTTCTCGGTTTCCAAACCGTTGGCTACAAAATGAGGCTCTAGAATGAGGCACCTTCTAATCTTCTTCCTTTTCTTCTTCTTCCTCTGCTTCCTCTTCTTCAAGTCACCGCCCACCAAGGAGTAGAGGGGGTGCTGGCCCTTAGCAAGGTGGAGGAGACCGCCGACCCTATGTAAGGAGGAAGGGCGCCGACCCTTGGTGGAGGTGGTGCCGACCCTTGGTGGAGGTGGCGCCAACCCTAGGTGAAGAGGAGGTGGCGCCGGCCACAAGCAAGGGAGAAGGGAATTATTGAAAAATTAGATTTTAGGGGACACCACCTACTCCTTTTATAACCTTTGTCGTCGGTTACAAAGAAAGAAAAATAACACAATTCTGTTTAAAAAAAATCTCCCTTTCTATAACCAAGTTAAATTAAACCAAATCAAGTTAAGTTAAACCAAACCAAGTTAAATCAAACCAAGTTAAACCAAACCTGGTTATGGATGGGTGGATGTGGGACTTTATATAGAGACTACAACAGGGATCTAGAGGAGGAATTGGTTTAGGCCTCCTGATGGGCTTGGGCTTCCTGTGTTCGGCCCGAACACCCAACCCAAGTCCATCAATAATAACTCATACCACTAAAGGATTATTATTGAACTACTGCATCAATCCGATATTACAATATGAGCTCCTTCTTATCATGAGTGTGTTAATCTCCCCGTGTTTAAGATATCATATATCCATTAATTAAATGAGTTACTGACAACTCAATTAATTAACATCTGATTCCAAGAGTAGTACCACTCAACTTTATTATCATGCCGGACTAAGTCCACCTGCAGGGTTTACATGATAATCCTTATGAGCTCCTCAAGAGGACATCATCAACCTAAATAATTAGGACACAGATTCCTTCTATAATCAACAACACACCATATAAATAGTACTATTTCCCAACTCATCGGACCTATTGATTTAACAAATAAATCTCACTCATTGATAAGTTAAAGAAATAAATACTAAGTATACGTGCTTGTTATTATATAGGAATTAAGAGGACGCACATCCATAATAACAGAGGTTATGTTCTTTTATGTAGTTAGTATAAATCGAACAGTCTCAAACGGTCCTGCTCAATACACACAAAGTATACTAGTGTAATTTTATAGTTAAGACAGACTAATACCAAATTATATTACAACAGTTCCAATGGTTTGTCTCAATCCATCTTGGTTGTGAGCTACTATTTATAATTTATAAGGAACCAGTAACATGATCTTCTGTATGACACCACACACCATGTTATCTACAATATAAATTAAATGGATAACTGCATTAACATATATATAAATATAAAATGCAGACATTTGACCAAAGTGATTCTCATTTCAAAATATTTCAAAATAGATGTTCATACAAAAGCTAAGCTTATAGTATACATCCCAACAAGCAGTGATTCCGATTGAGGTCAGAGTGGGATTTGATCGAAGAAGGCTTTATGATGACAACAATACGGATCGACACCTCATGGAACTTGACTTAATAGAGGAAGCACGAGACAAAGCGGTAACTCAGCTCATTTCATATCGTGAAAGAATGAGACAAAATTATAACAAAAGAGTTATTCCAAAGTTTTTTTAGGTAGGTGATTTTGTATAAAAGCGCATCAAGCCTGTTGGAGATGTTAACAAGCTGGAACCCCAACGGGAAGGACCTTATGAAATCATACAGAAGCTTGTATCGGGCTCCTGTTACCTCCAAGATGCAGAAGGGAGAAAACTTGAACGGCTTTGGAGTGCTAATCATTTGCAACCATATAGAACTTAGCAAACATGCATGTAAGTCATTCATGTATTTTGTACAAACATTATTGATATGAGTAATAGGAAAGGTACGTGCAATATTATTTGGAGAGGTCATGTACTTCTCTTTAAACCTCCATCTAGTCGATTGGGGACCTTAAGGAGTGACCCGACAGACTTCCTTAAGGGGAATCGGAGACTTTAAACCTCCATGCAGTCAATTGGGGACCTTGAGGAGTGATCGGACAGGCTTCCTTAAGGGGAACCGGAGACTTTAAACCATTATACAATCGATCAGGGACCTTAAGGAGTGACCGGATAGACTTTCTTAGGGGGAACCGAAGACTTTAAAACATTATATAGTCGATCGGAGACCTTAAGGAGTGATCGGACATGCTTCCTTAAGGGGAACCGGAGACTTTAAACCATTATATAGTCGATCGGGGATCTTAAGGAGTGACCAGATAGGCTTCCTTAAGGGGAAGCGGAGACTTTAAACCCTCCTCAAGATCAACCATGGGTTTTAGCATCAACATTACTTATTGTGCAAAAAAATTAATTTCATTCGGGCATGCAAATCCGACCGGTCCATTATACAGTCGGGGAAAGCCCAAAGGAGCATTTATATTACAGATGTTTAATTTCGCTCGGGCATACAAATCTGACCGGTCCATTATACAGTCAGAAAAAGCCCAAGGGAGCATTTATATGGCAGATGTTTAATTTCACCCAGGTATATAAATCCGACCAATCTATTATACAGTCAAGAATAGTCCAAAGGAGTATTTGTATTGTGTATAGTTATTTCATCCGAAAATATAAATCTGACCGGTCTATTATACAGTCGGGAATAGTCCAAAGGAGCATTTGTATTGTGTATAGTTATTTCATCCGAAAATATAAATCCAATCGGTCTATTATACAGTCTGGAATAGTCCAAAGGAGCATTTATATTGTGTATGATTATTTCATCCGGAAATATACGTCTGACCGGCCTATTAGACAGGTCAAGGATTCTTTATATATATAAGCAAGGCATTTAGCTCATCATAAAACCCTGAGATCATCAGGAAAAATTCATTCAGCATTATATATTACTCAAAAGATAATTATGAGATCTACTTCCTTCGATTATAATTTTTCTATGAGATTTCTCTACATATGGCGAATATATTGAAAAAGTTCATATGAATACTTGGGTGGTTCTGAAGACAGAGGAGGTTATGCAAGAAAATACAGGTAATTGTAAATTTTCATTAACATTCGATAAATAACAAGTAGAATATAGTAGTGATAAAATGATAATAAAATATAGATACTGTTGGTGCGGTTAGCACTAACAGTCTAACTCAAGTTTTGATGAATGGAAAAGTAGGTTAAGTTAGTTTCATATTGATCTAACACTTTGACCAAGTGTGCAGGAGAAGTCTAGACGGGTCAATGGGCTGACTTGACGTCTGGCACGAAGTCCAGCTAGGTTGATGGGTTGACCTGATAGTTGGCACGAAGTCAAGATGGGTCAAGGGTTGACCGGACGTCTGGCAGGTAAGTGAAGGTAAGTCACTGGAGGGGAGTGACTGTAAGGACGCGTTCCCGCGAAGGGAACATTAGGCATTGATCCAACTTAGATTCATTTCGAAAATCTAAATTGAGATCATGATTAGATTCCGGTCTCGAGGAGACAAAATCTAATTAATACTCTACTTGTTAATTATAACTGTGCTAACACTTTATTTTACAGTATAATATAATTTGCATTTTACCTCGGACTAACTCTTTCTTGCAGGAGAAGGACCTTATGGAGAAAAGTGATCTAGGTGTCCAGAATGCAAGTTTTATCCCCATCGCACTTCGCCACGTGGAGCTTTATGGTTGGCTGGGCTACGTCACACTCCAGGCGCCCGGAGCCTCCTATATAAGGAGGATACACCCTGGAGCAAAGAACAACGAACAACAAGATCTTCCAACACTTGCTCTGCCATGCTGCGAAAGCTCCTCCGACAATGCGCCTCGTTTTTATTCCTTTTTGTTGTTGGTATTCTTTCTTTAAAGCAATTGTAATTTCATTTGTAATATTTTGAATTGATAGTAGATTATCCAACGAAAGCACTCAACGAGTGCGGGTCTTGGAGTAGGAGTCAACCAAGGTTCCGAACCAAGTAAAAAATTTACTTGTGTTAGTGTTGTGTTTTTTCTTTGCCGTTGTGCACTCGATTTTCAACGAATTTCTAAATCGATATTCACCCCCCCTCTATCGACTTTCACGATCCAACAGATACAATATCCCAAGTTCACTCAAATTTGCTTAGAAAGTCTCTTGGAAGCTCCTAGTTAAGTCGTCGGTGATCTACGAACAAGGGAGGAGGTTCTCTTGATAAGTAACCCCCTTCTCTTAACTGCCGAATTACCTTTTCAACAGAATGGGTAAGGGTTCCTACGATGCACCGAGCGTATTCTCCACCAAACTCAGGAGAATCCAAATAGGATATGCGCTTGCTCTGCCAGCGCTCTTCCTCACTTGCCTTATATGCTTGAAACTCAAATTGTAGGCTATCTTTTTTCCCCTATAAAGTAGCTTTCTCTACCTTAGTCTCCTCTAGTTCTTTCAAAAGTGAGCTTATCTGCAAGTCCTGGGTTCGTAATCCTTCCTGTTACTAAAACAAGGTAAATTCTTTAGAAGCTAATTCTGGGGCTAACTCAGGAGACTTCGAGCTATATGACAGTTGTAATTGGTCTAGAAGAGTGGTTTTGTGAGCAGCATCCAAGAGATCTTTATTTTTTAAGCCCTTTTCAACATCAAGCTTAGAATTAAGCCCTTGTAATTGTAGTTCTAAGTTTTTCTTTTCTTCATATTGAGATTGTAGCAATTGGCGGCAGTCTTGTAGAGCTTTTTCTAGGCTGGCATTGAGCTCAGTCTGAGAATTCACTTTGTCCCTTAGCTGAATGAGTTCATTATTAGAGAAGTTGGATGTAGCTTATAATTCCTCCACTTTTTCTTTCAAAATTCGATTAGTCCTTTCCAAATCCTTGAACAACTTACTCAAATGTAGGCTCGAAGCATAGAGCTAAATAGAATAACAATACAGTTATATTTTGTAGTTACCAAGTAAGAAAGTTTAATTAGAAACTTTCCGCGGTAGCTTGACGACTATGATCATCAGCACGTTCAGATATTGTATTTCTTTTCATATGTGCTTGAGACTGTAGCCAGGACTTAGCTAGTGATCCTTTCAGTTGAAGTAGCCCATATGAGGTGGGAATAGAGGTTTGACCAAGTTGGGATGATAGCCCATGAGATTGTTTGAAAAGGATAGAGGAGTTGGTAGAAGCAGTAAATGGTGAAGAAGAAGAAGGGGGAAGTTCAGAAGCCCGTGGAGATGGATTAGGAGATGAAAGGCTAGCTAATGAAGGATCTTGTTCAATAGATGTTCTAATGGGTCTGAAGGTAATTGATCTCCTGCAAGGAGTTCTTTTGGCACGAGGCTTAGTGGAAGAAGAAGGTAGAGCCGGAAGAAGGGGCAATGGAGCCACAGGAATAGTTGGTGCTTCCTCAAGTGAAGGAACAATTGGAGGAATATCAAGAGACATAGGAATAAGAAGTCCTGGCCTCATCATATTCGGAGCAAAATTAAAACGAGTATGTGTAGGAAGGATAGGTTCCTTACCTCTACTATGGGATATTTCGGAGGAAATAATAGGAATTTATTCAAAAGTAGCTATGGTGGAAGCAAGTGGACACGGGTGTTGGGACCGAAAAGTAGCTAGAGGGGGGGGGGGGGGGGGGAATAGCTCGTCGCGTGCTCGTGTGCTTCGTTGCTTGTTTCTTCAAGGATACGCAACGGAAAATACAAGAAACAAATACAACAATGCTAACAAATGGATTTTACTTGGTATCCACCTCACAAGAGGTGACTAATCCAAGGATCCACGCACACACACACACCTCCACTAATAAACACTCATTTTCAGTAACTACCGAAGGCGGAGAAGCCCTACAAGACTCTCAATACAAGTAGAAGAAAGGGTAGTAAAGAATAAGCAAAAGCTTACAAGAAATGCAGTAAAAACCCTAATCCTAGTTTTCTTCTTCTTGCTTTTGATCCGCCTCTTGACTTGGAAGAGCTTCCAAGAACCTTCAAGAACTGGCGATCTGGAGCTTAGAAACTGCTGTGGAGGAGCTGGTGAAGAATCGTATGAGCTGCTCGGAAGTTGTTCTAAAGGAATCGAGCGCCTGGAGCCTTTATCGAAGCCAACGGTCGGATCTCGATCGATTGGAATGCTCCCAATCGATCGGGGAGGCTTTGGATCGATCCACGGATCGATCCAGAGCGCCTTTGTGCTCTGGAAATTCGCCTGGATCGATCAATGGATCGATCCAAGGCTTGTCGTGACACACAGCACCTTCCCAATCGATCCACTGATCGATTAGGACCTATGGATCGATCCACTGATCGATCCAGAAGGCTACTGTGCGCTCGCGACTTCCTCCCAATCGATCCACTGATCGATTAGGACGAAAGCTTCTCGCGGGGACACCCCAATCGATTGGCCGATCGATTGGGCTCCAGCCAATCGATCGGATGATCGATCCAGCTGATGATTTTTGCCCAAAACCAAGTCCCAAGCCTCCCAAACCAACATCCGGTCACCTTTGACCTGTTGGTTCATCATGCCTAGCATCCGGTCACCTTTGACCTGCTAGGACTCCCTCACCAAGTGTCCAGTCAATCCCTTTGACCCACTTGGACTTTTCTCCATCATGCCAAGTATTCGGTCACTCCTTTGACCTATTTGGATTTTCACCAGATGTCTGGTCAACCTTGACCCATCTGGATTTCTCCGTGCCTGGCTTCACTAACCAGGACTTCCAATCTGCCTAGCTTCACTCACCAGGACTTTCACCTAGCTTCACTCACTAGGATTTCCATTCTGCCTGGCTTCACTCACTAGGACTTCCACCTAGCTTCACTTACTAGGATTTTCACCTGGCTTCACTCACCAGGATTTTCCTCTGCCTGGCTTCACTCACCAGGACTTTCACTCCGCCTAAACTCCCAGTTAGGACTTCCCAGTCAAGTATCTGGTCAACCTTGACTTACTTGACTCTTCTTCAATTAACCTTTTATTGTCAAACATCGTAACTCAAACCAAGACTCAAGTTTGGTCAACCAAGTCAACCTTGACCTAAGGGATATTGCACCAACAATCTCCCCCTTTTTGATGTTTGACAATACCACACTATCACTTACAATACCACATGTAAGTTAGGCTAATCCCATAGTCTCAACCTTCTTCATGCCACTAGCTAATGAATACATAAGTTACGCTATTCATTCTCCCCCTAAGAGGGCAAACTCCCTCTTAGATAATGAAAGCCTAACTTACTCCCTTTCATTCTCCCCCTATTGGCACACATCAACCAATGCCCTTGTTGATGACTCTCCCCCTGAAGAGTTGCTCATCGTTGTTCACAACTTCACTCGTTGTGATCAACACGATAATGAAAGTCCCATACCTCTCATTTATCCTTAACCCTACATTCTTCTCCAATGTAGGAAAATGTCCATCCTTGAGCATTCTTCACTTGAATAATGAAGATATCCACTCTCCATTGTAAGCACATGCTTAACCTTGAGCATATTCTTAAAAAAAGGTTAACCACCTTCCAAGGTTCATGAAAAATAATTTTCATGTCTTTAAAGAGTCCCTCCCCCTAAAGACATGGTGGTAACTGCTGTCATTGTACCAACAATGACTTGGAATCCCTAAAAACTTTAGGAAGCCTAAATTTAGAAGTTTTGAGGTTCAAATATTCAAAATTTGAAACAAGCCTCACTTAAACTTCAACTTAGTCTCCCTTAACCGATTCATCCTTGTTTTCAACATGAAAACACCCTTTTTATGTATACAAATGTATTTTGAGGGTTTGGAAAGGTTCCCTAGACTAAACATGATTCAAAAATGTTAAAATCAGGCTTTCCCAGCTAAAATTAGCAACTTGGATCGATTGGAGTTGGGTTCCAATCGATCGGACCATGCTGAATCGATCCACTGATCGATTCATGCTTCCTGGATCAATCGGCTGATCGATCCAGCGAGCTTCTGCTCGCGGAAGAACCTTCCTCAATCGATTGGCTGATCAATTGGGGCACTCCAATCGATCGTCCGATCGATTGGATCTCTGATAATCGCTGAAATTCCATTTCAGTCAACTTCAGAAACCCCTAGAAAATTCTACAAAAATCCAAAAATCGTGAAAATTTGTGTAGACAATATTTAGGGTATTCTTTATCATGGAAAAATAGTTTCCTATGAAAATACATCATATTTTCAAAGATTGACACAAACTTGAAAACTTACAAAAACTTTAGTGTTTTCTTCAAGTTTGTGTCTAACTATTCAATCGTGATTACTATCAAAAGATAGCCTTCACCAAGGTTTTCCAAAATCATTTTTAAAACATTTTCAAAACCAATATCCCACCATGTTCCTTGGGCTTAATGCACATGACTTGTACATTAGCTTTCCCAATGATGGGAAAACACATAGCTATGTGTTTTGATGAACTTAAAACTCAAAAGAATGCACTAAATCAACATCTTGAGTTTTGTTCATCATCCTAACATTTCACTTGTATCTAATATGCACTAAAACACATACAAGTCACCTTATTGGTCTTTGTGAGATGTAAAGTTTGGTTTTGCCCTAATCTAGGGATCATGCATATCTATCTAGACATTTTTGAATAATAAACATCCACCAAGGATGTTACTTGTTAATTCCACTTGTTTATAAATGTCTTTTGTCCTTAATTGTAAGGAATTAAAAATTAATGCATGAAATGATATGGCATACATCAAAATGAAATATTTCTCAAAAGAAATTTCCTATAACTATATGATGTATGTATGTCATGACATGGTATTTTTGTGTTTTTCATAATAAAATGTGAATGCAAAAATAATCATGATATCATGGCATATAATGGGCAAACAATCATGGCAAGATTTAGCATAAATAAAATATACCTAGATTATCTATCTAAGTATCCTTAAGCACATAGCTAATCCTAAAACTTAAATCCTAGATTGCCTAATTTCCTCAAAAAAAATGTCAAAACCCAACTTAGCATTTCTTTAATCTCTTGAATTAATTTATGCCAATTGAAATTAAGCATATTCCTCAAGTGTTGGCATATTTCATTTTTCTACAAGAGTAGCACACTTTAAACTAAGGCTTAGATTTGCCTTAAATTACTAAGAAAATACCAAAGTCCCAACTTGATATTTCTTATGTTTTCCCAAATTGTGCCAATTAAGATTAAAATTAATATCTCCAGAATTAGGCACATTTTACTCTTCCAAAGAGTAAATGATAAATCTATTTCATTTTCAAAGGTTAATAATAACCTTGAAAATACTCCTTGAGTGTCAATTTCTTCAAAGTTGGGTTAACTACCCTTTTTCTTAGAGTTGACACTCTCTAACCCATCTATGGGGTAGAGAAAATGCTCCTAGGAACCCAACACCTATTGGTGCTCCTTGGATGCTCTAGGTATTCACTAGGGATAACTTCCCTAGATACCTTCCTAGTGACGTTGTTTGGTTTCTTAGAAGCCTTGGTCACTTTTTCTAGGTCAACCCTAGGGATTGCTTCCCTTGTGACCTTGTTTTGACTTTCTTAGACTTCTTAGAAGTCTTAGTCACATTTGTTGCAAAAATACTCTTAGGAATAGTCTTCCTAGTATTTTTAACTTGACCATTCGACCTAGGGTTGGTTCCATAACTATATGGAACCCTATGGTACGAAATTTCATCCTTCTTAGCCTTAGGTTTGTATCCCAAACCTCTATGGACATTGGATAGCTTTGATACTCCTAGACCTGGATTTTTACCCTTAGACCCTTGTGTCTCATTTTTTATTTCTCTAAGGGTCTTCTCTAATTTATCAAGTCTTGACCTCAAGACTTGATTTTCCTTCCATAATCCCTCAACCATAGATTTTTCACTAAAATCATGATTTTTCTTCTTCTTAGGCACATACCTAGAATCCTTAGGGTTCTTGCCTAAGTTCCTATCTACTTTTCTAAACCTAGGTTGAGAAGTCTTAGCATGATAAGCTACATGATTTTCTTTAATTTTATCATGCCTCCTATTTTCATGGTAAATAGCATTAAAATGATATAAGTTAGAACTATCATGCTTTTTACCATAATTTAAAAGAGTAGGCTCAATAAAAGATACCTTCTTTTTTACCTTGGAGGCTCCCCCTTGAGTTGAGCTTCCTTCTTGAGCCTTGACCACCTTCTTCCCCTTAGGACATTGATTTCGGTAATGCCCCTTTTGATTGCACAAGAAGCACACAATATGCTCCTTGCTCTTCTTTGTTCCGGGGATGGTCTCCTTGGGCTTCACCTTGCTCTTTTGTGCCACTTGGCCCTTCTTCTTGGCCAATTTAGGGCATTTACTTTTGTAATGCCCTTTTTCCCTACATTCAAAGCATATAATATGATTTTTATTATTACTTGAAATTGTTATACCTTTTGTGTAGGGATGGCACTTTCTCCTTTGGATCCGAAGGTAGAGGCTTCCTCTTGATCCGATAATGATGATACTCCTCCATTTGATTTAGCTTGACTTGTGGAGGTGGAAGCTTCTTCCTCCACTTCTTCTCTTGACCTGGATGTAAAAGATTCTTCTTCTCCTTGATCCGGTGTCACCAAAAATTGCTCCCCCTCAATCCTAGAGGTGGAGACTTCTTCATCTTTATCTTGTACATAGAACAAAGAGTATGCTCCCTCCTTGCCCTCTTCATTGCATTCCGTCGAAGATGAGACTTCTTGGACTTCTTCTTCGGAAGTTGAGCATCTCTCAACCTCGGAGTCCTCTTCCTCTTGATCTTGCTCCAATGAGTCGTCCTCTTTGGATTGTTGCCAATTTGCTCCAAAGCTCCTTGGCATCGTTGAATTCTCCGATTTGAACCAAAATGTGGCTAGGCAATAAGTTGACCAAAAGCTTAGTCACTTTATCATTTGCCTCGCTCCTTTGAATCTGCTCTTTGCTCCATTTGCTTTTCTTGAGGACTTTTCCCTTTGAGCTCGTTGGAGCTTCGAAGCCTTTCATAAGAGCAAACCATTGCTCTATCTCAACCATTAAGAAGTTTTCGATCCTTGATTTTCAAAGATCGAAGCTTGTAGATGTGTAAGGTGGAGCCATCCTTGTGTCAAATCCAAGTCCATCTTGGAATTGCATCTTAAAGTTGAGCTTCTTGAATTCTTTGACTTTGATGAATTTGCTCCAACTTCTTCACCCTCTAGCTTTGCTTGTTTTGTTTGCCCCTTCCGACGATGATTCCGGTGAAGAGCGACCTTGCTCTGATACCACTTGTTGGGACCGAAAAGTAGCTACAGGGGGGGTGAATAGCTCGTCGCGTGCTCGTGTGTTTCGTTGCTTGTTTCTTCAAGGATACGCAGCGGAAAATACAAGAAACAAATACAACAATGCTAACAAATGGATTTTACTTGGTATCCACCTCACAAGAGGTGACTAATCCAAGGATCCACGCACACACACACACACCTCCACTAATAAATACTCCTTTTCGGTAACTACCGAAGGCGGAGAAGCCCTACAAGACTCTCAATACAAGTAGAAGAAAGGGTAATAAAGAATAAGCAAAAGCTTACAAGAGATGCAGTAAAACCCCTAACCCTAGTTTTCTTCTTCTTGCTTTTGATCCGCCTCTTGACTTGGAAGAGCTTCCAAGAACCTTCAAGAACTGGCGATCTGGAACTTAGAAAGTGCTGTGGAGGAGCTGGTGAAGAATCGTATGAGCTGTTCGGAAGTTGTTCTAAAGGAATCGAGCGCCTGCAACCTTTATCGAAGCTAACGGTCGGATCCCGATCGATTGGAATGCTCCCAATCGATCGGGGAGGCTTTGTATCGCCTCTGTGCTCTGAAAATTCACCTGGATCGATCAATGGATCGATCCAAGGCTTGTCGCGACACACAGCACCTTCCCAATCGATCCACTGATCGATTGGGACCTATGGATCGATCCAGAAGGCTACTGTGCGCTCGCGACTTCCTCCCAATCGATCCACTGATCGATTGGGATGAAAGCTTCTCGCGGGGACACCCCAATCGATTGGCCGATCGATTGGGCTCCAGCCAATCGATCGGATGATCGATCCAGCTGATGGCTTTTGCCCAAAATCAAGTCCCAAGTCTCCCAAACCAACATCCGGTCACCTTTGACCTGTTGGTTCATCATGCCTAGCATCCGGTCACCTTTGACCTGCTAGGATTCCCTCACCAAGTGTCCAGTCAATCCCTTTGACCCACTTGGACTTTTCTCCATCATGCCAAGTATCCGGTCACTCCTTTGACCTACTTTGACTTTCACCAGATGTCTGGTCAACCTTGACCCATCTGGATTTCTCCGTGCCTGGCTTCACTAACCAGGACTTCCAATCTGCCTAGCTTCACTCACCAGGACTTTCACCTAGCTTCACTCACTAGGATTTCCATTCTACCTAGCTTCACTCACCAGGACTTCCACCTAGCTTCACTCACTAGGATTTTCACCTGGCTTCACTCACCAGGATTTTTCTCTGCCTGGTTTCACTAACCAGGACTTTCACTCCGCCTAAACTCCCAGTTAGGACTTCCCAGTCAAGTATCTGGTCAACCTTGACCTACTTGACTCTTCTTCAATTAACTTTTTATTGTCAAATATTGAAACCCAAACCAAGACTCAAACTTGGTCAACCAGGTCAACCTTGACCTAAGGGATATTGCACCAACAACGGGGAGGAAGCACAAGGCTTTTTACGCTTCACAACAAAGGGACCTTCCTGATCTGATGAGCTTGATGATTCCTGAGGTTGCTCAGATGGAGGTAGTAAACCAAGAGAGGAGGAAGGGTGATTGAGATGACAATCCCTTAATAATTCTTCTCCCATTCTAGTCAAGACTGCTCTTGTGAGTCGAGTATTCTTGTACATAAAAGCAAGGAGGATAACATCAGCTAGAAAAAGAGAGAAATTCATGTTAAAAACCATATGAAAATGATCAAAAAGCATACATAAGGAGAATAATCTTACCAAAGGAAATGTCCAAGGTTGTGTCGGCTGGGCTGAGACCAAAGGCAAATAATAAGCCTTCGGCGATTAAGGCAGACAAGTTAAATTTTGCTCCTTTTAATTTTCCCAGCGAAGAGCGAAGAGTGAGATCTTTAGAAATATTGCCCAATTGAGGAATGGAAGAAAGGTTTCAATGCCAGGCTATGAGATATGGTGGGGGAGAAGGAAGATACATAAAAAAGAAGTTGTCCCGCCATTCTCCTTGAGGGGGAATTCTATGGAACAGAGTGGTTTTAGGGTGTGATTGAAACTTAAAAACATTATCTATTGGATCGAAAGCACTAGGAGGGGGGGTGAATAGTGCTCATAACTTTCACTTTCGTTTCGGAAGACTTTCGAGTAAACGCAGTGGAAAAGTAAACAATACAAACGCAAACACTAAGGATTTTTTACTTGGTTCGGAGCTTGGGACGACTCCTACTCCAAGGCCCACGCTCGTTAAGCTTTTATTTTGGGCAATTACTATAAGTTCGCAAGAGTATAATTTTAGAGTACAACAATTAAGTACAGTAAGAAAATATACTAACAACTTTTAAGAATAAGAAATTCGAGGCTTCAGGTTGTTGGTGTCTTGCTACAGCTTTATTGGGTGGTTCTTTGAGCAGTGCACGGAAGATGGATCGCATTTTCGTTGTTATTTTTTGTTGCTGCTCGAGACTACCTTTTATAGCCTGTGGAGGATGCCTCCAACACCATGGAGGGAGCTCGCATCCGCGCTGAATCTGCAACGTGGATAAAGTCCGACCCGGTCACAGTCTATCCGCTTGAGGGCGCCCTCAACCTCCATGAGGGCGCCCTCGCGCCTTGCTGCGAGAGGGTCTTCTCCAGTTTACTTGAGGCAAACCACTCCAATACACTTCCTGCAAAATATGCTAGTACAACATACCCTGCAAAATATAGCTTAGCACAATAAAATAAGTTAAACATAAGAATTTGACAGTCACCGGACTATTCGATTCTGACTTTGGATTTCTGACTGGAAACCGTAGGTTGAACCGATGCCTACTGTTCCCTCATCGGGGAACGCATCCTCACCTACTCCACTCAGAAGAGTTTACTTGTTGCCAGTTGATCCTCCAGACTAACTGGACTTTTGCTCAACCCCCGAGCCTCCAGGACTTTCCGCTGGACGTCTGCTCCATGACCCCCCCCCCCAGTCTTTCACCTGGTTCGCGACACCAGGACTTTTCACCTAGAGTTCTCGACTTTAGAACTTTTGCCTGAAGCCTTCGGCCCGCTAAGACTTCCCGCCTAGGGTTACCACCCCCTAGAACCTAGGATTACCTAGGGTTTTCCACTTGCCTAACTACAACTAGGACTTTTGCCTAAGTATACTTAGGACTTTCTTGTAAGCTCATTCAAACATGTTAGATTACAAATAACCTTAACTTTGAACCCTTTGCTATTATCAAAACTTAGGTTCGATCATCATATGCTTCTCGCACCAACACTATCTTCCACTTGATGAGGAATGAAAAAATGGTGGAATAGTCGAGGAGATAAAGGAAAGTCAATTAGACGAGAAACAACAACAAACCCAACCATAATAGAGAATGATTAGGGAATAAATTGATTTAGGGGAAGGTCAAAATACCTACTAACATCAACAAAAAAGGGATGAATAGGAAATCAGAAACCATATAAGGTCTGCTCCCAAAAGATGGTCACATTCTCTGGAGGGGGAAGATGAGGATGATCTTTGGAAGTAGGGGTGGCTAGATACGGAGGAAAGTCATAGTTTCATTGAAGCTCATAGGCCTCCTGTATTGTAAATCGGGAAGAGCATTGAGCATACCACTCACCGGAGGTTGACATTGAAGGATCAGTGAGAACAAGAAGAACAGTTAGTGGAAGACAAAGAGTAAGAAATATGCACGCTGGAGGAAGAAGACGAAGTGTTAGGGATTTTTCTCTTTTTTCTCTTTAAAAACCTTAGTAGGGTATCGAAAAGGGTGTTTTAAGAAGGAACGTTAGATCGAAGTAAGAAAAAAATGGGGTCAAAGAGGAGTCGTTGGATGGATTGACAAGGTGGCAGACATAATGAAATAGGTACATTCCAGATGTCATGGGTACACATGTGTCACCAATAGAAAAATAATATTAGTAACGGATATAAAAAGTTACGTTCCCAAGATATTAAAGCCATTACCAAGGTTAAAAGTTTCAAGATCCCAAGAAAGACTAACTATGTATATATACTCCTCATATTATAAACTGGTCGGTCATTATTAACTCGGTCATCCGTTATTAGCCGATCGAGTCTGAAGGTTAATTAAAGTTACAATATCTGAACTTGATCGGTCATCGAAGGCTGGTCAAGTGTTAAGTTCGAGTGAAATTAAATATAGAAGTGAGCTTGTCAGGCTGGTAAAGGTCAGACAAGAATTGTTATTAAGAAATAATGTATAGATTAAAACAAAGATAATCTGCTTATAAGAAGATTAATAAACGATAACCCTAAAGACAATGAAACAAATCTGAGCGAATGTTAAAACCTGGATGGATGCCAATTCTGATTAAAAATAGTAACTTAACCCTTCAGTAATAAAACCAAGTCAACTAAAATCAATATAACTTCATCCAAGTATGCAAATTTCTAGATGAGGACAGAGACAAATTGTGCAAATAGTTAAACATCATAAGAGAGAGTTAACAACTAAAATTGTTTTACATCACAAAAACATATTGAAAATTAGATCCACAAGCTAGATCAGCTTAGGAAACAGATCAGGGGGTATGGTATCAAGCAATTTTCGACGATCAAGGAAATTGGTTGGAGGATGAGAAATTATATATCCTTTGTCTTTTAATTGTTTTATACCCCCCCCCCCCCCTTCAGCCCCATGAGTAAAGGCTCTGGCAATCGAAGCAGTAATAAGAGCATTGAATTCAGGAGACGCTAAAAGTATTCTTTTCCTCTTTTCAAATCGCTCATCTTCGCATGCCTAATAATCCATCAGAGCATCCTTAGATTCTTTCAATTCAGACTCTTTGGAGGAAATATTCGCTTGAGCTGTGGTTAAGGATGAACGTAGAAGGTCTAGCTCAGAGTCCTTAGATTGCAAAGCAGAGTCTTTAGCAGCCAATTCTAAAGCATGAGCATCCTCTAGTGCCTGTAATTGAGAGGACAATTGAGCATTTTCGGCAATATACTTATCTAGTTTGGATGCCAATTCAGTGCAAAGGCTGGTCTCTAATTTAACTTGAGACTCAAAATTCTCTGCAGAGACTTTCCATTGACTTGAATTTTTAGATTCTGCCTTAAGAAGTTTGCGGGTCTCTTGCAATTGGGTGGATAGCTCAGATATTTCTCTGGAGGCGTGAGAAGAGGACACTCCAGGGGTTTGCTATCTTAGTGCGTCATTTTCTTGAGCCAAATCATATAATTGGAGGACCATACTCATATTAATAACCCACCGCTGTTGAAAGGAAAGTTATTATTAGAGTGCATTAATGAAAAAACAAAGGGACGAAGGGCATGTTACCTTAGTTTTCTTGAAAGAAAACTTATCAGCCAACTTAACAGATGTGAGTTTTTCAAGTTGTTGACAGGCCTCTACCCAAACGGTGGTTAAAGACCCCCTCCCCCTGTTAGAGTGTATACTAAAAGTCTAGCTTTTTGTATAAACTTTTATTTTGAAATAAGAATCACATTGGTCAAATGTCTACATTTATGCTAAGTGTAGTTATCCATTTAATTTATATTGTAGATAACATGGTGTGAGAAGACACACAGAAGATCATATTATCAGTTCCTTATAAATTATAAATAGCAGCTCACAACTAAGATGGAATGGGACAAACCATTGGAGTGGTTGTAATGTAATTTGGTATTAGTTTATCTTGACTATAAAATTACACTAGTACACTATGAGTGTATTGAGCAAGACCATTTGAGGTAGTTTCTTTTTATACTGACTATATAAAAGAATAAAACCTCTGTTATTATGGAAGTGTGTACTCTTAATCATGATATAATAACAAGCATGTATACTTAATATTTATTTCTTTAATTTATCAAAGGGTGTGATTTAGTTCATTAAATTAATAGGTTCGATAAGTTGGGAAATGATATTATTTATATGGTGTGTTGTTGATTATAGAATGAAACTGTGTCCTAGTAATCTAGGTTGATGATGTCCCCTTGAGGAGCTCATAAGGATTGTCATGTAAACCCTGTAGGTGGATTTAGTCCAACATGACGATAAGGTTGAATGGTACTACTATTGGAGCTAGATATTAATTAAGTGAGTTATCAGTAACTCATTTAATTAGTGGGCATTCAATATCTTAAACACAGGGAGACTAACACACTCATGATAAGAAGGAACTCATATTGTAATATGGGATTGGTGCGGTAGTGCAATAATAACTCTTTAGTGGAATGATATATTATTGATGAACTTGAGTTGGGTGTTCGGGGCGAACACGGGAAGCTCAAGCTCATCGGGAGACCAAAATCAATTCCTCCTCTAGGTTCCTATTGTAGCCTCTTATATAAAGCCTTATATCCACCCAAAAGCCTAGCTTCTTAAGGCCCAAGCTTGTCCCCAGGGCGTAGCATAGCTGGGGACGCATAGTTTCGTGGCCGAAAGGTCCAGGGTTCGATTCTCGGGGTGTCATTGCCTGGGGTTAGCATCCCGGCCATGTGCTTTCAGCTGTGTACCTGCATTTACCTCCCTCCATATCCGTGGGACTGGCTCTAGGGAGGCCGCTGATGTGGCGGTTCCACATTTTTTTTTCTTAAGGCTCAAGCTAGGGCCGGTCAAGCCTTGCTTGGAGACCAAGCAAGGGGCCGACCAAGCTAAGCTTGGAGCTCAAGCTAGGGTCGGCCAAGCCTTGCTTAGTGCCCAAGCAAGGGGTCGGCCACATACAAGAAGAAAAGGAAGTTTTATTTTTTGTAAAATCTTTCCTTTTATAGAGATCCATAAAAAAGATTTAAAAGGATGATTTTAATATAAAACTTTCCTTTTTTAAATTGGTCACAAAAAGAAATAAAAGGAATTTTTATTTTGTTAAAAACTTTCCTTTTATGATGATTTAAAAAGAGAGTTTTAAATTTTAAAATCTTTCCTTTTATAGCTTTCTAAAAAAAATAAAAAAGAGATTTAAAATCTTTCCTTATTTGTAGTTATCTATAATGTAAAAGAAAGATTTTAATTTTTGTTATAAAACTTTCCTTTTTGTAACCATGTTTTATTTTAAATCTTTTCTTTTATAAGATATCCATAAAAGGATTTAAAAGAGAGAGATTTTAATTTATAAAACATTCCTTTTATAACTATCCACAAAAGGGATTTTAAAAGAGAGATTTTAATTTTGTTTAAAATCTTTCCTTACTTGGAGCACAAGCTTGTGGCTGACCATGTCATGGGAGAAAAAGAAGTTTTATTTTTGTTATAAAATTTTTCTTTTTTTGACAAGATCAAGAAATATAAAAGAGAAGGAGGAGGTGCCTCACCTCATAACACATCTTCTATTCCTCTCTATTCTTCCTTGGTGGTCGACCCTTGTTCTTTCTCTTATCTCCTTTTGTTTTCTCTCTTGGAGGCCAGCGGCATCAATTGTGGAAGATCTCTTGGTGGTCGGTTGCTTGAAGGAGAAGAAGAAGAGAAGGAAGCACTCTTGTCTAGCATCCCTTGGAGGTTATTTGGTGGCTGGATCTTGGAAGCCTTGGAAGAAGATTGAGTGGATTTCATCTTGGAAGATCGTCGCCCACACGACGTCCAAGAGAAGGAGAGGAATACAATAGAAGATCAAGAGGTCTAAAAGCTATAAAAGGTATAACTAGTTATTAGTTTCCGCATCATAACTAGTTCATCTTTTGTATAGATTTTGAAAAACCAAACACAAGAGGTTATCATTTTTAAGTTATCATTTTATTATCGATTTTTATTTTTCGATTTCATGTTTTGATAATGTATTTCTATTGAGGTCTCTATAATTAAACCTAGTTTACTGTAAGAAGTTAAATATTCGATTTCTTTGTGAGGCTTTGTCTAGGAAGTGGTAGATAATCTCATACCCAAGAAGGCCTAGTACCTCGTCATGTTTAGCCTGGAAGCCGATCTTTGAAATAGATATTTGATAAGTTCTGTAATATGGTTTAACTTAGGAAGATCACATCGGTTGAACTTCCAGTAAGAATGTTAAGTTTCATTCCCAATCCAAGTTTAACTTCTAAAGGGAAATTTGGATTAATAATATTAAGCATCGTTTGCAATCTAAATTTAACTTTAGTAGAGCACATGGGTAGCTAGGATAGTTCTATGCTTGTACAAATTTTTGTACAGGGGAACTAGCATGGTATTTCGAATAGCAACCAACACCCCCAATAATATTGGAAGGGTGGAAGAAGATATGGAGGAGGATGATAAAGAACTATGAAGTGAAGGAGGAGAGAAGAGAAGAATAGGAGGACCCTGAGTTCCATGGTTAGGTAAAGGAATTGGTTCTGGGAAGATCATCATGAACTCAGGATCTAAACTGGTACTTTGAAGGGGAGGATCTTCTAGTGGTTGAATGGAAGGGGAAGCGAGCATTGGGTATAAGGAAGATAGGGTAGGTTCTGGAGAAGTGGGTTGAATATCTCCTATAGCTATATCCTCAGGAACAGAGATAGCCCGTTTCTTAGGGAGGGGTGCTAAGGTTAACCTCCGCCCAGGGTGTTTTCTGGTAGGAGTAGTTTCTGGTGTCTGTTCTGGTAGCTCCAAAGGGGTATCCTCCAATAAAGGAGGTAAACTCGTGGATGTCTCCCCAGAGGTGGTATAAGAACTAAAAGCGAGAGTAGGTTGGGTAGAAGGTTCAGGCAAAGGAGCATTAGAAGCTTGAGTTGATATGGAATTAAGCTCTACATTGAGCTCCCTTTCCTTAGCTAGTAATGCCTCCTCTTCCAGGTGGATTTTCTTGTCAACCAAAGTTCTAAATATAACATCCACTACAACAAATAAAAAGTATTTTAGTTAGTAAAAGAGTGATGGTTGAAGTGTAAAGACTTACCAAAGGAACATTGCAAATTTTTTTTGAACAGGACTCAGGCCAAAAAGATATAGAAGACCATTACGTAGCCATTTATGGACGTAAAAGTGGTGACCAAGTAATCTATTATAATAATCAGAGAAGGTCGGTTGTTGATGAAGTTCTTTTACATCAGGAAGAAGAGGGAAAGAAGATTGTCATGTGGTAGACCATGTAACTGATCTAGGAAATTTTATAAAAAAAGAAGCACGATTTCCAATCCTCGTTGGAGGAAGGCATGTCTGTGAAGAACATTATCTTAGGACGAGACTGAAAAAGGAATACTCATGGCTCTGATTTTTTGGGATAGAAAAACATGAAGAAGTTTTGAGGAGTAGGAGGGATATTAAAAAGATGGAATAGCATGTATAACGCACATAAATATCTAAAAGCATTTGGAGCAAATTGTTGTAAAGGGATATCAAAATATTGGCTTATTTCTGACAAGAATGGAGGAACAGGGAAACGTAAGCTTGTTGCTAATTAGTCTTTGAAGAAGGTAACATAGTTATCAGAAGGAAGATGGGGATGAAGGTTGCGGGACCTGGATGCAATATTCTTTAGGTATTTCATACTGAGTGCGAATAGAAATTCGATCATCAGTGCTAAAGGAGGAACATACCAAGGAACTAGTGACTCTTCAGCCATGGAGAAAAACAAAAACACTTAAGGAATAGGTAAGTTATTATGTCCTTAAGGATGGAAAGTAACAGAAGGTCGGGGAAGATGAAGAAGTGCAAAATGTTGAAGAAGGTTGAAAAAGAGAAGCGCTAGAAAATGAGTAAAGGAAGACGAAGAGTAAAGAAATAAAAAAGAGTTAGGGTTTAAGAATGTATAAGGATCTCCGTCAAAATGAAACAGCTCGTGATGGGAAATGTGTTGATTTGCTAAGGGGCATGTGATAGGATGTCAATAAAGAAGCATGTTAAAGGTTGCTTCAAGAAATAGAAAAAAAAAGGTCACGTGGCGATCACCCATAAAGAGACATTTATAATAGATAGAACAGACCAAATCATATACCTAGACATTATATCTTCGAGCGCCTCTAACATTCTCTTTCTGTTGAAGAACCAATTACCAAAGAGATAATTTTGAAAAATTGTGCGATTCTCAAGGTATAAAAGGAGAAGATAGAAAAAAAATGACTTAGGCAAATAAAACAAACAAACAAAATTGAAACTCGTGTCTAGTCAATCGGTCATACCTCTTTCGACTAGACTTGAAGGGGAGGCTAGTGATGCGGGTTATGATAGGTTGGTCTGTTGAATGAAAAAGGAGTCAGGATCAAGAAGGATAGGAGAAGTGTATAGCCGGGTGAACGTATAATTAATAAGATAATGAATGACCAAGTAAAAGGCTTTTTTGCGGGCGCTCGGTCAGGCAAAGCCCGACCAAGCGTAAAGACACTTAGCCTTATAAGAAGCTCTTAATATATTACCCGCCGAGTAAAAATCGAGCAAGCACCCATGCGCCTACACATGCTCGGTTAGGCAAAGCCCGACCAAGCGTAAAGGCACTTAGCCTTATAAGAAGCTCTTATTATATTACCGATTGGTGAAGGCTAAGCGAGCATCCATGTGCCTACACATGCTCGATCAAGCAAAGCCCGACCGAGCATAAAGACACTTAGCCTCATAAGAAGCTCTTAGTATATTACTGACCGAGTGAAGGTCGAGCGAGAACTCATGTGCCTACACATGCTCGATCAGGCAAATCCCGACCAAGCGTAAAAACACTTAGCCTTATAAGAAGCTCTTAGTATATTACCGGCCGAGCGAGCACCCATGTGCGTACATATGCTCGGTCAGGTAAAGTTCGACCGAGCGTAAAGACACTTAGCCTTGTAAGAAGCTCTTAGTATATTACCGACCCAGTGAAGGCCGAGCGAGCATCCATGTGCCTACATGCGCTCGGTCAGACAAAGTCCGACCGAGCGTAAAGGTATTTAACCCTATAGAAGCTCGTTATATATTATCGACCGAGTGAAGGTCGAGCGGGCACCAATGTGTGCCTACACGCGCTCGGTTAGGCAAAGTCTGATCGAGCATAAAGACACTTAGCTTTATAGAGGCTTGTAGTACATTACCGGCCGAATGAAGGTCAAGCGGACACCAATGTGCCTACACGTGCTCGGTCAGGCAAAACCCGACCGAGCGTAAAAGTACTTAGCCTTATACAGGGAAATCCCGATAGAGCGTAAAGGCACTTAGCCTTATAAGAAACTCTTAATATATTACCGGTCGATTGAAGGTCGAGCGGACACCAATGTGTGCCTACACGCTTTCGGTCTGGCAAATCCCCACAAAGCGTAAAGACACTCAGCCTCATAAAGTTCATAAACATTCTCGGACAAAACATGCTTAGCAGGAGGTATTCTCAATATATACATAACCGGCTTGAACGATTCGTCGAAACATACTTAACAGAAGTATATAAGTATGACAACTTGGCAAACTTAAAGGGAAATATCTTCTAGAAGCTTCTTCAGTTATAATGACGTGTTCATATGCATATCTCATCATAAATAAGAGTCACAAATGACAAAAGAGGTACATCTAGGATACAAAAACAATTCCTTAAAAGATTATTGCACGAAGCTCAGGAGATGACTTCATCTCCTAACAAAAAATGTAGATCCGCTATATTACCGGTCTCCCTAGTGTCGGCCCCACGAATATGGAGGGAGGTACATGCAGGTACATAGGCATCAGACGCATGGTGGGGTAAACCCCAAGTCGTTAGTTCATGAGAATCAACCCCTGGCCATTACGCCAGAGATGTCATGCCCCCACCGTTTGTGTTACGCCTTGAGGGCACTTCATCTCCTAACAAACTCTAACAAATCGGGGACTACTTCATGACTATGGAGGTCATGTAAGGTAGTATAAAAATAGGGATCCTCTTCGTTGACAAAGTACGCAAATTCTAGCATTTAAACTCTATTTCAAAGTATTTCAGTTACAGTCCTTCTTCTTCTTCTTCACTTTTGAGAGAGAAACTGATTTGAGCATCAAAGGGCCTAGCCAGGGATCCCCACCCCAGTCTTAGGTCACTAACACTTTGTTGATTTGTCTCGCTGTGCACAGGATCGTGGAGAGGTTCTTTTAGGTCTCCAGAAGGTTATCTTCATCAAGGATCATCGTTCACTGGAGTCAACGTACCATTTTACATATTTCAGATAGGATCAATGATGAAATTTAAAATTCATCGTTAATCAGCTACAGAAGATTATTTCGATAGTTAATTTAGTGGGGGATAAAAATCTGTCATTAATTTCAGATTTTTTTATATTATAAAAAAATTCATCAGTTAATAGAACTCGATGTTTTAGGAGGTGCTTGGTAGGCGGGTTTCGGATGCTAGAATGGGAATGAAATCTATTTCATTCCCATTCTTGATGCTTGGTAGATGAGAATCGGAATCAAAATATGGATTTGATACCCTTACTTTCATAACCCACCCACCCCTAGATTATCGTTAAACTCATTCCTCCCTATCTGTGTGGTTTTTTTTTTTTACGGTCCAACCCCTTGAGCCGAACCTTTTCTTCTCTTTTGATTTTCGCATTTCTGCGTCTTTCTTCCTCACTTGTCGTTGAGCCTCAACTCGCCTCTTTGCCACAGTCTAGTTTGTCGAAGGTGAGTCAGTTGCCCCAACTCGTCTTTCTTTCTCTTTTGATTTTCACATTTCAGTGTCTTTTTTTTTTTACCTAATTTTCGTCAATCGGAATTAGTGTCCTTTATTTTCTATTGTCTCTTTATTTTCTATTGGTGAAAACAGTGATCCTTTTTCTAGGACTATGGAACTCGATCGTCGCTTTTGAGATCTCTCTCTTCAGTGGATGTAGTTTTATCATTTTCGTTCAATCACTTCGTCATGACATCTTTTATTTTCTATGATCTTCATTTACTCTATAAATATTTTTTGAAATGATTGTATACTACTTATTAGGGTAAAATGAGAAATAGAAACGGTCGTTACACAAAAGCTTTGCCGGGGGCAAAAGCGGTACTTAATTAGCGATGAATGATTAACAGGAAGAATTTAGGTCACGAAAAAGAAACGTGAATAAACACAAGATATATAAATTGACATAAAGTCTAGTTTTTTTAATAAATAAATAGACTGATTTTTTTAAGGAAAAAAACAAATTTTTTAAGAAGTACTATTAAAACAATTATTGAACTCTGAAATGTCAATTCCCATAGACCTATTTTATATAAATTTTCTATGATAACAAAGATAAATAAAAAAATACTTAGAGAGATTATTCAAACAGTTAATATTTTTAGGATTATCATACCATTAAAGAAAAAGCCTTATAATGTATCATAACTAAAATTCAACCCTCACATTCATGACTAATCACTTGAATGATATACTTGCTCACTTGGTGTGGCTCCTGACTCATTTATTATTTCTAGGAAAATATAGAAATAATTTTTAAAAATAAATTATAGATTTGAGTAGTCTAGGTTACGTTAGATTCGAGCCTATTCAAGACCTATCTGAACCATCCTCATCCGATTCAATCTACAAAATCGTATTAGGATATATTTGGTTGAAGATGTTCTAACGTAAAATTATATTATTTAATCCTATTTGATTTAAATAATAAATGATTTTTTTGATAATGGAGTATATTCATCATGTCAATAAATACGGGATATAATTCGGAATTTAATTACTTTGAAAGTATAAGATTTTACATGATTTTAAAATTAATAATTTTTAACTAAATAGATTATATATTATTTCCTGTAATCTTGATTATGTAATTATTAAATAATCACATAACTAAAATTTGTATCATAACTTGAATTGATGTGAGATTGGATGTTGATTTCCTACCAAAAATAACTACATTAATGGCACTATTCTATTTTGGGAGAAAGACAAGGTGATATTTTAAAATAATTTTATCAAAGTAGTTTTCATTAAAAAGGACTTTTTGTTTCAATATTAATATAACTACTTTAATTTAGTTAAAATTAATATAACTCTGCTCAAAAAATTACTATATATAATAATTTTATTAGTAGTTGTTTTGAATATTATATAACAACTTTAATTAGTTAAAACGACAATATCTTATATCAATTCTGAACAAAGTTACTATATACTTTTTTTTTTTTGGATAAACATTATTTTGAGCCTATTTGACAATAAGAAAAATAAGGAGTGTTTTTTATGCTGTATTCTATTTGTCAGAAGAAATGATTATTGGTGTTAAAATGCAACACCACATGATTATTGGTGTTAAAATGGACATCTTCCTAAACCTAACTATTTAAATTTGGCTTTTATTGTTTGGTAATTTAAAGTTAATTAAGAATTTATAAATTTTTAATTATTCTGATTCAATCGAGATGTTGTTGGAACATGCAAACCCACGTGACAGAGCCCCTCAACGTCGACGGAGAGACGACTTTTCTACGGCGCTGTTCTCCGACGACAACGCCGTGCGGCCCCACGCCAATTCAGCCAGTAGCGCAGGCCTCTCTCCGATCCTCTCACTGCCCATCTCCCTCGCTAGCTGCTGCTCTATATAAAGAAGCTGCTTGATATGGATCCGTCATCGATCGCCAGAGCATCGCCATGCAGACCTCTCTCTCCTCTCCTCTCCTCTCCTGTCAACTAAACATGGACAACAAGAAGACCGCACCTCCTAGTAAACTAGGGTTTAACAGAGGAACCTGGACTGCTGCCGAAGACAAGATCCTGCTGGACTATGTGACAGCTCACGGCGTAGGCAAGTGGGGGAAGGCCTCCAAAACTTCAGGTCGCTCTTCATTTATATAACGATCGAGGCAATTGATCATCTGTGTATTAATTTGATTGGTTTTGGCGGTTTGCTTTGCTTTAGGCCTGAATCGGTGCTCGAGAAGCTGCCGGCATCGATGGCTGAACTACCTCCGGCCGGACATCAAGAGGGGGAGCATATCGGAAGAGGAAGAGGACCTCATCGTCAGGCTCCATAAACTCTTGGGAAACAGGTGGTCATGTGTGTTTATATATAATTTTTCAATAATTCAAGTGTTCAAATTTTGTCCGACTAATCCTGAAAATAGACGGCCAATTTTCCCTCTTGATTCATCCATCGGATAAATTCGAAACACAATGCACGTTTAAATGCTCGTTATATCTAAAATTTAAGATAAATAATTTATTTTATTAAATTTAGATAATCATTTTTCATTATACACTATATTAATTATCTTAAAATTTCCATCATCCTTAATTTTTTATTATTTCTTCTCTTTCTTTTATTTTTTTATTATTATATTTATATAATGAATGAGAGAGAGATTGAAAAGAATGAATAGAAAAAAAGATTAAAAAGAAATATTATTTTATTTTTATGGTAGAGGTTTCATTTCCTAAATTTAGAGAATCTCTATTCATTACATCTAAATTTAGGAAATGGATAAAAAAAATTTAACTATCCTATCTAAAATTTAAGATAAAATCTTTGAATAGAATAATTAATATGAATATTCTTAATCATTTAAGTTGAACAACGTTAAAATTTGCAGGTGGTCTTTGATAGCTAGGCGATTGCCCGGTCGAACAGATAATGTAATTAAAAATTTTTGGAACACCGTGATGAAGAAGAAGCTCAAAGTCAAGTCGGGCACGAGCACGACCGAGTGCCAGAGCTCAACTTGCAAAAGTGAGTCGACTCCTTTAAGTGAGCATGGCGGTGGAAGGGAGCACTGCGCAAAAGAAGTCCTGATAAATGAAGACAAGACACTAGATGCTTCTTTCACACATTCGTTGGAACATCACGATGTTTTAGAGAAACTAGCGAGCTTTGATGCCGACGAACTCTGGCCGCAGAGAGATGTTTTTGAATTGGAATTCTTCGAACAAGATGCCGGAATTTGGGGAGGTGCTGATTCTCCGGTGACTTTTGGTGGTGATTTGTTCATGTAGCCATGTGCAATCTCGTATCCTCAAGCATGATCATGAATTCTAAATCGAAATTCTAGCAACTTTATCTACTCAAAAAGAAAATATATATAGGAAGCAGTATCATCGAAATTAAAATTATAGCATAGCAAAATTAAAACTGAAACGACCGTCCTCCACGTACGAAATCCAGTGAACCTGGGAAGAAGAACAGTAGGTGGATCGGATGTTAGTGCGATAATATCGTACTCTCCTCATCAATGGAAGATCTCGAATTACTCAATCCTATTGGGACCATGTGTATATAACAATGGAGCCGATTTTGTTATCAGTTCAGCATTAATGATCACAGAAGGAGTTGACGAGTTCTACTCATGTAAATTCATATCCAATGATACGAACTTACAGCATAGCCAAAGTGAACATGGGAGTGGAAAGGAGTGCACTGAAGCAGTACCAATCATTGAAGACAAGATACTATAATGCTTCTTTCTCACTTTCGGTTGAAGATGAGGATTTTTTTCAGGCAACTATAGCAAGCTTTGAGACCGACCAACTCTGACCTAGAGGCATTTTCGACATCGAATCCTTCGAATCAGATGGCGGAATTTGCTAGAGGTGCTGATTCAGTAGTGTATTTTGGTGGTGATTTGTTCATGTAGCCATGTGCAGTTTCATGTCCTCAGAACACATGAATAATGATATGATCTTACTATTTTGAAAGTTTCTTTTTCTTGATTATCGGAACGTTGCGAGGGTTGAGTTGTAAAGTTACAAATATAATTTTATAGTAAAAATATATGAAAAAAATTATAAATTTATAGGAGAAAGATATTTCTATTGGTATGGGATCTTTTGAATAGAGCCCAAAAATAAAACCATGAAGATTTAATCTCAAAGTGAACAATATCATATTAGTGTGGAGATATCTTAATTCTTTTGGTCCTAACAATTCTTTTCTTGATTAACGGAATATTGTAAGGGTTGTGTGGTAAAGTTACAAATATAATTCTATATTAAAAATATATAAAAAAAGATCATACATTTATAAGAGAAAGATATCTCTATTGATATAAGGCATTTTGGGTAAACTCAAAAATAAAACCATGAGAATTTAGTCTCAAAATAAATAATATCATACCATTATGAAGATATCTTAATTTTTTTATCATAACAATTGGTATCAAAGCTCAGAATGTCAGAAGGTCTAACCACCGACTGTGCACAAGAGTTATCGTCTAATCGAGCCATGTGAGTAAAATATTAACCTTAAACAAAGGAAGTGGAGACTCCCATGTCTGGATCAAGAGAACCAGACACCAGGTAAGAAATCCTAGTAGGTCAGTTGGACTGAAGGGCGGAAAGTCCTAGTTGCGGCTAGACAATGAGGTCATATAGGTAAGTTAGATCGAGAGGTAGAAAGTTCTAGTTGTGACTAGGCAAAGAAATCTTAATAGGTCGGTTGGATCGAGGGGTAAGACGAACTGGTGGGTCAAGAATAGGAAGTCAAATGGATAGGCTTTCCGGATAGGCTTTCCGCTTGAGGGGGGACCCTGTGGTTCTTCGTTTGAGAAAGGGATTTTGGAATTGCAAGGTTGCAAACATAGTCTCATTTTAAAAACATATGGGAAAGATCATGTGTTTATAAGAAAAAAAATATCTCCATTAGTATGAGGTCTTTTAGGTAGAGCCCAAAAATAAAATCATAAGAACTTTGGCCCAAAGTGAAAAATATCATACCATTGTAAAGATATCTTAATTCTTTTAGTCCTAACAATTGGTGCAATTGTCCCTGGGTCTAAGTTGGCCTAATATATGTAGATTGTAGGTGCAATTGTCCTTTTGGGAGATTTTTGGTGGTCAAAGGTTAACCAGTTTGATATAAGAGTGTAATCAAGAAGGTCAAGGTTGACTAGATACTTTACTGGGAAATTTTTTACTGAAGGTTAGACAAGGGCACGATCAATGGGATGGTTGAAAGAAGAAGAAAAACTTGTAAGTACCCTGTGGTTGTTTTGATGTGATCAACCAAATCAAGTTAGTTCTTGTTATGGTTTGATCCTTGTGTCTAAGTGTGCAGGAACTTAGGAGCACACGAAGTCGAGCGAAACACGCATCTAGCGAGAAGGATGGCACGGGAGAGAGTCGATGGCCTCGATGCGTCTGAGGGATGAGGCGCTGCGGAAGAGTACGCTGACGGATGAGAAGGAAGCATGGGACATTTTCGAGGGATGAGAAGCCGGAGCGGAAGGTTACTTGAGAAGGCCGGAAAATCGTTCGGGTGAGCCCTATTCCGGATGGCCGAATTCACCCAAGCAAGCGGAGCCGAAACGGAAGACCCGGATGGAAGTCAACCTGAAATTGATTGTGGTTCAAGCGCCCGGAGCTACTCCGGGTGCCTAGACCAGTTTGGTCTAGCCAGGGTGCCTTTGCAAGGTGTCCCTGTGCGAAGGCGCTCCGAGCGCCCGGAGCTGTTTTAGGCACCCAGACCATATAAAATATTATCTTTTGCCCATTGCATAGCCGTTGCGACATGAATAAACTTTTTTCCACACCAAGTCGCCTGGAGCCCTTCCAGGCGCCCAGACCATGCCATGTCAGTAACGGCCAGTTTCGGCTAGTGGACTATAAATAGAGCTCTGTTCTTCTCCTTTTAGAACAACACACTCTGTACTTCAATTCTCTTTCAGTTTTTCATTTTTCAGCATTATTTTTGTGTACGAGGCTTCTCCACCTCCGACGTTCTATTCGAGAAGGAGATCTTGATAGTGAGCTTACATTCCTTGAAGTAGCAATCCGCTGATTGCCAACCAAGTAAAAAAATTCATTTGTCTCATACTTATTTTATTGCTTTATATTTTATTTAAGTGTGTAATTGATAAAGCCTGATCGAGTTGAGAAAGGTATTGTTGTTTATTTTTTACAAGGCAATCCAGCTCCCTCTTACCATCAGCAAGGGACAAATAAGTGATATCAGAGTCCAACTGCTTTAGAAGGACTAATCGTCAAACAAAGTACAGAAGATAATGGTTGGACCAAGCATCCAAGCGCCTAAGTTCGAGGGAGAGTTCGCAATTTAGAAAAAGAAGATGGAGGTATTTCTTTAAAACTGACTTTGAATTATTAATAATAATGAAGTATAGTTTTGTAACACCAAAAGATCAGCAAGGGAAAGACAAAGAATAACATCAGTGGATGAAAAAGGAGCAAGCCGACTTCATGGCAAATGGCAAGGCAGAATTCCATCTGCTGAGTATTTTACCGCTACAAGAAGTCAACCGGATCAAAACCTACGAGTTAGCCAAAGAGCTCTGGGATAAATTCCTAGAACCACACGAATGGACCTCAGAGACAAAATTTGTGAGACGAGACCTGCTCTAGAACTATATTAGCAATCTCTGGTTAGAAGAAGGCGAAATCGTCACACACCTCCACTCGAGAATCGAAGAACTCATCACCGGACTCACAAATCTCGGAGAAAAGGTAACCAACCATGATTTGGTAAGGTACACGCTTAACGCTTTTCCTATGACTCCTGAATGAGCAACCCCTAGTAGATGCATCTTTCATCTCTAGAGACTTAGAGTAAGCAATTTAGAAGAATTGTTCTCTACTTTTGAAATTCATAAGTCTAAGATATACAAATCTAAAGGAGTTAAAGCACAACATTATCTTAAAGGCAAAAATGGATGCACCCGAATCTAAAACTCCTCTCGATGATGATGAAATGACATTCATGGTAAGGAAGTTCAAAAGTTTTTTTTTAAATAATAAGTTTAATCAAGTATAGGCCAAAAGAAGAAAAAGGAAAGTAAGGTGCTATCATTACAATGAAGAAGGGTAATTCAAAGACAACTGTCCAAAACTAAAGAACAAGGACAAGGATAAGGAAAAGGACAAAAGAGTGACTTAGGAGAAGTACAAGAATCTAAAGGCGACATGAGACAAAACATCATCATCAGATTCGAACGTCGTAGCATATGCTAGACTTGCATTGATGGCAAGCCACCAAGAAGACGACGAAGCAAGTTCATCGGAGATAAGCATCAAGAGCATCGATGAAGAAAAAGCAGCTCTACAGGGAGAGCATCAGATAATGAGATTGACAAGATAAGTCAGGTACGATCTTTACCTCCTGATAAGTTATTTAAGTTTATATAAATATTGTCAAAAAATTATTGTAAACTATAAATTGAAAATGGAAAAATTAAAAAGGAAAATGAGGAATTAAAACTAACCTCAGCAACATCTTGTTGATTAGAAGATTTCGATAAGATAAAAATTGAAGATGAAAAATTGAAAGTAGAAATAGAAAATTTGAAGAATTATACATGCGCACATGTTCAACAAATTAGAAATCATTTAGTACTTAATTGATATTTTAGATATCATAAGGGTCAAATTAGAAAATTATCATCAAAATATATCCCTAGAAAGTTTTTGATTAATCTGATTGGAAGAAACTTATTTTGGATTTCAAAATCATGTTTAAATTAAATTTTTATACATATCATACTTTTATATTGATTTAATTTTTTATTTGCTTATAAATATCTAAACAAATTGTTTCATATAATTTATGTTACAAATTATTTTTTTTTAATTTTATGAGAAAGAAGATATCATCATCACTTATCTGTAGGGAAAAGTTTAAATTTTTCTAACTGTTAAATTATTTTTTATGATTTTTTAACAAAAATTATTCTTTTAATTTAAAAATAATTTGTAAAGTAATTTTTGTAAACTTTATTTTTTTTATGAAATTGATTAGGTTCTCTATTCAAGAAAATATTTTCAAAATATTTGTACAATTATTGAATTTTATATAAATTATTTATCCAAATACTACCTTTTAATATTAAAAAGTCTTGAAAAGTGATTTTTTTAAAATTTATTTTTTATACAAAGCTAATTGCTATAATACATCTCAAAAAAAATTTTAAGATTTTTCAAGTTTAAAAACTATTTTTAAGAATTTTTTATGAAAATACATCTTTTTGTATAAAATAATTTATTACTGCTCAAATTATTTTCAGTTTTTTTTAAAAAAAAATTATTACTACTTTAGATATGTCTGTTTAACTGTTATAAAATTTTCAAAAATTTTTAATTAAAAATAATTTTAATAATTATTTCTCCAAAAATACATTATTAATTACAAAAGTTCCAATTTTTAACATTTTAAGTTCATAATTTTTTTTTTTGAATGTTAGTAAATTTTTCCTTAGCTATTCAATTTTCCCTTAGAGACTCTTTTAGATTTATTTCCAAGTCATTTTACGATTTTTCCTATTTTTAATGTGATCAAAGCGAGAGAATTAGAGATAAGGAGAGGTATATATATATATTTTTTGAAAATTATGTACTTGCTATTTTTACTGTTATTTGTTTTTATTTTACGTTAACTTAATTTGGTTTGTTCATATCAAAAAGGAAAATATTATAAGTACCTCATGGTGATTTTGATGTGATCAACTAAGTCAAGTTAGGTCCTGTTGTGGTTTGATCCTTGTGTCTAAGCGTGCAAAAACTTAGAAACACAAGAAGTCGAGCGAAACACACAGCTAGCAAAAAGGATGGCACAGGAAAGAGTCAACCAGCTTGGTACGTCCGAGGGGTGAGGCGCTGCTGAAGAGTATGCTGGCGGACGAGAAGGAAGCTCTTGGCATTTCCGAGGGATGAGAAGCCTAAGCGGAGGGTTGCTTGAGAAGACCGGAAAATGAGTTCGGGTGAGCCCTATTCCAGATAACTGAATTCACCCAAGTAAGTAGAGCTGGAGCAGAAGACTCAGATGGAAAGTCAACCTAAAGTTGACTGTGGTCCAGGCGCCTAGAGCTACTTTGAGCGCCCGGACCAGTTTGGACCAACAGGGGGCACCTTAGTGAGATGCCCCTGTGCGAAGGCAGTCCGGGCACCCGGAGCTGTTCTAGGCACCCAGACCACATAAAATATTATCTTTTGCCCATTACGTAGTCGTTGTGACGCGGATAAACTTTTATCCACACCCAGGCGCCGGGATCGTGCCACATCGGCAATAGTCAGTCTCGACCAGTGAACTATAAATAAAGCCTTGGTCTTCTCTTTTCAGAACAACACACTTTGTACTTCAATTCTCTTTCGATTTTTCATTTCTCAGCATTATTTTCGTGTATGAGGCTTCTTTGCCTCTGATGTTCTGTTCGAGAAAGAGATCTCGATTGTGAGCTTACATTCCTTAAAGTAGTAATCTGTTGATTGCCAACCAAGTAAAAAATTCGTTTGTCTCGTACTTATTTTATTGCTTTATATTTTATTTAAGTGTGTAATTGATAAAGCCCGATCGAGTTGAGAAAGATATTGTTGTTTATTTTTTTGCAGGGCAATTCACCCCCCCCCTCTTGTCGGCCGCAAGGGACAAACAAAACTAAGAGGGTCAATGTTGATCGAACACTTGGTGTGGGAAGTCCTGGCGAGTGAAATCAAGTAGTGAGAAAGTCCTGATAAGTGAATCCAGACATACGGGAAGCATTGGTAAGTGAAGCCAGGCAATTGGAAAGTCCTTAGTAAGTGAAGTCAGACAGATAGAATGCCCTGGAGAGTGAAGCTAGACAATTGGAAAGTCCAGGTGGGTTATGGAGGATCAAATACTTGACATAAGGAGAAAATCCAGGTGGGTCAAAAGTTGATCGGGCATCTAGTGTTTAGAAGTCCAAGTGGGTCATGGAGGACTAGACACTTGGCACAAGCAGAAAATCTAGGTGGGTCAAGGATGTTTGGAAGTCCAAGTGAGTAATAATCGTCCAGACACTTGGCATGAGGAGAAAAGTCTAAGTGGGCCAAAGGATTGATCGGACACTTGGTGGAGAAGTCCCAGCAGGTCACATTGATCGGAGATTAGGCAAGGGAACCCCTAAACTTGGATTAAGCAAATTAGGGTTGAACAATCGATTAGAGTAATTATTGGCCTTAAGCTAATCAATTAGGTAATCAATTAGAAGGTTCTTGTGAGAACACAGAAAGGGTCCGAATCGATTGATCAATCGATTGGGCTAAGCCTAATCAATTGGACCAATCAATTTGGGTCAGTAGATTCGCTAAGAGGAATTCATGAAAAGCAAGGCTAAATCGATGCCCAATCGATTCAGCCATTGCTAATTGATTGAGTCAATTGATTAGGTAGTGTTTTGTCGTGAGGAGAGGGAATTGATTGAGACAATCGATTAAGAAGGCTTAATCTTCTTAATCGATTGAATTAATCAATTAAGGCATTTTCTCAAGTAAACAGTGAGTTGCGGAATCGATTAAGTAATCGATTAAGGTTCTCTGAATTGATTGGGATAACTTATCAATCGATTAGGGTTCAAAAAATGAGTCGTTCTACAGGTTCATAGTATATTGTTGACGTGGTAATTGATTAAGAGGATTCTTAATCGTTTAAGGCACCAAAGGTAACCCTAGAAAAGGATTTTTCGTGACCGTTCTCTATACAACACTCAACGAAAATTCTTAGGAGTTCTTGGATCTTAGTGTTGTTATATTTCCTTCTACTAAGAGGCAGATTCAAGCAACAAGAAGAGAGAGTAAGATAAGATTTCATTGTTGTAATCTCGTGTAAAAATTCATTGTATTTGTTCTTACTCTTCTTGGTGTATTTCATGTTGTGAGTTTGTATGAGTCTTCTCCACCTCTGGATTGTTTCCAAGAATGAGTGTTTTCATAGTGTTCATGTGTACATTATATAGATCCTTGGATTAGTCACCTTGAGAGGGTGAATATCAAGTAAATCCTTAAGTTATTATCATTGGAGAGTTCTTCAATTCAAGTATTCCGCTGTAAATCATCTTCGTTGAAGCAAGAGGAGCTATTCACCCCCTCTAGTTCCCCTTAGTCCTAACAAGTAGTATCAGAGCGAGGTTGCTCTTCACCGGGCTCATCACCAGTAAAGGGAACGAGCTAGAGGAAGAAAAAGAAGTTGACGTCCTAAAGTCAGCAAGTGAAAAATTTATCTAGAGAGCTCAACTTCAAAATGGATTTCTGAGATTGACTCGAATTTGACACTCGAGCACCTCCACCATTCATATTGGCAAGCTTCGATCTTTGGAAATTAAGGATAAAAAATATCTTAATGATGGAGATAGAGCAATGGTTTGCTCTAATAAAAGGCTTTCAAACTCTAAGTGCTAACAACGACAAACTCATCAAGAGAAGAAATGGAGCAAGGAACAAATCCAAAGATGTGAGGCAAATGAAAAGGTAACCAAATTATCGGTCAATTTATTGCCAAGTAATATTTGAATCAAATTGGAGATTGTGAAGATGTCAAAGAGCTATGGAGTAAATTGGTAAAACTCCATGAAGATCCATCATCAACGGAATGCAACAACGAAAGCAAAGAGGAAAACTCTTTGTTTCATGTACATAAGGATTCAGAGGTTGAGAGATGCTCAACGTCCGAGGAGGAAATTGAAGAGACATCCACCTCGAAGATTGAGGGGGAGGGCAATTCATTGATACCGAAACAAGAAGAAGTTTCATCATCCTGAGTCAATGAGAAAGAAGATGGTGCCATCTCCACAAGTCAAGAAGGATCAAATGGAGAATCAAGTGCTACCCCTACATGTGAAGGTATAAAAATTTTAAGTTGTAATAATAAAAATCACATTATATACTTTGAGTATAGGAAAAAATGCACTACAAGAGCAAGTATCCTAATTTGGTTAAGAAGAAGGTCCAAGCGGCTTCCAAGACAAAAGAAAAATCAAAAGAAGCCGGAACCTTGGTATGCAAAGGCAAGGAGCATATTATTGTTTCCTATGTAATAAAAAGGGGCACTACTAGAATCAATGCCCAAGAAGAAAGATTTTGGCCAAGAACCAAGAAGGAAGCACAAATCAAGGGGGAGTTCTTAAGAGCAACCCCAATATATCATTTATTGATGTAATTCCTTTAAGTCATAATAAAAAAACATGTTAGAAATAATTTCTATCATTTTAATACTATTTATCATGAAAATATGGAGCATGATAGGATTAAGGAAAATTATATTGTGTATCATGCTTGTTGGTGCAATATTCCCTAGGTCAAGGTTGACCGGGTTGACTGAGCTTGAATTGAGTCAAGCTCGAGTCATGATGTTTGAGTTTCAATGTTTGACAACACATGTAGACAATACATGAAGATTGCAGGTGCAATTGTTCATGTGGGGAGATTGTGAAGGAGAGTCAAGTAGGTCAAGGTTGACTGGATACTTCACTAGAAATCCTAGTGAATGTAGCTAGGTGAAAGTCCTAGTGAGTGAAGCCAGACAAATGGAAAGTCCTAACTAGGAATTTAGGCAGAGGAAAGTCCTGGTGAGTGAAGCCAAGCAGATGAGAAGTCCTAGTGAGTGAAGCTAGGCAGAAGGGAAGTCCTGGTGAGTGAAGCCAGGCAGAAGGAAAGTCCTGGTGAGTGAAGCCAGACAGATGAGAAGTCCTAGTGAGTGAAGCTAGGCAGAAGGGAAGTCCTGGTGAGTGAAGCTAGGCACAAGAAAATCCAGATGGGTTAAGGTTGACCAGACATCTGGTGAAAGTCCAAGTAGGTCAAAGGGATTAACTGAATACTTGGCACAGCGAAAAAAGTCCAAGTGGGTCAGAGGGATTGACCGGACACTTGGTGAGGGACTCCTAGCAGGTCAAGGGTGACCGGATGCTAGGCACGATGAACCAACAAGTCATAGTTGACCAGATGTTGGTTTAGGAGGCTTTAGACTTGATTTTGGGAGAAAATCATGAGCTGGATCGATCAGCCGATCGATTGGCTCATGCCCAATCGATTGGGCGAGTCTTCGCGACAAGCCTCTTTCCAATCGATCAGTGGATCGATTGGGACGAGTGCGCGATCGCACAGAACAGCGTTGGATCGATCAGACGATCGATCCAGAGTCCCCAATCGATCAATGGATCGATTGGGAAGTGCGATCTTCGCACGATAAGCCTTGGATCGATCAGGCGATCGATCCAAGCAATTCCTGAGAGCACAGAGGTACTCTGGAACGATCGGTTGATCGATCCAAAGCCTCCCCGATCGATTGAGAGCAATCCAATCGATCGGGATCCGACCGTTGACATCGTATTTAGTTGTAGGCGTTCGATTCCTTCGGTAGAGCTCGCACTATTCATCTCAGATCTTCACAGCTTCTCCAGCAGCTCCTCCACAAAGTTTAGATCGCTAGTTCTTGAAGGTTCTTAGAGGTTTTCCAAGTCAAGAGGTGGATCTATAACTGAAGAAGAAAGTTAGGGTTAGGGTTTCTTTGTAAGCATGTGCTGTATTTTGTTTCCCTTTCCTTTTTCTTCTTGTAGTGTGAACTTGTAGGGCTTCTCCGCCTTCAGTAGTTACCGAAAAAGAGTGTTTCATTAGTGGAGGGTGTGTGAGTGTGTGGATCCTTGGATTAGTCACCACTTGTGAGGTGGATACCAAGTAAATCCTCTTGTTAGCGTTGTATTTTGTTTCTTGTTTTGTTTTCCGCTGCATATCTTTGAAGAAACAAGCACCTAGCACGCACCGAGCTATTCACCCCCCCACCCCCCTCTAGCTACATTTCGGTCCCAACAATGCTAAGACTGTCTCACCTAAGGTTAGAAAGGTAGATAATAATTTAGACAAAAACTTTAAGGATTTTAGGTATATGCCTAAAAATAAAAATATCTAAGGAAATCAAGAAAAATCAAAATTTATGGATTTAAAGAGAGAAAATCAAGTCTTAAGATCACGACTTGATAAATTAGAAAAGATTCTTAAAAGAATGAAAAATATTTTTAAGGGGGTCAAATGAACAAGATCGAAGAGTAGATAGGGAAGACTCATTCAATGGTAATAGAGGTTTGGGATATAAATCGAAAGCCAAGGAGAATGTGCCCTCATACCATAGAGTTCCATATAGCTATGGAACTAATCCTAGGTCTAGAAGTCAAATCACTAAGAATGTCACAAGGAAATTATCCCTAGAGTTGATTGTGAGGAATCTAGTGTGACCAAAGCTTCTAAGAAGCCAAGAAAGGTCATTAGAAAGATATTAAAGGAAGTTATCCCTAATAAATACCCAAAACACCTAAAGAGCACCAATAAATTTTGGATTTCTAAAAATGTATTCTCTATGCCCTAGATGAGTTTAGAGAGTGTCAACTCTAATTGGAAGGATAGTTAATCCAACCTTGATAAAGTTTGGCACTTTGGGATATTTTTAAGATATTGTTACATCTTGAAAATGAGAAGGATTAATTGTTTACTCTTTGAAATAGCAAAATATGCCAAAATTAAAGATTCAGACCAAATTGACTCTAGGGACCAACTTCAGGTGCTCGGATTGCCCTGGTGCCTAGCCAAGCACTCGCGAAGTTTGCCCGGGCGCCCGGAGCAACTTTGGGCGTCCGAACCACTTTTTGCCTTTCTCTTTCCAGCAATAAAAAGTTAGTTCAGGAATAAAAATTATCCTGTAAAACAGAGTTAGCACATTAAAAATATGATCAAATTATGATTTAGATCCTATCTCCTCGAAACTAGGATCTAATCAAGGTTTTAGCTTAGTTTCCCAAATAGACCTAAGCTTGATCGACGTCTACTATTCTCTCAACCGAGAATGTGTCCTCACTGGATCTCTCCTCCAGTTACTTACCTCCACTTACTAATTACAAACTTCAGGTCCCTTAATCCACCAGGACTTCCTGTCAGATTTTAACCAATCTGGACTACCTCCTACCAAATCTCAATATATATGGACTTTGTGCCAGCTTCCTCTTGCAAGATCTCAATCAATTTGGACTTTGTGCCAACTATCAATCTAACTGGACTTCCGCCTGGTGTTCCGGTCCTCTAGACCCATCATGTCCTACACACTTGATAAAGAGGTTAGACAAACAATATATCTAACTTTAATCTATTTGTCATACATTAAAACCTAATTATCAGTGCAACCTACACCAACACCTGTGACATCCTTCTAGCTCGTTAAGTCTTCCGCTCGACTTTGTGTTCTTAAATCCCTGCATATTCAGACATAAGACATCAAATACACAAGGTCTAACCTAACTCGGTTGATCACATTAAAACTAACCTAGGATATTTATAATCTTTCTATTTTTGATGTGGATCAACCCAAGTTAAGATAAGATAGAGAAGTAATAAATTTAAAATTAAAACAATCATCATTTATATTTATGCAATTAAGTACAAGACAAAAAAATTACAATTTAAAGCAACTAACCACATAAAATATTTGCCAGCATGAAAATTTTAAACTCCCCTTAACCCTTCTAATTTCTCTCCATTTGATCTATCAAAAAAATAAGAAAAAAATTAGAAAAATATTTAAACAATTTCAAGGGGTTGTAAACGTATTATTCGAGAATGTGTCTTTTACCAAAATTATTTTGTAAAAAAATAATTTTTAACAATTAATCCTTATTTTTTTCAAAAATAATTTAAGATTTTTTAAAAAAATTTTAAAAAGTCTTAAAATTTTTTATCAAGGTCAAACAGAAGCACTCAAATCAGGATAAAAATTTTAAAAATATATATTTTTTTTAATTAGAATAAATATTTTTAATAGAAATTGTTATTTTTTGAATTTAAATACTTAAAATAAATTTTTTACTTATCTTTCTAATGGTTCTAAACATAGAAAATATAATGGTTATCTATAGAAAAATTAATTTTTTAAAAAATCAATCTTTGAATTTTTTAAAATTTTAAAAATTCATATTTTTTATAAAGAATTTTTAAAAAATTATATATCAATCAAAAAATTTGGAATCAAAATAAGGGTTTGATACCCTAATTTCATAATCCCCTCCCCTAAGTTATCACTAAACTCATTCTTCTCTATTCCTTCCCTCTCTTTTTTTCAGACAGTTCAACCCTAAGCCGCCCGAGCCTCTTCTTCACCTCTTCTCCACCCCTCTTCTTCCCCACTGGCCCGAGCCTCCCCCTTCCTCTCTTCCTCTCGGATGTGCCCCTTTCTTCTCCCCCCTCTTTTTCAACGCCTATTTCTCCTCTTCCTCCCTGCTCGATCGTCCAAGCTGCTGCCATTGAAGCTGCTTCTCCCCCTTCCTCCTCCCTTTCTTCTCCCCCCTTCACCTTCTCTTCCTCCTCCCAATCGAAGCTGCTCCAAACCGAAGCTACTGCCATTGAAGCTGCTCCTCCCCCTTCCTCCTACTCCTCCCTTTCTTCTCCCCCTTCCCCTTCTCTTCCTCCTCCCAACCGAAGCTACTACCATCAAAAGAAACCGCAATCATATTTTAACATGAAGCACTCTAGAGCTAGGAATGATATTGAAAGGTGTTTTGGATTGTTGAAGGGTCATTGGAAAATCATAGCTTCCCCTTCATTTTTCCAATGAAAACTCAAGTTCATATTATCATTGCTTGTTGTTTGCTTCATAACTTGATTAGTAAATTCATGAGCCATGATCCTCAAGAGTGTATCCCACATGAAGATGAATAAAATAAAGATGATTACAATGATCACGAGATTGAAACGGACTACATACGGACAATTACCCCAACTAATTAGTGGACTACATTTAAGAATAATTTAACACTCCAAATGTTTAACAATTAAAAATATGAAGTATTTGATATGGAATGACTTCCATTATTTTGATTATCTTTGTAGATGTTTTGATTATGCAAAAACTATTGACATAATTGTTTAATACATGACAATTTATTTTAGAGATAATTATTGTGTTCTATTATATCTTTTGTACATTGAAAAAATACTCATCATATTATATATATTTTTTTATAAAAAAGTTCTGTTCATGAATCTTTGTAATTATTTTTGTATTTTACTTATAAGGGTAAAATAAAAATTTTGACTGATTTTTATTCATGATTTAAGGTAAACAACAACAGTAATAAAAATAATATCAATTCCCCTGTTCTAATATCTATAACAAGCATCATCAATTTAGCATTTATTCTAACTCGTCAATCAAAACTCATTTTCATTTCTATTGTCAAACGCCTAAAAATTCTCTAGGTAATTGTTGATATTATAATAAACATAATTTACTAGATTATGATGGAATATATTTTTTTTTGTTGAATTATAAATTTTCTATTAAATTTTGGTTTCTTTAATAAATTGTATTTTAAATATTAAGTTAACATATTTTAATAAATGTTAGATTATGTAAAAAGATTTAAAAATAATTAATGTTTTTTTCAGCAATAAATGAACGGCCACCGTCGATTAGATTCTGAATTATTCTTTTATTGACGAACCAGATTTATCGATATCTGATCATCCATCTTAATCGTCGATTTACCAAGTGCATCCTGACCGTACGATCTTTTGGCAAAACGCCATATTTACCATTTCTAGGGTTGTGTCGAAGGCGTGCGGAGGAGCGTTCACCGGAGGAGGCGGAGCTGCGGCGCGAGTGCAATTTGCCATGGTGACGCAGATGAGCAAGAAACGGAAGGTTTGCACCATTTCTGATCTGAATTTTCTCCTTTTCGCTTATGTTTTTGGTCTCCGACTCTAAGCCATTTGTTTTGATTGACTCTTCCGGCTGCCACACAGTTTGTAGCGGACGGAGTTTTCTTTGCCGAGTTGAACGAAGTCCTGACGAGGGAGCTCGCGGAGGATGGCTATTCTGGTGTCGAGGTCAGGGTTACTCCCATGCGAACTGAGATCATCATCCGCGCGACGCGCACCCAGAACGTACTTGGTGAGCTTTTTCTCTCTTTCAATTCTCACTTTTTTTGTTAATTTGGTTTGTAATTAGTTCTTAGTGTATGGGTTCGATTGTCGATTTAGGTGAAAAGGGGAGAAGAATTAGGGAGCTGACGTCGGTGGTGCAGAAAAGATTCAAATTTCCTGAGAACGGCGTTGAGCTCTATGCGGAGAAGGTGAATAACAGGGGACTCTGTGCCATTGCTCAGGCTGAATCGTTGCGCTATAAGCTTCTCGGTGGCCTCGCTGTTCGAAGGTTGGGACTTGTTTCATCCCTCGTTTCAAATCAAAGTGTTTATACTGATCTCATTGTCTGTTGCATGTTATTTGTGCATTGTTTTGTCAAAAGATATGTCTATTTTCCTGGATGTCTGTTCAAACTATTCACAAGCAATTTCAACTTCCATGCCTTGACATGTCAAATTTTACTCTCAATTGTTGCTCGATGGGTGAATAAATTGAGATTTCATTCTGCTTTTCATGTCATATAGGCGACATGTTATGATTTATCTCCACAGTTATCTACTTTTATTTGTTTGATTTGTGCTATAATTTTGCAATCTACACATGTGTCAGTAGTACCATGAAGCTATCCTCCTCTATGAATGTCATCTATAAAGCAAATAGGTTACTAGGTACCAACTTTCTGTGTCGGAAGGTGAAGGTGATAATACTGAGGTTGCCATTTTTTCAGTTATGGCTCACTTGATCTCATGTTGAAGGCATTTGGCACATGTTCTCGCATTCTATTGCTAGTTAATGTTAATATATGAATTAATAGGTTATGGTTTAGTCATCTCTGGTGTTCTTAGCTTTTCCTTAATGCAAAATTAACGATATCTAATAGTATTCCGATCATGGTTCTGGACGCTTTCTGTTCTAATAGTATTTTGTCATGGCTCTATGAAATCAATATGGCTTCTTTTCTTTTGAAAAAAAAGCAACATAGTTCTGTCACAACTACTGCTTATCGGTTATGCTTAAACTTATTTAGCTATTGTGTCCTGTCTATTTTATTAATAGATAAAATCTATTTTCTTATTATTCTTTTTTATTTGATCGATATTATTCTTTGATGTTATTTATTTTACCAGTGATGTTTTCGTGCTATGGTCTGGCTTTCGATTTAAAATATGCACGATGGATGATTTTCCTATTATTTGTTTCAGGGCCTGTTATGGTGTATTGAGGTTTGTCATGGAGAGTGGTGCAAAAGGATGCGAGGTATTCTTTTTTCATACATGCAACAATTATCATTTCCCGCAATGTCGATATTGATTCCTATTTCTTTCAGGTAATTGTAAGCGGAAAACTTAGGGCTCAGCGAGCTAAGTCTATGAAGTTCAAAGATGGATACATGATTTCTTCTGGTCAGCCAGTTAAGGAATACATTGACTCAGCAGTGAGGCATGTTCTCCTCAGACAGGTTCGTCTGCAAAATTCATATCCATTGAGTAGATCCAAACGCTCACCCAAACCTTAATTCGAAATCACATAAGCCATACTGCTATTTTTGCACACAACACTTGCTTGATCTCTCAGATTGACCTACTTGATTCTTGTTGGAAGTCGCACTGTTGGAAGCGAGCTAGTTACAATTGCCGAGTGGGGGGAGTGATTGAAGGACTTGGAGGCATAGCCATTTGGGGTAGTAGGCAGCACAAATGTTTGAAGAGGATGATAGCATGATCTTAGGTTTACAAATTAGAACTCTAACGATTTTGAGAACTGCATATAGTTCATTTTTCTTTACTTTTAGTTTCAATTCTGAACCCACAACTGTTTAGTTTATTCTTGCACTCGTTTAGGGTTTATATCTAATCCTCGTCAACGACTGCACAGGGTGTTCTTGGAATCAAGGTCAAAATCATGTTGGACTGGGACCCAAAGGGGAAGCAGGGCCCGACCACCCCTCTTCCGGACCTCGTCACCATCCACCCTCCGAAGGACGAAGAGGAATACGTCAGGCCAGCACTCCTTGTGCCTGCAGACCTTCCCGTCGCATGATACTCATCGCCTCTCTGTTTGCCTTCAGTCTTTGACACATCACTTGGATAAGCCTGTTTGTTTTTTTTGCTTGCAACTTCTTTGATCGTTTGTTTCTGTAATTTTCTTTTGATGAAAACTGAAAATTAAATGTTTTATTGTTTTTTTAAATCAATTTTGGTTCTTAGCGATGGATATTCTATTCAATTTTTATAAAAACTTGTATTCCTATTAGGTAACCCATCAGTAATACTTTTCTCCTCAAGTAATTTATTTAGTATGATTCTGGTCTATCAACACATTTGGCATGCCTAGCTTATCCGATCGACTTAATCAATTTATCAGAAAGTATAGTGGGCAAAGGAGTTTCATACTTCAACAGTGTGAGCAAGGTGAAATAATTGATATTTTCGGCCTTATGAAATGATGGCTAGACGCCCAAACTATATGAATGCGTCATTAGTAGTCAAAGCTAAGTTATGCAATGTAGAATCAATTAACATGAGAATGACCTGCAAGTGCTTCATATGGAAATCTAGCACACAGAGTACGTGAAAGAGACAACAAACTCAAGGTACCGAGGAACATCAGTCATACGCGTGCCTGCTTCCTGTTAGTGTCCTTCCTCGGATTCACGCTTTGGGGCGTCTTTGATCTCATCTCCGGCATCCTCCTGAAAACAAGGCATAAACATGATAAGGATGTGCCGAAGACTAAATTGATAGGAGGGGGAAAATAAACTTCAAGGGGGAAGAACTGACAGTGATATCAGAGGTCCATAGGGTCAAGTTGTCACGAAGAAGTTGCATGATCAATGTGCTATCTTTGTACGATTCTTCACTGAGAGTGTCCAACTCTGAGATAGCCTCATCAAAAGCCTGTAGAAGACCAATTTCAATAGTAAAACGACATATGATGTTTTCGTATCGCAGACTACATTCAGTAAACTGAAATGTATGAAAGTATTACTGATCTAAACATTGTAAAATCTATCTCATCTCTGTTGTTGAAAGTTTACCTAAACAAATACATTCAATGAAAGACCTCAGTTAAGAGAGGGTTCTTAAAAACTCAGCAATATTGACAAGTCGAATACAAAGTAGACTTGAATAGTCAATACCTTAATCTTGGTCAAGTGGCAACTACTGGAAATGGACTCAATGTGACTCTTAGGAACTTTCAATAAGAAAAATAAAAAATTATTAAGTTGATGTTTCCTCATTACACTTCAAGGTAGTGAAAGAAATAGAATTGAACAGAAAAAAGGAGACCATAGTATCCAAGGAAGATATCTTACTATTTAATATGCAGTTATACATAAGAAGATTGTCACTTGTCCCTGACTTAATTACATTAAATTATTTCATAATATAAGTATAATCAAAGCTAAGTACGGTCTACAAACTTAAGAAAAGGATATTAGAAAGTCAAACCTGTTTTGCAAGGCTGCAAGCCCGATCAGGAGAGTTCACAATTTCATAGTAGAACACTGAGAAATTAAGAGCCAGACCAAGCCTAATAGGATGAGTTGGAGCTAGATCAGCCAGGGCAATATCCTGTAAATTTTGGAAGAGATGGTTTGGTAAAGTTCATGGTGAGGAGACAATTGAGGATCAAACCTGAGCAGATTTGTAGGCTTGCAGTGTACTCTCTGCAGCCTCCTTCATCTCATCTCCAGTCTTATATTCCGCGATGTACCTATTCGATGATGCGAAAATTAAGCTCTTCTGATGAATGCATATCAGGCAAGAAGAGGAGGAAAAATTCAATCTTTTATATGTTGTATAACCTGTGGTAATCCCCCTTCATCTTCAAGTAAAACACCTTGGACTCTGCGGCAGTGGAAGAAGGTATGAGATGGGAATCAAGCAATCTCAGAATAGCGTCGCAGATCTTGCTGAGCTCAGTCTCGATCTTGCCACGGTAGTCCTTGATCGAAGAAACATGCCCCGCATTGCCGCGGCTCTCTTCCTTCTGCTCGATGGAGGAGATGATGCGCCACGAGGCACGGCGTGCCCCAATCACATTTTTGTAGGCTACAGAAAGGAGATTGCGCTCCTCCACTGTGAGCTCTTCCACGCCCACTGTCTTCGCGACCTTCTCCATGAACTCAACCATTTCCTCATATCGTTCTGCCTGCTCGGCCAGTTTGGCCAAGTAAACATTGTCCTCGCGGGATGATTCCGCGGGCACATTCTTCCTGGCTCTCTACGAATCTAGTGAACTACTATCGTGTAGAACCTTCAAGAAAACAAATCCAGAACAAGAGCATTATTTTTTTCACCAGTTTTTTCTATCCCAACACCAAATCACATACAACGAAGAACACTTTCCACATTGATCTGTATAAAAATGCGATTTTAAGTTCGGAAAAGGGGAAGAGAGGAAGCATTTGCTGAGACTTCCACCAGCAATCTAACCGTGAACAAAAATGAAGCATAAGAGCAAAACCTTTTCATCCAAAGTATGTTTTTCAAAACAAAAAAAAAAAAACTCAATCATCGATCATTCACACAGAAGATGAACGAGATGGTCAATGGCGATAAAAGGAAATCGAGAAATAAAAATGTAGATCGCCGAAAAGAACACCAAGAAAACCTATCCCGAGGAGAAACCCCATGCCTCGCAGCGCAAAGACTAGATCGATCCAATGGGAGAAAATGGAGATGAAGAGGAGAAATCGAAGCAAGAGATGAGGATCGGAAACGCACCTTCGCGATTGGATTCGTCCAAGCTCAACGCGGAAAACCTTGCGCGCGACTGTTCCCGTTCGGATTTAACTTCTCATCACGCTTTCTTAACTATAGACAGTTCACATCCGGTCAGCGATCCAACGACATATCGAAACGCGGTCGATCAGTGGAAGTGACCGGAATGCCCACAACTGTCTGCCCAGTACGACGTGAAAAATATTTTTTTAATTTGGGTAATAATAAAAGCAATTATTAGGTTCTTTCTATTTAAATGAAAATTTTGAATTAATCTCCAAATTTAAATTTTACTTAAATTCTATTATATAGACAAACAAAAAAAAATTGTTTTTGAAAATTACTTATCCTTTTAAAATTGGAAGAAAATAAAATCACTTAAAAATTAATAATAATTTTATTCTAAATGGCTATAGACTTTCTGATTAAACTCAGTGCAAAAACTACAAACAAACACACGAATAAACTAATATATAAAACACATTAAACAGAAATATGTCTATTTTCTATGTTTTTCATATTTCATTAGTGATGAAAAATACTTTTTAAGATAAGCCACCCACCAATGTCTACTAAGAGTCAATAGTTCTCTCAATAGAAGACTTTGAAGTGCAATAAAAACATCCCTACATGATCTTGGGTTATTTAAAGAGATCTTTCATGAACCATTTGATATTTCTGAAGATCATGTTGTGCATCAATGGATAAATGGAATATCTGAGAAACTGTTCATCCTGCTTCTGAAATGGGCAGCAGTCAAGAAATTGATTTTGAGGGAGGGTGGTTAAATAGGGTGTTTTGCATTGGACACTTTTGGCTAATCAAGGAAGAAGGATAGATAACATGCGCGCAAATAAGAGTGAGTTCTCTTTTCGAATTTTATGAGTTTTCTGCTTCAGATAGGAAGGACTGGAGGCCAAATATTAAGAAAAGGATGCCACTGGAGAGTGCAACCTGCAGTCAGATTAATGTGGCATTAGTTCCGGCAGCAAGTATAATTCAGTGTTTCAAAACTTACAGGACCAAGCTGTTACGCTAGTTAGACTGAGAATAGGAAGTGAAACTAATCTAGTTCATGGGATAAAAAGAATCGGTGTTGGATAAGTTGGGAAAACGCTGATATGAAAAAGTTTATTACCATTTTTTCTGAGATCTGTGATGCCAAGCTCTTTCCTCCCAGTACTGCTGCTGTTGTGCACAATGCTTGCCCACTGTGATCCAATTTTTTTTTAAAAAAAAATAATGTAAACACATTATATATTAGTATTTTTCTCAAAATGAAAAAGGAAATTAGGAGGGATAGAGGCTGTACACAATGCCCCCCAAAACAACACCCAATGGGTTAACATCAGAGGCCAATCCAATTGTGGCAATCTGCAAAAAGCAAATCAGCTTAAGATAGCCAAGACGCACTACAAGGGAGGGGATTTATTAGCTTGACCACAATTTACCTGGCTCTTGTCACCCCATTCGCCAAAGAAAGTGATGGAAAATGCCTGCATTAGTACATTAATATGATGCCCGAGTATTTAGAAGAATTTAAAATTTTTATTTAGAGACGATACCTTTAGAAAGATCGGGGAAAAGAATTGGGTTAGAAATGGCCGCTGCTGTTTTTTTAAGTCGTCATTCTGCAATTGATGAACAAATTTACATTGAGTTATCATGTATGTCGAATGCCAGCTAAAGTTTTGCACAAAAGAAAATATTGCATATGGTAGGAACAATGATGCTTTGAGGTTATTTTAACATTTGATAGAGGTGAAAAAACAACTGTTAGAAAGGAAATAATAATAATAATTGTACCATATCGAGAAAATTGTTCAACAAATATGTAGAAGAATCACAAATTCCAATTGTGTGCATGAGTTCAATGATGCTATTAAGAGGTCCCCGATTGTGTCCATGAGATCAATATCATTATTAGATAACTAAGCTCTATGAGACAGAAATAAGACGCCTAAACATTATTCTGAACAAGTTGCAAATTGCAAATGTGCTCGAGTGATTGATGCTCGAGCAAGAAACTGTACCACTATCATTATCTTTGTGTTGAAATTCTAAATTGGGCAAATATTGACAACCTAAAAACATCCACTAAATTAAGCACTAAGCACTGTATAATGCACCAGATAATTATATTCAAGTTCATGTCCATAGGGATGTAAATCCTAGTTGATTATTGATATGATCCAGGATCACTCCTGGGGTGAAGAGAGAACTCTAGGATCTCTAGCATTGTAGGTGCACAGAATCATGATTGTTCTTACTGGTATCACATTTTCCAAAAATTTGAGGTATCATCCTTATCAAATTAGTAGGATTTGAATCAGTACAAAAAATTGAAAACATGGGAGATTTATGTGAAAAAGTTAAACGTAATTAATAATATTAATGTGTTATAAATTATTAAAAACAAATTGATAAATGAATAAATAAATAAATAAATAATATAATATAATAAGATTTATTTGACACTAAAAACAAGTTAAATAAATAATAATTAATGCTATCAATTAATAAGTAGTTGGATATTAATAGGATTAATCTGATACTAAAACTTAAATATGTTTTACTGATTATATTATTATATGCACTTTTCAATATTGATTAGGTGTTAGCTATTTTTGTAACCTAATATTTTTAATTAATCTTACATTCATTATTTTCATTATTTTACAAATTCCTATTCTTGCCATATGCATACTATATTATTAAACTATTTTGTTACTACCACTGCTGGCTAACCCAACAAAAATAAGATGTTTTTATGACAAATCTAATTCAATTAAAATAGAAAAATAGAGTAGATTAAGGCATGAGGTGCAAGCATAAAACAAGACTGTCCAAGTTATATAAGATAGGGAAATCTATAATTAAAATGAAATTAATATTTTTATTATTATTATTTCTAATTTAATATATGAATATTTTATTATTACATAGTAATTTTTTTTATTAATTTAATAGTATTTAATAAAAAAATATGGTTGATTATTTAGTTTTTTTAATTTACCAATAGAAATTTACTATTAGTATAATTTTTGTTTGTAAACATACTAAGTAATGAAATTAGTATTAGCGTCTCTATGCCGTAGGATGATTACTTGACAATGCTGAGCCCTTCTCTTCCTCCTTTAGAACCGAATCGTCTTCAGAAATCCTTCAACAATCCACCTGAAGTCACTGAACCACCTCTGTTCTTCTCTGTAAGTTGAGTTATTCCTTCCTGTAGTGCAAAGTTTTGCTCTCCTTGATAAAATCTTTAAGATTCCTGTGTTGGAAAGTCGGGTCAACAAAAATTTGGCCGTTTTCCAACAAAATCATTTTTATTTATTTTTTATGTGATTCCATCAGTTTCTTTCAAGGTGTAAGGATCCCCATCGAGAGTTCCAAACCGTATCTTGATCAATTGAGTTTGCCAACTATGAAGAGAATTCCAGATCCTAAGTTGATACTAAACTATGATTTTGGAAGATTGTAAAACTTTTTCTTCTTTTTCATTCCTGTGTATAAATATAATCCCACCACATGGCTTACAACTAAACTTGCATATGCATAACCCCTAAGCAACTTCTACCAAAAATTCTATGATCTAATACCATCCCTCCTAAAAACCAAACAAGCCACACACACCTTTTCGTCAGACACCTATAGTTAATAATTAAATACAGAATATTAAGAACTAAACTAAACCATGACTCTACTAACAGTGCTTAAGATACCTTCTCAATGTGTAATTTGGAGTAACATCCACTGCTATGGTGTTAAATGACTCAATGGGCTACAAAACCAGTAACGTCATTCAGTTACATATAGGAGAATGAATATGGGTCTATATTCTACATTTTTATGCAAACAATATAAGACTGTTGAGGGATTCCAGGACAATTGATGATAACAAAATTTAGTTATTAAATGGATTTGAAGTTTGGTTAAAAATCTAGCCTTTAGCAATCAAGATGCAGACTTCTCCAATTTGAAACAGAAGACAAGCGCTAACTTGTACTGAGGAAACTCTTGGCTTGTGTGCAATAACTGCAGAATCCAGAGCCATCAGTGGAGTTTGATATAGTAGCGAACAAAAAGCAGCAGCACGAAGTTAATGTCGGTATGTTGGAAATTCTTCTCCTGTTTTGTTTTATCGCCTTAATGCAACTTTCCTGATTCACTTGATCCTGTCACTCATGCAGCTATATGGAACTCTTTTCTTGTTCTTTTTAGTGTTTGTATAATAAGTTTGCCCTTGGTTGCAATTGGTTTGAAATCTTGTACTATATCGGATGAAACAAACAAAATGTATTGTTTCTGTAAATCATCGAAATTTGATATCACTCATTTCAATCTTTGACTAGAAAAATACTATTCCAATATGCATGATGTAAGTTACAGATTGAAGTTTGTAGACGGAGATAAAACAAAGGAAAGAAACATGAGTGGTATTGAATTTTAATAATTTATTCAATATGGTACCAGATTTAAATTCATATGGGGCACAGACATTAATGTCTCCTTTTGTATATTTCATCTCTTTTCTTTTTCAAATCCAATCTCCATATATTAAAACATCAACACGGTATTGAAGCAGTATCTGGTTTTTGAACCTCGTCTGGAACCTAACATTTATTCACATACTAGGGTATTTTCCAAAATGCCCATATTTTTTAGTAGCTTTTTTAAAAAAGGTCCTTCAAGGTTTATTAATGTTAAAATGTCTTTTAAGTTTTCAATTTTATTGTCTAGATACTCCTTTTTAATTAATTAGTAAATGAATGATTTAGGTAGAAATTTAGAAGCTCTTAAATTGAAATGTTGTTGATGAAAGTGGTGTTTTAATATTTATTTAGCATATTGATAAGAGCATGATTTAAAAATATTATTCGTAAATATTATATTCATGAATATTAATATATATATTCAAATTTATTTATTTAATTTAATAAACTATTTAATTAATTCATCCTATTTATATTGAATAAATATAAATAAATTTTTATCAAATCAAATATTAAATTTATTCACAAATATTCAATTTATTTAGGATCCTATTTCCAAGATTAGTTGAATGAAATAGGAACACTTAAACTATAAAAAGAAAAGTTCATTGATTTTATTCAGTGTGTTTGATAGGGTAGACTTAATATGTTCCCGGTTGATTCATAATAAAAATATGTATCGCATTGTTTTATTGATTTGTTTTCATTACTCTACACAAAGCACTTATCGATAAAAAATTCAAAAGAAAGATAGAAGCACATTGATTAGTCACACGAACTGTATTGTTGTGCGTGCTTGTAACTATATACCTCATTCAACTCAAATGTTTGGTAACACCTTGAAAAACGCTAGCAACTTCCAACAGATACCCAATCCAAAGTTTACTAACATTTCAAAAACACATGGCAGAGTATAGCACGCAAAACGCAAACTTAGCCTAAAAGCGAGTGGTACGTACAGGATTTGAATAAATAGGAAACTAAGATAAGTCTTTTAGTGATTTCTTTTTCCTCGACATCAAAAGATATAGTTGCCTCTCCAAGAGCTAAACAGAAGGCTTTTACTGAGGCACTCAATCCCATCCTGAGGGTGCAATGTGAGCAGTATCGACAGCAGGATCCCATCCTGTGGGAGCAGCTACTGCGGGAATTTCAGCAGCTGGGGGTGGGGCTGCTGCCATATCCCATCCATCGGCAACAACACCTGCAAAAGAGGAAAAAAGAATTTGTCATGCTGGCAAAATGGCCAAAAAACAATCCTAAACGAGAAATCCTCCGCTAACTGAAAGAGACTCGGGTTTCCAAGTCATCGTTAACCTGGCTCGTCTGGTCTAGTTCTGAGTGAAAAAAAAACTTCTATTCGATTAAGTTAACAAGCCGAACTCGAGCTTAACAGTATTTAATTAGTGAGCTCACAAACATATTAGTTTAAAGACTTACAAACATATCATTTAGAGGCTAATTAATCTTATTTTATATATATATATATATATATATATATATAACACTAAATATCACATTATAAATATAATAATATCTTAATAATTAGACTTAAAAACAAAACACCATTAAGTTCAAGCCGTTAACAAACTATTTAATTTCATTATAAACCAAGCTCGAGCTTAAAAATTAAAACTTAGTCGAACTGAAACTGAGCTCAAGCTATAATATTATCGAGCTTAGGAAAAAACGAATCAAGCCGAGTTTAAATATCTTGTTCGGCTTGGTTCGATTACACCCCTAGATATCTACTTTTTAGTTAATACCAATACATCTAAGTTTTCAATGACTAACTAAGACAGCTAGATCATTTGAGAGGGCTCAACCTATAGTTCTGATACATAACTCAATTAAGGATTGGCATCTTTTGCAAAATGCACAAGCACTGCAAGTTAATCATACTATTATTAATGTTGTGAAATTAGACATAAATATTTTTAAAATGGATTGACTTTGACCTTGGTCAGCAGTCCAGTCGGCACCAGTCACTGCAGGAATGGCAGTAGTAGCTGGAATATCAGACGTCCATTGCTGGGTAGTCCAGTTATCGGTAGGCACCATTCCAGTGTATTCAGGTACGGCACCAAATTCAGGTGCCACAGGAGCTTCAGTTTCTTCCTGTTCCTTGGCCTCCTCAGGGTCTCTGTAGAAAAACAGATCTACCTGCAAATAACACAAAATATAATTCAAATTAGAAGATATAGAAATGCAACATTTGTTTGATAAATAAAATTAAGATAATTGAAATAGGAGCAATCCACAAGATACCAATACCAACAAAAAGGGATAAAAGAACAATAACAGTAGTTCACAGCAACTTACCATTACTTCCCACTTACGCCCAGGGGCAATGGTCCCACGCATTTGCAGAACCATCCTTGCCAACAACCAGTAGAGGCAACCAATGCTTAGTTTTCCCTTGTTATTAGCAGGAATACCAATGTCAACATATCTCATTGGTGAATCGGTGTCGCAAAAGGCAATAGTAGGAATGTTACCGAGAGCCGATTCCTTGATTGGCTGTAGGAAGCACCAAAAGATGAAATTAAGCTATCTCCCTATCTCCTTTCGTAATAATAAAATTATTCCAAGGTAATTCACCTGATGGTCTGTCCTTGGATCCGTGAGAATGAGCAAACGAGGTTCGCTGAAGGATGTCTGAAGTTGATTGGTAAATGTTCCAGGAGTGTGCCTCCCAGCAATAGGATGGGCGCTGGTATATTGGGCAAATTTCAGCACAGCTCTCTGACCATAAGGCCTGGCAGACTGAACAATGATATCTTGGGGATTCTCAATTGCCACAATCACTCTAGCTGCAAGCTGAAGCTTTTCCCAAGTTTTCCCAAGATTGATTATGAAAATACCTGACAGTAACAGTTCAACTATCCACTTCAGTGCGAGTAGTTGGATCAAAAGCAATATACTAGTAACAACATTATAAAAAGAAATAAGTGGGAACAAATCTTGAACATAGAACACATCTCATACTGTTAAAGCTTGCTAATACTTACCCCAAACTAGTCAGTCACTTGGGATTGTGCTTAGCAATAGATTACAAGTAGTCCTGTAAAATCTCAAGCTAGAACCTAAAATAAAAAAGGCAAATAGCACTTGGCCTTAATGTAGATTAAAAAAAACTCCTTTACAATTTCTAGTTACTTGGATGAGTTGCATTAATATGATAATCCAAGACCTTAATCTGTAAACAAGTGTGAGCAAATATAAAATGCTTGATGAAATGCCTCTGAAGCTCTATATAACTAGTTAGTATAAACTTCATCACATTGAAACACCAATTGCAACTAGATTTCATCCATCTGCCAATAAAGGGCCATTGTTTCTTTCAATAAATAAAAGTGAAAGATGGATACTTGGATGGATGAATTTGAGCATCCATCTTTGATGACTTGTTGAATATAAAGGAACAATTCATAATAATTTATTTCTCATATGTCAAAAGTATTTGATCACAGGGACTACAACGCTTGGCAACACATCCATTAGAATCATTGTGTGCAATAGAATCTGAAGTACGAAAAAGTAGAGAATAGATTGGCTCATCTTTATTCCCTTCTAGCTATCCACTATTCATCAACAAAATTTAAACATATTTTCATTGATTATACACCGTGTACAAAGTAACTGTGGCTTTACAAACTCACCGTTTTACCCCAAATCTTACTGTTTCGATGCCTAATTTTGCTAAACAGAAGATAATTATCGCATCCTACGGCATCCAGTGAGTGCATATGCTAATGAAAACTTAGAACGCGAAGACGGCAGCAATGGAAAAACCATGGCGGTTCCACAACACCAACAACAAAGTCCATAGATCCGAAAAGTAAGGTCACTCACCATCAGGTCGTCTCTTGTAGACGTATCGCTCCATCTGGAAGTCGCAATTTTTGGTTCCAAGGTGGACGTCCGCCGCCAGCATCATCTGGATGTCCTGCTCCCTCTGCGAGAGAACTCTCGTCGCCGCCATGACTGCTGCAACTTCTACAACGAAGGCCCAGAACCCTACGCGGCACCACAGTCAAAAGGTAGCCGAAATTCGTTCGAGGTGGGGAATTTATCGCTCGCATAAAAACCCTAATGACGATATAAGCAAATGACGAAAACAACCCTGGCACATTTGGGCCCATTAACAATTAATATGGGCCGGGTTCGGAGAATCAGATCCAAAATGTCTCAAATTTTGGCGGGACACATTACATATGAGTTCAAATAGGAGTGTAAATAAATCAAATCGTCCGTGAGCTACTCGAAATTTTATTTAATAAAATCTTATTTAACTCATTTAATGAGGTTCGTTAAGATAAATAAATCAAGCTCAAGTTTCACAATATTTAGCTCATTAGCTTGTGAATATGTTCGTTAAGCTCATGAATCTACTTTTAAATAAAAATAATAATAATTTTGATATTAAATTTATAGATTGTATACTCTATTTATGAGACATATAGACAAATTTAGAATTAAATTATAAATTTTAATAAGAATATTATAATTTTCTCTAAATATATAATTTAATTTTTAATGAATATTTAAATTTATAATTTCTATTTACTAAGCTCGTTTAGGTTTGATAAAAGTTCGAATAAGATCATGAACCATAAATATATTCGTTAAATAAAGCTTGAGCTCGGTTCGATTATAAACGAGTCAAACTCAAACATTCAAGAATTCAGCTTGGCTCGACTCGATTACACTCTTAAGTTCAAAAAAACATATGACATTATGTCATCCGTCAAGATTCATTTATGCTTCCTAATTTATTTTGATGATTTATAAAATTTTTTGATAAGTTTAAACTGATCATTTTTAAAATTAGTCGGATAGTAAGAATTAAATACCTTGATTATATAAAAAAAAAAATGGATGAGGGAAGAGGACGAGGAAAAGCTTCAGGTTGTTTGGAGGCATATAGGTGGTTGAGGTATAAGTATTAATCCACGGACGAAATGATAAATTTCATCTAAGTTGGTTGGCATGGGTTGACATTTAAAAGTTAAGACCATGAATAAAACTAAGATAGTCTGAAAGAAAGAGTCGAATGCTACACATGAGACTAAGCTGAGTTCCAAAGTATAGACATTAAAATTTTAAGCTAGACTTGCAACGGATATGCCGTCTTTCTCCAAGATTAGTGGGCAAAATCAGGATACATAGATTACTCAAAAAAACATACAATCAAGTGTAATCAAACAAATGGAAGCATCTAGGTCATTTTGAAGGGCATGATGGCTAAAAAACAGAGTTAAATATGAACCCATGGTCATGGGACTCAAATTTTGGCAAAAAAAAATACAAATTTCTCTAGTAGCAAAGTGCTAGAGAGCCGTCTCTCAAAGAATATAGACACTTATTTACACCAAACAGAGAAATTAATAAAACTAACACTTTCTAGTTATTTTCATTGCAAGAAGCAGTGCGTTCTACAAAATCATAATGGGGAGGGCTACTGATACACAAGGGTAGACCAGTCCCACATTCTTTCTCTAGACATTCATTTGAGCACATAAATAAGAAGGAAAAAAAAAGCGGGAAATTAAACTTGATCGTAGATGCTCCTAGATGATGAATTAGCGTGGCTATGATACAAACGCCCTTTGTCGGCGATGAACTACAGCATGACATACAAAAGAATGGCCTCTGGCAAACTCTGGCTTGTCGATACCTTAGCTGGTCGGCACAACTGGTTGCGCCACAATGGACTTCCTGAGTAGAGATGGAAGTGTGCTTTTCTGTTGTACCAGTGTGATCTTTTCTTGATGCCAACTGAAAGTGCATGTGGATACAAATTGCAAAATTTTGCAGAGTGGAGGTTGCACTATTGTCGAATCTGTGTAAGAAAAACACGTTTATATACAGTTCGTTTTTCTTTGTCAAGTGCTCCCTGCAACCTCAGCTGCCCGTTGTCGCATCATCTCCATCACTGCTGCCCGCCTTCTGGAATCAGACTGCTGCTGCAATCTTCTCAAGTGCTCTTTCAAATCCCTGGAGAGATTTGAAATGGTGTGTCATGCTGTCATGTAACGGCATGTTGGAAGTCTGCAAGGGTAAGAAAGGTACCTGCACCGCGGTACGCTGCATTCTGATTCTTTACAAGCGCGAGAATGTATTTGGAGGAGGTACCACATTTTCTTACACAGAACACAGCCTCCAGAAGCACGCGTCCTGCATTGAATTCCATGGCGGAAAAGACCTTTAACTTTGCGGCAATTTGGATATTGGCATTGAGGAGAGCGACACTGGGAAGCGTGCACCAAAAGATCCAACATTTTCCTAAGCTGCAGCACAAAATCAGATGAGTGAGCAAATGACATTGAAAAATGAGGCATCAAAAGTTTGGACCTGAGTTGGACTACAGAGAACTTCAAGACAATTTAAGATGGTGTGACATGTTATTGTACTGGGTTAAAAAAAATACTGCAAATTGTAAACTATTTGAAGTTGGGCTTCAAACTTTCATCACGACAATTTGCATGTTTAGGTTATACAAAAATCAACAATTTTGTAGTGTGTCTGCTTCTTTTGGAGTGGCATTTGCACATGATACTACGAGTAGAAGTTTAGCTAATGAGTTTAGACAAACAAATCCAGAAACTAAGAGCTAATCTATAGGTTGCTTTACAAGCTTGGCTATTATACACTAAGAAGTTGCAATGCTTGTGACAAAGTTAGCTAAAGTCTAATGCATGTAAACCTTTAAGATAAATCACTTTTTAGTGATTTATCACAAGTAAAATATTGAACTTACTAGTAATGAGTTAAGTACATATTTATTTTCTACAAGACAATTTAATAAAAATACTTTTAACAGCAGTATTGATTTGAACCATACTTGATTCACAATAAATATCTATATGATGTGTGTTAAATTATATGACAAATTGCATGCTAAACTCTTTTATCTAACGGAATTTTTGAATCAACTTTTCTTGGATTGCTTGTTCAGAATTCTTCAATTGATAATAAGAATAGCAGGGTTTTTTTCCCCATTAGCAACGCTCTTGTTCAAAGTATCTATTAACCCAACCCAAAGAAGGATTTTAGTTTGTTTGCCATTCCAAACAAATTAAAAGACAGTGATAGGATCCCCTTAGGCTACTGAAAATGGGTTGAGGAAACAAGATGTACAAAAAAATGTATGTGAGAATAGGTGGATGTGTAGAGTTACTAGACTAGGATTAACTCCATAGATGATAAAATAGGAGGAAATAGATTTAGATGGTATGGACATAACATTGGTACCAAGAGTTTCTATAGTTAGAAGAGTTAAATTTATTGGTGGAATTAGAGGCTAAAGAAAATATTAGTCAATGTAACCATAAAAAAAATCAAATATTTTGAGTATTACTGCCAATATAGTCTTTGCCAGAGCTCAATTGAGGATTGAGTTAAACATGGCTAGACGATGATAACAATGATGATGAATATCATTCCCAATGCACAACTAAATTACCTGTAAAACACGTTTTGCTCGAGCTTCTTTATTTTGTGCATCACGATCCGCCATTGATGGATGATTAGTCAACTTATGTGGATGGTCAATACCACCTTTTTTATAACAATCATTGCATACATCAAAATCGGGACAACTTTCACAACGCCACCCCAAACCAGATTCAATATCACGGTGGCAAACATTGCATGTGGTAACAAATGCAGGGGCAGCAGGATTGTGGAGATGGTATAAGATCATCATAGATGAATGCTTAGCACGCCGTAGCGTATCATACTGATAGTGGTTCCCTTGACAAAGGCTCAGAAATGCCTGCCTAGTGTCGAAAAACTCACTTTCAAGAATCTCATCTTTGTCCTTTGTGTCATATGCAACATCATTAATTTCAACCTACAAGGCAATGAGGCATACAGTTAGCCACCGAAGTTTTGTAAAAAAGAAAAAAAGAAAGATAAGATAGACAATCATGCCAAATCTTGCTTTCTATGATAAAAAATAGCAAATGCACAATTAAAACAGCAAGTAAAAACAGGAAACAAGCAATCTGTCAACTGAACTCACTGGATATAGCAGATGCTTTTCCCTACTATTAGGAGGATGTTTATCCCTTTCCTCAATTCTTAGTTCTGCTTCATGACACCTGCACACAAAACAGAAACCAATCATTTTCAGTTTTGAACATTTTTCAGCTACTTCTATAGAAGACATGTGAATATTACTGAAAGAGTGTGTCAATGAAATTATTTCATGGATGAGCTGTAAAATCAATATAGCACAACAGTTAAGTCAGGATATTTGACAATTGTTTTCTGGAATCAGTTTTTTATATATCTTTTTTTGGAAAAAAAGAATTTAAATAAAACAATTAATGCACATGTAAGCTTTGTCAAACAGCCAATTCAAGCACCTAGTTCCTTTAAGTCAAGACGATTAGTTCTTTCACTGTCTCTTCAATGTTAATGGTATTATTTATTCTAAAGGTTTAGACTTTACAATACTTACCTATCACAAAGTTGAAAGTTTTTGCATTGATTGCAAACCCATCGCGTCCCAGATACCATTAATATACAACAATGTGTACAGGAATATTGTAAATGGACCATTATAAAATCTTCCTTCATAGGGCATATAGTTTCGCCAAGCTGTGGAAGACAGAAAGATGGTTGAGATAGCTGGAATATTTGACTTTTCATGCGCGTGCGCACAAAAAGGATATAGCTAAACATGAACATAATCAAAGATAACCCATAAAAGCCAATCCAGATTTTACAAGGCTATCATTATAATAGTCAGAACATAATAATAAATTACTTTTTGCATTAGCAGGGCATCCTTAGAGGCATTTCCAGAAAGATCAGTCTGGCCAGCAGCTTTTAAAGCCCTTTTCGTAATAGTCTTTTTGGTTTTTCCTTTCTTCAGTTGTTTTCTACCGTCTTCTTCTTGACGAAGTTGGTTTATCATATCCTCAGCTGCACCAGGCCAATAATCTCCATCGAAATATGGTAAACGAGCTGCAGTTACTCTGGCCTTGCACTCACCCATAGTTGTAAAGAAATGATCATATAAATTTATCAGCTCAACAACAATATTCTCCTTAGAAGCTTTTCGTAGCATTGTCAAGTACCTGTGGACGGTATAATCCAAATAATACGCAGCTAGCAAATAATGATAGTGAAAGGAAAAAAGAAATAAATGCCTTAAGCTTACCACTCCCTAAGTTTGTCAGATTTTGGAGTCTTCTGAATCTCAGGATGGCAGTATAATATGTAGTCTTCACCCTTCAAAGGAGGACAAGCCCATATATAACAGCTAGTAAAGCCCCGTTTCTTGCAATACTCAAGGTATCCAATCTAGAGCAAAAATAATATATGTTACAGACAAATAGATTGAAACAGAGTTCAATCAAAGTATATCATTATTGCTTTTATGCCGGAAAAAAAAAGTTTCCACAGAGAAGAAACAGGTTTTTCTAAAACCTATCTAATACATGAAAGACATGAACACTGTCTATTAAATACCAGAATTTCATGATAGACAAAAGTTCGCAAAGCTTCCCCGCTCACTGCCTTGATCTCAGGCCTGAAGTACTTAACAGAGTCTAGATATGATAGATAGACACGCCTCTGATTAGGAAATGAACATTCTGAACTAAATTCTTGAACATACATCCCAAAAAGGCATACTTCTACACCTTCTATTTTCTGAAACAGCAATATAGCCTGAAAATGCAAAAATGAGCTCAGACATTTGGAGAATTAGTCACGAGTTCAAGCCACTTTTAACTATATTCAGGGGTTTGGTTAAACTTTTTCTCTGGAATAAAATAATGGTAAATATAATTGTCATTGATTACTCAGAATATGTCTATTCTACCTTGGATTTATAGGGGAACTCTTTTGGGTAATTTTCTTCCTGAAATATCTCAAGAAAACGCTGCTTTACTTCCAATTTTTTATCAACAGATGATACAACTCTAACCACAAGTCCTTCAGCACCAGGCACCTAATATAAGAGAAAAAAATCTCAAATTAGAAGTTAGAACAAAGACAAATGTTAGAAACAAAAAGATTTTTTTTTCAGAAAAAAAATAGTCTAAATAATTAAGTAAAAATTTAGAAATGCAAGTTAACAAAGGGATTAAATGATGGAGATTCCAACTATTGAGTATTCTGAAATTCTACCACAGGAACTAATCATCAAGAGAACTCCAAAATGGCATTGATCAACAACAACAACAACCACCAAGCTTTATCTCACTAGGTGTGGTTGGCTATACCAAAATGGCATTGATCAATGACAAAAAAAAATCATATTAGTTAAGCTTCGACAAAACGAATCTACAGAGCCAAACCATCTATTTTTAAATGTAGCTAATGAATCAGTCAAATGAAAAGAGAAACAATGAGTTTTATCTACAATAAAAGAAGAAAGAAGCATTATGTGTTAGGCTTTAGGTCCATGATAAAGCAACTCCATTGTTAGCTCCCATTCCAATATATGTGGAAATTTCCAGCTGATTCCAATCATGAAGGAAAGAAAAGATCAAAGGAGCAGTTTTAACATGTGTGGAATAAGCTGGAAATTTCCATTGATATATTCTTTCCTTCATGATTAAAGTTACTAAACAAGTCCACAAGCTTAACTAGAAACTTGGAGTATCAGTTCAATCTACTAATTAAAAATGGATTGAATAGTGACATACCATCAGAGAAATGAACAATAGCACAAGAAGAGATGAGAAAAATAACAGGATTGGAATAATATTAATAATAAGCAAGATACAACTATGTTTTTTATGCAACACATATAGAAGATAGGTAGGATCACTTATAGATAACCAATTAACTGTCTATAAATAATTCAATTTATAGTCTCCCAAATCCCTTTTAAGACCTCAATTTCTATAAAGAAAAGGTGCAATAAGTCAACAATATCTGGCTTACCTCATCATAACTTTTCCCAAGCTGCCTAGCTCTCTCTTGCCTCTCCTGCTTAAGCTGTCTAAAAAGCCGCTGCTCTATGTGATCACTCAGTATAGTTCTAGGCAAATCTTTTGCACCAAGAACAGCAGTTTCAGGCAAGGGCTTTCGTTCCCCTTTCTCTATCTCCTCCACACAGCAATTAGGGCAAGTATATTCTGCTTCACCGTCATTTCTTCGACCATTAAAAAGAGCACATACTTGGTGTTGCCAAGATTCACATTTATCACACTGCACCCACTGTAGTGGAAATATAGATGGGATAAGTTTGATCTGATCATACAAAGCCAGGCTGCATCTCAAATTCAAAGAAAATACAATAAAATATTTACCCATTCTTCAGTTTCCTCATCGTTTCTCCTCTTCTCTAGCCTTGCTTTTAAGAAAGTAGATCCTTCAGCTTCTATAGTGTCACCACGGGCTTCATTATAACAAGGAATACAGAAGTAAAGACGGGTTTCACCAGTCCCAACTGTATAATAAAAAGCATTTCGTTTTATTCGAGCGCCACATGGGGAACAATATATTGGAGGAGGGTCAAAAGTGAGTTTTTCTACTGCACAAAGCTGGCATGAGTTCTCTGTCATTGAGCGCTCCAATGCTTGATTCTTCTCAGCTTTTGCTTTACTCTGAAATCAAAACTATAACTTGCTATCAACAAGCATTAGGAATTTCCAACCTTTTGCAGGAAATGATGAGTGCAGAACATAGAGGAAGACAGTCTGAGACGGACAGATAGAGCTTTATAAGTTTTTCCATCAAATCCATTCATTCAATAGGAAAAAACTAGAACAAGCATCCCAACTATTTGGCATTCTCTGCATGGATCCTAGTCCAGTAGTAGTCGCAATTTTTTTAATACATGAACCTTATGGTGCATGTTGCCCCGGAGAAATAAAATTTCCACCATCCATGCATCGTGGCATAGGAACAGTCTGGAAATATGAAAATTTAACATACACCGGCACATACACTCACATGCACGATACTCATTGACACAGGCTGGAATTTTCATAAGCTTTTGCAGGAAATGGCAAATGCAGAAAGGGAGAGGAAGAAAATTTGGCAAGGACAGATAGAGATTTTATAAATTTCTTCCATCTAAACCATTAGTACAGTACAATGGAAAAAAAAACAAGAACATGCATCCCAACTATTATTTGCCATCCTCTGCATAGGATCTAGTCCAATAGCAGTTACAGTTTTTTTTATACACGTGGCAAAAGGCGATTCGCTCGCCCCTAGCGCCCCCGCCAACCTGTCCCTATGCCAACACGGAGGAGGTAAATCACGGATGGCTACTAGCTATTAGTGACAGTTTTTTTATACACAAATCTTATGGTGAATGCTGTCCTCGAGAAATAAAGTTTCCATCATAGATAGGGCTCTAAATGAATAGGACATTCATGAACAAACTTGGTATTAGGCTTGATAAAATTCGTTTATGTTCATTCAATCGTAAACCTATATATATAAAATAAACGATTGAGTAGTAAACTTGGTTCGTTAACATTCATGAACAAAGTTCATGAACAAAATTATTTATTAATATAAGTAAAATTTAATTATAAATTTATTTCTTAATTTTTTATTCAAATATACACAAATAATAATTTTTTATAATCTCAAATTATTCATAATATGTTATAAATAATAAAAGTTGACTAGATAAAAAGCTCGAGCTCGATAAGATTTTTAATAAACAAGCTTGAACAATCTCGATAAGTGAATAAACAAGCTTGAACACAGTTACATTCGGTTCAGTACGGCTCGTTTACACTCCTAATCATGCATGCCACATGGCATGGCTACAATGTTGGAAATATGAAGATTAGCACACACCTACTTGCATACATGCACCCCAACCCGCACGTGCACACACACACCCGAGTGAAAAAGTACATACAAGTAAAAAAGCCAGCAACCAGGAAAAAAAAAGTCCAGCCCATAATGAACATACCGATTTTTTTTAAATTATTGCAAGAGATCTGCTGCTCTACATCATTCATGTGGACTTCTAAAATCTAAGAATTGAATACATAAATAGATGTACCCTTTTTGGCAGTGAATTAGAGCTTATGATATACAAATAGTACATCAGCTTAGATGAACATAAAAAATGTATGACATGTAGGAAACAACTTCAGAAGCATCCTCCAGAATTGTATGCTTAGAAATACACAACAATAGACTTGTTTTCTCAGTTAAAGTTGTCTATGGATGAATTTGATATAGATTGTCCATTTGGAATCCAAGCAATTAAAATTATATTGATACCAAGAATATACTACATAATAGACATTATGCCAGTGGATGTAGGTGCAGCGAGGGAAAGGATTTTTGATAGACTTAAATAAATCTAGTGACTAGTAAAACTGGCTACAAAATAAGGACATGCCAAATATACAAATGATTATTTGCATTTTCACCATTATGGTTAAGTTACATCTTCTGCATTGCCTTGTCGACAGAATCATCACATGTTCTTTGCCTCTAACAGAATAATTGAAGAACATGTTTAACATGTAACAATCATTATCAACTATTAAGTTGTTTCAATGTGCCTTCTACAAATTGATTAGTGAAGAAAAATAGGTTCCATTTAATCTAGGCTGGTCCAAATATCTTGTCTCTATAAATTGTGTTCCAGTTCTTTGGCCAAAAAAAAAAGGACGTAGTGTAATCTCTGGTTCAAGAGAAAACTAATGCAAACTTTACCTAAAACATAAGAAGGTAGAAAGGACTCAAGTACCACAGTTGTGTAACTCCTAAGTTCAAAAGAAAAAGAATTTAAGATCTGAGTGCTCACCTTTCAACATAAACTTCAACCCCTACGAAAAGCCTAAATGCTAGCATATTTCTGGAACCTGAACCTCATACGACTCAAAATCAGATCTACACAAAGAATTTACAGAAAAGATTGAGACATTTCTTCTCAGATACAGAAATGCCTAAATCAAATACACACTCAGGTGCAAGTTCAACGCAACTTTTGAACTGACAATTAAAGTTACTTAAAGTAGTATAAATCAACTTTTGAAGGATTGCCTAAGGTACTAGAAGTTTTGTTACCTAGGAATCACAACAGAAACTAAAAGGTAGAAGGATGTAATATATAAATAATATAAGGCTAAACATGAAAAAATCTAACCCAGTTAACTTGAAGGAAGCAAGAAATAGTAGAGACAGAGGAAAATTAGTTATCTAAGAAAAACTACTCAGAAAGATAACTTAATATTGCTGCCATCAAACAAAATTAATGAGTGCCAAAAACCTAACCTGACCAACCCATTGCCTCAGACCAACTATGTGCTCCTTAATTTGTTCGGGAGTGAACAGTTCGATCAATGAAACACCTTTTATTTTTGGCTTTCCTGATTTATTTCCACTGACTAAATCTGTTTGTAGGTTTTCATGATCCTGCTGGATATTACTGACTGACTGGTCTGGCACGTTATCAACCAACATGCTCTCTTGTTTCACATGAACATCAACAGACTTAGCAATAGGATCTTTTTTCCAGTTTGGTGAACTTACAAACCCATTGCTTGTACTGCTAAGAGTTGGTTTTTTGTCTTGCCTGGATCCAGAAGATTCATCCATCTTCACAATCACCTCAGAAATAGCAGGAAGAGTTTGTTTGAATTCCAAAGACTGTGCCTCCTGGGGATCAGATGCTTGATTCCCAGATGAAAACTGAACTCGTGAAAAATCATTGTTAGGAGAAAAGGTTGTATTTTGAACCTTCAGGCGCTTAGCCAAATACTCTTTGTCCTCAAAATTTTCAGTTGGCATGGTATCTTTTTTTATTGTTTCGGTAACCTTTTGTGTTTCAGTTTCCCCAGCGGTACCAGATAAAGCATGAGCATGTGCTTTATAATTTGCAGCTAAATGGTTGCGTACTGGGATGCAGACAGGACAATCGAGCACTTTGCAATTGCGAATATGCCCAACAAGTTTCCTAGATTGGAAACAGCGTGGAAAATTACAGTGGTCATTCTTACAGGTGTCCATATGCAAAACCAACTCTTGAACTTTGGTGCAGTTAGCTTCTTTGCATAATCCCTTCGGTGCTGGACACCGGCGAGCATGGTGTATAAATAGCAGCCACCTTACTTGTTTAATATAATTTTGCTTGTTTATATAGTCTTCATGTTCAGAGTTCACATCTCTGGTAGATAGATCACATCGCTGAGGGTCATCTTGCCTTATTGTTCTTTCCAGCTCCTCCTCAAGTTGTTGACAAGATAATTTATCTGGCATCTGTGCATGTAATGGTTGAGAATTCCACTGAAACTGGAGATCCTCTGCTTGCAGTCCAGTTGACAAATGATCAAACTTGTCTGAAAATCCATCAGACTGCACATTTGGATGCAGCAGAGGTTGTGAATCCTCTGAAACTGAGACATGAAAACCTTGAGATCCCAGATGACCAAGGAATTGAACACTTTTAGCATGGTCCTCAGAAGAACCAATCTGGTGGTATTGTGTCTGAGACTGGTCCTGTGCAGATGATGACTGAATCAAAGGATCGGAATAGACTATTTTTGCATTACCAGGTATTAGCTGCTCGGCAAAATGTGAAGCCACTGAGGAATCTCTCAATGAATCAGTCTTTGGCATCAATTGTTGGTTCTGTATGCTACCTTGATGTCTCCGTAATAGTTGATACTGGTTTGGAACATACTGCGGGTAAGCTTGACTAGGCTGCTGTGAAGACTGTTCTGCATGTTGTGGTGATTGTAGTAAATTTTCACTGGTTGACTGGGATGACTGGTAATTCAATTTCTCTGATTGATCGAGAAATTGGGCTCTTACATTCAAAGGAAGCCTCATTGATTGTAAACTAGCATGATGATTTAGCAAACCTGAGTTGGTTCTTAACTTAGGATGCAAATTTACAGCATTCATGTTGTTCATAGCAGATAAAACAGATGAATCAGGTCCAGGAAATGTCTCAGAGGATGTAGCATTAGGTGCATTTGAGTTGTAGACATCATCAACGATAGATGATAGTTGATGTGACAATGATGCTGCAGATAGGGAAAAGGCTAACATCTACTTAGTTTGTTATGAAGAACAAAATCATACATTAACAATAGTAAATAAGTAAACTGGCTGAAGCTACAACATAGATAGTGACATTATATTTGATAACATCAATAATCCAATGAAAACAAACATAGAGAAGAGAACCAAAGAAGTAAACGTGCAAGAAAAGAACACAGATAGTATGCTTGTGATAGGAGAAGATTACTTGGCTCTCTTAGTTGGTGTTGTTGCTGATCAAAGTTCTTCTGCAGGGGCTTTAAAGAACTAACATAAGGAGGTGGGCCTACAAAACCCTCTGATGTTGCAGAGCCATTGTTCCCAACTAAACCAAATGTACCATTTGCAAGTCCATTTGAGATCCCATAGGGGGAACTCTGGTGAATAACATTGGACCTTATTCCAGCACCAATTTGATGCAGCATATGGCTGTTCTGATTGACTATGTATTTTTTTTGCTGGAGTGGATGTTGAGCCACAGCAGTGTCAGTGTTAGAAATTCCGACTACATTACAAGACTCAGAACTGGCAGCTACATGTTGATTATTAAATCCAGGAGTTGGTATCATCTGAGGAAATTGTCTTGACATGTTACTCGGTGTTACTGAGGGCATCATACTTCTTCCACCTGCACCAAGAGCATAATTGGCAGATTGTTGATGGTAACTACTTGAAACTGTTCCTATATGAATGTCAAAAAAACAGTCAGCAAAGGATACCAAAAATATTATTAAAAAAAATCTTATAAAGGCTTGCCATCTGAGAGGATGGAAGAGGAAAAGTTACCAGCATCATTAAGACCGTATGAGGTAAAATTTCCCATGTTTGTTGTATTTTGAGGAGCAATAGCATTATTGATGCCAGTAAGTGTAGGGTTCTCTGGTTGAACTGAAACAGAAGCATTAATACCAATATTGTTGGATATGCCCGGAGTTGGAATCATTGTGCTAGCAGTTGAGGAAGGTAAATTCTGATGCGGCAAAGATCGACTGTGACTGACAACATTCTTGATTATTGATGATAAACGATTTTCGATTGGTTCTAAAGCTAAATTCAAATAATCTTCCTGGTTGGAAATAATATCATATGTTAGATCAATGCAAAAATACAACCTTAAAAAGCATTACATTTTATGAAGCTTCCTTGGAGAAAACATTGTTTCATCCTAAGAAAATTCTAGAATTGAAGCCAATTAAGTAGTGCTTACAAAAATTATAAATATCTGATTCAAAAAGATAAATGAGGCACAATATTTTAGAAAAGAGATCTTATAAAAATGCAAAGGACCATAATATAACAAAGAAAGTTACCCTAGTGGGAGTATCCTTGTATATACGCTCCTCCAAACGCCTAACAATTTCTGGTAACTTCCGTACCCACTCTTCAGAAGACGTTTGGTTTCTTTTTAGAAGTGCATTATAGCTGGAAAATGTAAAGAAATAAATCAATATTGGTATACAAATTTAACAATTCATTTGATACTTTGATAAGATTACAAAAGTCCAAAATAAGTAGAAGAGTTACTTATGATGTATATTCTCAGCTCTACTGATGAGAAAAGCCTAACCCACAATTCCACAAGTATTGTTTTCTATTGCCATAATGAAGGCTCTTTCCAATTCTAGAATTTTATAAGTTCTCAAATCCCTGTATGAACTTGATACCATCTCTAGTCACTTTGTTGTAGTAACTACAAACAAATATGAATACTAGGGGAACATATTGCTCAAGATTCATAAGCTTGAGATAATAATCACCACGGATCAATAAATTTATCCCAGACTATTGATGCAAGTTGCAGATAGAATAAAAATAAAAAATAAAAAGCTGGGACAGATATCATATTGATATTCGAAATAAAGAACTCAATTGTGATTCTTACATAGATCATACTAATTCTTCTCAAAGAATGATGGGCTTAACTGAAGTTATCCCAAAATTAATAGATCAACTAGATGAACTTCGTGTAGCAATTGTGATTAAGATTTCAGTTTAAGCAGGACAGTATGGAGAATTAAACAATTGTGAATAGTTATGTATACGAGTGCACAGTGCACTTGATGTTTCTAAATTTTCATAATGAGAAAATCACTGTATAGTATTTATTTCTAACTAGAAGATAAATGATAAATCCTTCATGAGCAACCGAACCCCATAAAGATAGATGATAAGACTAGTCAAATAATTACTTTCCATGAACAATTTCAAATCTAATAAAACTTTCTTATAATATACTTTGTTGTGTCAGGTTTTATCAACCAGGCCTCCACAAGAAGTGCTAGACTGAGTTGGAGAGAACTTGAGATAGAAGCTGGCAGACACCAAGTAATGTCATGCTTAGGGGAAAGTAAAGATGCATGCTCATAATCACCATTTAAAATCTCAAGTCATGCTGAAGGCGAAATTTTCCATTCCAACTGTTGACCAGCATGCAAGGTTTTGGATACAATTTCTCTGAATAAATAATTGTGTCAAGCTCCTCCTCTTCTGCATCACGAACCCACTTTGCATCTTCTTCCAAGACCGGCATCAAACCACACATGCAACATAATGTATATTCCAAAGGCTGCTTCTCCAAATAATTGCAATGAGCTCCTCCTCCACATCTTCTCCTAAGGTCGCACCTTCATTTCTAAAACCCTAGCTTCCTCCTCCAACACCAATTCACTCTGCTTCTTCTTTCTCCTCTATTGTCGACTCACGTAATGTCTCTCCACATTCAAGGAAACTTCCTCGTCTTCTACTCCTCTTATTCCTCTTTTTCTGACAATGGCGCCCTCCTCTCCTCTGTTGGCACACCTCCAGCGTCAACAATGGCACCGATAGCACATCTCAAGCCGGCCAAGGACTAAACCTGTAGGTCGGCTCAAGATTTCAATCCTTGCCCGTTATAACACCACATCCGATTCTAGAGTTTACAATTTAGTGGGTTTTCTAGACCTAATTTAGCGAGCATCAGCAAACCTAATCATGCATTGAACAAAACTGTGATTGAAAACAATTTCCACTCAAGTGTATGGTAAAATTATGATAGAAACAATGTAGGAATGTGAATGACCAAAAAGGAATTGAAAACAAGTTCCTGTGGCAGATTTAGGAAAAATCTTATGCAATTAATTCAAAAAATTTAAGCAAAACAAGCAACATGTATGGAAGAGGCAACTTTTGTTGGAAAAAAAAAATTGTTGAAACCAAATCTAACTCACATAAGACAAACTAAAATTGAACATAACGTATGAGTATGCATGCAAATAAAACATAACTAATGGCGTGTTTAGTTAGGTAAAGATAGGAGGGGAAAGAAAGAAAAAGAAATGATTTTCCCAAGATGAAAGGAGGAAGGAATTGAATTCCATCAAATCATTTCAATTTATTTCACTCAAATCAAGAGGACGTGTCAAGAAAAAGTCTCTTTATTAAAGAGTCTTTAATAAACACAATATTTGCTTTTTTCCTTTCTATTCCATCGAAATAAACAAGATGGACTTTTTCACTCGTCCAACTTCATTCCTCCTTCCTCCTTCCTACCTTATAGGTGAAAACAAACATGGAAATGTCGTATGTAAAAATTATACAATCGAACATGGTTCTAAAAAAGCATCCCAGACAACCAGCTAAGCAGTTATGATAGGGCAATGCATAGCAAACCTAATACACTGTCTCATTTAAGAAGTAGTTTCAAGATGCAGTCCAGGCAGGCTGCTTAATAGGACGCTCAATAGGATCAAGGGGGCATTGGGGAGAAAATATTCGGTAAGATAAAAAAAAATATGGTTCTTTTGTGAATACCAATTCACTCCTTTAACAACAAAACCCTGACCTCAATCACTCTCCCATTCTCAAACTCCCTCTTCACCTGACTCCCTTTATGCTATTCATAATCTCATGAAATAGCGCACTCCAAACTTGTAGAACACCACCAACCACCAGAACCCCAAACCCAAATCACTGATCCAGTCATCCTCTCCCTTTTCTTCTCTTTTGAGAGGAATAGTCTCCACATTTTCTTTATTTACTTCTCTTTTAATATCAGGTTATTCTTCTTTAATCTTAGTTTTCTCTTGCAACTCCTTCGAAGATTTCTACTCTTTCAGTGTTGCAGAGTGCAAATTTCTTTCTCCTCAAAACAAGGTATCTTCTATCTTCTTCTCCACATCTCCTTTCCCCCAACCCTCCACTTTTAATTGCAATGTTATGCTCTTCTAATATTGCTAGAATTCTTTTCGAATTTCTCCTCTTCTATCACTGTAATGAGAAGAAAAATCCTCATCTAAATGAGATATTGTCTATCTTCTTTTCATCATCTTTTTGGTTATGCTTATTTTGAATTGGATCCTACAAAAGTCTTTGATTCTGTTTACTTGTTTGGTAATTTACTGTTTAGCCAATTATAGTATTTCTTGTTTACTTGTGATTGTGAACTGATTAGTTTACTTTATTGGATGGATAAGTTACTCATTTTAGTTTTTAAACAAATTTAACTATTATTTTTACATTTCTAAGTGTCGACCATGAATGCCCAATACCACATATACACTATCATACTGAGAAATTGGACACTAATGATTATAAACAAGTGCTACCAAAAAAAGGGAATTACAAAACTGTGAGACAAAAACTTGCTTACATCTTCTGTTGCATGGTTTTTCGAGCCTCCTGAAGTTCAGGATCCAATGGTCTAGGTCCGAGATTCTGCATCTGGGATGACATATAGTTTCCAATCTGCTGGGGCGGAACAGGCATTTGGCTAGACATCTGGTTAGCCATCTGCCCAGAGAAGGCATGTGCATTCATATTTCGCTCTTTGCAGACAATTACACCGATTGTCTGAAAAGTTTACCAGTTAGAAGCCAAACCATCAACCCCCTACTGTCAACTGTAACCTGGCCACCATATGTGATGAAAGCACAGGATTTCTGCAGAAAGTGTAAATTTTCCTGTAACTGAGAATGATAAGAGGCCACTTTCTACATTTGGGCAGGCCACCAGCTCGTGGGAAATGACCTAGAAAATCATCAATTTCTGTATAGAACGCGCGTTTACCAGAAGATTCAAAGGATATTGGCAAGTGTTAGCAACATAAATAGAAAAAGAAAGAAAACACAAATTGATGTATTATGTACCCAACTCTCAAGGTTCAGTGTCTTTAATCCACTCAAGCAACCATAATCAAAGTTATCAAACATGTGGTTTAGACAAGGATCGTATTCATTCTAGTGGATGCTATAACAATATTCAAGAACACTATATTGGGAATGGTTTAACTCGATAAGTTCGCGCACGTTCAACGACGTCGCTGAAAGCCGAGAATAAAATATGTCAGGCAAGAGCTAAACCACGAAAATAGTTCCAGGCCTACCAAAATTCCCTCTTTTCTGCACAAGAATGTGTTGCGCAAGATAGGCAGCTCAAAACATAATACTCTACAAGCCCCAAACCCTAGCTAGCTCGGCATCGATCGAAAGCACACTCACTTGAAACCCTAGAACCCGCAATCGAGCTTAACTAACCTCAAGATGGCAACTTTTTTGCAGTTGACGCCGCTGCTGGACGAGCGCCGGCGGCGATCTCCGGAGGTCGCCGGATCAAGAAACACCGAATCAGCAACCGAGATCCCGTGCAGGAACAGGGACGAATCCAACCGACAAGGAAACGAACCAAAGCCCCTTGATTCGGATACCCAATTCCTTGCTTGGCTTCGACTAAATTAATGCGGCCGGGCTCGTCAAATCGCGCTCTCGATCTCCGCGCTCGCGATCGATGAGTCCTTGTCCGAACGAGGCCTCGATCAAACCTGTGCAGTTAATCGAATTCGACCGCGATTCGGATTCAATTCTCTGCCTTCCTTTCGATTGGTTGGTGGCGCTGTTGCCCACCGCCGATTAAAAAGCGCGTCCGGAGGATGAAGGCCAAAGCTCCAGCCGTCGAACTCCCGGTGGAGCACGCGAGGACAGGTAGGGCAAGCGGATCCGCCCAACACTTCACCTGCCTTCTTATTCAGTTTATCCGCGGACCCTAATGGGCCCCGTACTGGCAAGCTACTAAAGAGCCAGGTGCCCGATGGAGGAAGTTCGGGAGCAGTAAATATAACGAAGACGATAAACTGGAGTGGGCCAGAGTTGACAAATAGTCAGAGAGGTAAGTGCGCGGGTACGACTCAGACTCGAGCTCCCAGCCAAAATTTATAGGTGATATTTGGATAACAGTCGTTAATGTTAACGGCAAATTGCGTCCTCTTTATTTCCGTTTATGGTTAAAAAGATATTTCTATTTTAAAATATACTAAATGAGCACTTCCCCTTACTTGTTGATTTTATACTAAAATCAAATTATTTTAATTTAATTAACATTATTACATATAAAATATTACTATATTAAAAAATCTTTCTCTTATCTTATTTATTAGGTAAATCTCTAATACAGTTTAAATATTCTTCTTAGTTTTAAATTTCAATTCTGTTATTATTTCTAATAATTTAACAATTTAATCAAATTACTTAAAATTAATTTAAATTCATTTATCTTTAAAATTATTTTAATATAACTTGATAAAATTCAACGAAGTATTTTATTTTTCATATTTTAGTTTTTAAAATGAAATTTTTTTAATAATAAATAAAGAACACTTTTAATTTTTTTATCCTAAATTTAAATGATATAAAAAATGTCTTTTATTAAATAGTGCCTTTGTCTGTTATTTAATTTCTAAAATTTAAAAAGATGTTATTATAACGTGGTAAAAAAATAATTAGTTCACCTTCAATATCCTATCAATTCATAAACTAACACTTATCATTAGTACAGTGGAAAAGATATTATAATGAACTTTAAAAAATTATCCTTTAATTTTTTGATAAATTTAATTACTGATTTCATTTATTAAGTATATTATTTTTTTGTCTTAGGTTATAATATCTATTAATATTGAATTAATTTTATATTTTAATAAATTCCTAAAAGATGCATCAATTTTTCAGATTTTTCAAAATGCGCACTTATTTTTCATTTTATCCATTTTGTCAATTATTGTGCTACTGCTTTCGATGAATGCCACAATTGTAATATTCTATTTCAAAAATCAATATTATTATAGTGTTAATTTTCAAAAATTAATTTTACTTTGGTAGTATTTTGATGTTGTATAATTTTTAAAATAAGTATCTTTATAGTATTTTTAAAATTCTATCATTTAAATGTACTTTTTGATCGATTCTAAAAAACTATTATAAAATTTAAATTTTGGTAGGGATGAATATTTTGTTGGTAATTTTATTGATTTCTAAAATTAGATTACAAAAGTTAATATGATTATGAGAAAATTAATTAAAAGGAAGTATCTTATTTGTCAAATACATTGCCTATTGTAGTTGAGTAACGGAGAGAGCCGCACCGCCTGTTGCTGGGAATAAGGGGTGAGCATTCGGTTAATTCGGTCCATAAATTAACCGAATTAACCGAAAACCGATTTAGTGTTGGCTAACTGAATCAAATCAAAATTTTACTAAAACTGAATTAATCGAATTAGTTATTTCAATTAACACCGAATTAACTAAATTTGTTTAAAATAACAATAAAAAGAATTTATACAAAATTAATATCAAATTAACCGAATAAACCGAATTAACCGAATGCTCACCCCTAGCTGGGAAACGACGCAAAGCCCTCGATTTCCGCGGCCGCCTGTCGCCGTGGCGCCAAACAATGATCCCAAGGGCTAATTTGCAAAATGTCGCGCCCTTTAATTTTATTTTTTTTATTACCCTTTATATATATATATATATATATATATATATATATATATATATATATCCTGTCCGAAAGCTGAATCAACGGACGCTGGGCACGTGGCACTCTCCGAGTCGCTGATGTATATCTCCGACGGGTCGTACGAACTTCCGACGAACCTGCACAGAAGTCGGGCCGGGAAGGGGTTTCCGGCGGCGACCATCCGACGCTCAAGTCAGGCAAGCTAACAGTGAAGAAGTGGCTCCAAGAATTGTAGAACGCGTACCTCTGGCGAAGTATAAGGCTCCTTATATAGAGCGGTGAAAGAGCTCACGCACAACTACCGAAGCAAATACGTGTCCTTAGCCCATACCTCGGTATGTATTTGTCAGAAAGCTTACCTGACACCATACTGCTACAGTCCAGACACGTCTTCGATGGGACAGCAGAACACCTTGCCGCCAGATTTGGAGTATGGCCTAGTTATAGGACTTGACAACTGTCATAAGATGTTCCTTGTCCTTCTCTCCCTACTCCATGCCGGGGCGTCCGGCTAGCCGGCACTCATCTCCCGTCCGACCGGCCGAAACTCGTCTCCCGTCTGGCCGACCGGCACTCATCTCACGTCCGGCCGGACGGCACTCACATCACGTCCGACCCTCCATATGCATCGGTATGCAGGGGAGATCCTCGGTAAGGTGCTATGTGGGGACTGCTAGCAGTATGTTACATTATGTCTACGGCCGAGCATGACTTCCGCTCGGCCCTTCGTTACTGTTCAATCGAGCGCCGGAACCCCGACCCCTGTCGGGGCGCCTTTTGCCATCGGTTATTCACCGATCGACCGGCCGGGAGGTCGACCCATCCTTCTCCGGTCGGTCGACCGGTCCACCCTTCTCCGGTCGGCTACCTGGCCCTTTGACTTCCACGTGGCGTTGACCCCTCAAAATGGGGGTCCCCTGTTCTAACCGCCGGATCACTTGCCTCCCCCTCAAGTCTAGTCGAAGGAGGCGAAGTCCGACTGACTAGACTGCCGATCTGACTGAGTAACGACCGCTGCATTAGTCCGCTCGGCCAGGCTTAGGGATGCTCATCCGTTCGGCGGTGTCTTGCCCGTGCCTTGTATTCCCTTGGAATCCATGCCGAATCCTCTCCCCTACTGCCAATCACGTGCGCTGCGCGCGGTAAGGGGCGCTCATTAAATGCGACCCGTGCCCTGCTGACACATGGCGACCTTGCTTCTGTCAGCGTATGGTGGTGGCGTTACGTCCGATGGGACAACCGCCGTTTGAAATGAACGGCTGGATGATGGCCTCGTTCTTCACGACCTGAATCGGACGGTGGAAGCTGCTTGCGGCCGACGTTATAAAGCTTCGCGACTTCTATTCTTCGCCGCATTTCGGCTTCATCGATCCCCGATGCCCTGCTGCTCCTTCCTTCTCCGGCGACCTCGAGGCCCTTTGCGACCATCCTTTTGCTCATAAGCCTTTCTTTTCCTCGCTTCCTCCCTCCTTTTCTTCCTGTTAGTTGTCTCTATCATTCTGCCCCCTTCTTTCCTTGCTTTATTTCCTTTTCCTTTCATTCCACGTTCGTTCCTTGCCTTATACCATGACTAGTACCTCACAGCCGACCACCGGCGCTCCCGATCTTTGGTACACGACCATGAAGAGCCGGTTTGACGAGGAGGACGCGCTGCGCCTCGCTCGGACCTATGAAATCCCTGCCGACCACCACATAGTATTAGCCACTCCCGCCGACCGGCCTCATGAACCGCCGCCTGGCACTGTTCTTTTCTTCCGAGACCAATTTTTGGCCGGGCTACGCTTTCCACCCCATAAGTTTTTCTTGCAAGTTTGCAACTACTTTCGCATCCCGCTCGGCCAGCTAGTTCCGAATTCAATCAGGCTGCTGAGTGGGGTGGTAGTTCTGTTTAAACTGAACAACATCCCGTTGGACCCCAAAGTGTTCCACTACTTCTACTACCCTAAGCAAGCCGAGTGGGGTACTTTTGTTTTCCAATCTAGGATAGGTTTCGTCCTTTTTGATAATATGCCGAGCTCCAACAAACACTGGAAGGAGCATTTTTTCTATATGCGCTTTCCCGAGCCACCGGCCTTCCGAATCAAGTGGCAGACGGTGATGCCAGCGCAACCGGAGCTCGGCAAGTTTAGGGGCGATCCGGCCTACCTTCATGCAGCCGACCGGCTGGTCGACCAGCGCTATCACATCGACAAGCTGCTCCTTCCGGGAGTACTGTATATATTCGGCTTGTCTTCTATCCCAGCCGATCTGCCTTGCAGCATGAGTAAGTTCTCTTATCTTCCCGTTTCTTTTGTTCTAACTGATTTATTCTTTGTTTCTGCAGCCGAAGTTATGTGGCGCGCAAAGGCTACCAAGCGGCTGAAACTGCGAGCCGCTGAGATCGAGGCGGCCAAGAATAGGGAGATCGCCGAGCGGAGCTTGGCCTCAGCTGGTCCGACCAGCGGCGAGGATGAGGGGACTCCGAGTGTCCCCGAAGCCTTAGACGCTTCTGCCTCTCTCGGCGAGGCTGCAGGCGATATAGAGTCTTCTACTCAAGTCGGGGTAGAGGGTCGTTCGGTTGACGAAGCTCCCCTGGCAACTCGGAAGCGAAGACGGCCAGAACTAGCCTCTCAACCAACTCCATCTGATGAACCGCAGTCCGAGCGGGGCGATGAAGCTCCAGTGCTGTCCGGGACGGTCTCTATAGAGAGTACCCCCACGCCGCGCGGCTCTCCAAGGGCTACCTCTGAGGTGCCGCCCGCCAGTCCTCCGCGAACCATGCGTTGCCTTAGGCGATTGGGCGACCTTCCTTCCGCAATAGGTGAGCCGTCCGGTAAAGCAGCTGCGCCACAAGGTGATCTGAGCGGCCCGAGATTGATAAAAACTATCCTACGCCTTCCGTCGGAGGAATATATGGCGGCTGCTGATCGGCCAGTGGTCCCCGAGCAGCAGATCATCCTCACGGGTCCTCTTGCCAAAGCCTGGGAGGATGCTCGGCTCTGAATTACAATGATGACTCCCGGTCAGCTAGACGACAGCAATCTACAGTAGGCGACCGGGGTATGTTCTTTGCCTTGTTAGTTATTTGGATTTAATTTCTAACTTGCTCCTGTCCGTTTGCAGAATTGGGTAGAGCAGATTGCTATCAGCAATCACCTAGCCGAACTGGAGGACGAGCTGAAAAAGCTCAGAGCCGCGGGAGAAAGCAGACAGTCAACGACCGCTCTGGAGAAGGCCAAAAAACTACTGGAAGCCGAGCGGGGTAAGTCCTCTGATCTGTCGAGTGAGGTGGCTCGACTCGAAGCTTTGGTCAAGCAGCGGGACAAGGAAATAAAGACCGCGACCACCCGGAAACTTAAAGCCATCGAAGACATGGATATGATGAAGGTAGAGAACCGGGGGCTAGAGCAGAGAGTGAAGGAATTAGACGCCCTGCTCAAGACTGAACGGGAGGGCCGTTCGGCCGACCAAGCTAAAGCGGAAGGGGCTCGGAAAGATCTTCAAGCTGCCCTCGACGCTTCTAAAGCTACTTTTAAAGAATATAAGGACGGGGAGCCTGGTCGGTCGGCGGAGGTGCGTAAAGCATTCGTCCGCTCGGATGAATTTGGCGAAAGGTTTAGCGACAAGCTATCCTTAACTTTTGAAGAGGCGATCAAAGTGGCAGTAGAATATCTGAAGACCAAAGGCCACATACCTGCCGAGCTGTCCATCCCCCCCGAAGATTTGGCGGCCATGATGGGCTCCATCCCCGACTCTCTCTTTAACTTTGATGATAGTGAATGAGGGGTTTATGTAATTTCTCTAAGTGTGCAATCTTTTGTATGCCTGCCGTTCGGGGCGAATATTATAAATTTTGTCGGTCCTCTATTCTGCGCAAACGAATTCTCTTTTTTTGTTATTTGTTTGTTCGACCAGCATCAAATCTTCAATTTTTGCCTCGGTCCTAATTTTCTTGCGCCAAGTATATTTTATAAGGGAGCCGCTCGGCCACACGTTGCCTTTATTCTCGCCTTATCGGCAGGCCCGATCAGAGGTCGGCCTTTACAACCGAGCAGGACCTTGCAGAAAGTTATCCGTCCGGAGGATTTATAGACTCAGGTTGCTCGCCTTTTAACGTCGAATTTTACCGTCAGCGCCTGACAACCTTCCGCTCGGCAGGTTTATAGACGCCGGCACGTCTCTCGATATTTAACGTCGGAGCTCGACGGTCTTCCGCTCGACGGGTTTACAGACGCCGGCTCGTCTCTCGATTTTTAACGTCGGAGCTCGACGGTCTTCCGCTCGGAGGGTTTATAGACGCCGGCTCGTCTCTCGATATTTAACGTCGGAGCTCGACGGTCTTCCGCTCGGCGGGTTTATAGACGTCGGCTCGTCTCTCAATATTTAACGTCGGAGACGAGCGATCTTCCGCCGGGTTTATAGACACCACTGTCTCTCGATTTTTAACATCGGAGCTCGGCGGTCTTCCGCTCAGCGGGTTTATAGACGGCTCGTCTCTCGATATTTAACGTCGGAGCTCGACGGTCTTCCGCTTCGGCTGGTTTATAGACGGCGCGTCTCTCGATATTTAACGCCGGAGCTTGACGGTCTTCCGCCGGAGGGTTTATAACGCCGGCTCGTCTCGATTTTTAACGTCGGAGCTCGGCGGTCTTCCGCTTGGCGGGTTTATAGAGGCGGCACGCCTCTCGATATTTAACGTCGAGCTCGACGGTCTTCGCTCGGCGGGTATAGAGGCCGGCTCGTCTCGATTTTTAACGTCGGAGCTCGACGGTCTTCCGCTCGGAGGGTTTATAGACGCCGGCTCGTCTCTCGATTTTTAACGTCGGAGCTCGACGGTCTTCCGCTCGGAGGGTTTATAGACGCCGGCTCGTCTCTCGATTTTTAACTTCGGAGCTCGACGGTCTTCCGCTCGGCGGGTTTATAGACGTCGGCACGTCTCTCGATATTTAACGTTGGAGCTCGACGGTCTTCCGCTCGGCGGGTTTATAGACGCCGGCACGTCTCTCGATATTTAACGTCGGAGCTCGACGGTCTTCCGCTCGGCGGGTTTATAGACGCCGGCACGTCTCTCGATATTTAATGTCGGAGCTCGACGGTCTTCCGCTCGGCGGGTTTATAGACGCCGACTCGTCTCTCGATTTTTAACGTCGGAGCTCGACGATCTTCCGCTCGGAGGGTCGTCTCTCGATTTTTAACGTCAGAGCTCAACGGTCTTCCGCTCGGCGGGTTTATAGACGCCGGCACGTCTCTCGATATTTAACGTCGGAGCTCGACGGTCTTCCGCTCGAGGTACCTTTTGGATGATAACCTCTCTGAAATTGGCTTTGAGCTTCTCAAAGGCTTCAGCATAGAGTTTGAGCCGAGCATTGTTAATCTCAAAAGTACCAGAGAGCTGCTGAGCGGCCAACTGAGAATCTGAATGTATAGTCACCCGTCCGGCTCCCACATGCCGAGCTGCCGGCAAGCCAGCTATGAGGGCTTCATACTCAGCTTCATTGTTTATAGCTCTATAATCCAGCCGGACGGATAAGTGCATCTTCTCTTCTTGGGGAGACAGCAATAATACACCAATACCGCTCCCGAGCCGAGTGGACGATCCGTCCACAAATATCTTCCACATGGCTTCGGGCTCTGGCCTTTGTACTTCGGTGACAAAATCCGCCAAGGACTGCGCTTTTATCGCCGAACGGGGCTGGTATTGAATGCCGAATTCGTTCAACTCTGTAGTCCATTTGATGAGCCGTCCGGACGCTTTTGGATTCAGTAATACTCGTCCGAACGGGCTATTAGTTTTGACAATGATGGTATGCGCCAGGAAGTATGGACGAAGGCGCCGAGCGGCGAGGACCAGAGCGAAGGCCAACTTCTCGAGCCCAGTGTAGCGAGATTCAGCATCTTTTAAAATATGGCTCAGAAAATATATAAGCTCTTCTCCGCTCGCTCTCACTAATGCCGAGCCGATTGCTTGCTCATTTGAAGATAAATAGATACAAAGAGGCTCACCTACGGCTGGCTTGGCTAGCACAAGCAGAGAATTCAGATATGCCTTCAGTTCTTTGAACGCTCGATCGCATTCTTCGTCCCAGTGAAATTTAGTGGCCTTGCGCAATATTTTGAAAAAGGGCAGGCTCCGGTCGGCGGTCTTGGAAATGAATCTGGACAGAGCAGTTATCCGACCGGTCAGACGCTGCACTTCCCTCAGATTTCTTGGAGGCGACATATCTTGTAGAGCTTTCACCTTGTTGGGATTTGCTTCGATACCCCGCTCGGTCACTATGTAACCCAAGAAACGCCCTCCTTTTGCTCCGAAAAGACACTTCTGGGGGTTTAGCTTGACTCCATATTTCCGTAGCATTCGGAAAGTTTCCTCCATATCTTCGAAGAGATTGGCCGCTCTGACAGACTTGATAAGAATGTCGTTCACGTATACTTCCAGATTTCGCCCGATCTGCTCCTTGAACACTTTGTTCATCAGCCGCTGATATGTGGCTCCCGCGTTCTTCAATCCGAACGGCGTCACATTATAGCAATAGGTGCCGTCGGCTGTAACGAAGCTGACTTTTTCTTGATCTTCACGGGCGAGCGGCACCTGATGATAGCCTTGGTAAGCGTCGAGCATACATATCAGCTCGCAACCTGCGGTGGAGTCCACCAGCTGATCGATTCGCGACAGAGGATAAAAGTCTTTTGGGCAAGCTTTGTTGAGATCCCGAAAATCTATGCACACTCTCCACTTGTTGCCCGGCTTAGAGACTAATACTGTCACGCCCTAGAGGAGTCCCTGTCCGAAGAAATTTCGGCAGAATCTCCCCTATACGGCGGACAATCTGAATCTTCTACATAACACATATACCTCAGCCACAGGCGGTTGGAATTATAACAATAAATAAAAAATAATCACCACGTAGTTTATATAGATATTCAGCCTCTGGCTGTCACAACCACGCAGTTAATACTAGTAATCACAAACAATAGTACTCTGACTCGAGATCCACCCTACTCAACTACACTCGTAAAGCTCAAATCCGACGAACTCACCTCTTCTGCCCTCCAGGCAGGCATGTAGTAGAATAAAATCCAAATCATACCAAAAGTCCATCAAACGGAAGGATTCATACAATATCCATATGTAAAATCCAAAACAAGACTAAAACAAAGTCTGATAGAGAAAAGCCAAAATAAAATAACAACTCAAAAACCAGCAGATGGACTAGCACTACGTGCTGTGGGGACCAGCGACTGGAACTGCTCCGGACAGCCTCAACCTGAAATTATATCAACAATGGAGGCGGGGTGAGTCCAACACTCAGCAGGTACAACTGATATGCATAATAAAACAAATAACAGACAATACTAATCATGCGTACAGTCTCCTGAATACGAGAAGGATAAATGCAACTGAAACAAAATCAGGAGATAACTGTACTAACCGGAATCAAAGTACAAAGGTAACAGGGTCGTCAGACCGGGGAAGTCATAATCTTGTATGCATGTCAATCATATGCATCCATATAAATGCAGCAAGTAAATGCAGTAATCATAAACAATAAATGCAATAAATGCATATGGTGACCGTGCACTCGGACATCACTGCTCCTGATGAGCGACCGAGTGGACGGGATGCTGTCGGAGTACTCCTGTCCTCTGACCCCAAATCATAAATGGGGGATCTCAATGCTCTCAACTCCCGGTACACGATAACGGGGAGGATATCTCTGCCGGCTACCACGCTGAGTCATCTGACCAACGGAGCCAAACAGAGTCTACCGTCTGCCGGCTACCACGCTGCTACACTAAATGCCAACGGAGCAAAACAGAGCGGAACTGACTGCCGGCTACCACGCTGAGTCACCTGACCAACGGAGCCAAACAGCAGAACCGCCACACACCTACCTGATATACCACTAATCCATGGGTGGTGGTGTATGCAGTACATGTAACTGACGATGGACTCAACCATAGTGGAGCCGACAATCGCACAGCATGCAATCATGATGCATGACACTAAGCATGGCAATCTCATGAATAACATAGTAATGACTATATAAATAATACAAAGTGTGTACCACTGGAAGATATATCAGATAGAAGGTACACAAATCAGATAGGGCATCAAATAAACCCTAGATCCAGAAGATAACATAGCATGTGGTTGGGTCACTACCTAAAGCATATATGATCAGGTAAATAGTATGCAGTGCAGAATAAATAAACAAGCAACCATGTAACTATCATGTAGTGACCAACCGAAACAAAATGATTACACAATCACTGCTATATGTTAAACATATTATTATGCATATCAAAGACATAAGTCAAAGTACCCGCCTCCAATAAAATGGTCCAATCCGGTAATCAAGATACTCGTCGAGACATCGTCCCGAATCAAAGTCCTGTGTCGAACATATAGATATATTTTATTTAGCTACAATTCAAATGAATTCAAATAGCTTAATAAAATCCACGAAACTAAATCAGGGAAAACCCTAATTATTCCAAATCTCCATTTTTAAATGATACTACAGCAGGGATAAATTCTTCCTCTATTCAAACCCAAATAATTATTCCTTCCATATCGGCATACTACAATTATCCAACAAACATGAACCAACAATTATATACCAATCATACTAACTCATGTAAATCCAAATCCCTACACCATACCTCAATTTCACTTCCCCTGTTAATGCTGGAACAAAGGGAACTGGATGGAAGTGGTTGAAATGTTAGAGTTGTTCGCTGCTGAAAGGTGGCTGTCAGCTACTTATATCTAGGGTAAACAGCTAGACAAAAACACCTCAGCAAACCTCCCCCTGAATTCCTCTCCAATCTTGACCTAACTCAACAGCAAAGAAAAGAATCAAGAAGTGAAGATCACAGATCAAATCGGGGAATAGAGACTGCTAGTCAAAACTAACCTAATTCAAGAACTAAATCCTCACCCACAAATAGAAAAAAAATGGAATCGAGATCATGACTTACCCCTGGATCCCGATCAGTGAAGTGGAAGAAAAGAAATTCAGCACCCAGAAACTAGGGCATGAGGATCTGCCGGATCGACTGTGATAGTGGTCGGTGGCAAGGGAAAAATCGGGATGTCAGCACTAGGGCAGAGAACTCGGCAGGAGAAGAAGAGGGTGATGTGCGGTTGATCAAATCAAGGGCTCGGCTCTCCAGTGAAAAGGCATGGCTCTGTCCCGTGCGGCGGCGACGTCGGCAGGGCTCGGCTAGGGCACGCGGTGGTCGGCGCTAGGGTTGGTGATCTGCTTCAGTTGGCGACTGCAGTTCCTGTGGCCGGCGGTGTCGCGCGGCTCAAGCACAGAGAGGAGAAGGCGTCGGCTTCTCCCTTGGTCCGGGGCTTATGCGCGCGTGGGAGAGGAGAATGAACCGCCGCTTGGTGGCGGTTAGGGCAAGTCGTCGGCGCCAGTTAGGAGGAGGAGACGGCGTCAAAGGGCTTAGGGCACGGCACGCACGGGGAGAGGAAAAGAAACGGAGAGGAAAAGGAAAAATAAAGGAAAAAGAAAAAGGAAATATAAAATAAACATTTCCTCGCTTAAATGGGTCGCCTAAACAGGCTTTTCCCCGGGCCCCGTTTTCATCCTCGTTAACTCATCCATACGAGCTCCGAAAAATTTCCGAAAAATTTTCAACAATTCCTGAAAATTCCCTTATTAATATTCGTATATTTTCAGTATTTTACATTCTCCCCCACTAATAAAAATTTGGTCCCCAAATTTCATTATCTACCATCAGCAAGTACTACGACAGATATAGAAAGTATGAATGCTGAACGGTATACTAAATCACATACCTCAAGTGAAAAGATGGGGATATCGAGCTCGGATCGTATCCTCGAGCTCCCAAGTAGCCTCCTCGTCCGAATGATGCTGCCATCCGACTTTAACCAGCCGGATAGTCTTGTTCCGCAACTGACGCTCTTTCCGGTCGAGAATCCGTACCAGAACCTCCTCATATGTAATGTCAGGCTGAACTGGAACTGGAATATCTGCCAGCACATGCGTCGGGTCGGGCACGTATCTCCGCAGCATAGATACGTGGAATACATCGTGGACGCCTGCCAGGGACGGTGGTAGTGCAAGTCGATAAGCTACCGCTCCGATCCTCTCCAAGATCTCGAAAGGACCAATGTACCGCGGAGCTAGCTTACCTCGGAGGCCAAATCTCTTCACCCCTTTCGTGGGTGAAACCCGCAGAAATACATGATCGCCAACAGAAAACTCTAGTGGTCTACGTCTCCGATCAGCATAACTCTTCTGACGGTCCTGCGCCTCTTACATCCTCCGTCTGATAGTACGGACCAACTCTGCATCCTGCTGAACTCTATGAGGTCCCAACAACTGGGTCTCTCCAACCTCATCCCAGAGGACGGGTGTCCGACAAGGTCTACCATACAACGCTTCAAACGGTGCCATCTGGATAGCCGAATGGAAGCTGTTGTTGTAAGCAAACTCTACTAACGGCAGATGGTCCTCCCAACTGCCTCCGAAATCCATAACACATGACCTCAGCAGATCCTCTAAAGTCTGAATGGTCCACTCTGACTGTCCATCTGTCTGTGGATGGAAGGCTGTACTGAAACGGAGCTGTGTGCCCAAGGCCTGCTGCAGACTCTGCCAGAAACGAGACGTAAACCGTGGATCTCTATCTGAAATAATACTCAACGGAACACCATGTAGTCTAATGATCTCTCGACAATACAGATCTGCCAATCGATCCAGGGAATCAGTCCTCCAGATCGCTAAGAAATGCGCGGATTTGGTTAATCGATCAACGATTACCCAAATCGCGTCATGGCCTCGTCGTGTCCTCGGCAGACCCACCACAAAGTCCATAGTGATGTGATCCCACTTCCACTCAGGAATAGGAATCCGCTGAAGTAATCCTGCAGGTCTCTGGTGCTCAGCCTTCACCTGCTGACAGATAAGACATCTAGCTACAAAATTCGCGATATCTTTCTTCATACCGTTCCACCAATAGGAACGTCGCAAATCTCGATACATACGGGTCCCGCCTGGATGGATCGCAAATCGAGAACGGTGAGCCTCCTGAATTAGCTCCTGTAAGACTGGATGAGACTGAGGTATGCATAATCTGCCTCGGAAGTATATAACACCCTCCTCGTCTCGTGTAAACTCGGTCTGCTGCCCGGAAGCTATCTGACTGCTAATGAACTGCAAATGCTGATCACCAGCCTGTGCCTCTCGAATCTTCGTCCTGATCGACGACTGAGCAACCATAGTAACAAGAATACCCTGCTCTGTAAATCCCTGCTCCTCAAGGTCTAACTCAGAAAAACTCTGAATCAAGTCTGTGACTGAAGTCCGGTGGCAAGCCAAAGTCGCTCTGGACTTCCTGCTGAGTGCATCGGCAACCACATTAGCTTTCCCCGGATGGTAGCTAATGGTACAATCGTAGTCCTTCAGGAACTCCATCCATCTCCTCTGTCGGAGATTAAGCTCCTTCTGGGTAAAAATATATTTGAGACTCTTATGATCAATGAGAATCTCAAACGTAATACCGTATAAATGATGCCGCCAAAGCTTCAGAGCAAAGATGATGGCAGCTAACTCCAAGTCATGAACTGGGTAGTTCTTCTCATGCTCCTTCAACTGACGAGAAGCATAAGAGACTACTCTGCCGTGCTGCATCAGAACAGCACTCAAACCCTGAAGAGAAGCGTCGGTGTAGAGTACAAATCCGTCCTCTCCAGAAGGTAAAACCAAAACTGGAGCCGACACTAATCTCCGCTTCAGCTCCTGAAAGCTGGTCTCGCAATCCTCGGTCCACGCAAACTTCACGCCCTTCCTGGTAAGGCATGTCAACGGCATAGCAATACGCGAGAAACCCTCGACAAAACGTCGGTAATATCCGGCCAATCCCAGAAAACTGCGGATCTCCTGAACTGACTTCGGCTGCTCCCAACTGGTGACAGCCTCGATCTTCTGAGGATCAACTGAAATATCTCTACTAGAAATCACGTGTCCCAGAAAACCGACTGAGGATAACCAGAATGCACACTTGCTGAACTTCGCGTACAGCTGATGTCGTCTAAGAATCTCCAAGACTATACGAAGATGTTGTGCATGCTCCTCCTCGGAATGCGAATAGACCAATATGTCATCAATGAAAATGATAACAAACTGACCCAGATACTCCAGAAAGATGCGGTTATCAAGTCCATAAACACCGCTGGAGCATTGGTAAACCCAAATGGCATTACTAAAAACTCATAATGACCGTATCGAGTACGGAAAGCTGTCTTCTGAATATCTGAGTCTCTGACTCTCAGATGATGATATTCGGATCGCAGATCAATCTTAGAATACACCGATGTACCTCTGACCTGATCAAACAAATCCTCGATCCGTGGTAAAGGATATTTATTTCTGACGGTCACTGCATTCAGCTGTCTGTAGTCAATACATAACCTCATGGTGCCGTCCTTTTTCTTAACGAATAACACCGAAGAACCCCATGGAGAAACACTAGGACGAATAAATCCCCTATCCAAAAGCTCCTGGAGTTGAACCTTCAGCTCGTTCAACTCTTTTGGTGTCATACGATAAGGAGCTTTCGATGTCGGTGCGGTTCCCGGAATCAACTCAATAGCGAACTCCACTGGCCTTCTGGGAGGCAAACCTGGCAACTCCTCTAGAAATACATCTGGGTACTCCCGGACTACAGGAACGTCGGAGAGCTGCGAACTGCTGCTGTCCTCAGTACTGATCAAAGATAACAGAAAACTCCGACAGCCATGTGACAGCAACTTCTGAGCCTGTATCGCCGAAATGATCGATAAGCCGTCGTCTCTGATGCGAGTGAAATCTCACGAGGGTTGGTTCGGAGGCCGAAATGCGACCACCCTCGTCTGATAATCAACTGTGGCATGATATGCTGAAAACAGTCCATGCCAAGAATAATATCAAAATCGACCATTTCTAATACTAAAAGATCCACTGTAAGTATTAGGTTGCCAAAATCTAACGGGCAACCTCTGACCTCCTGGGTGACGTCCAATGAATCACCGGATGGTAGGGAGACGGTCAATCGCTGCAGTCTAAAAGTAGGTAATCTACCAATCTCCCGCATAAAGGTACGGGATATAAAAGAATGCGAACTACCAGTATCAATCAATATATCAGCGGAAAATGAATAAATGGAAATCATATCGCGGAAAACGGATCCGTCGGCCCGCTATGCATCCTCCCTGGCAATCGCATGTACACGTCCAGTCTCTGGCGGAGGAGGTGGTGGTAACGCTGCCAGCGGCTGCTGTGGCTGGGCAGAAGCCTGCCACTGAGGCGGTGCTGGATAATGTGCCAGAGAAGACTGAGCAGACGGTGACTGATACTGTGCAACTAGCTGAGACTGAGTCTGGTACTGGCCTAAAGGCTGAGGCTGCATCTGATACTGCCCCTGCGTCGGATAATAAGGTCCTGGAACAGAACCCTGGGGTGTTATGGAAGCACTGGAGTACTCCTGTCCAAGCATGCCAAATGTCGCTGCTGCAGGTGAAGCACTCCACTGCTGGCCATGCGAAGGTTGGGCTCTTTGCCCTCCACGATAAGTTCCGGACTGACTGGACTGTCCTCCATGATCAGACCCTCCGGTAGTCATATGCTGAGTCTTCTGCGGACAATCTCGACTCTGGTGCCCAGGCAGTTTGCAATGAAAGCAAACTAACTGTCCCAGAGAACAGGCTGAAGTGACATGATCTCTGGACCCACATCTGAAACAGCGAATGTCGCTGGCGGGTTGTTTCCGGTTCTGCTGGGAAGACCGGAAACGTCCTGTAGAAGACTGCCCTGATTTCTGAGGTTTACGTGATACCCCAGATGTACCCTGATCTGATCGACTACGCCTGCTCTGCTGTGGTGTAGCCTGAGGCTGCTGGATCTGCCCAGATGTCTGACTCGGCTGTTTCCTTTTCCTATTCGGAAAAACTCTCTGCTGAGCTGACTCAATAATGAGGGCTCTGTCCAACATCTCCGCATAAGAGGTGATACCAAGACCGACAAGTCTTAGTTGCAAATGTCCATCCAGCCCCTGAATGAACTGCTGCATACGTGAACTGTCCTCAGCAACTAGCTCTGGACAAAATCTGGCCAATCTGTCAAACTCTGCATTATACTCAGTCACTGTCCGATTGTTCTGTCGCAGACTCATAAAATCCTGCCGGCGAGCCATCTGATAAGCTCGTGGAAAGAACTGGCTCTCAAAAGTCTCTCTGAATTTGGCCCAAGTGATGTTCTGCTCACCGATGATGGAACGCTGGGTAAGCCACCAAGTGTCGGCCGCGTCCCGTAAGTGAAAAGCAGCCAGCTCTGTTTTTTCCCACTCGGAGCAAGCAATATAAAAGAAAGTCCGCTCCATAGTCTCAATCCAAGACCAGGCCACACTCGGATCTCGGTCTCCTCGGAAGAGTGTGAATCGACTCTTCATCGACTTTGCCAACACTGGAATCCTGGCTCGTGCCGCGACAAAGTCAGTGAGGTGTGTCGGAACGGCTGTCGGAACTGGCAGAACCACTGGAGCTGGTGCTACAGGTGGTACTGCTGCATAACCTGGAGGAGATACTCCTGGTGCTGCTGGGTAAACTGGAGCATACGTCGTCGGTGGCACTGTAGGGTGAACATAGGTGGCCGCGACTGGATGTACGGTAGGCAATGGTACCGGATGTGGAGTAGCCGGTATCCCTAGTGTAGGTGTTGCTGGGTACACTGTATGTACTGGGGGCACAGGGGCTGCTGGTGCCGGATACACGGTGGGTCCAGGTGGCGGTGGTGCCGGATACACCATAGGCTGCACTGGAGCAGGTGTCGGGTATGCCAATGGTACCCCTGGTGGTACCGAAAATGCAGTAGGAGTAGATACTGTCGGTGCAGCTGAGGTAGGTACCTCTAAAGGTGCCATCGGGGTTTGAGAGCCCGACGCGCCCGCAGCATGCTGAGTTTGTCCCTGGCTGACAAGCTCATCAACAGAAGGCATCTCTGGCGTATCCAGAGATCCCGCGATCCTCGTACGTGGTCGTCCAGCGCCACGTCTCGCAGCAATACGTGTGGATCGCCTCATATCTGTTAAATTATATCACAGATATTACTACAAGTGTCAACACTTACTAAAATAATTTCATACCTAATTGCTGTCTGGAGATGTTCCGTCGCTGTCCAGTCCCCAAATTGATCTTGGAATTACGTACAACAAAAATCACCGGAAATCCATATAAAAATCCGGAACAGATACCCGAAACATATACGTAATGGAAAATCCATACAACCAAAAATAACTACCCAGTTTGACTCGCAAACTTGGGCTAGCACAATCTATCCAAAATACTAAAAGCAGGTATCACACCCTGCTCTGATACCAATAAATTGGTATCAGATAAATCTCGAAAATCCAACACACGGAAACCAAACAAGTATCGCCAAACTTTGGCGCTCTGATACCATATAAATTGATATCAGGTTATCCAAAATATCCAAAATACGAAAACAAAGATCATAAAACTTAAGCTCTGATACCAAATAAAATGGTATCAGATAAATCAACGAAAATCCAAAACACATAGCAAGTATCGTATACCTGCTCTGATACCACTAAATTGTCACGCCCCAGAGGAGTCCCTGTCCGAAGAAATTTCGGCAGCATCTCCCCTGTACGGCGGACAATCTGAATCTTCTACATAACACATATACCTCAGCCACAGGCGGCTGAAATTATAACAATAAATAAAAAATAATCACCATGCAGTTTATATAGATATTCAGCCTCTGGCTGTCACAACCACGCAGTTAATACTAGTAATCACAAACAATAGTACTCTGACTCGAGATCCACCCTACTCAACTACACTCGTAAAGCTCAAATCCGACGAACTCACCTCTTCTGCCCTCCAGGCAGGCATGTAGTAGAATAAAATCTAAATCATACCAAAAGTCCATCAAACGGAAGGATTCATACAATATCCATATGTAAAATCTAAAACAAGACTAAAACAAAGTCTGATAGAGAAAAGTTAAAATAAAATAACAACTCAAAAATCAGCAGATGGACTAGCACTACGTGCTGTGGGGACCAACGACTGGAACTGCTCCGGACAGCCTCAACCTGAAATTATATCAACAATGGAGGCGGGGTGAGTCCAACACTCAGCAAGTACAACTGATATGCATAATAAAACAAATAACAGACAACACTAATCATGCGTACAGTCTCCTGAATACGAGAAGGATAAATACAACTGAAACAAAATCAGGAGATAACTGTACTAACCGGAATCAAAGTACAAAGGTAACAGGTCGCCAGACCGAAGAATGTATCCCGTATGCATGTCAATCATATGCATCCATATAAATGCGGCAAGTAAATGCAACAATCATAAACAATAAATGCAATAAATGATATGGTGACCGTGCACTCGGACATCACCGCTCCCGATGAGCGACCGAGTGGACGGATGCTGTCCTGTCCTCCGACCCCAAATCATAAATGGGGATCTCAATGCTCTCAACTCCCGATAACGGGGAGGATATCTGCCGGCTACCACGCTGAGTCATCCGACCAACGGAGCCAAACAGAGTCCACCGTCTGCCTACGCCGCTACACTAAATGCCAACGGAGCAAAACAGAGCGGAACTGACTGCCGGCTACCACGCTGAGTCACCTGACCAACGGAGCCAAACAGCAGAACCGCCACACACCTGCCTGATATACCACTAATCCATGGGTGGTGGTGTGTGCAGTACATGTAACTGACGATGGGCTCAACCATAGTGGAGCCGACAATTGCACAGCATGCAATCATGATGCATGACACTAAGCATGACAATCTCATGAATAACATAGTAATGACTATATAAATAATACAAAGTGTGTACCACTAGAAGATATATCAGATAGAAGGTACACAAATCAGATAGGGCATCAAATAAACCCTAGATCCAGAAGATAACATAGCATGTGGTTGGGTCACTACCTAAAGCATATATGATCAGGTAAATAGTATGCAGTGCAGAATAAATAAACAAGCAACCATGTAACTATCATGTAGTGACCAACCGAAACAAAATGATTACACAATCACTGCTATATGTTAAACATATTATTATGCATATCAAAGACATAAGTCAAAGTACCCGCCTCCAATAAAATGGTCCAATCCGGTAATCAAGATACTCGTCGAGACATCGTCCCGAATCAAAGTCCTGTGTCGAACATATATATATATTTTATTTAGCTACAATTCAAATGAATTCAAATAGCTTAATAAAATCCACGAAACTAAATCAGGGAAAACCCTAATTATTCCAAATCTCCGTTTTTAAATGATACTACAGCAGGGATAAATTCTTCCTCTATTCAAACCCAAATAATTATTCCTTCCATATCGACATACTACAATTATCCAACAAACATGAACCAACAATTATATACCAATCATACTAACTCATGTAAATCCAAATCCCTACACCATACCTCAATTTCACTTCCCCTGTTAATGCTGGAACAAAGGGAACTGGATGGAAGTGGTTGAAATGTTAGAGTTGTTCGCTGCTGAAAGGTGGCTGTCAGCTACTTATATCTAGGGTAAACAGCTAGACAAAAACACCTCAGCAAACCTCCCCCTGAATTCCTCTCCAATCTTGACCTAACTCAACAGCAAAGAAAAGAATCAAGAAGTGAAGATCACAGATCAAATCGGGGAATAGAGACTGCTAGTCAAAACTAACCTAATTCAAGAACTAAATCCTCACCCACAAACAGAAAAAAATGGAATCGAGATCATGACTTACCCCTGGATCCCGATCAGTGAAGTGGAAGAAAAGAAATTCGGCACCTAGAAACTAGGGCATGAGGATCTGCCGGATCGACTGTGATAGTGGCCGGTGGCAAGGGAAAAATCGGGATGTCAGCACTAGGGCAGAGAACTCGGCAGGAGAAGAAGAGGGTGATGTGCGGCTGATCAAATCAAGAGCTCGGCTCTCCAGTGAAAAGGCCTGGCTCTGTCCCGTGTGGCGGCGACGTCGGCAGGGCTTGGCTAGGGCACGCGGTGGCCGACGCTAGGGTTGGTGATCCGCTTTAGTTGGCGACTGCAGTTCCTGTGGCCGGCGGTGTCGCGCGGCTCAAGCACAGAGAGGAGAAGGCGTCGGCTTCTCCCTTGGTCCGGGGCTTATGCGCGCGTGGGAGAGGAGAATGAACCGCCGCTTGGTGGCGGTTAGGGCAAGCCGTCGGAGCCAGTTAGGAGGAGGAGACGGCGTCGAAGGGCTTAGGGCACGGCACGCGCGGGGAGAGGAAAAGAAACGGAGAGGAAAAGGAAAAATAAAGGAAAAAGAAAAAGGAAATATAAAATAAACATTTCCTCGCTTAAATGGGTCGCCTAAACAGGCTTTTCCCCGGGCCCCGTTTTCATCCTCATTAACTCATCCATACGAGCTCCGAAAAATTCCCGAAAAATTTTCAACAATTCCTGAAAATTCCCTTATTAATATTCGTATATTTTCAGTATTTTACAAATACTACGTTCGCCAGCCAGCTCGGGAACTGAACCTCGCGTATATGGCCGGCCTCCAAAAGCTTCTCAACTTCGGCGCTGAAATCCCTTTTTATCTGCTTCACCGGCCGAGCGTCCGGTCGGACATGTAGCTCGTGATGCGCTATGCTCGGCGAAATTCCGGGCAGCTCGTGCGTTGACCAGACGAAGACATCACAGTTTCTCCGGAGGCATTTGATCACTTCCTGTTTCTGGCCTGCCTCTAGGTCGGACGCAACGAACGTTGTGGCCTCTGATTGGGTCGGGTGAATCTGCACTTCCTCTTTTTCTTCATAAACTAGAGAGGGAGGCTTCTCAGTTATAGCGTTCACCTCGATCCGTGGCGACTTCCGAGCGGAATTGGCTTCTGCTCGGACCATCTCGACGTAGCATCGCCGAGCTGCTAGTTGATCTCCCCGTACTTCTCCCACTTTGTCCTCGACGGGGAATTTGATCTTCTGGTGGAAGGTGGAGACAGCCGCTCGGAACTCGCTGAGCGCTGGTCGCCCCAAAATGACATTGTATGATGAGGGAGAGTCGACCACCACGAAGTTTGTTGTCCGCGTCCTCCTAAGCGGCTCTTCTCCCAGCGAGATAACCAGTCGGATCTGTCCGACCGGCAGGACTTCATTGCCCATAAACCCATAGAGGGGGGTTGTCATGGGCAGCAGCTCGGCGCGGTCAATTTGCAGTTGATCGAACGCCTTTTTGAATATGATGTTGACCGAGCTTCCTATGTCAATAAAAACGCGGTGAATAGTGTAGTTGACTATTACCGCTTTGATGAGCAAAGCGTCGTCGTGGGGCATTTCAACTCCTTCCAAGTCCCCGGGCCCGAAACTGATTTCGGGTCCACTCGCCCGCTCTTGGCTGCAGCCGACTGCATGGATCTGGAGCTGACGCCGCCTTCCTTGCTCTTGAGTCTCCTCCGGCCGCCCACCAGCTATGATGTTGATCTCGCCTCGGAAAATATTGCTTTTCTTCTTCCCCAGCGGACGGTCGAGGACGTTCCCTAGACATCCGGAGATTCTCCTCTCGAGAGCGATGCCGCCGGAGTCTCGTTGTTGTCGTCGTCACCACTGCTCGATCGGCTTCACGAGACCTCCGTCAGCTGCTGATGGCGACTGGCGACCGCCGCCTTTGGGAACGGGTGGGCGATTAGAGGAAGACTACGGCAATCCCCGGTGTTATGTGTGTCCGCCCGGTGAAAGGAGAACATTGGGGTCCATCTCTTTCGCTTGGGCCAGCCTACCTCGCACGTGGGACCCAGCATGAGGGGAGTGATTGCTTCGCCCTGGTCCTCCGGGTGGTCGATGAGCAACGCGGCCTGCTCTCGCAGAGGAGCCCGCTCGGTTGGAGTTTCTTTTTTCCGAGCCGCTTGCGCTTCCTCCACGTTGATGTATTCGTTGGCCCGGTGTAGCATGTGGTCGTAGTCTCGGGGCGGCTTCCGAATGAGTGATCGGAAGAAGTCCCCGTCCAAGAGGCCTTGTGTAAATGCGTTCATCATTGTCTCTGATGTGGCTGTTAGAATGTCCATGGCCACCTAGTTGAACCGCTGAATATAAGCTCTGAGCGGCTCTCTTGGCTCTTGCTTGATGGCGAAGAGGCTCACGCTAGTCTTCTGGTAGCGCCTACTACTGGCGAAATGGTGGAAGAAGGCCGTACGGAAGTCTTTAAAGCTTGTAATGGATCCGTCCGGCAGCCTCCGAAACCACCGTTGAGCCGATCCAGAGAGGGTGGTCAGAAAAACTCGACACTTCACCCCATCTGTATATTGATGAAGGGTAGCCGTATTGTCAAATTTACCCAAGTGATTGTCCGGGTCGGTGGTTCCATTGTATTCACCGATCGCCGGAGGCACATAGTGCTTTGGCAGAGGGTCCTTCAAGATGGCCTCTGAGAACTGACGATTGACCCGCTCGGGCGAAACGTCCGCTCGGGGGGCTTTGCCTTTTCTGTTATCCCGCATTGGTACTTCATCTGACGAAGAGCCTCTATCACGATTAGCTGCTGCGGCTTCAGGAGGAGTGCGGAAGAGAGCTCGATGGAAAGGAACCGTGGCCTGTGGTGCTTCCGCTCGGCCACCTGATGCTGATGTGGCTTGCTGCTCGGGCCGCTCGGCTGGTGCCTTCTGTTTTTGTTCCACAAGCTTAGCGGCCCTCAACTCGATCAGAGCGTCAAGTTCCTCCGTGGAAAGCGTCACCGTGTGCTGTCATCTAGCCTCGTCCATTGTTTCCGTTCGGATGCAGGAGCGTTCCCACAGACGACGCCAAATTGATCCTGTCCGAAAGCTGAATCAACGGACGCTGAGCACGTGGCGCTCTCCGAGTCGCTGATGTAGATCTCCGACGGGTTGTACGAACTTCCGACGAACCTGCACAGAAGTCGGGCCGGGAAGGGGTTCCCGGCGGCAACCCTCCGACGCTCAAGTCAGGCAAGCTAACAGTGAAGAAGTGACTCCAAGAATTGTAGAACGCGTACCTCTGGCGAAGTATAAGGCTCCTTATATAGAGTGGTGAAAGAGCTCACGCACACCTACCGAGGTAAATACGTGTCCTTAGCCCATACCTCGGTATGTGTTTGTCAGAAAGCTTACCTGACACCATACTGCTACAGTCCATGCACGTCTTCGATGGGACAGCAGAATACCTTGCCGCCAGATTTGGAGTATGGCCTAGTCATAGGACTTGACAACTGTCATAAGATGTTCCTTGTCCTTCTCTCCCTACTCCATGCCGGGGCGTCCGGCCGGCCGACACTCATCTCCCGTCCGACCGGCCGAAACTCGTCTCCCGTCTGGCCGGCCGGCACTCATCTCACGTCCGGCTGGACGTAACTCACATCACGTCCGGCCCTCCATATGCATCGGTATGTGGGGGAGATCCTCGGTAAGGTGCTCTGTGGGGACTGCTAGCAGTATGTTACATTATGTCTACGACCGAGCATGACTTCCGCTCGGCCCTTCGTTACTGTTCAATCGAGCGCCGGAACCCCGACCCCTGTCGGGGCGCCTTTTGCCATTGGTTATTCACCGATCGACCGGCCGGGAGGTCGGCCCATCCTTCTCCGGTCGGCCGACCGGTCCGCCCTTCTCCGGTCGGCTACCTGACCCTTTGACTTCCACGTGGCGTTGACCCCTCAAAATGGGGGTCCCCTGTTCTAACCGTCGGATCATATATATATATATATATATATATATATATATATATATATATATATATATATATTTATTTATTTATTTAAAATAAAACTGTCCAATAACTTTACTCGAGGCTATAAACAATATGAAATCTCTAGAAAAGATTTATGGTACATAATTTTATCATATTTTATAAGAAACAATTTTTGTTGATGCACTTCTAGGATTTGATATTTATTTATCAATATATTTAATAGAGTTTGATCAAGGTTGACTTAGTCAAGTGGGAAGTCCTAATTAAAAGTTCGGTAAAAATGAAAATATACAGAGTAACTAGTCATAATTGGATGTTAAGCAAGAGAATGATCAGAAGTCTATTGAGTAGCTAGTCCTAACTGGATGTTAGGTAAGAGAAAACCCTAGGAGGAGGTAACCCTAAGTAGTGAAAAATCCTGGAGGAGCGAACTCGAAAACCCTAGCGAAAGTTAACCCTAGATAATAGGAAGTCTTAGAAAAGTGAACTCTAAGCAAAGGATAACCCTAGGGGAGGTAACCCTAGGTAATGAGAAGTCTTAGAGAAATGAACTCCAAGAGAGTGTGACTGTGGTCAACTAGACAAGCAAATTTTAAATGCTGCTAACACTGCTTTATTTTATTATTTTATATCTATTGTGTTTACTTAGTGTTGCAGGAAAATTTTAGTCAACCAGGTTGATCAGACATTGAGCAAGACCAGAGAAAATCCAAATAGGTCTGGAAAATCATATGTTTAGCGGATAAGTCAGGTAAACAATTGTAGGAGAGAGTTCAGTGAGGACGAGTCCCAATGGAACTGTAGGCGCTGATCCAACTTAGATCCAATGTGAAAATCTAAGTTGAGATCAAGACTATATTTTAGTCTTGACAAGATGAGATCTAATTCATAAATATATAAACTATTCATGATTATATATTTTTAACTCCATGTTGCAAAGCGGGGACCGACAAGAGGGGAGTGAATTGCCTGCGATAAATATTATACCATCCTCAAATCTTTTCAACTCTTAAAATAAAGCAACAATAATAAAATTAATAACATAAATAAAAGGAGACAGAAATTAACCTGGTTACAACCAAGAGAGTTGTTAATCCAGGGCAGTAAGAAAAGCGCAGTAAGAAAACTCCTTCTCTGAAGGCGGAGAAGCCTTTTACACTTTGACAGTATAGTAGTTGCTAAGAGAATGAGAGTACAAGAGTTGCAATTGCGTTCGTATTCATTATTCTTAATAGCTACCCGAGACCTCCTTTATATAGGGTTCCAGAGCTTATCACATAACCTGAACCTTCGGGATCAGGTTTAACTCGAGAGGGATCGGTCGACCGATCCCCAGGTTCGGTCGACTGAACCTGCTGTACCTGCCCAGTCTTTCGTCCAGGTGCAGTCTCTAAGGATCGAGCTTTGGTTCGGTCGACCGATCCTTATGTTTGGTCGATCGATCGACCAACGGTCTCCAGCTGAGTTGGCCCGATCAATTTGCTCGACGAAGTCTCTGGATTAACTTCGGTTCGGTCAACCGATCAAGAGGTTAGGTCGACCGATCAGCTTTAACAACGGTCAGCTTCTGACGTGGCATTGGCGGTTGGCTGCTAATTGAGAGGGGTTCGGTCGACCGATCAGGAGGTTCGGTCGACCGAACCATTGACAAGTCAACTTCCAGTTGACTTGCTCTGGTTCGGCTTCTTTGGGTGATTTCGGTCATCCGGAATAGGGCTCACCCGAACTCAGTTCCCGGCCTTCTCCTCGAGCAGTCTTCCGTCCCGGCTTTACGTCCCTCGAACACCACGCATGTTCTTCACGCCCACCGGGTGTACTCTTCCGCAGCTCTCTCGTCCTTCGGACGCACCGAGCCAGTCGGCTCCCTTCCCGTGTCGTCCTTCTCGCTAGCTGCGTCTTCCGCTCGACTTCCTGCGCTCCTAAGCTCCTGCACACTTAGACACAGGGATCAAACACAAAATAGGACCTAACCTAAACTTGGTTGATCACATCAAAACTACCACAGGGTTCAACAATCTCCCCCTTTTTGATGTGCATCAACCCAAGTTCAGGTTAGGGTTAAAACAAACAGATAGTAATTTAAAGAAATTACTAAACTAACAATCCAGGCATAAATTTACAACTTTAAAATAAATTGCAACATGAAAATTTATACTTAAAAAAAAATTTAACTAACTCCCCCTAACTGAACTTATCGTTATTCTCCCCCTTTGATCACAGCAAAAAATTCAAAGTTAAACAATTTCTAAGTAAAGATTAAAAAACTGAGTTAGGTTTAATTTCAAAAATTTCTAAGTTTTGAAAAATTTTCCAAGTTAAAATGAATTTTCAGAATTTTCCAAAAAAAAAAATTCTAAGTAAAAATTCCAAGAAACATTTTTTCTAGAGAATTAAAAAATTTAAAGAATTTCTAAGGAAATGTTAAAAAACTTTTCAAAGCATTATTTAATTCTAATTTTAATGTTTTTATCAGAAAGTTAATTAAACATTTTTATTTCGATATTTCGGCTCCCAGGTCGTGGCGAGGCACTAGGTCTTCTTGGTTATTGGAGCAACAACCACTTCCTTAGACAAAGCTTCCATAAAGAACCTCAATGTTTAATTTTCTCACTGTAAGCTTTTAACTAAAAGAGAAATTTAAACCAGTAAAGATTTTGGAACCCAATAAAGGTTCCTACCTACAGGGTTGGTCAAAAACTTAGGGGGTACATAGTTTCTTGGAATTTTCCTAAGTTGACCCTGATGCTTTCTTATGTACCAATTTAATTTTCCATATAACTTTAATTTTGAATGTGGAAAAATATTTTTAAAACATGCATCAGCTTTCAATTTTTCAATTTCTAATTTTAAAACTTCATTTTCTGATTTCAAATATTCACTTTCCTTTTCTACTTAATCGAATTCTTTAGAAAGAGATTTAATAAAACAAAAGGACTGTTTAGGATTTAGGGCACGTACCTTACTTACCTCGTATTGCGATGCTCCCCCTTCATCACAGCTTTCTTCTTCTTCTGTTGTTCCTCCCCCTTCATCTATGCTCAGTTCTGAGCTAGACGTTTCTTCTAGCTAATGGTTGGCCATCAGTGTTAGTCCCGAGAATTCTTCGACTTCGGATTCGGAGGACGATGAATCATCCCACGTGGCCTTTAGGTTGTATTTGGGTTGAGCTGGCTTCTTACTCTTTTCTTTACTTTTGCTTTTCAGTTTTGGGCGGTCATCTTTAATATGTCCTTCTTCGTTGCAATTGTAGCAACGAACCACTCTTTTATTTTGCTGGAACTTTTTCGACTGCGATCTAAATTTATTAGATTTAAAAAATTTATTAAAGCGTCTTACCAATAGTGCCGCTTCCGATCCGTCGATCGAGGCTTCGGAGTCAGAACCGTTTGTTCTTGCCTTCAAAGCGATGTTCTGACTAATCTTTTATACTCCATTGGGCTCTGCAACTCGAGATTCGTGAAGTTCAAAAGTAGAAAACAAATGTTCTAGAGTACTTACCTCGAAATCCTTAGAGATGTAGTACGCATCTACTAAGGAGGCTCACTCGGGAGTTCTCGGGAAGGCGTTGAGCGCGTACCGGATCGAGTCCCGATTCGTTACTTCTTCTCCAAGATTGGTTAGTTGCGTGATTAGCTCTTTGATCCTTGCTTGGAGTTGCGCTACCTTTTCACCTTGGTTCATCCGGAGGTTCGTCAACTGGGTCCGGAGGATGTCGCGCCTTGCTAGCTTCACCTCGGAAGTACCTTCGTGAAGCTCCAGGAATTTTTCTCAGAGATCTTTCGCGAAGTCGTAGCTTCCGATCCGATTTACCTCCTGAGGTGGCAGAACGCTGAGCAGGTGAACTCAGCCTTTCCGTTGGCGACAAAATCGGCTTGCTCCTTCTTGCTCCACGTGTTTTCTTCTTTATCTTTCGGCGCTGCAAAATCATATTTCATTGTAATAAGAATATCAAAATCTGTTTTAAAGAATACCTCCATTTTTCGCTTCCATGTAGCGAAATCTCCGTCGAACTTCGGGGGATGAATGTTCGCACCGGCCATTGTTCTGATCTTTATGCTTCAGATGGCGGTTAGTCCCTCTGAGGCTATTAGGCTCTGATACCATTTGTTAGTGCAGCGGGGACCGGCAAGAGGAGGGTGAATTGTCTGCGATAAATATTATACTCTCCTCAAAGCTTTTCAACTCTTAAAATAAAGCAACAATAATAAAATTAATAGCAGAAATAAAATGAGACAGAAATTAACCTGGTTATAACAAAGAGGGTTGTTAATCCAGAGCAGTAAGAAAAGCGCAGTAAGAAAACTCCTTCTCTGAAGGCGGAGAAGCCTTTTACACTTTGACAGTACAGTAGTTGCTAAGAGAATGAGAGTACAAGAGTTGCTATTACGTTCGTATTCATTATTCTTAATAGTTACCTGAGACCTCCTTTATATAGGGGTTCTAGAGCTTATCACATAACCTGAACCTTTGGGATCAGGTTTGACTCGAGAGGGATCGGTCGACTGATCCCTAGGTTCGGTCAACCGAACCTGCTGTACCTGCCCAGTCTTCCGTCCAGGTGCAGTCTCTGAGGATCGAGCTTTGGTTCGATCGACCGATCCTTATGTTCGGTCGACCGATCGACCAACGGTCTCCAGCTGAGTTGGCCCGATCAATTTGCTCGACTAAGTCTCTGGATTAACTTCGGTTCGGTCGACCAATCAAGAGGTTCGGTCGACAGATCAGCTTTACCAACGGTCAGCTTCTGACGTGGCATTGGCGGTTGGCTGCTGATTGAGAGGGGTTCGGTCGACCGATCAGGAGGTTCGGTCGATCGAACCATTGACAAGTCAACTTCCAGTTGACTTGCTCTGGTTCGGCTTCTTTGGGTGATTTCAGCCATCCGGAATAGGGCTCACCCGAACCCAGTTCCCGGCCTTCTCCTCGAGCAGTCTTCGTCCCGGCTTTACGTCCCTCGAACACCGCGCATGTTCTTCACGCCCACCGGGTATACTCTTCCGCAGCTCTCTTGTCCTTCAGACGCACCGAGCCCGTCGGCTCCCTTCCCGTGCCGTCCTTCTCGCTAGTTGCGTCTTCCGCTCGACTTCCTGCGCTCCTAAGCTCCTGCACACTTAGACACAGGGATCAAACACAAAGCAGGACCTAACCTAAACTTGGTTGATCACATCAAAACTACCACGGAGTTCACCAATGTAGATCTTTGAATGCATGCATCGACAAATTATAATTCCAAGTCCCGAGTCAAAAGTTATGGTCTCCGGAAGATTGTCGTATCAAACTTGTGGATTGGAGACACCCTAGGTCAATCAAAGGCACCCTGGATCAAAAAAGTTATCAAGATGATAACATTCAATTGCATTGGATCAGATAAGCTTCACATGAATTGCCTTAGATCATTAGAGGCACCCCCCCAATGCAGTAAAAAATGCACATTCGGCAAAAACATTGAATATATATTACTCTATACATTTCAACTTGATTCTGCAGCACCGTTTATGCCCAACTGCTACAGTTAGAACGACACTGACATCGAGCTTTGTTCTTCAACTATAATTTATGACGGCAGAACAGTGTTTTTGTTTGTTCTTATTATACTTACACAAGAGAGTGTAAGTTGTTACACTCTCTTTATTCGTGTATTTGACCTCTCTGCACGAAAGTTCTTCGGGAGAGAATTTAGTAGACTACTCAATTAAAACGGTCCAAGAGATTGTGGGCCTTGGAGTAGTAGACACGTGCTACGAACCAAGTAAAAAACAAAGTGCCTCTTTTCTTTGGGCAATTTGTACTTTTGTTTATTCATTACGTACTCAAGTTTTCGAAAAGTTTTTAAAAGATAAAAGAAAAGTTTTAAAAATGAGATTCACTCCCCCCCTCTCATTCGTTTTGATCCTACAATTGGTATCAGAGCGAGATTGTTCTGAAATAGCCGATGAGTTTTTCAAGCATTTTAAAACATTTTTTTCTCTTTTTAAAAAAGTTTTCTTCTTATTCTTTTCTTCTATAGCATTCCCTTTTCTTTCCATTACTCTATTTATCCTAAGACCAGGTCTTGGAATATTCTAGTCTATATTTCTTGAAAGCATGCTGACGTCTTATAAAGAGGGTGAAACATCTATGAACCTTCACTATACAATCAAGAAGATTTCAATTACAGGAGGCGAACAATGTTGGATCGAAAGCGCTAGAGGGGGGTGAATATTGCTCGTGACTTTTCACTTTTTTTACTTGGTTCAGAGCCTGGGGCGACTTAGCTTCTACTCCAAGGCCCATGCTCGTTGAGCGTTTACTTTGAGCAATCACTATAAGTTCACGAAAGTTAAAGTTTAGAGTACAACAATTAAGTACAGTAAGAACATATACCAACAACTTAAGAATAGGAAATTCGAAACTTCAGGTCGTCGGTGTCTTGCTACAGCTTTATCGGGTGGTTCTTTGAGCAGTGCATGAAAGATGGATTGTGTTTTCGTTATTGTCCTAAGCTACTGCCTGGAACCTGCTTATAAAGCCTGTGGAGGGCGCCTCCAAGCCCATGGAGGGTGCCCTCAACCCCGCCATTTCCGTAGCATGGATAAGCCCCAACTTCTTCGCCGCTTATCCGTCTGAGGGCGCCTCCAACCGCATGGAGGGCGCCCTCCACCTGCATCTAGGGCACCCTCAGCTCCATATAGGGCACCCTCTGCTCAGCGTCCAAGGCGCCCTCAACTTCATAGAGGGTGTCCTCTACCATCTAGTGAGAAGACCAGATGCATGTATAATGTTATGAAACATATGTAATGCTATATCTATATCCAAACGCTGACAGAGGGCGTGCAAAAAGAAGGAATGAGAAGGATGCATCGTCAGAACATTCCGAGATGTGATCGATAAAATGCAGGAAGTCAGGACTCGATACATGATATAGTCCTAGACCGTAAGAGATAGTGACCTGAAGTCAGTCACTGCAGGTGGCCTCTCCTCCCCAAAATGACAGATCCCTACTAGGGTAACACAAAAATAAACATGTAGATGGCCTAAGTCCTAGACTAGTGCATACGAGGGTGGGAGAAAACTGAAAATCCCTTCCACCAACTCTGGTGGAGCAAGTCAGGTCATTTACTCTATCTAGATTATTATAAAACTGAGCATACAGGTCATGATTAACTGTATGGTTGCAGTACATCTGGATGACAGATGGACAATATTTAGCAAAAAAAGATCTGCTTAAATATCTACATTTTAATGGAGTAAATTTATGACTAAGGAACTCTATCCTATGCCGCTCAAAAGGAAACCTAACATCAGTAGATGAGGTACTACTAGAAGCAGTATCTACATTCCTTCTCTTCCTATTTTTATACATGCAAACGTATAACAGAAAAATATATATTGAAGCAATATAATGGAATAGGTATACCTAAGAGGCATTTTGGGTTCGGAAGGGAGAAAATATGGTCGAGGAGGGCGCCTCGGTGTAAGTTGTATCGTGAAAAACACGAACAGAGAGGCTCTCTGTTCGCTAGGAAAAACAGCATTGAGGGTGCCCTCAATGGGTTATGAGGGGCGCCTTCAACTGGTGGGAGGCGCCTTCGTGAGCGTCCTATGCATTTGTTTATTTATTATTTAGATTAATTGATTTATTAATTAGGTTTATTAATTTATCAATTAGGTTAATTAGATTAAATGATTTATTAATTAGGTTAATTGATTTATTACTTAGGTTAATTGATTTTTAATTAATTAATTAGATTAAATTAATTGATTAAATTAGATTAAATTAATTGATTAAATTAATTGATTAAATTAATTAATTGAATTAAATTGATTCATTGAATTGTTCTAATTGATTACATAAATCAATCTCACTCCTTTTCTAAGTTATCAATCAGGGAACCTTATGGATTTTGTGAGATGGTTTAATTTAGCCTTTGATTTAGGTTATCATCTAAGAATTAATTTACATTTGAGTTAGACTTAGATTTTCCAATTAGTTAATTAAATATATATTTCAAGGATTGACTTCCAGACTGTGACGAAGCACTAGGCCTTCTTGGGTATGTGATCATCCACCACTTCTAGACAAAGTCTTTCAAAGAAATTGGATATTTAATTTTCTTTTTGAAACCCCTAGGTCTAACTAGTCAAGTGTAAATTACGCTTAGGTTCTTATCTAACCTAATTTAAGCATGTATAATAAAAGCAATAAAAGCAATCATCAAACAATTCTATCTGTTGATAAAAATGGTCTTTCTATTGGCTCCCCCTGGATCATAGCCTCGATAGGATTTATCAAGGTAATGAATTTGATCATTGGGGATCTAGTATTGTCCAAGTCCAACTTGATTAACCAAGTTTGACTTGGGGACCCATGCTTAGACTAATTTTCTATTATTTCGATTAACAAGGGATAAATAAGATTTGTATTTTCCATTAGCCTTAAATCTAAGTCCGGATCGGTTGTAAACGGCTCGTTGTTTTTCAAGAATCAGATCAAGATTCTTGGAGCCCAAAGTAAACCGTTCCAACGTGTCCTTTAGTTCCTTGACTTGATTTTAAAGCTAAAATTGTCTTCCTAAAACTTTTGGACTTGAGTTGAGGTTCCAGTCTAAATGAGATCAGTCAAGGAGCTAGGGGTAGTCACTTCTTTAAAGGTTGTTATCTCATTTTGATGTGATTTGACCTAGACATTTGATTTAGCTAACTTGCGCATTAAATAATTAACTAAATTATGCAGTGAATTTCTTACAGTGGGTTTGGGTCCTTCGAAAATGAATACAGATCCGTGGCTTCGCTCGGACTCGGCTTCTGATTCGCTCTCGGTCTCTGATTCGTCGATTTGTTCTCGGGCCGTCAGTGCAAGAAAGCTCATATGTGTTGATGCAATCGACCTAGGTTTGATCGGTACGATCATTGTTTTGATGTGTGTGTCAAAGAGTTTAAGTTAGGCTTTCATATGTGTTTGATATGCGTGTTTGAGTCTTGCAAGACTTGGTGAAACACAAATGAGGAGCTTGGTGCAGTTAAGCTTGGGAAGCTCATCCTAGGACTCGGATCCTTGAGTCGGTGAAGGATGGTGTGGAACACATCCGAGGGACCGTCGGACGAGGAGCAACGGAGTGGAGCCGAGGGAAGTGGACTTCAAGGCAACTTGAAGGATGGAACGGAGAGGAGCCGCAGGCTCGAGTGCATCTGAGGGACGAAGGTCGAGGAAGAGGACTTCAAGGGTGACTCCGGAGAGAAAAAGTGTGAGTGTGTAACAAGATGCAGTCCAATCGGTTGTAACTTTTAGCAGTCGACTGCATGTTTTAGCAGTCGACTGGCAGCGAACAGAAGCATTCTGTTCGCTCATTCGGCAATGACCAGTCGATTGATAAAACATGCAGTCGACTGGTAAATGACCGTTGGCAGACCGTTGGTATTGCAAAGTAGCCGTTGACTACCTCCAACGCTAGCACCAGTCGACTGGTGCCGAGATGAGTTGATATGATGATCAACTCTCTCCTCTTATTTAAGGGAAGCTTTTGTAATGCCCCGCCCCTCCTGCTAAGGCGGCGGGGGTTACTTTACTCATACATACCTACTTAGTACAGCGGAAGTCTTACTTATAGGAATTAAAACTTTTCTTTTCTTTAAAATCACCATGACTAATCAACTGGACGTATAAAATCACATAGCATACTTAACATGATTTTTAGGTCATAATACCCAAACACAAAATTAAATGTCAAAGAGTCATAATGCAATAACATAAACTAGGCATAGTTCTTATTAAACAAAAGCAGGTCTTTCTCCTTTAGCCATGCCACTACCACACACATCCTTTTAGCCCCTCCTGCTGCTCCCCTAGTTCATCCATTCCTTGCTTTTATCTGTGGTACAAGAAAGTAAGCTGTGAGCACTCATGGCTCAGTAAGTTCCTTTCCTACTCACAAAAATCATATAGCATATCAAAATCACAAGACATAACACATGGAGACAATTTCATCATAGCATGTAGCATATCATGGCATATCGTAACATAATCGTAAGGTATCATGGCATAACATAACATAACATAATCATCAAATGCACCCTGACATATCATAACATCATCATAAATATCATGGCATAATCATAAGGTATATGCAAGGTGAATTTCTAAACATGTATCATGAAAACATATGCAACATGTCTTTTGAAAACTTATAATATACATACTTAAACATAATCTCAACATAAGGGGGCCCCGGCTTGTACCACATACATAAATGCGCGCGTCCTATGTAGGTCCAAGGTAGCAAGTCTTGAACCCTACAAGACATACATACTAGGCCCGTTTCTTAGTCCATCGACCTAGGGGCACTTAGAAGCCCATCCCTAACGAGGCCCGTTTCTTAGTCCATCGACCCCGGGGCGCTTATGGAGCCCACCCTTGGTACAAGCCTTAAAAGTAAAGTAGCATGTCATACATATCTTTAATTCTTAACCTATCATTCATGTTATAATCATATCATGAAGAGTGCTCCTAGTCCCAATTGATAGGGAAGCAACTCTTAGGCATAACATAAAGCATGTATAATTGGCACACAGCTCATCATGAATTTTTGGGCACACAGCACATCATGATCACATGCATAATTGGGCATACAGCACATCATGAACTTGGGCACATAACATATCATAGATTTGGGCACATAGCATATCATAAATTTAAGCACATAGCATATCATAAATTTAGGCACATAGCACATCATAAACTTGGGCACATAACACATCATCATACATAGATCATAAGCATACATAAGTATAGCAGCATATCATATTCCTATCATATCATAAGCATTTCATATGAAGCATATAGGAAAAAAAAACATAAGTAGGTCTCTAACCCCAAAGGTCATGTGGTGGCCGAAACATGTAGTTGTAGCCTAGGTTAGCAAGCAACATAAGAGCATGTGAACCCTAAACCTTTATCATATCTTATATCATAAGGAACACCTTAAGCATATTTGGTTTGGGTTCCAAGCTTCCTAGGTCTTTACTTATATCATGGCCGAAACCCATCAAGCCTCAAATTAGGTTATAAGCAACATATAAACATGTAAACCCTAACTAATGTCATATCATATATCATAAGAAACAACTTGAGCATGTTTAGTTGGGTTCTAAGTTCTCTAAGCTTTTAACCTTAACATGGCCGAACCCTAGCAAGTATGATTCTAGGTTACAAGTAGCATGAAAGTGTTGAACCTTAAATCCATATCATAATACATATCATGAGGAACATCATAAGCACATTTAGTTCAAGTTCCAAACTTCCTAAGCCCTTTAATCCAAGGTGGCCGAAACTTATCAAGCATGGGAATTAGGTTTTTAGTGGCATAAGAGCATGAAAACCATAAATAATTTCATAGCATTTATTACAAGAACATCATGAGCATATCTAAGTTGGGTTCTAAGTTTCCTTAGGCCTTTAACCTAATGGTAGTCGAAACATGTAAGGCATAGACTAGTTTTCATGTGCTATAAAAGCATGTAAACCCTACATAAATTTCATGGCATTTATTACAAGGAATAACATGAGCAAACTTAGTTTAAGTTCTAAACATCCTAGGTCTTAAAACCTTGTGTGGCCGAAAGTTGTAGAGCATGTAACTAAATTTCTATGCAACAAACAAGCATAAGGACATCAAGTTAGTTTCATATCTTTTCATCAAGAAGGTCATGAGCATCTTAAACTTATTTTAAACTTTCCCTAAGCCTCATATCTCAACATAGCCGAATCTTCATAAACATGAAATAGAGTTCAAATCAACATAACTCATGGGCATATCATATTAGCTTCATATTTTTATCTTAGGGAAAAATCATGGCATGCTTAGTTTTAGGTTTAAAGCTCTTCTAAGCCCTTAGTTCTACCATGGCCGAATGTTCATGAGCTTGAAGATGAAGTTCAAATCAACATACAAGTGGAAGAAAATGTTAACAACACTATTATCATAGGGCACATATCATAAGAACAAGGGAGCATGCTTAGTTTGAGTCCTACGCTTACTTAGTTCTTTTGTTCATGCTTGGCCGAGAATCTAAGATCATAAATCTAAGTTCCAACTAAACATTCTAGCATAAAAACATTAGGTTAACCTCCTACCATAAAATACATATCATAAGAAATATATTGAGCACATCTAGTTGAATTTTAAAGTTCCTTAGATTCTTCTTTTTATCTTGGCCGAAATTTCCATGAAGCAACCCTAGGTTTTTAAGCAATCTATCTTCATGAAAACCATATGAACTATTGTACCACAGGTGAGGGGAAGCTTACCTCCTTTCGCTTGTGGTTTTTCTTAAGAAGAAAAGTATCCTAGGTGCCAAGGAAGGAGAGAGCTTCTTCTTCTTGTACCTCCTTTTGTTCCTCTTGCTTGGAAGGGATAGATCTTGAAGGTCTCCTCTCTAAACTTAGTTTTTCTTGAAGAGAAGCTTAGCTTAGCTCTCGGACAAAGGAGAGGGAGGGAGTTCTTGGTTCGGTGAGGAATGAAGAAGAAAGAGGAAGAAATGATTTAATCCCTTATTTTTCTTCTCCCAATCTATTTATTCCCTTGCCCATGAAACATGTCCTCATTCACTCCCTCAACTCCTCTTTTCCCCCACTCCATTAATTCCCACGAAAATAGAGAGAGGGAGGGAAGTAGTAAATCCTTCTTTTGCTTGCTCCTTTTCTTAACCAAGAGGGAAAAGAAGGTAAGCAACTTGGTTTTCTCTTGTTCTTTTTGCTTAGTTTTCTTTTCTCCTTTAACTAAATTTTTCATTCCTTTCTATCCAATTATTTCTCCTTATCCTAATGGTTATCATTCATCAATTTATCTCCATAAATTGTGGGAGGTTCAAGGTTCAATCCTTGACCTCACCTCTTCTTATTCTAATTTTCTTTTGTTTTTGTTTTCCTTTTTCTTTTATTCTTATCATTTCTTTATGCTCTAAGGAAAATAATATTCATATACCTATTTTATAATTTCGTGGGTGTTACAGCTTTGGGGCTTGAAGAAGACTACTGATTATTGTTGAATCACTCCTTGTTATTGCCCAAAGCTTCCAAGCCTACTCTCTTCCTCCTAAACCTAAGTTCATCATTGTAAAGAGGAAGAGATCCTTTGTGAGAGGTTTGCTCCACCAAGAAGGAGAAAGCTCTAGCCGGAGATTGTCGGGGATTGATCCACCGAAGGATCAAGGGCTCGTCCACCTCAAGGACACGCCGTGGAGTAGGAGCAAACAATCTCCGAACCACGTTACATCGAGCTTGTTAGCGATTTGGTATTCTTTCTTTATTGTCTTTATTAGTTAGTTATATTTCCGCATGTGCACTAATCTTTTGTAGAGAAGAAAAGAAGTTGGGGGTGACCTAGCTATCCAACCCCCCTTCTAGCCGGCCACCGATCCCTCACAAGTGGTATCAGAGCGAGGACGCCCTTCAACGGACTAATCGCCAAGAAGAGCACTTCATCAAAATGGCCGACTCAAACATTCATCCACCGAAATTCGAAGGGGACTTCTCATGGTGGAAGAAGAAAATGGAGGTATTTTTCAATACCGATTTTGACATTATACTAATCATGAGAAGTGGTTTTGAAGAAGCCAAGGATGAACACAATGAGACAATCGACATAACAAGATGGACCAAAAGACAAAAAGAAGAGCATCTAGCAAATTCCAAGGCAATGCATCACCTACTACATGTTCTTCCACAACAAGAAGTAACAAGAATTGGAAACTATACAAGTGCCAAAGACTTGTAGGAAAAGCTAGTGGAGCTTCATGAAGGGACATCGGAAGCAAAATTGGCAAAAAAAGACCTCCTTCGAACTCAACTCAACAATATCAAGCTTAAGAAAGGAGAAAAGGTATCAATTTTACATTCTAGAATTAAGGGAATTATTAATGGGCTAACAAGTGTAGGTGAGACACTTTCAAATCGAGACATGATGATGAAATCCCTAAATGTTTTCCCAAGAACCACAACTTGGAGCTCCATTGTAGATTCATACTACATATCAAGGGACCTAGAGAAATCCTCTCTAGATGAACTCTTCTCAACAATGAAGCTTCACGAAACAAGAGTTGAAGGATTAGATGGAGAAGCTCATAGATCAAGAGGAGTAGCCCTTGTGGCAAACAAGGGAAAAGGAAAGAAGAAGAAATCTTCATCACCACCATCTTCCGACTCCGAAGAATCAAGTGCCTCAATGGATAGTGATCAAGATGCATATATGGTAAGGAAGATGAGAAAGGCATTTAAATCTTTTTCTTCTAACAAATCTCATGCTAGGAAAAGTTCTAGAAGAAAAAGTAGGACAAGGAAGATCATTTGCTATAATTGTCAAAGAGAAGGACACATAAGAGATGATTGTCCTCTCTTGAAGAAGAAGGAAGGGAAGAAGAGGGAGGAGAAGAAGACAAAAGAAAAGGGGAAGAAGGCTCAAAACCTAAAAGCAATATGGGATGATCCTTCATCATCAGAGGAAGAAGAGCACCATGTAGTCAATTTTGCGTTAATGGGAATTGATGATATAGCCTCCAACTCATCCGAAAATGAAGAGGGAAAGAGCTCAAGTGAAGATGAAGAGGGGAGCTCAAGTGAATGGAGAGGTCAAACTTCAGATTCGGACTTCTCGGTAAGTGAGGTACATAATCTTCCTCCCCATATTTTAATCAAAATTATTTCAAGTACAAATGATGATTTGTATAAAGCTAAAAGGAAAAATAAATCCTTGAAAAATGATATTTGCATGCTTGAAGAAAGATTAGAATCCATGTGCTTTAAGGACAACAATATGCATGCTTCTTCTAATTCTTCAAATGATTCATATTTAGAAGAAGAAAATAGGAAATTAAGGGAAAAGGTAGAATACCTTACCAATGCCCTTAGAAAATTTGAAATTGGCTCTAAAACCCTAAACATGATCATTGGGAGCCAAAGGGTAAGTTTTAAGAAAAATGGGTTAGGATACAATGAACCCAACAATGAAAAGACCTACCATTGTCTACTTGCTAGGGGGCAATCAAAATTCACTTATGCTCAGGGGACAAGAAAAATAGGTTTGATCGGTACGATCATTGTTTTGATGTGTGTGTCAAAGAGTTTAAGTTAGGCTTTCATATGTGTTTGATATGCGTGTTTGAGTCTTGCAGGACTTGATAAAACACACATGAGGAGCTTGGTGCAGTTAAGCTTGGGAAGCTCATCCTAGGGCTCGGATCCTTGAGTCGGTGAAGGATGGTGTGGAACACATCCGAGGGACCGCTGGACGAGGAGCAACAAAGTGGAGCCGAGGGAAGTGGACTTCAAGGCAACGTGAAGGATGGCACGGAGAGGAGTCGCGGGCTCAGGTGCATCTGAGGGATGAAGGCCGAGGAAGAGGACTTCAAGGATGACTCCGGAGAGGAAAAGTGTGAGTGTGTAACAAGGTGCAGTCCAGTCGGTTGCAACTTTTAGCAGTCGACTGCATATTTTAGCAATCGACTGGCAGCTAACAGAAGCATTTTGTTCGCTCATTCGGCAGCGACCAGTCGACTGATAAAATATGCAGTCGACTGGTAAATGGTCGTTGGCAGACTGTTGGTGCTGTAAAGTAGTCGTTGGCTACCTCTAACGCTAGCACCAGTCGACTGATGGTTTTGCCAGTCGACTGGTGCCGAGATGAGTTGATATGATGATCAACTCTCTCCTCTTATTTAAGGGAAGCTTTGGGGCTTGAAGGAGACTACTGATTATTGTTGAATCACTCCTTGTCATTGCCCAAAGCTTCCAAGCCTACTTTCTTCCTCCTAAACCTAAGTTCATCATTGTAAAGAGGAAGAGATCCTTTGTGAGAGGTTTGCTCCACCGAGAAGGAGAAAGCTCTAGCCGGAGATTGCCGGGGATTGATCCACTGAAGGATCAAGGGCTCGTCCACCTCAAGGACACGCCGTGGAGTAGGAGCAAGCAATCTCCGAACCATGTTACATCGAGCTTGTTAGTGATTTGGTATTCTTTCTTTATTTTCTTCATTAGTTAGTTGTATTTCCGCGTGTGCACTAATCTTTTGTAGAGAAGAAAAGAAGTTGGGGGTGACCTAGCTATCCAACCCCCCTTCTAGCTGGCCACCGATCCCTCACAGTCTGTTCGAGCTCTGTGTCGGAGTCTTCTGACGACGACTCACCCTATGTTGCCTACAGTGCTTTCTTCTTCCTCTGCTTCTTTGCTTCTTTTAGGTTTGGACAATTGGCCTTGACGTGTCCCTTTTGATTGCACCCATAGCAGGTTACTTCGAACTTTACCTTTGGACTTGTTTGTACCTTTTTGGACTGAACCACCTTCTTGATATCCGTCTTTGTGAACCCCTTCTTCTTTCTGTAGAGCTTGTGTATTAGGTTGACGAGTTCGGATGCTATCTCGTTGTCGTCATCTTTTGAGTCCGGTTCTTCTTCAGACTCTAGTTCGGTTTTACGCTTTGTTTTTGCTTCCCGGGTTCTACTTGTACCTGCAATCAAGGCAATGCCCTTCTCGGCTTAGCGTGCATTAGTCTATTCATGCAATTCAAATTCGGAAAAAAGTTCGCCTAACTTAATTGAAGAAAGATCCTTGGATACCTTGTAAGCATCTACCATGAATGCCCACAAGGTATTCCTTGGAAAAGCGTTTAACGCATACCTGATTATGTCACAGTTCTCCACCTTCTGTCCAATGGCGTGGAGGCCGTTGAGGAGGTCTTGTATACGAGCATGAAGTTGACTCGCTGACTCACCTTCCACTACAACAAAAATTACAAACGACAACGGATATTATCAATTGTCGTAGGGTCAAAAAACCGTTGTAACTGAGGGTGTTGTAGAATGTATTGCCCTATGACAACGGTTTTGAATTCGTTGTCTTTGTAGACATTTGACAACGGTTTTTATCCGTTGTTGTTTATATGTTAAAAAATTATTTACGAATGATACGACAACGTTTTAAAACCGTTGTGGTAAATAATTTCAACAACAGATATAAACCGTTGTGGTAGATAATATTTACTCGTTTTGTTTCTTTTACAACAGTTATAAACTGTTGTGGTATATAATTTTAATATATTTTACAACGGATAAAACCGTTGTCTTTTATCACTTTTTACAAAAAAAATTCGTTGTGGTTTACATAATTTTTACAACATTTTTAACTGTTGTCTTTAATATTCATTAATACCAAACAACCAATCTTATTTTAATATAAGCAAACCACCAATACAAAACTAAATATTTACTACATTAAATCCAAAATAAACATCCATATATAATTCATCTTGTAGCCACACATATACAAAAATATACAAAATGAATTGTTACTCATCAAAATACACATCTCCATATACATTAAATCACATGTTTTCCATTTGTTGTTCTCCATATGACTTTTAATTTACAAATTAGCAAGGTAAGCTACATCCTAACAAAGCTCACTTCTTGCATAAAAAAAACTCAAGCCTCACGAATTGCCCGACCTGTAAGAGAAAAAATTAACAAAACTTGTCAAATTCCATAATTCTATATTATAGTCTACATGACAACACGAATTCCTGTAAAACAAGCAATATAAGATAGAACAGATATTAGGTGTTGTTTCATGCTACACAAGTCAAACAAAATGATACAAATCAGTGTGTATCAGGAAACAGTCGGCAACATCCATTCACGCAGGACAAAATCCATTATACTCAACACAAAAGAAGGAATGATCTTTTCTTCCTTGAGAATTATACCTCCTTGTCACTCGTTTGACCAAACTAACATGCAGTATATAAAGTGAACTATTAAGAAATCAAACTGTAGTATATAGATGTTTTCTATATCAATATACTATGGATCATACACGAAATGTCTTTACAAGCTCTTTATTTCATTCTCAAGCAATCGCTAACATGCATATAGATTAACATAGTTGAGCTTGATGAAGCATCATAATTGTCATTCGCGATGATACTTGCAAGGTCCAACAAGATGGAAGTAGAAAATAAAAATTTGTCATCAACAATGAATTTCCAATGTACTTTTGGCACAGTAGCATTATGCTCAAGGAGTCATCAATAAAGTATGTAGTTCAACGTAGTAAAAATTTAAATGCAATTGTAAAAAGAAAAAATAATAAATTATAGGATTAGATAAGGAAATTAAACTACCAAATGAAACAAACACAGGTACAGAATTTAAGACATCCCAACAGATATCAGATATTCCTTGGACAGTAAAAAATGCTAGGTAAAACGTTAAAGATGTAAACTCATCCTTACCACCTTGTATACATGGAGGCTGTGAGATAGGAGGAAAAACAAGATTGAGTCATGGCATATAGATGAAAACCATAAGGAGAGAACAAACAAGAAATTTGTAGAGCAACTCGTAGGATACAAAAGGTCATCATCTAACAATTCACAAAGAGATCAACTGCATATTAAAAAAAAATCATCTGCTAATTCATCAAAACTAAAACTCAATCTTCATCTTTAGATGCCAAAAAAAATTTAAAAGGTGTTTTACCACTACACCATTGCCAGGCTCTCGTAGTTCTTTCAGTGAAACTTGGATAGGTACATATATAACATGATTTTATAAGAAAATAATCATCATCACCGCAAGTTTAGGTCATAACAATGATGCAAAAAACATGAGAATGCTCATATCAGATGCTCCTCCACTATCCACCCCCGGCTGTGGAAAGGAGGTAAATCACAATACTAAACGGTCTCCTATGAATTTATTCCTTAAGAGCATGAATCCTAGAGGATTCAAACTTTACTACTGTAATACAAATCTACCATCCGTTTGCATCGTAGTAGTGTTTATACTGCAAGTTGTTGGAGCACTAAGTACAGTGTTAACTTAAACTAAGTCTAACACGTCGCTAAGAGTTATGTTAAAGCATGAATTAAATAGAGGGGAGTAGAACTCAAGCATACACTGAACCAACGGCGAGAAGACACTTCATCTAGAGAATGCATGAAACATGACTTCTTTTTCCAACATGGTGTGTGACATCGCTTAAGTTGTACTCTCCAAATTCAAGAAGCTTATGGACCAGCAGCATGATGCAAAAGTCTATCGCACAATGATCCTAAAGGTCCATGAACGAAAGAAGAAAACACAAAACACTCGGCAAGAATGTGTTAGGCAGGATGTACAAAATGGGGAGAAAGCAACATTTGAATTTGTGTGATCACTCCAAAGTCTTGAGAAGTCTGAACAGGCCAGCAGCCTCCCTGGTGCGCGAGAACTCAATGCAGAACGCCTGGACTTCTATGAAGAGATCACGAACTACATATCATAACAAACAGACAAACGTGTCAACAAAAATAAATAATCCACCCAAAATAGAATAGAATCTTAATTCACAGAATTAGAATTTAGTTATCAGAGTCATTAGGTAGCCTCATCTTGAAATAAACTTGTGACAACGTGAGCAATATAAGTAATATGATGATATATATATCTATTTTCCAACTGGAATTTGTGTAGTTGAACCCAAATGGTTAGTACGAATACATCATGTTTGATGAAGATGGTGAGGATACATGCTAAGATGTCAGTAGTTCAAAGTGGCAAATATTAGACAACATCACAAACATGATTGAATAAGATGAACATAAATAAGAACTTTCACTAAAAAACCAAAACTGAGCATTAAGCTTAATGTATCCATCCCCTTAGATTCACGTATCAATAGTTGTCTTGGTGCTACCCAACAAATTAAATTCTAAATGAGAGATACACCTAAAAATTAAGAAATTTTTAGTTGAAACAAATAAGTGCAATGGACAAGTGAAATGTGAAAGAATCATGGAATGTAACAAAGATTTTTTTTCTTTATTCATAGAACTGCGGAAACTCAGAAATTCTAGAACTAATATAACTGCTGACAACCTTTACTTTGGATTAGAAAAACTGGAATTTACCGAGGTATAGTAAGCAAAAGCAACTATGAAGCATGGAACAATGTTTAAATGAAAGGAGTAGTCTAAAGAAGATGAGACTGACAATAAACTAACATAGTGGCAATAAAAGCAAACAATTCAAACTGCCAAAAATTAAAGGTAAAAAAGAAATGAAGTTTCACCTCTAAAGGGATATAGGTGCACACAAGTCAAGAACTTCCCTAACAATTATCAAAATTGATCATCATTCGCACAATGGAACAAATTTCAACTGTTGTTGTCTCTTAGATGGATATTTTAATGAAAGGATGTAGTCTAAAGAAGATGAGATTGACAATAAACTATCACAGTGGCAAAAAAAAGACAAACAATTCAAATTGCCAAAAATTAAAGGTAAAAAAAAAAACGAGGTTTCCCCTCTAAAGGGATGTAAGCACAAAAGTCAAGAACTTCCCTAACGATCATCAAAATTGATCATCACTAGCACAATTGAATGTGCAGGACGTTGGACTGACTAATCATAAATTCATCTCAATTTTTTGTTTAATAATCAAGCTTATCATCACTAAGACAACTATGCCAAATCATTTAGAGCTACTACGAAAAATACAATTTTGCAATTAAAAATATTTTTATAGGAAAATGATCATATTATGCAGCTCAGAGACAAACAAATTTTTACAGTGTAGACTCATTTCCATATTCACAAGAACAGTGAAATACCTGCCAACCAAATTCTGATAAAAAAAACAGGCATATCACCCACATATTTATCACTGGCACAAATATCAAAAGATCTTACTCTGAAATTTCAGGAGAATTCATCAACTTTGAAAGAACTTCAACAGCTATAAGTGAGTTGTGCTCAACAAGATCCTAGAAAACATATATAATCTCATCACAAAATTTGAAATGAGAAATCACATAATAATGAGAATAATACAAACCGGTAGCTTGAAGGAGTAAGTCCACAATGATAGATGAGTTTCGCATCCTTTGCAAGTTCTAACACAAATTGCTGCAAGAAGAAACAAAAAGAAAGGCCATATTGTTTCATTAATACACAAAATGTTGGAATAGGTGAAGGGAAAACAACTAATAATGTTCATAGAGCACAGCTGAAATATTGGCCACTATGACCAACAGATGCTACCTAGTTAGCGTGAAAAAGAACATGACCTCTTGTTGGGCAGGTGCAAGTGGGCCTTTTATGCTTTATCAATCAAATCTCTCACTGCAGCCCCTCGACTGGTGTCAGCACACATGCCATAATCCCACAAAAGCTCGTGATTGCTGTCAGGATTGAGCCATATAAGCTGTACAAGAATTTGCAGATTAATAACACTAGAGAAAACAATTGAACACGCAAGGTCTCAGGTGAAATTTTTTACTTCTCCATCTAACACTGGGAGCGTCGGTGGTGCAGGCCTTATCCATTGTGGACCCAATCCTTCAACAAACAAGTTTTGCATTAAACCTAATATAGCATTGCCTCTATCATCAGAACCAATTCTTGGTTTTGTTCCTGCAGCGGAAAGCTTTGGCCTGAAACAGAGCAATATTACCACAAGGCTCCTAGGAAACTTCTTATATATATCAAGGGGAGGGATATGTTGTATATTCATATGGAGTAGCATCAATGCCGATAGATACTGCAAATCCTCCTTATATATGCAAAATATATATATATATATAGTATACAGATATAATTAGAATGGTGAAGGAGTACAAGATGATGAAATTAATCTTCCTTTTTAATATATTTTAATATAATTGATGCGAATAATATATATATTAAATATGCTATATAATTTTAGAGAAAAATATTTCTGTTGTGTGTTTTTTAATTTATATGTTGGAAAAAAAATTTAAATTTAATATACAAATATTATTAGTAATAATATTATTAGTTTATTACTATATAGAAATTTTTTCTAATTTATGATATAGGCATTTTTTCTCCTATGGCTAGACATCTCGATCTTTTCCAATTCACACCAAAATCATTGTTGTTGCTTTCATTGTCAATTGTAGCATCGTGGATCGTCAGAATTCAAAATTAATTATATATTTAGAAAGTCCGCAACCTAAATTTTCTATTGGTAGTTTGATACCAAAATCTTGAAGTAATATCGCAACTTAAGAAGGGTCGTTGGCCCTTGTTTCGTGTCGGAGCTACATTTGAACTTGTTCGCTATTGTTGTCTTGTCAATCACGATAACCTAGGACGGTGATTTCTAGGTAAATTTTGACTTCGATTTCAGTTATAAATTGAGTATTCGGAGGTTGTTCAAGGGTGTACAAATTTCTAACGATAATTATTTTTGTCGCTTAGTATGCAACCCCCTCCCAATTTAAAATTCTGGATCCGCCCCTGGATAGATATATCTGGATCTGGAATAATATTTTTGACGGATGCAACTTGGAAAATGCTATAAAAAAAGGAGCGGCTACTGAGTATCTAGGAATTTAAAAGTAATAAGATAGGATACATAAATGATATACTCAAATTATGCAAATTATAGTCAGTGTACTCCCCATATAAACTGAATACTTGAATTATATACTCAAATTCTTTTTAAGAAAAGAAAATAAGCCTATGGTGTTCATATTTGACAACGTAGGTTCCATCAATATTAACAATACTAACTTGGATGGAAAAATGTTTGGTTCTTTTCCTAATCAATCATCATTGGTTAACATAATCATGCATTTAGAGGTTTTAAAGTTTCTTTAATAATATACCACCCCAATTCACAGATATTTCAAAATAAATACAAGCGCTAAATGTTGATATCATATGAAAATTTTTTGCAAACAAATGTTATCCTTTAGTGTTCTGCCTAATAGCTGTGTTATCATAGTATCATCAAATCAACAAGAAGGAGCTTTATAGATGTATAACAGAAAAAAGACAAGGCAGCATACTAGGAGCAGCCTTAGGTCGTGATGCTGTTCCTGGAAACGACATTTAAGACAAAAGAATATTTCATTTTTAAAGGCTTAGGCAATTTAATATCCCTCCAGCTCAATGACCAACAATACTAGACAAATGGGAACAAAATTAAAAGTGTATTGAGAAATTACCACAAGAAACCGACTCCATTCACATGGAACAGAACAAAAAGCCAAGAAACTCATGGAAATAGGAAGAACAATCAAACGGATAATGTGCAAAACAACTATAAACTTCAATCAGTAATCAAAACAAAAAGGAAGGACTTTCTTCATTTCCCTTCTACCAATTTTCTGTTCCCCCAAATTCCATCTCCGGCCATCAAGTGGCGAGCCGTGCAAGACCTAGAAAACCTATCCGAATACACTATTTCGACCAATAAAAGTGAATAAGAAACAGAAATCGATGCTTAAAACTGACACATTCAGAGATCAAACACCACAAACTTTGACATATGAGCAGACAAAGGGCATGATGAAACAAATCAAAAGCTAAAAAGAAGAAGAAAAGAGAATGTTGCGCTTGCAAATACAAGCATAGTGGAATCAAAAGAAGGTTTCGTTTTTTGAGACAAAATTTATGAACGAAGACAAGACCTAGGTTATGAATCTACCTTGACTATGACTCTAGCACAAATCCAAAAAAGACAAGACCTAGGTTATTAATCGACGGAGTAGGAGTGCCACCTTTGGCGAAGAAATATACCTCGTCCGATCAAAAGGTTCCACGAGCGAAAGAAGCAGTAGTGGAAGGTCAAAGGGGCTCGTCGAACTCAGAAACCCGCTCACCAGGAAACGAGAGGAGCATACCATCGTGGAGGAAGATCCAGCGGTGGCGTGAAGAGATTGTATGAGGAGAGGGAAAGAAAAATGGCTTAAGTTCGGGAACGCGAAGGGGAAAACACGGTGCCGAAAAGAAAACAACAAGGGAAAGCAAAACAGCGAGAGGGAAAATGACCAAAGTCAATTACAATGGTATTTTCAAAACTGTTGTCGTAGCCGCTAAAAAGGCGCTTAAAGACAACGGATTTAGAAAACCATTGTAAAAAGTGTTGTTGATTAAAAAAGAAATCGCTCAATGACAACAGTTTTCCCAAAGCCGTTGTCTTTTATATTTAATGGGAGTTTAAAGACAACGGTTTTGGCAAAAATCGTTGTCTTTGAGCAAATACGCAACGCTTTCTCTTAAAACCGTTGTCGTAGGGGTGTTGTCTTTTAACATTTTTATTGTAGTGTTCCTGCATTTTCATGTTATACAATTTATTTAAAAGCAAATCATGTTTGCTTACCTTTGTATTAGAGGTGCCCTCGTGTAGCTCGATCAGTTTTTCCCACAGCTCTTTCACGCTTGAGAACGGGCCGACTTGGTTCAGCTCCTCCTTTGTTAGGCCACACTGAAGGGTGCATGTTGCTTTGGCATTGGCCTCAACCTTCTTGATTATGCTTGCGTCCCAGTTCTCGTAAGAAAGTGGTTTCCCCGAGCCGTCGAGTGGAAGTGTAATTCTAGTTTTTATAATTATCCACATCTCGAACTGAGTTTGAAGATACGACTCCATTCGACCCTTCCAATAGCCGAAATCTTCACCAGTGAAGAGTGGAGGTCGGGTTGTGCTATAACCTTCTTGATTGGTCATCTTAAAAAAAAAATCTCGCACACAAAAAACAAGGAATTTGGTTCCAAGACTAGGTATTGGATTTAGTAGTGTGGGATGAAGAGAAATAAAGACACGAACTCAAGTGGTGTTGCACCAACTTCGAGAGAAAAACTCGATTGCGGTAAAACTAGATCAGAAGACAACAATTTTACCGATTCTGATCGACTCTGAAAAATTGAAAACTACCACGAAAAATAACTTGAATGGTGGTTTCACCAATTCAAAGCGACCCTTATCTGATACCAATTGTTAGATCGAAAGTGCTAAAGGGGAGAGGGTGAATAACGCTCATAACTTTCACTTACGTTTCAGAAAACTAAGAGTAAAATGCAGTGGAAATATATAAAATAATTGCAAACATGCAAACACCAAGTTTTTTACTTGGTTCGGAGCCTGGGGCGACTCCTACTACAAGGCCTACACTCGTTGAGCATTTACTTTGGGCAATCACTATAAGTTTGCAAAAGTTACAGTTTAGAGTACAACAATTAAGTACAGTAAGAACATATACCAACAACTTAAGAATAGGAAATTCGAAACTTCAGGTCGTCGGTGTCTTGCTACAGCTTTATCGGTCTTTGAGCAATGCACGGAAGATGAATCATGTTTTCGTTGTTGTCCTAAGCTACTGCTCAGAGCCTGCTTATAAAATGTGTAGAGGGTGCCTCCAAACCCATGGAGAGTGCCCTCAACCCCACCGTTTCCGCAACATAGATAAGCCCTGACTTCTTCGCCGCTTATCTATCTGAGGGCGCCTCCAACCGCATGGAGGGCACCCTCCACCTGTGTCCAGGGCGCCCTCAACTCCATAGAGGGTGCCCTCTGCCCTGTTACGCGGAGGTGTTCGACTAGTGCCCCGAGGCGCCTCTAAGCTCCATGGAGGGTGCCATGGGTACTATTCATCCAAGGCTTTACATCTTTTTTGCTCCCTGCAAGATGCATTAGTGCAAAATACAAAATATTTCCTGCAAAACAGAGTTAGACATAATACAATAAGGTTAAGATACATATTTGACAGTCATCAGATTGTCCGGTTCTGACTTCAGATTTTCAACAGAAAACCCTAGGTCGAACCGACGCCTACTGTTCCCTCACAGGGGAACGCGTCATCACCTACTCCACTCAAGAGAGTATACCTATTACCAGACTAATTTTCCAGACCGAGTGGACTTTTGCTCAGCGCCCGAGGCTCCAAGACTTTTTGCTAGACGCCCGCTCCACGACCCACCCAGTCTCTCACCTGGTCGCGACACCAGGACTTTCCACCTAAAGTCCTCGACTCTAGGACTTTTGTCTGAAGCCCTCGACCCACCAAAACTTTCCGCCTAGGGTTACCACCCCCTAGGGTTTTCCACCTGCCTAATCGTAGTTAGAACTTTTGCCTAAGTAAACTTAGGACTTTTTTGCAAACTCATTCAAACATGTTAGATCACAAATAACCTTAACTTTGAACCCTTTGTCATTATCAAAACTTCGGTTCGATTGTCGGATGCTTACCGCACCAACAAACAATGGAATGATTTTTAGAAAGTAACAGTTTTGACAATTTGTTAATATTAAAAAATCTTCTCGAGACCCAGAGGCAAACATAAAAGTAATCAATATGTTAATTAATATTTTGCCTAATGAGATCTGGTGTATATTAGCAAAGTACAAAAATGCCTATAAAATTTAGACTCGATTGATCGAGCTTTACAAGAACTTGTTAAAGCTAGAAGACCAAGTCGAACTTGAGTTCAAATCCAAATTTGAATCCCCAGAGTCATCCTCAGAATCAGACTCAGAAGAGCCGGACCAAATCAACTTCATGTCATTAATGGCTAAGGAGGAGGTAGATGGATCTAAATCTTGTAGGATCGGTGCACACATGGGAGGGGAGGATGAATCACATGTTTTTTTTTTTTTATAAAAACATAGTCTTTTAATAATTTAAAACAAAGTGCAATGGAAAGAAAGAAACACAAACATGAGAAGCAGACACGAGATTCGGCCGATTACTTAGTTGAAAGCCTTCAGCGACTCCTACTCTAAGACTCACGATCTCTTAGACCATATCAATAGGCAATCCACTATAAATCTCTTTTGAAACCGCTGGAAGAGTGTTAGATTTTAAGGGATGTCCTAAGGCAATCGTCTTATAGTTTTTACTAAATATAAATTTACTATTTGAGTGCATATTATATATTTGATTGTCTTAAACTCATTTACTGAATGTCTGCAATACAATTCATAACATGAGAGAAATTGTGATTGGATCACAACTAGTGATTATCTCTACATGTATAATTGTGAGCATATTAGAATTTCCCTAGTCGTCGAATTGATACATTCGGACATCATCAATTCTGTAAGGCTAGCACGGGTTATACTCCTTAATTCGTCAAGCAATTGTTTTCTCACTATCTAGAGATATTAGGATGTATGGTAACTAGTTCATTAGAATGACTCGCTGTAATATTTCATATGATTATCTATATATATGGATATGTCTGTGAAACTCTTACTGCAGCTCGACTGCAAGTTTCCTTTGACTTGAGGTATACAAGTCATCTTGGTCATGGAAACTTATACTTTGACATCTTAAGCAAGCATCTCCTTGAGGTATGGACCCGGGATGATTGGTTATAAGTTGAAATTCCCGAAGATGTTTAGATAGCCTACAGAGGATTCACCGCTCCTTGTGAGGAGAAGTATACTCTATAGCCACTCGCTAGGATTATTACTCAAAATCTTTTGCCAAAGCAACACATGTTAAGAGTGTGAGACTCTTGTAGGTCCCTTGGCGGCTGGCTAGAGGGGGGTGAATAGCCCTGCAAAAAATAACACGAACCTTTCTCAAACGTTACATCTTAATTAAACTAACACTTGCATAAAATAAATAAGAAACTAGAAAGAAGAGACACAATGAGGTTTACTTGGTTACAACTGGGGAGGTTGTTAATTCAAGGAAGTTGAAGTTCACTATCAAAGTCTTCTTCAGGCGGAGAAGCCTCTTACAACATTGATGGCTCACTAACAAGTAGTAGAATAAACTAGAAGCATTTACAAGTGTTCTATCTAAGCTTCTGGGACCAAGGCCGTATTTATAGGCCTAGTCGGGGCGCCTGGAAGGGTTCCAGGCGCTTGGGGGAATAAAATTTTATCCCCGTCACAACGAAACATGCCATGTCATGTTTTAGATAAACACTTGCTCCAGGCGCCCAGATTCAGAAAGTCCTGGTCTTCCGTTCCGATTCCGCTCGCATTGGTCCGGGTCTTCCGGTCCGGCTCCACTCGCTTGGGTGATTTTGGTCATCCAGAATAGAGCTCACCTGAATCCATTTTTTAGCCTTCGAGCAAACTTCCACTCCCTCTTCTCATCCCTCAGAAACACCGTGCGCCTCCTTCTCGTCTGCTAGCGTACTCTTTCGTAGCATCTCCTCCTTCGGATGCACCGAGCTCGTCGGCTCTCTCCCTTGTAGTCCTTTTTGCTAGTTGCGTCTTTCGCCCAACTTCCTGTGCTCCTTAGTTTCTACACACTTAGACTCAAGGGTTAAATACCAATAGGACATAACCTAACTTGGTTAATCACATCTAAACTACCTTGGGGTACTAATAATCTCCCCTTTTTTGATATGAACAACCCAAATTAAGTTAGGGTAAACAAACATAAAGAAATAATAACAAGGTAATAAATTTATAACTCAACAATGTGCAAAAAATTAAATTACCCTCCCCTTAGACTTAATCTTTCTTTCTCCCCCTTTGATCACATTAAATATAGTACTTTTAAAATGACTTTGGAAGATCTAAACTTAAAGTCTAAGGAAAAATAAGAAAAATTTTCACAAAAAGTTGAATTTTAAACAGATTTTTAAAAGTTTTATATTTGGATAACTAATTCATGAAATTTTCTAACGGATTGTTTAGATAAAGTCTCATAAAAAAATAAATTTGCTAAAATAACTCTAACAAATATAATTTTTATTAAATAAATTTTAACTATCCAAATTTTTCTAATAGAAATTTTGACAAACTATTTAAAGCATAAGTTAAATTGATTAAATGTTTCACAGTTAGTCAATTAAATATTTTATTTCAGTAATTGGCTTCCAAGTTGTCACGAGGTACTAGACTTTCTTGGATATTAGAATAATAACTACTTTCTAGACAAAACCTTTTAAAGAAATTAAATATTTAACTATCTCTCTGAAAGCCTAAAAAAAATTAACTTAAGCATGTTTTCGAAACCTAATATAGGTTCCTTCCTACTTAGTTAATTAAAAATTTCTAAGAAATATACATTTTAGATAATTTTCTAATTTTCCCCTTATAATACCTAAATTGCCAATTTAATCTTTATAGTTCCTGAAAGTTGAAGCACACAAATTTAAACATGCAAAATTTTTTAAATTTCCTATTTGATCCTTTAAATTTGCATTCTCAATTTTCAAATTTTCAAGATTGTCTATTTCTATTTTCAGTTGTTCATTTTCAGTTTTAATCTTGTCAAGATCTTCTAATTGACAAGATATAGCTAAAGTTGATTTTAACTCTTTATTTTCTTTTTTTAATTTACAGTAATTTTTCGATAATAGTTTTATAAACTGAAATGACTTGTCAGGAGGAAAAGATTGTACCTGACTTACCTTGTCGATCTCGCAAACTGAAGCTCCCCCCAAAGTGCTACTTTCTTCCGATGTCGCTCTCCTTTCATCGATGTTCTCAATACTCATTTCGGACGAGCTTGCTTTTTCTTCGTCTTCTTGGTGACTTGCTACTAGCGCAAGTCCAGCGATTGCTTCGATCTCTTATTCGAACGACATTTCCTCCCATGTCTCCTTTAGAGTTTTATACTTGTTCTAGGATGCCTTTTTGTTATTTTTCTTATTCTTGTCCTTGTTCTTCAATTTTGGGTAGTTATCTTTCACGTACTCTTCTTCATTGTAGTGGTAGCACTTTACCTTTCTTTTTCTTTTTGTACCCTATACTTGATTAAATTTATTAAATTAAAATAATTTTTTAAATCTACTTACCATGAATATCATTCATCGTCCTTGAGAAAAGATTCAGAAACTCGTTCGCCCATCTTTGCCTTTAAGACAATATTGTGCTTTGGCTCCTTCTTTAAATATGCACATCTCATTTCATGGACTTCAAAAGTTGAAAACATTTCTTCTAAAGTACTTGATTTTAGATCCTTAGATATATAATAAACATCTACTAATGATGCTCATTCAGTAGTTTTAGGAAATGCGTTAAGCGCGTACCTTAGCAAATCTCGGTTGCTTAATTTTTCTCTGAGATTCGTAAGTCCGATGATGAGTTCCTTGATTCTTGAGTTGAGGTGTGTGACGGCTTCACCTTTTTCTAACTGGAGGTTGCTAATCTGGTTCTGGAGTGGGTCCCGTCTCACTAGTTTTGCTTCTGAGGTCCCTTCGTGTAGTTCCAAGAATTTCTTCCAAAGCACCTTGGCTGACTCGTAGGCTCTAATACGATTGACTTCTTGAGGTGGTAAAACGCTAAGCAGATGAAATTCTACTTTACCGTTTGCCATGAAGTCGGCTTGCTCCTTCTTCGTCCATTGATATTCTTCTTTATCTTTCGGGGCTACAAAACCATATTTCATAATTATTAATAATTCAAAATATATTTTAAAAAATACCTCTATCTTTTTCTTCCAGCTCCCGAATTCCCCCTCGAACTTCAGTGGGTTGATGCTCGGTCTGGCCATCTCATGTGCTTCATTCGGCAGTTAGTCCTCCTACAGCGAACCCGCTCTAATACCAATTGTAGGTCCCTTGGCGGCCGACTAGAGAAGGGTGAATAGCCCTGCAAAAAATAACACGAACCTTCCTCAAACATTATAGCTTAATTAAACTAACACTTGCATAAAATAAATAAGAAACTAGAAAGAAGAAGCACAACGAGATTTACTGGGTTACAACCGGAGAGGTTGTTAATCCAAGGAAGTAGAAGCTCACTATCAAAGTCTCATTCAGGCAGAGAAGCCTCTTACAACATTGTTGGCTCACAAACAAGTAGTAGAATAAACTAGAAGCGTTTACAAGTGTTCTATCTAAGCTTCTAGGACCAGAGCTGTATTTATAGCCCTGGTTGGGGCGCCTGGGGGGATAAACTTTTATCCTTGACACAACGAAACGTTCCATGTCGCGTTCCAGATAAAAACCTGCTCTGGGCACGGGGAAGGGTTCCGGGCCCCCGGATTCGAAAAGTCAACATTTTGTTGACTTTTTGTCCCGGTCTTCCCCTCCGGTTTCAGTCAAATCGGTCCGGATCTTCCACTTTAGCTCTGCTCACTTGGGTGATTTCGGCCATCCGAAATAGGGCTCACTCGAACCTATTTTTCGGCCTTCGAGCAATCTTCCGCTCTGGCTTCTTGTCCCTCAGAAAAACTATGCGCCTCCTTCTTGTCCACTAGCATAATCTTCCGCAACACATCATCCTTCGAATGCACCAAGTCCGTCGGCTCTCTCCTGTGTCGTCCTTCTCGCTAGCTGCGTCTTTCGCTCGACTTCCAGTACTTTTATGTTTTTGTACACTTAGACACAATGGTTAAATGACAACAGGACCTAATCTGACTTGGTTGATCACATCAAAACTACCTTGGGGTATTAATAACTCTTGGACACATGTACGAGTAATTTGAATCTGTAGAATGAGGAAGTATTACTTGGGTTAGGTCTGACGTAGTCAGTCTAGTGGTGGCAGACACATAGATCATGGTCTGAACCAAGTGGGTATAAGATAACTGAAAGGAACAAGACACGATTCACTGTAGTTGCTGAAGGGTTAATAATTAGTTGTAAGATTAACTATAATTTTCTGGCTAACCGAGTGAGTGAGTGGGTGAGTGAATGATCGGTCGAGAGAGCTAGTGAATGAACGGCTGAGCAAGTTAGCGAGAGAGCGGTCGATGAGCGAGTGGTCGAGCGGGCTATGCGACCGGGCAGGCGCTACGACCGGGCGAGCGATGCGAGCGGCTGGACGTGTGAACCGAGGCCTGCAATATGCAGTTTCTTTGAAACAGATTCGTCCCACCTCCGACTGTGCTTCGATGCTTTCTTGGGTAGTCTGTTTTCCAAGATACAACGGTGAACTATGATTCCCACCAAACACTTATAGTCACAGCGAACTAAGAGGTACCCGACTGCTATCACTGGCACTTCGCCTAGTAAGAGATGCACGACAGAGAAAAAGGAAAACGTTGGTGGAGAGCTTCTGCTGCTGCTTTTATATGTACATAACCTTTTGCTTGTAGTCACAACCTCCTTATATAGGAGCTCAGACCAATGAGCAATATTAATGATCATTATTCGCCAACTGTGAAATGCCAACGTTTCACTCGGCTACATTAATCTTAAATTTAATACATCCGTTACACCCTTAAATAAGCAGTAAAAAGTTTATGTGGGAAAATGTTGATTGTTCAATTTGGACAAATTCTGCCTCGACTGGTCCGACATTCGGCGCGCAAATAGACATGGCCAGCAAAAATAGCGATAGTGAAATAAATAGTTGCTCCGCCACCGCCTTAAATAACTCGATTCGCCTGAACAAGTTCAAGGCGCAATCAATTGACGAAGTAGTTGCAGCGGTAGCCGTTTCCTATCTGCCCTCTTTCTCCGGCGGAGAAACAAACTCTCCGGCGACATATATCAGAGACAGGGAGGGAGGATAGTAATTAATTTGATCGGGAGCAGTAAATAAATACATTTTTGATTAATGGAGAATAGCAAGTTGGTGCGTCAGCTGCTTCAGGTGTCGTCTTCGTCGGAGGGGGAGACGGACGAGGAGGAGGTTCTGGAGTTGGAACAGAGGCCGCCGACTTGGCTGAATTACTTGGCCGACGACGCCATCCGCCGCGGTGGAGGGTGCGGTAATGGGGAAAAAGGAGGCTCTTTCGATCGACCTCGGGTTCGGGTTCAGCGAGGAGGCCGGCGGGAAGGACCTCTGCGGGACTCTGCCGGCGCTCAACCTCTACTCCGTCGTGAACCGCCAGATGTCGGACCCGAAGCTCACGACGCCGCCGAGCCCCGGCTCCACCGGAACCTCCTCGTCGTCGTCGACGCTCGGCGGGCACGCTAGCCCGCGAAAGAACACGTGGCGGCCGACGATTGGAAGATTTTCAATCCAGGTTCGATTCTGTTAAAATTTCATTTTACCCCACGCCCATATATATATTTTTTCAATTGGCCCTGTAATTTCAAAATATTGCATTTCAATATCATGCATATACTTTAAAATTGCCATTTTTGATCAATTTGTAATGTTACATTTTTACAGGGGACAGTCCGCAGCATGTTAAGACAAGGTTGAGGCATTGGACACGAGTAGTAACTCTAAAGCAGAACTGTTAAATTTTTACGTAAAATTATATTTTTTTTAGTCGTGAGTGTTGAAAATAAGGAAGATAAAATAGATGAAAATTTATCATTATATAAATTATTATTTAGCCAGTCATCTAGCTGTCAAATCAACTTCTTTTGATAAGTTTATCAGTTTTTAATTGATGTCACATCAGTCATTAATTACTTGTCATTATTTTGACTATAATATAATTAATATTTGGCTGAATGACAATGACTAAATAATTATTTCATCCCTTATAAAATGGGAGTTGCATCTCTTATTGGATGAATTAAGAAATTCTATTTTTCTATTTTCTATTTTCTACAAAAAGGCTAAGCATCTCCTTCTTCACATTTCTTATCCTCAAACAAGAGGGGCATCTTCCCTTACTGTGAGAGAAGTTTTTTATTCTTCTTTGTAATACTCTCCTTGTAACATATCTTATGAATACAAGAGTGAGTTTTTTAAGAGCAGCGCTTCATCTCATGCAATCTGAATCATTGCCAATTTTCAACATGGTATCAAAGCAAGTTGATTGATTCCGATAGGACGTTGCAAGCTTATTCTGGGCACTAGTTCGATCAACCTTGACGAACCTTTATACGTTGTACAAATATGGGAGATTTGCAAGCAAGTTCAGCACAACCTTATATTTTTTTCATCTATGATTCTCAATTCATCTAATTACTTCTCTTGGGTCACTTATATTAAGAGATCTTTAAACTCAAGGAAGCTTTTGAAGTATATTACAAATGATCCTCCTGCAGAGTCGGACCTTTCTTTCGAAGCTTGGAAATAGAAGGATGATGAAGTATTTATTCTCCTATCAAATTCTATTGATAAAACTCATAGAACAATGGTCACTTGTGCCCCAACGTCGAAGGTCCTCTGGGAACAAATGAGTAATTTGTATGGACAAGAATCAAATCTGGGAAGGATCTTCGAAATTAAAAGAAAAATTGCAGATATCAAAAAGGAAGAAAAGATTCTTTCTCAACTATTTGGTGACTACGAAGATCTATGGAATGAATATAATACTTTGAGGTCGATTACAACTGACTTCAAAGTTTTACAACAACAAAGAGAGGAAGATATGATATTTGGCCTTCTAATGTCGCTAGAAAAAACTTATGCTCCTCTACGTCAAGAGATTCTGAGGATGAAAAGTTTTCCTCCCTATCAAGAGGTCAGGGCTATGATTCAAAGAGCTGCAACAAGAATGAGACTTGAAGCCTCACAATCAAAGGGTCATGGCTTCAATATAGACCTAGAAGAACAAAAGGCGAATAAAGTCCAAGGATCCAAAGTTGTGTGTGGATACTGCAAGAAGTTGAATCACACAAAGGAAAAATGTTGGCGACTTCATCCACACCTAAGGCCTAATCACTTAAAGAAAAAGGATTAATCATCCCACAACTCGGCCAAGATTGCAACTCTGGAAATCACCATCAATGACATCTCAAAACTACTCGAGCAAGTAAAAACATCTATAAATGATCAAGGTAATTGCTCAAACTCTTCTAAATTTTTTAGTTCTCAAAGTTGGCTAATTGATTCAGGTTGTGATTATCATATGGTAAGGGATAAAAATAAACTTAGTAATCTCAAACAACTAGTCAACCATATGACAGTAAAAGTAGCTAACAGACATAATTTAAAAATTAAAGAACTAGGAGAGATAGAACTTTTTGGAAAAAATACTAATGCATTATATGTTCCTCAATTTACTTCTGATCTACTATCCATTAGCAAAATCACTAAAGATCATAATTGCAAGGTTGTTTTTGATTCTAACTTTGTTACTTTTCAGGATCTCAAAACGAACAAGGTGATTGGTAATGGATCCAGAAGAAATAATCTTTATTTTTTGGACCAACATAGTCATGCACTCACAACATCTCAAACAGATAATTATTCTTTATGGCATGCTAGATTAGGTCACCCACATAAACAAGCCTTACAAAAATTGTTCCCATCTAAAATTTATGAAGAAAGATCATGTGAAGCTTGTATTTTTGGAAAGGAGACTCGAACGTACTATCCTATTTCTGAAACAATATATAAAAATGCCTTTGATCTTATTCACTCTGATATATGGACCTCTCCAATTGTGTCTAGAAAAGGTTTTAAATATTTTATATCTTTTATTGATCATGTAACTAGGTACACTTGGACATACATGCTTACATTTAAAGGACAAGCATTCGAGGCATTTAAGCATTTCTTTCAATACACTTCTAAGCAATATAATGCTAATATCAAAATACTTAGAACTGATAATGGAGGAGAATATATGAGTCATAAATTTAAAAATTATCTAGAAGAAAGGGGGATTATTCATCAAACATCTTGTCCGTATACCCCACAACAAAATGACGTAGCAGAAAGAAAGAATCGACACCTATTAGAAATAGCTAGAACCATTCTATTTCATGCAAACATCTCAAAAAGTTATTGGAGTGATGCAGTTAATACATCTGCTCATCTTATCAATTATTTACCCTCCAGAGTTCTCAAAGGTGAATCTCCTTTGGAACTACTCACTAACATTAAACCAAACATCTCACACTTGAAAGTATTTGGTTGTGTTTGTTATGTTCATGTACCTGAACAACTTAGGGACAAACTCGATAAAAGGGGTAGACGTTGTGTTTTTATTGGATATGGTTCATTTCAGAAAGGATATATATGTCATGATCATGTTACTAATAAAGTATACACATCGAAGGATGTGATATTTGTAGAAAATGAGTTTTACTTTGCAGGTCAAGAAAAGGAGCAAGAACAAGAAAAAGAGGACTTTTCAAATGTTCCTATATACTCCAGAAGAGGCAACTATTCTTCCTCCACAATCAAGCGAGGAGGAAAATATTACAAACTCTGAGGAAGGAAGACACAACACTCTTGAACAAAGAGAAAATAATGAACCAAACTCCTTAGAGATTGAAACAAGAAATGAGCAAGAGAGAGATCAATCTCAAAGTTTCTCAACACCGTCAAAAAATGAAACTTCTGGTTCAACTCTACCTTCCCTTAGAAGATCCACGAGGCAAATGTTCCCTTCATCTAAATGGGTAGATTATTACAATCTTAAAGCTATATCTCATCCAATTGCTAATTATTATACTACTAATAATACTTCCCTAAGTCATCAAGTATTCTTGAGTGACATTGATCAAGTACAGGAACCCAAGAATTATAATGAAGCCAATAAAAATCCAGAATGGAAAAAGGCAATGCAAGAAGAGCTAGATGCCCTTATAAAAAATAAAACATGGGAAATTACAGCCTTACCCGAGGGCAAAAAGACAGTAGGGTGTAAATGGATCTACAAAGTCAAACATAAAAGCGACGGTTCAATAGATCGCTTTAAAGCCAGACTAGTGGCCAAAGGATACACTTAAACTTACGGTGTCGATTATATAGAAACATTTGCTCCTGTGGCTAAAATGAACACAGTAAGGGTTCTTTTATCATTGGCCACCAACAATAGATGGTCAATGTATCAAATGGACGTCAAAAATGTCTTTCTCCAGGGGGAGTTAGAAGAAGAAGTATATATGCAATTATCTCAAGGGATTCATTCAAGAGAGGAAGGAAAGGTTTGTCGACTAAGAAAGGTTATTTATGGGTTGAAACAATCTCCTCGAGCTTGGTATGCAAAATTAAGTTCTGCACTTATTTGTCTCAATTTTAGAAAATGTTATAGTGATTCTTCTCTTTTTATTAAAAATAATGATAGGGAAACCACTATAGTACTTATATACATAGATGACATAATTATTACTGGAAGTAGTATGAACTGCATTAATCAAGCTAGAAATTTCTTAATGTCTAAATTTGAAATTAAAGATTTGGGAAAATTAAAGTATTTTCTAGGTATAGAATTAGTCTATTCCCCTAAAGGGCTAGTTCTATCCCAAAGAAAATATGCTCTTGACCTTTTACAGGAGACAGATAAGCTGGGAGCAAAGCCAGCCAACAGTCCATTCTCTACGTATAATGAAGAGAAAGATAAGGATGAGCCTTTTGATGACATACAGAGGTACCAGAGGTTGGTTGGCAAACTCATCTACCTGACTATTACCAGACCAGATATTGCATATGCAGTTGGCCAAATCAGCCAGCATATGCACGCACCTAAGATGAGCCACTGGAAGGCCATTGAAAGGATCCTCAGATATCTCAAACAATCTCCAGGAAGAGGGATATGCATGAAGAACAACAAAAGCTCAGAGATTGTGGGCTACTGTGATGCAGACTGGGCTGGAGACACTCAAGACAGAAAATCAACTACAGGGTACTGCATGTTTGTTGGAGGAAATCTAATATCTTGGAAAAGTAAAAAGCAATCAGTTGTATCTAGATCAAGCGCAGAGGCAGAATATAAGGCAATGACAACTGCAACTAGTGAAATAGTCTGGTTGAAGGCTTTAGTCGAAGAGTTGGGATTTATGGTCACCACTCCTATTAAACTATATTGCGACAACCAATCAGCCATCCATATTGCTTCAAATCTAGTCTTTCATGAGCGAACCAAACACATCGAAGTTGATTGTCATTTTGTGCTTCAAAAGATAGAAGACAAAACCATAATCACTCCTTATATACGAAGTCATGAGCAACTTGCTGCCATCTTCACTAAGGGGACTACAATTAACCATATGCAGAACATCCTCACCAAGTTGGGCTCCATGGATATCTATTCGCCAAACTTGAGGGAGAGTGTTGAAAATAAGGAAGATACAACAGATGGAAATCCACCATTATGCAAATCATTATTTGGCCAGCCACCTAGCCATTGTTTGGTTGTCAAATCGACTTCTTTTGGAAAGTTTATCAGCTATTAATTGGTGCCACATCAACCATTAATTTCTTGCCATTATTTTGGTTATAATACAATTAATATTTGGCTGGATGACAACAACTAAATAATCATTTCATCCCTTATAAAATGGGAGTTGCATCTCTCATTGGATGAATTAAGAAATTCTATTTTTCTATTTTTCTATTTTCTATTTTCTACAAAAAGGCTAAGCATCTCCTTCTCCACGTTTCTTATCCTCAAACAAGAGGGACAATCTTCCCTTCTTATGAGAGAAGTTTTTTATTCCTCTTTGTAATACTCTCCTTGTAACATATCTTATGAATACAAGAGTGAGTTTTTTAAGAGCGGTGCTTCATCTCATGCAATCTGAATCACTGTCAATTTTCAACAATGAGGAAGTTAATCTATTTTCTATCGACAAGCATGAATCGTGAGAAGGAAATAGATTCAGCGATTGCATCAAGAATGATGTGAATTTCTCCTTGTCCATATCAACCGATTATTCTCTTCACGTTTCTCTAGCTCTACACCACCGTGGAGCAATACGCCAGACGGAGAGCAATGGTCTCTAAGGGCATCTCCAATCAGGGGTGGAGCTAGGATATTGGTTTAGTGTAGGCAATTGCAGCTACTGCTGACGGACATGTTGCGGAGGGTGCCTCGTCCAGTTCCGACAGCAGCCCAACAACAGTGAAGCAACTAAAGCTCTCCGTTTTACAAGTCATGTCATCGTGTATCTTGCTAAATTTTTTTTCATCATCTGTCTTTTTTTTTTGGCGTCATCTGCCTAATGTTTTAATTTTCTTATACTTGTATGGAAAACACAACAAGAAAAGAAGTGTATCAACATGTATCTTGCTTTCGGCATACTGCATATGCTTGTTATGCTGTTTAGTTAGGAAACAGCAAATACTAGAGGAGAGAATCATAAAATTAAGGGTGGTTTCGGTGCTTAGGTCCAACAACAGAAAAAAAAATGTAAAAAATTAATGTTTTTGTGCAATAATGTATTTGAAGTGCAATGAAATTTTATAAAGAATTTGGGATTGCAAAAAAATGTAATTAACATGCATCAAATATTGCAAAATGAATAGGTGCTTTTTCTTTTTTTTTTTCATCTGCATCATCTGTTTTTTTCCTAATAATATTTTTTAAGTGGGTCCTGGCTCAGTGTGGGCAGCTAGCTGCCCACACTGGGCCTGTGCTGGCTCCGCCTATGTCTCCAATGGGCGATATTTGGAGGAGATATTTCTCCAAATATCCTCCCATTATGGGGGATATTTGAGAGGTGGATAGAAATCACCGGGCATAACTTTATGCCCGGTGATTTCATTCTAGGTGGCATGCAAGTGGGCCCCATAAGGGGTAATGATTACCTTTTTTGAGATATTTTATTATATAATTTGAGATATTTGAGAGTAAGATATTTGGTAGGTGGGACCCATAAATATTTGGTTGAGGGGATATTTGATTGTGAGATTTGAGATATTTGAGGAGTGAAATATTTAAGTGATGATGTGAAGATGGGGACCATAAATATTTGGGAAAAATATTTAGTGTTAGTGTGGATACTATAAAGCAACGACAAGCACAAGATTATGATGTAATATTGTCGTTTTTTATTCCCTTATCCGTGGAGACGGTAAATACGACCTAATAGGAGTTGATCCATTTTTTTTTTTAATTATTACTGAAATTATTGTTAAAACACTCATTTTACGAGAATGATTGCCTCGATTATATTGTTTGTTTTTAGTTGATGAATTCGCAGTTTATTATTATTTTTTTTTAGCAATTCCTCCTCGGCCTCTTTGTTTTTTTATTAGTAAAGATTGACATTATGTGCATGCCTTGACGAATTTGTGGAATTTTGAATTTTATACGTGGCAGCAACTGTCAACGTCACCGCCACATGTTGAGAGATTATTGATCTAATCATCTTTGATTAAGGTTACCCTTTAACTAAACTCGAGTGGATTCAAATTTGAGTGGATTCAAATTTGAGTTTCGATGTTTGAATAATATCGTTAGATAAAATATAAGCAGAGGTCAAATATGTTATGGAAAATCAAGTACTTAACTGGAAAAATCCTAACTGGAGGTTAGGTAAGACAATGTCCTAACTCAAGTGTTATGAAAGGGTAAAATCCAAGTGGATCAAGGAGGACCATATGTTAGCAAAGGAAAGTCCAAGTGGATCAAGGAGGACCGCATGTTGGCAAAGGAAAGTTCAAGTGAGTCAGGGAGGGTTGCACGGTAGCAAATGGAAAGACTTAATTGCGATTAGACAAATGAAAGTTCAAGTGGGTCAAGGAGGACCGCACGTTGGCAAGATGAAAGTCTTAATTGCGGTTAGGCAAGAGGAAAATCTAAGTGGGTCAAGAAAGATTGTACTTAGTGATCAGAAGTCTAATGAGAAGTTGGCAAAATCCAAGTGGGTCAAAGGTTGACCAAACATTTGGTGGGGAAGTTTCAATAGGTCACGGTTGACCGAATGTTAGGCAAGGGAACCCTAGATTTGGATTAAGTAAGTTATGGTTGGGTAATCAATTGGGGTAATCGATTGTACCTAAGCTAATCGATTAGGAAGTTATTGCGAGAACACAGAAAGTATCTGAATCGATTTGTCAGCAGATTAAGCTGAGCCTAATCGATTGAGTTAGTTGATTAGGGTAACTCCAATCAATTAGGATGGATTCCTAATCGATTGGGACCTAATTGATTGAGATAATCGATTAGGCAATATTTTGTAGCGGAAAGGAAGAATTGATTGAGGCAATCGATTAAAAAGTCTTAATTGATTGGGTTAATCGATTAAGGTATTTCCGTGAGGAACAGAGAGTTGCAGAATCGATTGAATAATCGATAAAGGCGCTTTGAATCGATTGAGATGGATCGTCAATCGATTAGGATTCTAAAAAAGAGTCGTTCTATAAGTTGAATGGGCATATCCTATGGAAATCAATTAGGAGTGAGTCTAGTCGATTGGAAGGCGTCGAAGAACCCTAGAAAAGGATTTTCATGGACATTTCGAACCATATCTCTCTCGCGCACTCTCTGCCAGTTCTTGAGCCCTTAGAAGACAAGTGTTGTTGTATTTTTCAACGATCAAGAGACATCTACAAGCTACAAGAGATCAAGTAAGATGTATATTGTATTGTGTATTCATTTCCTTATTGTAAGCTTATATAAGGTTTCTCTACTTCTAGATTGGTTCTGAGAAGGAGTCTTCTTCATAGTATAGTGAGTGCATTGTGTGGATATTTGGATTAGTCATCTCAAGGAGATGGATAACAAGTAAATCCTAGTATTAGCATTGCTTCGAGTTTTCCGTTGCAATAAATACCAGTTGACTGATACTTCCATCAGTCGACTACTCTACACTAACCGAACGAACAGAAGCATTTTGTTCACGCCCAGTCGACTGTCAGGTCGACCAGTCGACTGATAAAACACCAGTCGGCTGCTACAGTGATGCTACAGTAACACAACAATACTACTACAGTAAACCCTAATCCTAGTATTTAACCCCCGAGTACATTTACTCAGCACTCGTCCTTGCCCGACCAACCTAGATCTAGCCTTCTCCATCAGTCTTGCGCCTCTCGAATGTCACCCCATCATTCACGTCTTGCCTTATGGAGCTTCCATCGGCCTTGTCATTGTTGTCGGGTCTTCCTTTGCCAAGAGAGTGCACTTCCGGGACTTCATCCATTACCAAGTCACACTTGGACATACGTTGCCAAGACTACATGCTTGGACTTACACCACCAAGACTTATCCTTGGACTTTCCTTCTTTGTCAAGATCACCCTTGGACTTTCCTTGTTGTACCTGTATCCTGCACACTCACAATGTATATTAAATATAACAATAAATATAACTTAAACCTTTGCCCAAATATGAAAACCTAGGGTACCCAGATTGCTTCAACAACTGGGGATGTGGCTTTGCGGTTGACCATGTGAAGACTCCGCTCCAATCTGCAAAACCAAGAGCATCAGTGCAGGCCAGGGAAGGGGTCCCCGGCATTAGCCCTCTGACGCTCAAGTCAGTCACCGATGGTAGTGAAGAATAACGAGAGTTATAGCAATAACGAGAGAGTGATTACAAATAATATATACCTCTGTCGGTGTATGAACCCCCCCTTATATAGTGCTCTAGTAGTGGGTGTGCACGCTTCTCAAAGCGTATGCATGTTTTACCAACTATCCTTTGGAAAAACAAGTCAAAAAAGTGTCATTGACATCTTTCCGTAACAGAGCGTGCAAATCCCTGACATGACAGTGGAAGCTTCCATCGTACGATTTACCTACTGACCATGTCATGTTGTCGACAACACAAATGTTGGTGCAACATCCCTCAGGTCAAGGTTGACCTGGGTGACCAAGCTGAGTCTTGGTTTGAGTTTAGATGTTTGACAATAAGAAATTGATTGAAGAAGAGTCAAGTAGGTCAAGGTTGACCGGATACTTGACAGGGAAGTCCTGGTGAGTGAAGCCAGGCAGAAGGAAAACCCTAGTGAGTGAAGCTAGGTGAAAGTCCTAGTGAGTGAAGCTAGGTGAAAGTCCTGGTGAGTGAAACCAGGTGAAAACCCTAGTGAGTGAAGCTAGGTGAAAGTCCTGGTGAGTGAAGCCAGGCAGAAGGAAAACCCTAGTGAGTGAAGCTAGGTGAAAGTCCTGGTGAGTGAAGCCAGGTGAAAGCCCTAGTGAGTGGAGCTAGGCAGATGGAAAACCCTAGTGAGTGAAGCTAGGTGAAAGTCCTGGTGAGTGAAGCCAGGCAAGGGAAAATCCAGATGGATCAAGGATTGACCAGACATCTGATGGAAGTCCAAGTAGGTCAAGGGAGTGACCAGATACTTGGCATGAATAGAAAAGTCTAAGTGGGTCAAAGGGATTGACCAGACACTTGGTGGGAAGTCCTAGCAGGTCAAAGGAGTGACCAGATGCTAGGCATGATGTACCAACAGGTCAAGGTTGACCGGATGTTGGTTTGAGAGGCTTGGAACTTGGTTTTGGGCAAAAACCAAGTGTTGGATCGATCAGTGGATCGATCCAGGCTTCTCCTAAGCGAACAGAGAGCCTCTGGATCGATCCGTGGATCGATCCAGATGTTCCAATCGATCAGTGGATCGATTGGGACGCGGCTGCTTTGCGCGATAAGCGCTGGATCGATCCGTGGATCGATCCAGGCGTCTTTCCAGAGCACAGAGGCACTCTAGATCGATCCGTGGATCGATCCAAAGCCTCCCCGATCGATTGGGAATATTCGAATCGATCGGGATCCGGCCGTTGGCGTCGATAAAGGCCGCAGGCGTTCATTTCCTTCGGCATATCTTCTCCGATTCACTCTAGATTTCTCGCCAGCTCCTCCACAGCACTCACAAAGCTCAGATCGCCAGTTCTTGAAGGATCTTGGAAGTTTTCCAAGTCAAGAGGCGGATCAAAGCCAAGAAGAGAAGCTAGGGTTAGGGTTTATACTCATTGTAAGCTTGTAAGCTTGTATTTCTTGTATCCTTTCCCTCTCTTCTTGTATTGAGTCTTGTAGGGCTTCTCCGCCCTTGGTAGTTACCATAAAGGAGAGTTTTATTTAGTGGAGGGTGTGTGTGTTGGTGTGGATCCTTGGATTAGTCACCTCTTGTGAGGTGGATACCAAGTAAACCAACCGTGTTAGCGTTGTGTGATTGTTTCTTTGTATTTCCGCTGCATATTCTTGAAGAAACAAGCAACGACAAGCAACGCCGAGCAACGCCAAGCACCGAGCGAACGCGACGAGCTATTCACCCCCCCCCCCCTCTAGCTACTTTTGGTCCTAACAAGTGGTATCAGAGCGAGGCCGCTCTTCACCGGAATCATCGCCGGAAGGGTCAAGCATAACAAGAAAAGCTAGAGGGTGAAGAAGTTGAAGCAAAAATTGTCAAAGTCAAAGATATCAAAAAGCTCAACTTCAAGATGCAATTCCAAGATGGACTTGGATTTGACACAAGGGTGGCTCCACCATACACTTCCATGAGTTTTGATTCTTGGAAATCAAGAATTGAAAATTTTCTTATGATGGAGATAGAGCAATGATTTGCTCTAATGGAAGGCTTCGAGGCTCCAAGAAATTCAAAGGGCAAAGTTCTCAAGAGGAGCAAGTGGAGCCAAGAGCAAGTCCAAAGGTGCGAGACAAATGATAAAGTGACCAAGCTTTTGGTAAATTTATTGCCAAGCACCATCCTTTGCAAAATTGGAGAATTTGAAGATGCAAAGGAATTATGGAGCAAATTGGCCAAGCTTCATGAAGAGATCCCCTCCACTGTACAAGAGCAAGAAGTATCCAGAGAGGGTGACTCTTTGGAGCAAGACCAAGAGGAGGGCTCCGAGGTTGAGAGATGCTCAACCTCCGAAGAAGAAGAAATCCAAGAAGCTTCATCCTCAAGGGAATGCAACGAAGGGAACAAGGAGGAAGCATACTCCTTGTTTCATATTCAAGATGATGAAGCCTCCACCTCTAGGATTGAGGGGGAGCAATTCTTGGTGACACCGAATCAAGAAGAAGGAGAAGCTTCTACATCCGGGTCAAGAGAAGAAGGGGAGGAAGAAGCTTCTACCTCCACAAGTCAAGAAAAATCAAATGGAGGGGAATCAAGGTCCGATCAAGAGGAAGCTTCTACCTCCGGATCCAAAGGAAAAGATGTCACCCCTACACACAAAGGTATAAATGTTTCAATTAAAAATAAAAATCATATAATATGTTTTGAGTGTAGGGAAAATGGACACTACAAGAGTAAGTGTCCTAAATTGGCCAAGAAGAAGGGCAAAGTGGCACAAAAGGGCAAGGCGAAGCCCAAGGAGATCATCCCCAACACAAAGAAGAGCAAGGAGCATATTATATGTTTCTCTTGCAATCAAAAGGGGCATTACCGAAGTCAATGCCCCAAGGGGAAGAAGGTGGTCAAGGCTCAAGGAGGCACTAGTCAAGGGGGAGCCTCCAAGGTAAAGAAGAAGGTATCTTTTATTGAGCCTACCCCATTAAATTATGGTAAAAAGCATGATAGTTATAATTTATATCATTTTAATGCTATTTACCATGAAAATAGGAAGCATGATAGCATTAAGGAAAAACATATAGCTTTTCATGCTAAAACTACTATACCTAACGCTAGGAATGTAGATAAAAATCTAGGCAATCACACTAAGGACCTTAGCTACAAGCCTAGAAATAAAAATGCTCATAAATTTAATGGAAAATCAAAAACTAAGGACTTAGTGATAGAAAATCAAGGCTTGAGGTCAAGGCTTGATAAAATGGAAAAGACCCTAAAAAGGATGGAAAATATCCTAAAAGGGCAAAATGAGCATAGCCTAGGTGTAGGAGCACAAAGGTCATCTAATGACCATAGGGGTTTGGGATACAAACCAAAGGCTAAGAAGGATGTAACCTCTTACCATAGGGTTCCATATAGTTATGGAACCAACCCTAGGTCTAGTGGTCAAGCCAAAAATACAAGGGAAGTTATCCCTAAGAGTATTTTTGCAACAAATATGACTAAGACTTCTAAGAAGTCTAAGAAAGTCACAAAGAAGGTTACAAAGGAAGCAATCCCTAGAGTTGACCTAGAAAAGGTGACCAAGGCTTCTAAGAAGCCAAACAAGGTCACTAGGAAGGTATATAGGGAAGTTATCCCTAGTGAATACCTAGAGCATCCAAGGAGCACCAATAGGTGTTGGGTTCCTAGGAGCATTTTCTCTACCCCATAAATGGGTTAGAGAGTGTCAACTCTAAGTGAAAGGGTAGTTAACCCAATCATGAAGAAATTGACACTCAAGGAGCATTTTCAAGGTTTTTGTTAACCTTTGAAAATGAAATTGAATTATCAATTTACTCCTTGAAAGAGTAAAATGTGCCAAATGGTGAAAAATTGATTTTATCTTAAAATGGCATAAATTGGGAAAACCTAGAGAAATACCAAGTTGGGATTTTGGTATTCTCTTAGAAATTTAAGGCAATCCGGGCCTTGATTTATGTGATTACTCTTGTGGAAAAATGAAATATGCCAACATTTGAGGATATGTTTAATTATTAAGTGGCATAAACAAATCAAGAGAAATAAGAAATGTCAATTTAGGTTTTGGCATTTCTTTGAAGTAGTTAGGGCAATCTAGGTTTAATGTTTTAAATTAAAACAAATGGTATCGTTTTAAGTTAAAACAAGTGGTATATTTTGAGTTTAGCTAAGTGATTAAGGATATTTAGATAGGTAATCTAGGTATATTTTATTTATGCTAAACATTGCCATGATTGCTTGCCCATCATATGCCATGACATCATGTCTATTTTTGAATTCATTGTTTTATTATGAAAACTCCAAAAATACCATGTCATGACATTCATACATCATGTAGTAATAGGATATTTTCTTTTGAAAATTATTTTCTTTTGATGTATGCCATAACATAATCATGCATTAAGTTTAATTCCTTGTAATTAAGGACGAATGGCATTTAACAACAATTATTGACAAGTGACATCCTAGGTGGATGTCTAATATCTCTAGAATGCCTAGATAGATATGCATGATCCCTAGATTAGGGAAAAATCAAAATCCCACATCTCACAAGGACTATAAGGTGACTTGTCCGTATTTTAGTGTACATTAGATACAAGTGAGATGTTAGGAAGATGAACAAAACTCAAGATGTTGATTTAGTGCATTCTTTTGAGTTTTAGGTTCATCAAAACACATAGTTATGTGTTTTCCCATCATTGGGAAAGCTAATGTACAAGTCATGTGCATTATGCCCAAGGAACATGATGGGATATTGGTTTTGAAAATGTTTTTAAAATATTTTTGGAAAACCTTGGTGAAGGCTATCTTTTGATAGTAATCACCATTGAATAGTTAGACACAAACTTGAAGAAAAACACTAAAGTTTTTGCAAGTTTTCAAGTTTGTGTCAATCTTTGAAAATATGATGTATTTTCATAGAAAGCTATTTTTCCATGATTAAGTATGCCCTAAATAATGTCTACACGAAATTTCATGATTTTTGGATTTTTGTAGAATTTTCTAGGGGTTTCTGAAGTTGACTGAAATGGAATTTCAGCAACTATCAGAGCTCCGATCGATCCATGGATCGATTGGAGTGCCCGAATCGATCCGTGGATCGATTCAGAAGGCAAGTCTCCCGCGAGCAGAAGCTCGCTGGATCGATCAGCCGATCGATCCAGGGTGATTCAGAAAGGTTCAATCGATTGGAACTCAACTCCAATCGATCCAAGTTGCTGATTTTGACTGGGAAGGCTTGATTTCAGCATCTTTGAACCTCTTTGAGTCTAGGTAACCATTCCAAACCCTTACATTTGTATACATACAAAGGGTGTTTTCATGTGAAAACAAGGATGGATTGGTTAAGGAAGGCTTCATTGAAGTTTAGGTTGAGGTTTGTTTCAAATTTTGAGTATTTGAACCTCAAAACTTCTAAATTTGGGTTTCCTAAAGGTTTAGGGATTCCAAGTCATTGTTGGTGCAATGACAGAAGTCACCACCATGTCTTTAGGGGGAGGGACTCTTTAAAGATATGAAAAATTACTTTTCATGAACCTTGGAAGGTGGTTAACCTTCTTTAAAGAAAATGCTCATGTATGAGCTTTTGAACTTGAAATGGGGAGTGGATATCCTCATTATTTCAAGTGGGAACTCAAGTGGTTAGATAATACTCAAGGTTGGGTATTTGTCTACATTGAGGGAGAAGTTAAGGATAAATGAAGGGTATGAGACCTTCATTATCGTGTTGATCACAACGAGTGATGTTGTGAACAATGATGAGTAACTCTTCAGGGGGAGAGTCGTCAACAAATGAATTTGTTGATGTGTACCCAAAATTGGGGCATGGGTTGATGTGTGCCCAAAGATGGGTTGATGTGTGCCAATAGAGGGAGAATGAAAGGACCTTTGAATGGGTGTAAGTTAGGCTTTCATTACCTAGAGGGAGTGTGCCCTCGTAGGGGGAGAATGAAGAGCTTAATTTATATGTTCATTACCTAGTGGCATGAAGATTGAGGCTATAGGATTAGCCTAACTTACATGTGGTATTGTAAGTGTTATTGTGGTATTGTCAAACATCAAAAAGGGGGAGATTGTTGGTGCAACATCCCTCAGGTCAAGGTTGACCTGGGTGACCAAGCTGAGTCTTGGTTTGAGTTTAGATGTTTGACAATAAGAAATTGATTGAAGAAGAGTCAAGTAGGTCAAGGTTGACCGGATACTTGACAGGGAAGTCCTGGTGAGTGAAGCCAGGCAGAAGGAAAACCCTAGTGAGTGAAGCTAGGTGAAAGTCCTAGTGAGTGAAGCTAGGTGAAAGTCCTGGTGAGTGAAACCAGGTGAAAACCCTAGTGAGTGAAGCTAGGTGAAAGTCCTGGTGAGTGAAGCCAGGCAGAAGGAAAACCCTAGTGAGTGAAGCTAGGTGAAAGTCCTGGTGAGTGAAGCTAGGTGAAAGCCCTAGTGAGTGAAGCTAGGCAGATGGAAAACCCTAGTGAGTGAAGCTAGGTGAAAGTCCTGGTGAGTGAAGCCAGGCAAGGGAAAATCCAGATGGATCAAGAATTGATCAGACATCTGATGGAAGTTCAAGTAGGTCAAGGGAGTGACCAGATACTTGGCATGAATAGAAAAGTCTAAGTGGGTCAAAGGGATTGACCAGACACTTGGTGGGAAGTCCTAGCAGGTCAAAGGAGTGACCAGATGCTAGGCATGATGTACCAACAGGTCAAGGTTGACCGGATGTTGGTTTGAGAGGCTTGGAACTTGGTTTTGGGCAAAAAACCAAGTGTTGGATCGATCAGTGGATCGATCCAGGCTTCTCCTAAGCGAACAGAGAGCCTCTGGATCGATCCGTGGATCGATCCAGATGTTCCAATCGATCAGTGGATCGATTGGGACGCGGCTGCTTCGCGCGATAAGCGCTGGATCGATCCGTGGATCGATCTAGGTGTTTTTCCCAGAGCACAGAGGCACTCTGGACCGATCCGTGAGTCGATCCAAAGCCTCCCCGATCGATTGGGAACATTTGAATCGATCGGGATCCGACCGTTGGCGTCGATAAAGGCCGCAGGCGTTCATTTCCTTCGGCATCTCTTCTCCGATTCACTCTAGATTTCTCGCCAGCTCCTCCACAGCACTCACAAAGCTCAGATCGCCAGTTCTTGAAGGATCTTGGAAGTTTTCCAAGTCAAGAGGCGGATCAAAGCCAAGAAGAGAAGCTAGGGTTAGGGTTTATACTCATTGTAAGCTTGTAAGCTTGTATTTCTTGTATCCTTTCCCTCTCTTCTTGTATTGAGTCTTGTAGGGCTTCTCCGCCCTTGGTAGTTACCATAAAGGAGAGTTTTATTTAGTGGAGGGTGTGTGTGTTGGTGTGGATCCTTGGATTAGTCACCTCTTGTGAGGTGGATACCAAGTAAACCAACCGTGTTAGCGTTGTGTGATTGTTTCTTTGTATTTCCGCTGCATATTCTTGAAGAAACAAGCAACGACAAGCAACGCCGAGCAACGCCAAGCACCGAGCGAACGCGACGAGCTATTCACCCCCCCCCTCTAGCTACTTTTGGTCCTAACAAGTGGTATCAGAGCGAGACCGCTCTTCACCGGAATCATCGCCGGAAGGGTCAAGCATAACAAGAAAAGCTAGAGGGTGAAGAAGTTGAAGCAAAAATTGTCAAAGTCAAAGATATCAAAAAGCTCAACTTCAAGATGCAATTCCAAGATGGACTTGGATTTGACACAAGGGTGGCTCCACCATACACTTCCACGAGTTTTGATTCTTGGAAATCAAGAATTGAAAATTTTCTTATGATGGAGATAGAGCAATGGTTTGCTCTAATGGAAGGCTTCGAGGCTCCAAGAAATTCAAAGGGCAAAGTTCTCAAGAAGAGCAAGTGGAGCCAAGAGCAAGTCCAAAGGTGCGAGACAAATGATAAAGTGACCAAGCTTTTGGTAAATTTATTGCCAAGCACCATCCTTTGCAAAATTGGAGAATTTGAAGATGCAAAGGAATTATGGAGCAAATTGGCCAAGCTTCATGAAGAGATCCCCTCCACTGTACAAGAGCAAGAAGTATCCAGAGAGGGTGACTCTTTGGAGCAAGACCAAGAGGAGGGCTCCGAGGTTGAGAGATGCTCAACCTCCGAAGAAGAGGAAATCCAAGAAGCTTCATCCTCAAGGGAATGCAACGAAGGGAACAAGGAGGGAGCATACTCCACCTCAAGGAGGGAGCATACTCCTTGACCATCTTGACTTTGACCTCCACGTTGGCTGCTTTTTCCTCTTTTGACTTGTCCTTGGCAAGCTTATTTTACCACCTCATCACAAGTCTTTCCCTAAAATTTAGTCGAAAGAGGTGGTAAGTTTGACTGACTGGACGAGTAGTGTCTTCAATGACCTTTCTACCCGATCGGACATTCTCAGTTTTAGAGACGTCACTCGGCTCTGAGTTCCGCCAATCAAGGGTTTATAGTCACCACTCGACTTTACTCGGTTTTAGAGTCACCGCTCGGCTATTGCTTTCTGCCATGGATTTAGAGTCGTCGCTTGGGTATTGCTTTCTACCATGGATTTAGAACCGCTGCTCGGCAATTACTTTCTGTCATGGTTTTAGAGTCGTCGCTCGGCTATTTCTCAATCTGTGCAATCCGCTAGGGACGCTCTTGGGCAACACTTGGCAATTTTTTAGCTCCCCGCCGCTTCCTTTGGCGAGTAAGTGTCTTGTGAATTGTGATGGTTGCTGATGTCATCCTAATTTATCAAAGACTGTGTAAATCTCCGGTAATTAATGCTGAGCACGCCGCTCATGTCCTTTAATTAAGCCTCATTAATACTCCCCGTAACGGAACGCCATGTGTCTAACTTTCTACAGTCGTACGTTTGATGTGATAGGTGGATATTTGCGATTAATGTGATGGCTGCTTTTTCAAATTCAACGACCAGACTGAGGCTTCATTTTTTGAAGCCCTTGATTGGACAGCCCAAGGCGGCTATCCCCAAGGTTTTTAAACCCTTATTCATCGTCGTTCTTCTACTTCACTGCATCACTTCCTCGTGCACGCTATCTGCCAATTCTCTTCTCCATCGTTTATCACCGACGATATTTCTTAATAAGCTTTTTTGTCCTTTGTTCTTTCGATCCTTGATTTCATCGACTTTCCCGCCTCTGCTTCTCGTTGTTTCTCTATGGCTTACTCCTCTCCTCCTCCTCCTCCCGTTGCCAGACTGTGGTATACTTCCACATAATCCAATTTTAACAGCGACGAGATCAACCAAATGTAGATGGCATATGGTATCCCCAAGGATTACCAAATAATAATTCCCACGGCATATGTACGGCCACATATACTGTCGGTCAACTGCCTTACCTTTTTCAAAGACCAATTTATGGTTGGTCTGCGCTTCCCGATCTACCTCTTCTCCTCTGAAGTTTGTAGATACTTTCATATTTCTTTGCCCCAATTAGTGTCAAACTCCTTTAGGCTTCTGTGCGGGGTGGTAATCTTATTTCGCCTGTACGACATCCCACTCATCCCTCATATTTTTCATTATTTCTACTATCCCAAGCTCTTTGAGGCGAGTACCTTCCTTATACATGCCTGAGTGGGCTCTATATTTTTTTTTTGATAAAATGCCCTTTTCCAACGAGCATTACTTTTTTATTTGCCTTCTCGAGCAGCCCTCATTCCCGATTGGCTGGCAAATAGATTTGATGAAGCCTCTTGCTCTACATAAGTATCACTGGGAGCCAAGATACCTCCAAGCGGATGCTCATCTCGCCGGTCAGAAGTACCACATATATAAACTGCTACACGAAGGTGTTTTGTATGTTTTTGGCCTAAGTCCCATTCACTCACGGCTGCCTAGCTCATTAGGTAAACTTTTTTTTTTCTTATATTGTATTAGAATCTAACTGATTTCACTTTCATTTTTGCAACCAAAGTCATGTTAAAGTTCTTGTTGAGAGTCAAGAACCAGCTTACCGACATCGAGATCAATGCTTGCGATGCGGCCGAGCTAGAAGACCGCAGATGTCTCCCGGTCGGCAGGGAGCACTGTCATCCCTACCATTGGGGAGCTTCCTCCCATGTGGCCCACCACAGTCCCGGTGGTCGTATCATCTAAGTCGGTGTTGACCGAGTCAGCAAGTTCTGGCGAGCCACTACTTCAGTGCCAGAGGAGAAAGAGACTCCACTCGGAGGGGGCCTCTCGCTCGGGAGCCTCAACAACGGCGCCTATGGAAGTGCCTACTTCCCGACCCCCGTCCAAGCGGGGTGAGAGTTCATCTTCTGCCATCCCTGAGAGGATGACTATTTTGCCAACGCCACCTTCGTCCGACCGGACTCCATCAATGCTTGAGCTGCTGACCAGTACACTTTTGGTGTAGCTAGTTTCCTTTTCTCCACCGCCGGCCAATCTGGTGGCCTCAACCTCCATCCTCCGCTCCTCGAAGTTCAAATCCAAGGGCCAAGCTACTTTACATCCCTATGATCTAAACAGTCATGGACACATATCGACTCCGATCTGCTTGCCTACTGACGCCTAGCACTCTCCAGACGATGATACACTCTGATCATCCGAGCACACGATCCACATCCAAGGTCCTCTGGCCTAGATCTAGGTGGACGCCAAGAGTAGGGCAATGACCCTCCCACTCTGGGAGCTGGCTGACAGTTTCACTTAGAAATCTACCATGCTAAGTTTTGTCCCTTAAAAATTTTTCATTCGCCTTTACTTTGTCGTTCTGATTCTTCTTCTTGCAATTCTAGGTGGAGAGTTTGACGATGTTAGAGGTTGGCCTTCCTAGAGCATAAAAATAAGCAATTGTGGACCCTGATCGGAGCATCAAGTGTGTCCCGAGCTGTTGTTTAAGCGCTCACTGCTATGGTCGCTCAGCTAAAGGAGGATCTTGAAAAGTCTTCTGAACAGCTAGTTGGATCTGAGTGGACACTGCCAGTAGAAAAGAATAAGAGGTAGGAGCAGGCTCAGCGGCTCGAGCGGCTTAACAAGCAGGTCTGGGATTTTGACTCCAAGGTAAAATCGTGAACGCTCGGAAGCTTCGGGTAATTGAGGACCTCAACTTGAAAAACAAGGAGGCTCAGGCCTTGGAACAGAAGCTTAAGGAGACTATGATAGCTCTGGCGCAAGAACAATCATGCCGATCGGTGGAGCAATAACAAATTGTTGATCAAGATGCCAAGATGAAGTCTCTAAAGGCCGAGTTGGAGGCGTCAAAGGCTCAACTAGCTAAGTTTCAAGAGGACGAGCTCGCTCGGCTCGAGGATTTCCAAACTAAATATCTCCACTTGGAAGACTTCAACCAACTCTTCTCCTATCGGATCCTATGGCTCTTCGATCTCGGCATAGCCGACACCGTCCAACAGCTAAAGGATGGTGGTGACTTGTTTGCCAATGTCTCTATTAAATCCATTCGAAAGGATGAGCTTGTGGCCTCGCTCCCCGAAGAAGCTGTTGCTGATCTGGAGTAGTTTTTCTACTCAAGTTTTTTGTCAGCTTTTTGTAGTTCCTCTAGTTTTTTGTAAAAATTTTAAAGTATGAAACAACGTTCTTCCATCCAGCTCGTAGAGTACCTTACCCTCTAAGTCTTCCAACTGTGAATCAATGCCCTCCCATTTGGCTCCATATAGTATTCCATCCTTGAAGTCTTCCAAGTGTGAATCCCTGTGTTCTCGCTCGACGCTATTAAGTTTTTGGCCCTTGAGGCCCATCTACCTCACCGCTCAAGTCAACAATTATCTATATTTAGTGCAAGGATTGTGAGCATTAGGCTGAATAGCCCATCAATAATAGACACGCCCGATCTGAACCTCATGGTTATTTATCTTCATGCGCGGATGCAACACAAGCTTATAATTTGTCCGCTCATGTTGAGAGTCTTTAACACTTGTATTTTTGTTCGACAATTTTGATGACGCCCGTGTGGCTTTGTGGCTGTCGTTCGGCTGTTTGGTTATCAATGTTGAAGGGTTTATAGCCACCGCTCGGTTTTAGTTTTCGTCGGCTCCTGGGTTTATAGCCACCGCTCGGCTTGTGTTTTTGTCAGTTCTTGGGTTTATAGCCATCGCTCGGCTTTAGTTTTCATTGACTTCGTAGTTTATAGCCGCCACTCGGCTTACGTACAAGGGTTTATAGTCGCCGCCACTTGGCTTATGCTTTTTGTTGACTCCCAGATTTATAGCCATCACTTGACATGCTTTTCGTCGACTCCAGGGTTTCTAGTCGTCACTCAATTGTTGCTTTCTGCCATGGGTTTAGAGTTGCCGCTTGGCTATTGCTTTCTATTTTTGACTCAAAAACTCTACTTTCTTATAACTTTTCCGGACGACTCAAGATTCTGAGACACTTGGTGTATTTTCATTCACATTCTCCTGCGCTTATGGAACAAACATTTCTACGAATGTATATGAATTTAATCATGAACCCCTCACCCAACCTTATAGAGCTGAAGATGGTTTGTGCTCCAGGGCCGCTTGAGCCTTCTCCTATTTTCATCTTGTAGATAGTAAGCTCCCAAACGAAGCTCTGCATGACTTTATATGATCCTCCCTATGGGTCTTCTATTAGAAGTTGAGTTATGTCCTAAGACAATCATCTTATTTTTTTTTATATTTATTTGATAAGTATAGATTCATTATTTGAGTATATATTATATGTTTGATTGTCTTAAACTCATTTATCGAATATCCATATTATAATTTATAGCATGAGAGAATTTGTGATTGGATCGCAACTAGTGATTATCTCTACATGTACAATTATGAATATATTAAAATTTTCCTAGTCGTCGAATTAATGTATTCGAACACCATCAATTCTGTAAGACTAGCACGAGTTATATTCTTTGGTTCGGCCAAGCAACTATTTTCTCACTGACTCGAGAGATTGGGATGTCAAGAGTTAAACGTAGATGTTAATTATGGTAACTAGTTTATTAGAGTGACTCGCTATAAGACTTCATATTCTCTACATATATATAAATATGTCTATGAAGTTCTTACTGCAGCACGAGTGCAACTTTCCTTCGACTTGAGGTATATAAGTCATCTTGGTCATGGAGACTTATACTTTGACATCTTAAGCAAGCATCTCATTGAGGTGTAAACCCGAGATGATTGGTTATAAGTTGAAGTACACGAAGGTATTTGGATAGCCCACAGACGATTCATCGCTTCTTGCGAGGAGACATATATTCTATGACCACTCGTTGGGATTATTACTCAAAGTCTTTAGCCAAAACATCACATGTTAAGAGTGTGAGACTCCTGTACACATGTATAAGTAATTTGAATCGGCATAACGAGGAAATATTACTTGAACTAGGTGTGACGTAGTTAGCCTAGTGGGGGCAAGACACATAGACCATGTCCTAAACCAAGTAGGTATAAGACGAGTGAAAGGAATGAGGTACGACTTACTGTAGCTGCTGAAGGGTTTATAATTAATTCTAAGATCAACTATGATTTTTTGATTAATTGGGGATCATGATGTAGTTCTAGGTGTTACTCATGATCATTCTATAATTAAATAGTTAATTATGGATGACTAAGATAAACCAAGAACCTATTGGGTCACACTTATTAACGAGTCTCTAAAAGACATAAAACAAGTTAAAGAAAAGGATTCTTGGATCAAGAGATAAATGTTTGGTTAGACTATACATAAGACAAATATGAAAATATTTGTCGCAATGAAAGTGTGGATGAACCACATCTCTTATGGAATAGTTGGACCATATTTAGTTTAATCATGAATTAGTCATGAACCAACTTAGTTTAGTTGTGAATCAAATCAAGGGGTTAATGAGCTAATTTTTTTGTGAAGAGATAATGGATTGGATTTAGGCTTTCTAATCCAACTCATTAATGAGGCTATATATTGATATGGTTGAGAGAAAATTATACACATGAGATCATTAATTGGCTTGTATGATTTTTAGAAAATCTTAACCCAATTTCTCTTCTCCTCTCCCTCTCCCCTCTCTCTTTGCTATCGCCAACAAGGGGAAGTCTTTCCTCTTGTTGTCGTGACCACCACAAGGAAGAAATCTATTCCTTGTGTGCTTCTCTTCCTCTTCCTCTTGATTCTTCTTCTTCGTTCGTGGCAAGTAACTTCCGAAGGAGAGGCTTGTACTCAAGGAGTTGTCTTAAGGAGCTCGGCGTGGATACGAATAGAGGCAAGGTTCGACAACGTCACTACGGTTGATGCCCTTCTCGTTACAGGTCATCCGTAAGGTACACCTAGCGTAAATTTACTTTCCGTAAAAATTTAATTATACGATCATGTTTAGTATGTTGTATCCTAGTATGTATGTGGTGCATGTGATGTAATAATTTAGAAATTATTATTGTTTTATTTTCCACTGTGCATATTTATGAAACATGTTTTAGCACATATCACATCGGACATATCCCAATAGAAGGCGGTTCGGGCGTCCGGAGCTGTTCTAGATAAAATATTATCTTTCACCCGTTGGGTAGTGGTTACAACGTGGATAAAGTTTTACCACACTCAGGCGCTTGGAACCATTCCAAGCGCCCGAACCGTGCCATGTCAGCAACGATCAGTTTTGACTAGTGGGCTATAAATAGAGCCTTAGTCTTCTCCTTTCAGAACAACACACTCTGTAATTTAAGTTTTATTCAGTTCTTTATTTCTGAGCGTCATTTTCATTTACGAGGCTTCTATGCCTTTGACGTTTTGTTCAAGAGAAGGCTTTTCTACTGAGTCTACTTTCCTTGGAATAACAATCCTCTAATTGTCAACCAAGTAAATCTTTACTTGTCTCGTACTTATTTTTCTATTTATCCCTTTTTAAGTGTGTAATTGTTAAATCTGATTGTTTGAGAAAGGTATTTGTTTGTTTTATTATTATGTAGGTCAATTCACCCCCTCTTCCTGGCTGTAAGAAACCAATAAGTGGTATCAGAGCCTAACTACTTCAGAAAGACTAACCGCCGACCAAAACACAAAAGACGATGGCCAGACTGAGCATCTAGCCGCCTAAGTTTGAGGGGGAGTTCGTAGACTAGAAAAAGAAGATGAAGGTATTCTTCAAAATTGACTTTGAATTATTATTAATAATGAAATATGATTTTGTAGCACCCAAAGATCAATAAAGAAAAGACAAAGAAGAATATCAGTGGACGAAAAAGGAGCAAATCGACTTTGTGGCAAGCGGTAAGGCAGAATTCCATCTACTTAGCATTTTATCGTCACAAGAAGTCAACCAGATCAGAGCTTATGAGTCAGCCAAAGATCTCTGAGAAAAAAATCCTGAAAATACAAGAAGGAACCTCCGAGGTAAAACTGGCGAGATGAGATCTGTTTGGAACCAAATTAGCAACCTCCGATTAGAAGAAGGTGAAACCGTCGCACATCTACACTTGAGTTTCAAAGAACTCATCACTAAACTCACAAATCTCAGAGAAAAGGTAACCAACCAAGATTCACTAAGATATGCGCTTAACGCTTTCCTTAGAACATTTGAATGGTCAACCCTAGTAGATGCATATTACATCTCTAGTGACCTAGAGGTAAGTAATTTAGAGGAATTAGTTTCTATATTTGAAATACATGAAACTAGATATGCAAATCTAAGGAGTCGAAGCACAACATTGCCTTAAACATAAAAATGGATGAGCTAGAGTCTGAAACATCTCTCGATGATGACGAAACGACATTTATGATAAGGAAGTTTAAAAAATTCTTTAAAACTAATAAATTTAATTAAGTACAGGTCAAAAGAAGAAGGAGCATGAGATATTATTGTTAATATTAGCTCTAAGAGTCAATCATACAATGAATTAGATTTATGAAGTCAATTTAGATTTATGAGGTTCAATGAGTTAGACTCATTGGGTGAACTTAAATTCACCATGGAAGATGAAAGGTTAATTTCAAAAATGACCATCAAATGTTGATTTGAATTCTAGAAGGAAGACCAAAATACTCTTAATGAAAGATGACTAAGAGTTAATTTATGAAGGAGATCAAAAGGCTCTTCATGAATTGAATTCATAAAGAAAGATTAAAAGGCACAAAGACTTTTGGTATTCCATGAGAGTACAAAAGGTGTGTTGATGATTTTTATTTAGAACTTGAAGGGTTCATATTGTCTTCTTCTCTTTCTCCCTATCTTGGCTGAACCTCCTAGAAAGGGTTGCTAGAACAACCTTAGGTGGTTTCCTTCTCCACTTCGTGAGTTTGTAAGACAAATGAAGGCTTGTTCTGTTGGATCGAGAAGTGCTAGGGGGAGGGGGGGTGAATAGCACTCGTGGCTTTCACTCGTTTCGGATTCATAAAAACATTCGAGTAAATACAGCGGAATTAGAAAGAGAACAACACACGAACACAAGCTATTTACTTGGTTCAGAGCCTTGAGCGACTCCTACTCCAAGGCCCACGCTCATTGAGCGTTTACGTTGGGCAACAACTATAATCTCGTAAAGTTCAGTACAAGTATGAAGTACAATGTTAAAATTAAAACAACAATTATACCGACGATAAAAAATAACAATCTTGAAGCTTCGGGTCGTCGGGGACTTGTTGTAGCTCAACCGGAATGTCTCGTTCGCAGCGTACTTGAAGAAGAATCGATTTGGAAGTTCTGAAGTGAAGTGTTGTTCGAGATGTCTTTAAATAGCCTGCTTGAGGCGCCTCAAAGCCCCATTGAGGCGCCTCAAAGCCCCATTGAGGCGCCTCAAAGCCCCATTGAGGCGCCTCAAACATGGAGGCTTATCCCGCGTTTTGTGTTGCGATGATCTTGTCGTCAATGCCTCTTATCTGCCTGGAGGCACCTTAATCACACTCTGAGGCGCCTCAAAGGAAGCATTCAAGGCGCCTCAGCCTCTATTCAAGGCGCCTCAAAGCCTGTAGCGTGCAACGTCTGCTCCTTTACACCCGAGGCACCTCCAAGCTCCATGGAGGCGCCTCAGACACTGTTCATCCGAGGCTTGACTTACTCCTCTGTCCCTGCAAGACATGTTATTCCACAAAACACACACATACCATGCAAAACAAAGTTAACACACATAAAATATGACAATAGAATATTCTGATAGTCTCCGGAATGTCCGGTTATGACTTCGGATTTTCTATCGGAAATCCTAGGTCGAACCGACGCCTACTGTTCCCTCTACAGGGAACGCGTCCTCACCTACTCCACTCAGGAGATTTACCTTTTGCCAGTTCGGTCCTCCATACCGACTGAACTTTTGCTCAACGTCCTAAGCTTCCGGTCTTCATGCTGGATGTCCGGTCCTCGACCTATCCAGACTTCTACCCCGGTTCGCGACACCAGGATTTTAACCTAGGGTTACCGCCCCCTAGGATTTTTGCCCGAAGCTCCGACCCGCCAAGACTTCCCGCATAAGGTTACCACCCCCTATGACCTAGGGTTACCTCCCCCTAGGGTTTTCTACTTGCCTAACCGCAGCTAGGACTTTCCTGAAACACTCAATCATACACATTAGATAACAATTAAACTTAACTTTGAATCTCTTTGCCATTATCAAAACTAAGGTTCGATCGTCGGATGCTTCCTGCACCAACATGTTCGTGTGGATACCGTAGAGGCGCGACCACTTGATCACGCTGAGATCTGCATATAAAGAAACGTTGCTGTCGAAATTGCTAAGGGCACGCAACAAAGGTATAACTCTCAACAAATACTTAGTAAATGGTTTTCGTTCGAATGGATCTTCTAGAAAGGATCTAGGTAGTTTTTCCACTGCGTTTTCTGTGTGTTTAGCACACTAGATCCTTACAGTTATCACTGCAATGAAGAAGGGCACGTCAAAGATAATTGCCCAAAACTAAAGAACAAAGATAAGGATAAGGACAAGGACAAAAGATCGACCTAGAAGAAACACAAGAATTTAAAAACAACATGGGATGAAACACCATCAGAATCGAGGATTGAAGCTTATGTCGGACTTACGCTAATGGCAAGTCACGAAGAAGATGATGAAGCAAGTACATCTGAGATGAACATTGAGAGCATCGATGAAGGGGGAGAAATATTAGAAGAAAGCAATAGTACAAGGGGAGTATTAGATAATAAGATCAACAAGTTAAGTCAGGTACGATCTCTATTTCCTAATAAGTTATTTAAATTTATAAAAATGCTGTCAAATTTTTTTTGTAAATTAGAAATTTAAAAAGAAAAATGAGGAATTAAAAATAACCTTAGCAACATCTTGTCGATTAGAATATTTGGACAAAATTAAAAATAAAAATAGAAAATTGAAGAATCATGCATGCTCACATGTTCAACAAATTAGAAATTATTATGGACTAAATTGACATTTCATATATCATAAAAGCCAAATTAAAAAACTAACATCAAAATAAGTTCCAATTTTTTTAAAAAATTAATCTAGTAGGTAGGAACCTATATTGAGTTCTAAAATCGTACTTAAATTAAATTCCTATGTATGTTTTACTCTTAATTTTATTTAATATTATTTTTATTTAGAATTGTCTAAATAAATTGTGTCGTATAATTTTTTTTGTTAGAAATTAATTAGTGATTAATTTTTTCGAGAAAGATGATTTCATTTCCTATTTGTAGAAAAAATTCAAAATTTATTTTTTGACGTTGAATTATTTTTTATGAATTTTTGAATAAAAATTATAATTTTTTATTTAAAAATATTTTGTAGAATTATTTTTACAAACTTTATTTTTCTGTTAAAATTTATCATGTTCTCGGTTCATGAAAATATTTTCAAATTTTATCAACTCTTATTGAATTTTATATGAATGAATTATCCAAATGCTAACTTTAAATATTAAAAATTCTCAAAAAGTTAATTTTTAAAAATTTATTTTTTTAACAATGGTACTCTAATACATTCTCAGAATTTTTTCAAAAAAAAAATCGAGTTTAAAAATTATTTTAAAGCATTTTTTTTATGAAAATACATTTTTCCGTTGAAAATATTTGATTACTATTTAAAATATTTTTAATTTTTCGTAAAAATTTTATCTCAACTGTGGATATGTCTATGCAACTGCTATAAAAAAATTTAAATTTTTTTTAGGTAAAAACAATTTTAAAATTATTTCTCTAAAACTGTTTTGTAAATCATAATAATTTTCGAGAGTTACATTTCAATTTTTCTGGATGATAGTCAATTGTGTTTTCCTTAGAAATTATTTCTTATCCCTATTCAAATATTTTCTCTATTTTTAATATTATCAAAGGACTTTTTTTTTCATTAAATGCTATTAATGGTAAATTATGTACTTGCTATTTTTAATATTTGTTTTTTATTTACCCTAACTTAGATTGCTCATATAAAAAAAGAGGAGATTGTATCCCATTGTAATTTTGATGTGATCGACCGAGTCAAGGTAGGTCCTGTTATTTTTTGATGTCTTGTGTTTAAGTGCGCATGAACTTAGAAGCACAGGAAGTCAAGCGAAAAATGCAACTAGTAAGAAGGATGACACGGGAGAGAGTCGACGGGTTCGGTACGTCCGAGGGATGAGGCACTACGAAAGAGTGTGTTGGCGGATGAGAAGGAAGCGTGCGACGTTTCCGTGGGACGAGAAGTTGGAGCGGAAGGTTGTCTAGAAGACCAGAAAATGATGAACCCTATTTTGGATAACCTAAATCATCGAAGCAAGCGAAGCCGGAACGGAAGACCCAGATAGAAAGTCAACACGGAGTTGATTGGAGTCTTAGGCGCCCGGGGCTATTCCTAGCACTCGGAGTCCTGGCGCCCTGACCTCTTTGGTCTAGTCGAGGGTGCCTTGGCGAGACGCCCTTAATCGAAGGCAGTCCATGCGTCCGGAGTTATTCTAGGCGCTCGGACCAAATCAAATATTATCTTTCATCTGTTGGGTAGCGGTTGCGGCGTGGATAAAGTTTTATCCACACCTAGGCGCCTGGAGCCATTTCATGAGCTCGGGCCATGCCACATCAGTAACGGTTAGTTTTGACCAGTGGACTATACATAGAGTCCGAGTCTTCTCCTTTCAGAACAACATACTCTGTACTTCAAGTTCTATTCAATACTTTATTTTCGAGTATCATTTTCATATACGAGACTTCTCCGCCTACGACGTTTTATTCGAGAAGGAGATTTTTTTACCGAGCCTATTTTTTTTTGGAGTAGCAATCCTCTAATTGTCAATCAAGTAAAATTTTTATTTGTCTCGTACTTATTTTTCTATTTATCTCTTTTTAAGTGTGTAATTGTTAAGTCTGATTGTTTAAGAAAGATGTTTATTTGTTTTATTGTTAGGTAGGATAATTCATCTCCTTCTTATCAAGGGACCAACAGACCGATTCGACTATATGAAAGCTTCTCATTGATCATTAGATAAATTTAGAAAGTATAAATAGATCAAAAGGACGACCAATACCACAAATAATTCAAACACCATATACATTCATTTTCAAACTCTCATTCTTTAGAAAACTTTTCTTTCTACTTACCATCAGGACGACCCAATACCACAAATAATTCAAACACCATAGACATTCATTTTCAAACTCTCATTCTTTTCTTTCTACTTACCATCACACCAAACTCCAAGAGTCTACAGGATAAATTTGGGGTCACAAGATTGGTATATTTGTATTATAAAATCATACAATCCCTATCAATTTTTTTTTAAAAATTTTATGATTAAATATTATTATAATAGTACCTAGTTAATAATTAAAAATACTATTTATATATAAATAAATTAATAATTATATATATACACACACATACGGTCCCACATCGTACAGTGCGGAATGGATACGCGCATGACATCAGCAGCATATTTTTAATTTTTAAATAACTATTATTTTTATTTTAAGTTAAAAAAATCAATATTTCCTTCTATCAATCTTAAATACATCAATATATCATATAAACATATTAATATACTCTGTAAATATTTAATTTTTTTAACTGAATATATAGATAAAAATCTAAACCTAGATTTAAAATTTTTTACTAAAAAACTATAATCTATATTGATCCGGTAGTAAGAACAGGGGACCCCGCCCTGTGGAGTCAACGCCACGTGAAAGTCACAGTGGCAGTTGTCCGGCCGGAGAGGGCCGGGTCCGACCGGACGGCCGGCCGATGGAGTCGAACGCCCGGAGAGGGATGGGTCCGATCGGACGGAATGACCGGACGATATTCGGCTGATGGTTAAAGGCGCCTTGTCGAAATCAGGGTTTCGGCGCTCAGTGGAAAAGGTCGTGGGGCCGAGCGGACCTCACGCTCGGCCAAAGCCATAAGGTAACACTGCTAATAGTCCCCATAAAACACGTGATGGAGGATCTCCCCAAGTAAACCACCGCATATGTCCGGCCGGATGTTGAGGGAGTTGTCTGCCCGGAAGCCAGATTTGGAGCTAAGGGGAAAAGGACAAGGAACGTCCTTTTCTGACAGCAGGTATGTTTCATGTGTGGGCCATGCTCCAAATCTTGTGACAGGGGATTCCGCTGTCCCATCGAGGACATGCTAAGACTGTAGCAGTATGGGTTAGGGAAGCTCACTGACAAGTCCTTACTGGAGTATGGGCCATGGGCACGTGTACACCTCGGTAGGTGTACACTCACTTCTTCGCTGCCCTATATAAAGGACCTCATTTTTCGCCGGAGGTACGCAGTCTACGAGTTTTAAAGCCACTGTTTCTTTCTTGAGTTTCGCCTGACTTGAGCGTCGGAGGGTCACCGCCGGGAATCCCTTCCCGGCCCGACTTCTGTGCAGGTTCGCCGGAGCTTTGTGCCGCCAGTCGAAGATCCACGCCAGCAGCCGGAAGCGCCACATGCCCAGCATCCGTTGATTCGGCATTCGGACAGGATCAATTTGGCGCCGTCTGTGGGAACGCTCCTGCATCCGAACGGGAACAATGGACGAGGCTGGACGACAACACATGGTGACGCTTTCAAACGAGGAACTCGACGCTCTGATCGAGATAAGGGCCGCCAAGCTTGTGGAGCAAAAACAGAAGGCAACAGCCGAGCGGCCAGAGCAGCAAGCCACCTCAGCCTCGGGTGGCCGAGCGGAAGCACCACCAGCGACAGTGTCATTCCATCGGGCTCTCTTCCGCACTCCTCCTGAAGCCTTAGCAACTAATCGAGAGCGGGGATCATCTTCGGATGAAATACCAAGACGAGACAACAGAAAAGGGAAAGCCCCCGGAGCGGATGCATCTCCCGAGCGGATCAATCGCCAATTTTCGGAGGCTATTCTACAAGACCCTCTGCCCAAGCACTACGTGCCTCCGACGATCGGCGAGTACAATGGGACAACCGACCCGGATGATCATCTGGGTAAGTTCGATAACACAGCCACTCTCCATCAATACACAGATGGAGTAAAGTGCCGAGTTTTTCTTACCACTCTCTCGGGATCGGCTCAACGGTGGTTCCGGAGGCTGCCGGACGGATCCATCACAAGCTTTAAGGACTTCCGAACGGCCTTCCTCCATCATTTTGCAAGCAGTCGACGCTATCAAAAAACGAGCGTGAGCCTGTTCGCCATCAAGCAAGAAGCCCGTGAATCGCTTCGAGCTTACATCCAGCGGTTCAACCAAGTGGCGATGGACATTCCAACGGCCACCTCGGAAACCATAATGAATGCCTTCACACAAGGCCTAGTGGATGGGGATTTCTTCCGATCGCTCATCCGAAAGCCGCCCCGAGACTATGATCACATGCTACACCGGACGAACGAATACATCAACGTGGAAGAGGCACAAGCGGCTAGAAAAAAAGAAACTCCAACCGATAGGGCTCCTCCGGCCGAGCGGAAACCACACGCCACACATCAGCCGCCCAGAGGACCAAGGGCCGAAGCAATCCGATCCCCCCATGCCATGCCCCACGTGCAAGAGGTAGCCGTCGCCCGGCCCAAGCCAAAGAAGAAATGGACCCCGATGTTCTGCTCCTTCCACCGGACGGATACGCACAACACAAGGGATTGCCGAAGTCTTCCCTTCGTGACTCATCCCGTGCCCCGGAATGCCGGACGACGGTCTCCCTCAGTCGACAGGCGATAGAGAACTAATGAAGCCGATCGGACGCGAGCTGATAGGCGACAGCCACAAACTCCCGATCGGCATCGTTCTCCAAGGCAGGGGAATCGCCGGGCGTCCAGAGAACGGTCTCGACCGTCCGCTCGGGAAGAGGAAAATAGAAGCAATACTTCCCGAGGCGAGATCAACATTATTGCTGGCGGGCCGACCGGAGGAGACTCCAATCGAGCCAGAAAGGCTAGCGTCCGGCAGCTCCAGATTCATGCGGTCGGCTGTAGCCGAGAATGAGCAGAAGGACCCGAAATTAGTTTCGGGCCCAGGGACTTGGAAGGAGTTGAAATACCCCACGACGATGCTCTGCTCATCAAAGCGGTAATAGCCAATTATACTATTCACCGCGTATTTGTTGACACAGGGAGCTCAGTCAACATCATATTCAAGAAGGCGTTCGATCAGCTGCAAATTGATCGGGCCGAGCTGTTGCCCATGACAACTCCGCTCTACGGGTTTACGGGTAACGAAGTTCAGCCGGTCGGACAGATCCGGCTGGCTACTTCGCTGGGAGAAGAGCCGCTCAGGAGGACAAGGACAACAAACTTCGTGGTGGTCGACTCTCCCTCGTCCTACAACGTCATTTTGGGACGACCGGCTCTCAGCGAATTCCGAGCGGTCGTCTCAACCTTCCATCAGAAGATCAAGTTCCCCGTGGAGGACAAAGTGGGAGAAGTACGGGGAGATCAACTAGCAGCTCGGCGATGCTACATCGAGATGGTCCGAGCAGAGGCCAATTCCGCTCGGAAGGCGCCCCGGATCGAGGTAAACGCCATCACCGAAAAGCCACCCTCTTTAATTTATGAAGAAAAAGAGGAAGTGCAGATTCACCCAACCCGATCGGAGGCCACAACCTTTATAGCGTCCGATCTGGAGGAGAAGCAGAAAGAAGAACTGATCCAATGCCTCCGAAGAAATCATGATGTCTTCGTCTGGTCAACACATGAGCTGCCCGGAATTTTGCCGAGCATAGCGCAGCACGAGCTACATGTCCGACCGGACGCACGACCAGTAAAGCAAAGAAAAAGGGACTTCAGCGCCGAGCAGAATTCCATCATCCGAGCGGAGGTGGAAAAACTTCTGGAGGCCGGCCATATACGCGAGGTGCAGTTCCCGAGCTGGTTGGCTAACGTAGTGTTAGTCTCCAAACCAGGCAACAAGTGGAGAGTGTGCATAGATTTTCGGGATCTCAACAAAGCTTGCCCGAAAGATTTTTATCCTCTGCCCCGGATAGATCAGCTGGTGGACTCTACGGCCGACTGCGAATTAATCTGTATGCTCGACGCCTACCAGGGCTATCACCAAGTGTCGCTCGCCCGTGAAGATCAAGAAAAAGTCAGCTTTGTGACGGCCGACGGCACTTATTGCTATAATGTGATGCCGTTCGGATTGAAGAATGTGGGGGCCACATATCAGCGCTTGATGAATAAAGTATTCAGAGAGCAGATCGGGCGGAATCTAGAAGTTTATGTGGACGATATTCTCATTAAGTCCGTCCGAGCGGCCGATCTCTTCAAAGACATGGAGGAAACCTTCCGAACGCTGCGCAAATATGGAGTCAGGCTAAATCCCCAGAAGTGCCTGTTCGGAGCAAAAGGAGGGCGCTTTCTGGGGTACATAGTGACCGAGCAGGGAATCGAAGCAAATCCCAGCAAGGTGAAAGCTCTACAAGATATGCCGCCTCCAAGAAATACAAGGGAAGTGCAGCGTTTGACCGGTCGGATAACCGCTCTGTCCAGGTTCATCTCTAAAACCGCCGACCGGAGCCTTCCGTTTTTCAAGATCTTGCGCAAGGCTACAAAATTTCACTGGGACGAAGAATGCGACCGGGCGTTCGAAGATTTAAAGGCATATCTGAATTCACTCCTGGTATTAGCCAAGTCGACTATTGGTGAGCCGCTTTGTATTTATCTATCCTCGACCGAGCAAGCAATCGGCTCGGCACTGGTGAGGGCGAGCGGAGAGGAGCCTGTATATTTCCTTAGTCACATTTTAAAAGATGCTGAATCTCGCTACACTGGGCTCGAGAAGCTGGCTTTTGCTCTGGTCCTTGCCGCTCGGCGCCTTCGTCCATACTTCCTGGCGCATACGATCGTTGTCAAAACCAATAGCCCGCTCGGACGTGTTCTACTAAATCCAGAGGCATCCGGACGGCTCATCAAATGGACGACGGAGTTAAGTGAATTTGATATCCAATACCTGCCCCGCTCGGCGATCAAAGCGCAATCCTTGGCCGATTTTGTAACTGAGGTGCAAAGGCCGGAGCCGGAAGCTATATGGAGAATATATGTGGATGGGTCGTCCACTCGGCTCGGAAGCGGGATTGGAATATTGTTACTCTCCCCTCAAGAAGAGAAGATGCACTTATCCGTCCGGCTGGATTATAAAGCTACCAACAATGAAGCAGAGTATGAGGCCCTCATAGCCGGCTTGCAGGCAGCTCGGCATGTGGGAGCCGGTCGGGTAACACTTCACTCGGATTCGCAGTTGGCTGCTCAGCAGCTCTCTGGTACCTTCGAAATCAATAGTGCTCGGCTCAAGCTCTACGCTGAAGCCTTCGAGAAGCTCAAAGCTGATTTTAGAGAAGTTATTGTCCAGAAGATACCCAGAGCAGAAAATCAAGCAGCCGATGAGTTAGCCAAACTCGCAAGCTCAATAACGCCGGTCGCCATTCAGCAATCAATTGAAAAAGTACTGTTGGTGGCGCACATCGACCGGATGGAAGGCCTCACATTTCCAAGCGACTGGAGGACACCCATCATAGAGTTCCTCCGCTCGGGAGCCACACCGTCCGACCGGAACGAAGCCCAGCTGTTAAGAAGGAGGGCCGGTCGGTTCACACTCATCGGCGATCAGCTTTATAAGAAGGCTTTCTCTCGCCCGCTGTTGAAATGCATGAGCTCGGAAGACTCGGCTTACATCCTCCAAGAGGTACATCAAGGATCGTGCGGAGGACATCTAGGCGGACGATCACTAGCTAAGAAGATCCTGCTAGCCGGATACTTTTGGCCGACCTTACAAGCAGACGCCGCTCAGACAGTATCTACGTACCTTTCGTGCCAGAAGTACTATAACTTCTCCCACCGACCAGCCAAGGAAATGAAGGCATCAACCGTTTCATGTCCGTTCGATCAATGAGGAATGGATATTGTCGGTCCATTTCCGATGGCGACCGGGCAGAGGAAATTTTTGCTAGTGGCGGTCGATTATTTTTCCAAGTGGGTGGAGGTCGAGCCGCTGGCAAAGATCACCGAACAGATGGTCAAAAAATTCATCTGGCAACACATCATCTGTCGGTTCGGCATCCCTCGCCGATTGGTTTCCGACAATGGGCGGCAATTTACAGGGAAGGTGCTAGAGGATTGGTGCAAAAACTACGGCATCGAGCAACACTTCACGTCCGTGGCTTATCCCCAAAACAACGGTTAAGCCGAAGTAGCCAATCGGGAAATTCTTCGTATTCTGCGCGCTCGGCTCGACCATTTGGGAGGAAATTGGCCGGATGAGGTGTCGGGCGTCTTATGGGTCATCCGAACGACTCCGAAGGAAGGGACGGGCGTCACACCGTTCCATTTGGTGTATGGCGGCGAGGCGGTTATTCCAGTTGAAGTCGGCGTCGAGTCCGTCCGAATCCAGAGCTATGATGATGACAACGCCGAACGGAGGAACATGGAGCTGGATTTGGTCGACGAGGAGCGAGCCAAGGCGTTCGTTCGGCTGATGGCGTACCGGCAGCGGATGAAGCAAAATTACAACCGCCGTGTAATCCCCAGATCATTCCAGGTCGGCGATCTTGTCTGGAAGAAAGTCAAGCCGGTCGGCGACGTAGGCAAACTGGAGGCACCGTGGGCAGGCCCCTTCAAGGTTATTGAAAAGCCCTCGCTCGGGAGCCTATTATTTGGAGGATGAAGACGGGCGGCAGCTGGATCGACCGTGGAGTGCAAATCATTTCCAGCCTTATCGAGCGGGGTGAAAGGTGCACGAATGTAAATAATTTTTGTATATGTTAGTCGCCCATGTCCCTGTAATGCAGGAAGCAAAATTAATTCAAAGGATGGCCAAGGGTTCCGCCGATCGGCAGTATCGAAGTTAGCCGTAAAGGCCGAGAGACGAGCCGGCGTCTATAAACGTCCGAGCGGAAGGTCGTCGAGCTCCGACGTTAAATATCGAAAGACGAGCCGGCGTCTATAAACGTCCGAGCGGAAGACCGTCGAGCTCCGACGTTAAATATCGAGAGACGAGCCGGCGTCTATAAACGTCCGAGCGGAAGACCATCGAGCTCCGACGTTAAATATCGAGAGACGAGCCGGCGTCTATAAACGTCCGAGCGGAAGACCGTCGAGCTCCGACGTTAAATATCGAGAGACGAGCCGGCGTCTATAAACATCCGAGTGGAAGACCGTCGAGCTCCGACGTTAAATATCGAGAGACGAGCCGGCGTCTATAAACGTCCGAGCGGAAGACCGTCGAGCTCCGACGTTAAATATCGAGAGACGAGCCGGCGTCTATAAACGTCCGAGCGGAAGACCGTCGAGCTCCGACGTTAAATATCGAGAGACGACCCGGCGTCTACAAATATTCCGAGCGAAAAAAAAAGAAAAGAAAGACTGCAAGTGTCCGAGAAGTTCGCTGCCAATATCGTTCGACCGACTCTACGTTCCGCTCGGCTCAGGGCCCAAAGGTTCTTGTCGGCTTATAGCGAGCGATCCTTGCTAGCAAAGCGGAATGTTACGCGTTCGGAATATTTGCCCGAGCGGAAGGACATCGCCAAGTACTTCGCAAAAATGCCTTTCGAATGCCAGAGGTGTGATAATAGGCGAGCGGGCAACACACATATTAATTAGCAAAAGGACAAAGTGCAAAAAGATAGAGTGCGCGAAAGGAAAGCATTGCATTAAAAATAAAATCTCAGGTCAGGCGGCCTAAGTACAAAAGGGATCATATTTAGCCGAGTGGCCAAATTACAAAAATTACTCGATATAATCGTAGAGGGTCTTGGGGATGTTATCTAGGAGCGCCACCTGATCGCCGGCCGGAATATTGGTGGACTCCGGAAGAAGGCCCTTCGACTTCAGATAGGTCATAGTGGCAGTCATGGCCAAGTCGAAGGCTGTGTACATCCGCTCGCAGATTTTCTCCGAGAATTCGGGCGATCGGATGTAGCTCTGTCATAGAGTTGCGACTCGGCTCGGCTCGGCATCCCGATATTCTTTGAAAGCCGCTTGGGAGCCAGTGAGGGCCTCGTTCAGATTCTTAAGCTTTTCCTCGTCGACCGAGCGGCCCGCCTTCTCCCTGTCGAGCTGCTCTGTCAACTCCTTTATCTTCAGCTCCAGGCCCCGAGCCTCAACGTTTTTCTTCTCCAGATCGGAGATAGCTGTATTCTTCCGAGTGGTGGCCAGGGTTATTTTCGTGTCGAGGGACTTGACTTGTCGCTCGGACTCGGCCAAGGCATGGGCCTGGTCGGCTGTCTTCTTCTGTTCGGTCGTCAGTAGAGTTTGAGCTTTCTTCAGCTCCTTTTGCAGCTCGGAATAGGAAGGGCCCTGAAGGTCAGACGGACCAACTACGGCCTTCAGTTGCCGTAGCTCTTCATCCACCAAGGCCAAGCGGTTGGAAACCGTAATTTCCTCCACCCATCTCTGGCAAAAGAAAATTATAGTTATTAGCGGTCGATCGGAAAGAATGAACACCAAAGTTGGTAGATTACAAACTTACCCCTGTGGCCTGCTGCATATGGCTGTTAGCCAAATTTCCGAGGGGTATCAGCGCAGTGCGGGCCCGAGCATCGGCCCACATCTCAGCTCGGGGCCCTTTCAGGGTGATAGTGTGCTCGGGCGCAGTCGGTTGATCGGCCTCTGGCAGCAGCTCTTCAGTCGGGAGATGAAGAGTGACCCGAATGGTACGACCATGACCGGGGGTCGTCCGACCGGCTGTCGGGAGGGGATCAGAAGCCGGCACTGAAAATTGCGAATGAATGGTCGAGCGTTGGACTGGTCGACGAGCGGGCGGGAGAGTGCTGACCGGAATAGCATCAATTGACGCGGTCGGCTCGTCCCATTCAGAAGGTGTCCGGTCAGACGAAATGGTTTCAGTCACTGGCGCCTTGCCTCGAGCGGTTGCAGTGTCCCGCTCGGAGGGTTGGACAGCTAAGGTAGCCGAGCGCAGGGGAGTCTCCACTCGACGCCTCTTTTGTAAGGGCTGCTCCTCCTCCCGAGCGGAACCTTCCTCGGGGGCAGTTCGTTCTCTTGAGGGGGTGGCGTCGCTAGTCACATTTTGCTGAGAAGCGGGAGCGGTCGACTCAGCCTGAGTCCCGCTCTCTCCTTCGTGGGATCCGACCGGCTGGATACCCAGCGCTTCCATCTCCTTGGCCGCCGCGGCCTCTAGCGCCGCCGCCTTTCTCTTCAGAACGCCGGCCATCACCGAGTCCATGACGATGTCAGCTGCAGGAGAAAGAAAAGAAATCAGTTAACAATTAAAGCAAATACCCAAGCAAAATTCTTACCGAAGCCGGTCGGAAGAGGAGTCCGTATAGGACTCAGCCCGAAGATGTACATCACGCCCTCGTGGAGAAGTTTGTTGATGTCAAGTCGTAGACCGGTCAGTATATTTGCAGCGTGGAGGTAGTCCGGTCGGGTCTTGAATTTCTTCAACTCGGGAGTGGGAGGCAGACTGACCTGCCACTGGGTCGGGAAGTTTGTCTGATTGGGCATACGGATGTAGAAAAAATAATCCTTCCAATGTTTATTGGAAGTAGGAAGTTTGTTGAAAAAGACCAAGCCGGGCCGAGCTTGGAACATGAAGGTGCCCGGCTCGGCTTGCTTGGGGTAATAGAAATAGAAGAAGACCTCTGGTCGGAGGGGGATGTTGTGAATCTTGAACAAAACGACAACACCGCAGAGGAGACGGAAGGTATTGGGTACTAAACTGCCGAGCGGCATGCCGAAAAAATTACAGACATCTATGATGAAAGGGTGTACAGGAAAACGAAGACCAGCGGTAAACTGGTCTCGGAAGACACAGAAAGCTCCGCGTGGCGGCCTGTGAGGCAGAGCGGAACGACCAGCTAAGCGAATTTCGAAATCCTCTGGGATTTCGAAATTGTCTGCCAAAATATCGAAGTCCCGCTATTCGAATCGGGACTGCATGGTGGTGTACCATGGGCCGAGCGACTGATCTTCGGGATGGGAAGAGCTAGCCATGGGCCGATCGGAAGGAGTCAAAAGGCAAAAAGGCAGGAGAACAACAACAGCAAACGAAAGGAAGTTTCAAGGATCAAAACTGAGAAAGAAATGCGGAGGAAACACCGGAAAAGAGGAAGGAAAGATATAAAACCTTGTTGCGGGGAGAGGGATCAAGGAAAAGGCGCCGGAGAGCGTCGGAGAGTAGAAACAGGATTGCTGGAGCTCCGAAGCGCAGAGGGCAATGGTCGAAGTCGCGGAGGCAAGTGAGGAAGAGAAGGAAATGAAGAATTTATAGGGTGAAGGCCGGGCGGCCTCCACCGTTGGATCCAGGTCACGGGAATCAAAGCATGCATCGAGCCGTCCATTTCGAATCGCTTCGATCACATCAAAACACCATGCCACCGCCGCCGTACGCCGATGGCAGTGCTCCACGTGGCATTCAATCGTTCGGAGCATTTAATGAAAGCATGCTCAACCTTAATGTCGAAGATTGGCGCAGAGCACGAGGAGATCCAGTCAATGCCATTGATGATTCACTTAAGGCTACCTCTATGGTTGGCCGAGCGGAGGATACCAACACGAAGGAGCCGCTCGTCCAGATTCTTAGTCCAGTCAGTCGGACTATTCGCCTCCTTCGACTAGACTTGAAGGGGAGGCAAGTGATCCGGTAGTAAGAACAGGGGACCCCGCTCTGTGGAGTCAACGCCACGTGGAAGTCACAGTGGCAGTTGTCCGGCCGGAGAGGGCCGGGTCCGACCGGACGGCCGGCCGATGGAGTCGAACGCCCGGAGAGGGATGGGTCCGATCGGGCGGAATGACCGGACGATATTCGGCTGATGGTTAAAGGCGCCTTGTCGAAATCAGGGTTCCGGCGCTCAGTGGAAAAGGTCGTGGGGCCGAGCGGACCTCACGCTCGGCCAAAGCCATAAGGTAACACTGCTAATAGTCCCCATAAAGCACGTGATGGAGGATCTCCCCAAGTAAACCACCGCATATGTCCTGCCGGATGTTGAGGGAGCTGTCCGCCCGGAAGCCAGATTTGGAGCTAAGGGGAAAAGGACAAGGAACGTCCTTTCTGACAGCAGGTATGTTTCATGTGTGGGCCATGCTCCAAATCTTGTGACAGGGGATTCCGCTGTCCCATCGAGGACATGCTAAGACTGTAGCAGTATGGGTTAGGGAAGCTCACTGACAAGTCCTTACTGGAGTATGGGCCATGGGCACGTGTACACCTCGGTAGGTGTACACTCACTTCTTCGCTGCCCTATATAAAGGACCTCATTCTTCGCCGGAGGTACGCAGTCTACGAGTTTTAAAGCTACTATTTCTTTCTTGAGCTTCGCTTGACTTGAGCGTCGGAGGGTCGCCGTCGGGAATCCCTTCCCGGCCCGACTTCTGTGCAGGTTCGCCGGAGCTTTGTGCCGCCAGTCAAAGATCCACGCCAGCAGCCGGAAGCGCCACATGCCCAGCGTCCGTTGATTCGACATTCGGACAGGATCATATATGATTTATAGAACACTGGATGACATCATTAGAGTTTAAATTAATTATACTAACCAACTAGTACTCAATAATCGAAAGATTATATATTCTAAGGATAGTTTTGGGAAAAAAAATACAGATGACTGAAATTAAAGTTAACAATTGCTCTAATAAAAAATATATAGAATTGTTTATATCTCAATTATATTAATCCTAAGCAATCCTAATGATTGTGCTCCGACTCCACCGCGAAAGTTTGTCGGCCGCCGCTAGGGTCATGAATATAGGCTTTTATTTCTTCCCCTTTTCTCCCTGGTCCGCCATGAACGGAGCTGAATATGTCGTCGTCGACGACAAGCACGTGATCTTCCTCACCACGAAGATAAACTTCTCTTCAGACAACACTGGCGCCTCCAAGGGCCGCAACGTTCTTCTTCTTCCACTTCATCGCAGAGAAGGCCGGCTGCTCCTTTTCCGCAGCAAGCCGTTGGGCGGAAGTTGGGGAGGTGAGAAAGTTCAAACATTCTTATTTGGCAAGTTTTGATATTACCTAAATCACATATCAAATTTCATAATATTTGATCCAAGAAACTGAGAAGACGAGACGGCCAGAGTGATGTCGTGGTTGGAATGTTGACCAAATTACCATATCTCGGAGGGGAGGAAATGATGAGATGTCTTCTATATTGATCCAGTCATAAGAAGATCTCTGATCAACACTACCTATAGGCAAGGCCCAAGTTTTTTTGGTCCCTGACACCCCGATGCTCGAGGCAGATCCCACGAATATATAAGAAGTACTCTAAATAGTAGAGCAATGAAATGAATAGGAAATGAGTACGGTGACATACCTTGGCTCAGGGGGCGCCCTCTGGTAGACCGGTGAACTGGTTGTGACGCTGATCGTGTTGTCGTGACCCGGAGGAATAGATGAATGCGAGCCGGACGAAGCCGAATGTGTCATACCTCCAGAAAGGCGACACGCGGCCAAAATACAGCATCGACGCGTAAGCCAGAATCTGACAACGACACGTAGGCCGGAATATAACAACACACAGGCTAAAACAAAGTAGCGGTTCATAGGCCAGATAATACCAACAACTCACAATCATAATAGTGGTACGAAGGCCGAAACACAATAACGACGTAGAGTTGGAATGGAATAGCGCCTCAATGGCCAGAACACAGCGGTGGCTCGAGGGCTAGATCAATGCTGAAAACGCACGCCAACGTGGATCGGATACCAGATCGGCGTTAGAAGTGTACGACAATTCGGATTAGAGGTTGTCTACGACGATGGGTGACAACTGTGGCTCGGAGGTCGGCTGCGATGATGGGAACTGGATGCGGCTCGAGGCTGATCTTGCGCTGGCATTGTCGGTAGTGGAGGAGAAGGCATCGACATCAATAACAGTGGCGCTGGTAGCAAAGATGAAGAGGAGGTCGACGGAGGGCGCAAGCTGACCAGTGGCGGCTAGAAAGGGGCAGAGTTGGTGCCTGGGCTATGGCATTGGAGGCTGCCAGCGCCAGGGAGGCAGCGATAGCGGTCTCAACGCTAGAGACGGCGTTGGCGCTGCCGGTGAGAAGAGAGGGAGAGAAGAGGGCTACTTGCGGTGTCGTTGGTGTGGAGAGGGTGGCACAGTGTGCGTGAAGTTGGCGTCGAGAGAACACGAAGAAGGCGAAGAGTCCTCATGCGAGAGAGAAGAAGTAGGGTCCAACAGCGTGAGGCGACCCTAGAAGGCGGCAGTTTGGTGAGTGTCAGAGGCAGCGTCCCTGTGCATCTCCATGGTGGCGGCGAAAGCAAGCAGCCGAAGCCTCTCCTCCCCTTTTTCGCTCATGAATAGTGTCTCATGAAATACCAAATCCCTCACCATGTAAAAAGACCAAAATGCCCCCTCTTTCTCCTTAATTCCTCCTAAGTCCTCAAGAATACTTTCGTATCACAAGCCTCCCCTTTAAATCTAGTTGAAGGGGACGTAAGTCTGACTAACTAGATAGTCTGTCGTAAAGGCTGATTCACTCCTGAGTATAGAGTCAGATTGCTGGGTTAATCGTGTAATGTTGAGCCTGTATCTATGATGATGTCGATCGAGCAACAGAAGCGGTGTCAAACAAGTGATATGAGCGATGCCAATCGAACAACAATAGCTAGGGTTGTAAATGAACCAAGCGTTCGTGAACAAGCTTGGTATTCGGCTTGGTAAGATGTTTATGTTCGTTCAATATACATAAGATTAATTAAACAAACAAGCTTGGATAGCTCGTTAAGCTAAACAAACAAGCTTGAACACATATGTGTTCAGCTCGTTAACGTTCGTGAACAATGTTCGTGAACAACGTTCACGAATCATATTTATTAATAAAACTCTTTTCAATATACTAAATAAACAATAAATAAAATAAAATAAAATAAATAAATATAAATTATCAATCTTAATAACCAATCAAACAATTAAAAGTTTCAAACAATCAAACAAGTTTGAATTGAGAGCTTGATAACATCTAAACGAACCAAGCTCAAACCAAGCTCAAGTCAAGCTCGAACCAAGCTAAAGCCAACCTTGAATTGAGAGCTTGCTAACATCTAAACGAACCAAGCTCAAGCCAAGCTTCAAACAAGCTCAACCTCATAAAAAACAAACCAAGCCAAGCTTGAACACTCATTTCAAAAGCTTGGTTCATTTTAAGCTCGGCTCGGCTCGGCTCGGCTCGGCTCCGTTATCTTATCAAACAAGCTTGAACACCCCAAAGCTCGACTCGGCTCAGTAGGTTTACAGCCCTAACGATAGCGATGATGAGCGAGCGGTAAAAAATAGCACTGCCCGAGTGTCAAATGAGATAGGTATCGACAGAGCAATGAGTGAGGTAAGTGTTGGCCGAACTGCGAGCGCCTGGCAGAGCGGTGAGAAAAACAAGTGCCGAGAGAATGCCAAGCAGGCGGCCGAGTGAATGCCAAGTGATGTCGAGCATACAAATGCTAAATAGGTGATCGGGCAACTGCCAAGTTAGCGACTGAATGGATGTAGAGAGGATGCAAAGCAAATGATTGGTCTGATGTCGTGCGTATGCAGATCCCATGAATCGAACAAGCACATAGCCCGTGAGATCAAAGGCGCGAAGAAGCAAAAGTCGTGGTTCGAGCGAGCGTAGAGCCTAAGAACTGAATGAGAGCATAACCCATGAGATCGAAGATGCATGAAAGCGAAAGTCGTGAGTCTAGCGGGCGTAGAGCCCAACAACTGAATGGGAGCGTAGCCCGTGAAATCGAAGGCGCACGAAAGTGAAAGTCATGAGCCGAGCTGGCGTAGAATCCGTGAGATACGTTGGTCCAAGACCAATAGAGGCACTCTTGTCCGAGACCCGTGGAGATGGTTTGACCCCGAACGTGGGAGATAAATACCTCAATAAGTTGGTCCAAGGCTAGTGACGACTACTCGACCTCGAACGGGGGAGATAAATACCTCAATAAGCTGGTTCGAGACCAGTGGCGATTACTCAACCTCGAACAGGGGAGATAAGGAATCTAATATGCTAGTCTGAGACCAATGAAGACCGCTCAACCCCTAAGAGGGGAGATAAGGAATATGTTATGCTGGTCAGAGACCAGTGAAGACCGCTCGACCCCGAATGGGAGAGATAAAGAATTTGATATGTTGGTCCGAGATTAGTGAAGGTCGATCAACCCAAAACGGGAGAGATAAAGGATCAGATATGTTGGTCCGAGACCAATGAAGGCCGCTCGACCCTGAACGGGGAGATAAAGGATTCGATAAGCTGGTTTGAGACCCGTGAAGACCGATCGACCCTGAAGGGGAGAGATAAGGAATCCGCAAAGCTGGTCTGAGACTAGTGCAGACTGAAGAGCCCGTGGCTATAATATAACTCAAACTTTGACAGATTGGCACGGGAGTCTTTGACTCAAGGATTTATAGTCGTCGCTCGATTTCTAGAGCCCGTGGCTCTAATATAACTCAGACCCGACCTATCGATATGAGAGTCTCTGACTCGAGGGTTTATAGTCACCGCTTGACTTCTAGAGCTCGTGGCTCTAATATAACTCAAACTCGGTCGATCAACACGGGAGTCTCTGACTCAAGGGTTTATAGTCATCGCTTGACTTCTAGAACCTGTGGCTCTAATATAACTTAAATCCGGCTGATTGACACGGGAGTCTCTGACTTAAGGGTTTATAGTCGCCGCTCAACTTCTAGAACCCGTGGCTCTAATATAACTCAAACCCCACCGATCGACACGGGAGTTTCTGGCTCGAGGGTTTTTAGTCTCCGCTCGACTTCTAGAGCCCGTAGCTCTAATATAACTCAAACCCGGCCGATCGGCACGGGGGGGTCTCTGACTCAAGTTTATAGTCACGTTGGATATTTAGTCTATAATCAGAAAGCTAGGTCCTGAGATCCTGATTAGAGAGTTGTATCACTAGTTTCTGATCGGGGAGCTGTGGCAGATCATATGATCGAAGGAGAAAATATAATGAAAAAACTGACCTGTCGACCAGCTAAGGATCTTACTCAGTTCCTTGACTCTCGAATACCCATGGAGTGAGGAGAATATGATATGTCTATCGAAAACCACCGGGATCATGATGATTATAGAGTTTTCTGACGTCGTCCATCTTCACATTCTAGATCAGGCATAATTCCCACAGACGACGTCAATATGATCCTGTCGGGAAACTGAGAAGACAAGGCGGCCGGAGTGATGTCTTGGCTGGAATGCTGACCAAGTCGCCATGTCCCGGAGGGGAGGATATGATGAGTTGTCTTCTATATTTACCTAGTCGTCAAAAGATCTTTGGTCAATGCTACCTGCAGGCAGGGCCCGGGTTTTCCCGGTCCTTAACACTCTGATACTCGAGGTGGATCCCACAAATATATAAGAAGCACACTAAATAGTAGAGCAATGAAATGAATAGGGAATGAGTACGGTGACGTACCCTGGCCTAGGGGTGCCCTCTGGTAGACCGATGAGCTGGTCATGATGCTGATCGAGTCGTCGTGACCCAGAGGAGTAGATGAATGCGAGCCGAATGAGGAGCTGGGTCCGGAAGCGACGGTATGGAGCCGAATGTGGCATGGCTCTGGAAGGCGACACACACTCGGAATACAATAGCGGCACGCAGGCCGGAATCTGACAGTGGCACGGAGGCTGGAATATAATAACGACACACAGGCTGAAACAGAGTAGCGGCTCGTAGGCCGGATAATACTAATAACTCACAATCATAATAGTGGTATGAAGGTCGGAACACAACAACGACGCAGAGTTAGAATAGAATAGCGGCTCAATGGCTAGAACACAGCGGTGGCTCGAAGGCTACATCAATGCCAAAAACACACGCAACACGAATCGGATACTGGATCGACGTTAGAAGTGTACGATAGCACGAATCGAAGACCGTCTACGACGATGGGGGACGGTTGCGGCTCAGAGGCCTGCTACAATGATGGGAAACGGATGCGACAATGAGCTGATCTTGTGTTGGTAGTGGAGGAGAAGGCATCGACATCAATAATAGTGGTGCAGACAGCGATAATGGTGGCGCTAGTAGCGGAGATGAAGAGGATGTTGACGGAGGCTGCGGGCTGACCAGTGGCGGTCGGAAGAAGGCAGAGCTGGTGCTTGGGCTATGGTGTTGGAGGTTGCCAGCTCTAGGGAGGCGGCGATAGGGATGGCAACGGGGCGGGGCGGGGTCGGGTTTGCCATTCCCATCCCCGCCCCGTTTCCATTTTTTCGGGTTCGGGGATTCCCCGAACCCGAACCCACGGGTTCGGGGATTCCCCATCCCCGCCCCATTTCTAAATTAATTTATATTATTATTATTATTATTTAATAATAATTAATAATAATAATATTAATATTAATATCAATATCAATAATATTATTATTAATAATATTTTCAAAAATTTTAATATTAATATTAACACTATTATTAGTATTTTTTTAAAAAATCATATTATTATTTATTAATATTAATAATAATAATATTCGGGGCGGGTTCGGGGATGGGGATAGCATTCCCATACCCGCCCCATCCCCGAAAAATCGGGGATCCCCATCCCCATTTCGGGTTTTCCCCGCGGGGCCCCAAACCCGCGGGGAAAATTGCCATCCCTAGGCGGCGATGGCAACCTCAACGCTAGAGACTATGTTAGCGCTGGGGTTGCTGGCGAGAAGAGAGGGAGCTAGAGAAGAGAAGGTTACTCGCGGTGCCGTCAGTGTGGAGAGGGTGGCACGTGTGTGTGAAGTCGACGTCAAGAGAACACGAAGAAGGTGAAGAGTTCTCATGCGAGAGAGATGAAGGAGGGTCCGACGGCGTGAGGCGACCCTGGAGGGCGGCGGTCGGGTGAGGATTGAAGGCGGCATCCCTGCACATCTCCATGGTGGTGGCGGAAGCAAGCAGCCGAAGCCCCCCCCCCCCCCCCCCCCCCCTCTTTTTTGCTCGTGAATAGTGCCTCATGAAATACCAAAACCTTCACCATGTAAAAAGACCAAAATGTCCCCCTCTTTCTCCTTAATTTCTTCTAAGTTCCCAAGAATACATCCGCATAAATATTTAAATCATTCAATACAATTTTTTTCGAAATTGATTGATGATATAGAAAATTCTAATAATTTCAAATCATAATCAATGGATTCCATAAAATCTCTTTAATATTATTCCAAGATACAGTATAGATGGTGGACGTATGACATCTCTGGCATAATGAATATGAGTCAATTCATAGGAACTAACAACCTAGGCTTACTCCACCATACACCTAACGCCTGTGTATTTACATTTACCTTTCTCTATATCCGCGGGATTGACATTAAGAAATCCGTTAAGATAGCATATCTACTTTTTTTCTTAAAACCTCCTTAATGCTCCCATGAATGTAATTGAGTGGGTACTCGGGTGGTAGATTTGTATCATAGGACAAGGTTTGAATCCCCTGAGGATCATTCCCTTAAGGAATAACCATTCAGTACTGTGATTTACCTCCCTTCCACAAACTTTTGAGATGGGCAAGAGAGGGGCGTCTAGGTGAGCATTATCATATTTTATATCACTTAAAACCTTTGTAATGTATTTATATTATCATATCTAAATTCAATAGCATAAATGGAAGACAGTGAATTTTTAAGCTTGAAAAAGTTTGATAAAATTTATCACAAATTCATTATAAGATATAGTAATAATAATATTCACTAACCAAAATCAACAATGGACTTGTAGAACACTCTTGATTAAAAAAATATTAAAAATTTTAATTTTCAAATAGTATAGATTAATATATAAAATTCTCCTACTATATTTATGTTCTCATATTTGAATTTAATTTGATAGCCTAAATTGAGATGAGTAAAATTTTAAATTGGTCAAGTAAAAAAATTTTAAAGATGGTTTAATTTGCCATTCCTAATATACGCTATCAAATTTAGATCTAATGACATGACATAGATACATTATAGAGATTTTAAGGTTCCCTCGGGGCGGTGCGATGGTTAAGACATGGAGTGTTGCTATATGAGGTCTTGAGGTCGAAACTCGGCGTGACCGAGTATAACCTTCCTCATGTCTTGGCCATTTGCACTAATGACTAGTAATTGACGGGGATACTAAAGATGAGCTAATCACCTTTTTATACCACATTATAGAGATTTTAAGAGCACATTATTTTAAAAAAATTATTTAGATCCATAAATTATGTCGGACTAAATTGACCGAAGTACCTGTAAAATAGGTACTTTGAGAATATGATAAGGGATTTAAGTATTATGGAAGTTTATTATGTAATTTGGATTATACCAAAATTTATTCAATAAAATATGCCGTTTCCTTTCTCTCCAATTTCCACCCCAAGTAAACACAGCACTGATCTCTTGTCATGACGACGTCACGCCGCGGTCACTGGTTCGACTTCGAAGAATCGAAGGGACCAAGGAAAAGGAGGCAACTTTCTCTCGGCGCTTGTCCGGTCCCCGCTTCTGCCAATGGAGGACGACTCCGACCCCACTAACGCCACGGCTTCCCGCTCCCCGAGACGACCGTGGAGCATGGGACAGACACAAGTGGCGAGCGGTCCAACGCCCCGAAGCCCAAAGCCCTCGTCGCCATTCCGTCTCAGATTCGGATAAGGAAAAGAAGGTAAAATGCCTTTCCCTGCTTTCTCCGAGAGGAGTTCTGCTCCATTAGTGGATTTGAGTGGACATTTGTTGCCTATTTGCTAAAAAAATTGGATATTGCGCTTGCCCGCTTTCTCACCAACGTGGAGTTGTACGGATAGGCTTTTTACCTAGCAAAACTAGATGGTGGGGCTTTATTCCGATCAAGTGGGCAACAAAACGTGCCCTCGGATCAAAATCCCGTCTTTAGGCTTTACTACTTCTTAGATCATGCGCATTGCGTAGGTGTGTTGTATCCAAGACACAATGGATGATGAATGAAAATGATCAAACAAAGTTGATTGAGTTTAGGGTTTTTTTCGTTTGCCTAAGCTACTGTATGATTTTGTATCTTTGAAGACATGTAGAATCATATATCTGGTCCCTAGCAGGAGCCTCATATGTCAGAAACTCATGTGTCTGGTTCATTCAGCTGGGGGCTGCTGTTAAAGGGAAAGGAGAAAGGCATTGCAGGATCTTTACTCATCTACACAGCTTGACTTATTTGTCTTCCATGAAAAACTAATGAAAAAGTGAAAGAGTCTATACGGTTCGTGGTTAAAAGGTCCTACATGAAAATTTGAAAGATATGAAGTGTTTAGTGTCATCCATCACCGGGAGCGGTTTGTTTTTTTTTTTTTTTCTTACAAGTTAATTTCTCATTGAATTTTGCTTCATGTAATCCTCCTTGATGTCCGATGCATTGCCAAACTGCATTACCCATGATGTGTAGTAGGACAATCATTTAACCATTTGCAACTTTGATAGGAAAAGACAGCACGAACATAGCCTTTTTGGTGGGCCGCTTATCTTCGAGTTATAGTTTTGGAAGCAAAGTTGAAATTGTTGTCTTGATTAGTCAAACAACTAGCTGGTGGGACAAGCTATTTTTTTTAGATAAATTCTGAATCGTTCAACATCATAGCAAATGTTTCTGTATATTGTGAGATTCTTCTTTTGTTAGGCTGGTGGACAATAGGAAAGTAAGATAAGTTCACATGCTTCAAATTGTATAGCTGAATAATGTGTTTAAATCTGAATTTGGGTCTCTCTTCGGTGTCCTTGTGTTTACTAGTGAAGCTAGGAAGGAGATTAAGCTCTGTTGTCTATGTATGTGGAGTCTAGGTTGTCATCAGTATGATTCAGATCATAAGTTGAACCTGGTCCTTCAACTTCCTAGGTTGGAACTTCTTTCCCAACTGTGTTTCTTGTACTCCTGTTATTTCTTGAAGAGCTAAACTATCGTCTGGTGATTTGTGAACAGATGTGTCTTTTACATTTTATGGTCATCTCGAGATTTTATTCAGTTAAGTTCTCTACATTTATTATTTTTTTTTTTTTGCAATGGATTGGACTTCAAGGACGCCTGTCCAATGGAATTGGGAAACTTTGGGGCTCTTTAATGGTGAAGAAGCTGAACTGTCTAAACCTTCAAAGGATCCTAAATCAAAACACAAGAGCGACATAGCCATTGGTACTGATTATGCATATTCAATGGGGATGGCTGTGTGTTCTAGCTCAGAAGTGGGTGACTGCTCTTTTCAAGGCTCCCATTCAGCGTCTGCTGATTCTTCCAAGGCAAAGAAGAGAATACAAGAAATCAGTAGGTCAGTTGAAGGATTCCTTCATAATGACAGGGTTGTCAAATCCAACACCTCAGATCCCTGTATCGGGACTGGTATTGAGAATTCCACTTCTTCAAGTTATATCATCTCATCAATTTGTGAGAAAAGTATGCTGAGCACATACTGCCAAGTAGAAGGCTGCAACATCGACCTCACTACAGCTAAAGATTATCATCGGAAGCATAGAGTTTGTGAAGACCATGCCAAGTCCCCTAAGGTTTCTGTTGGTGGTCAAGAATGCAGGTTTTGCCAACAATGTAGCAGGTTATGTTGCTCCTTTCCTCGGTGTCAATTTGATGTATCTAGATTTCTAGTTGCTTACTCTTTTCCTCGTTAGAAGCTTTACACTACTTGCAAACACAATCATGCGTCTTTACGAGTTCCTTAGTTAATCCTCATCCTTATTCTTCCAGAGATATTTATTTCTTCATGTGAATAAACACCTTGGTCATCTTCCAGATTCCATGCTTTGTCAGAGTTTGATCAGAAAAAGCGAAGTTGCCGCAAACGCTTATTTTATCACAATGCACGTCGACGCAAGCCACAGCTAGGTACAACCTCATGCAGTTCTCCAACACTACCTGCATCTCTCTACGGTACTCCATTTTATATAGTCTCAACGTTTTGAAACCAGTAGCTTTCTTTGTTCGACTAGTGATTTCTAGACTACGGTAGTGTCGAATTGTCTAATATATCTATGACTCTATGAGCATCAAGAAAGGGCAAACTCCCTGTCATATCTTGGGAATTTGATATTTCTGTCCTATAGTTTCGTAACTTTTCATGTGTTTTCTAAACTGATATAGTGGTCTATTCAGATGATGGACGGCAGGCAAACCGTATGTTTGTTAGAGCTCCATTTAGTCAAATGACAACCAGGGCAAGTTCGATAAGGGATCACTCGAGCAGCTTACAACATACTCAAACCGGCGAATCTTCCATGATGAAGTTGAGTAAAACGAAGGGCGTTAAAAGGCAACTTATTTTTCCTTCCAGTGGTCTATTGTTTAATGGCTCAGCAGTTAGCCATGATATGAGCTGGCTCTTAGCGTCCGGAGTAGCAGCTGCGGAGGTCCCCGATCAAGGTAATCATTTGAAGGGTAAACCAACAGTTAAATGGTCTGCCTCGATCGTCAATCAGCTATTACTAGATTTCAGTTAAACATACGATATCAGATATTGTTAACTTTTTACTTACATTTTGTGAATGACTGTGAGATCATCGAATGGACTGGATTATTGTTCATCTTCATTACGATTATCTGATACAAACCTCTGTGATACTTGCAGGCCTAGAACTGAATATCGCATTCCGCTCAGACGGAGCACCAGATGTTCATAGTGCTTACTCTCTTCTGTCAACCAAATCTCATACTCCACCAAACAGAGGAACTACTTCTAATGCTCAGTTTGCATATGCGAATAACAACAACGATGCAGCTCGTCCCACATTGCACGCATTCAACGAAACGAAGGGCCTAGCGACATCACTACCATTCGAGCAACCGTCGTCAAAGACATCCTTTGGCACGGGTTTCTTCGACTCCAGTCAACCAGGTTAACATCCTTTGAAATGAAATTTGAATCAGGTGTTCAATCTACATGTTCCTGTTTATGTCCATGTCGAATCACCTTGCTTATTGTTCGATTTATGGGATCGACGAATCTCTTCGCCTATGAATTGGATCACTTTGTAACGACAAAGAAAACCAAGTTTAAGTTTTCACTAATTTTATTTTTCCTGAATTGCTTTTCCTGTGACATTGAAAGCATGAACATGTTCTTCCTCTGTATAGAAGGATATAAGATATAGTGCTTCTTTATTATTTCCATTGCAAAAATCAAAGTATTTTTCCTGAATTTTGATAGGTCGATTTTAAATTTAAATATAAGGTGAAACTCCTTGATCATTTTGTTGTTCCTTAACCTCACACAGGAGTTGTATTTTATGGACCTTGGTAAATCATTTTTTTTACGTAGGGTGACATAAAGAGCTAGTAAATTTGTTTAGCCTTGTTACATTTCTCTATGGACCAATCACATTGTTTTACTAAGAATTTTATCCAATAAGGGCCTCTTATTTATCTTGATCCTCTATTATATTTTCATTTATATTTAAATAAAATTTATCCCTTGTCACGTTGCTAATTAAATCTTTTTTGATGTCCTTTTTTCTTGATTAATGAGATATCTATAGGTCGTCAAATCTATCCATATCATCTATATTTAAATTGAATATGTATCATCTATATGATTCTTGATTTGTAGCAATATGAATTTTACATTTCTGATTCTTCGTTTATCGATGAAACTTAGGGTTTAGTGGCGATAAATTAGGATTTTATATTTTTTCCGATAAGCTTGTTTCCCTTGATTTGGATTTTGAAGACCAGTGATTGTTCAATACCTTAATTTGTCACATTCACAATGGCATAATTTTGTCTTCTGTTTTTTTTATTGGTATTGACGGATGATTAGGAAAGATAGAAGCTTTTTAGTAAAGATTACTTATGCCTTTGTGTCATGCCAAAAAATTTTAGTAGTTGACGCTTAGTAATAAAAAAAGTTTGACTAAGCTAAGCAGTAGATTCTAATTTGATCATTATTATTTTAGTTTATATGTTTTGCTTGACTACTCTATCTTCCAAAGAATAATAATATTTTTAGATAAAGTTTAAAGTTATTTATGATTTGTTGGTCTAACTATTTCTTGAACTAATGTCGTTCTCTTTCTGTTTCTAATTGATATTGAATTAACAATAATAACGACACAACCAAGCCTTTTCAATCGGTTTATTTTGACTAATTTGTTTAACTTTTGTGGATTTCATTTTGTTATTCGGCTTTAGAAAACTGATTAAAGTTTAATATCTCTGTGAAGTTAATTGGAACAGTTAGTTGTTTTATCTACTTATCTATTGTTAATTATAATGTGAGGGTGTCTATAAATGGAAGAAAATAAAATTGTTGATCAGAAATTCATTCCTTACGTTGCAGATGACCAAAAGTTAAAAATTGGAATGATATTCTTATTACTAGAGGATTAATTAATATGTATGAGAAGTTGAATTTAGTTCAAGGAATAACATGAGCAAGAAAAACAAGATGACAAATGAAGTGACGTGGAAACAAATTATTTACTTTAAAGAATGATATCAATAAACATCCAAACCCTAATCAACTAATAAGTGAAAGAGTACATGATGCAGTTAAAAAAAGTTATAAGTCAAATATTATATTTGTCAAAAAATAGACGGGATCTGATTAAGTTGTTTGTATATATATATATATATATATATATATATATATATATATATATATATATATATATATATACCGCACGTCCGGTGCATACTTGAGAAAAAATTCGGTTTGATTTTTTTTAATACTTAATGCTATAATCTAATTCTTAAATTCTAAAGGTTAAATTTTAAATGACGTATCTACTCGCTAAAAAAAAGAAACAAAAAAAATAAAACAACGATGTTGTAGATGAAGTTCGCAACGAGCATGCGGTGTTATTGCACATCTCGCCCTTACTCAATTTTTTTTTAAAAAAAATTGTTTCTTTTATTTAATATTATAATACAATTCTTAAATCCTGAAAGTAAAATTTTATTGACAGAATTGGGAGTTTAAGAAAATAAGAAAAAAAAAAAAATTATATAAAGTTACGTTGTGGACTTCCGTCCGTGATAGGCATCCAATATTATTTATTTATTTATTTGTTTATTTTTTTAATTTTGCAAGTATATTATTTAAGGTTTTGTATTTAGAATTTAAGGGTTAAATTATACTATTAAGTATAAAAAAATTAAATTAAAAAAATATTTTAGATATACACATGGTGTATGACGTTTGTATATATATATCTCATCTAATTTTGTTTCGATTTGATTTTTTTTGTGTTTGATACTTTAATGAATGACATAACCAGGATCTTTAATTGCTTGGGTTGTTGCTATTTTCTGGTTATATTTTTTGTGGTCCTTTGCTCCTCAATGCGTCGAATGACAAACAAAAGAATTAAATTTGGGCTCAATATATATGTTTAAAAAGTATTAGGTTACACTGGACTATAAGTCTAAAAATTATTGGGCTACTAAATTTGAGCTCAATATATAAATCTAAAATTTATTTGGCTATTATGTTAAATGTAAAAAAAATAATGATAAATCCAATTAATTGAGTGTCACATTCTATAAACTTTTTTAATAAATTATCAAAATAAATTAGGAAGTAGATCATAGTCTAAAAATCCAATATTATTTGATTGCACGTATGCGAACACGTGTACGATATTATTCGTCTGATAGGCATCGGGCGGTCTGCGTCGAACGACAAGTAGAGGCTCTCGACAACTGCGGAACTAGGGCCTGCGCTGACGCGTGTCATTTTCTGCCACATTGTCTTTCATGGGGACCCACTTAATCAACCCAATATGATTGATAAAGCACCCCGATTTTTATCTAAACGACCAAGGGCTGAATCTTGTGGGCCCGGATAATTTATCCAATAAAATAACGTAACTTGATTAGGGTACGATAATTATAGTAGGATAAGTAATTATTCAAACGGAGTTCTAGCTTTTAAGGGTTTCCGTTCCATTTCCATTCTCCAACACGTCGAAGGAAGAAATTTAACAGTGCGCTTCCGATAGACGGGCGGAGGCGATTGGTTTGGTTCCTTCTCGATCTCTCTCGGCGGCGAAGTGGTTCCCGTCATGGGGGTTTCGACGCTTTTGATAGCTTCGATTGCGATCTCCGTCCTGTTCATCGGAGTATGGGCAGACGCAGCGGTGGACGCTTCAGATTCGGCGCTGACACTGGAGTCGGAACAGCTTAGATCCAAGATCTTGGCCCTGGGTCAGCGCCGGTTTTGAATTCGATAATATTTATAAAGTTAGCGATTTAATTCATTCAGTTGCTAGGGATCTGAGAATTAGTAAAGAGGCGTCCTTTTCCTGACTTTGAAGTCGGAGATCTGCTTCTTTATTTATCTTCTTTTTGTCTATCTGCTTGTGTCCTTAAATTTTAGGACTTCCATGCAATATGATAATTTTAAAAAATAAATCAAAAAGGTTATATGTGGTAGCGTTTTGTGGTTGTTGTTATTGTAGAATCTAGTATTGCGGATACAACACGTGATTTGAAGAGCAAAGATGAGAGTATTGGCCTCATAGGAAAGACGATTGAAGAGAAATCGAGAACAATTCAGTTACTGCAAAGTGAGATAGAAGCACTGCAGGTCAACTTATGATAAAGAAGATGTTCCCTTTTTCTGCCTTTTTGCTTCTATGCATTATTATGGTTTCTAATTATGGATGGTGTAGAAGGAGGGAGATGGGCATGCAGAGGAACTTGTTAAAAAAGCCAATGCTCGAGCTGATGAACTTGAAAAGCAGGTTAGGAACAATTGATTCAATTATGATATATTTTGTGGATATATCTTTTTATGACGTGTTTTGTTTTTGCAGGTGGAGAAACTTACGAATAAAATTGAGTTGCAGAACAAAAGAAGAGCTGCTTTGGATGATCTGGCCCATGAAGCTGAAAAGAAAGTGCAAGAACTTCATCTGAAATGTGAAAAAGTAATTCAAGCATACTGTTCATTATTTGTTAGATGCAAACATCAGTTCTCTGTTGTCTTTCATGTTTCTATTTCATCATGATGCATCCTTCCACATCTAATCAAAGACTATTTTTTTGTTTATTATCTCGATGCTTAACAATCAAAAGTTGCCACATGCTTTTTGAAACACCTAAAATTTGGTGTCTTCTTCTTCTCTGGTTTATATTATTGTGTATTTCTTCTTCATATTTGCTATGTTTCTTTTTTCTCACTTTGCATGGTAGCATGTTCGATTCATAACAATTTGAGCAATATTAAAAAAATAGTTTATCTTCATGGACAAACTTTGTGATCAAGGATTTTGTATATCAAGATTTATCATTTGCATAAGAATGAACAGACAGATGGAGATATTATCCAAATGGTTGGCTGGTTAAGAGGATAAAGGGCTTTCTAATCATGTGCGACCATGATTTGATCCTTAAATAATATTCTAATGTCCAACCATCCTATATTGGAAAAAGTTAGTGCGCTAAGATTAGAATGTTAAGATGAATGTATAGAGCTATTAGGGTAGACAAAAAAGTATTATTTTACAAGCAGTTAGGTATAAAATGGTATGAACATGTTGAATGAAGACAGCCAGAGAAGTTGATATGTTAAAAGTGTGATGGGCAAGACATTTTAATTGAAATAGATCCAACTAACAAGGTCTACTAATAATGTTACTTCACATAGAGCTTATTGGTAGGATAAAGTCCATGCAGCCGATGCCGGATAGTTGAGACATGCGTTCTGACATTCTGTTGTATTTATTGTTAATCCAATCAACTTTGATAGTTAGTTTCTTTTAGTTAGGCATACATTAATTTAGGAATGTAATTTTAGTCCCCTATACGTATAATCCTACATGTTTTAATCATAAAACATTTTCCATTTGAGTGTCTACTTGCTATGCTCATTTTCAAGCTTCCATGTGTAAATAAAGCTATTTTATTTTCTTTTGAATGACACAAGAGACTCAAGTTTGGCCTTTTAAATGATCTAGATATACTTGTGCATTATAATCTCAACTACCGAACCATGTATAGTTATAGTTTGGACAAACATGTTTGTTACCATTATGTTAGAACCAAATTTTTGGTCTTATGAACCCCTAGCATATATCAGACACTAACATGTAAGTTTGTTCTCCATGCATTATCCCTACTGCTTTTATAATTTCCCATATTCTTTCTGTAGCTCCAGAAGGCAAATGAGGAGCAAAAGATTAGGATAAGTAAAACTGAATATGCCCTTCAAGTGGCAGAGGTTTGTGATATCGTCTTCTATTAACTACAATAAAAACTTTTAGATACTGATTTTCTTATTGTTTACTATTCTCTTCTTTAGGAAGAGCTTATGAGGGCACAATTAGAAGCAACAACCAAGTCAAAGGTGTTGGCACAGGTAATAATATTTTTGTAGACAATTGCAGTAGTATCACACACATTGATCTTTCGCTAGTCTATTTCATCTTGTTTGATAATTCTTTATAGCAGTTTGAACAACAATTGTTTTCTAAATAATGTTCTTGGACTATCCATCGTTGGAAAACGTGTCGCTTGAATTTTTATGGGCAAAAATCAAAAGGGCGTCCCAAATTAAGAGAAACATCAAATGAGCGCTCTATCTGTAATTTTATTCTGAAAATATGCTTGACCCAACGCCAGACATCTTCTACATGTTGTAGCAGCTAGCAATCAGCTTCTACACGTTGTAGTTGCTAGCTTCTACACGGTCGATTGTGATAAGATAATGCTGAGTTCAAATGTAGTGGGTGTGATGGAGTCCCCTTAGTTTGTTTTGTTCTTTGAAATATTATTTTAATCAGATTATCACTCTCAAATAAGCAAAATTAACATAAGTTAATTACATTGTTGTAGAAGCTAGCAGCCAACTTCTACACATTGTAGCAACTAGTTGCTAGCTTTTACATGGCCAATCATGATTAGATAATGCTCATTTCAAATGTAGTGGGTATGATAGAGTCCTCTTAGTTTGTTTTGCTCATTGAAATATTATTTTAATTGGGTTACCACTTTCAAATAAACAAAATTAACATAAGTTAATCATACTATTGTAGAAGCTAGCAACCATCTTCTACACATTGTAGCAGTTAGCTGTTAGCTTCTACATGGCTAATTGTGATCAGTTAATGCTCATTTCAAATGTAATGGGTGTGATGGAGTCCCCTTAGTTATATTATTTTAACTAAATTATCTCTCTTTCATTAAGCAAAATTAACATAAGTTAATCATACTATTGTAGAAGTTGGCAGCCAACTTTTACATGTTGTAGCAGCTAGCTGGTAGCTTCTACACTGCCAAATCGTGATCAAGTAATGCTTTTTTCAAATGTAGTGCGTGTGATGGAGTTTCATTAAATTATTTTGCTTATTGAAATATTATTTTAACTAGATTATCACACAAATAATAAAAATTAACATTAGTTAATCATGTTGTTGTAGAAGCTAGCAACCAACTTCTACACGTTGTAGCAGCTAGTTGCTAGCTTCTACACGGCTAATCGTGATCAGATAGTGCTCATTTCAAATATAGTGGGTGTGATGGAGTCCCTTTAATTTGTTTTGCACATTGAAATATTGTTTTAACCAGGTTATCACTCAAAGAATCAAAATCAAAGTGATATAAAGTTTAGAGAAGCTAGCAACCAGCTTCTGCACGTTGTAGAAGGTATATGCTAGCTTCTACACAGCCAAATGATAAAATAATACAAGGGTATTTTGAACAGATCACATTAATTGATGTGTTCATTTGACTTTAATTGAAAATGGGGCGCCCATATAATGAATTTTCCAATGATGGACGTCCTTTTGATTTTTGCCCTATTTTTATTATCTTGTTCTATCAAGTGCAGCTCTTTTCATAGCATATATCTATCCATGAATGTGTTTTGAAGGTATACATCCTATTTAAGTGTTTACCGATACTTTTTTTCCCCATGTTGATCACATTAGCTATATTAATGTACAAATTACAAGGTTTCTTTGCTGGTTTATTTTGTTTCTTTAGCTTTATATTTATTTTAGGCGGTTGAAATGTAGTTGCGCTTCATCCTTTTTCGCGTATTGCATATTTTTTTGGAGGCATGTTGAGAATGCTCTTTTAAATTATTGTTATTAAGCTCCTTGATTGAAAATATTTTTTTTGAGTTAACGTACTTCATGCTTGGATTCCTTTAAGATGAAATCAATTAGATTCTTATATAATAGGATTTGAGTGTGGTGGGGGGACCAAAGACATCTAAACACTTGTAACTAGTAGATAGTCTTTTTGTACTTTTGTGAGCATATTAATATCATTGTGTAGCACAAATCAATCACATGTCTACTTGTCTGCGGCCGATATGGGTCTAATCACACAATCCTTGTATATTATCGAGATAGGTAATATATGCTAATGATGCATGATAGATGAACAAGAAGTTCACTTATTCCATGTTAATCACATTGAAGGTTCATGGAGCATGGTCGCCACCTTGGCTTGGCATTCATATTGATCGCTATCAGGTGTATATCACGTTTGAAATGTTTGAAAGTGATTATATAGTCAACATACAGCAGTAACTTAGACTTTTAATCTCAGGAAATTTTGTCAACTCATTGGAAAGACCATGCAAAACCCGCACTAGATTCTGCCTTTCTTAAGGTACGTTTGTACTATGTGAAAACATTTCCCATATTGGGGTTTTTTTTTGCATATACATTTGATCTCAAGTACTATTATCTGTGACATATTTTTGGTTTATTTCTTTTTAGGTCATTTACAGTTTCCTTTACGCAGTTAGATTTGTTTTTATCTCTGCCTATCTGTGTTCTCCTTTCTCCTACTTCGCCTGTCTTGTTATCATTTACTGTGTTAGGCTGATGAATTGAGATTGCTCCTTGATTGTTTCTCATATAAGTTACCTAGTGTATCTTTAAAAACATAGATGAGTAGTTGGTATCGATCTATGCTACGTGATCATTTAAGCCACACTTCAGTAAAATTTAAATTCATTCAGATTAAAGTGTGATTAATTTATTCGTTTTTATCAGGTCTTGGAGAAAGCTGGCCAGGCAAGAAAATGGGCAGAGCCCCACTTTGAGATAGTCAAAATTGTAAGTTTCTCAAGTCAATAGTTCAGCATCTTGTAGAATCAATATACTTATGTGTATTTGTCATATTAACTGGAAGCCTCCTGAATAAGATACTGTGATTCTTTATTATATTTTCAAACTATCAAATGTTTGAGTTGCACATGCATTTCAATTTTTGTTCCGGGTTAGTGAGTCTTCTATTTCCTAATGACCTACCTTCCTGCTGCTGCCCTGAAGAAATGGATTCCTGCCATTAAAGAGCAATGGTCAATGCTTGCCGTAAATGCTGAACCCTATGTGCAAATTGTCTCAGCCAAAACTGCTGAAGTTTATCATGTGTCTAAGATTACCACATCTACATATGCAGTCAAAGTACATAAACTTTTGGATCCTTACTTGAAGGTAAATACCCAGTACCTTAATGTTTATTTTCTTTCTTATTTAATTAATTGCTTAAGCCACAAGAATTTCATGTTCTATGTTCATGTTCTAGGTGGCTAGGAAGGTTTCTAAGCCTTACATTAATCAAATTGCCACTTTGACCAAACCACATGTTGAAACGTTGAAGGTTGCTTTGAGGCCTTATACAAAACCTATAGTTCAAACTTACAGAAAGTTGCACAAATCTACAACAACTTATCACCGCCAGGTACATACTTTATTTTCTCTATTTCAAACTTCTGTATGCTTTGAAACTCGCTCAATCCTGCCAACTAATGATCTTTAACTTTTAATGGTATTGCTATGTTGCATGAAGTGGGATGTGGGTGGGAAAACAGTCTATGCTTCAATTATAGTGACACTATTACTTGTCATTTTACAATTTAAACTTTTTGATTTTGTAATGTCATTAGGACCTAAAAGCATTTACTTTTCCAAGTACTGGAGATCATTCCCTACAAATTTTATATTGTCATTCTTGGCCAGGAAATTTTATGGGTGGTTCTGGTTCTTTATCAGATTTATTTTTTGCGATTTTTGTCCCAGAGATTCTAATGCTAGGATGAATAGTTCCGGCAGCAATAATGTTGATCAGTTTTTGATTATTTTATTTGATTTCATTGAAGGCTCAAGCGGGCATCTATCAATATTTAAAGAAAAATGACTTTACAAAATCACTTGCATTCAAAGAGCTGGTTTGGTTTATGGTATATCACATTCTGACTCTGTTTGATTCTATCTCCGAATGTAATCAGAATATTTAAGTGTTTACCAATGATGGATGTGCAGGCTTCTGCATTGTTGGTTTTGCCTGTTTTCCTTGCATACCGACTCTTATGCGATGTTTTCGGGTAAACTTCATTCTTTTGTTTCCTTATCTACTATAATTCCACGATCGCATTCTTTTCTGATATCCTTATCATTTGATTGTACTCGCTTAAGGATCAACTCTAGAAAGACAAAAAGGCCAACGCGAAATCACGAAGCAAACCACAAAAACCGCAGGCCTAAGCGAAGGTATTATGACAAGTAGAGAATGGCGATGTTTCCAGGTTATACTGCTTGCACCACAGGTAAAATTTTAGTTCATTTGCTTTCCTATCCAAATTTTCAAATGATCTATCGGCGTGCTTATAGTTGATAAAAGAGGCGTATGGTATCGGCTTCGATATAGATCGAGATAATTCATTGCTCTTAGTCTTAGCCTCCAAATTATCACAAATTAATATTCTTAAAGCTCTAGACTCACTATATACTTTTTTGAGCAGATTGGAGATTCAAACTTTTGTCTATAGCTCATAATTGTTTCATTTTGTTTTAATGCAGATGATTTTACCAATCGAACTTATCGTTCCTTTTCCATCCATGGCTATCTATTGCAGTGCAAATCTGTTTCAAGTTTGGAACATCTATTTCGCGGAGGGAATGAATTCGATCCATCACTCTGAAAAATTTTGTAGTGCAAGAGTTTCAGTATGCTTTATTTTTCTCAAATCTTTGCATATTTATTTACTGGATCATATTTTTTTTCAAGGTTATTTACACCGTCGTAACAATCTACGACAAAATTAACTATCTATATCTTAAGTTGCACTAGATCGAGCCACGAAGATGTTTTCCATTGCAACAAATCTACTACGAATGTCTACTTTCGATAGATAAACAAGTCATTGCAACTTTTCAACTATTTCAAAAACTGTCTTCTTGTAGATAATTTGTTTTTTCTTTATAGTTCACTCTCTCAAGGAAGAAGAAGAAAAGCCTCTTGACAACTAAAAAACCTTTCAAATCGAATTCGAGTTCAACAAAACTTTGCCCGTGAAAGAATGATGCCAAACCATGGCCTCATTGGCTCTCTTCCTCTATCGCTTCGAAAGGCCTCCTCACGAACCTCCCCTGCAATGCCGACACTCCAATCTTTTAGATCCGATACATGAACAAAATCCATGTCGCATAAACAAACAAAGAGGAAAAAAAGCTTACACTTGCCTTCATCCTCGGTCGTCGGTCTGCATTTGTCTTTCGCACCTCGTATCGGATCTTCTTCGCGAACAACCGGTTCCTCCTCTTCTCCTTGTACCGAAGAACACTTGCTTCCCTTACTCCACCGGTGGCGAGAAAAAGATCAATGTCTGCCAATCTTGCCTGCAAAACACATTTTTGTCAGATCAGAAACGAATCATTCATTCAAGATCATACTAATTTTTGGAGGAAAGTTTTGATTTTTCAGCTATTTTTGGTATTGGAGAATCCTAAGCGTTGAACAGTTTTCCCGCGTGTTCTTGGATGTTTAAAATTGAAGCTTCTATGAAGGGCGGATTTTGATACTTACAAGAACATCAGAGGCCGAATTTGGGGAGTCGGGGCCGTCGGAGAAGATGGAGCCGTGGCCGGACCATGACCGGAGGACGTCCTCATGGCTCAGCTTGAGTCCCAGGCTAGCCTTCAGCTTCGCCGGCGATGGAGTAAAAGCACAGTTGGTTGTGATGGCCGTGGTGGCTGTTGCGTCGTCGTCTTTGTCGATTTTCTTTTTCTTCTTCTTCTTCTTATCCGGTGTCATCGCCGGCGGAAACTCCGCAGGTGGCTTGAGGTCCGGGTTGATGTCGCACACCGGAACCGCCGGCGACCGCCACCACTCGCCCTCGTCGCTGTTCCTCAACGCGCGCCGGAAGTTCTTCATGAAGCCGAGGCCAAGGTGGAAATTTGCGCCGAGTTTGTGGCCGATCAGGCTCCGGAGCAGGGGGTTCATGCATGAATCGGAGCGACTCGGTTCGCCGTCGGCGGAACTCTTCGCGGCGGAGTCGCCGATGATGCTGTCGATGCCCCCTCTGCTTTCCTCGTCGAGGATGGACTCGGCGTCGAAGTCATCGTCGAAGGGGTCCAGCGGAGTCGGCTCCCGCGAGTCGTTGCTCGCCGGGCTAGCGCACTCCCATTGCGCCGGCCGAGCCCGGTGCTTGCGCTCGAGGCAGGCGTCTCCGTCGGCGATGAGGTTCTCCGGGCGGGGCTTGTGGATTAGGAACGCGGCGTCGCTCAGGACCGGGAGGAGCGGGAGCAGGTCGTCGGGCTCCGGAAATGCGGCGGCGAAAGGCGCGTGCTTGGTGAGCTTGGCTGCAGAGAAGACGGTGGGGTAGACGGTGGCGAGGAGGGCCGCGGCCTCGTCGTACGTCTGGTTCGGCCGCTTCCGGGGAGCCCTCGCCTTCTTGAACGACACCGCACGCGGCGCGTTGCTCGATTCCGAGACGGTGGACGACGGCGACGAGGAGCGCGCCGGCGACGGAGACAGAGACGACGGCTTCGCGATCTCCAGCTCGAATGCATACGGCCGCCCGCTGCCGAGGCAGTACGACGACATGGTTACAATCGAGCTCCACGGACAAGACGAACCCTAAACCGGCATGGAATCCTTCCTCCTCCTCCTCCTCCTCTCTAACCCTCAAAACCCCAAATTTCGACCTTTCCCGACGAGAGCGAACAGAACCGGAACACCCAATTGCGGCGGAGTTCGTCCGGCGACTCCAAAGCTCAGAGCTTTCCTCCCGCCGCTCGTCCCAAACCACAAAACCTCACCAATTCCAGCCAAAACAAGCCGCAAAAACAACCTTTTGCGATCCTTCTCCCACCGTCCACCAAGAACAAAGAACAGAACCCATAAAAGTCAATCCTCCTTTCCAACAATGGAAGTCAATTCCATCCCGAAATCGAGATTGGATCTGACGAGAATGGGATTTAGAAAGAGAGCCAGGAGGGAAGCGACAACCGAGCTCCGCCACCGCCACGGCCGTCTCTGCTCTCCGAGAATTTACTTCGACATCGAATCCTTTGGCTTCTTTAAGCTCGCCGTCTCCATTCGCTTATCTGCTGACGCGGCGGGCAGCCATTGGCCGGACTAGATTTCGCCGCCGACGTGGCCGGGGCGCAGGGTTTCACGTGAAAGGGGACGAAGGTAGATCTAGCGAGGAGGAGGACAGACGCCAATGATTCGAGCCATTTGGATTTGGTTTGCACGATCGAGTGGTTGATGTCAACCCTACGTTGTGTCGCTGGGATTCAATCACTGACGATGAGGAGAGAGAGAGAGATTATGAGGAATTGCGGCTGAGGTGGAAGAAGAAGATAGAAAGATTTTTATACTAAATATCTTTCTAAAGGATAGATTTTTGTTGATGATTCGGTGGAGTAAGTCAGTACGTGTGACATAGTCAGGTCAAAAGCAAGTCTAGTTATAAGTTAAAGTGAGTTCGAGTCAAGTCAAGTTAAGCATGAATCTGATAAAAAAAAATTATTATTGTAATTTTTGGACGGTGATCAACCCAAAATAGTTTTGAATCATAATTGATTCTATCTGAGAGTCGAGGCGATGGACGTTGAGAGAATGTGGCGTCCTTGTTGACCGTGTATGGACTCTGAATAAGGCGATCCTGCAACCACAGCAACGTCAGTGCCGAGCCAGGGAGGGGTTCCCCGGCGATGACCCTCCGACGTTCAAGTCAATCACCTGTGATGTGGGAACAGAGAAAGAAGCGAATTGAAAGAATCAGAGTAACAGTAACTACAGTAATCTTAGCATCCCTCCGTCGAAACTTGGAGCTCCTTATATAGGGCTATAGAAGCACGCGTGCACGCTTCTCGAGATGTATATTCTTCTGGAAGCTTTTTCTGAAAAGACATGTCAGGAAAGTGTCCTCGACACCATACCTCAATGATCCGAGCATATCTTTGACATGACAGTGGAAGCTTCCGTCGTACGATTCTCTGCTTGATCATGCCACCAACCATGTCGTTTGTCGGGGGCACGAGTTTCCACAAGGATATTGGCTGATCCTTTTTGTCCATTACTGGGTCGAGCGGAATAGCCGCTCGGCCAGTCATCAGCCATCCGGGCGATCTTGTGTTTGAGTCGAGCGGAGTGCCTGCTCGGCCAACATTCCACTGCCCGAGTTCCGTTGTTGTGCCGAGTGAAGGAGTTATATCTGAGTGTAGCTGCTCAGTTGCGATCTCGTTCCGTCGGTTCGATGTAAGTCCGAGTGGGATGGGCGCTCGGCGCATGCTTCGGCAGCACATCTCTGAGCGTCGAAAGCTCGGTATGCGATCGAGCTGTGATAACATCGAATTGATATCGGCCTGGCTATCCTTCACCCCGGTCGGACAAGTGGATTGCCCGACCGGCCAGCGATATAGGAACGTTGACCATCTAGACTTTGACTTTCATCATGACAACGTCCCTCTGAGGGATAAGCCCTTATCACCGGATCAGTGACCATGTCTAAATCAACTCTGACTCGAGTCTAGCTCATTGTTAATCGTCTAATTTTTAGATTTGAACGTGATAATGGACACCCCGAGCTACAGTTCGCACACGAGAGTCACGAATGGGTGACACGGTGGACACGACCAAACTTAGGGTTCATTTGAGACATACACCCAACGACTAGTATCGTTGCCCTTTGTCAACTATACATATCTATTCATTCGATCCACTTAATAAGTTTGGTTAAAGACTAAGAACTTAAGATGAACAATTAATCGAGGATTTGGAATCATAATAATATTTGAGAAAACCCTAAATACACAAACAACCTCGAAACCTTGAGACCTTTCAGCAAAACCCTAGATGCTCCTTATCCTTTCAGTGTCCACTGGATGTTTGAAGAGGACAATGACAAAGAGCATGAGCCAAAGGAAGGAAAGGGGACCAAACACCGCGCAAATTTTCGATTCAAGGAATACATCCAAAAAAAAGTGAATTATTTTTCACTGTTTTTCTCTTAGATTTTAGATCGATTCGATCAGAAGAGCATGCCAAGAAAGGTGAAGTTTCAACAAAAGTTTTGCAATAAGGAGTGATCAAATACTAAGAATTGTTCTTTGGTGTCGCGTTGAGTTGAATTGTTTGTGGTGTTTTGCTACGTTCTTATATACATCAATAGTTAGGTTATGATTTCCAAGGAGATTGACAATGGGTTATGTTGCATGATGAACGATGGATAGACTCCCTAGACAATGAGAGTTCATATTTGACCTAAAACATATTACATCTAAGGGTATCCATAATAGAGATATTTGGAAGGGATATTTTTTTGAATATACTCTATCGGAAGGGAATATTAGGAAGGAGATTTGAAATCACAGGGCGTAAAGTTATGTCCGATGATTTCTCTCTTTTTATTTTTTAACAAAAATATAAAAATCTATATTTAATGGTGGTATTTGAGGAGGCAGATCTTCTGGACCACTTTTTTATGGTCCAGGGGATGTGCCACTCGCATTTGCGGTCGGATCGCGGTCGTGATCCGGTCACAAATGGTTGCAATCCCTTACTGGGTTCACCGTTCCCATTAAGTTATAGTTTTTGTTCGGAACGGGTGGCCGGAGGCCGCCCGAAGGTCTCTGGTGGTGGATAAGTGGTCAGGTTACTGGGCGCCGAGCGAGGGTGTCCTCTGGACGGCTTCCGGCCGTCCGCTCCGAACAAAAATTATAATCTGATGAAGACGGTGAACCCAGGAAGGGATCGCAATTATTTACGGTCAGATCGCGACTACGATCCGACCGTAAATACGAGTGGCACATCCCCTGGACCATAAAAAGTGGTCTAAGAGATTTTGCCTTTGAGAGGGAGATATTTAATAGGTAGATCCATAAATACTTGCTTTGTGGGATATTTGATAGTTGAATATCAGATATTTGAATGGTAAAATATTTGATTGATAATGTGAACCTTAAATATTTGGGAGAAATATTTTATCTTATTATGGATGCTCTAAGAAATTTAAATTATTTTGATGTTGCACCGTCCATAAATTCATTTATATTTTTTGATTTATCTGATGATATATAAAAAATTTTATCGAGTCAAATCGGTTATTCGGATGATAAGATCCGAATACATTATTTAGATTAAAAAATATATATAGGAAAATATTCTTTTGTCTCATTATACATTTTTTTAGTGCTAGGAGAACGTCAGAGGTGAGTTTTTGTTATTTTTCATCGTCAGCGAGAGGACATCGGAGGTCTTCACGGGGAAAAGGGTGTGAATGTCAATTTGACAATCTTCCAAAACAAACAAGATCTTCTACGCAATCTGCTTGAAATTGGCTGTTTCTTTATTATTTTTTTATAAAAAATACTTTTTTAATTATTTTATAAAAATAATTTAAGTAAAGAAAAATTGAGTAGATATCCAGAAAATAAATAAAGATTTTGCAGTGTTGTTACTTTCTGGATCTCTGAATCTGAATTTGCACAGGGAGAGTGCAAGAATGAGGGGATGAATGGGATGGGTCCCTGTGCATGTATATTTTATGGCATATTTGTGGGCCCATGAAAAGTTTTCTTTCTTAATTATATTTTTAAAAATAAAAAATAAAATTATGATTTTCTTTTGAAAAAACAAAAGAATAAGGAGTTATTTTTTATTTTTGAAAATATTGATGTTAGTGTTGTGAGATTATTAAATTATAACAACTATTGTTCCCAGAGCGTAGCACAGTTAGGAGCGCATAGTTTCATGGCCGAAAGATGTAGGATTCGATTCTCGGAGTGTCATTACCTGAGGTTAGCGTCCTGACTATACGCTTTCAACTGTATACCTGTACCCTCCATATCCGTGAGACCGGTTCTAGAGGAGCCGCTGATATAACGAATCACATTTATTAAATTATAACAATTATATTTCTATGACTAGTAGAACATAATAACACTATAAAATGTTATGGCAATTTCACTGAGGTCAATAATTTAAAAAGATATTTTTACATCGTTAAGAATTCATCTTAAAATTTATTGAAATAAATATCCATGGAGATACTAACTACGTCAAGTCTATGGAAAGAAAATATTCATATTATAAGAGTTATAAAATGTTACAAGATAGTATTATTAATATTAATTAGAATTAATGGGTCCATTATGATCTCATATATGTTATAATAGTATTGAAGATAAGTATATTTTTGAAAATGAAAATATGGTAAGATGAGATAGGGTGTTATTTTGAAATTTGATTTTATGAATAATTTAGATTTTATTTTATTATTGAATGTGAAATAGTTTGAGAGTTGGCTCAATCATAATTGAGTGTATGTTGACTTATCTACTTCAAATATGAATTTTAAATCGGACATCTTAAAAATAGGAAGAGATATTTAAAGTACCATCACCTCACACTAATTAATTATAGTTTTTCAATTTATCTCTTTGTAAATGATCGTGGGACTTATCGTATGGAGTCGTTAGGATGACAAATTTTACTTTTTATTATAATAAATATATTTTTTTTTATCTCTTTAATATGAAATTTCTAATTCTACCTTTATCGATAGACCAAGTATAATTTCGTTCTAGCTAACTCAACTAATGAGGAAGGACTAGAGTATCACCTACACCACCCGTAAAGTATAATTTCATCTCATTAGCTCTAATGAACATAATTACAATGTCATTATCTCATGTTAATTTTGCTTAATCTAATTAAAATAAATAAAAGAGATTCTATACTATCTATTATATTTTAAATGAATATTAGTTGAAAGAGCTGGACTACTCTTTTAAATATGTTTCAAAAGTATTTTGAATAATTTACTTTAAATGGGGTTTCATATGACTTTAATAGGGAAAACTGAAAAGAGGATACATCATTTGTCAAAAATATGTGCGCTTTTTTATTTTTATTTTAAAAATATTTATTTATTATATTTAAAATATTTATCAATCACTTATTTTCCTCTAAATTTTTTAAATTAAGTTTTTTTTTAATTTTTTTAAAAAATAAAATTATAAACACCCCATTTTTACCTGTTCTTGTTTATTTATAACTTACCCAGCTGGAAATGATCGTCACCGGTCGTGGTCTCCACTTTCTTATCCAATACTGCTATGGGTAAACATGAACAGAGTATGTCTAAGGATAAGGACGAGCCAACGACCGGGTTGGTAAATATAACGTCGAGGACGTGTCCCTTTCAACGGAGTTGAGCGCCTCAACGTCCCTCGCCCTACGCTGCGATGTTCTTCCATGGATCATCGACGACCTCCCACGTTAGATCTTAGAGCAATCAAAGGGATTCTTCATCTTTTCTTCTTCTTCTTGATCGGATCGCATTGAAGCGCCTTTGGTAAGTTTCTTTCCCGCTATACGTTTTTCTTTTGCGTCGATCGTAATGCTGCCAAATTTCATTGTTTTTTTTTTTCCGATTTAAGTAGCATTTTGTTGGAGTAGGATTAGCGTTTAGATTTGTTGTTTTCGGTGGAAGAATCGGTGTAGTTCTCATAGTTTTTTCCCCCCTTTGTTGATTGTAATTGATTTTGTAAAAGTCGCATTTGATTTTGGGCGAAAAATCAAAGGGCGATTTTTAGGGCAGATTTGTGTAACTTTGGCCCTAAATCTCTAATCACATTGTACAGGCAGGTGAAAAATCCCCGAATTGCTACAATGGCGCTAAAAACCATTAGAAGGAAGCTTCATTCCGGAGATGCTGATGGGAGGCGAAGTGAGGATCTGGATCCACCAAAACCTTCCAGCAACTGCGAAGCACGCCTCGAAGATTACATTGATTTTGGATATTACAAGGCAACGGTTGTGCATTCTTCTAAGAGATTGAACAAGTTGTCCAAAGCGGACTCTTGCCATTTATTTCATGCTTAACGAGTTGTTTATTCTTTAAAGGGATGCAGCGATAGAAACAAAGATTGTTTGGACAACAAAAGGAAGGAAGTAAATATTCACTGGACATGTGTTTTGTCCAATTTGAGCACACAGTGGTCTCATAGGCTAGGTATTGTTCTTCAATCTCCTCGAGGCTTAAGCTATTAATTTATATCTCAATTTGTTCTTTCATTTGCAGCAAATACTGGATCAGTTCTTGGAAGGTTATTGCCTGCTTCCTCTGTTACTACATTTGATCTTAGTCCCTTGCAGGTGAGTTAGAGTTATTTCCTGTATGCATTTTCACTTAATCATCATGACAATGTTTCGATAATAGGCGATAGGTGTTTGATAGCAAAAGAGAGAGTATATTTGTTTTGTGTAACATTGAGTTCATTTATGTATCTCCAAGTTATGTTTTTGTAAACTACTTTCAGGAAGAACGGTTGAGAAGCCTTAAGAGAAGGCTACATGTTCAATTCGACGCTTCTTGTTTGGACCATCAAGTACGCAGATTTCGTTCATTCGTTCATTGTTCTCGACCTTTGTTGAGCATTTGTAGTTCTCTAGTCGGCCTTTGAGGCCCTTGTGATCTGAATGTGTCCAAACTGATCCGAGTTTCTGCTGCAGAATGCCTTGAAACATCTTTGGCAGTTGGCCTATCCTAATTCTGAAACTCCCCCTCTCAAGTCTGACTCATGGAAGGAAATGGGATGGCAAAGTTGTGACCCATCGACCGATTTTAGGTAAGGCTCCAAGCTCAATATTTGTTTTCGACTCGATCCGTTACCCTTTCACGATAACCTGATGTTCAATTCTGCTGATCAGGAGTGGTGGCTATATATCATTAGAAAACCTCATCTTTTTGGGCAAACATTATCCGGTTAGCTTCCTTTTCTAGTAGATATGTCCTTTGATGTTCTTGGCTTTAACTTATATGAAATGTCACAGAATGCTTTCCAAATTTTGTTGCACAAAAGAGAAGGCGAGAGGGCCACATGGGAGTATCCCTTCGCCGTGGCGGGTCTCAACATATCGTTTATGCTGATCAAGATGCTAGATCTCGAATCAGGTAATTCAAACCCCACCATTCGGATGGAGGCTCAGTCGATATTAGTACTGAAAGGCTATTTTGTTCCAGAGTTGCCATCATCAAAAGCAAGAGTTCGATTCCTGCAACTACTAGAATTCGATGCAGAAGCATTCGATCATCTATACTGTTTGGCTTTCCGAATGTTGGATGCTCAGTGGCTCGCGCGCCGTGCTTCTTACATGGAGTTTAACGTAACACCACCTATCGTTGCATCTTCGTACTACTCGCATTACTGATCCACTTATGCAATGACGAATGACTCGGGATTTCGATGTTTTTGGTGTAGGAGGTACTGAAATCTACCAGAATTCAGTTGGAACGAGAGCTGGCATTGGAGGACATTACCAGGGTAAAGGATTTGCCAGCATACAACATGTTAGCTTCGATATCTTGAGCCAGGTTCGAGTTAATATTTTCCTCCCGCAAAAAGAAAATCTGATATACATTGGTAATATTGTTTTCGAGAAAAATCAAATCATAAATGTAAGAGAAAAAAAAAAGAAAGTGTTTGGTGATTACAGCGATTGATTTGGTTTTTGTTTTATGTTTCTTCTTTCTCAACAATTCCTCTCTTTTATGCTCACCATTGCTCACTGAATGATCAATTGCATTATCAAAGTGTTCATCTTCATCGTAACAATAAAGAACAATAAATCTTTTTTTTTGTGTGTATTAAAATGGACCACATTGCGTCTGGTTGAACGTGGACCTGTTTGTGCCTTCGAATTAATCCGCAGATGAGACTTAGTCGTCCTTATCCAAGATGTCAAAGTATTCCAACTGAATTCAACACGTGAATCATAGTAGACCTAGGTTTACAGATTGATGGCGGACCGGATTCGTCTTTTTCCACCGCCGTTAAGTCGTGTGGAATCTTGGTAAAATATATACAAAAATAGTTTGGAGGCGTGGGATCTTTAATCTATAACAACACGATCCTAGTCTTCTTCCAATCTCAGACCGTCCCTTCGTCCATGAAAACTCCTACACTGTCTTATCGCTGCCTCGCCGGCTTCCTCCTCCTCTTCTCCTTCCTCCGCTTCCTCTCCGCCGCCCACGGGCCGTCGGAGTTCAAGGTCGGCCTCATCCTCGATATGAATTCCACCGTCGGGAAAGTTTGCCGCATAGTCGCCGGTATGGCACACGACGACTTCTACGCCGCCCACCCTGCGTCCTCCGCCCGCCTCCGCCTCCTCCCTCGTGACTCCCACCGCGACGTCCTCGACGCCGCCGCTGCCGGTACGACTTTTCTTCGCTGCGGCTTCCCCCGATCTAGTCAAGTCTTCACTTTGATTACCGATTGAGTCTTTAACTGCAGCGATGGATTTGCTGGTCAACGAGGAGGTCCACGCCATCCTGGGCCCGCAAACCTCCGTCGAGTCACCGTTTGTCGCCGACCTCGGCGAATACGCTAACGTCCCCGTCGTGTCGTTTTCCGCCACCAGCCCCGCGGTGTCCCCCTCCTGCAACCCCTTCTTCGTCCGCGCCGCCGCCTCCGACGCCGCCCAGGTCGCCGCCATCGCCGCCCTCGTCCAGGCCTTCGCCTGGACCAGCGTTGTCCCCGTCTACGAGGACTCCGACTACGGCACCGCCCTCCTCCCCGTCCTCGCCGACGCCCTCGATGCGGTCGGCGCCGCCGTCCCCTACCGCTGCGCCGTCTCTCTCGCCGACTCAGACGATCGCATCTCCGCCGAGCTCTACCGGCTCAAGACGCTCCAGACGCGAGTCTTCGTGGCGCACGTCACTCTGCGGCTCGCTCGCCGCCTTTTCCCTCTCGTCCGGCAGGCGGAGATGATGGCGAAGGGCTCCGTGTGGATCGTCACTGAAGGGCTCACCAGCCAGTTCGCCACCATCGTCGATTCGCAGCACTTCCTCGCCGAGTTCTTGCAGGGCGTGATCGGAGTGAAGCCATACGTGCCATGGTCGCCCCGCCTCCGGCGATTTAATCGGCGGTGGAGGAGGGAGTTCCTGAGGGAGAACCATGAATCCGACATCACAGAGCTCAACAACTTTGGAATTTGGGCCTACGACGCTGTGTGGGCAGTCGCCGCCGCCGCCAATCGCCTTGGCCCCGCCGCCGCAAGCCACGATTTCCGCAGGCCCAACACCACCCCGTCGAGCACGGACTTCTCCAGGATGGGCGTCTCAAGCACCGGCCCCAAGTTGTTGAACTTCATCAAGACGGCAGAGTTCGAGGGCCTCGCCGGAAGATTCCGGCTCCATGACGGGGAGCTCGCCGTGGCGGCGTACCAGATCGTGAACGTGGACGGGGGGAGCGTGAGGGAGATCGGCTTCTGGACGGAGAAGCATGGGCTGAGCAGCGATCTGAACTCGACCGCCGGGAATAAGCTGCGTCCGGTGATATGGCCGGGTTACTCGACGTCAGTGCCCCGTGGGTGGGAGACGCCCACGGGCGGGCGGCGACTGCAGGTGGTGGTGCCGGGATCACCGAACCAGACGCTGCAGTTCCAGTCGTTCGTGAGCATGAAGTACGACTCGGAGACGAACCAGACGCGGGCGAGCGGGTTCGTGATCGACGTCTTCGAGGCGGCGGTGCGGCGACTCCCTTACGCGCTTCCCTTCGATTACATACCTTACCGTAACGCCAACGGCTCCGGCGGCGGCGACTACAACGCACTCGTCAAACTGGTCGCCGACCAGGTCACTTCTCCTTTCTTCTTCATCTTCTTCTTCTTCTTCTTCAGTCTTTCTTTATTTATTTTAATAAAAATAATATTTTCTCTGAAGGTATATGACGCAGTGGTGGGTGACGTGTCCATCACCGCAAACAGGTCGCTGATCGTCGACTTCACCCTTCCTTTCACGGTCTCCGGCGTGTCCATGGTCGTCCCTCTCCGGGACGGGCACAGCAGCACCGCGTGGATCTTCCACAAGCCGCTCACGGCCGACCTATGGCTGACAAGCGTGGTCTTCTTCATCTTCACCGGCGCCGTCGTCTGGATCTTGGAGCACCGGACAAACGAGGAGTTCCAGGGCACCGCCGGCCAACAGATGGGCATCACCTTCTACTTCGCCTTCTCCACGCTCGTCTTCGCCCACAGTAAGCCACTGAAACTCTCGTTCTCGCACAGAGATCGGCGTTTCTAAGCGCTTGCCGATCCGACGCAGGGGAGAACTTGACGAGCAACCTGTCGAGGATGGTGGTGATCATCTGGGTCTTCGTGGTGCTGATACTGCAGTCCAGTTACACGGCGAGTCTGACGTCCATGCTCACGGTGCAGAAGCTTAATCCGACTCTGAGCTCCTTCGAGGAGCTCAACAAGACAGGGCTGAGGATCGGGTACCTCAACAACTCCTTCACGAAGGGGCTCCTGCTGCATCTCGGTTTTCAGGAATCGAGATTGAGGCCGTTCCGGTCGCCTGAGCAGTACCACCAAGCTCTGGCAGATGGCAGCGTGGCCGCCATTGTCGACGAGGTCCCGTACCTGAGAGTGTTCCTGAGGGACTACTGCAACAACTACTCCATGGCTGAGCAGATCTACAAGACCAGCGGATTTGGATTCGTAAGCCCATCTGCTAGACGTGGAAGATCCAAAGTCGGGGAGAAGATGCTGATGAGCGTGTTCTGTGGTGCTTTGCAGGTTTTCCGGAAAGGATCTCCGTTGGTGGCCGACCTGTCGAGGGCGATACTTAACCTGACCGAGGGCAACGAGATGACTGAAATTGAGAGGAAATGGTTTGGCGATCAGACGACCTGCCCGAACCAGGGCAGCGTACTCTCGCCGGACACCCGCAGCCTCAACGCGAAAAGCTTCTGGGGCCTCTTCCTCATCACCGGAGCTGTCTCGTTGCTCTGCTGCCTTTTCTACTCGTTACGCTCAGTTTACCGTGACAGGCTCTCTCTTACCGGCGTCGTGTCAGGGAGGTCCTTCGGGAGGAGGCTTCTCTCCATTGCTCGGCTCTTCGATGGTCAGGGCAATGGTGATCCTCCGGGTGCACCAAGGAGTGGCAAGCGGATGGAGATCGGAGCAGCCACAGCAGGTGCAAGTCCAAGTTCTTTGCAGAGTTCCAGCGACCAGGAAAGCCGAACGAGCACCTCCGATGATTCATTCACAGGAAGCTCTTCGCCGGAACTCGGCATCAGCCAGATACATGAAGCAATGCCACATCCTGGTGAGCCTGAAGAAAATCATTGATAACATATATGAATTCAGGACACCAAATAAAACTTGACAGGAACACATTGATTTTCAGTAGATGAAGAAGTTGAAGTTAACAAAAGCAGAGTTTTTTAGCTACCCTGAATACTAAGGATGATGCATTTTTCTGAGATTTTTATTTTTATTTTTTCAGTCATACTGATGAATTTTTTGAGGTCCTTTTTGTATCAAAATGTATTGTTCAGAATAACAATTACAAAGATTTCGCATTAATACAGTTCTTGTACTTACTTTAAAGTCCTTTTTCTTTTCAACTTTTCCTACTTCAAAATCAGTCCTTATTCACCTATAAGAAGCTCTTGCACAACTTCTCCCAGAATTCCTTATCAGGCGCAGCTTCCTCCAAGGTTGCTTTCACATCATCAGCATAACAATTCTACAAAATATATATATATATATATATATATATATATATATATATATATATATATATATATATATATATATATTAACTCAAAACATTTCAATAACTGAGATTATGAGAACAAAAACTCTTGTTGTTTAAAGCTTACACAGATTGATTCATTGGCGAGGAGACGATCTATGAGACTATGCAATATGCCTTTATTGTATTCAGGGTGACTTTGAATGCCCAATCTGTGATCTCCTATGCAGAACATCTCGATTCCAGTCTTCTTGGACGAGGCAATCACTTCTGCTCCGGTCGGAATTTGCCACACCTGCTTCTAAACCCTAGACCTTATCTCGGTAGCATTCGAAGATCGAAACACATTCCGGAATGACTTCCAGTCTTTCCAAGAACTTAATATGCCTCAACTCATCCTTCATGATCACCTTCCTTCCCAATGTCCCATCCGCCACAAGACTTCCTCACTTATCCAGCAAGTGCTCTACACAACACCTGCAAGAAAAAGAAGAAATGAAATTGAGAAAGTACCATGTCAAACTCCATGTTCAAACTATTTCCTCAAGTGAATTATATTACCTGATGGCTTCAACAAATACGTCGAAGTAGCCGTTGTACTGCTTCTTGACTTAGTCAAGAGTCCTTGCTGGCCAAGAGCAATGCATACATTTTCTCTTGCTCTATCTTCTTCATTCTGGACTCTGAAGTTGATTGAAGTGAAGAAAACATGAAATGCTACTATATAGAGTTGGTCACTAGATTGTGAAAGGAGGCAAGTAGGTAAAGCTTGTGAACATATTAATGAGACTACTTTAGGGGAGATGTGGATTTGTATGGCTGATCTTGCAAACAATTTGAAACTTTCTAGCTCTATAAATATTAGGCTACAAACTGAAAATGTTCTGAAAGTAGAGAATTTGACTACAAAACTAGCTTCATGCAACCACAACTTGTTAGGGTCAACTTGCTTAGTTTGTTTACTAACAATTATGCTTATACATGGGAAACATTATGTATACATTTATATGTAAATCGGATCATTCATTTCTATCATTCTGAAGAATTTCTCGCTATTTAATAGCTTCAAGTTTCAACATTCAACTATGGAGACTCTTACAGTTGCAGTAAACGTTAAAAAATGCAGTTTTATCCTGCAAAATAATCTGAATCATGGTGTTTCCAACACACTATACAGCAGAAGAAAAGGGACTTCATTTGGAAGGTGGAGGATCTTCCAGCCACTTTGCACGGAAGCCTGTGCCTTTGCAGTCACGACAAGCAGCAGAACCCTGGAGGAAAACCAAATGAGTTTCGTTGTAAAAGTCGAGGTTCAAAGTTCATAGAGTACCTTTCCCGTGCATATAACACAGGCAGTGTTTCTAGATGGCACTTCGCAAAGCATTTGATTGCCAAGGATGAAGAAGCCGGTGCCAGCGCACCACTTGCATTCGACATAGCCATTTGATTCACAAGTAGAGCATGCTATTGGTTTTGGTTGCTGCTTCAGGCGAGGGAACATGAGATATATGGAACATTCAGCAATCTTATAACAACATGAAACATGGATGAAAGTGGAATTCATAAGCCACAATCTGAAGTAGCTACCACAATCTTCCTAAGAACTTCATTACCTTCAATAACATAAAAAATAGCAAACTAACAATAATACAGAGTTTCAGACTTCCAGTGGTCCAGACTCCAGACAAGACGACTAGACCAACTACAGTATCCTCTAATTAATCTATAGGCACAAACCAAGAAGAAACATTAGGTTAATCATCAAGAAAAAACCATGAAGTTCCCTACTGAAATGTTTTCCAAAGTGTTCTTCCAGTAAATGATATACAAAATAAACCTTATTAAGTTAAAAAAAAATCCTATGAAATTAGAAAAAATAAAAACACAAAGTGAAAGACACACTAACATTTTTACGGTCCTACTATGAAATGATTGATCATCTGTATCCTTATTCATGAAGTGATTAAAGCTTTCAAAATAAAAAGAAATCGTGGTCAACAATATTGCTCCACACAATATTGATAAGTATTATTTAATAAGACAATTAATGAAAATACATAAAGAAAAAATTAAATTTTAATATAACTTTTATCGACTTAAAAAAAAACTTATAATAAAGCTGTTGGATGATTATTGTGGTATGCTTTAAAAGAGTAAGCAACAAGGTTTAAAATTTCGACCCGTGCCGAGGTTTTGGTCTCAGAGCGGAACGATACGATTTCGATATCGTATCGTACCGTGCCGATACAATTTCGGTATTTTTTATTTATCTATAATAATGATAAGATAACTATGTTTATTGAGTATATAAAAATAAGTTGTATATTGATTTATTATAAGTTCTCAATTATTGAATAATTTAATATTGTTAGAAAAAATAATTAAAAATAATTTTATTTAAATAGAATTGATATATCAATAATTCAAATTAAAATGGAAGTATCTATTATAATAATAATAATAATAATTAATACAAGATATTATTTTATATTAATAATAATTATATAAATTAACTATTTATTCATTTAATTAAATATTAATTAAATAATATATATTTTAAATAGTAAAAAATATCAAGTAAAAAATTTTTAAAAATAAAAAAAATCAGAATATAAATATAATTTATTAGATTTTTTTTTAAAAAAATTTAGAATTTTTTTACATTTTTTTAAAAATTTAAATGAAATTTAAAATATATTAGAATATAAATAAGAATTATTATATATTTTTTAAAATTTTTAAATGAAATTTAAAATATTATTTTTTCAGAATATTAATTAATAAAATTTATGTTAATTTTAAATATATTTTTATATATTTTATTAAGATATTTTAACTAGGTTTATAAAAACCTTTTCGAAATATCACACATCCTCCTTAGGGATTGTTTAAATTAATTAAATAAAATAAATAATTATTACAAACAGAAAAAAAAAAAAAAATTACGAACGCAGTACGCGAGATCGCCCGCGATCGATCATCGTGATCTCGCGGGGGGCGTCCGGGGACCCTGCAGGACGTCTTCGGCGCTGCAGAAGGCGTCACACACGATGCCTTCGGCGTTGTAGAAGGCATCGCACACGACGCCTTCGGTGCCGAAGGTGCCGCGGGATGCCGCCGGAGGCGTCCCATGTCTCCTCTGGCGCCGTTGAGACGGGGACGTCTCCCGTACCGGTTTCGGCCGCCCGGTGGAACGGTAAAAACTGTTCGTGCCGGGCGGCACGGAACGACATTTCAAACCCTGGTAAGCAACATCTAGTCATTATATTTATATGAATATGATAATTCAATAATGTTAAAATTATTGTAGGATAAAAAATGATTTGATTGCATATTTACATTGATGAGCAACTCTAAGTTCCTATCTTTTTACATCAGTATCAGTATATGAGGCTCTGAAATGTGGAGGGTTGGACAAGCCAAATGGCATAACCAAGAACTCGTAATGGCCTTGATGAGTCCGAAAGGCGGTCTTGTGGATATCGTCAGGATGCATCCGAATTTGGTGATACCCAGATCGTAGATCCAATTTAGAAAAGTCTCTTGCTTCAGCTAGTTCATCCAATAATTCCTCAACCAAAGGAGTAGGGAATTTTTCTTTGATAGTCATTTTGTTCAATTGCCTATAATCCACAATACATAGCCGCCACGAGACATTATTAGACCTTTTCTTGCTAAACTTCTATCCCCTCTTCAAGGAAGCTTCGTTCCGGGACGACAAGCTGTTGATAATGCAATTGTGGTTCAAGAAGTTGTCCATTCTCTTCAAAGAAAGAAAGGCAAGGAAAGGAAGGTTTTATGGTTGCTAAACTCGATCTGGAGAAAGCATACGATCGATTGGAATGGGATTTCATTCGAAAAGTGCTCTTGTACTTGAATTTTCCCGATAGCTGGATGAAACTCATTATGTCCTGCATCTCTTCCTCATTGCTCTCGGTCATTGTTAATGGGGGCACCGCACCACCCAAAGCTTCCTCCCTTCTCGTGGCATTAGGCAGGGGGACCCAAAGCTTCCTCCCTTCTATATATTATTAGCACAAAAAAAATGATGATAATGATTGTGTTAATCAATGATAGTATTACATTGTCCCAACAGGGGTGCTCAGTTAGCTAAAGTGTGACAGTTTTGCTAAAATGAGGCAAGGGGTAATTCCCGGTGAGTGCATGCCCTCAGAGGAAAAGAAGAAAAAAAAAAAACCCTCCCACCCTCTAGCTACTAATCACCTTTTGCTACAATGATAGTGTTACATTACACTACCATTTATCCAAGATCTATGGGCTTCAATGCCCAAATTGATGATACAAAGAATTTTGACTGATAACCCAAGAATAAGATCCTACTGGGGTAGCCAATTAGCAACAATAGCACAGACAACCATCGCAAAACTAAGCTAAGACAATATGGACGCCATTATCGAAAGACGGTACTCTACAAAACCCTAGCATCGGAAAAAGGACAATAACATCATCCGGCAAAGGAGAAAACCGGTCAAATTATTACCTTAGAGATCAGCCACGCAAGCTCCATTCTCTTGGCGAATCCGTATGAACTCTCAGAGGAATTGACCACGGACGCCCTCGCTAGAAGAACCGGGACCTTTCGGGAGCCTCCAGAAGAGTGAGCAGCCGAGGAAGATGAGATACCATAAAAACATAAGCGCATAGGAGAAACGAGGGGCTTCCCCGGAGCCGACGGCAGGCCGCCGGCGAAGGAGCAACAGCGGGTCGCCATCGGTGATCTTTTTCCCTTCGCCTCCGGCGACGACGTCCACCCTTATCTCGGTTCCGATTTCCGCTAACTCTCGGTTTAATTTATGTCAACGAACTAGGGTCATGTTCAGCTTTGGGCCATGACGCGTGGCATTTTGTGAATGGCTACCTAACGGGATCACGATAGAGTTGTATAATCCTGAGGAGTAGCAGAATAAAAGCAAAAGAGAAGAATAAAAAAGGATTTTTATATTTTTGTGGAGTTGATGCTTAGATATTTATTTAATGAAGATATCTTTAATTTATTTTTTCAAAACGAAGACAATTTTTTTATTAAAGAATTTTTTTAAAACTTTTTTTTTAAAAAAAAAGACCTTTCGATAAAATCGATAATTAAAAACGTCCTTTTTAATTTTTACTCATATTTTTTCCTAAGCGCACCTTTAATAAGCGCACCTTTAATATGATCACGAGATGAACTAATCTCGCCCCCACGGGCGGGATCAGCCGGTTATGACATGATATTCTTGCATCATGAGTCGGGAGGTCAAAGGTCTGCGGCAGTAATTGCGATAACATCAATATCTGTCCGTGCTAAACACCTAAGACCGTCATGTCATAACTGGGCCCGTATTCACCGTGATTTACTCCCTCTCATACTTGTGGGGCCGGGGTGAGGGGGCCGCTGGGTTGGCGGTTCCAACCTTTGCATCACGAGATGAACTAATCTCGGTCATCCGCGATCCAACGACTACGATCAATCTCACGTCGATCCTACGGCTATAAAAGGGAGCTTCATCATTCATGGCGATTTCAACAACAAGAACAACAAGAGGGTTTCTTCAAAGCCCACAAATTCATCTTCATGCTCGAGCAGCCATGAATAAGTCTACAATATCGAGCGGTCCACAAGAGGAGAAATCATGAGAAAAATATGCGACAGGAAACAGGGAATCAAGGCGACGGATTTTGATGCTCGGCGTCGAGGCCTAAACGAGAAGGAAGTAGTCCGCCGCCGGAGAGACGCAGAGGATGACGTAGACGGCGTAGATGATGCCCGGGATGTAGCCGAGGATGGTCAGCACCACGCAGATCCAAAACTCCAGCTGCAAATTAAACCACCATTCGGATCATCATCATCATCAGAAGAAGAAGAAGAAGAAGAAGAAAAAAGAAGAAGAGGAAGAGGAAGAGGGCGTACGCTGCAGCAGCCATGGCGGAAGCAGACGCCAACAGGGGGGAGGAGGATGGCGCAGAGGATCTCCAGGAACCTGCAGCAGCAACCTGCCATCACCTCGATCTCGATTTTCTTCTTCGCCTTCCTCGACCTCTCTCTTGTGGCTGTGGACTTGGAGAGGGATCTGTCGATCTCGATCGCCCTGTGAATTATTTAGATGAGACAGCCTTTTTTTTTTTAAGAAAAAGTCGTTAATAGGAATTAAGATACTCTCAAGATTAACCCTAGCCAAGCGCTATTGGCGTGATTGGGTGGGCCCCACACGGCTGACGAAGGAAAAGAGGTAATTTCAGGAGCAATCCCTTGGGTTGACAACAAACAATCTGTAATTCTCGATGCATGACACAAAGAAAGTCCGATTGCTCGCTGACCTAAATTAACCACCGACCCAATAGGAGGCGAAGTATCTGACTAGAAACGACTCGACCTTTGTTCGACTTGCTTGTGGTGATCAATGACCAATATCTTGAGTTGATGCTAGATAAATATCGAAATTCAGATTTGAAAAAGTAGATCCAAACTAGTTTTAGTTTGGGAATTCAATCGAGTTTGAAAGGAAAATGAAAACAAATTTGGGAATTAATAAAAACTAAGAAAACAAATAAATGAAAAAGGTTGAAGCCAAATGGATTGCGGATTGCTTTTACTCCACAAAGATAAATGCAGGCATGCAAACCCTCCCTCCATCGCAAGGGTCCAATCCCTAAGGAAGATATGTCTTCATCCTGCTCCCATGCCTTAGTATCAGCCTCTATTCGAATTCACCCTCATTACATTACATGTTAGTAAAAGATGAATATGTTTACCCTCAATATCTCTGTCAATTCGTTTCAAGACCAACACGGAGGAAGTAAATCACGGACAGCTACTAACCTTATGAAATAGTGACTAACATATAAAGGAGGTATTTATCTCGGTTATGCTGAGATTCGAACCTTAGACCTCATTATGACAACACCTCATGTGTTAACAATTAGATAGTTTCAAGGTGACGAATTCGCCTTCATTACACACTGTTTGGGAGGAGGAGAGGGAAAAAGAGGGAAGGAGAAAGGAAACTTGAAATCTTATTTGGGAGGAAGTGAGCTACATAAAGGAAAGGTAAAGGAAGGATAAATTTTAACCTTCCTTATCCATAAAACGAAAGAATTTCTTACACCCCGATTTGGGGTGTAAGTAAGGATAAGAGGAACTAAAAAAATTATGTTTCAATTTTATCTCTGTTTTATTATATTAATTTCAAAAATCATTGTTTTAGATATTCTTGGTGTCGCAACGAAAAACACTGGCACTGCCTGACTCACACCGCCCAACGCTCGCACTCCATCGACCTTGACGCCAACTTTGACGCCGACTTCGACACCAACACTGATGTCAATGCCGACTTCGACACTGACTTCAACACCTAACGCCAACTTTGACGTTAATGTTGACTTTAACAAATGAAATACAATTGCTTGAATGTGTAAGTTTTAACCAATAAATGTATGCAAGATGCACTAGGTTCTTGAACGCGTAAGTTTTTAACAAAAGTGTCAGTAATTTTGTAATTTTATATATTTAACCTTCATTACCCTCACTTTTCTCCCAAAACGATAACATATGTTACATTAATGAACCTTCCCTTCCTTCCAAATAAGGAAAATATATATACTTTACTTCTCCTTCCTTTCCCTCCCTTGCCCACCCTTTCCTTCCATTAATAAACATTCGCTCACCCCATCGAAACAGAGGGTAAGGGAGGCAATTTGTTAGGGAGATATTAGTTTCCAGGGTCTAGAGTTGCCTTTGGAGCCACTGGAATAGGTGACAATGACGACACTTATAAGACTCAAGAGATCATCTTTTACTCAGCCAACCTCGACTAGCTCTCTGTTGATCACCCACTCGTCATAATTCTTGTTAGGACCCTTGGCAGTAGGCTAGAGTGGATGAATACCTTGCCGCGGTGATATAGAACTCTTCTAGGCGTCTCGACCAAGGCTATAAATACAGCCCTAGTCCTAGAAGCTAAATAGGGACTTGAGAAACACTGTAATTGATTCTAGCTTTGTTATTGTGAGTCATCAACGTTGTAAGAGGCTTCTCCGTCTGAAGAAGACTTTGATAGTGAGTTTCAACTACCTTGGATTAACAACCTCCTCGATTATAATCAAGTAAATCATTTGAACCTCTTCTTTTCTTTTAGTCTCTTATTTATTATATGCAAGTGTTAGTTTAATTTAGCTATAAAAGATCGAGAAAGGTTATTTTAATTTTGCAGGTCTATTCACCCCCCTCTAGCTGGCCGCACAAGGGTCCTAACAGTAATATATATTTTCATGAACTTGAATATATATTCTATATAACACCTGTTGGAATGTATACTGAAAGCCTAAGCTTTGTAAACATTCATTATGAATAAAGAATCACATTTGGTCAAATTGTCTACATTTAGTTGTAGTTGTTCAATTAATTTATACTGTAGATAACATAGTATGTGGTGCCACATGCAGAAGATGATGTTATCAGTACCTTATAAATTATAAACAGTAGCTCACGACCAAAATGGAAAGGAACAAACCATTAGAAGGTCGTAGTGTAATTAGGTATCAGTTTATCTTGACTGTATAATCACACTAGTACACTTAGAGTGTAATGAGTAGGACCATTTGAGATCGTTTCTTTTATACTGACTTTATAAAGAAACAAAGACCTCGATTATTATGGAAGTGTGTGCTCTTAATCCTAATATAATAACAAGCACATATATTTGATATTTATTTCTTTAATTTATCAATGGGTGAGATTTAGTTCGATGAATCAATAAGCCCGATAAGTTGGGAAATGATATTACTTATAGTGTGTGTTGTTGATTATAGAAGGAAATTGTGTCCTAGAGATACTAGGTTGATAATGTCCTCAAGAGGAGCTCATAAGGATTGTCATGTTAAACCCTGCAGGTAGACTTAGTCCGACATGATGATAAGGTTGAGTGGTACTACTCTTAGACTAAGATATTAATTAAATGAGTTGTCAGTAACTCACTTAATTAGTGGACATTCGATATCTTAAACACAGGGAGACTAACACACTCATAATAATAAGGAGCCCAAAAATGTAATTTGGGATTGGTGCGGTAGTTCAATAATAGTTCTCTAGTAGAATGAATTATTATTGATAAAATTAAGTTGTGTGTTCGGGGCGAACACGGGATGCTTAATTTTATCAGGAGACCAAAACCAATTCCTCCTCTCGGTCCCTATCGTAGCCTCTTATTTATAGAGTACTATACCCACCTATACCCACTTTCTATACTCACCTAATAGGGGCCGGCCAAGCTAGCTTGGGAACCAAGCTAGGGCCGGCCTAAGCATAAATTGGGGTGGCCGACCATAGCTTGAACCCAAGCTAGAGGGGCCGGCCATATTAAATTAAAAAGGATTTTAATTTTTATTATGTGGAAGATATAATTTATTAAAGAGAATTAAAATTAAAATATCTCTCTTGTAAAAGATCTATAAAAGATTAAAGAAAGAGATTAGATCTCTTTCCTAATTTGTAGATTGGTGAGATATTTTATTTTCTCTTTAAAAATTATTCACATGTTGTTAAATTAAAATTATAGAAATTTCTTTTTATCAACCATGAAGAGATTTTTGAAGAAAATTTTATTTTTAAAATTTCCGGAAACAAATTAGGAAGTTTTAATTTGTTGATTAAAACTTATCTAATTTATTTCTCTTGATGTGGCCGACCAATATTGTTTTAATTAGAAATTTTATTTTTCTCAATTAAATCATGTCAAGGAAATTAAGGAAATTTTATTGTAATTAAATTTCCTAATTTGCCTAGGCCAAGGAATATAAAAGAAGGGGTGGGGGTGCCTTCATGAGATACAACCTCTATTATTTCTCTCCCTCTTTTGTTCCTTGGTGTGGCCGGCCATCATCATCCTCTCCCTCTCTTCCTCTTGTGGTGGCCGAAACATCCCTATTGCTTGGAGTTTTTGTGGAGGCCAGATACTACTTGGAGAAGAAGAAGAAGGAGGAGAGAAAGCTAGCATCTCTTGGAGCTTGGTTGGTGTTTTGATCTTCTTCCTTGGTGAAACTTCCTTATTGTGGCCGAACCTAGCTAGGAGGAGAAGAAGGTGGTTGGTGGTTTCTCATCTCGGAAGATCGTTGCCCACACAACGTCCGAGGTTAGAAGAGGAATACGGTAGAAGATCAAGAGGTCTTTCTAGAAGTTATAACTAGTAGTTTTTCCTTTTCCGCATCATACTAGTTATTTATGGAAATAATACCAAATACAACAGGCTTACGTTCTAGTATTTCGAATATGTTTTTCGAAGTTGTGTTCTTTTGTTTTATTTTTCCTTGTGATTTGATTGCTCTTTTCGGTTAACCTAAAGTTATTTTAGGAAATTAAATATTAGATTTCTATAAAAGGTTTTGTCTAGTCAGTGGTGGTTGCTCTCATATCCAAGAAGGCCATGTGCCTCGCCACGTCAGTACTGGGAACTAATTATGGAAATTAATATTTAATGGAATTAATAACTTAAGGTGATTTGGGTCGAACGTGTTAAGTTCCGCAGGAGATCCAAGTCAAAACCTAAAAGAACAAATAGATTAAGTTTTGGATCAAACGTGTTAAGTTCCGCAGGCGATCCAAAATTTAATTTAAAAGAACACATGGTAGCTAGGAAAATGTTCAGACCTTTGTACAAAATTTTTGTACAGTGGAACCTCTAGGCTTTCCGAGTAGCAACCAACAACACCATCATCATATATCTAAACTAGCATTCAGGTATGTAAAATAATTTCATATTATTAAATTTAATATGTTATTCGTAATTGTGTATTATTTTGTTCTTTGTTTTATTAATATTCTATTATATTAAAAATTTTGTAGGATTGATTACTACTCGGTAGTTTTGGATTGAATTTTCTTTGCTAAGAGGTGTTATATTGTGTTTTTAAATTTCAGATGTTGTAATACTGTACATTAAGATGTTGTTGGAGATGTTTGGATTTTACCTTTGTTTTTTGCTTGGATATTTAGTTTTAGTTTTGTGCTTGGATTATTGTTGTTGGAGATATAGTATTATTCTTATGGTTGGATATTTACATTCATATGTTATGTTTTGTTTGTTTAATTGTGAATGTATTATATTATTTGAAAATCAACGTATGTGATGGTTTAGATTGATATGAAATGAAAATAGAAATGAATGTAGAAACATATTTTGGCTGCTGGATTTTCCAGATATTAGCAACGGAATATTAATATTCTGCCACTACTTTGTCTCTGAAATTGTTTGAAATATCGATATCTAGCGACGACATTTAATGTTCCGTCACAAACTAGCGACAGAATGTAATGTTTCGTTGCTAGTTCCATCGCAAAACGTTGCAAAAATGCTTAGATACTTTGCAACCAAAGAATAATAACCGTCTACTTAGCGACCAATTATTAAATTATCGTCGCTAAACCCAAAACTAACACCGTTAATATATATAGTGACGGCTATAATATTCCGTCTCTAAAATTAGAGACGGAATTTATATTTCGTAGCAAATTAGCGACAGAATATTAAATTCCGTCTCTAAATACCATCAGCGATAAAAATCGTATCGACGCAATCATTCCATTGCTATTCAGTCGCTAAGCTAGTTTAGCGACGAAAAATTCTGTCTCTAATGTTGTCTTTTTTTTTGTAGTGCCTCCATTGTCATGTCGATAATGTTAATTAGGTCATCCGGTGTCATCCATCTTAACGTCTTAGTTCAGATCTTAACTCAGTGTTGACAGCATCAACGAACGAGTCATCAGTGAGTAGACATTGGTGTTGACTTGGTCGTTGATCGCCTAGCAACATTAAGGACTTGTGAAGCGACCTGTAGGAGCTTCAATAGGAGAAAACGAGGAGAGGGTTCCTTAACGCAGTCACTTTAATACTCAAGTAAGTCCTCTGATAGAGGAGGAAGAAAGAAGAATAGTAGTCTAGGTTTGTGGATGCATGTGTACGTGAACATGCGCATATAGGATCGAGCTATCTTTTATAGAGTCATGGTTATGCTCCATATGCTCCGAGATCCACACTAACGTTATCTATATTTTCTAAAATAAATGACTATGTTGCCCACTTCTTCTAGACTAAACAACGGCGTTTCCCATGGTTTTCAGGGAATGACAGCTATGTTAATTATCCACATCTTTGAGTAATAGCTTATCACATTGGTTGCTAGTCATCACAGGCATCGCCCCTGTTAGTCGAGATGATTCAGAATCGAGATCTGTAGGGAGTTCGCTTGACCTTTTCCTAATCACGTGGCACCTCTAATTACTTTATGTATCATCCACATTGACTTGTTCTGACTTTGTCTAGTGCTTGTAATTTTCTTGCTCGTCCGATGGACATGAGAGAGTTTCGTACTTAGTCTGGAGTAATGGTCATTTCATTGATCTTCAACAAAGCAAGACGTACTTTAGAGAGCCATCCCTCACGGCCTTAAGTTGAACCATCCCTCACGGCCTTAGGTTGACAACAAAGACAGTCTAATCTCTCACCAACCTAATTAACAATCGACCCTATCTCTGGTCCCTTGTTCATTCATTGGTTGGATGAACTGGACCCCACCTATTAACAGGTGAGGTCCAGTTCATCCAACCAATGAATGAACAGGATCTCTTCTGATATAGATTTTTTTGGACTAGAAGATCTAACCTCCGACCCGATAGAAATAGACCCCATAAAAAATTACTTGACCAAAAATGACTCAACCTTTCTTAGACTTGCTTGCCGCGATCAATGGCCAATATGTTAAGTGCATGCCAAATAAAAATCGAAATTCAGATTTGAAAATGTAGATCAAATATAGTTTTAGTTTAAGAATTCAATCGAGTTTGAAAGGAAAATGAAAACAAATTTGGAAATTAATAAAAAAACAAAAATAAACAAATAAATGGAAAAGGAGGAAGCCAAATGGATTGCTTTTACTCCACAACCATAAATGGAGGCGTAAAAACCTTCCATTTTCCAAAGGTGAGTAACTGTTCTGATTTATTTTATCCGTGTTGATCCTTTGATAAATTAATGAGAAAATTAGAAATGAGAGTATTCACCATTTACCACCATATCGATGCAGGCACCGGAGATTGAGCGACGAGGAGGTGGTGGTGTAGCCATTGCTGGAGAGTACACACAAGAGTTCCACGACATGCCATTGGATTTAACCCTCCATTGCACCCATACCTTTGCATCCACCTCTATTCGAATTCAGCCTCATGATACTATGTTTCCTTGGGAGAGCAAAAGAAAGTTAAATTAAAAATAAAATCGTAGTGAATTTTTTTTTTATTTACTTCATTAAAATTTTAGGAAGGATGATAAACATAATTCATTGACTATCGTTGATTTTAAAATCAAATTGATCATCTTAAAATCGGACGGAAAGCTACGGATAGAAATAAAATGATACATGTATTTTTTTTTATTCACAAAATTACATCATATATCAAAAAATGACACATGTACCCTTTTAACTCATAAAAATACATCATATACTTAAAAAATGATGCATATATTCTTTTAACTGATAAAATTACACCATATATTTAAAAAACGCATGCACCATTTTTCATTTACAAAAATTACATTGCATGTACACACTTTTCTCAATCAAGGTAAATAAACATACAGATAAAGAGATTTCTTTCTCTTTTTATTTTCTTCTTATACTTCTAAGTTTATTTCATTCATCCATCGTCCACTCCTACTAAACAGAACACTAGGGAGGCAATTTATTAGGGAGCTATCGATTGTCAGGATGGTCTAGAGCGGCCTTTGGAGCCACCGGAATAGGAGCCTGACCCGCCCGACCCTATTGTTACCACTTTCTACCTAACCCTAACATATGATATGAGATCAGCATAAATTACATCTTCTACCTAAATTAAAAAAAATACATAAATTACATTTCGCTAAGGAATCTGATAATCCTATTTCATGAAATTTGTCCTGATAAAATAAAATAAATTTATTTAAAAATATATAAAAAAAATGACAATCCCAGTTAATCTCATTTACTATCTCTGGGATGATCGATCCGGCCCCATAGAAATTTTCCATCGACTACAGGATAAATCAAGAAGCGTACACAACGACCAGCTCAGAAATTCAGCATCATTTGATTGCACTCCTTATTTGAAAAAAAAAATTACAAATACATAGAGATTGAACCATGAATACCTAGATAACAACCTAAATATTTTATCACAGTAGCTTAGCCTAAGAGAAGTAGAGAGATATAATTGTTACATAATTGTCTTGAAGTTCGGATTATTTAAAGCTATAACTTTCCAGTATGGAGAATTTGTGCATGGAGAATATTAAATGAGTGGGAAAGAAACATTCGATGACTTTCCCTCTCTCCATCTTCCTAAAAAGGAACAAGAAAGTTATAATTGAATATGACTTCTAGAACCAAATGCCAAAGGCCACCATTAAAGTTTCACACAGCTCGTCCAACTCATAACGTGTGTATTGTTTTTAACTTTGACTGAGGGGAGGACTCTCCTATCGAACCTTTGACTTTGACAAAGAGTGTTGACCTCATGAATCGAATGATGGTGTTAGAACTCAATCTGTGTAATTATAATCTGAGTATGATTTATGAATGAACACTACTGCATACAATTTTGGAGTATGAGTATGAGTATGAAATGTGAATGAAATTGAAGGAGAATGGCAGCAATCAATCAAGCATCAGCAGCCATGAACAGAGTGAAGAGATCGTACTTAGCTCTTGAAGATGTGCACCAGCAACGAGAACCCTTCTGGCTTCTGCAATTCCAGCTCCTCGAGACTCGACCACCCCGTCACCGTCGAGCTGCTCGCCGTGGATGCAGAAGAGGCCGACGACGAGCTCCGACTCCTATGCTGACGCCAACGAGGAGGAGTTGCCGCTCTATCTGCTCCGCCATAGCCAGTGCTGGTCTCGGTCTCCTCGAAGGCGGGAACTTTGTGGATTCCGTTCCTTGAATCCTCATCAAAGGGGAGATCTTTGACCGAGCTGTTCGGCGACACGTCATCCTCGAATCGGAACAAGAACACGCCGCACACCCTCGCCGCCGCGGCGTCGCTGCTGGGGGAGGCCTTGCTCTTGAATAACCAGTCGTGGAGGTCCCAGGAGACTTGCATCCGAGTGCCGCCCTCGATCTCCAGCCTCTCACTCCCTCGGAACTTCCATTGGAGGCAGCGGACGTGGAAAACTTGCTCGCCGTCGACGGCCACCGACATCCTAGAATCCCGTCCGGCTTCCTTGGCACCCAAGTCGATCGAGATCTCCCGCTCCCGGCGTCCACACAGCGCCACTGTGTGGTACGTGCCCCTGCCGACAAGGTCCTCTACCGCTGCCAGCTCCCGACGCGCGGCCAGAGGCGGAAGCAAAAAGGGGGCTTTTGGCCGCCGAGCTCGCGTTTTCCTGTACGCCTCCTCGACGAGGTCGCCGGCGACGAGGAGCATCACGCCATCGACCGCGACAGCGACGAAGAACCCACCGGCGGGCTCGGGGCGGACCGATCGGCCCGACGAGAAAACCGCCCGCGAGAGATCCCACGCGAAATCAACGCGGCGGCGGTCCCTGACGCGAAACCGCCGCGATCCCCTCCGCCCCCACAAGAGCGACGGCCGTATGGAAAACGTAAAGTGCTCGTCATCGGAGAGGCGAATTTCGGCGCGGAGGGCGAGACCAAAGGCGGCGCGGGACCATGTGAGGGCGGCCGGGCCGCGACGGGTCTCGTAGATCGAAGTCGTAGAACTTGGCCCGGCGCCCGTCGACGGTGACTCCGATGCGGCGAGCCCGAAGCAGGCTGCCAATCGGAGAGCCATGCGCTCCTCCGGCCTCCGAAGCGGATCGCGATCGGATCGAGAAGAAAGGTAGGGTTTTGATCGACAAACGGAGATTCGCAGGACGAATTAGATGTTCGCGTTCTTGCTCGTAAACCGCCCTTCGGATGCCTCTTTGCCTTTATAGAGAGAGGGCTCCGTCAACAGGAATGCACCATGTGGGGCCCAATGGACCCTAGGGCTCACTCTCTTGGTTTCTTTTTAACGTTGATTAGGGTTTTATAAATACTCGTGGTCAGTTGCAATTGCATGGTAGAATCATAAAGGCATTGGTCAAACATAAAGGTGGACTTTGTTTAGGGGTTGACCTTGAACCAATAATTGGTGAAGAAGACGACTTGTCCAATAGGAAGAGATCTACAAGGAATCTTTCATTTTGAAAGATGAGCTACAGATGTACAAGTTTGAAGGGGGGCGAAGTTTCTCATGAGTTTTAGGGTTTGATTGTTGTGATACTTGGCTAATTATTCGGATTTCAGATTGTCTGAGCATGAGTCTCGACTGAGAACCAGCCCATTTTATGACAAGTCGTGGTGTAATTCTCCTTTCTCGCATTTGATATGTGTTACTAACCAATGTCCAATGATTCTAAATATCTTAGGCATTAATCTAATTTACGACCGCAAGATGTGTCAAGATTTCAAGGAACACTTGTTAATCACTTTGCCTTGCTTTCCACATGAATTCATGGCAATTTGCACTGCACCAAGACTTACAGCTACCAGCCATCTCATTAACATATATTTTAAAAGTAAAATAAAACATTAACAAAAGAAATATTTAAACTTCCAATATATAAATATTATAATAAAATATCAGTTCAAATTTACTCCATATTTTGAAAATTATAAAGACTTTTCCTATGTTAAAAAAGGTGACTTCCTCACCCTAAATGCTCCTCACCATAGATAAAGACAACTCTCTAGATATAAGAATTTTATTCCCTGCTCTTATATAAGAATCTATCATCCAAATACCAACTCAACTATACTCATAAAGATTTCATAAACCACTTTTTTAAATTGTTGATAAAAAATATTCAATCTATGTTGACTAATATTAAGAGTCCAACCGACATGTCAACCCAACATTTTTAATTCAACCATCATTAAAAAAAAAATCTTCCGTTAATTCATCAAAATTGAAAAAACTCTATGTGATTGCACCATTGCCCCAGGATTGCATCAACCACTTTCATTCACAATAAAAGATGATATGGTTCACCCCAAACGATCTAATATCACCGTTCCCACAACAAAATAAGCAAGTAAATCATGAAAAGGAGAGGAATATAAGCAAGTAAATCATGAAAAGAAGGGGAACATTTCACCCTAGCACAATAGCTCTTTATATGAAAAGGTTAGATTAGACATTTGAAATCCGAAAAAAAAAAAGAGAAAAAAAAAGAGAGAATTTGCATCAACCTCATACTTTTATAATAAAAAATGATTATGCTTACCCTTCCTACATAAATTGACCACTTACCCCATTATAACAAAATAATCACCCTCTAACCAACTAGATACCCAATAGGGATTCATCATCAACCACTTCCTCGAACCAAGATTGCAGTGTTTATTATTAGTTGTTGCAATCTGCCACAAAATATTTTTTGCACTCATTTGAAGACTAGGAAACGATACCAGACACAGTGTGGAGCTTGCAAAAGTCTGATAGAACACTTGGTGAGCAAAATGATGAAACCAGGCAGTTGAGAATAATATCACAGGTGATCAAAAGCTAAATTTAAGTACAAAATCATGATTCTGAGGTAAACCAGCAAAAACAAGAAAAAAAACACAAACTATTGATAAGGAAGACGATGATTGCTCATTTCTTCTTTCCTGCCTTAGCAGCATCTCCTGCCTTTGTCTGTAAATTGAAACATGAAAAACAGTAAGCATCTCTAGTGAGGTATTCCAAACAGGTCACCTGGTGTCAATTAATGAAGATCTATCTAGGGTTAGCACACTACTCAAGATCTAAATTTTAAAAAAGTGATAATATCTGATGGAGTATTACCTTCTTAACGCCGCGGATCTTCTTTGTCCTGTTTTTCCTTTCCTTCATCTGCTTCCTGGATTTTTCTACCTTAGTTGCAAGGCCATTCTGTCAAAACACAGCGCCGATAGTAAAATTAGTTTTACTAATGCTAAAAAGGATGGCAATTTTTCTCAGAACACAAGTCTATGCTAACAAACTATTAACAATCTTTGAGCCATATTCAGTCACTCTGAAATGCAAATTGAGAAATGCTGAGAATTTTGACGGCTTTAAGTTTACATAAGCATCTCGTCAAATTCTGGAACAACTGGCTGCTGTTTATAGTCTAAGCTTGAAAATAACATTAATCTCGCAGAGTAAGCAATATAGTAAAAAATATGGTAAAACTTTCAAATGATTCATACAAGCACTAATATTCTGAATAATCTCTACAATTAACCACAACCAATAACCTAAACAGAGAGTTGCAAAAAAAAACAGATTGTATAAGAGTGTAAGATATTGTCTCGAGACCATAAACACCGTCATCCAGATAACAGTAATAATTTGTAGCATTCTGGGGTCAATATGAAATCTAGAATATGAAAAAGGTTATGAATTCTGAGACATTTTTTTAAAAGTTTATATAGAGCACCTTCCTTAACTTCTGCAACAACTAACCATAGTTTATGTTCAAAATTTGCACTATAATATTACTCTCGTACCAGAGATAAAGCGACATAGAAAATAAAAAACTAGGCAAAATTTTCAAAGATAAATAAACTGATCTTCCAACTAAGTATAATTAACCACATCCAATAAACTAAACAGAGTATCCACAAAAAAAAAAAATTGGATAACAGATGAGAAACAATAATTACTGCAATCCAGATAACAAACAATAATTTGTAAACTTCTGAGGTCACAAGATGGAGAGAAAGAGGCACATCCTAATGAGCCGATACTTGGGCTCGTACTTCTTTGCATTTTGCCATGATAAAACAAGAACCAGTCTTCCAACTATTCTCTATGGTTAAAAACATCCAATAAGCTTAACGGAGAATCGTTAAAAATAAGATTTTGAAGGAAGATTAGCCAAGAAGGTATTATAGCAGGAATATAAGCACCATGATCTAGATAACAAACAACAATTTAAACATTCCGGTGAAACAAGATGGCAATTAAGAGGCATACCCTAATAAGCCGATACTTGGGCTCATACTTCTTTGCATTCTCTAAGGTGTCATAGATCAAACCGAATCCCGTCGATTTGCCACCTCCAAAGTGGGTCCGGAATTTGAACACAAAGATTGTATTAGGATCCTTCACTTCATAAAGGTTCGCTAACTTATCTTTCAATTCCGCCTAAACCACACAAAACATAAATCGTACCAGTTCAATTCCAACAGCAAGAAAGGGCTTCCACACCCAAAGCGAGACGAGCATGTAGAATAGAGCGTACCTTGGAGACGTTGGCTCTCCCAGGGTGAAGAACATCGATGACCTGAAACCAACCAAGATAAATCACAAAAAAGGCTTCTACAATATTAGAGCAAAAGGGAGCGAAGGGCCTAAGAAACCAACGAATTGCTTCCTGGAAAGAAGGCGATTGGTCATGAACTTGCGAGTGCGAATGGTGACCGCCTTCGAATCTGCCATCTCCTCTCTCTCTCTCTCTCTCTATCTCTCTCTCTCTGCAACGAGCGGCGACGGGAAGACGCAAAGGTACCTTGTATAAACCCTAACCGTGACGTCGTCCTTATATAGCATGCCACAGTTGGAGTTTAATGGGTCCGAATACTGATCTAGCGGGGGCCCAATTATTAAATTGGGCCAGGGCCGTTATCTGAAATAATATGATTTAATTAATTTTAGGGTAAACATTAAAAAGCCACTTGATAACTAACTACGGGCAATAACTACAACAACAATAAAAAATTATCTCATTAGATTAAGGTTGCAAACAAATCAAACTGATTCGTGAATTTTTTGTGCTAATTCAAATAACGTTTGATTCGTATTCGATATTATTGAATTGGAGTCAAACTTGAACCTATTCGATAAAATTTCAAATTGAATTCTAATCTATAATATCAAATTGGAGTTAAACTTGAACCTATTCGATAAAATTTCAAGTTGAATTCTAATCTATAATATTTTGTTTGACTTGTTCACGGGCCGCTAGCAAGTTTTGTATAATTTTATTATATATTTATTATTTTCTAATATGTTATTCAATAAATGTATTGTAATGGGTTTAAAACTTTGAACTTGATGAGTAAGTGTAACAAGTGGATAATGCTTAATGGGTTAATGATTTATGGGTTAATGGATTAGGAAAAAAAATAGTAATCCCAATTAGTCTCATTCACTATCCTTGAGGGTGATTGACCCGGCCCCACAGTAGTTTTTCACTCGCCACTAAGATAAATTGAAAAGCGCATGTGACGGCCAGCACAGAAGTTGAACATCCTTTGGTTGTGCCCTTCATTTGAAGGAAAAATTCCTACAAATATGTCATTGTTAGGGATCGAACCGCATGTACTTAAGTGACAACCTGGATGTCCTACCATGCTACCATAACTCCAGGGACGTGGGTTAATGGATTAGAGCATCCATAATGGATGCATTAATCGAATGTTATAACATCCTCTTAGTGTTAACACTATTATAAAAAGGTATTATAATACCCCTTCACTTAACGCGTTCAAAATATTGAACGTGTTCAAGCAAACGTGAAATGGTGGCTGCCCCCACCCGTGTGTTTTTTTGTTATTTTTTTAATTTTATTTATTAAAAAATTATAAATTATAATATTATTTTTTAAAAATAGTAAAAATATTTTTTAAGTAAGATTATTATTAAAAAATAAAAATAATTTTAATATTTTAAAATATATTTATTTAATATGATATAATTTTAAGATGATTGAATTGACTGTGGGACCCATAAATAATAGGTGTTAATGTTTAAAGAAATGCGGGTGAAAGATATATATTATTATAATGAGTATGTGACAGTGGACTCATACTTTTTGATTAGGTGATGCCCTTATGAGTTAATGGATAATAGTTTATATTTATATTATAACCAGTCCTTTTACTAATCGGTTAACCTTAATCTTTCCACAAAACAAGTGCGAAGGAATTCATATGAGCGGAAGGTAGCTAGGGTTACTAGCATGCGATTGTGTTTCAAGTGCAAAAGAGTGTTGAGGTTAAAGATTGAAGGCGATAGGGTAGTGCGATTGTGCTTCAAGTCCTAAGGATCTAGAGTTGGTGTTGGAGAGGGAGAAGGCGTCGGGGGACTACTTCTTCTGCATTGCCAACATCGAGAGCTCCTAGCGGCTCTGCTACCGCCCCTCTATAGTAAGATTAAGTGCAACTTCTCTTGCTCTCATTGCTAGCGTTGACTGTCTCTTCTATGTTACCAACGTCGAGAGCTCTTGGTGGCTTTGTTGCCTCCCCTTTGTTGAAAGATCAAGCGTAATTTCTCTTGCTTTCACTACTTAATGAAGACCACACGGAAGTTCTCTTCATCCCCACGTACTTTTGCTTAGAAAAACTTAAGATGTATGTCTTTTTTTCCTCCTCAATATATAATTTTTCTTTGAAGTATATATTTGATTCAATACTTTTCTTAGTTATTTTTTCCCTTTTTGCGGAATAATTTATTTTCTATTTTTCTTTAATCTTTCTGTTTATTTTTTCCTGAAATAGTTGTTAAATATTGATTTTTAATGCAATAGTGATTGAATTTGATAACTTTAGAGTTATAATTTTACATATTTAATACAACAATGTTTTCATGTAAGTTATTTGTATGATTCATGTCTTATGCTTGAAGATATGTTGATTAGGATTTAGAATACTTTGAATAATTTATTTCATTGTTATTATTTTTCAGTTATACTTTCTCTTTTGATTTATAAAGAATATGGTTGATTCTTCTCTAGCAACAAATTTAGTTATTCAAATTTCATTAGATTCAGAAGAAATCCTAGAAGAAATAATAGATAAATGAGATAATGTGACTAACAATTTAATTGAGGACGATAATTTACTTCACAAGTCAAAGAAACAAAAGAGATTTCAAGTATGGTCAGACATGATTGAGGTTGAGGATCCAAATAGCGATGAGTAGAAGTGTCGACATTGTAATCTATTCTTCGCAAAATTGAAGTCTACTACTACAACACACTTAAAATGACACTTAATCATTGTACTAAACACTTGAAGTTCTAAAAAGAAACTTGAAGATAAACTCAAACAACAACAACTATTGTTAGGCTTCGAAAGTGTTGAAACAACTATGCCACCTTTGTTAATTGATGAAAAATTTTGTATGGAACGAATGAAAAAAGTAGCTGCCTCATAGATCCTAATGCATGAACATCCATTTATAATATTATAAGAAGAGGTTTTAATATGTTTTGTAGACGTGGAATGCCTGAGTGGACTTGTATATTACGAACAACAACAAAAAATAGTTATTTTACAATATACGAAGTCGAAAAGTAAAAATTACATGGTTTGCTGAAAAAAGTAACAAAGATTAGTCTCACAATAGATTTATGGAAGTAAAAAAAATAGAACACATGATTATCACTGGTCACTGGATTGACTCTTCGTAGAAATTGAATAAATATATTCTCAATTTTTTTTTTCATATTCCTCCTCTTTGTGGTGGTCCTCAAATTTAAGATACTCTTCTAAATTGTGCAAGGGGCATGACAAATTTAAAATAAGATATAGCTGGGGGGGGGGGGGGAAGATTATTCCATATTCGGTGTTGTGCATATATATTAAATCTTAGGGCATCTCCTATGTGGGATATTTGGAGAAAATATTTCTCCAAATATCCCCTCTCTCAAATATCCCCCATTGTGGGGGATATTTGAAAGGAGAATAGAAATCGTCGGGCACAACTTTGTGCCCGGTGATTTCATTGTGGGTGGCATGAAAGTGGGCCCCACATGTTCTAATTGAGAGATAAAAATATTTGGTAAGTGGGACCCATAAATATTTGGTCAGGGGATATTTTATTAGATTTAGAATATTTGATAAGTGAGATATTTGATTGATGACATGAAAGTGGGTCCCATAAATATTTGGAGGAAATATTTGGTGTCATTGTAGATGCTCTTATAGCTTAGGATGACCTCAATGAAATTAAGGATGTTATTCATGTAATTTATCAGAGTGTGGATTTCATTAAAAGAACAGATGCTACATCATGTAATTTATTGAAATTATGAAATAATTGAAATTACAAGAAAGAAAATTGATTGATGATTATAAGACAAGATGGAATTTAACAGCAATTGCTTTCAAAGAAGTTTTTTTAAGATTTAAAGATCAGGAACTTAGCTACCTTCATTGTCCAATAGAAGATGATTGGGAGAAATTACAAAAAGTATTTTCAATTATAAAAATATTCTATGAAGCAACTAAAATTATTTTTGGAAGCAAATATTCTACTGCCAATTTTTTTCTAAAAGAAGACCATCGAGTATAAGTAATTTTGGATTAAAAATTTTGTGATGAAGTGTTTATTAGGAAAATGGTGCAAAAAATAAGGAAAAGTTTGAAAAATATTGAGGTGAGTGCAATTTATCGTTGATCATGAAAGCAGAGGGGGAGGGGTTTAATTTTAAAAATGTTATATTTAAATTTATTTAATTTAATTTTATTATTATTAATTAAGTATTTTATTTTATCCTTCTATTCATATTATATATTTATTATAGTTTAACATCATCTAATTAAATATGGTCTAAGTATATATCCTTATCAAATTTAAAAAATATTTTTTTTTAAATAAAATAAACTGAATTATCATTTTTGTCACTTTTTGACAAAAGAGATACTCTTTTAATGAAAATGACAATAATAATAAAAGGCTCCTTTTAATTTTTCCCTAATTTTTAATTTTATATTATATATGATTTTGTATAAATAATATGATTTATTTACGACAAACACCCCCAAAATGCCACTAATGTGAATTCAAACTCATTGAGGGTGTTTTAACGAAACAATAAAAGTGTGGGATTAAAGTGATTATTTTTTCTCCAATAAATTAATATTCCACGGTTGGATTTATGCTTTATCAAGCGATTATATGCATCATTATCGTGGGGACTTGTCGATTTTTTTCCTCGTCTCTAGAATCCAGATCTTGGCAACCGCCGGATCCGATCCTTTTTAGGGCAATCGGCAGTGATTTCTCAGGCGGAGTGTTTTTGGTCGATCGAGTTGGCGGATTTGTAGTCTTCTAGGATTTCGGTGAAGATTTGTTCGATCAGAATCGGTGGGCGGACGGGAGCATTCATTGATTCGGTTTTTCGTAGGGGCTGCCGCTTCGCTGAGGATGCGTGTGGGATCTGGGTGAAGGAGTAGGGCTCCAGTTCGCTGTGGTTTCATTTTTAGGGCTTTCTAGATCTGAGATTGAAGGAGTGAGCAGTTTGGTTGCGCTTCTCTTCTTGGATATCTGCAAATTGGTTGCTTGGATTGTTCTCGATTTGTTTCCTAACCGGAAGGCTGTTGTGCGGTGGCTAGCCGCTAGCCTTTGATTTGTGGGTCGATGAGCGTTGTTGGGCTGAATGCTGGTGGTCTGCGTTAGGAAAAAGAGCAATTTTTATGATTGATGATCTAGAGATCTGTGGTTTTGTTCTCGTTTGAGTGTTGTGGGTGTATTAGGGTCTCGATCGTAAATCATGGATCACGTGATCGGTGGAAAATTTAAACTTGGGAAAAAGATCGGTAGCGGTTCTTTTGGCGAGCTCTACCATGGTATGCTGTATTTCTCTGGCTTTTGCGGATCAATCTTATAGTTTTTTTTTTTTAAAAATTAATTTATTATCATTTTTGTTTGCTTTTCCCTATTTCTTCTTGGTTGGTTTGATTCAGGTGCTAACATTAAAAGTGGAGAAGAAGTGGCAGTTAAGCTGGTACGTGGTGCTACAATACACAAAATTGAAACACATATATCTTCAAAATATTTCCATGCAACCTTTTATAAGATGAGTCGATTAAAAGACTACTCAAGTTTGAATCTTAATGTGAAACGTGGAAAATGCTTACCAGTAAGATTTTTAGCTGAAGATTATGAGGAAGTTCATTTTTTATTTCTTATGTTTTTGTTCACTTGGAAGGTTATAACTTATAATCAGGGAAAGAATTAGGCAAAATGAACTGTATTTTGAGGTGTGCAAAATCTTGTTTAAGTTTTTGTCCTCTCTGTTGAAGCTTTCTAATATATTTCTTGGCTATTGAAAAGCGTGGTCACTTTTCTTATTTTTACTTGCATTAATTTTACTTATCTGTATTTCTTGTACTTGAATTTGGTCTATTGATATGCTTGTAATTCCCAGTTATTCCTGTCTGATCTTGGCATTTACTAATTATGATCAGGAATCTGTGAAGACCAAGCATCCTCAACTTCATTATGAATCAAAGGTGTATACACTTCTCCAAGGAGGAAGTAAGTAATTATGATTCATTTGTCTTCTTGGTTGATGCATAATGATGATTTTGTTTTGCATTTCCATGCAGCTGGAATCCCCCATCTGAAATGGTTTGGTGTAGAAGGAGAATATAACATTATGGTCATTGATATTCTTGGTCCTAGTCTTGAGGATTTGTTCAACTACTGCAATCGGAAGTTCTCATTGAAAACAGTATTAATGCTTGCAGATCAGATAGTAAGTTTATATTTCTCATTGGATTTTAGTTTGATATTTCAAAATTGGACCTTTGATAGCACTGTTATAATACTTATTTGTTTTTGAAAGATAAACCGGGTTGAATATATGCACTCAAAGGCTTTTCTTCATCGTGATATAAAGCCAGATAACTTTCTTATGGGCCTTGGTCGTAAAGCAAATCAGGTGTGTCTATAATACATCTACATTCTGCTTCTAGAAGTCAGGTCGATATGTTTTAGCTTAAGATAGCTGCAACTGAATGACCTCCGGAGTATGATGCTCATTCTAATGCATTTAGATATAATCAAAATTGTTCCATATGCTATTGTCATATTAAGTTTGTTAATAAGGGCCAAGAAAAAAATGCCCTTAATGATCTGTCTGAATTTTACTTTGAACAAGCATTCCACAAATGGCCTAATGGATTATTTGGATAACTAGTACTTCCTCTCCTAAGTATATATCCATGGCTGGGAATCACATGTTTTTATTCTGAATGAGAGAGCTTTGATAAACTATCATTATAGAATCCTCATGTTAATACATCTTTAGTTTCATTAATTATTGTATTTATGTTATTATTGATATCAGTAAATTTTCCCAGGCTCATTGTGATTCAAGGGATGACATTTTATTTTGCTTAGAACAGTTTTGAGTTGATAATTTTCTTCTTGACAGTTGTGCAGTTCCAAGTACGTAATTACACATGCTTTGGATGATTGTCAGTAACTTATAGAGCAGATCACTTAGATCCAATAACTTAGTTTTCAGAATGATGTCTCTGATAATTCATCTTCTATATGCATGTGAGACTTTCATTTTAACTCCTACTGATGTCCATTGACTTAATTGAAAATTTACCCGAACTAGATTTTTTGAAATGTAGTTTCCAGCTTATTTGTTAAAAATTGAAACTACTGTGGTCAGTGATGACATATATCACTTCAATAGAGGTATAGGAATAAAATATACGGTGTATGGGACATGAGACCTTTAGAAAGAAATTGGTTTTTTGTAGGTTCATAATCAATTTTTGGATAATTTATTTATATACTCTTGATACCTTAAATCCTATTTACTCTTGATGTCTTAGATCCTATGTTTGATAAGGGCATTATGAATAATTATTCTATTGATTTCTTGGTTCTATAGTGGATGCAAGAGACATGACCTAATTTGCCACGACTGCACTTGGCCAATGCCATGCTTGCCATGTTAAACCTGCCATTACAAATAGATATATTTAACTGATTGCTCTCTCAAGTCTTTAACTGTGTTACTATCCATCACCTCTGTTAACAATACTAACTAGGTAGTATGTATCACTGATGTTCTTTCTTCTTTCCTATCTTTGTGAGGTTTGTTGTTCTTTATGACAAGATTTGGTTGTCTTTGGCATCTGTATTGATGTCCTGCAAAAGCTAGATTTGTTGCAACTAAGTGATAAGTATGACATGTTTTATGAAAACAATATTTACTTTTCTGATTTGTTGGTTGTTATTTCCTTTTTATTCTCAGGTTTATATTATTGATTATGGTCTTGCAAAGAAATACAGGGATTTCCAAACCCATAAGCACATACCTTACCGGTAAACAAAACTTGATCTTGATATGATAATTCTGAAAATATATTTTGATTGCTAATACATTTTGCTTATTGACATTGATGTTATGAAAATACTAACAAGCATGTAGAGTCTTAGATGAGATATTCTTGTTGTTCTTAGTTTATCGTGTGATTTTACATATTTCTTCATGTGGCTACTAGCCACTGCCAGTAAGACTTTTATGCCCCTAAAAATTCATCTTTACTGTACATGGATGGTTAACAATAACATTTGAGACGTCCCTGAAGTTTTTCTAATCAAGATTAATTAATGCATTTCAGTTTGCACTGTTTGTTCTGTAAGGAAATGTTTTCCTTTTGGGTTAATATCAAAAACAATAGATGATCTATGGTTACTATCAAGACATGTTCAAACTAAACTGAACAGATAGTTGTCTTTATATAATAAGCAAATTTTGTCTGTAAATGGACTTTTTTTGGAACCTTGGTTTCATTTTCATTTCCTCCATGCATCCTAATGGCTTTTGATATATTTTACACTTCTTATCATTGGTTTGGTAGGTGTGTCTGTTTGTTTATTTTGATGATAGGCGTTCCTCTTTGTTATGTCCGGATGTTATAGTTAATAGTTCTTGGTTTGGGGGTTTATAAGGTGTATCCATTTACAGAGAGAACAAGAACCTTACAGGAACTGCAAGATATGCAAGTGTTAATACACATTTAGGAATTGGTGAGTTTCTTGGTCCTTAAATATCGATGCTGGTATTTTGTGCTTGTGGATAGTTCTTTTTGTTGTTTACTGATGTGTAAATGTTTACATGCAGAGCAAAGCCGAAGAGATGATTTAGAATCTCTTGGTTATATGCTTATGTATTTTTTAAGAGGAAGGTTAAAATCATTCCATCCTACTGTCTTTCTTTTGTGTTTGTTACAATTGGAGACTTTTGATCATGACGATATCTCTGTTTGTTTTACTTTGCTTCAGCCTTCCTTGGCAAGGGCTAAAAGCTGGCAATAAAAAGCAAAAGTATGATAAGATTAGTGAAAAGAAAATGCTTACTTCTGTGGAGGTGATTCAGAATCTTACGAACTTGGGAAAAATTTAATCAACCAGTTTACTCTTTAGACATTTTCACGTAATGATTGTAAGAAATTTTTTGGATGATCAATGTTGTCTAATCCAGGCACTTTGCAAGTCATTTCCATTAGAATTTACGTCTTACTTCCACTACTGTCGATCCTTGCGGTTTGAAGACAAGCCAGATTATTCTTACCTGAGGAGGATATTTCGTGACTTATTTATTCGAGAAGGTCAGCAAAAGCACAATTGTTGTCTAGTGTTCTCCTCATCCATCTTTGTTGATTATTCATGAATTTGGCTCTCGATCTGTGTTGTTACAGGATATCAGTTTGATTATGTTTACGATTGGACTATATTGAATTATCCTCAGATGGGTGCTAACCCTCGACTGCCTGTATGTTTCTCGTCATTTTTTACCTTTTTTTGATGTCTTTGTTTATGATTATGAATATTATTTTTCTTTCAGCAAGTGAGTGATAGGAATGGAGCTACGGTCCCGTTCTCTGAAAGGCCTGAAGGAACTTCAGGTTCTGTTTCTTTTCTGAAGTTTCATAGTAATCATTGACAAAGTTTTCCTGCTAAATTATTTCTGCTTATTATCAGGACCCATGATTCGTGATAGATTCTCAGCTGCAGTTGAAACACTCGCGTGGATGAATGCCTCCGGCTCCGGTCATCACGGTGACAATTCCAAGCGCAAATCTCCCAATCACGTACTGTTATCGTCGAAGCAAGCTGTAAGTTCAATTTGTTTCTGACCAAGGTGGATTATTTGTCGACGACATATTTCTGCTTCTACTTTCAGGTTGATTCAGAGAAAATCCGCCCATCATCTCGCAACGGAAGTACTTCAAGGAGGGCTACTGCATCTAGCGGCAGACCCAGTTCCGTTGAGCCTAGCAATGCACGAAACGGAAGAACAAGTGGTATATTTTCAAGCGGCAGCCGACCATCCAGCAGTAGTCATCAAAGAGTTCAGCAGCCTGCAGGAGAATCATCCTTCTCCAGAACAGCAGCCGCAGCCGCTGTTCGAGGAACTCGTAACGAATCTCTTCTCCGCAGCTTCGATCTCCTCTCTCTCGGCAACGCCGAGAAGGCAAGAGGCAGAAGCAAACAAAAAGCAAACCAATCTCCTATCCTTCCACCATAAGATAAAATGGTGATGCCCTTGAGCACAGTGTCTCTTGCTTGATGCCAATAAAATGTAGTTACGAAACCCAAAACTCTCAGACTGAGAATCGAATTAAAGCACAATTTAACATCAATTAAGGATTTGGGGTCAATAAACTGCATAAGAGTCAGTGTGTTTCAATCTCCTATCCATTTTTTCTCTATCTTAATTATTATTAATATTTTTTTAAAAGTAATTAATCAGCGTTAACAAAGGTATAATTGTCGTGTGTGTGTGCTTCCATGTATTTCTTCGCGAGTTTTATTTGTAAATTGTTGAAGTAGTTGGTTCACTTGTTGTCTAGATTTAAAGATTATTTTCTTAGTGTTTAAATTTTTGACAATTTATAAAATGATGTATTTGTTTTTTATTTTACCGCACTTGTCAACCATGTGTTGCATTCAAAGAACAACATGACGGTGATGGATTTTAAAGAATAACACAAAGGGGTGTTTTTTTTTGAAATGTAACACCTCGGTGTTGTTCTTTGAAATGCAGTGCCATGACGAGTAGTGAAATGAAAAAAAAGTGGGTTCGTTTGGAAATTTCACAATTTACATGTGCCATTGCTGTGTGAAAAATGAACGGGAGATTTGGTGTAATAGTAAAATTATTACTTTATGATTAAAATGTTACGAATTCGAATTTTGTAAATAGTCTCTTACAAAAAGTAAGATAAAATTACGTATAATAGATCCTTTATCGAGACCTCGTATAACAAGAACTTCGTGCACCGAGTTATCTTTCTATTACTGTAATTTTTTTGTTTATGTTTCATGATTTTTTCATCCAAATAGTCAACGTTCTAAGAATTATCATCCTAATGGAAGAAAATTCTTCTAGGGCATCGCATCCCTGGAGACTTGTTAGATCTATCTTGCTAACTTATTGCAACGGTTCACACAATCATTGATCGATTTGGACCTTACTTTCCAATATGATTTTATAACCAATCTTAGATTGGACTACTTAGTCTAACTGGATTAGTTAGCTCAACTTGTCCCCCAAGATCGTACGATAGTTAACACGTGCAGTATTGCTATATAAGGTGTTAGATCGAAATTAGGTGCGTTTGAGCATGCCTCTCCCATACCTTAACTATTTACACTAATGACTGATAGTCATCCATGATTTACTTTCTTCGTGTTAACCTAGGGATGGATTTGTGGAGACTCTGGAGGCGAGCGAATCGGTTTTTTTTTTTTTTTTTTTTTTTTTTTACCGTTTGTTAGCTGAACTAGGAGGTCTTCCGGGGAAGATATATTTATATAATAAATAATAATTACTCTTATCAGACACAAGT